>NC_138162.1:58183070-60583070 GCF_964165515.1 Mesoplodon bidens
CATAGGCTATGCCTTTGGGCATCAACTTGAGTTTCTTTCAAATAGTCTATGATGCTGTGAACTCTGAGTCACATCCATATCATCTTCCCCAAGCTGAAACTGTGGAATAAGAATTTGTGTCAGATTATTTTTAATGAAGTGTGTGCAAGCAAGAACATTAGTTGTTCCTCTCTACCCCACCCAGAACTTCACTAGGACAAATAGTGTAAAAATGAAAAGTGGTCTCATGCCCTGAATTTGTCTCCTCATCCATTAGTCATCCAATAATTTCCCAACTTCTTTGCAATTAGATTACCATGAAGATAAATCCAGGCCATGTAATATGAGCAGAAGTGCTCTTACCCTGTATAGTGCTGGCCCTTGAAAACATCCATGTGGTCTGCCAGACTTTTTCCCTTTACCACTGAGTAGAATAGATTCAAGTACTACAGACAAATTTGGAGTCACCTGTTGATGATGGAAAAATCCACACAACAGTGGGTACCCATGTCCTCGAATCACTCTTTGGAGCAGAGCCAACCAGAATATTCACCTGATCAGGAAGGCCTGCATTGTGCCCTTAAAAGAAGAAAAGATAAATTTCTATTATGATCAAATTCCTGACAGTTTGCTGTTTACCTGTTACAGCAGCCAGCATTAAGTTAACTGACAAATACCTTTAACAACATACTATCCTAAAAACTTTTCCACAAAAAGAAAATAAACTTCATAGGTTGAAAATAGCAATACCCCAAAAAAACCTAAACAGATCTTTTATTATTATGAAATTGTTTATTTAAGAAAAGAGATTGTGTTCTTCTGTCTAAATATATTTTTGTAAAAGTATGATTTTCATTTCAGACATTTATCAGCTTGTGAGGAAATATGAGTCGAGATTGCTTTGGAACACTAAGCAAACACTAATCTGATTAGAGAGTGTCACAAATATAATTTTCATTTTATTTGTTGACATTTGTTTGAGGATTCTTTTTTTTTTTTTTTTTTTTTGGCAATACGCAGGCCTCTCACTGTTGTGGCCTCTCCCGTTGTGGAGCACAGGCTCTGGACGCACAGGCTCAGCGGCCATGGCTCACGGGCCCAGCCGCTCCGCGGCATGTGGGATCTTCCCGGACCGGGGCACGAACCCGTGTCCCCTGCATTGGCAGGCGGACTCTCAACCACTGCGCCACCAGGGAAGCCCTGTTTGAGGATTCTTACATGAAGGAAAGGACCTTTCAGTTTCCACTCTGACAGCCTCCCATGCACAGGGAGGTTTCCTTTGCCTTCAGGTAGAGATGGATTCCGTGGAAATACTCCCGTGCAGCAAGTCCCAAATCGCGACAATCTAGATTGCCTTTTTTCAGCTGCTCCAGTCGGTCCAGCCTCTGATCAAGGCTAGAGAGAAGTTTATCGAGGAGGGTGTTGTTCCAAGCAGCATGGCTGTCCTCCGTGGTGAAGAGGTTGAAGTTCTGTTGGAGCATCTGTTGACAATAAACGGATACCTTGAGTCGTCTGGATTGGGGTGATATTCTCTCTTTTCCAAGGAAGATTGAAGTCGGTTCTGTCCTCTAGGCACGGCTGAAAGGGGATACTCTTCATCTGTCTTAAATGTATGAAGATTTCTTTGTTGCCAAGAGAGCAAGCAGGGATGGAGCAGAGCATCACTCCTGCCACTAGCAAATAGATCTGGGCCATTGAGAATTTCAGTGAGCCACAGGGCACTGTGGGCACTGCTAAACAATCAGCAAAAGGTTCCTTCCCTGAGTCCTGGGACAGCGCGCTTCTCTAGGCGGCCGCAAGAGGGCGCACGATGCCTTTTTTTTTTTTTTTTTTAATCGATTTTGTTAGGGAAACGCCGATTTCTGAGATTCTACAGTTTTCAGCGGGTCTGGCAGCTCGAGAGAAAAGGCGTTGAAGCCTCAGAGACCAACTTTGTGCTGCTTTAATAGTGCGAGAAAAACATTCATTTCGGAAGCCCAGAGGACTGAGGAAGGAACTTTGTCGCGGCCGCGCCAGCGACATGTTTGTCTGGTTGGAAGCTGGAACCTTGCATTTTCGGGGCTGCCCCTGAGTTTTGTGCTTCATTTTCGCACAGAAACTTGAGCGAGTCCATTTTGGAGAAAGAAACCGTTTTCTGAGGGGTTTGAAGCTGGGAATCAGAGCGAGTTGGGGCCAATTTTACAGATTCGGGCTCGTTTCTGGCGCTGTGCTGCGACGGCCCAGAGAAACGGGAACGCGGCCGCGGCGATGGGACGCCCGGACGGGGTGGGGACGCCCTGGGGGTGAGTCGGAGAGCGGCCACCGCCGGGGCCGAGGACGCGGGAGCTGAACGCCCCTGTAGATGCTCTGGGACTTCATGGTGTCTTTCAAGGTTACAGCGTTAACGTGGGGGAGGAAGTACTGAATAACTGAGAAGTGGGAATATTTAAAAACTCACAGCATTTTATTTTGAAAAATTTAAATTAAATTTATATTTAATTTAATTTAATTTATATTATGTGTAACTTAAATATTTTTAAATTTTTTATATTTTGAAATACTTTTATGAAAATATTTTAAATATTAGATATAGGTTATTAAAATATATATGAGTATCAAAAAACAGCATTTTATTAAACTCTATTTAAACTATAGTTTCTTTATACTAAGACAAGAATATAATTTTACTCTCTTAGCAAATGGAAGCAAACTCAATATATTCAAGGTCACTTCTATACTTGACAATTTCTCGTGACTCTGTGACAGTCTTAAATAATTTTTATTTAACCCGGGTTTCTGAAACACCTCTCCCAGGACCCCATCTTGATTGCATTGTAGAAAGAAGAGGGCAGTGGTTAAGACTCTGTGCTTCTCATGCAAGGGGTGTGGGTTCGATCCCTGGTGGGGGAACTAAGATCCCGCATGGAGTGTGGTGCACCAAAAAAAGAAGAAAGAAAGAGAGAGAGAAAAAGGAAAGAAAGAGGAAGGAAGGAAGGAAGGAACGAACGAACAAAGAAGAATTAGTGTGCTGTACAAAGCGTTGGGGACATTTACCAGGTCTGATCTTTTCATTTTCTTTGGTAAGAATTTCGTAGATTAAAGGAAAATTGCCCAGATTTCATTGGCAACGTGAAACCTTCCTTTGTAAGACATGCAAATGCAGGGTCATTTCTTGTCTTTATTTAAAATTTTGATGTTTTGTTCAGCAGGCATGTTTTGTCATTTTCATTTTTCAATATTGAATTAAAATATTATTTATCTTGACATCTTAGATTTGGTGCCTTCTTGCATTCCATGCTTAAAGAAAGTCCTTTTCACTTAACCCTAAAACTAACCTAGGCAATAGCTTTTGAAGTACCGTTGAGAATGTACTTCCCTGGATGAAAGTATAGGTGAAAGTCCTGTCACCCTCTCACCCATCTACATTTTATAACCAATTTCCTGGTCTCTTTAACTTTTAAAACAATCTTTGTCTTAAAATAATATCACCAGAGGTGGTCTGAGACTAACTAAGGATGAGGTACTATTCATTTATACTATTCATAAGCAGTCATTTTGTGTGTGTGTGAGAGAATTTTCCTAGATGCTGGTTCTCTGCAAAATTATTCAAGGGTTGTTAAGATTTCTTTCCATAATGTACCAGGCACCTCTCTAAGACTGCCTCACAGTCCTGTGGGCAATCCCTCTCCTAGAGTTTGCATTTGGGGGACTCAGCATGCAGACCATATATATACATTTTAACCATTTTCCTTCTCTCTAAATCTTCTTTTTAAAAATCTGTGTCTCTTTATTTTTTAAGAAAAAAAATACCTCAGACTGCCTTCATCTGATTTCCTATCTCCCCACCCCCTGCCCTTTGGTAACCACAAATCTGATTTCTTTTTCTATGAATTTGTTTTTGAAGTATAATTTAATCTGTCTTAAAAATCAGCATCAGAGGTGGTCTGAAACTAACTCAGGATGAGGCAAGGGACTGCTTACCTCATTTACAGTATTCACAGAGCAGCTATGTTTTATCAGACTTTCCTAGATGCTGGTTCTCTGCAAAGAGCTTCAATTGCCGTAGGATTTCTCTCCATAATGTACCAGACACTGCTCTAAGGGTGGAGACTTGGGCTCTGCTCCTTCACGGTCCTGCAGGCAATCCTTCTAGAGTGTCCACTTGGGGCCTCAACGTGCAGACCCCTGACAGTGTTAAGGGACCTGCAGTCAGAGCTTCTCTTGGCTGGGCTGAGGGTGGACTATACAGGTTACCATTTGTTATATTAATACAAAAGCCTGCTATCATTCACTCTGTTCGGATTCTTAGCCTGTAACTTGCAGACTTTATTTTATTTGATCTAGGCAATGTCCTGTGTTGACTCAATTTTTTAAAAGAGGAAGTGAAAGTCTGATGTCTTTTAAATTCGGAAGCCACAGATCTTTGTCAGAGTGGAGCCTTCTGCTGCTCCCAGGCCCTCCTCTTCGTCAGCTCTGAGCACTGGCCCTCAGCTGCACTGAGCACGTGGTGCTTCCTTCATCCTAATCCTGCCTCTAGTGTCTGTCCTCCCTGCTCCCTGGAGGGCAGTCACCATCCCTGCCTTACTTTCCTGGAATCCACATTGCCAAGCGCATTGTCACATATATGTGCAGTCAGGACATTTTTGGTGACAGAATGAAGAGAACTGCATGAATTCACCCTTGTTGTTCAGTATTATGCCACCATTATCTGCAGACTATGTCAGAAAATGAGAGCTATAGTTCTGTAAATAATTGTGGAAGAATTCAAATCTTATGTATTAGACCCTTAAAAAAGAAATGCAGAGAGGTGTGGCTAGATATATTTTGGTGCAATTTAAGAAGTGTCAAAATAGAGTACAGGGTCAAACCTCTAAGTTCTCTTATTAGACTTAAAAAACGGAGTTAGACTGAGCCTCAGGTTTTTATTTCAACCTGAGTTGACACACTTAGATGACTACATTCTGTTGGATTGAGTCTTCTGTCATTTTCCATGAATATATTTAATTTCCAGTGTAATAATACAAAAAAAAGCACTGAAGATGTGACATTCTCTGATGCCCAAAATAGAAGATAATTTTTTTTAAGTGAGGAAACAAAATTGAGATAAGTACAGAAAATGACAATTCTGGCCTAATTAAGAATCTCATTTGCGGGAAGATTTTCAGCACAGCTGGATAAAGGCCGTCACAGCCAGACATCTGCAGCATCACCAAGCTCACCAGAGGCCTGCCAACCTCTTCACTGATGACTCCGAGGATGATGTTCTCCAGCCCTGTAAAATGTGATGGATGGAGCTGATCATCACCATTGCCATCCTCTGAGAGACCAGGAATCCGCAAATTCAGCGTTTCAGTGAAACAACGCCAGGGCTACAGCTCAATAACGCGCAAAGCTCCTTTCCCTGCGCCGCAGCGGCCAGGAGCGGCGCCCGAACTCGCCATAAGGGACCGACCGACACCGCCCACCCAGTAGGACCCGCCTCCGTGTCCAGTACCGCGGACTCGGGCGCTGCATACACGGGGAGAACCCGGCCGTTGCCGTGGGCAGGAGCCCAGGCCAGGACGAGGCGCCGCCGGGGCCCAGGGAGCGAGTGGGGCCGCGAGAGCAGTGAGTAAACTTTCCTCGATGCTGCCCTCACTCTTTACGACACACTAATCCTGAATTGATTACTAATTAAATGTTACAATGCTCCTGTGAACATGATTACCAAGGGCCTACCAGACAAATTACACAGACTTTTAGTCTTTATCAAAAATGATGATGACGGCAATTACAAATTCCGTAGCCCTTATAAGGGACTCACTTAATCTTTCCAACATAGTTGATGAGTGTTAATATTCTCATTTCCAAAGAGCCACCTGCTAAGGCTTTATGTGAATAAAACAATCTGATAAGTAAATGGCAAACCCAGGTTTCAAAACCTAATATGTCAGATTCCAAACTCCGCTTCCCTATCCACTACATAGACACCTGTGCAAACTGCATGTGTTGAACCATCCCTTATTTTCTGGAAAGCCCTATACTTTTCTTGTAACATATTGATATTCCTTTGTTGTCTCATACCTCGCTGTTACAAATTCTCTATATTTTCATTAATTTTTGTCCACCTACAAATTTCTAGATGAGTTGAACAAATTACAAAGTATCCTGATTATTTTACATATAAGCAAAGTAAAATTATCAACTGGTAATTATTTCTGAGAGCCTAAATGTGATCAAGAAAATTAATAATTCTAATAATTATAAAATAATCATATTTAATTGTCCAAGATGATTCATATATATTGTTCAGTTAATTCTCACCATAAGTTTATGAGCTGCGTGCTAGACAAGACACTTGAGAGTTTTGACGCCTGCACCAGATTGGATTACAAACATTTCAAGGAGTCCTCTGTAGACACCACCAAAGCTCTGCTGGATTCAGGCAACAAATACTTAACGCCACCAACTTACATGAATATGGGAAATGATTGGAAGAATATAAGACGATGTACACTAACGGGTAAAATGTGAGAGATGGAGCAGAGCATCCCCACGGCCATCAGCAGTGAGATCAGGAGTCCAGAAATTTAGCACTTCACCTGGACCACCGTGAAAGGGAGCTCAGGTCCTCCGCTCGGCAAAGCCCTCAAAGCTACCTTCGCTGCGCCCCAGCGGCCGGGAGGGGGCGCCCGAACTCGCCTCAACAGACCGACGGGCACCGCCCACCCAGCGGGACCAGCTTCCGGGTCCAGCTCCGCGAACTCGGGCGTAGCGCCCACGGGAAGAACCCGGGCGTCGCCGTCGGCAGGAGCCCCGGCCCAGGAAAGGCGCCGCCGGGGCCCAGGGAGCGCGTGGGGCCGCGAGAGCAGAGAGGAAACTTCCTTTTCGGGCCTGACTGCGGAGGGGAGCTTTGCCGCGGCTTCGCACAGAGCCTTTCATTTCTGCACCTGCCTCTGCGTCCATCCTTCCCTTCCTGGTAGGAGCTTTTAGCCAGACCGGTTGACGCGGTTGCCCATTTATTTATGCAGGGATTGACGGCTCGAAATCAGAGCATGTCGTGGTACGTGTTCAGATTTCAGGGCTGTTTCTGGGAAGAAAGTCGAATTCAGGGAAAGGAGAAACGCATCTACAATCTGGACACGAATTTTATTACAATGATTTTATTAAATTTTAATGGTTCATTTCTTATACAACGTTATAGTAGTTTAAAAGGATTGAAAAGTGGGGGCTTCCCTGGTGGCGCAGTGGTTGAGAGTCCGCCTGCCTGATGCAGGGGACACGAGTTCGTGCCCCGGTCCGGGAAGATCCCACATGCCGCGGAGCGTGTGGGCCCGTGAGCCATGGCCGCTAAGCCTGCGCGTCCGGAGCCTGTGCTCCGCAACAGGAAAGTATTGAAAAGTGGGTGTATTAAAATTCAGATTATTGTAGATGTAAACATTTTACTTATACCAAAGCCACAATTTGTTAAAATGTACTGGGCTTTTGAAAGCATATTCAACAATAAGTTTATCAGAATTACTTCTTATCTCATTTTCAATTGAGAGAATTACCTTTTTTTTTTTTTTTTTTTGCGGTACACAGGCCTCTCACTGTTGTGGCCTCTCCTGTTGCGGAGCACAGGCTCCGGACTCATAGGCCCAGCGGCCATGGCTCACGGGCCCAGCCGCTTCGCGGCATGTGGGATTTTCCCCGAGCAAGGCACGAACCCGTGTCCTCTGCATTAGCAGACGGACTCTCAACCAATGTGCCACTAGGGAAGCTCTTACCATCTTAATTTAATTTTAGCTTACTGAAACAGTTTTTGAGAAACAGCATATAAATTTCTGATTTATATTAATTCTTTTCTCCATCTCATCCCTAATGCATTTCCAAATTATAGGGGATATTCTTCCTGTCCCACAGTTTGAAAATATGATTCTGTGGCAGGCCAGTATTTTGATATTTCTTCTTGGATTGACAACAATGATAACCACCTTGTTGGCACATTTTTATGGGGCTATCTCTTTCTCTTGACAGAGTCAAAATTTTCATCAAGTGCTTCTGTATGTATTGAGACTGAAAAGTGACCAAAACTTTTCACTATAAAAGCTTCAGTATCACAGGTAAACACATCACACCCCGTTTTAGCAGTGTTGTATGAAAGGTGTCCAGATATTTAGCAAGTAAGTACATTTAGGCTTCTTTGGTGAGAAATGGATAGAATGCATGGAATTTGTCAAACTTTAACTTTGTGCTAGAAGCCCTCCTCCCTCCCCCACTTATACAACTCTTAGGCTTTTGTAATTGTGGTGCCAGATTTTGTCTTCATTTATAATTTTTATATGTTCATCAAGGGTTTTTTATCATTAATTCTAATTTTTTAAAACATTGCAATAATATATTACTTTTCCATATTACTAAGTCACTTGGCACCCCTTCTCTATTTGTATCTGAGGCAAGTTTCTAGCTTGCCTAAATCTAATCCCTACACTGGAAAGAGTTTTTGATATGAAGTGTTGTGATTTTCCTTGGGTGAAAATTATGTCTGAAAATCAGGGAACATCCCCTTCCCCATCCCTCACTTTATTGTTTTTTTTACAAGTTATCTTTGTCTTTATAACATTGTTTTACCTATACCTTAAACACTATCACCAGAGGTAGTCTGAAACTAAGTGAAATGAGAGTCACGATTATTTATATCATTTATTTATACATTTCACAGAGTAGCTATGATCTGCCAAACAACTTGCTAAGATTCAGGTGCTCCAGAGAGAGCTTCAGGTGTGCTGTGTGATTTCTCCTCTGTGCTAGGCACAGCCTTAGCAACGTAGCCTGGGCTGTGCTCCTTCGCATTTTTGCAGACAACCCTTTGTCCAGGAGTTCCCATTTGGGAGGTGCTAACTTCTCTGATCCTTAAGTTTAAAAACACCTGAAAAAATTGTCAAGTAGTCAGTTAAACTATGTCACACCCCAAATACAAAATTAGGTCAGTCTATGTGAACTGCCCTGGAAAGATTTTCATGATAAATATTATATAGAAATAAACTGTACAGTGATGTCTTTGGTATAATTATATAAAAGCATATCCAAGAAGAACATTGGTCCTGTAGAGAGTTTGAGATGCCAACCCCTCAACTTTAGTGGAAAGGGGCCACTTTGAGGTCTCACTGAGGCAGTCTTGATATTTCTAAGGCACTGGGACTCTGGGGGGCTCTGGACAGTGTTATTTGCCAAGTCCATGTGGCAACTCTAACAAGGCCAGGCCTTAAATTTGTATAAAGTGCTTACCTGTTTGTTCTCTTCTCCATGACTGTTATTAAAATATATGAATATTCTCCAGTTAGTAGATGAGATTTGGGGATTAAATGTGCAGTTTTATGTATTAAATATCATACTTGTTAATACCACTGTTATCTTCATGGAGCTGCAGCAGAGAAAGGAGGCCCAGACCACGAGCAGCCCTTGGAAGACATTCTGAGGCCGAGGCTGTGCCTAGGGGATCTGAGGTTCCAAGCTTCTCCTGGCTGGAGCAACCTCAGAGGCCCCCAGAGCTGAGCCCTGCCCGCTGAACACTGATAGAGGAGCTGGCAGAAGAGTCCCTTTGGCAGGGGCACTGCAGGGTTCCCAACATGTCCAGAAAGCTGTGCTAGAACCTCATATGTGAGGCTAAATCTCCAGCTCTTGTCTTCCAGAAGCCACAGGGGCAGAGCAAGTTTCCTGAGGGGAAACCTATGTTGGTTCCCAATAGACAGCCTGAGGGGGGCATCCCTCAGACTCCTGTTTTTTCTGTTGGCTCTGTCCTAGGGCATGCTGTGGGTGCCCTCTCTCCAGCTAGCTCTCTCATTTCTCATTCATTTCCCAAATGGTTCTTGAGTACCAACTAAATTCTAAGCCCCTAAGGCTAGTGATAGAGCAGTGAATACCTGTTCTGGAAGAAAATAGATAATTAAGCCAAAAGTCACAACATGGACTAAAATGTATGCCTGGGAAGTAAAGGCACCTTTCCCAGCTGTAAAAGTCAAAGAAGGATTACCCCCGGGGAAACTTTTTTCACTATAACAGGAAGGAAGGAGGAAGGGTGGTAAATGTCTTTGAGTTTGGTAACGAAAAGTTCTCTTCTAATGGCTTTTACCTCCTCTGTGAAGTGGCATCCAGCACATCTGCTGAGGTTCGGGGACAGAAGTTTGTCAAAGTGGAGAATGTTTAAAATCGTTTTGTTAAGCATAAGAGAGTTGACAGTGGAACCAGTGATACAAGCTCCAAAAAACAGGGAGCTTTGTCACTTTTGTTCACTTATGTATCCTAAGTGCACATAGAAGGAACTTACCAAATACATAGGATGAATGAAAGTATGAATTCCATGCAGTATTGGAGATGCCCATTAGTTGTAGGCCATAGAACTACGGTAGCACAATATACTCTTTTGTGTGCTTTTATCTAGTGGGTCTCCACCACTTACCAGAGGTGAGGCATGGAAGAGGCAGAGAGTTTGGACTTTTGCCAGACAGGAATGATGAAACAAGAATGACATGACGGTGTTTAGAATGTTGCTTAGCTGATGAACCATGAAGACCACTCTGTTAGTTTGCTAGAACTGCCCTAACAAAATGCTGCAGATTGGGTGGCTTAAACAACAGAAATTTATTTTCTCATAGTTCTGGAGGCTAAAAGTCCAAGATCAAGGTGTAGGCAGATTTGGTTTCTCCTGAGGCCTGTCTTCTTGCCTTGCAGATGGCTGCCTTCTTGCCGTGTCCTCACATGGCCTTTCTCCATGTGTGCCCATCCTGGTATCTCTTCCTTTTATAAGGACACCAGTGGGACTTCCCTGGTGATCCAGTGGTTAAGACTCCATGCTTCCACTGCAGGGGACATGGGTTCCATCCCTGGTCAGGGAACTAAGATTCCCCATGCCTTGGCACGGCAAAAACCAAAAAAGACACCAGTCATACTGGATTAGGACCCCACCCTAAGGGCCTCATTTTAACTTAATCACCTCTTTAAAGACCTTACCTCCAAATACCATTACATTCTTAGGTACTGGGGGTCAGGACTTTCATATATGAATTTGTGCGGAGGACACAATTCAGCCCATAACATTTGTGGAGAGAGAGAGAGAGGGAACAGACCAGAGGCTGTTGATGGAGAAGGGGAAACGGTCAGGACCAATGAACTGTAATTCCTTGACTAATTGGCCAATGGAGGACAATTTAGAAACTGAAGGTGGAGGTCAGAGGGTGGAATGCTAGACTATATTGCTTTATTACTTCAGAGTGCAGAGCAGCTCCTAGTGAAAAGCGAAGATCTGTGAATCAGGTGTAACTTGTCATATGGCCCATGGCCAGTCATTGGCACTTCTAAGCCACTGCCTCTCTGGATGAGTAGTCTTTGTTCATGGGAGCATAAGGAAGGTCACCATCTTTAGAGTCACCTTCTAACTCTGGAGAAATAGAGTTCTCTAGTCCTGGATTTTCTACTTGTGTGGTTACTCATCCTATCTGGACTTCAAGTTAGGAGAATCACATTTTTTAAATGAGTGAGCAGTGTTATTAATTATATAATAAAAAGCAGATAGTAATTTCCCCCAGGCTTTACTTGCTCTGTAAGTGTGGACTTATCTGTAGGAGATAAAGGTTGATTCTCAGGGCCTGGATATGGGAGCCAAGGCAGCTGAAAAACTGGTGTGGCTACATTGACCCCAACCTCCTCTCTCCTCCTTCAGGTGCAAATGGCACAACAGGTGGCTCAGTGGCTCCTTTCTCTATTTCATGGAGACTCCTCCTTTTGCGTGACTCCACTTCTTAGTGGCTCTTCTTTTTCAGCCATCACTCCACTCTGCCCTTTATTTATTTTATTTTTTAATTTATTTACTTTATTTATTTTTGGCTGTGTTGGGTCTTTGTTGCTGCGCGTGGGCTTTCTCTAGTTGTGGAGAGCTGGGGCTACTCTTCGTTGCGGTGTGCGGGCTTCTCATTGTGGTGGCTTCTCTTGTTGTGGAGCACAGGCTCTAGTTACGTGTGCTTCAGTAGTTGTGGCATGCGGGCTCAGTAGTTGTGGCTCGCGGGCTCTAGAGCACAGGCTCAGTAGTTGTGGCATACGGGATTAGTTGCTCTGCAGCACGTGGGATCTTCCTGAACCAGGACTCGAACCCATGTTCCCTGCATCAGCAGGCAGATTCTTAACCACTGCGCCACGAGGGAAGCGCCACGAGGGAAGCCCCACTCTGCCCTTTAATGGCGTTAACCAAAGTCATTTGGATGTGGAGGGATACGGAAAGTCTTTAGAATGTTTGGCCACCTTGGCTTCAGTGGGCTGAGTAGTGGTCCAAAGTGAGCCCAGAAAAACTGCACCCTTGTCATAAATTGCAGAACCACCTGTGGTGCATGCGCTTTGTGTATCCTGAGGAAGATATCCCATGACTGTAACAAGCATATAACTAACCACCACAGAGGACACCTCAACCCTGATAGGCCACCTGTTTGCATTGAGTACAAGATCCTGCACAATGTCAGAAAGAATGGCTGTAAGGAAGGCCAAAAAGGAGTTTGGCAGGCCTCAGAACATCCCTGAAGGCATCATTGTTTTTGTGCTCAAAGACAAGCTCTCCCTCTCCACTACTTGTCCCAAGGACACACATACACACACTCTTGCCAGGATGGCACCAAGTCCATCTTACTTTGTCAGTATTCTAGTCAGTCACCAGCAGGTGGCGCCCGAGTCAGGTAGCTGGGGAGTGAGGCAGGGAGTGGGAGTAGTTTGGTTAGTGATTAGTGATAGACACTCCTGTTCCTTCTCACCCACTGGGTCATTCTTTCCCCTGTTAGTTTCCCTCCTTTCCACACATTCAATCCTGACCTTTTCCTCATTGTCTCCTCATTCTTCTGCAAGCCCTGTGTGGCCGCACTGTGAACATTCCCATCACTGAGGGCCATGTGACCCACATGCCTTGCACTGATGTCATTGAGTCAGGCAACATGCCGTCTCAGTGAGGAGTTGAATCCCTGTGCAGGGTGACCAGCCAGCAGGGAGAATTTATTTATTTTGAGTTCAACGTTTGTTTCAAAACAGATGAATATCACAGCTATAGCAGATGTTTAAGTAGCACCTACCGTAGTATTAGGCCTTAGCATGTCCATCTCAGTATCCAAGCACAGCAACATCCCTGTCCTCCACCCAGCTCTGCATCCACTGTACAATGGATACTTTTTCTCATATCTAAAAAAGCCACTTTTTTTTTTTTTTTTTGCGGTACGTGGGCCTCTCACTGTTGTGGCCTCTCCCGTTGCGGAGCACAGGCTCTGGACGCGCAGGCTCAGTGGCCATGGCTCACGGGCCCAGCCGCTCCGCGGCATATGGGATCTTCCCGGACCGGGGCACGAACCCATGTCCCCCTGCATCGGCAGGCGGACTCTCAACCACTGCACCACCAGGGAAGCCCTAAAAAATCCACTTTTAAGAGGGAACTTATCCTGTTTCTGAACCCCTTCAGAGCTGGACTGCCTGGAGGGCAGAAGGTGGGGTGACCCAGCTCACGGGTCCATTTTCAGGTCCCTAGCTTTGAATCCGGTTCCCCTCCAGTGGCTAGAGAGTGATGGGAGTGTTACTTGAATGTACGTGGAGATTTCCTCCCCAAGCCTGGACACAGTGTATTCTCCTTCCCCTCCAGCTCTGCTGAGGCCTTTCACGGCTCTCCCTTCCCTTTAGCCACCTCCTGTCGGGAGGGGCAAGTGCAGAGGACTCCTCTAGCTTTAGCAGCACCACCAGGCCCTGGGGCCACAGTGCCCCACAGTCAGAGAGTTGTGGTGACTACACACACCTGTGCCCTTGTACCACCCACTCAGGGCTTCCTACCACCCCTCTGGGGTGGAGGTAAGAAAGAAAGGCAGGTAATCTGTGAACACTTTTCACAGGAGCAGGGAGGTGAGCCAGCACCCACGGCAGCCTTGCTGAGAGCTCCAATCCCTGCCAACACCACTTCCCAAAACACAGAGCCAGGGGTTCTATGTCCCCTACTGGCATGTCCTACATTCCATGGGGAGAGGAGAGGAGATGTGGTGTGATCAGCTGTATGTTTTCCTTAAGGTTGAGAAGGAAGTAAGAGCGCCCAGCACTGCAACTTTCATCAGGAAGGGTGTAGGGTCTTTGGTGCAGATGGAAGCTATGGCCCACCATAGATTCATGGTCATAGATTTTTTTTTTTTTCCTCACACTTCTGAGCTCAGGGGCTCACTGCTCCAAAATCTTGAGTTCCACTTTGGGGATTTGTGAAGTTTATTTTCTCTTACTATTCCTAGATGCTCAGTGAGGAATCTTTGGCCCCATGAGGCATGTATAACCTGATTCACTCCATGCCATTACTATGTAATGCTCAGGGTAATGAGGAAGCAAAGGAGAGGACTGATGGCTCCAGATACTGTGCTGTAGTCTTTGTTACAATTTCTCACTTTTATAAGCATCGAATGATTGCTGAGTAGTTACTTGTTTTTCTAATAAGAGTATTATGGAAAAAGTAATGAATTTTTAAAGTGGGCTATCTTCACAAATACAAATGAAGGAAACCAGGATGGTGGTGTGTCAGCAACGCCATCATCAACTTCTCTCCCTAACCTTTGTCTCATTTTATAAGCCAAAGTCCACTCTCAATAAAAGCTGAAGGGACCCCTTCCTTTCCCTAAATCCAAGCTCATAGGATATTCTATTTCCCCCTAAACACAACAGAGACAGATGGCACCATTCTCCTTTAGGAAAAAAACAAGCATATATGGGGGAATAATAATTATCCTTGCTGACGAGAAATAGAGACCGTCCTTACCAGAGGATGTGATATAGGAGCTAATTGATGTTCTCTAAATGAAATAAAACATCTTTGGGAGGGAAAATTCCCTCTAAGGAGATTATTGAAGAGCAATATAGGGCTAATTGGAAGTGTCACCCCCCCCCCCCATAGACAAAGCCTAGGGCAGAGTTAAGGACATCCAGGGACCTGGCACCCTGGCCCAGGCCAGGGGATACAGACTCCCTGGGAAGCATTCAAATGCAGATCAGTTAGAGGGGGTGAAGCATAGTACTCACTTCCACAGTATTTGAGTTTTATCCACTTTTCTTGTAGCTCAGAAAGGTGTGGAGAGGCATGAGGGTCAAGAAGGGAGGGGACTTGCTCAAGGGCCACAGCTGGTAAGGAGCAAAGTCAGATTTGAGCACAAGACAGATTTGGGACCATTATTTTCTTCTCCATTTCATAGATGGCAGGAGATAACTGAGGCCGGGTGGGTTGTATAAGTTAGAGTCCCTTCCCTCCAGTGGGTCCTGCTTACCCCTTTGCAGGTGGTTGGCACTAAACCTGTATGAAGTCCTAGACTGGCCTTGACTTGGCACTGAATATTTAGAGGCTACTTGAACCCTGAGACTCCTCAAGGGAACCTGAGATCTTACTGTACTCATTGCTGGTGATAGATTAGCTACTTACCCAGGCGGATAATGTAATAGGATGAGAGGAGAATTAGGAGTGAGACATAGGGTGATCAGGGCAGGGGCTGTCTGTGAACCCAGGCTCTAGAAGGGGTGACTTGCTGTTCCTGTGACCCAAACAAAACTCAACTTTCAACAAATATGTGGAATCCCAGAGACTGTCCACCCATGTTTTTAAGTGGAGTCCCCAGGATTATGGAGATATAGGCCCTCGGTATTTCACCTTCCACCCAGCTTGGAAAAAATGTTGAGCACACACCTCCAATGTATTTATTTCATTGATAATATACCTAGGTACTACAGTTATAAAATACTGTGCATATTATACAGTATACATTTGTAATAGAAATTTTTTAATGGATAATCTATGATAAAACATTTTAAAATTGTATCTTTTTTTTTATTAAAGGGACATCATGACGTCCTCAAAAAATATACACAGACTTCTAAGAAGATGTGACAATCTGCACTGATATGAGCTGCAAGGTAATTATTCCAGGAATACTGTGATAGCTCACAGAATTCAAGTAGAAGTTAAACAATAAAGCCTGGGAAGAGGTAAGAACTGTATAAACTCCAGCAACCTTAGAACATTCTCATTCATGTGACTCAGCTCCTGAGTCTCAGGTTCTGGCTTTCTTGAGTCAGATTCTGAAGATTAGCTTTCTGATTGGCTCACACTGGTTTTATCATTCATAGCTTCCAGGTCCGGATATCAGGGCTGGAGGGCAGTTCTTAGGGAAGGGCTGTGAAGACAGATAACGTGTCCTCCTACATTCCATCCTTGGTTTCCCAGTATCTACATCTTTCCCATTCACAGGGAAGGTACCCAATCCAGTTACCCCATCTGCTACTATTATGCCCTCAGGTAGAGACAACAAATAGCACATCCATAAACTGCTTATAATAAACATCAGAGGGCCACTGTTTTCAGAGTACACTTTGTCCATCACAATCTTGTTAGACATTTTTGCAAATTATGGACCCAGCTGAAAGTTTGAGTATGACCATACAAAAGAAGAAAAAGGAAGAGAGAAAACAACAAAGCAAACAAACAAAAAAAACCCCAAAACTTCTTTTTAAAAAAGACATTTATAATAGATATCTGATGCACCATTCACAGCTCCCTTTAAGACCTGAGAACTTACTCCCTTTAGCTGCTGACAGAGCTTCATGCTGACAGCATGCAGGTCTTCTCTGGAAACTGCTCTTGGCTAAAGTGACTCATTTAGCCCAAAGTTATTTCCCCCTCCTGGGTCATCCTGCATCCAATTACCTGTCAATGTGGGGATATAAAGGCCTGGCCCTTCTGTCTACCTCCACAGGGTCATCCCAGAGTCAGAGCTCCCTTGGGATTGGCTACAGCCCTGCTGTGACTGCACTGCAGCTCAACTTCTGCTCAAATTCTCTTTGCCACAATGACTGATCCACGCATTCTCCAGTAAACTCCTTGCATGCTTATCTCTGTCTCAGAGTCTGCTTTCCCAGGTATCTGACCTACAATAGCATAATATATGAGATCTTCTATTTTAACCCCCCAGACATTAAAAATAATGAATGAACCCTGCCATATGGCTCTACTAAGAGATTAAGCTATTTTTTTTATTTTTTAGCCTTTCCACTCTTCCCAGATGGACCATTTGGATCAGCTACTTCTTGGAGTAAAAAATGAAGTATTTCTCTTTCTCTGATGAAAAGTTAGTTTATAACATTAGACAGTAAGGGCACAATAACATAATGATCAGATACATAGGGCAGAAGACCAGGTGGGGTTTCTCTTCTGATTGATTGTTCTGGTCTACTTAGACAACCATTTCTGAATACACCCTTTTTTTTTTTTGCCTTTGGTCCCAGTCAAGTTTGTAGGGTTGCTTGTGTCTTCAGCTGATGGATAATATAGACACCACTGGCACTACCTTAAGTGGCTACAATGGGACACATTTTAACTTATTAAAAACAGAATCTTTTGAAAAGTATACAAAAGAAATACATGTATTAGGTGTATGTGATTCAATTTATGGTCTTATAAAGTGTAGCACTCTTTCCACTGGTCTAATCCAAGATCACTTGTCTTTTCATTGGGTAGCATGGAAGCTCACTGGACTAGTCTTTCTATGATGAACAGTATTAAATTTTTGTGGCAGTGTTCCTCATTTTTTTGTATTGTGTACTTGAAACATTGCAGGTTGTCAGAAGCATGTAGCAAGTGTATTTAAAGTTAAATATAACCAGTATGCAGGGAATCAGCCAAAAGGCAAAAACAGTTCATGAGTCTACCTTCAGTACAAGAAGAATCCAGTTTCTTAGACATGTGGAAGTTTTTAGGCAGCAAAGGTAAAAGTGTGTACCTCTTGGAAAGCATGTAGTGAAGTTTGGGTAGAACAAATGGCATGGATGGTCGGTGCACTTGGGCCCTCACACCTGCTTGAAGGCTGAAAGATGTGACACTCAGCCCTTACCTTTCTTTGGGGGAGGAGGGGCCCTGCCATCACAGGAATTTCTATCTTTGGACTCTGTTGGTCCTTGAGTTCCTCCATGGGTGGACTGTCTTTTCTTTCCTTAATTCATTGCATAAGCCTCAGTTTCTTCTCTAGGATCTGACCAGTATCTGACTTGTTCTTCTGAGTTTCACTACCCACTTTATCCATAAACACTGCTCTCATTTCTAGTAGGTTTAGGCTCTCACCAGAGGCTGACATCACTATGGATTTGTGCTGTGGATCTTCCTGTACCTTCCCAGTTTTCTGTGGAGGAAGCATCTGACACAAATATTTCATCCGGTTTTTAAAGTTATTCTTTCATGGAGCCTGTAGCACGAACTGGGGAGACTTGCTCGCAGGGATCTCTGCTAATTCCCTGTCCTGGGTAAGGTAACTAATCTGTTATGTGGAAGGACCCAAATTCCTGCATCCCCTCTTTAATACTCTCCTTCTAAGAGTCTCCTAGGGTATTCTCCATCCTGAGTAGATTATAGATTCTTGTCCTGTTTGCGATCCTTCCCACTCTGAGGGACTAATTCTGCAAGCCTATGAGAAGAATTAGAGCAGGCCCCTCTCATGGTCATCTGGCCTTCCTTTGCCACAGGTGAGGGTGAAGGGAAAGAGCTATCCAGGCTGGGGACTGAATTTCTTTTCCCTAATCTGCTTGAGGGTTTCTTCCAAGGAGCTTTGCAACCTTGGCCATGGAGTTAGTCTTTGAAACATGGGTGACAGAAGAGGGAAAGGTGGACTTGGGAAGTGTAGGCCAAGTGAGGAGGCGGTGTTGAAAGAAAAAGTGGGGAATAGGTTCCAGTATCTTTGCATGCTCTGTGGGTTGAAAGTAAAAGGCAAGTGGTGAGGAAAAAATGATCCTTGAGTATTGTGGCATCCAGTGATAAAAAGGGATTTGGAGGCTGGCATGGAGCAGGACTGCGACCTTTTACTACTGTGTCAGGGGTAGAAGGGGCTGTTGCAGTCCTTATGCAAAGTTACAATGAACGTATTTTTCTAATGATAAAGTTAAAAGATCCGTTATAAAAAATGAATTTGTGAAACTGGGAATTTACTGTTAATAGAGAAATTTAGGGCACCCTCAAATATGAGATTGTACTCAGATACACTGTTGTGGTTTTTACCCTGAGATTTTCAGGGCCTCCCCACCTCCCAGTGTCAGTATGTGGATCAGATCATTAATCAGGAGCCCTGGGTCTGCCCAGCAGGTTGGAGGAAGGAACTTTTGGCTCCTTTTTCTCTCACCATACCTGCTCCTAGATCAAAGGAGCCACGCTCTGTCTGAAGTTGAAGACTTGTTCTCTTCTTAACAAAGACTATGGCAAGAGGCTTATTCCAATATTAGGGTCAGTTCCTGCCAGGAAAGAACCTCTGATCAGCTCTGGAGGAAAATTCCCTAAAAGGAGCACATCTGCACAGACCAGAAGACTGCCAGACTTGGTCTCTGGCCCTGTCACACTTGACCATCAGGGGCTTCTTTTCCTAGGAGGGCTTTGTAGCCCACCCAGTTACTGGACCCTGCTTTCTGCTTCCTTTGAACTATGTGGGTCCTCATGTTTCAAAAGTATTCAACATAAAAAAGGAAGACTTCTCTTATATGTGTTTCTACAAATCTGAAAATATCATTCAACTTTTACTTTCTATTTGTGTCCATCTGGGAAAACTTAAACCAGAAATCACAACAGAACAGGAGGTAGCTGTGCAAGTAGGAGAGGGCAGTGCAAGGAAAGGGAGTGAAGGAGGAGGGCTCCCTGGAAATTTCAGCCCTGAAGGAGAAGGAAAGTACTGTGAAATGGAAGCCAAAGAATAGATCCAGGAAAGCAGGGAGAGGTGCCAGGCACCATAATCAGCAAAAGAATACAGTATATTTTTCCCATTCCAGCCTAGGAGATTCCCTTCAATTTCAGATATTGATTTAAGCCATTGTGCTGACTGAATATAAATCAAACATGTCTTTGATATGATCATACCTATCTTTCACTCTTCTAGGTTCTCACCAATTCAGTTGACTTTGCCAGTCAGCTATCAAGAGTGAGATGGTACAGTTTCAAACCAGTTTATAGAAAAAGACATGTAATATTCTCATATAGGTTTATATGGAGAAAATGAAGAAAAGAGTTACCACTTATGGTTAACCCCAAGGAAGGAGCCATTCTAAAGAGCTTTTTGTTTTCGGCTGCACTGCCTTGGCATGTGGGATCTTGGGATCCAACCTGCACCCGCTACAGAGGAAGCTCAGAGTCTTAGCCACTGGACCGCCAGGGAAGTCTCTCTGAGAGCTTTAAAATGTATTTACATCAGCTCTACAAATATTTTTCATTCCATTTTCCATTTGAGAAAACTGAGACTCAGGGAAGTTGAGTTGCCTCCAAGCAGAATAAGGGTTCCATGCAGAACCTCACATAGTACATAGTGAGTTATGAGTGATTCTTTAAGCAATATGTTGGATTTCTGTGGGGTTTTTAAAATCTAATTATTTTTACTTGCAGAATTATTCTTTTTCTTTTTCCCTGAGCTTCTCTTTTTGGTGGCTACATTTTTACTTTCTGATGATTTTAATCTATTTTTTGTTCTTTACCTTAAATTTTTGTGGAAGAGAAATTCTCCTATCCAGTTTCATTTTTCCATCTGATGAAGAAAATTCCTCAGAAGTTTATATCCACTGCAGTATGGTTATTATTTTTTTTAAGTAAATTTATTTATTTATTTATTTTTGGCTGCGTTGGGTCTTCGTTGCTACGTGCGGGGTTTCTCTAGTTGTGGCGAGCGGGGACTACTCTTCGTTGCAGTGTGCAGGCTTCTCCTTGCGGTGGCTTCTCTTATTGCCGAGCACAGGTTCTAGGCACATGGGCTTCAGTAGTTGTGGTACGTGGGCTCAGTAGTTGTGGCACACGGGCTCTAGAGCGCAGGCTCAGTAGTTGTGGCTCACGGATGGGCTTAGTTGGTCCACGGCATGTGGGATCTTCCTGGACCAGGGATCGAACCTGTGTCCCCTGCATTGGCAGGCAGATTCTTAAGTATGGTTATTTTTGAGTCCACAAATTTTCATGATTTTTATAAACCCAATGCTGACTTCTGTAGAACAATTCAAAAGTTAATTAAGAAAGGTCACCAAGCAAAAATATCAAAGTTTAGAAGAGGAAAAATTCTTACATATATAGCTTTACCAGAAAATGAACTGTATTATAAAGCAGCAACAGTATAAATACAGTGACAGTAAGGAGTTAGGTGATCAGAGTAATAAAGAAAATAAATCCCAGGAGAGTTACCTGGTGGTCCAGTGGTTAGGACTTGAAGCTTCCACTCCTGTGGCCCAGGTTCAGTCCCTGGTCAGGAAACTAAGATCCTGCAAGCCACATTGGTGCAGAAAAAAAAAAAAGAAAAGAAATCCCAGAAATTGTTATATAATCTGTAGTAATTAAGTAAAGGCTATCTTAGACGTTAATATGGAAGAAAAAAAAGTTTCATTAAATGGTAACAGGATAAATGCTTGGCAACCTAGACAGAAATCAATTTAGATTCTCATCTCATAGATGAAAAAGAAAATCCTAATGTACTATAAAAAATAAATGTGAAAGATTTAAAACATAAAAGGGAATTGATAATCCATAAGATCAATAGAGGAATGAAAATGGGAGAGGATTGGTTCTACATGTTCAACATTCTGGCATTAGGAGAAAGTATAAAGAAAATGAGCTATTATTTGTAAACATAAAATTGACAAATAGTTGCATCATAGGAATATAGCTACCATCTGCATAAATGGTTTATATGTACTTTTAAGACTTAAGGATACATAAAAACAATTCACAAGGGCAGTACGAAACTGCTTAATGTAAACTGAAACAAATAAAAGAACTAGAAATAGCAAACAAAACATATGAAAAGGCATTCTAGCCTACTAGTATTTAGAAATGATTTAACAATGATGCTTGACATTTTAGGCTGTTATGTAAGCAGTTATTTTAAAAAAATAAAATATTGATTTTTATGTGCTTTGTGCTACTACATACATTTCTTGAAATCTGTCCCCCAAAAATGTTTGTAAAAATTTTTTAAAATTATATCCAGTAATATAAACACACACTTTTATTCTCCAGGCGCTACCCTAGTTCTCTTCTTTTCACAGAAAACTTCTCAAAAGAAGTTTCTATTCATTCTATCTCCCAAACCTTTTCTCTTATTTAACCTTAGTCAGTATATTCCAGTCTGGATTCTGTGGAATTAACTCTGCCAAACCAGCCCTCATTTTCCCTGAATATAAGATATCATGTTTTAAATGTATTTCTTCCTTGAAACATCCTCTTATCACCACTGTCTCCTTGTTGTCCTGCTATTGTGTTGCATACCATTCCAGTGTCCTTTGCAGCCTCCTTATTCTCGTCTCTTCATTAAAATATGAAGGTCCCTAATGTTTAGTTTTTGGTCCTCCTATTCTGTATTTCTAAAAGACCTCACTCCTTCCTGGGCCTTCAGAGACCAGGATAACCCAGCTTCTAGGTTAACACTTCTAGCCATAGCACTCTGAAAGTTCTAGAACTGTACATCCAGTGTCAAGTCTTAGAATCTCTGCATCCTCCAGTTTCTGGTGATAGAAGCCGCTTTTCTTTTGCCTATGGTGTTAGTATATAATGTAGTTGAAATGAATTAATTGATTGATTAATACTTTTATGTTTCCTTCGGCAAAAAGGGAAGTTTCAAGAGGGCTGGCACTTCATTTTCTTTCTTCACTTTTTTAATCCTATGAAGGCAGTCATAGAACCTGTGATTTAGATACATAACTTTAATTAAATGAATGAATGAACTGCAGTTCCATCCTTTTTTTTTTTTTTTTTTTTTTTTGCGGTACGCAGGCCTCTCACTGTTGTGGCCTCTCCCGTTGCGGAGCACAGGCTCCGGACGCACAGGCTTAGCGGCCATGGCTCACGGGCCTAGCCGCTCTGCGGCATGTGGGATCTTCCCCGACCGGGGCACGAACCCGTGTCCCCTGCATCAGGCAGGCGGACTCTCAACCATCGCACCACCAGGGAAGCCCGCATCCTTTAATTGAGGTTGCAAAATCAGTCTTGGTATTACTTTCTTAAAAATAAACAAATGCAAAAAGATTTGAAAGTAAAACTTTAAATAACTTAAAAATATTAAGATGAACACTTGTGTAATTAGCACAAATACAAGCAAAAATACTGAAATATAATAAATATAGTAAAATAGATATTTAAGTACATAAGTACATTAATAAGGTTATCTGTGATGGTCTGGTGCCCCCGATGAACTAGATGCTTTTACTTATAGTTGCTTAATACTACCAATAAATGTTTTGACAAATTTAATCTGTTTATTTTATGATGAAGGCAGAAAAAAAAAGTCTTTTGAAATTACTAAACATGTGGGAGTACAATGAGTTGTATCTGTCCATAATTGTTTCTTTAAGAGCATACCTCTAGTTCCTTAGCTCTTAATCTTTCTTGCAAGCTTGATAATAAAGAGAAGGATTTCATGATTTCTTGCTCTGACAACTACCCAGGGGTAGCAGCTCTGTTCTTTCTTTTCCAGAGAAAAACTGTTTCCTTGGAAGTGCTTTTTCACAGCCATTGTGGAGTCTCCACAGCTCAGGGGAGTCCTTCCATCCCCAACTACTGCAACAAGCCGGTCTCCAGGACTTGCCAATGCTGATGAAGTCCAGTGAAGAACTTCTCCAGGCCAGTCTCATTCCAACCAACCTCTTATGCTGAACAGTTTGAAGATTTGCTGAAGCATCTGATGGAGGACAGCAGTGATTTGAGCCTTCTGGACCTTGCTGCCATCTACCAGAAACAACAGAAGACCATTGGAACCAGCTAAATGTCCATCGGTAGGGGACTAATCAAATAATGTAGGACACACCCATTCAATGGGAAACAGTACAGCTATTTAAAAAGATAAAGCAGTTATCTATATATGAATGAGAAGATCTCCAAGTTAAAAAAGATAGGTGCAGAACAGTGAGTATAGCATGCTACTTTTATATTAAAAAAGGGGGAGAGTGTAATAAAAGATTGTACCTATATTCTCATCAGTTGGCATATGCATAAGGAAACTGGAAGGATTTAAAAGACAGTAATAACTTCAAACTGTGGAAAATGTTGGAAGCAGTTGTGTCAAAGTATACATTTATTCATATGCCCAAATTCCAATTTACTAGTAATTTTAAAAATGTAAGTTAGCAAAATATCCATAAAGGGAAAGATCAGTAGCAGGGAAATACACACTCAAACATTGCTGGTGACAATATTTTGGAAAAAAAAATTTGTCTTCAATTAGCATTCTGCCCTTAGGATTTATCCAAAAACAGGTAAAGTTTTGTGCTCAGATTCTATAGAAGAGTGGAGAACAAGAAAGTATATATTCAGGAACAAATGATGGGCAAGGAAACTACATAGTATGTGTAGTTATTAGACAATTGTGTATCCATTTAAAAATTTGTGAGTAGAAAACAAAAGCACGAAAAATTTACTGATGATGGAATTCCATTGCGTGGCAAAAATTCAGGCTAAATTACTTACATAGCATAGTCACAATTTGGTATTTTAAAAGAGGCAAATGACATGTTTTAAATGATTAAAATTTGAAACTATTAACCAAAGTTATAACTGAAGTGTCTATTAAATTGTGTGAGATAAGTTTTTTGTGGGGGGGGGGGCGGGCTGCGTGGCTCGTGGGATCTTGGTTCCCGGATCAGGGATTGAACCCGGGTCACAGCAGTGAAAGCGCCGAGTCCTAACCACTGGACCACCAGGGCATTCCCCTATGGGATAAGAATTTTAAAACTTTTTTTATAGAGGAAAAACTTTAAGCATTTCCCCCCATGCTGCCTTTCAATTTCTACAAAAGCCGCATTTCATTGTCACTCAGAAGTAACAAAAGGAAGAAGCCAGGAAGTGTAAATCGCAAAGTATGCATTTAGGGGGACAGCTCAGCTGCCGTGAAAGGTTTACGTCAAGCATAATATACATACACCCATTCCAGCCCATTTAATGCCACATACAGAGTATCCCAAGAGGCCCCGCGGGCCCATCCTGCACAGCCCCGCCTTGCCCAAACCCCGCCCTTCCAGTCCCCCGCCCACTTCCTCCCATCCCCCACACGACCGCCCACTGGCGAGGTCAGGCGGCCGCGCAGCCGCAGTAGCTGCCACGGCCGCTCCTAGCCCGGGGGATCGTGGGAGCAGGCCTTTCCGGAAGGACCGGTTCGGCGTCGGGTCCTCGGCCCGTGTTGCAGACCCGTGTTCCAGGCCCTTGCTCCAGGACGGGCCCGTAGCCGCGGCGACGCTCTAAGGACAGCGGAGGGCGCGGCGGGCCGCTCGCTGAGGTGCCCGGCTTCGCCGCCGAGCGAGCCGCGGGGCCGCAGGACGTGGCGCACCTCCCCCTTGGCCCGGAGCGGAACTGCGGGAGGAGCGGCAGCGCAGGCCGGACGAGGTGAACCGGGTCACTAAACTGCCTTCAGGTGATGAATCATCTACATAATAATCAGATTTGGGGTCCACATCCCTCTGTGGTCCTGCTATAGAACAATTTTCAGAGAGTGACTGGTGTGTTCTGAGGTGTGCCACAGTGACTGTTTGCCCTTGATAAGGAAAGCAAGCTCTCTTGCTCTTGGGACATCCTCGTTTCCTTTAAAGCTTTCAGGTCGTAACCTCTTTGGCCAGCATACATCTTTGTGCAAGAGGAAGGCTTTCACATGAAAGTGTCTCTTGGTAACGGTGAAATGGGCGTCTCCGCCCATTTACAGCCTTGCAAGGCAGGAACCACACGTTTTTTTACCAGCAATACTCACAGTTCGGTGGTTTTGCAAGGCTTTGATCAGCTTAGAATAGAAGGATTGCTTTGTGACGTGACCCTGGTACCAGGTGATGGAGATGAAATCTTCCCTGTTCATAGAGCTATGATGGCGTCTGCTAGTGATTATTTCAAGGCTATGTTCACAGGTGGAATGAAAGAACAAGATTTAATGTGCATTAAGCTTCATGGGGTGAACAAAGTTGGTCTGAAGAAAATAATTGATTTTATTTATACTGCAAAACTTTCTCTTAATATGGACAATCTTCAGGACACACTTGAAGCTGCCAGCTTTTTACAAATTTTACCTGTTTTAGACTTCTGTAAAGTGTTTCTTATCTCAGGAGTCTCTTTAGATAACTGTGTTGAAGTTGGACGAATTGCTAACACCTACAATCTTATAGAAGTAGATAAATATGTCAATAATTTCATCCTGAAGAATTTTCCTGCATTATTGAGTACTGGGGAGTTTCTAAAACTCCCTTTTGAACGGCTTGCCTTTGTGCTTTCCAGCAATAGTCTTAAGCACTGTACTGAACTTGAACTTTTCAAGGCTGCCTGTCGCTGGCTAAGGTTGGAAGATCCTCGGATGGATTATGCTGCAAAATTAATGAAGAATATTCGATTTCCACTGATGACACCACAGGATCTCATCAATTATGTGCAGACAGTAGATTTCATGAGAACAGACAATACCTGTGTGAATTTGCTTTTGGAAGCTAGCAATTACCAAATGATGCCATATATGCAGCCAGTGATGCAGTCAGATAGAACTGCCATTAGATCTGACTCAACCCACCTGGTTACATTAGGAGGAGTTTTGAGGCAGCAGCTGGTTGTCAGTAAAGAATTACGGATGTATGATGAAAGGGCGCAAGAGTGGAGATCTTTAGCCCCCATGGATGCTCCTCGTTACCAGCATGGCATTGCTGTCATTGGAAACTTTCTTTATGTAGTGGGTGGTCAAAGTAATTATGATACAAAAGGAAAAACTGCCGTTGATACAGTTTTCAGATTTGACCCTCGGTATAATAAATGGATGCAGGTTGCTTCATTAAATGAAAAGCGCACGTTTTTCCACTTGAGTGCTCTCAAAGGACATTTGTATGCCGTTGGTGGGCGAAGTGCAGCTGGTGAGCTGGCCACAGTAGAGTGTTACAATCCAAGAATGAATGAGTGGAGCTATGTTGCAAAAATGAGTGAACCCCACTATGGCCATGCTGGAACAGTGTATGGAGGCTTAATGTATATTTCAGGAGGAATTACTCATGATACTTTCCAAAACGAGCTCATGTGTTTTGACCCTGATACAGACAAATGGACTCAGAAGGCTCCAATGACTACAGTCAGAGGTCTGCATTGCATGTGTACAGTTGGAGACAAGCTCTATGTCATTGGTGGCAATCACTTCAGAGGAACAAGTGATTATGATGATGTTCTAAGCTGTGAATACTATTCACCAACCCTTGACCAGTGGACACCAATTGCTGCCATGTTAAGAGGTCAGAGTGATGTCGGAGTTGCCGTCTTTGAAAATAAAATCTATGTCGTAGGTGGATATTCTTGGAATAATCGTTGTATGGTAGAAATTGTCCAGAAATATGACCCAGAAAAGGATGAGTGGCATAAAGTTTTTGACCTTCCAGAGTCCCTTGGTGGCATTCGAGCTTGTACTCTCACAGTTTTTCCACCTGAAGAAAACCCTGGGTCACCTTCCAGAGAATCACCTCTTTCAGCACCTTCAGATCATTCTTAGGACCAAGGTGTAAAATACCTTTGCAGTGCATCATGGATGATCCCATACTTCCCCTTCAGTTGTATCTTCTTACATTGATTGGTACAGTTATTAGATAAAAAGGTAATTGATGTTATTTGTATTGCTTGGCTTAGTATGTTTATCAAATGGTTAACAAATGCATTCTGAAAATGTATTCAACATAGCCATTTTAACAAATGTAAAAAGATAAGTAGAAAAATGTTTGTTAGATGTCTTTTTGTGGTGGTGTGTAAGTCAAAGTGTAGGTGATTGTAGTAAATGTATAATTATATTCATTATGCTTCAAAGTTGAAAGTTTTCATCTTTGACTGCAAAACATCAAAGGGAGGCTGCCTGCTCTAACCTAAAATAATAAACAAAAAAGGTCTCCAAGCCTTATTAGCTGCCTCCCTTTTTTCATAGAGTTTTTGACACAGCTGCCAGCTCACCAGATTGTGTGGATACATTCAGAATATGTGACGATTCTTAGGCAGACCAGAGAAATAATAAATTCAAAAATATTGACTCAAAAAGTAGTATAACCCTAAGTCAGGATTTCATATCTTTCTGGGGAGAGGGAGAGAGAAAATACACACACACACACACACACACACACACACACACACACATGTATATGCATGCATACACATACATAATTTTTAAATCAATTGGCACTTTAGCTATAGTGAAATTGTTTTTAAATTCTTTTCTTCCCCCTAGCAGCTATTTCTATTCAAACGGGAATTTAGTACTAGAGAATAAATGTCTATGTTGTCTTACTGAATTGATGTAGATAAGAACTACAACATTAAATTGACAACCAAATTTGTCATTTGACTGAATTGTTACTACAGATGAAACTTGTCACTTTTTCTGCTTGTATGTTGTTTTCTGTAGAGTTGCCTTTATACAGGTTATTTAGCAAAGTTCAAGTCTCAGAGAATTGCTTTTGCTCAGTAACTTTAGGCTCTGCTACATTCCACCTTTTTGTTCAGTAAAACTTATGAACAAGACAAAGAAAAACATTCTGAACAAAGCTATAGGTTTTTAAGTTCAGTCTCCCAACTTAATCATTCTAACACGACTGTTTGATTTGAGGTGGTTGCCCTGGCGCTGCTCCACCCCATGTGCATCCTGAGCTTTGTGTGATCTGCCTCAAGGCTGTAATCTGAGCAAGCAGAAGATATACTGTTTGGCATCAGATCAGAAAAATGTCCTTTTGGCTATGTCTAAAGGACAGGACCAACTTCAGATCCCCTAAGAAGCCAGCTGTAGAAAGCCTAGGACACGGCTGTCTTGCAGGCAGTACTAAAGTAGATCTTCAGCCTCTTCAATACCAAGGGCATCGCTACTGGTTCAGAACCACATGGCGAGATCTTAATGGGACCTTAACCGCAAATGGAATCATAGGAGTCCTCCAAAGTGAGTGATTCTGAAGAATCTGAAGAGTTACTTCCCTGGAATAATTGTCTACCTGAAGAAAAAATTTACATATATACATTTACATACATATGTTTATATTTATTTCCCTATACTTGGGAGATTGTCATAGTGTAAATCAGGAACAACCTTCTCTTTATTGACAACCTCATAATAAAACTCAGGAACCAAGACAAAAGGAATTGGCTTCAAGGGATCTGAACCTCACTGCCCATACAGGTGTTGATTCATTTTAATGCTTTTATGATTTCTGCATTGGCAGAAAATTTCATACTTCCTATTTTTTTTAATGATTCAATTTTTTATTACTAAAAATAGCACATTTGAGAACATTTAGGAGATAGAAAAGGAGAAATTGCTAACAACTTTGTACATTGAATAAGCAAGAAATAGCACCCCAATTATTTCCTTAATTATTAAAGAAGTTAAATATTTGTGTTTTTTGAGTAGCTGTGTTCCTTTTTAATCGAATGTTAATATCCTTTGCCCTTGTAATACCTATTGGAGTTGCTTCCTTTTTCATATCCAGTTATAGGATCTCTTTATATAATAAATATAATTTAACTGGCATTTGCTTGCATTGACTTTTTTTCTCAATCTGTTAGAGGTTTACAGAGGCAGGGCCGTTTAGTTAATTTTTGAGATCAAATTTGTCCATCTTTTTGCATTTTGACCTTTTGGGTATAATTTTGCTATGGTTCCTTTATTTTTTACATCATTTTGATGTATTACTTTTTTGGTGCTAATTCTGACATGCTGAGATGGTATTGCCCCATGTCTGCTCTGCATAAGCTTTTCTCTTTTCCCTTGTTGAGAAGAGGTTTCTGCCTTCTATTACATTTGACTCTGTTGCTTTGTAATTAACTAAATATTGTTCAGCCAGGTAAGTTAACTGCTCCACCTTTACCCCCTGCCTCCAGCCTCACACATCCCACCTCTCATTCTTTTACTGTATAACTTTCTGCAATTGACAGGACTCTTGATAATCATAAAACAGCTGACTGGTGCTATGCTAATTAAATCTGGAATTCCTTCCTTACAGATAAAGAAATTTGAGGTGACTAAAATGATTGGAAAGATATCTTTATTTTACAAGCTGATAGGTTTTTTTTACAGAACATTTAGAAAAATATTTAAAAGAGAAAAGCAAGCATGTAAAGCATTCTGTTAACATTTTATTTCTTGTTTTAGTTTTTCTGATAGGTTCAAAAATAAACTTTTGTTAAGTTTCCTGATTATAAAAATAATTCCTGTCTATTAGTCTATTACAGTAAGTACAGGAAAATAAAAGGGAACAGAGGGTGTAAATTATCAGTGATTCCACATGTCAAAAGTAACATGTTAATACTAGGTATATTATGAATTTATATATGTACAGACATTTGTCAAATACTTTGCAAATATGTCAGAACTTAAGCTAAAATCTGGATGATAAAAGGAAGTAAGTTCAACTTCCAAAGGCACACACTGCTTTCATTATGGCTTTCTCCAAGTTTTCTAAAATCTGTATTAGAAAATAATATGTAAGGAGCTTTTTTCCTAATTATCAAATGCATGTGCATTAAGAAAAACATGCCATTTTTAAACCAGATAAAAATCCATATTTAATTTTTTCCCCACTTGCCAAGAGTAGTATTTCTGTAGATTACCTGCAAAGCAAACATATTTAATCATATTCAGATTTTTCTGGTTTGTAATTAAAATTATCTTGTTCTGATTATAAAGACAAAATATACTCCTACAGAAAATTTCATTCAAAACTACAGAAGCATACTATCAGAAGTAAAACCAACGTTCTATCCGCAGCTCAACGATTGAAAGACCTTAGGGTAAGTTAACCTCTCTAAGCTTCATTTTCTCATTTGTCTATGGGATCGGTGGTGGGCATTAATTGTTATCTATGTCAGAATTGGAAGGAGACAATATTATAAAGTGATTAGCATAAAACATACACAGAGAAGCATTTAGTAAGATACTTGTTACTGTCATTGTATTGCATAATTTTTTACTTTAGTTTTGTCTTAATGATTTTCACAAGTTTATTTGAAAGTGTTAAATGTCTATATAGTATTTCACCCATGAATGTGCATTCATATTTTTTTTCCATTTCGCTATGGTTATATATTTAAATATCTACCCCCAATTTTTTATCATAAATTAAGCAAGATTTAATATTCTTTCATAACATTTTGTTTATCTCTTATTACCCTGTGATAAATTCTAAGTAAAATCTGAGTCAAATAGTGTAGGCTTTTTTAGACTTTTGAAAAATATTTCCAGGATTGTGTGACTATGCATTTCCACCAGAATGTGTTTAGTGACTATTTCAAAGGCAATCTTGGCAGTTGCAGTTATTTTACTGTTTGGATTTATATTTCTTTAATTATTGGAAACACTGAATTTTTTGTTTATTGAGCATGTGCATTTTTTCGTATGTGAATCATTTGTTCCTGTCTATTATTTTAAGTATCCTATTAGCTACAAAGACTTTTTTCCTCAATTTATGTCATTTTTATGGGGGCTGGGCTATTCAATTTTTTAAAATTCAGATATAATGATATTTGTTTCAGGCATACAATGATTCTATATATGTATATATTATGAAATGATAACAAGTCTAGTTAACTTCCATTACCACACATAGTTAATACATTTTTTTTCTTGTGATAAGAACTTTTAAGATCTCAGCAACTTTCAAATATACAATACAGTATTATTGATAGTCACCATGCTGAACATTATATACCCAGGACTTATTTGTACCTTTTGACCACCTTTACACATTCAGTTTAATAGTCAAATATATCTTTATTTGCATTTTGACCTTTTGGTGATAATTTTGTTTTTTTTACAGAGTACTGATGTCACATTCCTTGTCCTTTATTGCTTTGTCAGTGCTTATTCTTAACGTGCTAAGGTAGCATTTACTGCTTGTCTCTTGTTCAACTAGCTTTTCTTTTTTCTGGTTGAAATGAAGATGAATTTTAAAAATAAATTTATGAAAATTCCTTTTATATTAAGACTATTAATCTTTATTTACAGCAAGTATTTTCCCATCTTTCTTTGAGTGCATGTCTTAACATACAAGGTTTTTTTTGGGTTTTTTTTTTTTGCGATATGCGGGCCTCTCACTGCTGTGGCCTCTCCCATTGCAGAGCACAGGCTCCGGACGCACAGGCTCAGTGGCCATGGCTCACGGGCCTAGCCACTCCGAGGCACGTGGGATCCTCCTGGACCAGGGCACGAACCCGTGTCCCCTGCATCGGCAGGCGGACTCCCAACCACTGTGCCACCAGGGAAGCCCCCAAGGTATTTTTTGTAATGTAGTAAAATTAGTTTTTCCTTTGTCATTTTTTAAATGCTGTCTTGCACAATTTCCCCCCATCATGTGAAGGTGTAATTACCCTGGTATTTTATGTTATTGTTATGGATACAGCTTTTTACTAGTTTTCTGTTTCCAAGTTATTATCCACTTGTTCCATCACAACTTTTTGAATAATCTTTACTTTCTCACTGAATTTTTATGCTTTGTAAAAATCAAGTAATAAAGGTCTTATTTATAATATGAGCAAACTAGGGTCTTTTTCTTCAGTTATAGTGATATTTTATTCAAGTTGTCCTTGGCATGTAGATTGCTGTTTTGAATGGGGTTTTGTTTTCACATTATATTTCAAACTCCATTGCAGTAATAGGAAATACATGGTTTTACCATGTTTTTGTTATTACTCTCATTGATTCTTAACATTTTGGGGGGATTTTGGGGGATTCTCTTTTTTTACCCTAGAGAGTCATGTTATCTGCATGGTATAAAAACCTTGTTTCATATTATTTGTATCATAATTTAAAGCATTGGTTAATACTTCCAGCAGATTATAGTTGTAACACAAGGCATTGTGCCTTGTGGGTAATTTTTTTTTTTTTTTCAGTACACGGGCCTCTCACTGTTGTGGCCTCTCCCGTTGCAGAGTACAGGATCTGGACGCACAGGCTTAGTGGCCATGGCTCACGGGCCCAGCCGCTCCACGACATGTGGGATCTTCCCGGACCGGGGCACGAACCCGTGTCCCCTGCATCGGCAGGTGGACTCTCAACCACTGCGCCACCAGGGAAGCCCCTTGTAGGTAATTTTAATAGGGATAATTCTAGAATTAGAATTTAAAATTCCTTTTTTAAAGAGAGGTATTCTTTATTTGTTTTAATTAAAAACAATTTTTTTTAAATTGGGGTATAGTTGCTTTACAATGTTGTGTTAAGTTTCCACCATACAGTGAAGTGGAGTTCCCTGTGCTATATATATAGCAGGTTCTTATTAGTTATCTATTTTATACATATTAGTGTATATATGTCAATCCCAATCTCCCAATTCATCCCCTCCCACCCCCACACCCCGCTTTCCCCTCTTGGTGTCCATACGTTTGTTCTCTGTATCTGTCTCTATTTCTGCCTTGCAAACCAATTCATCTGTACCATTTTTCTAGATTCCACATGAGTGTGTTAATAATGTTTGGCTGTTTTGTGTCTTTGTTGCTGTGCATGGGCTTTCTCTAGTTGCGGCGAGCAGGGGCTACTCTTTATTGTGGGCTCAGTAGTTGCAGCGCGTGGGCTCTAGAGCGTAGGCTTGGTAGTTGTGGTGCACGGGCTTAGTTGCTCCGCGGGATGCGGGATCTTACCGGACCGGGGATCGAACCCGTGTCCCCTGCATTGGCAGGCAGATTCTTAAACACTGCGCCACCAGGGAAGTCCCCATACTTTTAAAAATGAATTTTTTGGAGTTTCTCCCCCGATTTTGATACCTTATCTGTGTTGCTAGTATCCACTTTTAAGCATATATTTGAATGGCAGAGTGATGGTTGAAAAAAGAAGACTTAGATATTCACTAAAGTTGATTGCATACACTACAGAACTGTTACAGTTGTGGTCCTTAACCAAATGCACTAATAATAGATAGTTCCTCTATTTTCTTGGTAACAGTCTCTGAACAACTACTTTCTAGGGGTTGATGTTATTCTGCCACCTACTGGTGGAAAGTCAAAATCCTTATTTAGATGGATTACAGAAAATGTAGGCTTTTTAAAAAAACAGTAATGACAAAAACCAGTAGAAGTTTTTATTGTGTATGTGAAAGTTCAGTCTTCAGGTGATACTCAAATAAATGAATACAAAATCCCTATGGTAACTCTTAGTGTATAGAGAGGGTCAGATAATCAGAGAAAAAAATATATATATATATTTTTTCCTGTGGTTCCATTAAAGAAATTTTTTTAATTGAAATATAGTTGATGTGTAATATTATATAAGGTGTACAGTATAGTGATTCATAGTTTTAAATGTTATACTCAATTTAGTTATTATAAAATATTGGCTATATTCCCTGTATTGTACAATATATCCTTGTAGCTTACTTTATACATAATAGTTTATACTTCTTAATCTCCTATCCCTTGTATTGCCCCTCCCCCCTTCCCTCTCCCCACTGGTAACCATTCGTTTGTTTTCTATATCTGTGAGTCTGCTTGTGTTATATTCTCTAGTTTGTTGTGGTTTTTAGATTCCACATGTAAGCAATACAGTGTTTGTCTTTGTCTGACTTACTTCACTTAGCATAATACCGTCCAAGTCCATCCATGTTGCTACCAATGGCAAAATTTCATTCTTTTTTTTGGCTGAGAGGTATTCCATTGTATATAGATATCACATCTTTATCCATTTATTTCCGTATATTGGCAATTGTAAATAATGCTGCTATGAACATTGGGGTGAATGTATCTTTACTTTTTTAATTAATTAATTAATTTGGCTGCATCTTAGTTGCGGCATGTGGGATCTTTGTTGCGGCATGTGGGATCTTTCATTGCAGCCCGTGGGATCTTTCATTGCAGCGCGTGGGATCATTGCAGCGCGTGGAATCTTTCATTGCAGCGCGTGGGCTCTTCATTGCGGCACGCAGGCTCCAGAGCATGCGGGCGCGGTAGTTGTGGCGCGTGGGCTCTAGAGTGTGTGGGCTCAGTAGTTGGTGCGTGCAGGCTTAGTTGCTCTGTGTCATGTGGGATCTTAGTTCCCCAACCAGGGATCAAACCCATGTCCCCTGCGTTGGAAGGTGGATTCTTTACTACCGGACCACCAGCGAAGTCCCACACGTATCTTTTTGAATTGGTGTTTTTGTTTTTTCCGATATGTATTGCTGGGTCATGTGGTAGTTCTATTTGTAGTTTTTTGAGAAACCTCCGTACTGTTTTCTCCTGTGGCTGCACCAATCTACATTCCCACCAACAGTATACAAGGGTTCCATTTTCTTCACATCCTCACCAACATTTGTTATTTGTGTTCTTTTTGATGATAGCCATTCTGACAGGGGTGAGGTGACATTTCACTGTGGCTTTGATTTGCATTTCCCTGATAATTAGCGATGTTGAACATCTTTTCATGTGCCTCTTAGCCATCTGCATTGCCTCTTTGGGAAAATATCTGTTGAGTTCTTCCCATTTTTTAATCAGGCTGTTAAGTTTTTTTGATGTTAAGTTGTATGAGCTGTTTATGTATGTTAGATATTAACTCCTTATAGGTCGTATCATTTGCAAATATCTTCTCCCAATCAGTAAATTATCTTTTCATTTTGTTGATGGTTTCCTTTGCTGTGCAAAATCTTCTCAATTAGGTCACATTTGTTTATTTTTGCTTTTATTTACTTTGTTTTAGGAGACAGATCAAAAAAATATTGCTACAATTTATGTCAAAGGGTGTTCTGCCTATGTTTTCCTCTAGGAGTTCTATGGTATCCAATCTTACATTTAGGTCTTTAATCCACTTTGAGTTTATTTTTGTATACGGTGTTAGAGAATGTTCTAATCTCACTCTTTTACATGTAGCTGTCCAGTTTTCCCAGCACCACTTATTGAAGAGACTGTCTTTTCTGTATCATATATTCTTGCCTCCTTTGTTATAGATTACTGACCATAAATACATCAGTTTATTTCTGGGCTCTCTATATTTTTCCATTGATCTATGTGTCTGTTTTTGTGCCAGTACATACTGCTTTGATTATTGTAGCTTTTTAATATACTCTGAAGCCAGGGAACATGATTCTTCTAGCTCTATTCTTCTTTCTCAAGATTGTTTTGGCTATTTGGGGTCTTCTGTATTTCCGTACGAATTTTAAAATTATTTGTTCTAGGTCTGTGAAAAATGCTCTCGGTATTTTGATAGAGATTGCTTTGAATTGTAGATTGCCTTTGGTAGTTTGGTCATTCTAACAATATTAATTCTTCCAGTCCAAGAACACGGTATATCTTGCCATCTGTGACGTCTTCAATTTCTTTCATAAGTGTCTTATAGTTTCTGAGTACAGGTCTTTTACCTCCTTAGCTAGGTTTATTCCTAGGTATTTTATTCATTTTGGTATGATGGTAAATGGGATTGTTTCCTTAATTTATTGTTCTGATAGTTTGTTGTTAGTATACAGAAATGCAAGAGATTTCTGTATATTAATTTTGTATCCTGCAGCTTTACCGAATTCACTGCCTAGCTCTAGTAGTTTTCTGATGGCATCTTTAGGATTTTCTGTGAATAGTATCATGTCATCTGCCAACAGTGACAGTTTTTCTTCTTTTCCAACTCAGATTTATTTCTTTTTTCTTTTCTGGACTTTTCTAGGACTTCCAAGACTATGTTGAATAAAAGAGTGGCAAGAGTGGGCATCCTTGTCTTGTTCCTGATCTTAGAGGAAATGCGTTCAACTTCTCACTGAATATGTTAGCTGTGGGCTTGTCATATATGGCCTCTATTACCTTATGTTCCCTTTATGTCCACTTTCTAGAGTTTTATCATAAATGGATGTTGAATTTTGTCAAAAGCTTTTTCTGCATCTACTGAGATGATCACATGGTTTTTATTCTTCAGTTTTTTAATGTGCTGTATCACATTGATTGATTTGTGGATATTGAAAAGTCCTTGCATCCCTGGGATAAATCCTACTTGATCACGGTGTATGATCCTTTTACTGTATTGTTGGATTCAGTTTCCTAACATTTTTTTGAGTATTTTTGGAAGTATCTTCATCAGTGATACTGGCCTGTAATTGTGTGTGTGTGGTATCTTTGGTTTCGGTTTCAGGGTGATGCTGGCCTCATAAAATGAGTATGGAAGTGTTCCTTCCTCTGCAATTTTTGGGACTAATTTGAGAAGGACAGGTGTTAATCCTTCTTTAAATGTTTGGTACAGTTCACCTGTGAAGCCATCTGGTCCTGGACTTTTCTTTGTTGGGAGTTTTGAAAATTATTGATGCAGTTTCACTACTGGTAATTGGTCTGTTCATACTTTGTATTCCTTCCTGATTTGGTCTTGGGAGATGGGACCTTTCTAAGATTTGTCCATTACTTCTAGGTTGTCCATTTTACTGGCATACAGTCTTGTAGTAGTCTTTTAGGATCCTTGGTATTTCTGAGATCTGGGTTGTAACGTTCCCTTTTTCATTTCTCAGTTTATTGATTTGGGCCCTCTCCCCTTTTTTCTTGAGCCTAGCTGAAGTTTTTCAATTTTATTTATCTTTTCAAAGAACCAACTCAGTTTCATTGATCTTTGTTTTTTAGTCTGTATTTCTACTCTGATCTTTCTTTTCTTCTACTAACTTTGGGTTTTGTTTGTTCTTTCTCTAGTTCCTTTAGGCGTAAGGAAAGATTATTTGAGATTTTTCCAGTTTCCTGAGGTAAGTTTGTATCACTATAAACTTCCCTCTTAGAACTGCTTTTGCTACATCTTGTAGATTTTGTATTGCATTGTTTTCATTTTCAATTGCCTTTAGGTATTTTTTGATTTCCTCTTTGATTTCTGCAGTGATCCATTGGTTGTTTAGCAGCATATTGTTTGGCCTCCATGTGTTTGTGTTTTTTTGCACAAAACACAACTTTGTAGTTGACGTCTACTCTCATAGTGTTGTGGTCAGAAAAGATGCTTGGTATGCTTTCAGTTTTAAATTTACTGAGGTTTTGTGGCCTAGCATGTGATCTATACTGGAGAATGTTCCATGTGCACTTGAATGTGTATTCTGCTTTTGAATGGAATGGTCCCTATATATATCAATTAAGCCCATCTGCTCTAATGTGTCACTTAAGACCAGTGTTTCCTTATTGATTTTCTGTGTGGATGATCTGTCCATTTATGTAAATGGGGTTTTAAAGTCCCCTACTATTACTGTGTTACCATCAACTTCTTTTATGTCTGTTAATATCTGTCTTACATGTATATAGGTGCTCCTGTGTTGGGTGCATATATATTTACAATTATATCTTATTCTTGGATTGATCCCTTGATCATTATGTAGTGTCTTTCTTTGTACCTTGTGACAGTCTTTGTTTTAAAGTCTATTTTGTCTGATAAGTATTGCTACCATGGCTTTCTTTTGACTTCCATTTGTGTGGAACGCCTTTATCCATCCTCTCACCTTCACTCTGTCTCTCTAAATCTGTAGTCTCTTTTAGGCAGTGTGTATGTGTATATATATATATATATATATATATATATATATATATATGTATGTATATATATATACATATACATACATACATACATACATACATATACATACACATACACCTGCCTTATTCTTGTGTCCCTTCAGCCACTCTGTCTTCTGATTGGAACATTTAGTCCATTTGCATTTAAGGTAATTATCAACATAATCTTATTGCCATTTTGTTAATTGTTTAGGGGTTGTTTTTGTAGGTCTTTTTTCCCCTTTTCTTTTGTTCTCATGATTTGATGGCTATCTATCTTTAATGTTGTTTGGTTTTCCTTTGTGTGTGCATTATAGATTTTTGGTTTTTGGTTCCCATGAGGTTTTTATATAGCAATCTGTATATCACACTCACACACACACACACACGTGATTAAGTTGCTGGTCTCTTAATTTCAAATGCATTGTACTTTCCTCCCCTCACAATTACTGATTTTGATATGTTTTACATATAATTGTTTTTTGTATCTTCTAATTGCTTATTGTGGATATAGATGATTTGATTACTTTTGTCTTTTAACCTTCCTACTAGCTTTGTGCTTGGATGATTTCCTACCTTTACTGTATGTTTGCCTTTACTGGTGAGCTTTTCATTTCATAATTTTGTTTCTAATTGTGGCTTTTTTTTTTTTTTTTGCCTAGAAAAGTTCGTTTATCATTTGTAAAGCTGGTTTGGTGGTGCTGTACTCTTTTAGCTTTTGCCTGTCCATGAAGCTTTTGATTTTGCCACCAAATCTGAAGGAGAGCCTTGGTAGACAGAGTATTCTTGACTGGAGGTTTTTCCCTTTCATAGTTTTAAATATATTGTGCCACTCCCTTCTGGCTTGCAGAGTTTCTGCCGAAAAATCACTTGATAGTCTTATGGGGCTTTCCTTGTATGTTTGTTGCTTTTCTCTTGCTGCTTTTAATATTCTAATTTTTCTCATTTTAATTACAATGTGTCTTGGTGTGTTCCTCTTGGGGTTAATCCTCTATGGGACTCTGTGCTTCCTGGACTTGGGTGACTGTTTCCTTTCCCAGGTTAGGGAAGTTTTCAAGTATTATGTCTTCAAATATGTCCTCAGCTCCTTTTCCCCTCTCTCTTCTCATTCTAGGACCCCTATAATGCAAATATTAGTGTGCTTATTGTAGTCCCAGAGGTATCTATAACTGTCCTTATTTCTTTTCATTCTTTCTGTTCAGCAGCAGTGATTTACATGACTCCGTCTTCCAGCTCACTGATTCGTTTCTCTGTATCATTTAGTCTGCTGTTGATTCCTTCATATATATTTTTCATTTCAGTAATTGTATTCTTCATATCTGTTTGGTTGTTCTGTATATTTTCTAACTCTGTTAAAAACTTCTAACTTCTCTCTCTGTGCCTCCATTCTTCTCCCAGGTTCTTTGATCATCTGTACCATCATTACCCTGAATTCTTCCTCAGGTAAGTTGTGTATCTCCACTTCATTCTTCCTTCGTCTGGAACATGTTCCTCGGCAACCTCATTTTGTCGTGTTTCCTGACCTTGAAGAAGGGGCCTTCTGTAGGAGATGTCTTATGCGTCCCAGCAGTGCACTCCCATCTCATTTCCCATGCTATATGCTCTAGGCATTCCCCCCAATGAGGATTGTGTGGGTGTTTCTGTTGTAGTGGGCTGACTATGTGGGAGGTCTGGTAGGCTTGGTTAGCCCCCAGTGTGGTTGGTTGCCAGGCCCTGCCTGGTGCAGAGGCTGCCAGCTGCTTGTTAGTGGGGCCTTGTCACTGGGCAGCTGACTGCAAGACCCCAGGAGGCCACAGGGCTAGTGCTAGCTCACTGGTAGGTGGAGCCAAAGTCCAGAAGACTCTGGGGCTGTTGCCTGCCCATGTCCCAAGGTTAGTCCTGGACTACTGGCAGGCAAAGCCAGGTCCTGGAGTCTGGCTTCAGGGCCTAGGGATCCCACAGCTGGTGTCAGATCACTAGTGGGCATTGGGGGAGGTGGTTCCTGACACAGTTGGGTACAGGGTCCAGGGTGTCCCCAAGCTTGTTTTGGCCTGCTAGTGGGCAAGGCTGGGGACCAGCTTGTCCCAGGGCAGGGTGTAGCTAGCTGTGGGTAGGCTGGGTCCATTGGCTGCAGGACTGTGGTTTTGAATCTGGTGTCTGCCTCCCTAATGGGTAAGGCTGGTCTAGAGTGCCAGTGCTTGCCCAGTGGTGGGTGGAGCCATGTCTAGAGGCTGCTGTGGGCTTAGGAAGTCCTTATACAGCCTGTCTTCTGTGTTCCCACCCAGTAAGTTGCTTGGCCTGAGGTGTCCCAGCACTGGCACCTACAAGCTGTTGGGTTGGGTCAGGTCTTGGCACTGATGAGCTAGAGAGAGGATCCCACAACAGTGCTTGCCCACACCAGTGTCCACGTGGTAGAGAGAGCTCCCAAGTATGGCTGCTGCCAGTGCCCATGTACCCAGGGTGAGCTGCAGCCCCCCGCCCCCCACTGCCACCTCTCTGAGAGAGACTCTCCAGGACCAGCAGGTAGGTCTGGCCCAGGCTTCTGTCAATTTACTGCCTTTTCCCTGGATCCCATTGCAGGGAGATTCTGTGCCCTTTAAAAGGGGAGTCAGTGTTGTGAGTCCCAAAGGACTGGGGGAAATATAGCCCCACTGACCTTCAAAGCCAAAAGCTCTGGGGGCTCGACTTCTTGGTGCAGGACCCCCTGGCTGGGGAGCCCAACGTGGGGCTCAGAAGTTACTCCTAGGAGAGAACCTTCGTAACACAACTCTTCTCCAGTTTGTGGGTCTCCCATCCTGGCGGGTATGGGACATGGTTATATCTAAGTCTGCCCCCTCCAACCCGTTCTCATCGTGGTTCCTTTTTTATGTCTTTAGTTGTAGAAGATCTCTTCTGGTTGGTTCTGGTCTTTTTCATTGATGGTTGTTCTGCAAGTACTTGTGATTTTGGTGTGCTCATGAGAGGAGGTAAGCTCAGGGTCTTTCTACTCCACCATCTTGGCCAAAGAGAGTATCTTTGGTACAACACAAAAACAGATTTAAATATCTTTGACCTTTATCTTATTGATAAATTCATATAATGAGTTTTATAAAAAATCTGCAACATTTCATCTGGATTCTAAGCATTCACACCCACTACTATGTGGTTTTTTTTAATGGATTGTAAACTAAAGAGCTTCAGCTTACAAAGTATCACACTAACAGAGTAAATCTTTTCAGTGGCAGAAAGAATTTAATGTGCAAATATCCAGGTATAAGTAAACTTGATTAACTTATAATATTCTAAGACCTTTTATATATTGGTTTGCCCATGCAGATGCTAGGATCAGATCACTGCTCTACCCACAAAGCTTTCATCCACCCCAGACAACAACACATACATAAGCACACATGTGTGATACAGAGTGGCTTCTGGACCAGCTGATCCAAATTCTTTTTAGTACCATCCCTGGGCTCCAAGAAAGTCTATTTCTTGGCTAGGGAACTACCCATTTCCTCTATCTCCAAAACATTGTCTCAGAGCAGAATATTCTCATACTGAGTATTCTTTCTCCCAGGATGGATATGATTGAAAACAGGTGACCTCTTAATTGTGCCTCCTGAAGCCTGTCAAGAATGCACTTATGCCAATAGTTCTTTTCTAGATATAACCTTCCTTGTTCTTTCTGTTCTATTTAATACAGTATTAGAACAAGATGAATATAAAGCTGCTGACGGCAGTTAAGGTCTGTTACCTGAGCTCAGATGTTTCACTGTGTATACAGCCCTTTCCCAATTTTAAGTTCACGCAGTATTCTAGCTCTTTATTGGTCCATCTTCCAGAAGGCTGTGACTATAGAGGTAGAGGTTTATCATTCTTTGCCTCGTCTCACCTAAGAGCCCATCAGCAGAGTCTATATGTGTGAATGGAGGGCAAGTCTAATTTCTACTGACTGAACTTTTATCTTAGTTGGGAAGGATACCTTATCACTTAGAAGCCAACACATTCCAGCCAGGAATTAGTGACCCATAAAAACAACTCATTTCTTCATACTAGGCAAAGTTTGGTTATTAATCCCTCCATCCTTCTCCAGATAACACAGATTTCACAAACCTTCTATGTATCCTATGTATACAGACACACTCAAAGGCATCACTTAAGCTCAGAGAATGGGGAAAGAGGGTTTTCTAACTTTCCAGGCTGACTCTCCATTAATGAGCTAACCCGTGCCCTGAACTTTTCCTGCTTCATCCTGTAAGAGGAGTGGGTTATGGATTCCACTTACATTGTCCACTTAGTTTACTTCTCCAGTTTCCGTATCTGCATTTCTCGTTCACCCTCACCACTTACCTCATAGTGCACTTACCAGCCATGTGCAACACGTTCCTGGCTATCATTTGGGAATGCTTCTGTGTGTAGACCAAGCTCAAGGAGATGCCTCTACTTAGCCCCCAGACTCAGTGTCCAGAAATGGGTTTTTACATACCCTGCTGGTCACTTGCAGCTGGTCAAAGCTCCCAGCGGACAACCTGCCTATGTGGAGTATCTGTTGGGGCACAGTAAAGAAGCCCTATCAAGATCTAGGTAGCGATCAGGATTATAACTTTGAGAATGACCTAAGTCTGCTGAAGCATTGGTTGTGTGCAGAGGCAGGAGCTGCAAGGGGACTTCGTTCAGGACAATGGTAGAACTGGGGTCATCTCGTTACTGCTCCTAACCAGTCTCGAACTACAGTCAAGTCACTAGCTGGATGTTTTGTTAAAAAATCATTAAAACTGATTATTCTCCTGTCCATAATCTCACTTCCCTGGGGTAGTTATTACATCAGTGATGTTGCTGGACCAACACCATTCTATTTGGAGAGATGTGCAGATGACTGCAGATGGTGGTATCAGGCACAAGAAGAATGCATAACCTGCCACGCCAACGCTCTATCCCTTCATAGAAAGAGTGGTTAATTTTTCTCTAGTATCCTTTACTGTCTCACCATCCCACTGCTGGCTTTCAGAAGAGCATGGTCAAAAGAAAAATCTCAACACTACTACAATTTAACTCTTAATAGCCTTTGTCCATCCCATAGGAATGACTTTACACCCCAGACCTTACCTCTACCACAGTCTCAACAGTTCTCTTCTCCTACCCAAGTTGACCTATAAAAAACAGCTTTTATTAATACCCAGAATATAATGCTGAGAAACACTGTTCGCTCACATCATAGACTATTATCTACTTTCTGATACATCTCTAATCATCATCTTAAAGGATCTCAGCCATGTAGTCACTTTGATACAACAGAGCAGCCAGCCACCTGATTCCCAAACCAGACGCAAAGCTTCATACAGTGGGTTTTCATACACTGCATTCCTCATTTATCCTGGCGTTATATTTTCCAAAGAAAAACAGGAATGGGATTCTCCTTAGTTCCCTTGCATGGGGGAACACAAGGTGATCTTCCTAACATTTCTAAAGAAACGTGCCCAACAACACAACCCTCTCAGCTTTAAAGTGACTGTAAGAAAGCAGCAAGGGGCTTCCCTGGTGGCGCAGTGGTTGAGAATCTGCCTGCCAATGCAGGGGACATGGGTTCGAGCCCTGGTCTGGGAAGATCCCACATGCTGCAGAGCAACTAGGCCCGTGAGCCACAACTACTGAGCCTGTGCGTCTGGAGCCTGTGCTCTGCAACAAGAGAGGCCCGTGCACCGTGATGAAGAGTGGCCCCCACTCGCCGCAACTAGAGAAAGCCCTCGCACAGAAATGAAAACCCAACACAGCCAAAAAAAAAAAAAAAGGCAGCAAGGACTACCCAAGCTCCACTCTGTGTTCCCAGAACCTCTAGAAAAAACACTACTTCACGTGAGCTCAAACATTTTAATCCTGAGCTGATACCCTCTTCCCTGAGTTCCTTAGAATCAGGTAACCCAAGCTCAATCCGTGTACAAATCCCCTTACCCCTCCTTCCTACTGAGCCTCATCATGGTTCTTCATGGTGAGTACTCTCACTTGCTGCAGAAGTTAGGAAACCTGACTTGGTTTAACTATACAGCTGTTCCTGGGGTGTCTAGCTGCGCTTCATTACAACTCCAGGAAAGAAAGTCACGTGAGAACATCCAGAGAGAACTAGCACAGTCTTCCATCTGTGCTGTTAGTGGTCAGAGAGAAGAGAATTTGGTGTTAACTTTTTTGGAGGGTACTAATTTTTTGGGAGGGTGAGGGTGGAACATGCACCCTTTTACTTTATGCATACAAGTAATGTTTTTAACTGTTCAAAAAATATCTGAAAGATTTGAGAAAAGCTCTGTTTCCTTCAACTAATGTGACAAGAAAAAAGGTCCAGAGATTTAGGTCTGTCCATAATATTCTCATAGCTAGAGTGCAGACATTGTACATTAAAAACTCAGCAGTGTTGTGACCACCTAGAGGGGTAGGAGGGAGACTCAAGAGGGAGGAGATATGGGGATATATGTATATGTGTAGCTGATTCACTTCGTTGTACAGCACAAACTAACACACCATTGTAAAGCAATTGTACTCCAATAAAGGTGTTTAAAAAAAAAATACTGGCATCAAAGCATTAAAAAAAAAGTAAATAAAAAACTCAGCAATGTGAACACATCTTGTACCCAAGTCCCTTGAAAGAAGATTACCAAAAGCACTGATTTTGACGACTTCCTGGAAGACAAAAACATATTTCATAGTGTTCGCTCTAAGAGCAGAACACACAACTTAAAACCACACAGCAAGAGAAACAGAGCAAGACTGACAGATTTTATCTTCCAAGGACAGCAACAATGCTGTCTCCCACCCCATGCGTGCCTTGAAAACTATGCCATTTCTCACCAACTTGAGGTTGATCTACTTCATCCCTCTTTACATATGGGAAGGCTTCTATTGGGCTGCACCCCGAAGGCCTCCAAGCCCCGTGGCTGCCCAGCATGAAGACCTAAGAAAGAGCCCAGAGACAGCTGAAACATCAATGGCTTACTGGACAGGGAATCTTAAGAAAAAGGTCCTGCAGCGACACCCTGTGGACAGCAAGCAAGACGTGGCAGCAATCTTACCTATTTGAGGGAAGCTACTATTATACAGGGAAGTTTCATCAGATTGGCTCATCAGTTACCAAGGAAACCAGTACCAGGGCCCTTCCATCACAACCCCTCAGGTTAATGACCAACATCAGAGCAGATACTGATGTTTCCCTTTTATGAGCTCGCAGGTGCAGCCGTTTTGGCCTAAGCATTAGAACGATCACTCGGCGGGCCGGGGGCGAGCAACCTGGTGGGCGTGGAGTGTGAGAGAAGCGGAGGCTGGTGGGTGTGGGGTGTGAGGAAAGCAGGGGGTGCACGAAGAGCAAGAGAAGAGCCGTCCTCAGTGTCCTGACCACACACCCCACCCCTACACACCCTGCACGACCCTTACAATCTCCGTCCGCCCCTCTTCCGAGACACCCCTGGGGTCAGGTACGTAGCGGTGCACCAAAACCAGATACCACAAATGCAGTACACACAACAGCTGCTAAGAAGTGTCAAGTGTAAGCTAGGCCCTTGGCACACAGGGCAGGAAGAAGGTAAGAGACTTCACTTGCCCCCCCTATGGTAGCATGAGCCAGGTGGATTTGCCATGGCACCTCGCTGCACACGCAGCCATCAGACTCATTTTGCAGCCTGGCCACAACGGTGGCCCAGTCCACAAGCCGATTCCCTGCCCTCAGGCTAGCGAGGAAGTCTAGCAATACAATACAGGGAGATCTGACCAGTAAGCAAAATACAAGCCTTAACAGCATTCTGAGATAACACCACCCGTACCTGTGGCTTCTGTCCTGGACTGCGGTACCATACCGCCTGTCCACCCTCAGTCCCCACAGCCGGCGCCAAATACTGGAGCCTTTCAATTAGCAAGGCAGCAGCAGGGTTGTAAAGCAGGTGGAAATACCAGCCCATTCCTGAACTGCGTGGCCAAGAAAGTGGGATTCCTTGGTCGCTATCGATGTCTATGGTGAGAAAGGAAGACAAGAAAGAGTACAGCCGTTTTGAAAAAAAGACCAGACAACGGTCTTGGGCAAAACAGGCCTTGCAAGCTAGAGAACAAAGGCCAAGGGGTCCTGAGTCTTGGGGGTGGGATCAGAGAGGGGGGTAACAGCCTGCCAGGAATAAAAGATCGTCTCTGATTCATTAACGAGTATACCTAGTTGCCACAAGGGAAGAAGCTCAACTGCAGGTTTCAACCTTACCTGTTCCAGGGCTGTCTTGCAGAACCTCCCCACGCACTCCTTCCCCTCCCAGAAACGCTCCCTATGCCTGAGAGCCACCATGGAGCCGCCTGCTGTTGGCTGAAGAAGTGTGACGATCTCTGGAAATTGTCAGCAATCATGAGACAAAACCTTCCTTTTGTTGTAAAAGCAACTCGCCCCTTCCACTCAGGAAGCTGCTTTTTGTCCTCCGCCCCTCACCCCAGCCTTCTCCCTTGTGCACAAGCTCTCTGTTTTAATAAAAATCTTTGCTTGCCTAAGAGTCTTGTGGAAGTGGTATCATTTCTATGGTATTGCTGCCCAAGAATCTGGAAAGGGCCCGGTAACAATGGGAGTCCTGTTTCTCTCCCACAGCTGTTCTAGGTCCTGAAGAGTGGTCTTTTGCATTGCTCTACGCATCTTGGAAGCCTTCTCTAACGGCTGCCACCTGTTGTAAGACACTGCAGACTGCATAGAGCTGTTGTTCCAACGCACTGCATCGTGGCTCTGCCCCCTGCCACAGCTGGGCCCACAAGTGCCAAGGTGTTAGTATCTTGCCATCACCACAGGCCCAAAACACACCCTGCCGAGGAAGTGGCCACACCCACTTCACAAGCCTGTCCTCAGTTAATATCCCTAAGGCCTGTGGCTTTTAACTGTTTAGGGGTCTAGGGTTGGGGGTACGCTCCATTACCCAAACAGATAACTCCCAAAGTATCTGATAGGAAACCCAGGTCCTGGCGTTTTGCCTTCACTAGCCAGTCCCGGGCAGTCAGATCGCCCACAAGCACAGGGCTGCTACTTTGAAACGGGAAAGAGCCTCTGAGGTTAACAGGATATCATCAGTATAAGGGTCGAGAAAGACATGCCTCATAGTAGACAGCTGCCACAGGTCCCTCTTGCTAGTGGATGGCCACCTTAGGATTATCCCCCCCACCCCACCCCACCCCGTTATCCATCATTATTTCTGGACATCTCAGCACTCACCAGACTATCCTCGGCCTCTGGGCTTCTTGGCTGGCTCGCCAAATGTTGAGCTGCACCCTGCAGGCTTGCAAGCCTTATAGCTGCCCAATCTCCAGACCCAAGAAACAGCCCAGAGACGGTGGCAGAGACATCAGTGGTTTACTGGACAGGGTCTTATGTGTCTGTATTAAAAGGTCCTCAAAGAACACCCAGCCGTGAAAAGCAATCTGCCGGCAGGATCTGATAGCCGTGTTCGCTACTCCTCCGGGACCCAGGAGACTACAATGTATAGGGAGAACGGACCTCACGTTCGCTCATCAGTTACCAAGGACACCAGCAGCTGGGGCAGGTCTCTCACAGCCCCTCAGCTTAATGACCATCACCACCACAGATATTTCCCTTTTATGAACTAGCAGGTCGAGCTGTTTTGGCCTAAGCTTTAGAACAATCACTTGGTGGGGCAGGGGGCAAGCATGTTGGTGTGAGCGGGGTGTGAGTGAAGCAGGGACTGGTCTAGCACGGGATGCACAAAGAGCAAGAGAACAGCCATCTTGAATTGACTAACCATACAGAGTGTTAATGTTTTTCAAAAAAATTTGTTGGAAATAATATTCTATGACTTCCAAAGGTAGGTTAGGGTTTATCAAGCTTGGCAGTGCACACATTTGAGGCCAGATCATTCTTTGTTGTGGCTGCTGCCCTGTGGGTACTGCTGGGTATTTAGCAGCATCCCTGGCCTCTATCCATTAGATGCCAGTATCAGCCCTCATCACCCGTTGTAACAACTGAAAATGTCTCCAGACATTGCCAAACATCCCCTCAGGGACAAAACTGCCCTCACTGAGAACCAATGGATTAGGTCATAATAGCTTGCTCACTGGGCCACTCACTGTTGAGCCCAAGGCCCCTTTTAAAAAGTTCAACTACACTGAGTCTACCACGCTCACAGAAAAACCAGACCACGAGGAGAGTCGTTGTGAGGTGTTTCTGTACCCAGTACCAGCTGAGGTCCCAGCTGAGACTTATTAGCATCAGACAGGCAAGTGAAATTGCCTACCACATGCCAGGTCAATCCCAGCCACCCAGTGCAGTGTGCTCCTGAGGCCATAGAGATGGTGAAGCAGAGACAAGCCATTCCTTCTGTGCCCTTTGGGAATCCCTGGCTCAAAGAATCTGTGAGATGAGACATTTACTATTTTGGGTGACAGATTTTAGCTTAATTTCTTTCAAAACTATAGTCCTGGGGACATTATGTTTGTTTGTATTGTGAGTGGAGGTCTACAACAATAAACAAACAAGCCCTATTTATCACATCAGATCGAGTATGAGTGTAAAATCCTTTAAGAGGTCAGAAAGATCTAGGGTGTCTCAGAGAGTCTTTCAAACAAACAAAAGGCCTTCTGAGGATCCTAGGGAATGCCTCACAGATTCTCTCCATTAAGTGACAGGGCTCTAAAACATCAACTCGCTGTCTCACTGGAGACTCATGGGTAGCCCAAAGTGAAAAAGGGTATATATCTGAAGAGATTAGTGGGTCTGCCTCTTATCCAATGGCATTCCTTATAAACGGATATACAGCAAACCCAGTAAATGTTTACAGTAATTATATCAGTTTAGACTGAAAGTAATAGCATACACAATAAACAGGGCTTCAGATCCCCAAACTTTTCCAGAAAGGAAGCAGGATGAGAAGTCTACGCGATGTAAAACATAAGCACTTCTTGTGGGAAAGGAAGGATAACTTAAAAGGCAGAGCCAAGAAGCCAGAAAGGAGAAAAGGCAGCCTTGGAGAATAACTCCCAGAGCCTTAGAACTGAGCCCTAATCTGAAAATTCACACCACCTGCCCTAATACGTAGCCGAGTTGCAATAGGCCGGTGACTGCTATGTGCTTTCTGCTTTACCCCATTTTGAATGGGACTATTATAATATCTTATGCCTGCCTCACCACTGTATGTTGGGAGTAAAGGAACAAATAACCTTTCTATTTAGGTTACAGGGCTTCACTTTGAGAAGAATGGCACTCAAGGAGCAGTGCTGGAGGAACTGTGCCTGAGGAACCCCATCCACACCTTGATCTGATGGAGATGGTGAAACTCTGGACCTGGATTTTTGCCATAATAACATGAGACTCTGGAAGGTTTTGAGAAGTGATGAATGTATTTTACATGTGAAAGGAGGTGACGTTTTGTGGACTGTAGCAGATGGTATTTTTAAAAGATGGCAGCAACAACATTTCCCTCATTTCACATATTTTTCTAGAATGTTGAAAATCCTCCAATAAGAGATATATTGTCTACTTCCTGTCTCCTTGAATCTGAATGGGTCTGTGACATCTACAATATGTAAAAATGATACTGTGATTTCTGAGGCCTGGTCATAAAAGGTAATGCTGCTTCTGCCTTGCTGACCGAGCCATCACACGAGAAGTGCTATCACTCTGAGCATCACTCTTAGCCACTGCGCCACCAGGGAAGTCCGAGCAGATTACATTTAAAAGAAATATCTGCCTTCTGACCTTTTCAAGGATAACAGGAAAATAAATAATATATAACTTAGACCTTCGAATCAAGTGGGGTCTTTTTCTTCATTAACAGGTTAACAGGAAAACTCAGGGATTAAGGAAAAATATTTTGGCTCTTGAGATACAGAACTCCACTGACTTTCACTGGTCACGAAGTTCAGCAAGTGGTTATGTTCAATGCCCTCCTTAAGACTGGTTATTGATTAAAGGAATTGTTGATGCAAATACTTAGACCAGTCCATGGTTAGGGTACCGTTGGTTCAATGGCCTTCAAATTAAAAAATAATAATAATAAAGAATAAGTGGGACTTCCCTCGTGGTCCAGTGGGTAAAAGTCCACAGCCCCAATGCAGGGGGCCTGGGTTCGATCCCTGGTCAGGGAACTAGATCCCACATGCCATGACGCAACTAAGAAGTCCGCATGCAGCAACTAAAAGATCCCGCATGCCTCGATGAAGACCCCACATGCCACGACGAAGATCCCACATGCCACAACTAAGACCCTGTGCAGCCAAAATAAATATATATATAAATATTAAATACAATAAAGAATAAAAATTGTTTAAAAAAACCATTTTGGACTGACCTCTAGAGGGGAAACAAGGTCTCAATTTCTTGCAAAACCACAAATTTGATTCTATTTGTTTGTGCTCCAAAGGTAAGAGATGCCAGGTGAGTAAGTAAAGAGCAGTGAAGCCACTGAATACTGGTATCCATTAATATATCAGTGTTCAGGGACTACCCTGGTGGTACAGCGGGTAAGACTCTGTGCTCCTAATGCAGGGGGCCTGGGTTTGATCCCTGGTCGGGGAGCTAGATCCTGCATGCATGCCACAACCAAGAATCCACATGCCACTACTAAGAAGTCCACACACCATAAGTAAAAGACACCGCATGTCACAGCAAAGATCCCATGCCACAACTAAGACCCAGCGCAGCCAAAATAAATAAATATTAAAATATATACATATATATATATCAGCGTCCAAACCTAGATATTGGTATCCCTGAGGGTACATGATTATCATCCAGGGGCATGCAAGCACATAGATTTTAAGAACACATTTTTTACATCCTCAGCATCGATAAACATCCTTGATGAAACTGATCAGCCAGAGAAGAGAGATGGAAGTTTGGCCCATCGCCATTCTCACATTTAGACTTTACATCACTTTGTAAAATAAAGTCCTTCTTACCCATTCCAAGCCTCAGCCTGGCGCACTGCCTCAGGGTGCAAAACCTCTGTGACACCAGAGGGACAATTCCAGAAGGCTTCATTCTTCAGAATGATTCCTTTGATAGAAAAGCAGAGGGGACTTTAACAAGATGTTTATGCTTTATCAGTTACATCCCCTCTCTCCTGTATCAACATCTTCCTTTATATTGGCTAGTTTTGATCAACATTAAATGTGCTTAATTTTCATTTTATCCTAAACATAAGTATTCCTCAGCCCTATGACCACTTGTTAGTATTATTTTGCTTCTGTTATTCTCTTCACACCCAAACTTCTTCAACGTTCTCTGGATTAGCTGTCCCTATGTCTTCACATGCACCTAATTTCTCCACTCACTATAATGTGGCTTCAGCTTCCCTTGTTCTCTTGAAACCGCTCAGCCAAGGTTTACAATAAACAACTTACTGAGGTCAGAGATCAGCCAGTCAGCTATGGGTGACATCTCAGAAGCATCTGACACTTCTGACCACGCCCTCCATCTTAAAATCTGAGGCTCATCTGGTCCTTGTGTCACCACCATCCTCTGCTTTTCTGCTCCTCCTCCTCTCCTTCCTTTGTTGACTGCTCCCTCTCATCTTAGGGAACTGGTGTTCCTCAAAATTCTGTGCTAGGCCCACACTTCATTCTCTCGGCACATATAGTCTCAACCTCCCACATACTTCCAAATGTCATCTCTATGATTGTGACCTCCACATGCATGTCTTTCCCCAGGGTCACATCTCTAAACATTAGATCCATATTTCTACATGCTAGAATACCTAGCATATCTCCACTTAAGATGTTCAAAATTGAATACATATTTTTCAAACTTTCTTGCCCTTCTATGTTCCTTGTGTGAATGGGTCCCAATCAATCTGCAGCCCAAGACAGAGACATGGACATTATCATTGAGTTCCCCACTTCCTCAAAGCCCATAGCCAATAAATCATCACAGATTGTTCTTTTGACATCATAGTCATGGCCACCCATCATCTGTACAACTGCCTTTCTACATGAAGGGATATGCCTACCTTATGAATCCTATTTCTTTCATTGCAGTTGTTTTAAAATATTTTCACAAACTGTCTCATACTCTTTCCTGTCCCTTCCCTTGACTATGTGCTTGACGTAGCAACTTACCTCTAATGAATACACAACACAAGTTAAAGTGATCGTGTGTGACTTATAACACTATGTCATAAAACAACTTATTGCCTTCTCCACTTCTAGTTTTCACCACTCACTTTGGTAGAAGCCAGATGTTGTGAGGACACATCACAGAGCTTAGTGGAGGGGCTCAGATGACTGTGATGAGGAACTGAGGTTTCCTGCCAGTGGTCACATGAATGACCCATGTTAGAAGCAGATCCTCCAACCCAAGTCAAGCCTCCAGGTGACTGCAGGCCAGCTGACATCTTGACCGTCACCTCATGAGAGATCCTGAGCCCAATTAAAGCGCTCTCCAATCCTTGATTCATAAAAACTGTTAGGTAATAAACTAGTGGTCAACGCCACTAAATTTTTAGGTTATTAACTATGCATTAATAGAAAACTAATTTACCAATGTAGGAGACCCAATGCAAATGTCTAGCCTCCTTTGCAGATAGAATGAAGGCACTTGAATAAGACTTTGCCAATCTGAAGCACCTGTGTGACATTTTGATCCAGAAGTGAAACATGAGAAGACATAGGCTCTGTGTGGCAATGCCATGTTTGCTGGCTGAAGTAGTGGTTTCCCATGGTGGCAAGTTCAAGTTTCCAGGAAAGAAATGGCATCAAAAAATGGCATTTCCGTTCAGTTCTTACTGGAATATCGGCAAAAACATAAAGAGAATTAACGAAACTATTTATGTGCCTTCTGGATTTTAAGGGTGACCAAAGGTTTAAGGGCACATTGCACCTCTTTAAAAGCAAAAGAGTGAAGTAAGCCAGAAAGAGGAAAACAAATATCGTATATTAATGCATATATGTGGTATCTAGAAAAATGGTACAGGTGAACCTATTTGCAGGGCAGGAATAGAGACGTAGACATAGAGAACAGATGTGTGGACATGGCGGAGGAGGAAAGGAAGGGTGAGATAAATTGGGAGATTAGAATTGATGTATATACACTACCATGTGTAAAACAGATAGCTAGGGGGAACCTGCTCTTTGGCACAGGGAGCTCAGCTTGGTGCTCTGTGATGACCAAGGTGGGTGGGATGGGGGAGGGGGTGGGGGAGGTCCAAGAGGGAGGGGATATATGTAGACATATTCACTTCGTTGTACAGCAGAAACTAACACAACATTGTACAGCAATTATACTCCCATAAAGATGTTTTAAAAAAAAAGAAATAATGGCATCAAAGCATAAAAAAATGTAAATAAAAAAAAAAACCTCAGCAACGTTAACATATCTTGTACCCAAGTCCCTTGAAAGAAGATTATGAAAAGCACTGATTTTGAAGACTTCCTGGAAGATAAAAACATATTTCATACTCTTCGTTCTAAGAGCAGAACACACAACTTAAAACCACACAGCAAGAGAAATAGAGCGAGACTGACAGATTTTATCTTCCAAGGACAGCAACAATGCTGTCTCCCACCCCATGCGTGCCTTGAAAACTATGCCATTTCTCACCAACTTGAGGTTGATCTACTTCATCCCTCTTTACATATGGGAAGGCTTCTATTGGGCTGCACCCCGAAGGCCTCCAAGCCCCGTGGCTGCCCAGCATGAAGACCTAAGAAAGAGCCCAGAGACAGCTGAAACATCAATGGCTTACTGGACAGGGAATCTTAAGAAAAAGGTCCTGCAGCGACACCCTGTGGACAGCAAGCAAGACGTGGCAGCAATCTTACCTATTTGAGGGAAGCTACTATTATACAGGGAAGTTTCATCAGATTGGCTCATCAGTTACCAAGGAAACCAGTACCAGGGCCCTTCCATCACAACCCCTCAGGTTAATGACCAACATCAGAGCAGATAATGATGTTTCCTTTTTATGAGCTCGCAGGTGCAGCCGTTTTGGCCTAAGCATTAGAACGATCACTCGGCGGGGCGGGGGCGAGCAACCTGGTGGGCGTGGAGTGTGAGGGAAGCGGGGGCTGGTGGCTGTGGGGTGTGAGGAAAGCAGGGGGTGCACGAAGAGCAAGAGAAGAGCCGTCCTGAGTGTCCTGACCACACACCCCACCCCTACACACCCTGCACGACCCTTACAATCTCCGTCCGCCCCTCTTCCGAGACACCCCTGGGGTCAGGTACGTAGCAGCGCACCGCAACCAGATACCACAAATGCAGTACACACAACAGCTGCTAAGAAGTGTCAAGAGTAAGCTAGGTCCTTGGCACACAGGGCAGGAAGAAGGCAAGAGTCTTCAGTTGCCCCCCTTATGGCGGCATGAGCCAGGTGGATTTGCGATGGCACCTCACTGCACACGCAGCCATCAGACTCATTTTGCAGCCTGGCCACCACGGTGGCCCAGTCCGCAAGCCGATTCCCTGCCCTCAGGCTAGCGAGGAAGTCTAGCAATACAATACAGGGAGATCTGACCAGTAAGCAAACTACAAGCCTTAACAGCATTCTGAGATAACACCACCCCTACCTGTGGTTTCTGTCCTGGCCTGCAGTACCATACCGCCTGTCCACCCTCAGTCCCCACAGCCGGCGCCAAATACTGGAGCCTTTCAATTAGCAAGGCAGCAGCAGGGTTGTAAAGCAGGTGGAAATACCAGCGCTTATCTTTACCAGCCCATTCCTGAACTGCGTGGCCAAGAAAGTGGGATTCCTTGGTCGCTATCGATGTCTATGTTGAGAAAGGAAGACAAGAAAGAGTACAGATGTTTTGAAAAAAAGAGCAGACAACGGACTTGGGCAAAACAGGCCTTGCAAGCTAGAGAACAAAGGCCAAGGGGTCCTGAGTCTTGGGGGTGGGGTCAGAGAGGGGGGAAAGAGCCTCCCAGGAATAAAAGATTATCTCTGTTACATTAAGGAGTATACCTAGTTGCCGCAAGGGAAGAAGTTCAACTGCAGGTTTCAACCTTACCTGTTCCGGGGCTGTCTTGCAGAAACTCCCCACGTACTCCTTACCCTCCCAGAAGCGCTCCCTATTACTGAGAGCCACCAGGGAGCCTCCTGCTGCTGAACGAAGAAGTGTGATGACCTCTGGAAATTATCAGTAATCATGAGACAAACCCTTCCTTTTGTTATAAAAGCAACTCGCCCCTTCCACTCAGGAAGTTGCTTTTTCTCCTCCGCCCCTCACCCCCGCCTTCTCCCTTGTGCACAAGCTCTCTGTTTTAATAAAAATCTTTGCTTGCCTAAGAGTCTTGTGGAAGTGGTATCATTTCTATGGTATTGCTGCCCAAGAATCTGGAAAGGGCCCGGTAACAATGGGAGTCCTGTTTCTCTCCCACAGCTGTTCTAGGTCCTGAAGAGTGGTCTTTTGCGTTGCTCTACGCATCATGGAAGCCTTCTGTAACGGCTGCCACCTGTTGTAAGACACTGCAGACTGCATAGAGCTGTTGTTCCAACGCACTGCATCGTGGCTCTGCCCCCTGCCACAGCTGGGCCCACAAGTGCCAAGGTGTTAGTATCTTGCCATCACCACAGGCCCAAAACACACCCTGCCAGGGAAGCGGCCACACCCAGTTCACAAGCCTGTCCTCGGTTAATATCCCTTAAGCCTGTGGGGTTTAACTGTTTTGGTGTTTTGGGTTGGGGGTACGCTCCATTACCCAAACAGGTAACTCCTAAAGTATCTGATAGGAAACCCAGGTCCTCGCGTTTTGCCTTCACTAGCCAGTCCCGGGCAGTCAGATCGCCCACAAGCACAGGGCTGCTACTTTGAAACGGGAAAGAGCCTCTGAGGTTAACAGGATATCATCAGTATAAGGGTCGAGAAAGACATGCCTCATAGTAGACAGCTGCCACAGGTCCCTCTTGCTAGTGGATGGCCACCTTAGGATTATCCCCCCCACCCCACCCCACCCCGTTATCCATCATTATTTCTGGACATCTCAGCACTCACCGGACTATCCTCGGCCTCTGGGCTTCTTGGCTGGCTCGCCAAATGCTGAGCTGCACCCTGCAGGCCTGCAAGCCTTATAGCTGCCCAATCTCCAGACCCAAGAAAGAGCCCAGAGACGGTGGCAGAGACATCAGTGGTTTACTGGACAGGGTCTTATGTGTCTGTATTAAAAGGTCCTCAAAGAACACCCAGCCGTGAAAAACAATCTGCCGGCAGGATCTGATAGCCGTGTTCGCTACTCCTCCGGGACCCAGGAGACTACAATGTATAGGGAGAACGGACCTCACGTTCGCTCATCAGTTACCAAGGACACCAGCAGCTGGGGCAGGTCTCTCACAGCCCCTCACCTTAATGACCATCACCACCACAGATATTTCCCTTTTATGAACTAGCAGGTCGAGCTGTTTTGGCCTAAGCTTTAGAACAATCACTTGGTGGGGCAGGGGGCAAGCATGTTGGTGTCAGCGGGGTGTGAGTGAAGCAGGGACTGGTCTAGCACGGGATGCACAAAGAGCAAGAGAACAGCCATCTTGAATTGACTAACCATACAGAGTGTTAATGTTTTTCAAAAAAATTTGTTGGAAATAATATTCTATGACTTCCAAAGGTAGGTTAGGGTTTATCAAGCTTGGCAGTGCACACATTTGAGGCCAGATCATTCTTTGTTGTGGCTGCTGCCCTGTGGGTACTGTAGGGTATTTAGCAGCATCCCTGGCCTCTATCCATTAGATGCCAGTATCAGCCCTCATCACCCGTTGTAACAACTGAAAATGTCTCCAGACATTGCCAAACATCCCCTCAGGGACAAAACTGCCCTCACCGAGAACCAATGGATTAGGTCATAATAGCTTGCTCACTGGGCCACTCACTTTTGAGCCCAAGGCCCCTTTTAAAAAGTTCAACTACACTGAGTCTACCACGCTCACAGAAAAACCAGACCACAAGGAGAGTCATTGTGAGGTGCTTCTGTACCCAGTACCAGCTGAGGTCCCAGTTAGGACTTATTAGCATCAGACAGGCAAATAAAATTGCCTACCACATGCCAGGTCAATCCCAGCCACCCAGTGCAGTGTGCTCCTGAGGCCAGAGATGGTGAAACAGAGACAAACCATTCCTTCTGTGCCCTGTGGGAATCCCTGGCTCAAAGAATCTGTGAGATGAGACATTTACTATTTTGGGTGACAGATTTTGGAGTAATTTGTTTCAAAGCTATAGTCCTGGGGACATTATGTTTGTTTGTATTGTGAGTGGAGGTCTACAACAATAAACAAACAAGCCCTATTTATCACATCAGATTGAGTATGAGTGTAAAATCCTTTAAGACTTCAGAAAGATCTAGGCGTGGTGTCTCAGAGAGTCTTTCAAATAAACAAAAGGCCTTCTGAGGATCCTAGGGAATGCCTTACAGATTCTCTCCATTAAGTGACAGGGCTCTAAAACATCAACTCGCTGTCTCACTGGAGACTCATGGGTAGCCCAAAGTGAAAAAGGGTATATATCTGAAGAGATTAGTGGGTCTGCCTCTTATCCAATGGCATTCGTTATAAACGGATATACAGCAAACCCAGTAAGTGTTTACAGTAATTATATCAGTTTAGACTGAAAGTAATAGCATACACAATAACGAGGGCGTCAGATCCCCAAACTTTTCCAGAAAGGAAGCAGGATGAGAAGTCTACGTGATGTAAAACATAAGCACTTCTTGTGGGAAAGGAAGGATAACTTAAAAAGCAGAGCCACGAAGCCAGAAAGGAGAAAAAATCAGCCTTGGAGAATAACTCCCAGAGCCTTAGAACTGAGCCCTAATCTGAAAATTCACACCACCTGCCCTAATACATAGCAGAGTTACAATAGGCCGGTGACTGCTATGTGCTTTCTGCTTTACCCCATTTTGAATGGGACTTTTATAATATCTTATGCCTGCCTCACCATTGTATTTTGGGAGTAAAGGAACAAATAACCTCTCTACTTAGATTACAGGGCTTCACATGGAGAAGAATGGCACTCAAGGAGCAGTGCTGGAGGAACTGTGCCTGAGGAACCCCATCCACACCTTGATCTGATGGAGATGGTGAAACTCTGGACCTGGATTTTTGCCATAATAACATGAGACTTTGGAAGGTTTTGAGAAGTGATGAATGTATTTTACATGTGAAAGGAGGTGACGTTTTGTGGACTGTAGCAGATGGTATTTTTAAAAGATGGCAGCAACAACATTTCCCTCATTTCACATATGTTTCTAGAATGTTGAAAATCCTCCAATAAGAGATATATTGTCTACTTCCTCTCTCCTTGAATCTGAATGGGTCTGTGACATCTACAATATGTAAAAATGATACTGTGATTTCTGAGGCCTGGTCATAAAAGGTAATGCTGCTTCTGCCTTGCTGACCGAGCCATCACACGAGAAGTGCTATCACTCTGAGCATCACTCTTAGCCACTGCGCCACCAGGGAAGTCCGAGCAGATTACATTTAAAAGAAATATCTGCCTTCTGACCTTTTCAAGGATAACAGGAAAATAAATAATATATAACTTAGACCTTCGAATCAAGTGGGGTCTTTTTCTTCATTAACAAGTTGACAGGAAAACTCAGGGATTAAGGAAAAATATTTTGGCTCTTGAGATACAGAACTCCACAGACTTTCACTGGTCACGAAGTTCAGCAAGTGGTTATTTTCAATGCCCTCCTTAAGACTGTTTATTGATTAAAGGAATTGTTGATGCAAATACTTAGACCAGTCCATGCTTAGGGTACCACTGGTTCAATGGCCTTCAAATTTTTTTAAAAAAATAAAGAATAAGTGGGACTTCCTTGGTGGTCCAGTGGGTAAGACTCCACATCTCCAATGCAGGGGGCCGGGGTTCGATCCCTGGTAAGGGAACTAGATCTCGCATGCCATGCCGCAACTAAGAAGTCCACATGCAGCAACTAAAAGATCCCACATGCTACAACCAAGACCCGTGCAGCCAAAATAAATAAATAAATATATAAATATTAAAAAAAATAAAGAATAAAAATTGTTTTAGAAAACTATTTTGGACTGACCTCTAGAGGGGAAACAAGGTCTCAATTTCTTGCAATACCACAAATTTGATTCTATTTGTTTGTGCTCCAAAGGAAAGAGATTCCAGGTAAGTAAGTAAAGACCAGTGAAGCCACTGAATACCGGTATCCATTAATATATCAGTATTCAGGGACTTCCCTGGTGGTCCAGTGGGTAGGACTCTGTGCTCCCAATGCAGGGGGCTTGGGTTTGATCCCTGGTCGGGGAGCTAGATCCTGCATGTATGCCACAACTAAGAATCCATATGCCATTACTAAGAAGTCCGCATGCAGCAACTAAAAGATCCCACATGCCACAATTAAGACCCAGTGCAGCCAAAATAAATAAACAAATATTAAAATATATACATATATATATATATATATATAGCAGTGTCCAAACCTAGATATTGGTATCCCTGAGGGTACATGATTATCATCCAGGGGCATGCAAGCACATAGATTTTAAGAACACATTTTTTACATCCTCAGCATCGATAAACATCCTTGATGAACCTGATCAGTCAGAGAAGAGAGATGGAAGTTTGGCCCATCGCCATTCTCACATTTAGACTTTACATCACTTTGTAAAATAAAATCCTTCTTACCCATTCCAAGCCTCAGCCTGGCACACTGCCTCAGGGTGCAAAACCTCTGTGACACCAGAGGGACAATTCCAGAAGGCTTCGTTCTTCAGAATGATTCCTTTGATAGAAAAGCAGAGGGGACTTTAATAAGATGTTTATGCTTTATCAGTTACATCCTCTCTCTCCTGTATCAACATCTTTCTTTTTACTGGCTAGTTTTTTTTGTTTGTTTGTTTGTTTTTGCGGTACACGGGCTTCTCAGCGTTGCGGCCTCTCCCGTTGCGGAGCACAGGCTCCGGACGCGCAGGCCCAGCGGCCATGGCTCATGGGCCCAGCCGCTCCGCGGCACGTGAGATCCTCCCAGACCGGGGCACGAACCTGTGTCCCCTGCATTGGCAGGCGGACTCTCAACCACTGCGCCACCAGGGAAGCCCTACTGGCTAGTTTTGATCAACATTAAATGTGCTTAATTTTCATTTTATCCTAAACATAAGTATTCCTCAGCCCTATGACCACTTGTTAGTATTATTTTGCTTCTGTTATTCTCTTCACACCCAAACTTCTTCAACGTTCTCTGGATTAGCTGTCCCTATGTCTTCACATGCACCTAATTTCTCCACTCACTATAATGTGGCTTCAACTTCCCTTGTTCTCTTGAAACCACTCAGCCAAGGTTTACAATGAACAACTTACTGAGGTCAGAGATCAGCCAGTCAGCTATGGGTGACATCTCAGAAGAATCTGACACTTCTGACCACGCCCTCCATCTTAAATTCTGAGGCTCATCTGGTCTCTGTGTCACCACCATCCTCTGCTTTTCTGCTCCTCCTCCTCTCCTTCCTTTGTTGACTGCTCCCTCTCATCTTAGGGAACTGGTGTTCCTCAAAATTCTGTGCTAGGCCCACACTTCATCCTCTCGGCACATATAGTCTCAACCTCCCAAATACTTCCAAATGTCATCTCTATGATTGTGACCTCCATATGCATGTCTTTCCCCAGGGTCACATCTCCAAACATTAGATCCATATTTCTACATGCTAGAATATCTAGAATATCTCCACTTAAGATGTTCAAAATTGAATACATATTTTTCAAACTTTCTTGCCCTTCTATGTTCCTTGTGTGAATGGGTCCCAATTATTCTGCAGCCCAAGACAGAGACATGGACATTATCATTGAGTTCCCCACTTCCTCAAAGCCCATAGCCAATAAATCATCACAGATTGTTCTTTTGACATCATACTCATGGACACTCATCATCTGTACAACTGCCTTTCTATGTGAAAGGATATGCCTACCTTATGAATCCTATCTCTTTCATTGCAGTTGTTTTAAAATATTTTCACAAACTGTCTCATACTCTTTCCTGTCCCTTCCCTTGACTATGTGCTTGACGTAGCAACTTCCCTCTAATGAATACACAACACAGGTTGAAGTGATGCTGTGTTACTTATAAGACTATGTCATAAAACAACTTACTGCCTTCTCCACTTCTAGTTTTCATCACTCAGTTTGGCAGAAGCCAGATGTTGTGAGGACACATCACGGAGCTTAGTGGAGGGGCTCAGATGACTGTGATGAGGAACTGAGGCTTCCTGCCAGTGGTCACGTGAATGACCTATGTTTGAAGCAGATCCTCCAACCCAAGTCAAGCCTCCAGGTGACTGCAGGCCAGCTGACATCTTGACCGTCACCTCATGAGAGATCCTGAGCCCACTGAAAGCGCTCTCCAATTCTTGATTCATAGAAACTGCTAGGTAATAGACTAGTGGTTAACGCCACTAAATTTTTAGGTTATTAATTATGCATCAATAGAACACTAATTTACCAATGTAGGAGACCCAATGCAAATGTCTAGCCTCTTTTGCAGATAGAATGAAGGCACTTGAATAAGACTTTGCCGGTCTGAAGCACCTGTGTGACATTTTGATCCAGAAGTGAAAAATGAGAAGATATAGGCTCTGTGTGGCAATTCCATGTTTGCTGGTTACAGTAGTGGTTTCCCATGGTGGCAAGTTCAAGTTTCCAGGAAAGAAATGGCATCAAATATAGCATTTCCTTTCTGTTCTTACTGGAATATCGGCAAAAACATAAACAGAATTAACGAAACTATTTATGTGCCTTTTGGATTTTCAGGGTGACCGAAGGTTTTAGGGCACTTTGCACCTCTTTAAAAGCAAAAGAGTGAAGTAAGCCAGAAAGAGAAAAACAAATATCGTATATTAACGCATATATGTGGAATCTAGAAAAATGGTACAGGTGAACCTATTTGCAGGGCAGGAACAGAGACGTAGACACAGAGAACAGATGTGTGGACATGGTGGAGGGGGAAGGGCAGGGTGGGACGAATTGGGAGATTAGGATTGATGTATATACACTACCATGTGTAAAACAGATAGCAAGGGGGAACCTGCTGTATAGCACAGGGAGCTCAGCTCTGTGCTCTGTGATGACCTAGGTGGGTGGGATGGGGGAGGGGGTGGGGGAGGTCCAAGAGGGAGGGTTTATATGTAGACATATAGCTGATTCACTTCGTTGTACAGCAGAAACTAACACAACATTGTAAAGCAATTATACTCCAATAAAGATGTTAAAAAAAAATACTGGCATCAAAGCATAAAAAAACAGTAAATAGAAAACTCAGCAACGTGAACACATCTTGTACCCAAGTCCCTTGAAAGAAGATTATCAAAAGCACTGATTTTGAAGACTTCCTGGAAGATACAAACATATTTCATAGTGTTCGCTCTAAGAGCAGAACACACAACTTAAAACCACACAGCAAGAGAAATAGAGCGAGACTCTGACAGATTTTATCTTCCAAGGACAGCAACAATGCTGTCTCCCACCCCATGCGTGCCTTGAAAACTATGCCATTTCTCACCAACTTGAGGTTGATCTACTTCATCCCTCTTTACATATGGGAAGGCTTCTATTGGGCTGCACCCCGAAGGCCTCCAAGCCCCGTGGCTGCCCAGCATGAAGACCTAAGAAAGAGCCCAGAGACAGCTGAAACATCAATGGCTTACTGGACAGGGAATCTTAAGAAAAAGGTCCTGCAGCGACACCCTGTGGACAGCAAGCAAGACGTGGCAGCAATCTTACCTATTTGAGGGAAGCTACTATTATACAGGGAAGTTTCATCAGATTGGCTCATCAGTTACCAAGGAAACCAGTACCAGGGCCCTTCCATCACAACCCCTCAGGTTAATGACCAACATCAGAGCAGATAATGATGTTTCCCTCTTATGAGCTCGCAGGTGCAGCCGTTTTGGCCTAAGCATTAGAACAATCACTCGGCGGGCCGGGGGCGAGCAACCTGGTGGGCGTGGAGTGTGAGGGAAGCGGGGGCTGGTGGCTGTGGGGTGTGAGGAAAGCAGGGGGTGCACGAAGAGCAAGAGAAGAGCCGTCCTGAGTGTCCTGACCACACACCCCACCCCTACACACCCTGCACGACCCTTACAATCTCCGTCCGCCCCTCTTCCGAGACACCCCTGGGGTCAGGTACGTAGCAGCGCACCGCAACCAGATACCACAAATGCAGTACACACAACAGCTGCTAAGAAGTGTCAAGAGTAAGCTAGGTCCTTGGCACACAGGGCAGGAAGAAGGCAAGAGTCTTCAGTTGCCCCCCTTATGGCGGCATGAGCCAGGTGGATTTGCGATGGCACCTCACTGCACACGCAGCCATCAGACTCATTTTGCAGCCTGGCCACCACGGTGGCCCAGTCCGCAAGCCGATTCCCTGCCCTCAGGCTAGCGAGGAAGTCTAGCAATACAATACAGGGAGATCTGACCAGTAAGCAAACTACAAGCCTTAACAGCATTCTGAGATAACACCACCCCTACCTGTGGTTTCTGTCCTGGCCTGCAGTACCATACCGCCTGTCCACCCTCAGTCCCCACAGCCGGCGCCAAACACTGGAGCCTTTCAATTAGCAAGGCAGCAGCAGGGTTGTAAAGCAGGTGGAAATACCAGCGCTTATCTTTACCAGCCCATTCCTGAATTGCGTGGCCAAGAAAGTGGGATTCCTTGGTCGCTATCGATGTCTATGGTGAGAAAGGAAGACAAGAAAGAGTACAGCCGTTTTGAAAAAAAGACCAGACAACGGTCTTGGGCAAAACAGGCCTTGCAAGCTAGAGAACAAAGCCAAGGGGTCCTGAGTCCTGGGGGTGGGATCAGAGAGGGGGGAAAGAGCCTGCCAGGAATACAAGATTATCTCTGTTACATTAACGAGTATACCTAGTTGCCGCAAGGGAAGAAGCTCAACTGCAGGTTTCAACCTTACCTGTTCCGGGGCTGTCTTGCAGAAACTCCCCACGCACTCCTTCCCCTCCCAGAAGCGCTCCCTATGCCTGAGAGCCACCAGGGAGCCTCCTTCTGCTGCACAAAGAAGTGTGAGGATCTTTGGAAATGGTCAGTGATCATGAGACAAACCCTCCCTTTTGTTATAAAAGCAACTCACCCCTTCCACTCAGGAAGCTGCTTCTTCTCCTCCGCCCCTCACCCCCGCCTTCTCCCTTGTGCACAAGCTCTCTGTTTTAATAAAAATCTTTGCTTGCCTAAGAGTCTTGTGGAAGTGGTATCATTTCTATGGTATTGCTGCCCAAGAATCTGGAAAGGGCCCGGTAACAATGGGAGTCCTGTTTCTCTCCCACAGCTGTTCTAGGTCCTGAAGAGTGGTCTTTTGCGTTGCTCTACGCATCATGGAAGCCTTCTGTAACGGCTGCCACCTGTTGTAAGACACTGCAGACTGCATAGAGCTGTTGTTCCAACGCACTGCATCGTGGCTCTGCCCCCTGCCAAAGCTGGGCCCACAAGTGCCAAGGTGTTAGTATCTTGCCATCACCACAGGCCCAAAACACACCCTGCCAGGGAAGCGGCCACACCCAGTTCACAAGCCTGTCCTCGGTTAATATCCCTTAAGCCTGTGGGGTTTAACTGTTTTGGTGTTTTGGGTTGGGGGTACGCTCCATTACCCAAACAGGTAACTCCTAAAGTATCTGATAGGAAACCCAGGTCCTCGCGTTTTGCCTTCACTAGCCAGTCCCGGGCAGTCAGATCGCCCACAAGCACAGGGCTGCTACTTTGAAACGGGAAAGAGCCTCTGAGGTTAACAGGATATCATCAGTATAAGGGTCGAGAAAGACATGCCTCATAGTAGACAGCTGCCACAGGTCCCTCTTGCTAGTGGATGGCCACCTTAGGATTATCCCCCCCACCCCACCCCACCCCGTTATCCATCATTATTTCTGGACATCTCAGCACTCACCGGACTATCCTCGGCCTCTGGGCTTCTTGGCTGGCTCGCCAAATGTTGAGCGGCACCCTGCAGGCTTGCAAGCCTTATAGCTGCCCAATCTCCAGACCCAAGAAAGAGCCCAGAGACGGTGGCAGAGACATCAGTGGTTTACTGGACAGGGTCTTATGTGTCTGTATTAAAAGGTCCTCAAAGAACACCCAGCCGTGAAAAGCAATCTGCCGGCAGGATCTGATAGCCGTGTTCGCTACTCCTCCGGGACCCAGGAGACTACAATGTATAGGGAGAACGGACCTCACGTTCGCTCATCAGTTACCAAGGACACCAGCAGCTGGGGCAGGTCTCTCACAGCCCCTCAGCTTAATGACCATCACCACCACAGATATTTCCCTTTTATGAACTAGCAGGTCGAGCTGTTTTGGCCTAAGCTTTAGAACAATCACTTGGTGGGGCAGGGGGCAAGCATGTTGGTGTCAGCGGGGTGTGAGTGAAGCAGGGACTGGTCTAGCACGGGATGCACAAAGAGCAAGAGAACAGCCATCTTGAATTGACTAACCATACAGAGTGTTAATGTTTTTCAAAAAAATTTGTTGGAAATAATATTCTATGACTTCCAAAGGTAGGTTAGGGTTTATCAAGCTTGGCAGTGCACGTATTTGAGGCCAGATCATTCTTTGTTGTGGCTGCTGTCCTGTGGGTACTGCTGGGTATTTAGCAGCATCCCTGGCCTCTATCCATTAGATGCCAGTATCAGCCCTCATCACCCATTGTAACAACTGAAAATGTCTCCAGACATTGCCAAACATCCCCTCAGGGACAAAACTGCCCTCACTGAGAACCAATGGATTAGGTCATAATAGCTTGCTCACTGGGCCACTCACTTTTGAGCCCAAGGCCCCTTTTAAAAAGTTCAACTACACTGAGTCTACCACGCTCACAGAAAAACCAGACCACAAGGAGAGTCATTGTGAGGTGCTTCTGTACCCAGTACCAGCTGAGGTCCCAGTTGAGACTTATTAGCATCAGACAGGCAAGTGAAATTGCCTACCACATGCCAGGTCAATCCCAGCCACCCAGTGCAGTGTGCTCCTGAGGCCATAGAGATGGTGAAACAGAGACAAGCCATTCCTTCTGTGCCCTGTGGGAATCCCTGGCTCAAAGAATCTGTGAGATGAGACATTTATTATTTTGGGTGACAGATTTTGGAGTAATTTGTTTCAAAGCTATAGTCCTGGGGACATTATGTTTGTTTGTATTGTGAGTGGAGGTCTACAACAATAAACAAACAAGCCCTATTTATCACATCAGATTGAGTATGAGTGTAAAATCCTTTAAGACTTCAGAAAGATCTAGGCGTGGTGTCTCAGAGAGTCTTTCAAACAAACAAAAGGCCTTCTGAGGATCCTAGGGAATGCCTCACAGATTCTCTCCATTAAGTGACAGGGCTCTAAAACATCAACTCGCTGTCTCACTGGAGACTCATGGGTAGCCCAAAGTGAAAAAGGGTATATATCTGAAGAGATTAGTGGGTCTGCCTCTTATCCAATGGCATTCATTATAAACGGATATACAGCAAACCCAGTAAGTGTTTACAGTAATTATATCAGTTTAGACTGAAAGTAATAGCATACACAATAAAGAGGGCGTCAGATCCCCAAACTTTTCCAGAAAGGAAGCAGGATGAGAAGTCTACGCGATGTAAAACATAAGCACTTCTTGTGGGAAAGGAAGGATAACTTAAAAGGCAGAGCCAAGAAGCCAGAAAGGAGAAAAAATCAGCCTTGGAGAATAACTCCCAGAGCCTTAGAACTGAGCCCTAATCTGAAAATTCACACCACCTGCCCTAATACGTAGCAGAGTTGCAATAGGCCGGTGACTGCTATGTGCTTTCTGCTTTACCCCATTTTGAATGGGACTATTATAATATCTTATGCCTGCTTCACCACTGTATGTTGGGAGTAAAGGAACAAATAACCTTTCTATTTAGATTACAGGGCTTCACATGGAGAAGAATGGCACTCAAGGAGCAGTGCTGGGGCTTCCCTGGTGGCGCAGTGGTTGAGAGTCCGCCTGCCGATGCAGGGGACACGAGTTCATACCCTGGTCTGGGAAGATCCCACATGCCGCGGAGCGGCTGGGCCCGTGAGCCGTGGCTGCTGAGCCTGCACATCCGGAGCCTGTGTTCCGCAATGGGAGAGGCCACAGCAGTGAGAGGCCTGTGTACCACAAAATAAATAAATTAATTAATTAAAAAAAAAAAAAAAAAAAAAAAGGAGCAGTGCTGGAGGAACTGTGCCTGAGGAACTCCATCCACACCTTGATCTGATGGAGATGGTGAAACTCTGGACCTGGATTTTTGCCATAATAACATGAGACTTTGGAAGGTTTTGAGAAGTGATGAATGTATTTTACATGTGAAAGGAGGTGACGTTTTATGGACTGTAGCAGATGGTATTTTTAAAAGATGGCAGCAACAATATTTCCCTCATTTCACATATTTTTCTAGAATGTTGAAAATCCTCCAATAAGAGATATATTGTCTACTTCCTCTCTCCTTGAATCTGAATGGGTCTGTGACATCTACAATATGTAAAAATGATACTGTGATTTCTGAGGCCTGGTCATAAAAGGTAATGCTGCTTCTGCCTTGCTGACCGAGCCATCACACGAGAAGTGCTATCACTCTGAGCATCACTCTTAGCCACTGCGCCACCAGGGAAGTCCGAGCAGATTACATTTAAAAGAAATATCTGCCTTCTGACCTTTTCAGAGATAACAGGAAAATAAATAATATATAACTTAGACCTTCGAATCAAGTGGGGTCTTTTTCTTCATTAACAAGTTGACAGGAAAACTCAGGGATTAAGGAAAAATATTTTGGCTCTTGAGATACAGAACTCCACAGACTTTCACTGGTCACGAAGTTCAGCAAGTGGTTATTTTCAATGCCCTCCTTAAGACTGTTTATTGATTAAAGGAATTGTTGATGCAAATACTTAGACCAGTCCATGCTTAGGGTACCACTGGTTCAATGGCCTTCAAATTTTTAAAAAAAAATAAAGAATAAGTGGGACTTCCTTGGTGGTCCAGTGGGTAAGACTCCACACCTCCAATGCAGGGGGCCGGGGTTCGATCCCTGGTAAGGGAACTAGATCTCGCATGCCATGCCGCAACTAAGAAGTCCACATGCAGCAACTAAAAGATCCCACATGCTACAACCAAGACCCGTGCAGCCAAAATAAATAAATAAATATATAAATATTAAAAAAAATAAAGAATAAAAATTGTTTTAGAAAACTATTTTGGACTGACCTCTAGAGGGGAAACAAGGTCTCAATTTCTTGCAATACCACAAATTTGATTCTATTTGTTTGTGCTCCAAAGGAAAGAGATTCCAGGTAAGTAAGTAAAGACCAGTGAAGCCACTGAATACCGGTATCCATTAATATATCAGTATTCAGGGACTTCCCTGGTGGTCCAGTGGGTAGGACTCTGTGCTCCCAATGCAGGGGGCTTGGGTTTGATCCCTGGTCGGGGAGCTAGATCCTGCATGTATGCCACAACTAAGAATCCATATGCCATTACTAAGAAGTCCGCATGCAGCAACTAAAAGATCCCACATGCCACAATTAAGACCCAGTGCAGCCAAAATAAATAAACAAATATTAAAATATATACATATATATATATATATATATATAGCAGTGTCCAAACCTAGATATTGGTATCCCTGAGGGTACATGATTATCATCCAGGGGCATGCAAGCACATAGATTTTAAGAACACATTTTTTACATCCTCAGCATCGATAAACATCCTTGATGAAACTGATCAGTCAGAGAAGAGAGATGGAAGTTTGGCCCATCGCCATTCTCACATTTAGACTTTACATCACTTTGTAAAATAAAGTCCTTCTTACCCATTCCAAGCCTCAGCCTGGCACACTGCCTCAGGGTGCAAAACCTCTGTGACACCAGAGGGACAATTCCAGAAGGCTTCGTTCTTCAGAATGATTCCTTTGATAGAAAAGCAGAGGGGACTTTAATAAGATGTTTATGCTTTATCAGTTACATCCTCTCTCTCCTGTATCAACATCTTTCTTTTTACTGGCTAGTTTTTTTTGTTTGTTTGTTTGTTTTTGCGGTACACGGGCTTCTCAGCGTTGCGGCCTCTCCCGTTGCGGAGCACAGGCTCCGGACGCGCAGGCCCAGCGGCCATGGCTCATGGGCCCAGCCGCTCCGCGGCACGTGAGATCCTCCCAGACCGGGGCACGAACCTGTGTCCCCTGCATTGGCAGGCGGACTCTCAACCACTGCGCCACCAGGGAAGCCCTACTGGCTAGTTTTGATCAACATTAAATGTGCTTAATTTTCATTTTATCCTAAACATAAGTATTCCTCAGCCCTATGACCACTTGTTAGTATTATTTTGCTTCTGTTATTCTCTTCACACCCAAACTTCTTCAACGTTCTCTGGATTAGCTGTCCCTATGTCTTCACATGCACCTAATTTCTCCACTCACTATAATGTGGCTTCAACTTCCCTTGTTCTCTTGAAACCACTCAGCCAAGGTTTACAATGAACAACTTACTGAGGTCAGAGATCAGCCAGTCAGCTATGGGTGACATCTCAGAAGAATCTGACACTTCTGACCACGCCCTCCATCTTAAATTCTGAGGCTCATCTGGTCTCTGTGTCACCACCATCCTCTGCTTTTCTGCTCCTCCTCCTCTCCTTCCTTTGTTGACTGCTCCCTCTCATCTTAGGGAACTGGTGTTCCTCAAAATTCTGTGCTAGGCCCACACTTCATCCTCTCGGCACATATAGTCTCAACCTCCCAAATACTTCCAAATGTCATCTCTATGATTGTGACCTCCATATGCATGTCTTTCCCCAGGGTCACATCTCCAAACATTAGATCCATATTTCTACATGCTAGAATATCTAGAATATCTCCACTTAAGATGTTCAAAATTGAATACATATTTTTCAAACTTTCTTGCCCTTCTATGTTCCTTGTGTGAATGGGTCCCAATTATTCTGCAGCCCAAGACAGAGACATGGACATTATCATTGAGTTCCCCACTTCCTCAAAGCCCATAGCCAATAAATCATCACAGATTGTTCTTTTGACATCATACTCATGGACACTCATCATCTGTACAACTGCCTTTCTATGTGAAAGGATATGCCTACCTTATGAATCCTATCTCTTTCATTGCAGTTGTTTTAAAATATTTTCACAAACTGTCTCATACTCTTTCCTGTCCCTTCCCTTGACTATGTGCTTGACGTAGCAACTTCCCTCTAATGAATACACAACACAGGTTGAAGTGATGCTGTGTTACTTATAAGACTATGTCATAAAACAACTTACTGCCTTCTCCACTTCTAGTTTTCATCACTCAGTTTGGCAGAAGCCAGATGTTGTGAGGACACATCACGGAGCTTAGTGGAGGGGCTCAGATGACTGTGATGAGGAACTGAGGCTTCCTGCCAGTGGTCACGTGAATGACCTATGTTTGAAGCAGATCCTCCAACCCAAGTCAAGCCTCCAGGTGACTGCAGGCCAGCTGACATCTTGACCGTCACCTCATGAGAGATCCTGAGCCCACTGAAAGCGCTCTCCAATTCTTGATTCATAGAAACTGCTAGGTAATAGACTAGTGGTTAACGCCACTAAATTTTTAGGTTATTAATTATGCATCAATAGAACACTAATTTACCAATGTAGGGGACCCAATGCAAATGTCTAGCCTCTTTTGCAGATAGAATGAAGGCACTTGAATAAGACTTTGCCAGTCTGAAGCACCTGTGTGACATTTTGATCCAGAAGTGAAAAATGAGAAGATATAGGCTCTGTGTGGCAATTCCATGTTTGCTGGTTACAGTAGTGGTTTCCCATGGTGGCAAGTTCAAGTTTCCAGGAAAGAAATGGCATCAAATATAGCATTTCCTTTCTGTTCTTACTGGAATATCGGCAAAAACATAAACAGAATTAACGAAACTATTTATGTGCCTTTTGGATTTTCAGGGTGACCGAAGGTTTTAGGGCACTTTGCACCTCATTAAAAGCAAAAGAGTGAAGTAAGCCAGCAAGAGAAAAACAAATATCGTATATTAACGCATATATGTGGAATCTAGAAAAATGGTACAGGTGAACCTATTTGCAGGGCAGGAACAGAGACGTAGACACAGAGAACAGATGTGTGGACATGGTGGAGGGGGAAGGGCAGGGTGGGACGAATTGGGAGATTAGGATTGATGTATATACACTACCATGTGTAAAACAGATAGCAAGGGGGAACCTGCTGTATAGCACAGGGAGCTCAGCTCTGTGCTCTGTGATGACCTAGGTGGGTGGGATGGGGGAGGGGGTGGGGGAGGTCCAAGAGGGAGGGTTTATATGTAGACATATAGCTGATTCACTTCGTTGTACAGCAGAAACTAACACAACATTGTAAAGCAATTATACTCCAATAAAGATGTTAAAAAAAAATACTGGCATCAAAGCATAAAAAAACAGTAAATAGAAAACTCAGCAACGTGAACACATCTTGTACCCAAGTCCCTTGAAAGAAGATTATCAAAAGCACTGATTTTGAAGACTTCCTGGAAGATACAAACATATTTCATAGTGTTCGCTCTAAGAGCAGAACACACAACTTAAAACCACACAGCAAGAGAAATAGAGCGAGACTCTGACAGATTTTATCTTCCAAGGACAGCAACAATGCTGTCTCCCACCCCATGCGTGCCTTGAAAACTATGCCATTTCTCACCAACTTGAGGTTGATCTACTTCATCCCTCTTTACATATGGGAAGGCTTCTATTGGGCTGCACCCCGAAGGCCTCCAAGCCCCGTGGCTGCCCAGCATGAAGACCTAAGAAAGAGCCCAGAGACAGCTGAAACATCAATGGCTTACTGGACAGGGAATCTTAAGAAAAAGGTCCTGCAGCGACACCCTGTGGACAGCAAGCAAGACGTGGCAGCAATCTTACCTATTTGAGGGAAGCTACTATTATACAGGGAAGTTTCATCAGATTGGCTCATCAGTTACCAAAGAAACCAGTAGCAGGGGCCCTTCCATCACAACCCCTCAGGTTAATGACCAACATCAGAGCAGATAATGATGTTTCCCTTTTATGAGCTCGCAGGTGCAGCCGTTTTGGCCTAAGCATTAGAACGATCACTCGGCGGGCCAGGGGCGAGCAACCTGGTGGGCGTGGAGTGTGAGGGAAGCGGGGGCTGGTGGCTGTGGGGTGTGAGGAAAGCAGGGGGTGCACGAAGAGCAAGAGAAGAGCCGTCCTGAGTGTCCTGACCACACACCCCACCCCTACACACCCTGCACGACCCTTACAATCTCCGTCCGCCCCTCTTCCGAGACACCCCTGGGGTCAGGTACGTAGCAGCGCACTGCAACCAGATACCACAAATGCAGTACACACAACAGCTGCTAAGAAGTGTCAAGAGTAAGCTAGGTCCTTGGCACACAGGGCAGGAAGAAGGCAAGAGTCTTCAGTTGCCCCCCTTATGGCGGCATGAGCCAGGTGGATTTGCGATGGCACCTCACTGCACACGCAGCCATCAGACTCATTTTGCAGCCTGGCCACCACGGTGGCCCAGTCCGCAAGCCGATTCCCTGCCCTCAGGCTAGCGAGGAAGTCTAGCAATACAATACAGGGAGATCTGACCAGTAAGCAAACTACAAGCCTTAACAGCATTCTGAGATAACACCACCCCTACCTGTGGTTTCTGTCCTGGCCTGCAGTACCATACCGCCTGTCCACCCTCAGTCCCCACAGCCGGCGCCAAACACTGGAGCCTTTCAATTAGCAAGGCAGCAGCAGGGTTGTAAAGCAGGTGGAAATACCAGCGCTTATCTTTACCAGCCCATTCCTGAATTGCGTGGCCAAGAAAGTGGGATTCCTTGGTCGCTATCGATGTCTATGGTGAGAAAGGAAGACAAGAAAGAGTACAGCCGTTTTGAAAAAAAGACCAGACAACGGTCTTGGGCAAAACAGGCCTTGCAAGCTAGAGAACAAAGCCAAGGGGTCCTGAGTCCTGGGGGTGGGATCAGAGAGGGGGGAAAGAGCCTGCCAGGAATACAAGATTATCTCTGTTACATTAACGAGTATACCTAGTTGCCGCAAGGGAAGAAGCTCAACTGCAGGTTTCAACCTTACCTGTTCCGGGGCTGTCTTGCAGAAACTCCCCACGCACTCCTTCCCCTCCCAGAAGCGCTCCCTATGCCTGAGAGCCACCAGGGAGCCTCCTTCTGCTGCACAAAGAAGTGTGAGGATCTTTGGAAATGGTCAGTGATCATGAGACAAACCCTCCCTTTTGTTATAAAAGCAACTCACCCCTTCCACTCAGGAAGCTGCTTCTTCTCCTCCGCCCCTCACCCCCGCCTTCTCCCTTGTGCACAAGCTCTCTGTTTTAATAAAAATCTTTGCTTGCCTAAGAGTCTTGTGGAAGTGGTATCATTTCTATGGTATTGCTGCCCAAGAATCTGGAAAGGGCCCGGTAACAATGGGAGTCCTGTTTCTCTCCCACAGCTGTTCTAGGTCCTGAAGAGTGGTCTTTTGCGTTGCTCTACGCATCATGGAAGCCTTCTGTAACGGCTGCCACCTGTTGTAAGACACTGCAGACTGCATAGAGCTGTTGTTCCAACGCACTGCATCGTGGCTCTGCCCCCTGCCAAAGCTGGGCCCACAAGTGCCAAGGTGTTAGTATCTTGCCATCACCACAGGCCCAAAACACACCCTGCCAGGGAAGCGGCCACACCCAGTTCACAAGCCTGTCCTCGGTTAATATCCCTTAAGCCTGTGGGGTTTAACTGTTTTGGTGTTTTGGGTTGGGGGTACGCTCCATTACCCAAACAGGTAACTCCTAAAGTATCTGATAGGAAACCCAGGTCCTCGCGTTTTGCCTTCACTAGCCAGTCCCGGGCAGTCAGATCGCCCACAAGCACAGGGCTGCTACTTTGAAACGGGAAAGAGCCTCTGAGGTTAACAGGATATCATCAGTATAAGGGTCGAGAAAGACATGCCTCATAGTAGACAGCTGCCACAGGTCCCTCTTGCTAGTGGATGGCCACCTTAGGATTATCCCCCCCACCCCACCCCACCCCGTTATCCATCATTATTTCTGGACATCTCAGCACTCACCGGACTATCCTCGGCCTCTGGGCTTCTTGGCTGGCTCGCCAAATGTTGAGCGGCACCCTGCAGGCTTGCAAGCCTTATAGCTGCCCAATCTCCAGACCCAAGAAAGAGCCCAGAGACGGTGGCAGAGACATCAGTGGTTTACTGGACAGGGTCTTATGTGTCTGTATTAAAAGGTCCTCAAAGAACACCCAGCCGTGAAAAGCAATCTGCCGGCAGGATCTGATAGCCGTGTTCGCTACTCCTCCGGGACCCAGGAGACTACAATGTATAGGGAGAACGGACCTCACGTTCGCTCATCAGTTACCAAGGACACCAGCAGCTGGGGCAGGTCTCTCACAGCCCCTCAGCTTAATGACCATCACCACCACAGATATTTCCCTTTTATGAACTAGCAGGTCGAGCTGTTTTGGCCTAAGCTTTAGAACAATCACTTGGTGGGGCAGGGGGCAAGCATGTTGGTGTCAGCGGGGTGTGAGTGAAGCAGGGACTGGTCTAGCACGGGATGCACAAAGAGCAAGAGAACAGCCATCTTGAATTGACTAACCATACAGAGTGTTAATGTTTTTCAAAAAAATTTGTTGGAAATAATATTCTATGACTTCCAAAGGTAGGTTAGGGTTTATCAAGCTTGGCAGTGCACGTATTTGAGGCCAGATCATTCTTTGTTGTGGCTGCTGTCCTGTGGGTACTGCTGGGTATTTAGCAGCATCCCTGGCCTCTATCCATTAGATGCCAGTATCAGCCCTCATCACCCATTGTAACAACTGAAAATGTCTCCAGACATTGCCAAACATCCCCTCAGGGACAAAACTGCCCTCACTGAGAACCAATGGATTAGGTCATAATAGCTTGCTCACTGGGCCACTCACTTTTGAGCCCAAGGCCCCTTTTAAAAAGTTCAACTACACTGAGTCTACCACGCTCACAGAAAAACCAGACCACAAGGAGAGTCATTGGGAGGTGCTTCTGTACCCAGTACCAGCTGAGGTCCCAGTTGAGACTTATTAGCATCAGACAGGCAAGTGAAATTGCCTACCACATGCCAGGTCAATCCCAGCCACCCAGTGCAGTGTGCTCCTGAGGCCATAGAGATGGTGAAACAGAGACAAGCCATTCCTTCTGTGCCCTGTGGGAATCCCTGGCTCAAAGAATCTGTGAGATGAGACATTTATTATTTTGGGTGACAGATTTTGGAGTAATTTGTTTCAAAGCTATAGTCCTGGGGACATTATGTTTGTTTGTATTGTGAGTGGAGGTCTACAACAATAAACAAACAAGCCCTATTTATCACATCAGATTGAGTATGAGTGTAAAATCCTTTAAGACTTCAGAAAGATCTAGGCGTGGTGTCTCAGAGAGTCTTTCAAACAAACAAAAGGCCTTCTGAGGATCCTAGGGAATGCCTCACAGATTCTCTCCATTAAGTGACAGGGCTCTAAAACATCAACTCGCTGTCTCACTGGAGACTCATGGGTAGCCCAAAGTGAAAAAGGGTATATATCTGAAGAGATTAGTGGGTCTGCCTCTTATCCAATGGCATTCATTATAAACGGATATACAGCAAACCCAGTAAGTGTTTACAGTAATTATATCAGTTTAGACTGAAAGTAATAGCATACACAATAAAGAGGGCGTCAGATCCCCAAACTTTTCCAGAAAGGAAGCAGGATGAGAAGTCTACGCGATGTAAAACATAAGCACTTCTTGTGGGAAAGGAAGGATAACTTAAAAGGCAGAGCCAAGAAGCCAGAAAGGAGAAAAAATCAGCCTTGGAGAATAACTCCCAGAGCCTTAGAACTGAGCCCTAATCTGAAAATTCACACCACCTGCCCTAATACGTAGCAGAGTTGCAATAGGCCGGTGACTGCTATGTGCTTTCTGCTTTACCCCATTTTGAATGGGACTATTATAATATCTTATGCCTGCTTCACCACTGTATGTTGGGAGTAAAGGAACAAATAACCTTTCTATTTAGATTACAGGGCTTCACATGGAGAAGAATGGCACTCAAGGAGCAGTGCTGGGGCTTCCCTGGTGGCGCAGTGGTTGAGAGTCCGCCTGCCGATGCAGGGGACACGAGTTCATACCCTGGTCTGGGAAGATCCCACATGCCGCGGAGCGGCTGGGCCCGTGAGCCGTGGCTGCTGAGCCTGCACATCCGGAGCCTGTGTTCCGCAATGGGAGAGGCCACAGCAGTGAGAGGCCTGTGTACCACAAAATAAATAAATAAATTAATTAAAAAAAAAAAAAAAAAAAAAAAGGAGCAGTGCTGGAGGAACTGTGCCTGAGGAACTCCATCCACACCTTGATCTGATGGAGATGGTGAAACTCTGGACCTGGATTTTTGCCATAATAACATGAGACTTTGGAAGGTTTTGAGAAGTGATGAATGTATTTTACATGTGAAAGGAGGTGACGTTTTATGGACTGTAGCAGATGGTATTTTTAAAAGATGGCAGCAACAACATTTCCCTCATTTCACATATTTTTCTAGAATGTTGAAAATCCTCCAATAAGAGATATATTGTCTACTTCCTCTCTCCTTGAATCTGAATGGGTCTGTGACATCTACAATATGTAAAAATGATACTGTGATTTCTGAGGCCTGGTCATAAAAGGTAATGCTGCTTCTGCCTTGCTGACCGAGCCATCACACGAGAAGTGCTATCACTCTGAGCATCACTCTTAGCCACTGCGCCACCAGGGAAGTCCGAGCAGATTACATTTAAAAGAAATATCTGCCTTCTGACCTTTTCAGAGATAACAGGAAAATAAATAATATATAACTTAGACCTTCGAATCAAGTGGGGTCTTTTTCTTCATTAACAAGTTGACAGGAAAACTCAGGGATTAAGGAAAAATATTTTGGCTCTTGAGATACAGAACTCCACAGACTTTCACTGGTCACGAAGTTCAGCAAGTGGTTATTTTCAATGCCCTCCTTAAGACTGTTTATTGATTAAAGGAATTGTTGATGCAAATACTTAGACCAGTCCATGCTTAGGGTACCACTGGTTCAATGGCCTTCAAATTTTTAAAAAAAAATAAAGAATAAGTGGGACTTCCTTGGTGGTCCAGTGGGTAAGACTCCACACCTCCAATGCAGGGGGCCGGGGTTCGATCCCTGGTAAGGGAACTAGATCTCGCATGCCATGCCGCAACTAAGAAGTCCACATGCAGCAACTAAAAGATCCCACATGCTACAACCAAGACCCGTGCAGCCAAAATAAATAAATAAATATATAAATATTAAAAAAAATAAAGAATAAAAATTGTTTTAGAAAACTATTTTGGACTGACCTCTAGAGGGGAAACAAGGTCTCAATTTCTTGCAATACCACAAATTTGATTCTATTTGTCTGTGCTCCAAAGGAAAGAGATTCCAGGTAAGTAAGTAAAGACCAGTGAAGCCACTGAATACCGGTATCCATTAATATATCAGTATTCAGGGACTTCCCTGGTGGTCCAGTGGGTAGGACTCTGTGCTCCCAATGCAGGGGGCTTGGGTTTGATCCCTGGTCGGGGAGCTAGATCCTGCATGTATGCCACAACTAAGAATCCGTATGCCATTACTAAGAAGTCCGCATGCAGCAACTAAAAGATCCCACATGCCACAATTAAGACCCAGTGCAGCCAAAATAAATAAACAAATATTAAAATATATACATATATATATATATATATATATAGCAGTGTCCAAACCTAGATATTGGTATCCCTGAGGGTACATGATTATCATCCAGGGGCATGCAAGCACATAGATTTTAAGAACACATTTTTTACATCCTCAGCATCGATAAACATCCTTGATGAAACTGATCAGTCAGAGAAGAGAGATGGAAGTTTGGCCCATCGCCATTCTCACATTTAGACTTTACATCACTTTGTAAAATAAAGTCCTTCTTACCCATTCCAAGCCTCAGCCTGGCACACTGCCTCAGGGTGCAAAACCTCTGTGACACCAGAGGGACAATTCCAGAAGGCTTCGTTCTTCAGAATGATTCCTTTGATAGAAAAGCAGAGGGGACTTTAATAAGATGTTTATGCTTTATCAGTTACATCCTCTCTCTCCTGTATCAACATCTTTCTTTTTACTGGCTAGTTTTTTTTGTTTGTTTGTTTGTTTTTGCGGTACACGGGCTTCTCAGCGTTGCGGCCTCTCCCGTTGCGGAGCACAGGCTCCGGACGCGCAGGCCCAGCGGCCATGGCTCATGGGCCCAGCCGCTCCGCGGCACGTGAGATCCTCCCAGACCGGGGCACGAACCTGTGTCCCCTGCATTGGCAGGCGGACTCTCAACCACTGCGCCACCAGGGAAGCCCTACTGGCTAGTTTTGATCAACATTAAATGTGCTTAATTTTCATTTTATCCTAAACATAAGTATTCCTCAGCCCTATGACCACTTGTTAGTATTATTTTGCTTCTGTTATTCTCTTCACACCCAAACTTCTTCAACGTTCTCTGGATTAGCTGTCCCTATGTCTTCACATGCACCTAATTTCTCCACTCACTATAATGTGGCTTCAACTTCCCTTGTTCTCTTGAAACCACTCAGCCAAGGTTTACAATGAACAACTTACTGAGGTCAGAGATCAGCCAGTCAGCTATGGGTGACATCTCAGAAGAATCTGACACTTCTGACCACGCCCTCCATCTTAAATTCTGAGGCTCATCTGGTCTCTGTGTCACCACCATCCTCTGCTTTTCTGCTCCTCCTCCTCTCCTTCCTTTGTTGACTGCTCCCTCTCATCTTAGGGAACTGGTGTTCCTCAAAATTCTGTGCTAGGCCCACACTTCATCCTCTCGGCACATATAGTCTCAACCTCCCAAATACTTCCAAATGTCATCTCTATGATTGTGACCTCCATATGCATGTCTTTCCCCAGGGTCACATCTCCAAACATTAGATCCATATTTCTACATGCTAGAATATCTAGAATATCTCCACTTAAGATGTTCAAAATTGAATACATATTTTTCAAACTTTCTTGCCCTTCTATGTTCCTTGTGTGAATGGGTCCCAATTATTCTGCAGCCCAAGACAGAGACATGGACATTATCATTGAGTTCCCCACTTCCTCAAAGCCCATAGCCAATAAATCATCACAGATTGTTCTTTTGACATCATACTCATGGACACTCATCATCTGTACAACTGCCTTTCTATGTGAAAGGATATGCCTACCTTATGAATCCTATCTCTTTCATTGCAGTTGTTTTAAAATATTTTCACAAACTGTCTCATACTCTTTCCTGTCCCTTCCCTTGACTATGTGCTTGACGTAGCAACTTCCCTCTAATGAATACACAACACAGGTTGAAGTGATGCTGTGTTACTTATAAGACTATGTCATAAAACAACTTACTGCCTTCTCCACTTCTAGTTTTCATCACTCAGTTTGGCAGAAGCCAGATGTTGTGAGGACACATCACGGAGCTTAGTGGAGGGGCTCAGATGACTGTGATGAGGAACTGAGGCTTCCTGCCAGTGGTCACGTGAATGACCTATGTTTGAAGCAGATCCTCCAACCCAAGTCAAGCCTCCAGGTGACTGCAGGCCAGCTGACATCTTGACCGTCACCTCATGAGAGATCCTGAGCCCACTGAAAGCGCTCTCCAATTCTTGATTCATAGAAACTGCTAGGTAATAGACTAGTGGTTAACGCCACTAAATTTTTAGGTTATTAATTATGCATCAATAGAACACTAATTTACCAATGTAGGGGACCCAATGCAAATGTCTAGCCTCTTTTGCAGATAGAATGAAGGCACTTGAATAAGACTTTGCCAGTCTGAAGCACCTGTGTGACATTTTGATCCAGAAGTGAAAAATGAGAAGATATAGGCTCTGTGTGGCAATTCCATGTTTGCTGGTTACAGTAGTGGTTTCCCATGGTGGCAAGTTCAAGTTTCCAGGAAAGAAATGGCATCAAATATAGCATTTCCTTTCTGTTCTTACTGGAATATCGGCAAAAACATAAACAGAATTAACGAAACTATTTATGTGCCTTTTGGATTTTCAGGGTGACCGAAGGTTTTAGGGCACTTTGCACCTCATTAAAAGCAAAAGAGTGAAGTAAGCCAGCAAGAGAAAAACAAATATCGTATATTAACGCATATATGTGGAATCTAGAAAAATGGTACAGGTGAACCTATTTGCAGGGCAGGAACAGAGACGTAGACACAGAGAACAGATGTGTGGACATGGTGGAGGGGGAAGGGCAGGGTGGGACGAATTGGGAGATTAGGATTGATGTATATACACTACCATGTGTAAAACAGATAGCAAGGGGGAACCTGCTGTATAGCACAGGGAGCTCAGCTCTGTGCTCTGTGATGACCTAGGTGGGTGGGATGGGGGAGGGGGTGGGGGAGGTCCAAGAGGGAGGGTTTATATGTAGACATATAGCTGATTCACTTCGTTGTACAGCAGAAACTAACACAACATTGTAAAGCAATTATACTCCAATAAAGATGTTAAAAAAAAATACTGGCATCAAAGCATAAAAAAACAGTAAATAGAAAACTCAGCAACGTGAACACATCTTGTACCCAAGTCCCTTGAAAGAAGATTATCAAAAGCACTGATTTTGAAGACTTCCTGGAAGATACAAACATATTTCATAGTGTTCGCTCTAAGAGCAGAACACACAACTTAAAACCACACAGCAAGAGAAATAGAGCGAGACTCTGACAGATTTTATCTTCCAAGGACAGCAACAATGCTGTCTCCCACCCCATGCGTGCCTTGAAAACTATGCCATTTCTCACCAACTTGAGGTTGATCTACTTCATCCCTCTTTACATATGGGAAGGCTTCTATTGGGCTGCACCCCGAAGGCCTCCAAGCCCCGTGGCTGCCCAGCATGAAGACCTAAGAAAGAGCCCAGAGACAGCTGAAACATCAATGGCTTACTGGACAGGGAATCTTAAGAAAAAGGTCCTGCAGCGACACCCTGTGGACAGCAAGCAAGACGTGGCAGCAATCTTACCTATTTGAGGGAAGCTACTATTATACAGGGAAGTTTCATCAGATTGGCTCATCAGTTACCAAGGAAACCAGTACCAGGGCCCTTCCATCACAACCCCTCAGGTTAATGACCAACATCAGAGCAGATAATGATGTTTCCCTCTTATGAGCTCGCAGGTGCAGCCGTTTTGGCCTAAGCATTAGAACAATCACTCGGCGGGCCGGGGGCGAGCAACCTGGTGGGCGTGGAGTGTGAGGGAAGCGGGGGCTGGTGGCTGTGGGGTGTGAGGAAAGCAGGGGGTGCACGAAGAGCAAGAGAAGAGCCGTCCTGAGTGTCCTGACCACACACCCCACCCCTACACACCCTGCACGACCCTTACAATCTCCGTCCGCCCCTCTTCCGAGACACCCCTGGGGTCAGGTACGTAGCAGCGCACCGCAACCAGATACCACAAATGCAGTACACACAACAGCTGCTAAGAAGTGTCAAGAGTAAGCTAGGTCCTTGGCACACAGGGCAGGAAGAAGGCAAGAGTCTTCAGTTGCCCCCCTTATGGCGGCATGAGCCAGGTGGATTTGCGATGGCACCTCACTGCACACGCAGCCATCAGACTCATTTTGCAGCCTGGCCACCACGGTGGCCCAGTCCGCAAGCCGATTCCCTGCCCTCAGGCTAGCGAGGAAGTCTAGCAATACAATACAGGGAGATCTGACCAGTAAGCAAACTACAAGCCTTAACAGCATTCTGAGATAACACCACCCCTACCTGTGGTTTCTGTCCTGGCCTGCAGTACCATACCGCCTGTCCACCCTCAGTCCCCACAGCCGGCGCCAAACACTGGAGCCTTTCAATTAGCAAGGCAGCAGCAGGGTTGTAAAGCAGGTGGAAATACCAGCGCTTATCTTTACCAGCCCATTCCTGAATTGCGTGGCCAAGAAAGTGGGATTCCTTGGTCGCTATCGATGTCTATGGTGAGAAAGGAAGACAAGAAAGAGTACAGCCACTTTGAAAAAAAGAGCAGACAACGGACTTGGGCAAAACAGGCCTTGCAAGCTAGAGAACAAAGGCCAAGGGGTCCTGAGTCTTGGGGGTGGGGTCAGAGAGGGGGGTAACAGCCTCCCAGGAATAAAAGATTATCTCTGTTACATTAAGGAGTATACCTAGTTGCCGCAAGGGAAGAAGTTCAACTGCAGGTTTCAACCTTACCTGCTCCGGGGCTGTCTTGCAGAAACTCCCCACGCACTCCTTACCCTCCCAGAAGCGCTCCCTATTCCTGAGAGCCACCATGGAGCCTCCTGCTGCTGAACGAAGAAGTGTGATGACCTCTGGAAATTGTCAGTAATCATGAGACAAACCCTTCCTTTTGTTATAAAAGCAACTCGCCCCTTCCACTCAGGAAGTTGCTTTTTCTCCTCCGCCCCTCACCCCAGCCTTCTCCCTTGTGCACAAGCTCTCTGTTTTAATAAAAATCTTTGCTTGCCTAAGAGTCTTGTGGAAGTGGTATCATTTCTATGGTATTGCTGCCCAAGAATCTGGAAAGGGCCCGGTAACAATGGGAGTCCTGTTTCTCTCCCACAGCTGTTCTAGGTCCTGAAGAGTGGTCTTTTGCATTGCTCTACGCATCATGGAAGCCTTCTGTAACGGCTTCCACCTGTTGTAAGACACTGCAGACTGCATAGAGCTGTTGTTCCAACGCACTGCATCGTGGCTCTGCCCCCTGCCACAGCTGGGCCCACAAGTGCCAAGGTGTTAGTATCTTGCCATCACCACAGGCCCAAACCACACCCTGCCGGGGAAGCGGCCACACCCAATTCACAAGCCTGTCCTCAGTTAATATCCCTTAAGCCTGTGGGTTTTAACTGTTTTGGTGTTTTGGGTTGGGGGTACGCTCCATTACCCAAACAGGTAACTCCTAAAGTATCTGATAGGAAACCCAGGTCCTGGCGTTTTGCCTTCACTAGCCAGTCCCGGGCAGTCAGATCGCCCACAAGCACAGGGCTGCTACTTTGAAACGGGAAAGAGCCTCTGAGGTTAACAGGATATCATCAGTATAAGGGTCGAGAAAGACATGCCTCATAGTAGACAGCTGCCACAGGTCCCTCTTGCTAGTGGATGGCCACCTTAGGATTATCCCCCCCACCCCACCCCACCCCGTTATCCATCATTATTTCTGGACATCTCAGCACTCACCGGACTATCCTCGGCCTCTGGGCTTCTTCGCTGGCTCGCCAAATGTTGAGCGGCACCCTGCAGGCCTGCAAGCCTTATAGCTGCCCAATCTCCAGACCCAAGAAAGAGCCCAGAGACGGTGGCAGAGACATCAGTGGTTTACTGGACAGGGTCTTACGTGTCTGTATTAAAAGGTCCTCAAAGAACACCCAGCCGTGAAAAGCAATCTGCCGGCAGGATCTGATAGCCGTGTTCGCTACTCCTCCGGGACCCAGGAGACTACAATGTATAGGGAGAACGGACCTCACGTTCGCTCATCAGTTACCAAGGACACCAGCAGCTGGGGCAGGTCTCTCACAGCCCCTCAGCTTAATGACCATCACCACCACAGATATTTCCCTTTTATGAACTAGCAGGTCGAGCTGTTTTGGCCTAAGCTTTAGAACAATCACTTGGTGGGGCAGGGGGCAAGCATGTTGGTGTGAGCGGGGTGTGAGTGAAGCAGGGACTGGTCTAGCACGGGATGCACAAAGAGCAAGAGAACAGCCATCTTGAATTGACTAACCATACAGAGTGTTAATGTTTTTCAAAAAAATTTGTTGGAAATAATATTCTATGACTTCCAAAGGTAGGTTAGGGTTTATCAAGCTTGGCAGTGCACACATTTGAGGCCAGATCATTCTTTGTTGTGGCTGCTGCCCTGTGGGTACTGCTGGGTATTTAGCAGCATCCCTGGCCTCTATCCATTAGATGCCAGTATCAGCCCTCATCACCCGTTGTAACAACTGAAAATGTCTCCAGACATTGCCAAACATCCCCTCAGGGACAAAACTGCCCTCACTGAGAACCAATGGATTAGGTCATAATAGCTTGCTCACTGGGCCACTCACTGTTGAGCCCAAGGCCCCTTTTAAAAAGTTCAACTACACTGAGTCTACCACGCTCACAGAAAAACCAGACCACGAGGAGAGTCGTTGTGAGGTGTTTCTGTACCCAGTACCAGCTGAGGTCCCAGCTGAGACTTATTAGCATCAGACAGGCAAGTGAAATTGCCTACCACATGCCAGGTCAATCCCAGCCACCCAGTGCAGTGTGCTCCTGAGGCCATAGAGATGGTGAAGCAGAGACAAGCCATTCCTTCTGTGCCCTGTGGGAATCCCTGGCTCAAAGAATCTGTGAGATGAGACATTTACTATTTTGGGTGACAGATTTTGGCTTAATTTCTTTCAAAACTATAGTCCTGGGGACATTATGTTTGTTTGTATTGTGAGTGGAGGTCTACAACAATAAACAAACAAGCCCTATTTATCACATCAGATCGAGTATGAGTGTAAAATCCTTTAAGACTTCAGAAAGATCTAGGCGTGGTGTCTCAGAGAGTCTTTCAAACAAACAAAAGGCCTTCTGAGGATCCTAGGGAATGCCTCACAGATTCTCTCCATTAAGTGACAGGGCTCTAAAACATCAACTCGCTGTCTCACTGGAGACTCATGGGTAGCCCAAAGTGAAAAAGGGTATATATCTGAAGAGATTAGTGGGTCTGCCTCTTATCCAATGGCATTCCTTATAAACGGATATACAGCAAACCCAGTAAATGTTTACAGTAATTATATCAGTTTAGACTGAAAGTAATAGCATACACAATAAACAGGGCTTCAGATCCCCAAACTTTTCCAGAAAGGAAGCAGGATGAGAAGTCTACGCGATGTAAAACATAAGCACTTCTTGTGGGAAAGGAAGGATAACTTAAAAGGCAGAGCCAAGAAGCCAGAAAGGAGAAAAGGCAGCCTTGGAGAATAACTCCCAGAGCCTTAGAACTGAGCCCTAATCTGAAAATTCACACCACCTGCCCTAATACGTAGCAGAGTTGCAATAGGCCGGTGACTGCTATGTGCTTTCTGCTTTACCCCATTTTGAATGGGACTTTTATAATATCTTATGCCTGCCTCACCATTGTATGTTGGGAGTAAAGGAACAAATAACCTTTCTATTTAGGTTACAGGGCTTCACTTTGAGAAGAATGGCACTCAAGGAGCAGTGCTGGAGGAACTGTGCCTGAGGAACCCCATCCACACCTTGATCTGATGGAGATGGTGAAACTCTGGACCTGGATTTTTGCCATAATAACATGAGACTTTGGAAGGTTTTGAGAAGTGATGAATGTATTTTACATGTGAAAGGAGGTGACGTTTTATGGACTGTAGCAGATGGTATTTTTAAAAGATGGCAGCAACATTTCCCTCATTTCACATATTTTTCTAGAATGTTGAAAATCCTCCAATAAGAGATATATTGTCTACTTCCTCTCTCCTTGAATCTGAATGGGTCTGTGACATCTACAATATGTAAAAATGATACTGTGATTTCTGAGGCCTGGTCATAAAAGGTAATGCTGCTTCTGCCTTGCTGACCGAGCCATCACACGAGAAGTGCTATCACTCTGAGCATCACTCTTAGCCACTGCGCCACCAGGGAAGTCCGAGCAGATTACATTTAAAAGAAATATCTGCCTTCTGACCTTTTCAGAGATAACAGGAAAATAAATAATATATAACTTAGACCTTCGAATCAAGTGGGGTCTTTTTCTTCATTAACAAGTTGACAGGAAAACTCAGGGATTAAGGAAAAATATTTTGGCTCTTGAGATACAGAACTCCACAGACTTTCACTGGTCACGAAGTTCAGCAAGTGGTTATTTTCAATGCCCTCCTTAAGACTGTTTATTGATTAAAGGAATTGTTGATGCAAATACTTAGACCAGTCCATGCTTAGGGTACCACTGGTTCAATGGCCTTCAAATTTTTAAAAAAAAATAAAGAATAAGTGGGACTTCCTTGGTGGTCCAGTGGGTAAGACTCCACACCTCCAATGCAGGGGGCCGGGGTTCGATCCCTGGTAAGGGAACTAGATCTCGCATGCCATGCCGCAACTAAGAAGTCCACATGCAGCAACTAAAAGATCCCACATGCTACAACCAAGACCCGTGCAGCCAAAATAAATAAATAAATATATAAATATTAAAAAAAATAAAGAATAAAAATTGTTTTAGAAAACTATTTTGGACTGACCTCTAGAGGGGAAACAAGGTCTCAATTTCTTGCAATACCACAAATTTGATTCTATTTGTTTGTGCTCCAAAGGAAAGAGATTCCAGGTAAGTAAGTAAAGACCAGTGAAGCCACTGAATACCGGTATCCATTAATATATCAGTATTCAGGGACTTCCCTGGTGGTCCAGTGGGTAGGACTCTGTGCTCCCAATGCAGGGGGCTTGGGTTTGATCCCTGGTCGGGGAGCTAGATCCTGCATGTATGCCACAACTAAGAATCCATATGCCATTACTAAGAAGTCCGCATGCAGCAACTAAAAGATCCCACATGCCACAATTAAGACCCAGTGCAGCCAAAATAAATAAACAAATATTAAAATATATACATATATATATATATATATATAGCAGTGTCCAAACCTAGATATTGGTATCCCTGAGGGTACATGATTATCATCCAGGGGCATGCAAGCACATAGATTTTAAGAACACATTTTTTACATCCTCAGCATCGATAAACATCCTTGATGAACCTGATCAGTCAGAGAAGAGAGATGGAAGTTTGGCCCATCGCCATTCTCACATTTAGACTTTACATCACTTTGTAAAATAAAATCCTTCTTACCCATTCCAAGCCTCAGCCTGGCACACTGCCTCAGGGTGCAAAACCTCTGTGACACCAGAGGGACAATTCCAGAAGGCTTCGTTCTTCAGAATGATTCCTTTGATAGAAAAGCAGAGGGGACTTTAATAAGATGTTTATGCTTTATCAGTTACATCCTCTCTCTCCTGTATCAACATCTTTCTTTTTACTGGCTAGTTTTTTTTGTTTGTTTGTTTGTTTTTGCGGTACACGGGCTTCTCAGCGTTGCGGCCTCTCCCGTTGCGGAGCACAGGCTCCGGACGCGCAGGCCCAGCGGCCATGGCTCATGGGCCCAGCCGCTCCGCGGCACGTGAGATCCTCCCAGACCGGGGCACGAACCTGTGTCCCCTGCATTGGCAGGCGGACTCTCAACCACTGCGCCACCAGGGAAGCCCTACTGGCTAGTTTTGATCAACATTAAATGTGCTTAATTTTCATTTTATCCTAAACATAAGTATTCCTCAGCCCTATGACCACTTGTTAGTATTATTTTGCTTCTGTTATTCTCTTCACACCCAAACTTCTTCAACGTTCTCTGGATTAGCTGTCCCTATGTCTTCACATGCACCTAATTTCTCCACTCACTATAATGTGGCTTCAGCTTCCCTTGTTCTCTTGAAACCGCTCAGCCAAGGTTTACAATAAACAACTTACTGAGGTCAGAGATCAGCCAGTCAGCTATGGGTGACATCTCAGAAGCATCTGACACTTCTGACTACGCCCTCCATCTTAAATTCTGAGGCTCATCTGGTCTCTGTGTCACCACCATCCTCTGCTTTTCTGCTCCTCCTCCTCTCCTTCCTTTGTTGACTGCTCCCTCTCATCTTAGGGAACTGGTGCTCCTCAAAATTCTGTGCTAGGCCCACACTTCATCCTCTCGGCACATATAGTCTCAACCTCCCAAATACTTCCAAATGTCATCTCTATGATTGTGACCTCCATATGCATGTCTTTCCCCAGGGTCACATCTCCAAACATTAGATCCATATTTCTACATGCTAGAGTATCTAGAATATCTCCACTTAAGATGTTCAAAATTGAATACATATTTTTCAAACTTTCTTGCCCTTCTATGTTCCTTGTGTGAATGGGTCCCAATTATTCTGCAGCCCAAGACAGAGACATGGACATTATCATTGAGTTCCCCACTTCCTCAAAGCCCATAGCCAATAAATCATCACAGATTGTTCTTTTGACATCATACTCATGGACACTCATCATCTGTACAACTGCCTTTCTATGTGAAAGGATATGCCTACCTTATGAATCCTATCTCTTTCATTGCAGTTGTTTTAAAATATTTTCACAAACTGTCTCATACTCTTTCCTGTCCCTTCCCTTGACTATGTGCTTGACGTAGCAACTTCCCTCTAATGAATACACAACACAGGTTGAAGTGATGCTGTGTTACTTATAAGACTATGTCATAAAACAACTTACTGCCTTCTCCACTTCTAGTTTTCATCACTCAGTTTGGCAGAAGCCAGATGTTGTGAGGACACATCACGGAGCTTAGTGGAGGGGCTCAGATGACTGTGATGAGGAACTGAGGCTTCCTGCCAGTGGTCACGTGAATGACCTATGTTTGAAGCAGATCCTCCAACCCAAGTCAAGCCTCCAGGTGACTGCAGGCCAGCTGACATCTTGACCGTCACCTCATGAGAGATCCTGAGCCCACTGAAAGCGCTCTCCAATTCTTGATTCATAGAAACTGCTAGGTAGTAGACTAGTGGTTAACGCCACTAAATTTTTAGGTTATTAATTATGCATTAATAGAACACTAATTTACCAATGTAGGGGACCCAATGCAAATTTCTAGCCTCCTTTGCAGATAGAATGCAGGCACTTGAATAAGACTTTGCCAATCTGAAGCACCTGTGTGACATTTTGATCCAGAAGTGAAACATGAGAAGATATAGGCTCTGTGTGGCGATTCCTTGTTTGCTGGCTGAAGTAGTGGTTTCCCATGGTGGCAAGTTCAAGTTTCCAGGAAAGAAATGGCATCAAAAAATGGCATTTCCTTTCTGTTCTTACTGGAATATTGGCAAAAACATAAACAGAATTAACGAAACTATTTATGTGCCTTTTGGATTTTCAGGGTGACCGAAGGTTTTAGGGCACTTTGCACCTCTTTAAAAGCAAAAGAGTGAAGTAAGCCAGCAAGAGAAAAACAAATATCGTATATTAACGCATATATGTGGAATCTAGAAAAATGGTACAGGTGAACCTATTTGCAGGGCAGGAACAGAGACGTAGACACAGAGAACAGATGTGTGGACATGGTGGAGGGGGAAGGGCAGGGTGGGACGAATTGGGAGATTAGGATTGATGTATATACACTACCATGTGTAAAACAGATAGCAAGGGGGAACCTGCTGTATAGCACAGGGAGCTCAGCTCTGTGCTCTGTGATGACCTAGGTGGGTGGGATGGGGGAGGGGGTGGGGGAGGTCCAAGAGGGAGGGTTTATATGTAGACATATAGCTGATTCACTTCGTTGTACAGCAGAAACTAACACAACATTGTAAAGCAATTATACTCCAATAAAGATGTTAAAAAAAAATACTGGCATCAAAGCATAAAAAAACAGTAAATAGAAAACTCAGCAACGTGAACACATCTTGTACCCAAGTCCCTTGAAAGAAGATTATCAAAAGCACTGATTTTGAAGACTTCCTGGAAGATACAAACATATTTCATAGTGTTCGCTCTAAGAGCAGAACACACAACTTAAAACCACACAGCAAGAGAAATAGAGCGAGACTCTGACAGATTTTATCTTCCAAGGACAGCAACAATGCTGTCTCCCACCCCATGCGTGCCTTGAAAACTATGCCATTTCTCACCAACTTGAGGTTGATCTACTTCATCCCTCTTTACATATGGGAAGGCTTCTATTGGGCTGCACCCCGAAGGCCTCCAAGCCCCGTGGCTGCCCAGCATGAAGACCTAAGAAAGAGCCCAGAGACAGCTGAAACATCAATGGCTTACTGGACAGGGAATCTTAAGAAAAAGGTCCTGCAGCGACACCCTGTGGACAGCAAGCAAGACGTGGCAGCAATCTTACCTATTTGAGGGAAGCTACTATTATACAGGGAAGTTTCATCAGATTGGCTCATCAGTTACCAAGGAAACCAGTACCAGGGCCCTTCCATCACAACCCCTCAGGTTAATGACCAACATCAGAGCAGATACTGATGTTTCCCTTTTATGAGCTCGCAGGTGCAGCCGTTTTGGCCTAAGCATTAGAACAATCACTCGGCGGGCCGGGGGCGAGCAACCTGGTGGGCGTGGAGTGTGAGGGAAGCGGAGGCTGGTGGGTGTGGGGTGTGAGGAAAGCAGGGGGTGCACGAAGAGCAAGAGAAGAGCCGTCCTGAGTGTCCTGACCACACACCCCACCCCTACACACCCTGCACGACCCTTACAATCTCCGTCCGCCCCTCTTCCGAGACACCCCTGGGGTCAGGTACGTAGCGGTGCACCAAAACCAGATACCACAAATGCAGTACACACAACAGCTGCTAAGAAGTGTCAAGTGTAAGCTAGGCCCTTGGCACACAGGGCAGGAAGAAGGTAAGAGACTTCACTTGCCCACCCTATGGTGGCATGAGCCAGGTGGATTTGCCATGGCACCTCGCTGCACACGCAGCCATCAGACTCATTTTGCAGCCTGGCCACCACGGTGGCCCAGTCCACAAGCCGATTCCCTGCCCTCAGGCTAGCGAGGAAGTCTAGCAATACAATACAGGGAGATCTGACCAGTAAGCAAACTACAAGCCTTAACAGCATTCTGAGATAACACCACCCGTACCTGTGGCTTCTGTCCTGGACTGCGGTACCATACCGCCTGTCCACCCTCAGTCCCCACAGCCGGCGCCAAATACTGGAGCCTTTCAATTAGCAAGGCAGCAGCAGGGTTGTAAAGCAGGTGGAAATACCAGCCCATTCCTGAACTGCGTGGCCAAGAAAGTGGGATTCCTTGGTCGCTATCGATGTCTATGGTGAGAAAGGAAGACAAGAAAAGAGTACAGCCACTTTGAAAAAAAGAGCAGACAACGGACTTGGGCAAAACAGGCCTTGCAAGCTAGAGAACAAAGGCCAAGGGGTCCTGAGTCTTGGGGGTGGGGTCAGAGAGGGGGGTAACAGCCTCCCAGGAATAAAAGATTATCTCTGTTACATTAAGGAGTATACCTAGTTGCCCCAAGGGAAGAAGCTCAACTGCAGGTTTCAACCTTACCTGCTCCGGGGCTGTCTTGCAGAAACTCCCCACGCACTCCTTCCACTCCCAGAAGCGCTCCCTATTCCTGAGAGCCACCATGGAGCCTCCTGCTGCTGAACGAAGAAGTGTGATGACCTCTGGAAATTGTCAGTAATCATGAGACAAACCCTTCCTTTTGTTATAAAAGCAACTCGCCCCTTCCACTCAGCAAGTTGCTTTTTCTCCTCCGCCCCTCACCCCAGCCTTCTCCCTTGTGCACAAGCTCTCTGTTTTAATAAAAATCTTTGCTTGCCTAAGAGTCTTGTGGAAGTGGTATCATTTCTATGGTATTGCTGCCCAAGAATCTGGAAAGGGCCCGGTAACAATGGGAGTCCTGTTTCTCTCCCACAGCTGTTCTAGGTCCTGAAGAGTGGTCTTTTGCATTGCTCTACGCATCATGGAAGCCTTCTGTAACGGCTTCCACATGTTGTAAGACACTGCAGACTGCATAGAGCTGTTGTTCCAACGCACTGCATCGTGGCTCTGCCCCCTGCCACAGCTGGGCCCACAAGTGCCAAGGTGTTAGTATCTTGCCATCACCACAGGCCCAAACCACACCCTGCCGGGGAAGTGGCCACACCCAATTCACAAGCCTGTCCTCAGTTAATATCCCTTAAGCCTGTGGGTTTTAACTGTTTTGGTGTTTTGGGTTGGGGGTACGCTCCATTACCCAAACAGGTAACTCCTAAAGTATCTGATAGGAAACCCAGGTCCTCGCGTTTTGCCTTCACTAGCCAGTCCCGGGCAGTCAGATCGCCCACAAGCACAGGGCTGCTACTTTGAAACGGGAAAGAGCCTCTGAGGTTAACAGGATATCATCAGTATAAGGGTCGAGAAAGACATGCCTCATAGTAGACAGCTGCCACAGGTCCCACTTTCTAGTGGATGGCCACCTTAGGATTATCCCCCCACCCCACGCCACCCCATTATCCATCATTATTACCCGACATCTCAGCACTCACCGCAGTATCCTCGGCCTCTGGGCTTCATGGCTGGCTCGCCAACTGTTGAGCTGCACCCTGCAGGCCTGCAAGCCTTATAGCTGCCCAATCTCCAGACCCAAGAAAGAGCCCAGAGACGGTGGCAGAGACATCAGTGGTTTACTGGACAGGGTCTTACGTGTCTGTATTAAAAGGTCCTCAAAGAACACCCAGCCGTGAAAAGCAATCTGCCGGCAGGATCTGATAGCCGTGTTCGCTACTCCTCCGGGACCCAGGAGACTACAATGTATAGGGAGAACGGACCTCACGTTCGCTCATCAGTTACCAAGGACACCAGCAGCTGGGGCAGGTCTCTCACAGCCCCTCAGCTTAATGACCACCACCACCACAGATATTTCCCTTTTATGAACTAGCAGGTCGAGCTGTTTTGGCCTAAGCTTTAGAACAATCACTTGGTGGGGCAGGGGGCAAGCATGTTGGTGTCAGCGGGGTGTGAGTGAAGCAGGGACTGGTCTAGCACGGGATGCACAAAGAGCAAGAGAACAGCCATCTTGAATTGACTAACCATACAGAGTGTTAATGTTTTTCAAAAAAATTTGTTGGAAATAATATTCTATGACTTCCAAAGGTAGGTTAGGGTTTATCAAGCTTGGCAGTGCACACATTTGAGGCCAGATCATTCTTTGTTGTGGCTGCTGCCCTGTGGGTACTGTAGGGTATTTAGCAGCATCCCTGGCCTCTATCCATTAGATGCCAGTATCAGCCCTCATCACCCGTTGTAACAACTGAAAATGTCTCCAGACATTACCAAACATCCCCTCAGGGACAAAACTGCCCTCACCGAGAACCAATGGATTAGGTCATAATAGCTTGCTCACTGGGCCACTCACTTTTGAGCCCAAGGCCCCTTTTAAAAAGTTCAACTACACTGAGTCTACCACGCTCACAGAAAAACCAGACCACAAGGAGAGTCGTTGTGAGGTGCTTCTGTACCCAGTACCAGCTGAGGTCCCAGCTGAGACTTATTAGCATCAGACAGGCAAGTGAAATTGCCTACCACATGCCAGGTCAATCCCAGCCACCCAGTGCAGTGTGCTCCTGAGGCCATAGAGATGGTGAAGCAGAGACAAGCCATTCCTTCTGTGCCCTGTGGGAATCCCTGGCTCAAAGAATCTGTGAGATGAGACATTTACTATTTCGGGTGACAGATTTTGGCTTAATTTCTTTCAAAACTATAGTCCTGGGGACATTATGTTTGTTTGTATTGTGAGTGGAGGTCTACAACAATAAACAAACAAGCCCTATTTATCACATCAGATCGAGTATGAGTGTAAAATCCTTTAAGAGGTCAGAAAGATCTAGGGTGTCTCAGAGAGTCTTTCAAACAAACAAAAGGCCTTCTGAGGATCCTAGGGAATGCCTCACAGATTCTCTCCATTAAGTGACAGGGCTCTAAAACATCAACTCGCTGTCTCACAGGAGACTCATGGGTAGCCCAAAGTGAAAAAGGGTATATATCTGAAGAGATTAGTGGGTCTGCCTCTTATCCAATGGCATTCCTTATAAACGGATATACAGCAAACCCAGTAAATGTTTACAGTAATTATATCAGTTTAGACTGAAAGTAATAGCATACACAATAAACAGGGCTTCAGATCCCCAAACTTTTCCAGAAAGGAAGCAGGATGAGAAGTCTACGCGATGTAAAACATAAGCACTTCTTGTGGGAAAGGAAGGATAACTTAAAAGGCAGAGCCACGAAGCCAGAAAGGAGAAAAGGCAGCCTTGGAGAATAACTCCCAGAGCCTTAGAACTGAGCCCTAATCTGAAAATTCACACCACCTGCCCTAATACGTAGCCGAGTTGCAATAGGCCGGTGACTGCTATGTGCTTTCTGCTTTACCCCATTTTGAATGGGACTATTATAATATCTTATGCCTGCCTCACCACTGTATGTTGGGAGTAAAGGAACAAATAACCTTTCTATTTAGATTACAGGGCTTCACTTTGAGAAGAATGGCACTCAAGGAGCAGTGCTGGAGGAACTGTGCCTGAGGAACTCCATCCACACCTTGATCTGATGGAGATGGTGAAACTCTGGACCTGGATTTTTGCCATAATAACATGAGACTCTGGAAGGTTTTGAGAAGTGATGAATGTATTTTACATGTGAAAGGATGTGACGTTTTATGGACTGTAGCAGATGGTATTTTTAAAAGATGGCAGCAACAACATTTCCCTCATTTCACATATTTTTCTAGAATGTTGAAAATCCTCCAATAAGAGATATATTGTCTACTTCCTGTCTCCTTGAATCTGAATGGGTCTGTGACATCTACAATATGTAAAAATGATACTGTGATTTCTGAGGCCTGGTCATAAAAGGTAATGCTGCTTCTGCCTTGCTGACCGAGCCATCACACGAGAAGTGCTATCACTCTGAGCATCACTCTTAGCCACTGCGCCACCAGGGAAGTCCGAGCAGATTACATTTAAAAGAAATATCTGCCTTCTGACCTTTTCAGAGATAACAGGAAAATAAATAATATATAACTTAGACCTTCGAATCAAGTGGGGTCTGTTTTTCTTTAACAAGTTGACAGGAAAACTCAGGGATTAAGGAAAAATATTTTGGCTCTTGAGATACAGAACTCCACAGACTTTCACTGGTCACGAAGTTCAGCAAGTGGTTATGTTCACTGCCCCCCTTAAGACTGGTTATTGATTAAAGGAATTGTTGATGCAAGTACTTAGACCAGTCCATGGTTAGGGTACCGTTGGTTCAATATCCTTCAAATTAAAAAATAATAATAATAAAGAATAAGTGGGACTTCCCTGGTGGTCCAGTGGGTAAAAGTCCACAGCCCCAATGCAGGGGACCTGGGTTCGATCCCTGGTCAGGGAACTAGATCCCACATGCCATGACGCAACTAAGAAGTCCGCATGCAGCAACAAAAAGATCCCGCATGCCTCGATGAAGACCCCACATGCCACGACAAAGATCCCACATGCCACAACTAAGACCCAGTGCAGCCAAAATAAATAAAGAAATATTTATATATATATATATATATATCTATATATCTATATATCTGTGTTCAAACCTAGATATTGGTATCCCTGAGGGTACATGATTATTAGCCAGGGTCATGCAGGCACATAGATTTTAAGAACACATTTTTTATATCCTCAGCATCGATAAACATCCTTGATGAAACTGATCAGCCAGAGAAGAGATGGAAGTTTGGTCCATCACCATTCTCACATTTAGACTTTACATCGCTTTGTAAAATAAAGTCCTTCTTACCCATTCCAAGCCTCAGCCTGGCACACTGCCTCAGGGTGCAAAACCTCTGTGACACCAGAGGGACAATTCCAGAAGGCTTCGTTCTTCAAAATGATTCCTTTGATAGAAAAGCAGAGGGGACTTCAATAAGATGTTTATGCTTTATCAGTTACATCCTCTCTCTCCTGTATCAACATCTTTCTTTTTATGGGCTAGTTTTGATCAACATTAAATGTGCTTAATTTTCATTTTATCCTAAACATGACTATTCCTCAGCCCTATGACCACTTGTTAGTATTATTTTGCTTCTGTTATTCTCTTCACACCCAAACTTCTTCAACGTTCTCTGGATTAGCTGTCCCTATGTCTTCACATGCACCTAATTTCTCCACTCACTATAATGTGGCTTCAGCTTCCCTTGTTCTCTTGAAACCGCTCAGCCAAGGTTTACAATAAACAACTTACTGAGGTCAGAGATCAGCCAGTCAGCTATGGGTGACATCTCAGAAGCATCTGACACTTCTGACCACGCCCTCCATCTTAAATTCTGAGGCTCATCTGGTCTCTGTGTCACCACCATCCTCTGCTTTTCTGCTCCTCCTCCTCTCCTTCCTTTGTTGACTGCTCCCTCTCATCTTAGGGAATTGGTGCTCCTCAAAATTCTGTGCTAGGCCCACACTTCATCCTCTCGGCACATATAGTCTCAACCTCCCAAATACTTCCAAATGTCATCTCTATGATTGTGACCTCCATATGCATGTCTTTCCCCAGGGTCACATCTCCAAACATTAGATCCATATTTCTACATGCTTGTATATCTAGAATATCTCCACTTAACATGTTCAAAATTGAATACATATTTTTCAAACTTTCTTGCCCTTCTATGTTCCTTGTGTGAATGGGCCCCAATCATTCTGAAGCCCAAGACAGAGACATGGACATTATCATTGAGTTCCCCACTTCCTCAAAGCCCATAGCCAATAAATCATCACAGATTGTTCTTTTGACATCATACTCATGGACACTCATCATCTGTACAACAGCCTTTCTACGTGAAGGGATATGCCTACCTTATGAATCCTATTTCTTTCATTGCAGTTGTTTTAAAATATTTTCACAAACTGTCTCATACTCTTTCCTGTCCCTTCCCTTGACTATGTGCTTGACGTAGCAACTTCCCTCTAATGAATACACAACACAGGTTAAAGTGATCGTGTGTGACTTATAACACTATGTCATAAAACAACTTATTGCCTTCTCCACTTCTAGTTTTCATCACTCAGTTTGGTAGAAGCCAGATGTTGTGAGGACACATCACAGAGCTTAGTGGAGGGGCTCAGGTGACTGTGATGAGGAACTGAGGTTTCCTGCCAGTGGTCACGTGAATGATCCATGTTAGAAGCAGATCCTCCAACCCAAGTCAAGCCTTCAGGTGACTGCAAGCCAGCTGACATCTTGACCGCCACCTCATGAGAGATCCTGAGCCCACTGAAAGCGCTCTCCAATTCTTGATTCATAGAAACTGCTAGGTAATAGACTAGTGGTTAACGCCACTAAATTTTTAGGTTATTAATTATGCATTAATAGAACACTAATTTACCAATGTAGGAGACCCAATGCAAATTTCTAGCCTCCTTTGCAGATAGAATGCAGGCACTTGAATAAGACTTTGCCAATCTGAAGCACCTGTGTGACATTTTGATCCAGAAGTGAAACATGAGAAGATATAGGCTCTGTGTGGCGATTCCTTGTTTGCTGGCTGAAGTAGTGGTTTCCCATGGTGGCCAGTTCAAGTTTCCAGGAAAGAAATGGCATCAAAAAATGGCATTTCCTTTCAGTTCTTACTGGAATATTGGCAAAAACATAAACAGAATTAACGAAACTATTTATGTGCCTTTTGGATTTTAAGGGTGACTAAAGGTTTAAGGGCACTTTGCACCTCTTTAAAAGCAAAAGAGTGAAGTAAGCCAGAAAGAGAAAAACAAATATCGTATATTAACGCATATATGTGGAATCTAGAAAAATGGTACAGGTGAACCTATTTGCAGGGCAGGAATAGAGATGTAGACATAGAGAACTGATGTGTGGACATGGTGGAGGGGGAAGGGAAGGGTGGGATTAATTGGGAGATTAGGATTGATGTATATACACTACCATGTGTAAAACAGATGGCTAGGAGGAACCTGCTGTTTGGCACAGGGAGCTCAGCTCGGTACTCTGTGGTGACCTAGGTGGGTGGGATGGGGGAGGGAGTGGGAGGGAGGGGATATATGTAGACATATAGCTGATTCACTTCGTTGTACATCAGAAACTAACACAACATTTTAAAGCAATTATACTCCAATAAAAAAATAAAAAAATAAAAGCAAAAGTAAGATTCAGCGGACTTCCCTGGCAGTCCAGCTGTTAAGACTGTGGTTCCAGTGCAGCAGGCATGGGTTTGATCCCTGCTCAGGGAACTAAGATCCCACGTGCCGTGCGTGTCCAAAAAAAAAAAAAGTTAAGACTCAGCACTTAAAATATAGATTAAACTACCCCCGCAAAGCAAAATAAAAAAGGCAAAGCTTGCCATATTATAACATAAGTAGTAAAATTTGCAAATATAGCAATTATCATAAATACTAATTATTACAAATTAAGATGAAATTTCTTTCTATCCAAAACTATAGTTTCTTATTATTGATAAAAATCTGCCAAAATGACTCAATATATTTTTTAACGGAAACAACAAAAATGTCTTTGAACTGAGTAAATATTTACAAGATTGAGGCCACCAATAAGTGCAGTCAGCCCTCCAAATACATGGGTTCAACCACTACAGGTTGAAAATATTTGAAAAAAAAAATTCCAGAAAGTTACAAAAAGCAAAGCTTGAATTTGCCATGTGCCAGCAACTATTTATAGCATTTACATTGTATTAGGTATTATAAGTAATCTAGAGGTGATTTAAAGTATATGGGAGATGTATGTAGGTTATATGCAAATACTATACCATCTTATATAAGGAACTTGAAGATCCACAGTATCCGTGGAGGTCCTGGAACCTCTCCCCCTCGGGGACTGAGGGAGGACTGTAGATGAGACATACTGTGGAAGCTTAAGTCTCCTTTTCAACTTCCTGAGTTTTCTGATGAGCTTATTAATACAAAGAAAGCATTTACTGATTTTCATGTCTTAACTTCCAGTATGACAATGTCCCAGGCACAGCAGTTGTGTACTTTCCTTCTCAGATCGACCCTAGTACTTTGTGTTTATTTTGGGGTGTGTTTTTTTTTGTCTTTTTTGTTTTTGTTGTTTTTGGTCATGTCCAGCGGCTTGTGGGATCAGGCACTGAATCTGAGTCACAGCAGTGAAGGTGCCGAGTCCAAACCACTGGACCAGCAGGGAATTCCCTGAGCCTGGTGCTTTGGAAGGAGTTCTTCAAAGTCTGCCTGGAGTCCTCATTGCTCAGAAAGTCTTTGCATCTCCATTTTCTGCACCAAACAGTTCTCCAAAATTCTAGCTGCTGATCAGTCCATTGAGGATTATCGTCCCTTTCTGCTGAAAAAACTGAAGATCTGCTAGATTACCGCATGGAGAAAGAGGTGGCCTGAGCTGTTTGGAACTGGCTGCTCCTGGAGGAACCTGAAAACCTTCTTGTCCTTCAGGCAGGAAAACAAGAAAGATTCTTCCATTAGGTGCAGAACTTTTGAGGGTCTCCTGCTTTGGCAGGCCGTGGTTCGGGGCTGGTCACAGCCAAGGGTGCAGACAGGGCTGGAGAACATCATCCTGGGTGTCCTCAGTGAGGAGGGTGGCAGGCCCCGGTGAGCCTGGTGATGCAGGTGTCTGGCTGTGGGAGCCTGTATCCAGCTGCTCTGAGTACCTGCCTGCAAATGAGATTCTTAAATAGCACAAGGTTGTCAATTCTGTACTTATGCCAATGTTGTTTCCAAGTTTTTCCAATTTCTCTTCAATTTATTGGCAACAGATAATGTCGCAACTTCAAAGCTTCTTTTGGTTATTACACTGGAAATTAAACACATTCATGGAAAAGGACAGAGTATAAATCCAATAGGATGTATTCATCCAAATGAGACCCAAGGTTGAAATAAAAATCTGAGACTCAATCTGCGTCTTTTTAAATTCTAATAACAGTACTTAGACATTTGATATTTTACTCTATTTTCACACTTTGTAATGCGCCAAAATACAACTAGCCTCGCCTCTCTCCATTTCCCCTTTAAGGGGTTAAGACATTAGATTTGAATTCTTCCACATGATTTTATAGGAGTCATAGCTCATGTTTCCAGACATAGTCTATGGATAAGAGTGGCATAAATGTTAACACCAAGGGCTAATTCATACCATTCTCTTCCTTCTGTGCCAAAAGTGTCCTCACCACATATATATGTGACAGTGTGCTTGGCAATGTGGATTCCAGGAAAATAAGGCAGGAATGGTGACTGCCCTCTAGGGAGCAGGGAGGACAGACTTTAGAGGCAGGATTAGGATGAAGGAAGCACCACGTGCTCAGTGCAGCTGAGAGCCAGTGCTCAGAGCTGATGAAGAGGAGGGCCTGGGAGCAGCAGAAGGCTCCACTCTGACAAAAATCTGGGGCTCCTGAATTTAATTGACATCAGACTTTGATTTCCTCTTCTAAAAAACTGAGACAACTCAAGTAGTTGTCACACAGGGAACTGTAAAGATTAAATGAAGTTTGCAAATAATAGGCTGACAATCTGAATTTAGTGAACATAGCTGCCTTTAGCATTAATGTGACATATAGTAACTTGTAGAGTCCATGATCAGCCCCGCCAAGAGAGGCTTTGACTGCCGCTCCTTTAACACTGTCAGGGGTCTGCGTATTGAGGCCCCCAAATGCAAACTCTAGGAGAGGGGTTGCCTGCAGGACTTTGAAGGAGCAAAGCCCAAGTTTCCAGGCCTAGAGCAGTGCCTGGTACATTAAGGAGAGAAATCCTACAGCACTTGAAACATTTGCAGAAAACCAGCATCTAAGGAAAAATGGCTGCTCTGTGAATAGTATAAATGAGATAAACAGTCCCTTCCCTCATCCTCAGTCTCAGACCACCTCTGGTGATATTATTTTAAGACAAAGGTGTTTTTAAATGTTATGGGGACCAGGAAATGGGTTATAAAATGTAGATGGGGCAGAGGGTGACAAGAAATGGGACATTCCTTTATTTTTAGCTATGGAAGATCACAACATTACTTTGAAAGCTATTTCCTGGCTATTTGGGTAAAGAAAGGGAGGGCTTCCCTCAAGCATGGAATGTAAGGAGGCACCAAATCTAAGTGATCAAGATAAATAATATTTTAAGGCAATATATGAAAATGAAAACACCACAATATACATGCTAAAGAAAATGTCAAAATTTTAAATAAAGACAGAAATGACCCTGCATTTGGATGACGCTGACAGTCTTACAGAGGAAGGCTTCACGTTGCCAGTGAAATTTGGGTAATTTCTGTTTAGTCTATAAAATTCTTACCAAAGAAAATGAGAAGATCAGACCTGGTCAATGTCCTCAGCTGCTTGTACAGGACACTAATAACTCTTCTTTCTACCCTACAGTCAAGCTGGAGTCCTGAGAAAGGTGTTTCAGAAACTCGAGTTAAATAAAAATTATTTAAGGCTGCCACAGAGTCACGAGAAATTGTCAAACACTGCAGTTCTCTCAAACAAGTAAAGAAGTAGTCTTGAAAATATTAATGAGATTGCTTCCATTAAAGCTAGGAAAGTAAAATTATATTAAATTCTCGTTTTAGTATAAAGAAACTATAGTTAAAATAGTTTAATAAAATGCTGTTTTAATACCCATATATTTTAATATCCTACCTTCAATATTTAAATATTTTCAGAAAATATTTTAAAATATAAAAAATTCTAAAATATTTAATTTAAATCAAGCAATATAAATTTAATTTAAAAATATAAAAAATAAAATGCTGTGAATTTTTCTTTTTTTTTTTTTTTTTTTTTTTCGGTACGCGGGCCTCTCACTGCTGTGGCCTCTCCCGTTGCGGAGCACAGGCTCCGGACACGCAGGCTCAGCGGCCATGGTTCACGGGCCCAGCCGCTCCGCGGCATATGGGATCTTCCCGGACCGGGGCACGAACCCGTGTCCCCTGCATCGGCAGACGGACTCTCAACCACTGTGCCACCAGGGAAGCCCCCTGTGAGTTTTTTTAATGTTCCTACTTTTCAGTTATTCAGTACTTCCTCCCCCACTTTAACGCTGTATCCTTGAAAGACACCATGAAGTCCCAGAGCATCTACAGGGGCGCTCACCTCCCGCCTCCTCGGCCCCGTGGTGGCCGCGCTCCGACTCACCCCCAGGGCGTCCCATAGCCGCCGCGTTCTCCTCTCCCTGAGCCGTCGCAGCACAGCGCCAGAAACAAGCCCGAATCTGTAAAATCGGCCCCAACTCGCTTCCCAGCTTCAAACCCCTCAGAAAACGGCTTCTTTCCCAAAAATGGCCTCGCTCAACTTTCTGTGCGAAAATAAAGCACAAAACTCAGGGGAAAGCCCGAAAATGCAAGGTTCCAGCTTCCAACCAGACAAAAATGTCGCTGGCGCGGCCGCGACAAGGCTCCCACTTGAGAACTCAGCATCGCGAAGACAAAAGTTTTTTTCGCACTATTAAATCAGTATAAAATTGCTCCGTGTGGATGCAACTCAAATTTCTCTCGCGCTGCCCAAACCGCGGAAACTGCAAACTCTCAGTAGTCAGCGTTTCCCTAGCCGAACCGATCAAAATACATCCGCTGCTCTCTAGCCGCCGCCTAGAGAAGCGCGCTGTCCCGGTTTCCAGGGAAGGAAGCTTCCCGCTAATTGTTTAGTGGTGCCCGCGCGCCCCCTCGCGGCAAGCTGGTGAATCACTGAAATTCTCAACGGCCCAGATATATTTGCTAGTGGCAGGAGTGATACTCCGCTCCATCCCTGCTCGCCCTCTTGGCTGGAACTTGCCTTGCATCCATAGCCTACAGAACCGAGAACTCTTCATACTTTTGAGACAGATGAAGAAGATCCAGTTTCAGTCATGCCTAGAGGACAGAATCGACTTCAAATTTCCTTGGAAAAGAGGGAATATCACAGAAATCCTGACGACTCAAGGCACCGGCTACCACCATCTGACGCTCCAGCAGATGGTAACTTCTTCAACAAGGAGGAAAGCCAAGCTGCTCGGAACAACACCCTACTCCATAAACTACTCTCTAGCCTTCATCACACCTTGGAACTACTGCATAAGCAAGTGGAAAATGGCAATCTGGATTGTCCATATTTGGGAATTGTCCCGAAATATTTCCGAAGAATCCATCTCTATCTGAAGGAAATGGAATACAGCCCCTGTGCCTGGGAGGTTATCAGAGGAGAAATTAAAGTGTTCCTTTCTCTCATGTAATAATTTTCCAATTACTGTCAACAAATAAAGAAGAAAGGTACACCTGTGACACTTCTAATCAAATGATTATTGTTTGTTTAGTCCTCTAAAGGTATATCCACTCATATTTCTGCACATGCTGAAAAATATCTGAAGTATCACAAGTTTACAAAAATATATTTACAAAGAAGAACACAATCTATTTTCTTAAACAAGTAATTTTACAATGTGCTTTCTAAAATGTGTTTAACTTCTTGGAGGGTATTTGGATTCCTAACTATGACGTTTATTTTAAAATGGAAAGGTTGTTAGCACAGTATGCTGTTCAAGACATTTATCAGTTAATTTCATGCCAGCTGCTGTAACAGAGAAACAGAAAGATGTCAGTAATTGGGTCATAATAGAAATTTATCTTTCCATCCTTAAGAGAAAAATGCAGGCATTCCTAATCAGATGAATTTTCTAGTTGGCTTCTGCTAAACAGTGATGTAGGGACATGGGTGCCCTCTATTGTGTGGTGTTGCTCTATTCAACATGAGATTTCCAATTTGTGGTGTTTGAGTCTATTCCACTCAGTGGTAAAGGAAAAAGTATGGGGATTACATGGGATGTTTTCAAGGGCCAAGACAGTATAGGGCAATATCACCTCTGCTCACATTAGTTGGCCTGAATTTATTATCATGGGAATCTAAGTGCAAAGAAGTTGGGAAGTTATTGGGTGACTAATGGAAGAGGAGATAAGTTCAATGAATAAGACTACTTTTCATTTTTATACTATTTGTACTAATGACATTCTAGAGAAAAGAAACCAAAACAATGTTCTTGCTTACACTCACATTATAAAAAAATTTGACTTGGGGTCTGATTCCACAATTTCAACTTAAGTATGATGACATGGATGTCACTCATTAGAGTTCACAGCATGACTGACTCTTTGAAAGGAGCATTCAAGTTGATTCCCAAAGGCATAGACTAACAAGGAAAATATCCGCAAGTGTAGACACAAGTTGTTTCCTTTTTGCCTGAGGGAGACAAGAAAAGTAGGGCCACGTAGCTCCTTGCAAGTACTTGAGGATGACTGAACTAAAAGTGGAGAGTGGGTCTTCCATTTACATCCAGGCCCGTGATTCTCATCCTTATCTTCTAAATACTGAAAATGCGAACTTGAAGAAAATAGTGCTGCAAAGTCTTTTAAAAAATACCTCACACAATATTCCATTGTAACTTCCCTTGTAGAACCACAAAGAATTTTAAAGTATCTGTAGATTATTGTCCTCTCACATCATATCTATCAAATATATCTATCAAATATATGATTGAGCTCCTGAAATGATAGGGACTGGACTAGCTGTCTAGGAAACAGGGTTGGGTAAGATGGTGTCTCTCCCTTTAGGTATTTTACACACTCCTGGAAGGTATTCTGAGGATACAATAGGTCAGGACATGTCTTACTATTTGGGCATCTTCAACAAAATAGCATAGACTGGGTAGTTTGTAAAGAGCAAAAATTACTCACAGTTCCATAGTCTAGAAATCCAAGATCTGGGTGTCAGCGTGGTCCAGTTCTGCTGAAAGCCTGCTTCCAGGTCACACACTGTCCACTTCTCCTTGGCAGAGACTGGGGGATTTATCTGAGACCTCTTTTAAAAGGGCACTAATTCCAATTGTGAGGCCTCCATCCTCATGACCTAATCACCTCCCAAAGGGCCCACTACCTAACACCATCACTTTGGGGATTAGGACTTTAATGAATCTTGTGGGGTACCAAACATAAGAACATGAAAGTCTTGGGGCTTCCCTGGTGATGCAGTGGTTGAGAGTCCGCCTGCCGATGCAGGGGACACGGGTTCGTGCCCCGGTCTGGGAAGATCCCACATGCCGTGGAGCGGCTAGGCCCGTGAGCCATGGCTGCTGAGCCTGTGCGTCCAGAGCCTGTGCTCCGCAATGGGAGAGGCCACAACAGTGAGAGGCCCACGTACTGCAAAAAAAAAAAAAAGAACATAAAAGTCTTTAAAGGCTACACGCCTGTCATTTAGAAGTAAGAATATATTCATGCTGAGTAAATAAAGATGAAAGGGCAGGTTAGCAGGAAAAAAGAGCAGACCAAGGACTCAGAATCCAAACTCATGGTTTTGGACCTGAAGTCATGCTTTAATTATTACCAGCCAAATTTCGGAGATCAAACTGAAAGGAGCCCACTCTCCCATGGAACGGAACGAAGATACAGGATGCAACAGATCATTCATCATTCTTTGTGAAGAGTCTCCAAGGATTCTCAGGAGAAACATAGTAATTGCCACATCAATAAAGATCTACTAAGGAGTAATATGTGTCTGGTTACTGCGAGCTGTGAGATTCAGGGAGAGTCTGAGTTCAGATAGGTGGCTCTGTATATGACACCAGGCTACTTCTTTTCTATTATAACCTAGTAGAGGGCAAATTAGAGATGAGGCCATCCTCATGAGTTTAATATAGTGCCAGGCAAAGGCTGAAAATTGTGCTGCAACTTGAATCCCCAGAGCCATATGCACCTTAAAGGAAACATAATCCTAGTGGTTTTAGCAATAAACTCAGTAGGCATGACTGATACCAGTAAGGGAAGAGTGGAAATATTAGCCATTTTGATTATAATCCCAGCAAATATGGCCCTGATGAAGCAAAATAGCTTGGTCATTTGCAAATGCCTTCCAGTAGGAGGAGAAAATCTAAGAAATTGCTTTAGTTAAAACTACTTGTTGAGTGATTACACTGAGCCTGGTGCCGATGATACCGCAGACAATAAGACAGAGTCCAGTTACTACAGAGCTGATTTGTCAAAGATGGTCACATACCTACTGTTGGAAGATGGGAATGTAGAGGCCTGAAGCAACATAACTTCCACTGCAAAATAAAAAGTATTAAAGATTGGAGCTGAAAGTTAATTCTTTCCACAACATAATCAATATTTATTCAGTTCTAAATTAATTATAAAGATGGTTTCCTTTTGTTTGAAAAGGACAGACTTGGATTGGCACCTCTGAAAGTCCTTAGGGAAATTTGAAATTTAATGCAAAAATAGAAAGATTCAAATTGATTATGACTGCTAAATCATGCATTCTCATTGGGGATGATAACTGCTTCCATGGGTGCAAACATTAGTTTTTAGGGGTATGACAAATTTTGCTATTACAATGCTGTGGCACTCCAAAGCTTAACCCTATACAACAAAATCTTATTCCTTAGTATTCATTTTTGTCTTTGGGTTTTCTTGTGTATCATACATACAAGAAGCATTGACACTGAGTTCATGGAAGATAAACAAACTGCATACACGATCAGTGCTCCACACTATGGTGACTTGATGGCTCACTGGAGGACTTTCTCTCCATTATTTGCTTGATCTCAAAGTAATATTGTGAGAGGTGGCCTTTACTTACTTCTGAGCTCCCATTGGCTGTCTTGTAGATTTTGCTTATGTTTGAGTCTCAGTATGATTTACACTATGGGAATTAAATACAAATAGAAAATTGTATTTGTATATTAAATACAAAAAAGGTTAGGGGCTTCCCTGGTGGCACAGTGGTTGAGAGTCTGCCTGCCGATGCAGGGGACACAGGTTCGTGCCCCGGTCCGGGAGGATCCCACATGCCATGGAAGCTGGGCCCACGCGCCATGGCCACTGAGCCTGCGCGTCAGGAGCCTGTGCTCCACAACGGAAGAGGTCACAACAGTGACAGGCCCGTGTACTGCAAAAAAAAAAAAAAAAAAGTTATATTTTATCATATAATTCTACTGAAGTTGTTCAACACATCCATAATTATGGCAAGTGCTTAACAGAAAAAAATGTTTACAATATCTAGATGAATATCTAGAGGCAGTGAAATTAAAAATTATTTTCTGAAAAAACTTATTTTATGATATGAAGCAAAATTAAAAGTTAAGTACCTAAAAATAAATATTAAGAAAATAATTTAAAAATTTCAATGATTTAGAGCAGTTTTGAATGATTTTTAAGTATATCTATACCTTGGTAGTACTATAAAGTTTATAAATTTTATTTGAATATGTAGTTTGCTACATTCCTGTTTATATAAGTAAATATAGTAATTAAAAGTCACTCTTAAAACTTAGTTGTAAAGTTAAATTAAAATTCAATAGCTTATCAATCAGTGTGATACACCACATCAACAAATTGAAGAATAAAAACCATATGATCATCTCAATAGATACAGAAAAATCTTCTGACAAAATTCAACACCCATTTATGAAGAAAACTCTCAAGAAAGTGGGCATAGAGGGAACCTACCTCAACATAATAAAGACCATATACAACAAACCCACAGCAAACATCATTCTCAATGGTGAAAAACTGAAAGCATTTCCTCTAAGATCAGGAACAAGACAAGGATGTCCACTATTATTCAACATAACCTTGGAAGTCCTAGCCACAGCAATCAGAGAAGAAAAATAAAAGGAATCAAAATTGGAAAAGAAGTAAAACTGTCACTGTTTGCAGATGACATGATACTATACAGAGAAAATCCTAAAGATGCTACTAGAAAACTACTAGAGCTCATCAATGAATTTGGTAAAGTTGCAGGATACAAACTTAATACACAGAAATCTCTTGCATTCCTATACACTAACAATGAAATATCGGAAAGAGAAATCAAGAAAACAATCCCATTTACCACCAGATCAAAAACAATAAAACACTAGGAATAAACCTACCTAAGGAGGCAGAAGATTTGTACTCAGAAAACTATAAGACACTGATGAAAGAAATCAAAGATGACACAAACAGGACTTCCTTGATGGTGCATTGGTTAAGAATCCGCCTACCAATGCAGGGGACACAGGTTCGAGCCCTGGTTCGGGAAGATCCCACGTGCCGTGGAGCAACTAAGCCCATGCGCCACAACTACTGAAGCCCGTGTGCCTAGAGCCCATGCTCCACAGTGAGAGAAGCCACCACAATAAGAAGCCCGCACACTACACCGAAGAGTAGCCCCCGCTCACCTCAACTACAGAAAGCCCGCGTGCAGCAACAAAGACCCAATGCAGCCATAAATAAATAAATAAATAAGAAAGAAAGACACAAACAGATGGAGAGATGTATTGATACCATGTTCTTGGATTGGAAGAATCAATATTGTGATAATGACTATACTACCCAAAGCAATCTACAGATTCAATGCAATCCCTATCAAATTACCAATGGCATTTATCACAGAGTTAGAACAAAAAATTTTACAATTTATATGGAAACACAAAAGACCATGAAAAGCTAAGCAATACTGAGAAAGAAAAACGGAGCTGGAGGAATCAGGCTCCCTGACTTCAGACTGCACTACAAAGCTATAGTAATCAAAACCGTATGGTACTGGCCCCAAAACAGAAATATAGATCAATAGAACAGGATAGAAAGTCCAGAGTTAAACCCATGCACCTATGGTCACCTAATCTATGACAAAGGAGGCAAGAATATATAATGGAGAAAAGATAGTCTCTTTAATAAGTGGTGCTGGGAAAATTGGACAGCTACATGTAAAAGAATGAAATTAGAACACTCCCTAACACCATACACAAAAATAAACTCAAAATGGATTAGAGACCTAAATGTAAGACTGGACACTATAAAACTCTTAGAGGAAAACAGAGGCAGAACACTCTATGACATAAATCACAGCAAGATCCTTTTTGACCCACCTCCTAGAGAAATGGAAATAAAAACAGAAATAAACAAATGGGACCTAATTAAACTTAAAAGCTTTTACACAGCAAAGGAAATCATAAACGAAATGAAAAGACCATCCTCAGAGTGGGAGAGAAAATATTTGCGAACGAGGCAACTGACAAGGGATTAATTTCCAAAATATACAAACAGCTCATGTAGCTCAATATCAAAAAAACAAACAACCCAATCTAAAAATGGGTGGAAGGAACTTCCCTGGTGGCGCAGTAGCTAAGAATCTGCCTGCCAATGCAGGGGACACGGGTTCAATCTCTGGTCTGGGAAGATCCCACATTTTGCAGAGCAACTAAGCCCATGAGCCACAACTACTGAGCCTGCGTGCCACAACTACAGAAGCCTGTGCACCTAGATCCCATGCTCCACAACAAGAGAAACCACTGCAATGAGAAGCCTGCACACCGCAACGAAGAATAGCCCCTGCTCACTGCAACTAGAGAAAGCCAGCGCACAGCAACAAAGACCCAACACAGCCAAAAAATAATTAATTAAATAAATTTATATTTTAAATAAGCTTTAAAAAAATGGGCAGAATATCTAAATAGATATTTCTCTAAAGAAGATATGCAGATGGCCAAAGAGTACATGATGCTCAGCATCACTAATTATTAGAGAAATGCAAATCAAAACTACAATGAAGTATCACTTCACACTGGTCAGAATGGCCATCATCAAAAAACCTACAATAAATGCTGGAGAGGGTGTGGAGAAAAGGGAACCCTCTTGCACTGTTGGTGGGAATGTAAATTGATACAGCCACTATGGAGAACAGTATGGAGGTTCCTTAAAAAACTAAAAATAGAGACTTCCCTGGTGGTCCAGCAGTTACAACTCCACGCTCCCAATGCAGGCAGCCCGGGTTCAATCCCTGGTCAGGTAACTAGATCCTGCATGCCACAACTAAGAGCCTGCATGCCCCAACAAAAAGACCCTGCATGCTGCAACTAAGACCCAGCTCAGCCAAATAAATAGTTTTTAAAAACCCTAAAAATAGAACTACCATATGACCCAGCAATCCCACTCCTGGGCATATACCCAAAGAAAACCATAATTCAAAAAGATACATGCACCCCAATGTTCACAGAAGCACTATTTACAATAGCCAGGACATGGAAGCAACCTAAATGTCCATCAACAGATGAATGGATAAAGAAGATGTGGTACATATATACAGTGGAATATTAGCCATAAAAAGGAACAAAACTGTGCCATTGGCAGAGATGTGGATGGACCTAGAGACTGTCATACAGAGTGAAGTAAGTCAGAAAGAAAAAAACAACTATCGTATAATATCGCTCATATGTGGATCTAGAAAAATGGTACAGACGAACTTATTTGTAAAGCAGAAATAGAGACACAGATGCAGAGAACAAACTTATCGATACCAAGGGGGGAAAAGGGGAGTAGGATGAATTGGGAGATTGGGATGGATATATATACACTACTATGTGTAAAATAGATAACTAATGAGAACCTACTGTAGAGCACAGGGAACTCTATTCAATGATCTGTGGTGACCTAAATGGGAAGGATACCCAAAAAAGAGGGGATATATGTATACATATAACTGATTCACTTTGCTGTACAGCAGAAACTAACACAACATGGTAAAGCAACTATACTCCAATAAAAAGTAATTTAAAAAATAGAGAAAAAAGGGAAGAAAAGATACATGCACCCCAATGTTCATTGCAGCACTGTTTACAATAGCCAGGACATGAAAGCAACCTAAATGTCCATTGACAGAGGAATGGATAAAGAAGATGTAGTACATATATATAATGGAATATTATTTAGCCATAAAAAAGAACGAAATAATGCCATTTGCAGCAACATGGATGGACCCAGACATGGTCATACTGAGTGAAATAAGTCAGAGAGAGAAAGACAAATATCATATGATATCGCTTTTACGTGGAATCTAAAAAAAGGGTACAAGTGAACTTATCTACAAAACAGAAACAGAGTGACAGATGTAGAAAACAAACTTATGGTTACCAGGGGGTAAGCCGGGGGAGGGATAAACTGGGAGATTGGGATTGACATATACACACTACTAAATACAAAACAGATAAATAATAAGGATCTACTTTGTAGCACAGGGAACTCTACTCAATACTCTATAATGACCTATATGGGAAAGGAATCTAAAAAAGAGTGGATATATGTATATGTCTAACTGATTCAATTTGCTGTACACCTGAAACTAACACAACACTTTAAACCAACTCTACTCCAATAAAATTTTTTTTAATTCAATAGCTTTAAAAAAAAATTCAATAGCTTTAAAACCTTTTGTCATTCTTAACCCTGCAGTGAATATAAGGAGTAAGCTTTGCACTTTTTATATGTACAGAGTAGAGATATCCATGGAGTACATAAATACATACACAGGACATATGTGTTATCAAAATTTCATGTTGGGGGGGCAATTAGGAAAAACTATCTAAGAAGGCTCTGTGGGCAGGGGCAGAGGTAATAATGGAAAAAAATATTTGTGAAACACTGCCCTAACCCAATAGTATTTGTATAAATTTTTCTTGAATATGTAATTTGGAACATTCCTATTAAGTAAATGTATTACATTAAAAGTCATTCTGCACACTTAACCAAAATGTTAAATTACTTGCAGTAGGTTTTACAGTTAATTTTTAGCCTAAATCTTTTTGTCATACTCACCCCTGCATCGAATAAAAAGAATAATCTTTTCACTTTCTTTTTCTATTTATAAAGTAGAGATATGCATGGAGTACATATCGATGTACACAGTATATCTGTGTATCAAAATTTCATAGGGAGGCCATATGGAAAGAAACTATCTAAAAAGCCTCTGGGGGCAGGAGAAGGGGAGGCAAGGAAGAAAAACAGTGGTTGAGAAACGCTGCCCTAACCTATCTGGAGAGTGCAAAATGAAAAGCAAAAACAGAAGTAGAAAGTAAGAGGGAACATTCAGAAAATGGAAACCAATTCATTCCCATTTAAGACCCAGGCCTGAAGGAAGGTCTTCAGAGAACCTAGAGAGCAGGGTTCACAGAATCACCCACCTCAGCCAGGCCGGCAGCATCTGCAAGGTCCCCGATGGCCCCAACTGTGTCCTTACTCCTGGCCCTGGTGCTGCTCAGCTGCAACTCCAACTGTTCTCTGGGCTGCGACATGCCTCAGACCCACAGCCTGGCTAACACGAGGGCCCTGATGCTCCTGCAACAAATGAGGAGAATCTCCCCCTTCTCCTGCCTGAAGGACAGAAATGACTTTGGATTCCCCCAGGAGGCGTTTGGAGGCAACCAGTTCCAGAAGGCTCAAGCCATCGCTGTCGTCCATGAGATGATCCAGCAGACCTTCCAGCTCTTCACAACGGAGGGCTCAGCTGCCGCTTGGGATGAGACCCTCCTGGACAGGTTCTGCACTGCACTTTATCAGCAGCTCACTGACCTGCAAGCCTGTCTGATGCAGGAGGCGGGGCTGGAAGGGACTCCCCTGCTGAAGGAGGACTCCATCCTGGCTGTGAGGAAATACTTCCACAGAATCACTGTCTATCTGCAAGAGAAGCAATACAGCCCTTGTGCCTGGGAGATTGTCAGAGCAGAACTCATGAGATCCTTCTCTTCATCAACAAACTTGCAAGAAAGACTCAGGAGGAAGGAATGACACACACCTGCTTCAACACGGAAATGATTCTCACTAACGAGACCACACTTCCACCTGTGCTGCCATGTCAAAGACTCTCATTTCTACTGTCATCATGCCCTGAATTGAATTAATTTGTCAAGTGTTTTCAGGAATATTAAGCAACATGATGTTCTACTCTACAGGCACTAGTCCCTCATGATACATCAGCCCATGCTGATCTATCTACTTACTTATCTACTTAAATATTTATTTATCTATTTTAATATTTATTTCACTATTTATAAAGATTTAAATTATTTTTATTTACATAATATTATGTGCATGTATACATTGTGGTTAAGAGAAAAATATATATACTTTGTATTAACTCAGTTTATGAGCTTTCTTTGTTCATTAAATTCTTACTATAGAAAACTTCCTGTTTTGTTTTTTTCTTTGAAAAAGAAACACCAAGCCTGAATGTGCAACCTGATTAAAGAATGTATATTACAATTCCTTGATCCATCATTACGATTTTCACGTTAGAAATAAAAATAGACTTCTTCTAGCCAGGTTGTGTGTTGCCCTCAGGACCTACAGGTGTACATAACTAATCCAATTCTGCTTTGGGTAACTTTGATTTTTTTTTAAAGGAAAGTAACCTAAAAACAATAATCAGTTAATACAGGGACTTCCTTGGTGGTCCAGTGTTTAAGACTCTGCTCTGCCAATACAGGGAGCACGGATTCCATCCCTGGTCAGGGAACTAGATCCTGCATGCTGCAACTAAGAGCCCACATGCCGCAAGCAACTAAAAGATCCTGAATGCTGCAACCAAAGATCCCGAATGCCGCAATGAAGATCCTGGACGCAGCAATGAAGATCCCATGTGCTGCAACTAAGACCTGGCACAGCCAAATAAATACAGAAATACTTTTTAAAAATCAGTTAATTCACAATTAAATTTAATTATTTTTAAAATAGTACTAATTTGTAGTAGAAATTAATATCAGTTAAATTTAGTGCTACAGTGAGAAGGTGGGAAAATGGAATTCCCCCAGCAGAAGGTGGATCATGTCATGCGAGGATGTAGAACTTAAAGCAGTAGATATTACCTATAGTTAACTAGTAGACATTTCAGTGCAAATGTCCATTGGATACTGGAGATGGCAATCTATAAGCAATTCCATGAAGTGTAAAGCATGGAACAGAAGAAGTGATCAAATAGGAGGAGAGTATCAAATGAGAAAAGGACTGAAAATTGAATCCTATGACCTCAACGTTAAAAGGGAGGGAATGCTACAAAGGAAAGCAAGGGGAAAGGCCATATGTTAACAGGACAAGAGAGAATGGTGAGAAGACCATGTTTGAAAGACTGAAACTGCCTAGCAGATTCAATGCATTCATGAAAACGTAGATGGAAAGTGCTCCTACATTGGGAAAAGAGATGGCATTGGCCACTTAGCGAGAGCTTGTTTGGTAGACTTAATCTGCAGAAACCATAGTGGAGAAGGTGGAAGCATGAATAAGAGAAGGGAATGACAATATATACAGAAAATAGGTTTGAGATGTTTGCCATCTGAATTGGAGGAGAGACATAGGGTGGAACCTAGAATGGATGTGGATTATTTTTTTCTCTGCATTGTTTTCCCTTTTTGAAATATTTTTTGCTTCTGAGGAGATTTCATGGATTTGATGTATTGAAAACTCATATCAATGTTCAAGATCTGATTTACTTTAAATCCTGACATTTAATCACTTACAGTGATAATGTATCATTATTTTGATGAATATGATGTTGAGTGTCAGTAAGCTGCTCTGTGCTTGAAACCATCCACTACAAGGGAAACAGATAGAACTGACCATAGTGAGAGCTGATTTGCTGAAATGAATCAGCAGAACCCATACTGGAGCAAGTGGAAGGGTAACAAGAGAAGAACTTCCATTGTCATTATTTCACCTGGGGAGTCACTTTGCTTCTTTCACTCTCATCATAGTCAGATTTGCATTTGTTTTCCTTTTACCTCAGTACATCAAATGCAAGGACAGCTTTCCAAGAAAGTTGAATGGAGAAGGAAATCAATGATGTATTGAACATTATGGAAAATCATGGTATGGGCCCTTTATGTTTCCATTTTTGCTTCCCTCTTAAGCTACTCAACTCAAGAGGATAAAGGAAGTAATTCAGTAGTAGCAAGACAACCCTGCCCAGAAAAATACTAAATGAAAAAGAACGTATAACATTACAAAGACTCTGACACCAGGAAAGCAGAGAAGGCTAATTTTATCTAGCATCCTATGCCCTACATTTTCACCACCCTACGTCTTCACTGTGAGATGGAGAATGATGAACCAAGAGGCTCAGTAGAAATGTACTGAGTCATCTAATGATGCTTAATAATTACTTCAATATAAGGTTCTGATGCGAGGTCAGTAGAAGCTTCTGATGGGAGGTCTAATGGAAAATCTAAGAATACTCTTTGTTAATAATTAGGTGGAATAATTATTATGAACTCTGTACTAATCACAAAATGGTGAACAAGATATTAGACCTGTCACCTATGGTGGTCACTTGTCAAACAGGTCTAATAAATCTATTTTCAAGGAGACCAATCCCAAAGGATAAGCCAGCTTGGCTGATATGGAAAATAAAGAGGGCAGAAACAGAGTCCAGGACTAGAAGTAAGCACAGTCAACCTCTTAGCAAGATAAATGTAAATCCTCACCCTAAAGGCCAATTTACCTCAGGTCCTTTTACCCCATACATCATGTTCAACTTTCAACAGAAGCTTACCATACTAAAAGGTGAAAAACACAGTTTGAAGGGACAGAGCAAGTATCAGAACTAGACTCATATACAGTAGAGATTTAGAAATGATCAGACCAGGAGTCAAAATGATAGTGATTATAGTGCAAAAGGCTTTAATATAGTCATCTATTTATTCTTCTACTTTATCTCAGTCATACTATGTATGGTATTTAAACTAGTTTTGTTCATATAATATCATGTTCAACTTTATACTGTATTCAGTATAATAAAATATGCTTACCTGTATATTGTTTCAAATTATTTTCTTGTTTAATTTATGAAACTCTCCCCCAGATGACATCTTGGATTTTTTTATTCTTACAAAAAGAAGTAGCTTTAATTTGCAAGGCATACTGAAACATGGATGACAAATTCTACTCATCATTCATTTATTTCAGTGGTTTATATTTTATTTTATTTTTTAAAATTTTATTTATTTTTTGCCATGCTGGGTCTTTGTTGCTGTGCGCAGGCTTTCTCTAGTTGTGGCGAGCAGGGGCTACTCTTTGTTGTGGCTTCTCATTGCGATGGCTTCTCTTGTTGTGGAGCACGGGCTCTAGGCTCACGGGTTTCAGTAGCTGCGGCACGTGGGCTCAGTAGTTGTGGCGCACGGGCTCAGTAGTTGTGGCTCGCGGGCTCTAGAGCGCAGGCTCAGTAGTTGTGGCCCATGGGCTTAGTTGCTCCGCAGCATGTGGGATCTTCCCGGACCAGGGATCGAACCCGTGTCCCCTGCAATGGCAGGCAGATTCTTAACCACTGCACCAGCAGGGAAGTCCCAGGTTATATTTTAAAACTTCATATTTCTATATTGGATATATGATAGTTCTGAGAATACAGAGGTGAAAAAAGAAAATGCCAAACCTATTCTTCTGGAGAGTTCAGTTTGGAAGAGATAAAAGATATAAAAACAGTAATCATGCTAAATTATTTCAATTAAGCTTCCTATTACAATGAGAGATAGAGAAAAGGGGATTCTCTCACCAGAATCTGGAATGAGGCATCTCAAGAAGGGGAGAAAGCAGATGGACTCTATAAAGTGCCCAAGAAACATCGAAAGACAGACTTCCCGTTGGAAGCAGCATATGTGGATGTCGTTCCTTAGGAGTAGAGTGTAGAACGAGATGATGACCGAAAGCTCGTGAGGACCTTCAACTTTTAAGAGTGAGAAGGAGAAGGAGAGTCTGAAGAGGGCACAAAGGTGGAGTAGCCAGTGCACTTAGGAGTCAACCAGGGAAAAATGATCTTCAGAAAGCACCAAAGAAGAAAACAAAGGGCTTGAGAATTACAGAGGATGGAAGTTAAATAATTATTTATATGTGATATGGGTTTCTGCATTGAGTCTAGATTCTGCCAGGACACATGTGTGATGCTGGGGAATCACTTAACTTCCCTGAGCCTCAGTTTCCTCAAATATAAAGTAGGGAAAATATTCCTCGAGTTGTATTGATATTAGACCAACCAGAATATTTAAGAACACTTAGCAGAGTATCATCCACAGAGTGAGGGCTAAACAGGTAGTGTGTTGTTTCCTATATTTTTCACATAGGTCTAAATGGGAATAATGAATTCTCCTCCCCCTCTCTCTGTCACTGACTGAAAAACCATGACGGCCTAAAAAACAGAACTGGGAGAAAGTGTGTCATCAATTGTATGTAATTTTATATACAATAATATACATATATGGTACATATATATGAATACATAGTATAAAATATGTTACATATAAAATATACCATATATAATATACCATATATCCATCTGCTGATTCTGATACATGGCACAAATCCCCTTCCTCTCTGTTTTCCTGGATCCCATTCTTTCACTAAAATATCACAATCATTTAGTTCCTCCCAAGGTAGAAATCCATAGTGTACTTTCCCCATTCACTCTGCATGAAGCTGTACTGCCCATTCATACAGCTGTTTCCTTCTCCATTAGGGTTTCTGGCTGTCAATTTCCCCTTAAGACTACAAAGCCACCAATGGAAAGCAGAAGATGAGTGAAAGTTCTAGGTTTGGCAGAAACTCTCATATGACTCCACCCTCTCCACCTGCCAAGCACTGCAGGTCCAGACTGTCCAGACTCCCAGAGAAACACAGTAAATAGATGGCACCCTGCCCAACACTGAACAATGGTGGAGAACCCAGGAGCTCACCTGTGCCTCTATTTGCACACTTCCACGTGCTGACTGCACTAGGAGGAACTCACCTGGTTCAGGACTCTTATTTGCTCAAAAAGCCCAAAGCGCAGGAAACATGGAGTTGAAAGGCAGCAACAGCTTGAGAACTTGGAAGGAGAACAGAGATGTTTAAAGCATTCACTGGAACAGCGGCAGGTCCTCAGGACATGGAAGAACACCGATGAGCTGCATTGAGGCAAGTGTTTCTCCAGAACATTCCTTTTCAGAGAAAAAAAGATTGAGGTGCATGAGATAGCACAGGGTTCTCCCAGAAGGACGTGGCCACTGGCAGTGTCCCCAGCACTGATACCACAGCAGCCTGCGGAGTCTTGGAAGGGACGAGGGTTACCTCAGTGCCAGCTGCAAACCTGTTTTGTCCTTAGGACCCAGCAAGTTATCACAGAGCAGAGAAGGATATTCCTGGGGACAATGCAATCCAAGGAATTTCTTACATTCCATCATGATGTCTTTGCCCCTTTGAAAGGCAAACAAAATAAAACATGCTTGAATAGGAGGGACACAGGCAGGGATTTTAATATATTTAGCAACAACTGGGATAGAGCCTTTCCAGCAGGGCATGTATCAGTAACATGCACACTAGAAGGTCACAGTTTCTAAAAGCAACAAAGAGCTAAGTGGAAATTCATTTATTTAATTTAGGCAATTTGGAAAGAGGACACTGATGGATCGATCATCTCTCTGTTCTTTCCAGTTGGTGCATACAGCACTGAGTAGGTACTTTTAAAGTCAGAAGGACATTTAAAGTACAGTTAGAGGTTTGGAAACCTTCCTAAGGATTAGGGTCCTAAAACAAGCAGAAACCATTCCTATATTACTGCTAAAAATATCATTTTATTAACAAATGATTTTTTAAATAGTATTTTTATTTCAATTCTTCAGTATTATGATGTTTTAATGGGCTGAGGCTAAAATTTAAATAAAGACAACTATACAAGGCCATGAGGGTGACTCTGAAGTTCAAGCCAGACTCTCCCTGCTAAGGAGCCCATTAGAAACCTTCACTCCTTCTGTCTAAGAAGCACGTATGCTCTTCCGTCTTGGTCACACATAAGGCTTCTTGGGTACCCACATCTTAACCAACAGTTGGAACAATAAAGAGTAGAGATTCTTATTTAGACTCTCTCAGTAAACAAATGGATGTCCAGCCTGGACTGTAGGTGAGAAATGGAGGTGTCTTCATTGAGAATGAGAACAGCAGGCTGATCTGAGGAGGTCTCCTGGGAAATCAGTGAGGTCCTTGTTGACTGGAAACAAACAACAACATAGAGCTGGGAGCTCAGTTTTTTGGGAGGACTTACTGAGGACCATAACCCAGAGGACAGCCTTTCAGCTCTGACAAACTGCCCCAAGGACATAAGGGGGAGGTCAGTATATACGTGATTGTGGTGAAGGGGATATGTGCAATCAAGGACACATCTTGGTAGAAGGTTGCTGCTAGTCATGAGGAGCATTTGTCACTATTAATGATTTTAATGCTTTTCTAAGTCTGAGAAGTTGCAAAAAATTGAATTCATAGAATTTTCTCAGGAAATTATCTAACCATCTGCAGGCCTATTCTGTCAGTTTTCCCAGAGCAGAGAGTGCCCCATTCCTGATCTCCACCCTGAAGTCCTGTCAGGGGTGTTGGGGTAAGGGACTGCTGTGGCTAATGACTTTATTCTTGTAGAACCAGATGGTGAGTGACTTTTTAGTTGTCCTCCTGAAGGAGAAACGTCAGAGCTCACATGGCTAGAAATTGTTAGGTGCTTTTTTTTTTTTTTTCTTAAACTCACAAGAAAACTCAAGTGTTAAAAATACATAGATTCCAGGGGTCAGCTCTTCTAGGGTTAATAAAGTTATTTTACTATATTTCATTGAAGAAATCACTCACAAAATCTTAGACTTGGCACTGCGTGGCTTGTGTGATCTCAGTTCCCCCACTGGGTATTGAATCCGGGCCACAGCAGTGAGAGTGCCGGATCGTAACCACTAGGCCAGTAGGAAACTTCCTTTTTTTTTTTTTTTCAATAGGCAGAAAAATCTATTCCTTTCTAACTACTTAATAGTGATTTTGTCTCTTTTGATTAGAACTTAAAGTCAGTTCAGTTGACTCAGACCACACCCCATGTAGCCCTACAAAACCATGGACAGTAACCCTTTGGCATCTTAAGTGGAATAAGGGTCCTTTGTCATCTCACTGTCCTCTGTCTGCTTATTTCATTGGTTCCTAAATATCATGTTCATGTGCAGCCTTCACTTTCTTTAAAGGGCGCTTTCAGACAAATCATTGTAAACACCCTAAGGTTTGCCCTTGTATCTTTGGTACATTTGGAACAGTTCATTCGTCCAGATTTATATTTCTCTCCAGTTGTATAAGTGAGTTTGATCCAAATAGGGTTATTGAGAGGCTTAATTTTTTTTTCTATTTTTTGGCTGAGCCATGGGGCATGCGAGATCTTAGTTCCCCGACCAGGGATCAAACCTGTGCCCCCTGAAGTGGAAGCTCTTAAGTGGTGTCTTAACTACTGGACTGCCAGGGAAGTCCCTAAATTTTAAAGAACTTAGAAAGTGGCTAGTCCATTAGTAGCAAGCAATAAAATTCAGTTATTACTTTTTTTTTTTTTTTTTTTGCGGTACGTGGGCCTCTCACTGCTGTGGCCTCTCCCATTGCAGAGCACAGGCTCCAGACACGCAGGCCCAGCGGCCATGGCCCATGGGCCCAGCCGCTCCGCGTCACGTGGGATCTTCCCGGACCGGGGCACGAAACCGTGTCCCCTGCATCGGCAGGCGGACTCCCAACCACTGCGCCACCAGGGAAGCCCCCAGTTATTACTTTTTAATATCATGATTACTATTAACCAGGTAAGATCAGGATCTTTTGGAATCATCTAATTCCCTTCCTTTAATTCTAGTTTTCTTAAAGTACCCTTCTCATTGCCTGAATGGATTTATCACCTAGACGGATGCTCAGCAAGACTGATCTTGCTGACCCTCCCAGACAGGGTTAGTGTTCTAGCAACTGGGGTTCTGGTTGCTAGTCACTTGTGAGCTGGTGGGTGTGACTTCTTCCTTTTCTCCTCAAAACTGATCATACATGGATTAAATGAAAGAAGAATGAGGAAGCTGGTCTTGTGAAGCTGAAGGCCATCAACTGACCCAGGACTTGGTCTTTTCTGAGCTTCTGGCAGAAGCAACCATGTTCCTGCCTTTCTGTTTTTCACATTGGCCTCATCCTTCCAGGTCTTGGTCTTTTTTGAGCTTCTGGCAGAAGCAACCACGTTCCTGTCTTTCTGTTTTTCACAATGGCCTCATCCTTCTCCTCTGACATAGCCTCGTCCCCAGCTGTGCTGCACTGAAGTTTGCTAACTTAGAACCTGTCATTGTGTCAGGGGAAAATCACTTCCCTTCTTTCACATTCATGACACTCAGACTCACATTTGTTTTCTTTTTGCCCACAAGACAGCTGTCGAATTTTACTTTCTAGGACAGTTGCAGTGATAAACAAAAAATCTAAAGTTTGAAAATGATAGAGACTGGAGCCCCTTTGCCTTTCTTTACCTCCCTTTATTGTTCTTACCTCCTCATGAATTAGAACTAATGCAGGAGCAGCGAGACAAATCTTGTCCAATAAGTCACTAAGTGAATATAAGTTACAAAAACTTTAAATGAAAAATTACACACAAGTAAAGGAAAGAAGGCGATTTCTCTCTGACCTAATCCTGGGCCTCGCTGCCCTGCATTCTCAGAGGGAGACAGAGACAGAGGAAGGGAGAAGCCCAGTGGCATCAACTGACTGAACAACTGAACCTCACTGGTTTCTGTGACATAAGCTTTAATGAGAGACAACACCAATGCTGAATTCTCTGCCCCCAGCTCAGAAACTTTGAGCATAACAAGTGTTGACTAGCTTTAGTAAAAGAGTTGAATAATAAAATTTGTATTTGGCCAAATAAAAATTATGTGTCTACTCAGGGTTAAATGATTAGAATTGGGTAACTCCTCCACCACCTTAGAGAAAACACACTTTTGCTCTCAGTATTTGAGGGCTGCTGACACTTCTGATACCTGAGGACACGGGTCAGGAGGGGAGGCGGTCACCACTGAGGACTAGGGTCCTTCACACAAACACTCCAGGGCAAGGGTGAGGGTCCTGGAAGATGAATTATTTTCCCAACAAATAAACAAGCCCCTCCACGGCAAAGAGATTTTACAGTCCTCGGGATGTGGTGAGCGTGCCCTCAGGGTGGGAGTCCAGGTTAGGAAGGGGACTCTGTCACTCTAGAGGAGAGGGTGTGACTAGATGTGATCTCTCCCTTGTGAGTGAGGTGCTGCTGGGGAAATACAATTTTCTTGGACTTAGGGTCTCCACACCCATGTTCTCCTCAAAAGAACCAGGATTCCTGGTGGGGGTATTGGCCCAGCCTGTGGAGGACTATAGGTCTCCAGTAAGAAAATGGTGGCAAGAAAGGACAATATCTGTAATAGTCCTCACCTCGTGGTCACCTGAAGCATGACCACATGGACATGAAGGAACATGTTCTAGAAGGAAAGGAAACATGGGAGAAGCTCATGGACTCATAATAATCAGCCTCTTCTCTAAATCAAACACTAAACAAAACCCATGTTTTGTTTCAAAGAGCTTACGCCAGAGTGATCTGGGAAATCCTTAAGCAAATACAGAAACCATACGGCTGAGAGAGCCTGCCTTCCTATGTGAAGTAAGAGGTAAAAATGGAATCTAAGATCAGGGCTAAAAATGTGTTCCTGGAACAGAGAAGACCAACATTTATGCATGAAAGAGATATAGAATGCATGTATTTACAGACCTACATCACTTCTGACTTGAAGACAAAAACCTTTCTCATTTGATTAATAAATATCCATTTGGATGGGCACATCTGAAATTACTGGAAAAATTAAACTTCTTGCAAAATTAATAGCTTAGAATGATGACATCTTCGTAGACCATACTGAGAATACCTAAGTGAAAATCAAAAAAGGAAGTAAAAGTGTATAGAAATGTTTAGAAAATGAAAATTACTGTGCTCCCTATTTAATGGCCTTGCTTAGAAAGGATGTCATTGAGAACCTACCCACAAGGTTCCCCCAGACACCCGTCTCAGCCAGGCCAGCAACAGCCTCATTTGCCCCATGGCCTTCGTGCTCTCTCTACTGACCACCCTGGTGGTATTCAGCTATGGCCCTGGTGGATCTCTGGGCTGCAACCTGTCTCAGAACCACGTGCAGATTAGCAGGAACAACTCCAGGCTTCTGGGCCAGATGAGGAGAATCTCCCCTCACTTCTGTCTGAAGGACAGAAAAGACTTCAGTTTCCCCCAGGACATGGTGGATGGCAGCCAGCTCCCGAAGGCCCAGGCCACCTCTGTCCTCCACGAGATGCTCCAGCAGATCTTCCGCCTCTTCCACACAGAGCGCTCCTCTGCTGCCTGGGACACCTCCCTCATGGACAAACTCCGCAGTGGACTCCATCAGCAGCTGAATGACCTGGATGCCTGCTTGGTGCAGGCGATGGGAGATGAAGAAACTTCCCTGGGAGTGACGGGCCCTACATTGGCTGTGAAGAGGTACTTCCAGGGAATCCATCTCTACCTGGAAGAGAAGAAATACAGTGACTGTGCCTGGGAAATTGTCAGAGTGGAAATCATGAGATCCTTGCTTTCATCAACCAACTTGCAAGAAAGGATAAGAATTATGGATGGAGACCTGGGGTCACCTTGAAATGTTTCTCATTGACTCAGATGCCCTATCACCCTTGCACATGTCTTTAGTCATTTCAGAAGGCTCTTATTTCAATTTTAATCACAGAATTTATTGTATTAATTCAGCTAATACTTTGTCAGTAGTAATAAGCAAGTATATTATTCAGCTTCAGGGGCATCAGTCCCTAAGTAATGACTGCCCTGTTATTTATTTATTCTGTTTATTTATTTATTTATTTCTGTATCTTATTTTTTCATATAAATATATTTATACTTACATTGTATTAAAATTTAGAAAATATTCACCTTTCCATTTCATTAAATTTGCATTTTGTTTTATTTATTAAATTCTTATGAGAGAAAACTTCTTGAGTTTTTTAAGTTCTGAAACCTACATTCTTACTTTTTTATGTAAATTTATTTCAGACTAGTATTTGTCCATTTTGTCCTCTGGAACTGTCCTACCACTTTCCTTTCAGGAAATGCTTGTCAAAAGGTGGAATTCCATGGAATTGAGGGAAGTCCTGGAAATTATGGAGAATGGTTAGTCCTGATGTCATAGGTGTAACTGATTTATACCACCAGGAAGAGTGGTCGGTACAAATACCTGTGGGAAGGAGTCAGCTCCTCGAGGGAAGCTGGTGACATATGGTGTTGACTGGCCGATCCTGGCACCTTCCTCCCACCTTCTCCCTGGTCCTGCTTTACTGAGCCATTCATCCCTTATGCATACATTCAGTCCCTCCAACTCACTGACCAGCCACACAGCTGCTCTGGTTTTGTGCAGGTTTCTAGCTTCAAGGTTTCTGTTAGAGTGAAAGCCACAGGAAGAGAGCACAAGTGAAAGGAGAGTTCTAGGATTTTCAAAACCTCTGAGAAGGAGCCAGGGTTCACGGCACTGGATCCCAGCTCTGCTATTAATAGCGGTGTGACCTTGACAAATAACACAAACACTAAGCTCCCTAGTTTCCTCATCTTTAATATGGGGACAATAGTAGTATTTTTTCATAGGATATTCCCAGGATTCAATGAGTAAATATACACAAGAGGCATAAAAGTGAGTCTGTCAGAAATAATCAGGACTGTTAGAGTCACAGAGTGGCTACCATCAGGGAGGAGAAGGAGAGCTGCTCTGAGGTAGCAACTGGAAGGCAACATAAGAAATGTGCTAGGTCCTGGGCAAAATCTATTACTTTTAACTTGGGTGCTAGTTTCACAATGTATTCAGTGTGTGAAATTTCCCTGTGCTGTATGTTGAAGATACTTGCAATTTCTGTGTATTATACTTCTTTTTTAAAAAAATAAATTTATTTATTTATTTACATTTTATTTTTGGCTGCGTTGGGTCTTCGTTGCGGCAAGCGGGGGCTACTCTTCCTTGCGGTGTGCAGGCTTCTCATTGCAGTGGCTTCTCTTGTCACGAAGCATGGACTCTAGGGACACAGGCTTCAGTAGTTGTGGCTCGTGGGCTCTAGAGTGCAGGCTCAGTAGTTGTGGCACATGGGCTTAGTTGCTCCGCGGCATGTGAGATCTTCCCGGACCGGGGCTTGAACCCGTGTCCCCTGCATTGGCAGGCAGATTCTTAACCACTCTGCCACCAGGGAAGTCCTTGTGTATTATATTTCTGAAAGATTTTCCGGGAATTAGTAAAAATTCTTTGAGAAAGAAGGATCAGTAGAAAATACTTGGATCTACTTTCAAAATGAATAATATGGAAATAACAGAGACCTCAAATAATGCAAAAAGTCACAAACATTTTTCATTAATAATGTTTGTTGCTTCTTTAGTATGAGAAAGGCACAAAATAGCTTCTGAACTCTTTCATTTTTTGGCCTGTCGGCAGCAACGCAGAAGTAGGAAGAAAAAAGCAGGAGCTATGAAAGGTAAGGTTCTGCTCTCTAATCCTGGGCTCTCCTGGGTTTGATCTTAGTTCTCTTCTCCATACAGTCCCAGGTCTATAATTGCTGGCAATGTCACCTCCTAGAGCCTGTACTCTCAGAAACTAATGGCCCCCCAGATGAGAGACTCAGAGCAAGAAAGCAAAGAAGTCAGGACCTGGGACATTTCTAAACCACGCTCTGCTCGTCCATGTGAAAGCTGGGCCATGGCACTTACCCATCCAGTGACAGTGTGAGACGTGGTGGAACCATGACTGTTTTGGTGGCAAAATTTGGGGTAATGACTCAGACAACTTAAGTTCCGTAAGTTTCATAGTCTGTGTCTGGGAGAGTCCCAGGATTGTCGTGATGATTGCCTGGGGCAATGTGTGTGAAAGAGCTTTAAAATGACACCGCTCTACACACATGGACCTTACTATTAGTGTCATTGAAACTCTGACCTCAAATTCTAGTTCCTGGGAATTAATCTTTTTTTTTTTCTTTTTTTTCTTTTTTTGCCGTACGCAGGCCTCTCACTGTTGTGGCCTCTCCCGCTGCGGAGCACAGGCTCTGGACGCGCAGGCTCAGCGGCCGTGGCTCACGGGCCCAGCCGCTCTGCAGCATGTGGGATCCTCCCGGACCGGGGCACGAACCCGTGTCCCCTGCATCGGCAGGCGGACTCTCAACCACTGCGCACCAGGGAAGCCCCCCTGGGCATTAATCTTGAAAGAATCTCTTCCCAGTGGAACAGTCTACTCAGCGTGTTCCACTCTCTCTTCGCTTCCACTCTCGCTAGACACACCCAGGCTCCTATTTTTGGTTTGCAGAGCTCACCTGAAAGGCACTCATGTGACACCAGCCCCACCCTCTCTTCAGAAAGGTGATTCATATCTTCGGTCATCTCAGGCATCCCTCTTGCTAGCTAGCCCTGTGGAATTCCAGGATCCTAGTCCAGCAAGAGGTTGACATGAGGGAGTCCCGCTGGGAACAGAATATGGAAGGAAGACTTGGGGTCAGGCATCTTCTGAAAACAAAATGGTCTCTCTCAAAAACAGCAAAGTTCATTCTTCACAAGTAAATTGTTTCTTCTAAAAAAGAGTGTTTTCTTTTGTCTCTGCTGCATTTGGGGGAAGGATGCAGTAGTCCGGGAACTGGGGTTAGAGAAAAGAAGAGGTTCTTCCGTTCTGATTGAGAGCTTGTTTGTGTGTTTGAGGCAGAGGAAGGTTAGGGAGGGAGTCTGACAGTGGCCTTGCACACCCTCTACCATCTCAGCTGCCTTCATTTGTGTCATGATGAATACAGCCCTTCACAAAGCAAACACAAAAGCATAGGAACTTGACAAATGCTGAGGGCCTTTAAAAATTGAGAAAATCCATTAAAGAACGAGTCTCAGGAACTGGACTTCCCAGTCCTTCCCCTTCTCCATCATGATACTGATCTGTAAACAGCCGTGGGTTGGAATGTTTGGGGTTACACAGGCACATAGATTCCCAAATGTCCCAATCAGCCTCTAGGAACAGAGACAAGAAACTTCACATATTCCCCCAAACAGCACTGGAATTTGGCATTCCTGAGGTCTCAAGTTCAGAAGGAAATGGAACAAACCAGAGGACCCCAAATATTTTGATGGAGAATAACTTTCATCTAACTCCAAGGCCTTCGTGCATCCTCAGGAAGGCTGGGCAAAGTAGCTCAGCTCCCCAGTTCTCAATTTAGCCTTAATGAAAGTGTACAGCTGAGGACTTTTCGCCTTTCCTTTCTCATGGGACAGGCTCTGGAGCAGCAGGGACGCAGAACTCCTGGCCATGTTTCTGGTTGAGCAAGCAGGGACAAGAGGAGGCCAAAGGGGAGGCAGAGGCCTTCCCTGGTGGCGCAGTGGTTGAGAGTCTGCCTGCCGATGCAGGGGACGCGGGTTCGTGCCCTGGTCCGGGAAGATCCCACATGCCGCGGAGTGGCTGGGCCTGTGGCCATGGCCGCTGGGCCTGCGCATCCGGAGCCTGTGCCCACAACGGGAGAGGCCACAGCAGTGAGAGGCCCGTGTACCGCAAAAAAATTTTAAAAATTAAAAATAAGAAACACTTAAAAAAAAAGGTGGAGGGAGGCAGAGCAGTATAGGGTGTTAGCAAACCTGGGCGTGGAACAGCATAGTCTTATCAGGCTTAGGAACGAGATCTCCATCTACATCAGGTACTGTAGCACTCAGCTCACTTTCCAGTTACACTTCTTATTCCCACCCAGTATCCTGCACACTGTTAGGGACATCATTGGTCCCCAGAGTTGTTAATAAAAGTGATAAATGTAATAAGCTTAACATTGTTGTGCCAGTAAAACTGTTTGAAAATGACAGTCTTGCTGCATCTTCTCTTGTGGGTTACTCTTGTCTTCTCAGGTGACCAGTAAATTTGTTAGCTCGGCATCGCCTTAGTCTTCCTTCAGCTTCGTGCATGATTTAGGGCAATTGTTTTCTTTTTCCTATAGTACAGTTTTCTCAGCTTTAGAATAGGGATAATGAGACTACTATATTCCATTCAACATACCATCGCATGTTATATGCTCTGTATAATGAGAATATAACAAGTCATAAAGTTATCTTAAGTGAGCAGATTATTTTAAGCACCAGGGATATATTAAACATAGCAATGATAGTTGTTATTGTGACAGGTATGCACAAAGGAGTAAAAGCCATTATTTCATGTCCACTCAAAAGATACATATTTTTTAAAGATTTTTTTGATGTGGACCATTTTTAAAGTCTTTATTGAATTTGTTACAATATTGCTTCTGTTTTCCTTATGTTTTGGTTTTTTGGCCCTGAGGCATGTGGGATCTTAGCTCCCCAACAAGGGATTGAACCCACACCCCTTGCATTGGAAGGTGAAGTCTTAACCACTGGACCCCCAGGGAAGCCCCCAAAAGATATTGATATAATGACATATTTGTGCCTTACTGAGCTCATAATTTTGTTATGCAAAAATTCTACCTCTGTGAATTAAAATAGGATCATCTTTTTAAGTACTGTGCAAAGCATACACACAAATTTTTAAATTCTACTAGCAAATGAAATATTCTCACAGATGTACCAAACACTAGATTACAAATACCTATGGATCTCTAGTGGGCATCAAAACAAAATGCAATCAGTGCATTGGCACAGAAGATATTTATCAATTTTAAGTAGAAAGTAATATATTAAGTTTACATTTACATCATACTGAAATTAAAAGCATTTTGATGCAAACAGATTACAAATTTTTATGCAACTTATCCATATAAAATGGCATTTTGAAGAAGTGAATAAAACTCTCCAATGAAAAACCCTGATTATATATATAAAGCTGAACGCTTAATCTATGAAGCCTTAAGGGTCTTCTAAGACCCTTGCTTAAAACAAATGAGGAAAAAAATATCTTGAAAATTGAGATTAATTTCTTAAGATACTTACTAGGTCATAAGATATTGCCAATAAGCTACATCTTACTGAAGTTAGAGATCAACGTGAAGCAGCCTTGGCTGACATGTCCAAAGCATCAGATACTTGTTATTATACCCACCATTTTAAAGTCTGACCCTCATCTGGTCTCTGTGTCACCACCATCCTCTGCTTTTCTGCTCCTCCTCCTCTCCTTCCTTTGTTGACTGCTCCCTCTCATCTTAGGGAATTGGTGCTCCTCAAAGATCTGTGCTAGTCCCACACTTCATCCTCTTGGCACATATAGTCTCAACCTCCCAAATGGTTCCAAACGTCATCTCTATGACTGTTGACTTCCATATGCATGTCTTTCCCCACGGTCACATCTCCAAACAAATGTCATTAGCTCCAAACCCTCATATTTACCTGCTACCCTAGATGATCTCCATACATGGCCAAACTTGACCATCATGTAATTACCTGGCAAACTCCCGCAGACCCCTGGGATGCCAGCTTACCAACTGCTCTTGCAGAACCTTTCCCTGATCCATGCAAGCCCACATACTCCCAAGAACCTGTCCTTTCCCTGTCACAGCATTAACATTGCTTTCATTGAACACCTAGTTACCCATATCCCCATCAGACTGCAAGCTCTGTGACAGTGGGCAATGTGTCTACTATTTTCATTGTACCTGGCACCCACCACAGTGCCAAAAATACAAGGGAGAGTCACACTTCTTTATTGAAGTTTAAATTCCATGATTCTATAATATATTGCACAGTTTATTGATCATGCAACTGCTGAAACTGAATCAGCAACCATTAGACATGCTTTCTCCGAGAAAGAACATGTAAAAGAGAATAGCTCCAGCTGCTATAACCTGTCATAATGCCTTGTGCATCGCCTTCATAACCTAGAAAGGGTTTCAAGCTAATTTTTTACTCTTTAAGGCCTGTCTCCTCTGACAGAGTGCTCCATTAAGAAAGTAATATCTTTGTTTTATCTATCAATATATTAAAAAACACAAGTAAAATCCTGAAAGCAGAGATACTTCAAAATATTTGAAGAACCAATGAAATGAATAAAACTATCTTCCTTTTGGATTTTAAGGCAGATTAAAGGTTTAAGGACACTCTGATTTTCTTTAAGAGTATGAGTTAAACCTAACACTTAAAATATACCTTTTGCACCACCGAAGCAAAGGAAAACAAGACACAAAGCTGACCATATCATAATATGAAGAATAAATTTGGTAAATATAACAATCATCATAGAGAAATAAATTCTAATTATTACAAAATAAAGATACATTTTCTCTCCATTCAAAAGTATTGTTTCCACTTACTGTTGAAAAACAATGTGCTGAGATGACTCGATGCATTTACAACTGAATCAGAAGAAAAGTCATCGAACTGAGTGAATATTGACGCGCTCGAGGCCACCTCTAAGCAGAGAAGACTGCATTGTAGAAGATTGGGTCCAGGTCTCCTTTTCCCACTCCTGGGTTCTCTGAGGTTGAACATACAGGGAAAGCACACTCTGATTTTCACGCCTTAACTTCCACTCTCATATTTTCCTGGGCACAGCAGCTGTGGACTTTCTTTTCAGATCGAGCCTGGTCCTTTGGAAGGAGTTCTTCAAAGTCAGGCTGGAGTCCTCATTGACCAGGAGGGTCTTTTCCTCCCCATCTCCTGCACCAGACTAGTCTCCAGATCTTCCCACTGTTGATCAAGCCCACTGAGGAATTTCAGCTGTTTGTGCTGAAGACGATGGAGAAGTGCCGTATCGTCTCATGGAGAATGAGGCGGCCTGAGCGTTTTGGAACTGGCTGTCAGCCAGCTGGTGCTGATGGAACCTGACAACCTTCTTGTCCTTCAGGCAGGAAAACAAAGAAGATTCTCCTTGTTAGGGGCAGGACTGTGAGGGTCTCCTGCTTTGTCAGGCTGTGGTTCTGGGCCAGGTCACAGCTAAGGGTGCAGACAGGGCTGGAGAACATCACCCTGGGTGTCCTCAGTCAGGAGGGTGGCAGGCCCCGGTGAGCCTGGTGATGCAGGTGTCTGGCTGTGGGAGCCTGTATCCAGCTTCTCTGAGTACCTGCCTGCAAATGAGATTCTTAAATAGGCCAGGATTGTCATTTCTCTACTTATCCTAGTGTTGTTTCCATGTTTTTGCAATTTGTCTTCCATTTATGGGCAACATAGAATGTCACAACTTCAATTCTTTCATTACACTGGAAATTAAACACACTCCTGGAACATGAAAGAGTATCAATCCAACAGGATGTATTCATCTAAATGAGACCCAAGGTTGAAATAAAACCTGAGTCTCATTATATCTCTTTTTCAATTCTAATAAGAATACTTAGAGGTTTGAACCTGTACTCTATTTTGACACTTCTTAAATTGCACCAAAATACAATTAGCCTCACCTCTCTGCATTTTCCTCTAAAGGGACTCATACATTAGATCTAAATTCTTCCACATTTCTTTACAGGACCATAGCTCACATTTTCTGACAGCTTACACATAATGGTGACATAAAAATGAACAGCAAGGGTGAATTCATGCAGTTCTCTTCATTCTGTCACCAAATATGTTCTGACTGCATATATATGTGACAATGCGCTTGGCAATGTGGATTCCAGGAAAGTAAGGCAGGGATGGTGACTGCCCTCCAGGGAGCAGGGAGGACAGACACTAGAGGCAGGATTAGGATGAAGGAAGCACCACGTGCTCAGTGCAGCTGAGGGCCAGTGCTCAGAGCTGATGAACAGGAGGGCCTGGGAGCAGCAGAAGGCTCCACTCTGACAAAAATCTGGGGCTCCTGAATTTAAATGACATCAGATTTTCATTTCCTCTTTTAAGAAATGGAGACAACTTTAGTTGTGGTCACACAGGACATTGCCTAGATCAAATAAAATAAAGTTTGCAAAGTACAGGCTGAGAATTTGAACACAGTGAATGATAGCAGCCTTTTGTATTAATATAACAAATGGTAACCTGTATAGTCCACCCTCAGCCCAGCCAAGAGAAGCTCTCACTACAGGTCCCTTAACACTCAGGGGTCTGCACGTTGAGGCCCCCAAATGCAAACTCTAGGAGAGGGATTGCCTGTAGGCCTGCGAAGGAGTAGAGACCTAGTCTCCACCCTTAGAGCAGTGCCCGGTACATTAAGGAGAGAAATCCTACGGCATCTGAAGCTCTTTGCAGCATCTAAGAAAGTGTTTTGACCTCCTCCACACACACACACAAAAAAAGGCTGCTCTGTGACTAGTACAAATGAGAGAAATAGTCCTTTTCCTCACCTTATTTTGTTTCAGACCACCTCTGGTGTTAATTTTTAAGACACAGATTAAATTGTACTTTAAAAACAAACACATAACCTCAGAGAAAAAGATCAGATTTGTGGTTACCATAGCCAAGGGGGTGTGAGTTGAGAAAATCAGATGAAGGCAGTCAAAAGGGTTTTTTCTTCCTTAAAAAAAAGACATTAAAATAATGTTGTAGAGACCAGGAAAAGGGTTAGAAATATATATATGGGGGAGAGGTGATGAGAAGTAAAGCATTCCTAGATTTTCAGCCATGGAACAGCACAATACTCTAATTCAAAAGCTATTTCCTGGGTTAGCATTAGGGCGACGTTAAGCTAGTACTTCTCTTAAGCACGAATGGTAAGAAGGCACCAAATCTAAGTCATCAAGATAAAGGATGTTTTAATGCAATATTTTAAAATGAAAATTAATACCAAAATATGCACGAGGAACAAAATATAAAAATTTTAAGTAAAGAAATGAGGTTGACCTCCATTTGCATGGCCCTGACAGTCTTACAAAGTAAGCCTTCATGATGTAAATGAAATCTGGGCAAATTCCACTCAGTGTATAAAATTCTTACTAAAGAAAAATGAAAAAGTCTGACCTGCTAAATGTCCTCAATTGCTTGTACACACCAACTCTTCTTTCTAACCTTATAGTCAAGGTGAGGTCCTGGGAGAGACATTTCAGGAACATGAGTTAAAAATCAGTTAAGACTATCATGGGGTCATTAGAAATTGTCAGACATGGTAATTCCCTCAATTAAAAACAAGTGAAAAAGTAATCTTGAAAATATTAATGAGTTGGCTTCCATTAAAGATAGAAAAGTAAAACTGTATTAAATACTTGGGACTTCCCTGGTGGCGCAGTGTTTAAGAATCCACCTGCCAACTCAGGGGACACGGTTTTGAGCGCTGGTCTAGGAAGATCCCACATGCCATGGAGGAACTAAGTCCACGTGCTGCTACTACTGAGCCTGTGCTCTGGAACCCGTGAGCCACAACTACTGATGCCTGCGCACCTAGAGCCTGTGCTCCTCAACAAGAGAAGCCACCACAATGAGAAGCCTGCGCACCGCAACGAAGACTGAACCCAGCCTAAAATAAATAAACCCAGCCTAAAATCAATAAACAAAAAATTAATTATATTAACTACTTTAGTATAAAGACAATATAGTTTAAATAAAGTTTAATAAAATGCTATATTTTAATATGAAAATATATTTTAATATTCTATGCTTAATGTTGAAAATATTTTAACATAAATTTATAAAAATATGAAACATTTAAAATATTTACTTCAAATGATATGAATTAAGTTAAATATAAAACTAATTTTAAAATGTAAAAAATAAAATGCTGTGAGTTTTTTAAGATTCCTACTTTTCAGATATTCAATACTTTCTCCCTCACTTTAATGCTGTATCCTTGAAAGACACCATGAAGTCCCAGAGCATCTACAGGGGCGCTCACCTCCCGCGTCCTCGGACCCGGGGGTGGCCGCGCTCCGACTCACCTCCCAGGGCGTCCCCAACACCGTCCTGTCGTCCCATCGTCGCCGCCGCGTTCCCCCTTCTCTGAACCTTCGCTGTCTCGCGCCAGAAACGAGCCCGAATCTGAAAAATCGGCTCCCCATTCTCTGAGGCGGGGAATCGCTCTGATTCCCCGCCTCAGACCGCTCAGAAAACGGCTTCCTTCTCAAAAATTGCCTCGCTCAAGTTTCTGTGAGAAAATAAAGCGCAAAACTCAGGGGAAGCCCCGAAAATGCAAGGTTCTGGCTCCCAGCCAGACAAAAATGTCTCTGGCGAGGCCGCGACAACGCTTCCTCCTCAACACTCAGCACCGCGAAAACGAAGGTCTTTTGCGGACTATGTTGACTATTAAAGCAGCCTCAGTTGACTGTTTCGCTGTCTCGCAAGCTTCAGGAGACAACGGCAGACCGCAAACTCAGTAGTGGGCGTTTCCCAAACAAACCCTGCGCCCTCTATCGGCCGCCTAGGGAAGGACGCTGTCCACAGTTCCAGGGAAGGAAGCTTCCCCCTAATTGTTTGGCGGTGCCCGCGCGCCCCCTGGCGGCCATCTAGTGAATCACTCATTCTCAATGGCCCAGATCTATTTGCTAGTGGCAGGACTGATGCTCTGCTCCATCCCTGCTTGCTCTCTTGGCTGGAACTTGCCTAGAAGCCATAGCCAGGAAAACAAGGACGTCTTCCAACATTTGCAACAGATGCAAAGGATCCCCTCACAGTGGTGCCTAAAGGACAGAACCGACTTCAAATTTCCTTGGAAAAGAGAGAATATCACCCCAATCCAGATGACTCAAGGCACCTGTCACCACCACCTGATGCTCCAGCAGATCTTCAACCTCTTCACCACGGAGGACAGCCATGCTGCCTGGAACAACACCGTCCTCCATAAACTTCTCTCTAGCCTTCATCTGAGGCTGCACCGACTAGAGCAGATGAAACAAGACAATCTGGATTGTCGAGATTTGGGACTTGCTGCCCGGGAGTATTTCCATGGAATCCATGCCTACCTGAAGGCAAAGGAATATAGCCCCTGTGCCTGGGAGGTTGTCAGAGTGGAAATTGAAAGGTGCCTTTCCCTTATGTAAGAATCCTCAAAGAAATGTCAACTAATACACAATATTTTTTATACTTGTGACACTTCTCATTCAATTACATTAGTGTTCAAGTCCAAAGCAATCTCCACTTGCGTTTCCTCACAGGCTGAAAAATGTCTGACGTGAAAATCATGATTTTAATAAAGGTTTTGACAGAACACAATCTCTTTTCTAGTATAAATGATTTTATAACGTAATTTAACAGATCACTTTAAGTTTTGGGAGGGGTATTTGCTATTTCAACATATGAAGTATAGAAAGGTTTTTTGGATAGTGTGGTGTTAGAGACATTTATCAGTTGACTTAATGCTGACTGCTGTCACAGGTAAACAGAATGCTGTCAGGAATTTGATCATAATAGAATCTTATCTTTCCCTGGTATAAGAACACAAGACAGGCATTCCTGATCAGATGGATGTTCTAAGTTGCTCTCCAAAGAGTGATTCGGGGACATGGGTAGCCCCTGTTTTGCGGATTTTTCCATCATCAACAGGTGACTCCAAATTTTTCTGCAGTATTTGAGTCTATTCCACTCAGTGGTAAAGGGAAAAAGTCTGGTGCATCACATGGGAGCTTTTCAAGGGCCAGGATTATACAGGGCAACAGCACTTCTGCTCACATTACATGGCCTGGATTTATCCTCGTGGAAATCTCACTGCAAAGAAGTTGGGAAATTATTGGATGATTAATGGACGAGGAGACAAGTTCAGTGCATAAGACCACTTTTCATCTTTACACTAGTTGTCCTAATGAAGTTCTGGGTGGGGTGGAGGGGGACAACTAATGTTCTTGCTTGCACACACTTCATTAAAAAACAATCAGACCCACAGAGAAAGAAAAATATCATTTATATGTGGAATCTAAAAAAAATGATACAAATGAACTTATTTACAAAACAGAAACGGACCCACAGACTAACAGAAGAAACTTATGGTTACCAGGGAGAAGGGTGGGGGAGGGATAGTTGGGGAGTTTGGGATTGCCATGTACACACTGCTATATTTGGGATGGATGGCCAACAGGGACCTACTGTGTAGCACAGGGGAACTCTGCTCAATATTATGTGGCAACCTATATGGGAGGGGAGTTTGAGAAAGAATGGATGCATGAATGCGTGTGGCTGAATCACTTTGCTGTACACCTGAAGCTAGCACAGCATTGTTAATCAAATATACTCCAGTATAAAATAAAAAGTTAAAAAAAATCTCATCCTCTAGTTCTGCCTTAAAAGAAAGAAAACAGTCAAGTTTGGATGTTTATTCTCAGACTCAGTGGTATTATGATTTCATGCATTTTTATTGTTCATTTGCTGAAATAAAGAAAATTTTATAAAAAACAAACCCACAATCAGACCCAAATTCTTATTCCACATGTTCAGCTTGGGGAAGACGACACGGATGTCACTCAGAGTTCACAGCATCATAGAATGTTGGAAAGAAGCATTCAAATTGATGCCCAAAGGCATAGCCTAGGAGGAAAATATCCACAAATGTAGACACAAGTTGTTTCCTTATTGCCTGAGGGAGACGAGAAAAGTATGATCAGGCAGCTCCTTGCAAGTACTTGAGGATGACTGAAGAAAAAATGGAGAGCGACTCTTCCATTTGCGTCCAGGCCCGTGATTCTCATCCTGATCTTCTAAGTACTGAAAATGCAAACTTGAAGAAGAAAATATTCCTGCAAATGATCCTTAAAAAAATATCTCACACAATATTCCATTATCACTTCCCTTGTAGAACCATGAAGAATTTCCAAAGTCTCTGTAGGTTATCGTCCTCTCATATCATCTATCTAATATATGTTGGTATTGTTCCTTCTCCTATTACTATCATCACTGGTCCCTTCAGGAGTATGGATTGAGCTCCAGAAATGATAGGGACTGGACTAGCTGTCTAGGAAACGGGGTTGGGTAAGATGGTGCCTCTCGCTTTAGGTATTTTACAGACTTCTGGGAGGTATTCTGAGGACACCACAGGTCAGGTCAGGTCTTACTATTTGGGCTTCTTCAACAAAAGAGTATAGAATGGGTAGTTTGTAAAGAGCAGAAATGCATTGCTCACAGTTCTAGAGTCTGGAAATCCAAGATCTGGGTGTCCACGTGGTCCAGTTCTGGTGAGAGCTTGCTTCAGGTCTCACACTGCAGAGTTCTCCTTGTATCATCATACAGCAGGAGAGGGAGGCATTAATCCTGACCTCCTTGATAAGGGCACTAATTCCATTTGTGAGGCCTCCATCTTCACACACTAATCAAGTCCTAAAGGGCCTGACACCTGATACCATTACTTTAGAGATTAGGACTTCCAAATACGAATTTTGTGGGGACAGAAACATTCAGACCAGAAAGGGCATTGAAGGCTTCATGTCTTGGCATCCAGAAGAGAGAATATATTCATGTAAATAAAGAAGAATGAGCCATTTATCAGGCCAAAAGAGCAGACCGAGGACTCAGAATCCAAACTCTTCATTTTCAACCTGCAGTAATGCTTTAATTATTATGTGTCAAAATTTGGAAATCAAACTGAAATGGACCCCATCGTCCCTTGGAAGGGAATGAAGACACAGGATGAAAATGATCGTTCATCAATGTTTGTGAGGAGTCTCCAAAGAATCTCAGTATATAGATAGTCATTGCCACATCCATAATGATCCACCAAAGAGTAACGTGGTTAATTTTCTGGTTGCTGTGACCTGTGTGAATCAGGGAGAGTTTTAGTTCAGATACGTGGCTCTGTATGTGATACCAAGCTGGTTATTTTCTGTCATGACCTAGTAGAGGACAAATTAGCGACGAGGCCATCCTCCTGAGTTTAATAGAGCGCCGGGCAAAGGCTGAAAATTGTGCTGCTCTTACAACTTGAATCCCCAGAGCCATATGCACCTTAAAGGAAAGAGAATCCTAGTGGTTCTAGCAACAAACTCAGTAGGCATGACTGATACCAGTAGGAGTAGAGTGGGAATACTAGCCACTGTCTATTATAATCCCAGCAAATAGGACCATGATAAAGGAAAATAGCTTGGTCATTCGTAACTGCCTTCGAGTGGGAGGAGAACATCTGAGAGTCTGCTTTAGTTAAAAGTACCTGTTGCGTGATTACACTGGGCCTGGTGCCGAGGATACTACAGAGAATACGACAGAGTCCAGTTGTTACAGAGCTGATTTGCCAAAGATGGTCACATACCTATTATTTATTGAAAGATCGGAATTGGAGAGGGCTGAGGCCGCAGAACATCCACTGCAAAATAAAAGAAGTCATGATCAGAGTTGAAAGTTAATTCTTTCCATGATACCAATCAATATTTATTCAGTTCTCAATTAATTACAAAGATGGTTTTCTTTTGTTTGAAAAGAATAGGCTTGGATTGGAACCTCGGACAGTCCTTTGGGGAATCTGAAATTCAATGCAAAAATACAGAGAAAGATTCAAATTGATGATGATTCCTAAATCATCTGGGAGCAGATCGCTCCCACGGGTGCAAACATTAGTTCTTAGGGGTGTGAATAAATCTTAGCTACTACAATGGTGGTGGCACTCCAAAGCTCAACCCTATCCAGCAAAATCTCATTCCTTTGTATTCATTTTTCTCTTTGGGTTTTCTTGTGTATGAGACGAGAGGCATTGACATTGAGTGCATGGAAGATACACAATATGCAGGATCAGTGCTACAAGCTATGGTGGCTTGATGTTTCATTAGAGGATTTTCTCTCCATCATATGCTTGAACTCAAAGTCATAGTGTGAGAGGTGGCCTTTGCTTACTTATAAGCTGTCCTTGTCTGTCTTGTGGATTTTGCTTATGTTTGAGCCTCAGTGTGATGAGGGCATCGGGAATTAAGCACAAATAGGTTGTATTTTAGTATTTAATTCTAAAAAAGTTACCTAGGAGATCAATAATTACGTCTAGTCCTAAAGAGAAAAAGTTGTTGACAATATCTAGATGAATATCTAGCAGCTACTGAAGTTAGAAATCATTTTATGATATGAATCAAAACTAATAATTACCTACAAATAAATGTTAAGAAAATCATATAAATTTTCAATGGTTTTAGCAGTTTTGATAGATTTTTAAATATATCTATACATTGGTATTCTTATGAAGTATTTGTATAAATTTTTATTGAATATGTAATTTGATACATTCCTATTTATTAAGTAAATGTATTACATTAAAAGTCATTCTGCACACTTAACCAAAATGTTAAATTACTTGCAGTAGGTTTTACAGTTAATTTTTAGCCTAAATCTTTTTGTCATACTCACCCCTGCATCGAATAAAAAGAATAATCTTTTCACTTTCTTTTTCTATTTATAAAGTAGAGATATGCATGGAGTACATATCGATGTACACAGTATATCTGTGTATCAAAATTTCATAGGGAGGCCATATGGAAAGAAACTATCTAAAAAGCCTCTGGGGGCAGGAGAAGGGGAGGCAAGGAAGAAAAACAGTGGTTGAGAAACGCTGCCCTAACCTATCTGGAGAGTGCAAAATGAAAAGCAAAAACAGAAGTAGAAAGTAAGAGGGAACATTCAGAAAATGGAAACCAATTCATTCCCATTTAAGACCCAGGCCTGAAGGAAGGTCTTCAGAGAACCTAGAGAGCAGGGTTCACAGAATCACCCACCTCAGCCAGGCCGGCAGCATCTGCAAGGTCCCCGATGGCCCCAACTGTGTCCTTACTCCTGGCCCTGGTGCTGCTCAGCTGCAACTCCAACTGTTCTCTGGGCTGCGACATGCCTCAGACCCACAGCCTGGCTAACACGAGGGCCCTGATGCTCCTGCAACAAATGAGGAGAATCTCCCCCTTCTCCTGCCTGAAGGACAGAAATGACTTTGGATTCCCCCAGGAGGCGTTTGGAGGCAACCAGTTCCAGAAGGCTCAAGCCATCGCTGTCGTCCATGAGATGATCCAGCAGACCTTCCAGCTCTTCACAACGGAGGACTCGGCTGCCGCTTGGGATGAGACCCTCCTGGACAGGTTCTGCACTGCACTTTATCAGCAGCTCACTGACCTGCAAGCCTGTCTGATGCAGGAGGCGGGGCTGGAAGGGACTCCCCTGCTGAAGGAGGACTCCATCCTGGCTGTGAGGAAATACTTCCACAGAATCACTGTCTATCTGCAAGAGAAGCAATACAGCCCTTGTGCCTGGGAGATTGTCAGAGCAGAACTCATGAGATCCTTCTCTTCATCAACAAACTTGCAAGAAAGACTCAGGAGGAAGGAATGACACACACCTGCTTCAACACGGAAATGATTCTCACTAACGAGACCACACTTCCACCTGTGCTGCCATGTCAAAGGCTCATTTCTGCTCTCATCATGCCCTGAATTGAATTAATTTGTCAAATGTTTTCAGGACTATTAAGCAACATCATGTTCAACTCTGCAGGCACTAGTTCCTTACAGATGATTTATTTATCTATTTAAAAATTTATTTATTTAACTATTTATAAAGTTTTAACTTATTTTTGTTTGTATAATATTATGTGCACCTTTAAATTGTGGTTAAGAGAAAAAACATGTTCTTTGTAATTAGTCTATTTTATTTTATTTTTTAAAATAAATTTATTTATTTGTTTATTTTGGCGTGTGTCGGGTCTTCGTTTCTGTGCGAGGGCTTTCTCTAGTTGCGGCGAGCGGGGGCTACTACTCTTCATCGTGGTGCGTGGGCCTCTCACTGTCGCGGCCACTCTTGTTGCAGAGCACAGGCTCCAGACGTGCAGGCTCAGTAGTTGTGGCTCACGGGCCTAGTTGCTCCGCGGCATGTGGGATCTTCCCAGACCAGGGCTTGAACCCGTGTCCCCTGTATTGGCAGGCAGATTCTCCACGATTGCGCCACCAGGGAAGCCCTAGTCTATTTATTTTTTGCTTTGTGCATTAAATAAATTTTAACCATAGAAAATTTTTATCTTTGTTTATTCTTAAAAAAGAAACACCGAGCCTGAATGTGCAACCTGATTAAAGATTTGCATTAAAGATGCAATTCATTTACATCATTATGTAAATGATATGATACACTAGTTAGCGTCATTATGATACTCTAGTTAGAAGTAAATATAAACTTCGTCTAAGCCAGGTTGTACGTTGCCCTCAGGATATAGTGGTGACCATAATGAATGTCCTATGATTTTCTCCTCTGATTTTGTTAACCAGGTTATAATAGCCTTGTAAAGTGAATTGACTAACTTTCCATCTTTTCCATGTCCTATTAAAATAGGAACTAAACATGTTTTACTGAATAGTTTTATGACATTTTCCACTTTGCTCTCTCTTCAAGACACTTCAGTGTGGACCTATGTTGCTCTTTAAAGACTTTTGATACTGAATTTCTATTTCTTTTGGACAGCACACCATGCTGAAAAGGGTCTAAGAAGATCTTCATGCATTGGAGCTAAACTTGTCTAAAACAGTATCTAAGTTTTATCAAAACAAATTGTATTCTATTTCTTTCTTGAATTTTATTTTATTTATTTTTTATACAGCAGGTTCTTATTAGTTATCTATTTTATACGTATTAGTGTATATATGTCAATCCCAATCTGTATTCTATTTTGATTTTTATTTGTCTCCCTTTGTTTACATTGCCTAGCAATGTGCTCAGGAATATATCAGGTGCTCGAATTCTTGTCAGGAGAACTTATGAAATGAACCCTCAGCAAACGTGCTGAGACAACCCCTTGCAATTTGATAGTCAGAAGCTCATCAAACCACATATTCCTAGCATAGCATTTATTCAATCAACAATACTTAAATTCCTACCATGGGCTGGACGCTGTGCTAATGACTGGGCATACGAAATTCAGACTTAAAAGTCTAATCTGCTGGAGGAGCCAAAAATTAGCTATCAGTTACACAACAGGATGATAAGTGTTCTAATGGAAGCACTGTATTTGCAAGGCAAACGCATAGGCCTGGAGCTGCATTGTAAAATGGAGAGACATTATCAAAGAATGGGTACTTTAGGACTGATAGATGGATATAGAAAGACACTTAAAGAACTGGACAATGAGAAAAGGGCCAGAGACACTGTGCAGGCCATTTGGAAGCAAGAGCTAAATCAAAGCGTTGACAAAATTGGACATTTTTAAAAAATAAGAAATAAAAAAGAAATAAGGGCTAGGAACAAGACCAAGTTTTCCTCCCTACCAGGGATCTTGAAATGAGAGATGGGAAAGTTATACCAGGCCTTGAATGTTCCTGCTGAAACTTGGAGACCAGGATGCTATTGTTACATTTTGTACCAGAGGGAGGGAGAACTGGGTGCAGTTTCCTTAGCTGTTAAACTGAGATCATCATAAAACCACTTCATAAAACTGTGGTGAGGATTAATTGCTTTAATTTATGTAAGGTGCTCAGAATGGTACCAGGCAGTTACTAAGTGCTCCTTACTTATTAGCTCTTCTATTTGAATCTGGTTAGAAGATTAGTTCCTGATGTTCTGGGTCTGTGGTCAGGAAGATGAGGCAGTTCCAAGAGAGCTGTTCAGGAGGCATTTTAGTGCCAGGTCAACCACTGGACAAGGGAGAGGAGAAATAGCCATTCACTGGGATGACTGAGTCAAGTGCGTTGCAACAAATATCCCAGAGTTCCAGACAGAAGCATTCATACTTGGCTCACACGCCAGCTATCTACAAGGACGCCCCTTCCTCCACTGGTTTCTTGCTTATCCCTTGAGTTTAGGAGCTAAAAGTTTCCACCAGAATGACACAGGCATCTTGCAGGCAGTCGGAGGAATCCTCTGCTCTGTGCACTCAACTCAGCCAAGACGCCAGGCCAGAGGGGAATCCCAACCTCAATCTCCAAATCCAATTTGGCAACTTGCATTTAATTTCCTTCACTTGTTGCCTCAAGTTTGTTGCTATTTTTGCATTCCCCGGTTCATTACACAATCCCTGATGATGAAAGAAAGCTAAAGTTCCTTGTAAGTTTGAACTATGTAGAGGGTTTTGCTTTCCGCTGTTTCACTTTAAAGAAGATTCAGAAACTGCTTCAGAGACAGGAAACTCACGCAGAATACATACAGTAAGACGTGCCCACGTGTTAGCAGAGGGAAGGCAGCTGATGCTTGCTCAGCAGCTGCTGGAAATGTGTTGCCCGTTTAATTCTCTTCTCAACCTTAGTCTGGCCTGGCTCAATTCACTCCTGAGAGTGATTGTAAGAATTAAGTAAGTCCAGCTCAGAGAATGGCCTGCTATTTGAAGGGAAAAGTAAATCCAGGCTTGATGCAGATGGGGGCATGTTCAGAGAGGGCCAATCTGGAATGTCCAGCAGCAGCGGGGTCCTGGCAACAAACAGTGAGAGACATGGGATGGGCAGCTCCTGCGTGTTCCTGGGCCATCAACCTTTCGATGGGAGCATTCTGAGGGTGACGGGGGTTGCAGAGTGTAGGATCCTCTGGTTGTGCATGTGCTGGGGGAGTTCCCTAGAACTAGGCAGGGCCCTGAGCCAAGTGGCCTAGTCCCAGCTGCATGCTGAAGTGACCAGGACAAAAACTGTGGAATGAGTCTAGTCAAAGGCCTGTGACAAGACATCCAGGGTGTGAGAAAAGGGAAGAGAGAAGAGGCTGAAACCAGTGGCACTTAAGATCTTATCTGCATATTCAACCTCTTCACACCAGGTCTGAGGCCTGAAGGTGGAGGCCTGTGTGTCACCAGCTGTTGGCTGTGGATACAGGGAAGCCCCAGCCTGGACAGAATCAGCCTCGGGTGCTGAGTGAGGGTGAGAGCGAGGCCGCACTGGGAAGACAGATACTTCCCTCAGGCTGGGTATGGACTTCTCCATCATCATCCCTAAGTTTCACAGGAACTCTCTAGGCCACTGAGTAAAATTTCTCCAGTGAAATTAGGACTCTTGGTGAGATTACCGCTGATGAGTGTGGAGAGTATTGTTTTGGAACCAAGCTCTTCCTCCTCTCCTGTGCCCTCATTACCTCCCAACCTCAGCCTTTTTCAATGGACTTTACTACTCCAAACATAATTTCACACCACAGTTGCTACCCAAGGTCAGGAAAAACGGTCACATTTTTTTTTTTTTTTTTTTTGCGTTACGCGGGCCTCTCACTGTTGTGGCCTCTCCCCTTGCGGAGCGCAGGCTCCGGACGCACAGGCTCAGCGGCCATGGCTCACGGGCCTAGCCGCTCCGCGGCATGTGGGATCCTCCCCGACCGGGGCACGAACCCGTGTCCCCTGCATCTGCAGGCGGACTCTCAACGACTGCGCCACCAGGGAAGCCCCACGGTCACATTTTTTTATCCCGCGATTTGAATACAACAACCAATAAAGAAAAAGACGAATGTTATTGTAAACCCATAATACTCATCTTTAGTTAACCACCCAAATAGGTACTTGTAAATATTATCAACATCAGCAGTTTGCAAAGGTTTTGGTCTCAAGGCCCACTGATACTCTGAAAATTATTGAGACCTCAAAGAGTTTGTATTTATACAGGTTATATTCATTGGTATTTACCATGTTAGAAATTAAAACTGAGAATGCTTTAAATATTTATACTTTTAAAAATAACAAAACCCCATTATATCTTAACATAAAAACACTTTGATGAAAAATAACTACAGAATAACTACAGTTTCCAAAATTAACAAAAATTAACAAAAAAGTCTTAAAGTTTTGCAAATCTCTTGAATGCCTAGTTTAATAGAAGGCAGCTGGGTTCTCATATCTGCGCTGCATTCAATCTGTTGTGATGCATCACTCTGATTCAAGTCTTTGAAGGAAATCCAGTCTCACGCAGACATCCAGTTGGAAAATGGATGATCTTGAAGACCCCAGAAAGAGTATCTGGGAACCCCTGGGGTCCTCAGACCACACTTTGAGAGTCACTCATATACATTTATCATACCAGATTGAAAGGATACTTACTGCCCAGAGTGAGTTTGAATTTCTGTTCATCTTCTTCTTACTGTCCAATTCTGCTTATTTTCATTATAATTTAGACAAGTAAGAAGTATGGGAAAACATTATACTCTTGTGGTTGCTATTGTCCAGGATTATCAGCTAAATGATTTAGATAAGAGGAAGTATGCGTGCACAGTTTTGATTCTTGTTTACTAACCTCTTTTATTATTAAGTATAAAAATCATACACAAAAGTGCACAGAACAGTAGCACAAATTTTAGAATAATTAAAGCAAATACTTATGTAACTACCAACCAATAAAAACAGTCAGATTTTGCAACATTCTGGAAGCCTCACCACCGATCACAATCCTTCACGGACATAACTCCTACCCTCCTCATTAAAGGTGACCACTATCCTGAATTTTATGGTAATCACTTCCTCACTTTTCTTTATAATTTTACCCTAAAATATAGTCTACTTTTGCCTATTTAAAAATTTTATATAAATGGAATATGTATGCTTTGGAGTTGAGTTTCTTTCACTCACCACTGTGTTTGTGAGATTTATCCCTGTTTGTGCATAGTTGTGGTTCTTACTTTTCATTCTTATTAACAACCCTATTATAAGTACAGATAACAACATAGTTATCCATACAATTTTAAGGGATATTTGGGCTGTTTCTAGTTTGGGACTATTATGAATAATACTGCTATGAATATTCTTTACTTATATCCTGATGCAGATTTACATGATTTTTTTCCAGGGTAAGTGCTAAGAGTCAAGTTACTGGGTCATAGGCCGTGCATATTTTCAACTTTGCTAGATAATGTTTTTTAAGTAGTTGTACAAATTTACACACCAAAGAGCAGTTGCTCCATATGGTCATCACACTTGAGATTTTCAGTCCTTTAATTTTTTTACTTGCAGGCAATGTATTTGTTTATCTAAAAATTTGAAAAATCAACCAAAAACATTTAGACATAGTGTTTGCAAAGTTGGCTGGATAAAAAACCAAAATTAGTTATTTTCGTGTGTGTGTGTGTGAAAATGTAACAAAACAGTCCATTAAAAATTAGAAAATGTAATGAAAAAATCATTGCATTCATACTTGCAACAATAATAAAGCATAAATATGTTGAAATAAACCTCAGAAAGACTGTGCAAGATATATAATCAAGCCAGCAGCAAAACTTTACAGAGAGACATTTTTAAGATAGTTCAATGAAATGGCAATAGTTGCTTTTTTTTTCTTTATGAAGTGGTTAAGAAATGTTTGCTAAATAAATATTTGTTCACTAAATGAATGTGTGTCTTTCAGGAGAAGGCTGGCCTTGGCAGTCTCCTATTGCAGACTCTGATTTCCCTTCTCACTGATGCTCACCGCCTCATCATATGCTTACATGTCCGTTGCTCACTTCCAAAAAGAATAAGTTGGAGAAGTTGCTTAATCCTCATTGATGGTCAAGGTGAAAAAAAAAAACACAACCTCAGTGTAAGACAAAAAAAACGTTATATTTTTCATTGGTTTCTGGCCATCTTATTTGAATCAAAAATTCATCTATAGACTTGTACTTAGAGGCCCAAGGTGAAGATAACTTGCCCTGTCAATGCTAGCTTTTTAAAAAATTAAAGTCGACACTCTATTCAGATCTCCTTAGTCTTTACCTAATGTTCTTTTTCTGTTCTGGGATGTCATTTAGAATATGCCACATTACCTTTAATTACTATGTCTCCTTAGGCTCCTCCTGGCTATGACAGTTTCTCAGTAGTAGACGTTTTATGTTACTGTCAATGGTATCATTTTTATTTTATTTTTTATTTTTAATATTTATTTATTTATTTATGGCTGCGTTGGGTCTTCGTTGCTGCATGTGGGCTTTCTCTAGTCGTGGCGAGCAGGGCTACTCTTCGTTGCAGTGCATGGGCTTCTCATGGCGGTGGCTTCTATTGTTGCAGAGCATGGGCTCTAGGTGCATGGGCTTCAGTAGTTGTGGCAGGTGGGCTCAGTAGTTGTGGCTCGCGGGCTCTAGAACAAAATCTCAGTAGTTGTGGCGCACGGGCTTAGTTGCTCCATGGCACGTGGGATCAGGGCTTGAACCCGTGTCCCCTGCATTGGCAGGTGGATTCTTAACCACTGTGCCACCAGTAAAGTCCTGTCAACAGTATCGGTATCATTTTTAAATGTCATTTTCCAATTTTTTATTGCTACTATAAAAAGAGGTGATTGATTTTTAATATTGATCTTATTTTCAATGACATTGCTAAATTCATTTTAAAATTCTAATAGTTTATGTATTCCTTTGTAGTTTGTATGTACACAATTACATCATCTGTAGATAATGAAAAATATCTGAGACAGTCAGCAAGAGATTTGACTAGGCCCCTCATGAAGAAAATAGCCAAATGATCAATAAGCATATGAAAATGTGCTGAACCTTGTTAATAATCAAGGAATACGAATTAAAACTATAATGCGATATCACTATGCATAACTAGAATGGCTAAAATTAAGCAGACTGGCAATACCAAGTGTTAGCAAGAGTGTAATGCAACTGACATCCCATACATCGATAGTGAGAATATACATTCGTACAAACATTTGGAAAATATGTTTGTTATTAACTGCTAAATCTGAACATATGCATATTCTATGACCCGTTTACTTCATCCTAGGCATATAGCCAACAGAAGGCTGTACAAATGTGCACCAAAAGATACCAACAAGGTTTTTCATAGCAAAATTAATCATAATGACAAAATCAGGAGGAAAAAATTCCAAATGTTTATCAGTAGTGGAAAAGATAAAACACTGTGGCATTTCTGCATGGATATGACACATTCCTTCAAATTAATGAACTATAACTGCACACAAAAACATAGATGAATCTCGCAGACATACTATTGAGTGAAAGAAGTCGTTCATACAAAGTTCAAAAACAGGCAGAATCTAGGCTGTTAAAAGGCAGTAGTGGCCCGGAGGAAGATGGCGGAAGAGTAAGACGCGGAGATCACCTTCCTCCCCACAGATACATCAGAAATTCATCTACACGTGGAACAACTCCTACAGAACACCTACTGAACGCTGACAGATGACCTCAGACCCCCCAAAAGGCAAGAAGCTCCCCACATACCTGGGTAGGGCAAAAGAAAAAAAGAATAAACAGAGACAATAGGATAGGGACGGGACCTGCACCAGTGGGAGGGAGCCGTGAAGGGGGGAAGGTTTCTACACACTACAAGCCCCTTCGCGGGCGGAGACTGCAGGTGGCGGAGGGGGAAAGCTTCGGAGTAGCGGAGGAGAGCACAGCAACAGGGGTGCGGAGGGCAAAGCGGAGAGATTCTGGCACAGAGGACCGGTGCCCTCAGGCACACACCAGCCCGAGAGGCTTGTCTGCTCGGCCGCCGTGGCGGGCGGGGCTGGGAGCTGAGGCTCGGGTATCGGCTTTCAGTCGGAGCGCAGGGAGAGGACTGGGGCTGGCGGCAGGAAGAGAGCCTGAAGGGGTTAGTGCACCACGGCTAGCCCGGAGGGAGTCCGGGGAAAGGGTCTGGAGCTGCTGAAGAGGCAAGAGACTTTTTTCCCTTTTGTTTCCTGGTGCGCGAGGAGAGGGCATTAAGAGGGCTGCTTGGGGAAGCGCCGGAGACAGGCACGAGCCGCGGGTAAGGCACGGACCTCGGAGACGGGCGTGAGCCGCCGCCGCCGCCGCCCGCCGCCGCCGCCCGCCGCGGCCCGCCGCCGCCGCCGCTGCCGCCGCCGCCGCAGGGCCTGTGTGCGAGCGCGGGTCACTGTCCGCCCCGCCTTCCGGGGGGCCTGTGCACCCCGCCACTGCCGGGGTCCCCGAGACCCGGGGACGGCTTTCCCGGGAAAGCGCACGGAGCGCCACGGGCTGCTGCAACGTCACGCCGGCCTCTGCCGCCGCAGGCCCGCCCCGCACTGCGCGCCCCTCCCTCCCCTCTGCCTGAGTGAGCCAGAGCCCCCGAATCAGCGGCTCCTTTAAACCCGTCCTGTCTGAGCGAAGAACGGACGCCCTCCGGCGACCTACGCGCAGAGGCGGGGCCAGGTCCAAGGCTGAGACCCGGGAGCTGTGAGAGCAGAGGCAGGGAAATCTCTCTGTGCAGCCTCGGAGGCAGCGGATTAAAGCTCCACGGTCCATTTGATGTGCCCTGCGTCTGTGGAGTGCATGAATGGACAGCGAATCATCCCAAATTGAGGAAGTGGACTTTGAGGACAAGATTTAAGACTTTCCCCCCTTTTCCTCTTTTTACAACGAATTATTCCAAATTAAGGAGGTGGACTTAGAGAGCAAGATTTCAGACTTCTCGCCCTTTTCCTCTTTTTACAACGAATTATCCCAAATTGAGGAGGTGGACTTGGAGAGCAAGATTTTTGATTTTTCCCCCTGCTCTCTTTTTGTGAATGTGTATGTGTAATCTTCTGTGTAAGATTCTCTCTGTATAGCTTTGCTTCCACCATATGTCCCAGGGTTCTATCGGTCCGGTTTTTTTTTTTTTTTCTTTTTTCAATAATTACTTTCTAATTTTAATAACGCTACTATATTTCATACTTTATTCTATTTTACTTTACCTGCTCTTTCTTTTTTTCCTACTCTCCCTTCCTCCCTCCCTCCCTCCGCTCCTCCTTTCCTTCTTTCTTTTTCTTTCCTCCCTCCCACCCTTCTTCTTTCCACTTTCTTTTTCTTTCCTTCCTCCCTCCCTCCTGTCTTTCTTCCTTTCCTTCCTCCCTCCCTCCCTCCTTTCTTTCCTTCTTTCTTTCCATCCTTCCTCCCTCCCTCCCTCCTTTCTTTCTTCCTTCCTTCCTTCCTTTCTTCCCTTCTTCCTTTCTTTCCCTCTCTCTTTCTTTCCTCTACTAATTCTTTCTTTCTACTTTTTCTCCCTGTTATTCTGAGCCGGGTGGATGAAAGGCTCTTGGTGCTGCAGCCAGGAGCCAGTGCTGTGCCTCTGAAGTGGGAGAGCCAACTTCAGGACACGGGCCCACAAGAGACCTCCCAGCTCCACATAATATCAAGCAGCGAAAATCTCCCAGAGATCTCCATCCCAACACCAGCACCCAGCTTCAGTCAACGACCAGCAAGCTACAGTGCGGGTCACCCTATGCCAAGCAACTAGCAAGGCAGGAACACAACCCCACCCATTAGCAGAGAGGCTACCTAAAAACATAATAAGGCCATAGGCACCCCAAAACACACCACCAGACGTGGACCTGTCCACCAGAAAGACAAGATCGAGCCTCAACCACCAGAGCACAGGAATTAGTCCCCCCCACCAGGAAGCCTACACAACCTACTGAAACAACCTTAGCCACTGGGGTCAGACACCAAAAACAACGGGAACTACGAATCTGCAGCCGGCAAAAAGGAGACCCCAAACACAGTAACATAAGCAAAATGAGAAGGCAGAAAAACACACAGCAGGTGAAGGAGCAAGATAAACACCTACCAGACCTAACAAATGAAGAGGTAATAGGCAGTCTACCTGAAAAAGAATTCAGAATAATGATAGTAAAGCTGATCCAAGATTCTATTTCCAAGATCCATAATCTTGGAAATAGAATAGACAACATGCAAGAAACAGTTAACAAGGACCTAGAAGACCTAAAGATGAATCAAGCATCGATTAAAAACACAATAAATGAAATGAAAAATACTCTAGATGGGATCAATAGCAGAATAACTGAGGCAGAAGAACGGATAAGTGAGGTGGAAGATAAAATAGTGGAAATAACTGATGCAGAGCAAAATAAAGAAAAAAGAGTGAAAAGAACAGAGGACAGTCTCAGAGACCTCTGGGACAACATTAAACGCACCAACATTCGAATTATAGGGGTTCCAGAAGAAGAAGAGAAAAAGAAAGGGACTGAGAAAATATTTGAAGAGATTATAGTTGAAAACTTCCCCAATATGGGAAAGGAAATAGTTAATCAAGTCCAGGAGGCACAGAGAGTCCCATACAGAATAAATCCAAGGAGAAATACACCAAGACACATATTAATCAAACTGTCAAAAATTAAACACAAAAAAATCATATTAAAAGCAGCAAGGGAAAAACAACAAATAACACACAAGGGAATCCCCATCAGGTTAACAGCTGATCTCTCAGCAGAAACCCTACAAGCCAGAAGGGAGTGGCAGGACATAATTAAAGTGATGAAGGAGAGAAACCTGCAACCTAGATTACTCTACCCAGCAAGGATCTCATTCAGATTTGATGGAGAAATTAAAACCTTTACAGACAAGCAAAAGCTGAGAGAGTTCAGCACCACCAAACCAGCTTTACAACAAATGCTAAAGGAACTTCTCTAGGCAAGAAACACAACAGAAGGAATATACCTACAATAACGAACCCAAAGCAATTAAGGAAATGGGAATAGGAACATACATATCAATAATTACCTTAAATGTAAATGGACTAAATGCTCCCACCAAAAGACACAGAGTGGCTGAATGGATACAAAAACAAGACCCATATATATGCTGTCTACAAGAGACCCACTTCAGACCTAGAGACACATACAGATTGAAAGTAAAGGGATGGAAAAAGATATTCCATGCAAATGGAAATCAAAAGAAAGCTGGAGTAGCAATTCTTATATCAGACAAAATAGACTTTAAAATAAAGACTATTAGGGCTTCCCTGGTGGCGCAGTGGTTGGGAGTCCGCCTGCCGGTGCAGGGGACGCGGGTTCGTGCCCCTATCCCGGAGGATCCCACATGCCGCGGAGCGGCTGGGCCCGCGAGCCATGGCCGCGGAGCCTGTGTGTCCGGAGCCTGTGCTCCGCAGCGGGAGAGGCCGCGGCAGTGGGAGGCCCGCGTACAGCAAAAAAAAAAAAAATAAATAAAGACTATTAGAAGAGACAAGGAAGGACACTACATAACGATAAAGGGATCGATCCAAGAAGAAGATATAACAATTGTAAATATTTATGCACCCAACATAGGAGCACCTCAATACATAAGGCAAATACTAACAGCCATAAAAGGGGAAATCGACAGTAACACAATCATAGTAGGGGACTTTAACACCCCACTTTCACCAATGGACAGATCATCCAAAATGAAAATAAATAAGGAAACACAAGCTTTAAATGATACATTAAACGAGATGGACTTAGTTGATATTTATAGGACATTCCATCCAAAAACAACAGAATACACATTTTTCTCAAGTGCTCATGGAACATTCTCCAGGATAGATCATATCTTGGGTCACAAATCAAGCCTCGGTAATTTTAAGAAAATTGAAATTGCATCAAGTATCTTCTCCGACCACAATGCTATGAGACTAGACATCAATTACAGGAAAAGATGTGTAAAAAATACAAACACATGGAGGCTAAACAATACACTACTCAATAACGAAGTGATCACTGAAGAAATCAAAGAGGAAATTAAAAAATACCTAGAAACAAATGACAATGGAGACACGACGACCCAAAACCTATGGGACGCAGCAAAAGCAGTTCTAAGGGGGAAGTTTATAGCAATACAATCCCACCTTAAGAAACAGGAAGCATTTCGAGTAAACAACCTGACCCTGCATCTAAAGCAATTAGAGAAAGAAGAACAAAAATACCCCAAAGCTAGCAGAAGGAAAGAAATCATAAAGATCAGATCAGAAATAAATGAAAAAGAAATGAAGGAAACGATAGCAAAGATCAACCAAACTAAAAGCTGGTTCTTTGAGAAGATAAACAAAATTGACAAACCATTAGCCAGACTCATCAAGAAAAAAAGGGAGAAGACTCAAATCAATAGAATTAGAAATGAAAAAGGAGAAGTAACAACTGACACTGCAGAAATACAAAAGATTATGAGAGATTACTATAAGCAACTCTATTCCAATAAAATGGACAACCTGGAAGAAATGGACACATTCTTAGAAATGCACAACCTGCCAAGACTGACTCAGGAAGAAATAGAAAATATGAATAGACCAATCACAAGCACTGAAATTGAAACTGTGATTAAAAATCTTCCATCAAACAAAAGCCCAGGACCAGATGGCTTCACAGGTGAATTCTATCAAACATTTAGAGAAGAGCTAACACCTATCCTTCTCAAACTCTTCCAAAATATAGCAGAGGGAGGAACACTCCCAAACTCATTCTACGAGGCCGACATCACCTTGATACCAAAACCAGGCAAGGATGTCACAAAGAAAGAAAACTACAGGCCAATATCACTGATGAACATAGATGCAAAAATCCTCAACAAAATACTAGCAAACAGAATCCAACAGCACATTAAAAGGATCATACACCATGATCAAGTGGGGTTTATCCCAGGAATGCAAGGATTCTTCAATATACGCAAATCAATCAATGTAATACACCATATTAACAAGTTGAAGGAGAAAAACCATATGATCATCTCAATAGATGCAGAGAAAGCTTTCGACAAAATTCAACACCCATTTATGATAAAAACCCTGCAGAAAGTAGGTATAGAGGGATCTTTCCTCAACATAATAAAGGCCATATATGACAAACCCACAGCCAACATTGTCCTCAATGGTGAAAAACTGAAACCATTTCCACTAAGATCAGGAACAAGACAAGGCTGCCCACTCTCACCACTCTTATTCAACATAGTTTTGGAAGTTTTAGCCACAGCAATCAGAGAAGAAAAGGAAATAAAAGGAATCCAAATTGGAAAAGAAGAAGTAAAGCTGTCACATTTGCAGATGACATGATACTATACATAGAGAATCCTAAAGATGCTACCGAAAAACTACTAGAGCTAATCAATGAATTTGGTAAAGTAGCAGGATATAAAATTAATGTACAGAAATCTCTGGCATTCCTGTACACTAATGATGAAAAATCTGAAAATGAAATCAAGAAAACACTCCCATTTACCATCGCAACAAAAAGAATAAAATATCTAGGAATAAACCTACCTAAGGAGACAAAAGACCTGTATGCAGAAAACTATAAGACACTGATGAAAGAAATTAAAGATGATACAAATAGATGGAGAGATATACCATGCTCCTGGATTGGAAGAATCAATATTGTGAAAATGACTCTACTACCCAAAGCAATCTACAGATTCAATGCAATCCCTATCAAACTACCAATGGCATTTTTCACAGAACTAGAACAAAAAATTTCACAATATGTATGGAAAAACAAAAGGCCCCGAATAGCTAAAGCAATCTTGAGAACGAAAAACGGAGCTGGCGGAATCAGGCTCCCTGACTTCAGACTATACTACAAAGCTACAGTAATTAAGACAGTCTGGTACTGGCATAAAAACAGAAAGATAGATCAGTGGATCAGGATAGAAAGCCCAGAGATAAACCCACGCACATATGGCCAACTTATCTTTGATAAAGGAGCCAGGAATGTACAGTGGAGAAAGGACAGCCTCTTCAATAAGTGGTGCTGGGAAAACTGGACAGGGACATGTAAAAGTTTGAGATTAGATCATTCCCTAGCACCATACACAAAAATAAGCTCAAAATGGATTAAAGACTTAAATGTAAGGCCAGAAACTATCAAACTCTTAGAGGAAAACATAGGTAGAACACTCTATGACATAAATCACAGCAAGATCCTTTTGGACCCACCTCCTAGAGAAATGGAAATAAAAACAAAGATAAACAAATGGGACCTAATGAAACTTCAAAGCTTTTGCACAGCAAAGGAAACCATAAAGAAGACCAAAAGACAACCCTCAGAATGGGAGAAAATATTTGCAAATGAAGCAACTGACAAAGGATTAATCTCCAAAATTTATAAACAGCTCATGCAGCTCAATAGCAAAAAAACAGACAACCCAATCCAAAAATGGGCAGAAGACTTAAATAGGCATTTCTCCAAAGAAGATATACAGACTGCCAACAAACACATGAAAGAATGCTCAACATCATTAATCATTAGAGAAATGCAAATCAAAACTACAATGAGATATCATCTCACACCAGTCAGAATGGCCATCATCAAGAAATCTAGAAACAATAAATGCTGGAGAGGGTGTGGAGAAAAAGGAACACTCTTGCACTGCTGGTGGGAATGTGAATTGGTACAGCCGCTATGGAGAACGGTATGGAGGTTCCTTAAAAAACTACAAATAGAACTACCATATGACCCAGCAATCCCACTACTGGGCATATACCCTGAGAAAACCATAATTCAAAAAGAGACATGTACCAAAATGTTCATTGCAGCTCTATTCACAATAGCCCGGAGCTGGAAACAACCTAAGTGTCCATCATCGGATGAATGGATAAAGAAGATGTGGCACATATATACAATGGAATATTACTCAGCCATAAAAAGAAACGAAACTGAGCTATTTGTAATGAGGTGGATAGACCTAGAGTCTGTCATACAGAGTGAAGTTAGTCAGAAAGAGAAAGACAAATACCGTATGCTAACACATATATACGGAATTTAAAAAAAAAGAAGTGTCATGAAGAACCTAGGGGCAAAACGGGAATAAAGACACAGACCTACTTGAGAATGGACTTGAGGATATGGGGAGGGGGAAGGGTAAGCTGTGACAAAGCGAAAGAGAGGCATGGACATATATACACTACCAAACGTAAGGTAGATAGATAGTGGGAAGCAGCCGCAGAGCACAGGGAGATCAGCTCGGTGCTTTGTGACCGCCTGGAGGGGTGGGATGGGGAGGGTGGGAGGGAGGGAGATGCATGAGGGAAGGGATGTGGGAACAGATGTATATGTATGACTGATTCACTTTGTTATAAAGCAGAAACTAATTAAAAAAAAAAAAAAGGCAGTAGTGATGCTGGGGGAGGAGCTTAGTGATGGGGGAGGAGAGAGGGGCACTGGAATGTGATGGGGGAGGGGAAAGGGGCCAGGTAGTGTTTATGTCTGTTGGTAGTGTTTATGTCTTCACTTAGTTTGTGGTTTCAAAGGTGTGCAGAAGTTTATATTTTATGATTTGTTGATTGTATACTTGACATTTGTGCATGACTTTCTATGTATATTATGTAAACTTTTTTTTTTCAGAAGGAGGAATGGGGAATTCTCCCCTTACGTGTCAAAACACTCTCTTAATATACACGTTGTTTCCCCTTCCAAGATATCCCTGAAAGATTGTTTTTTGCCTTAATTTCTGTTTTGCCACTGCTCACGAACTTCTTGCTAACTCTTCATCTTGTCTAATTTATCACCTTTTATAGGGCCGTTTTTGTTGAAAAAGTATTTGAAGAGATGAGGAAGAGAGAAGACAACTGTAATTTTGATTTCTAGAGACATAGTTTTCCTCCATAGATAATTGTATCAAAAAAGAGAAGGAAACTCTTTCTGTCTCTGAGGTTTATAGCAAAGCAGTTCCAAATTCAAAAGATTTCAAATGGCTAGAAACATCATTCAGGTTTTACTTTCTAAATGTCACTCTGCCTCTCTGAAAAACCTCATTAACCAGAAGAAACTGATACAGGGACTGGAAGTAGTTCTCTGGACCGCAGAAAGCTGGTAGGAGAGAATGCACAAAGAAAAGTCTCCACAGAGGGAGGAAGTGAAAAATGGCTTCCAACAACAGAGGACAAGATGAATTTATAATTCTGTATCCACCCCCTTCTTCCAGTTCCTTAGCTAGCATCTTTATTTTCAGCCTCTACAGCCATGAGAGCCCCTGGGTGAGATTTTTCCCTGCTTCAGTTCACCTCCAACATTTCTGCCTATTCTTCTGCCCAGAGCAAAACATAGTGCCCTCTATGCCCGAAGACCTCTTGAATTAAGTACAAACGCCGCACTCTGGTGTTCAAGAGCCTCCACAATACATCTCGAGCTGATTTTTCCACCCTCACTCCCCCTGACTCTTAGCACAGAGCTTGTCCACAATTTGAAGCTCCTTCTATGTGTTCCCTGCAAACTTGTCCATTCTCCTGGCTCTGTTCATGCTGCTCCCTTTGTCTTCAGCTGTGCTGTCCACCATGGTAGCCATCAACCACATGTGGCCAACTGAGCACTTGACTAGTCCCAACTGAGCTGTACTATGACTGTAAAAGTATTTTGAAGGCAGTGTGAAAAAGAAGAATGTAACTATCTCATTAATAATTTTATATTGGTACATGTTGAAATGAAAATATTTGGATATATGGTGATAAATAAAATATACAGTAAAATTAACTTCACTTGTTTCTTTTTACTCTTTTGATGTGGCTACTAGAAAATTTTAAATTGCATGTATGGGGGCTTCCCTGGTGGCACAGTGGTTAAGAATCCGCCTGCTAATGTAGGAGACACGGGTTTGAGCCCTGGTCCGGGAAGATCCCACATGCCACGGAGCAACTAAGCCCATGCACCACAACTATGGAGCCTGAGCTCTAGAGCCCACGTGCCACAACTACTGAGCCCACATGCCACAACTACTGAAGCCTGCGTGCCCCGAGCCCATGCTCCACAACAAGTGAAACCACCTCAATGAGAAGCCAGCGCAACACAATGAAGAGTAACCCCCGCTTGCCACAACTAGAGAAAACCCACGCACAGCAACAAAGACCCAATGCAGCCACAAACAAACAAACAAACAAACAAACAAACAAACAAATAAATAAATTGCATGTATGGCTTGCATTATATTTCTTCTGGGCAGCACTGATCTAGAGCGACCTCCACCATATTGCCTGCACCATGGCCACCATTTCTTAAGTTGCACTGCTTGCCTCCTTATCCTCCCCATCAGCTATAATTCCTTTTTCCTTTGAGAGTTAGCACTGCCACCACGGTTTGTACCATGTATCTATATGAAGGCACTGTCCGTGGTCTACTTCATATTCTAACTGTGGCATAAGGAAAGAGCACAGCTTTGACTGTAATCAGCCCATCTTATTAGCTGTGTGTATCTTGGGCACGTTACTTAGCCTCTCTGAGCCTCAGTCTTGCCCTTCTAAAATGGGGATGACAATAACTCATCTCAAAGGTTTACTATGAGGATTATTCAGAGAATGGCACATAGTAAGTGTTCAGTATATGGTAACTAATACTACTGCTACTAATGCCACTGCTATTATTTTTATTCCATTAGAGTATGAACTCTCTTAGCAGGGAGGATCAGAAGCCGTTGGATGTGGGCAGGATGAGCAGACCCTCTGTCACACCTGGGGAGGTCAGCTCTACACGAATTTGCCTGGAGGGGCAGGCCCCAGTGACCAGACTCCTCAGACGACCTCCCTTCCCTGAGTGCAATGGACCACTTCTAGGTTGACTGACCTCTGTGACTCCTTGCATTGGCCTTTGTGTGTGAGCCATGGATGATTCCAGGCTAATCCAAGTATCCTTTTAAAAAAGAAGAAACCTTGAGGAATTATTCAACGACTGACATAACTGAGCATTTTAAAGTGGAACAGCTGAGGGGCTTCCCTGGTGGTACAGGGTTTAAGAATCCGCCTGCCAATGCAGGGGACACGGGTTCGAGCCCTAGCCCGGGAATATCCCACATGCCGCGGAGCAACTAAGCCCGTGCGCCACAACCACTGAGCCCACGTGCCACAACTACTGAAGCCTGCATGCCTAGAGCCCATGCTCCGCAACAAGAGAAGCCACGATAATGAGAAGCCTGCACACCGCAATGAAGAGTAGCCCCCGCTCACTGGAAATAGAGAAAGCCTGCTCACAGCAATGAAGACCCAACACAGCCAAAAAAAAAAAAAATGGAACAGCTAAGAGATGATTTTGCTTTTTCCAAAATCCATTGTGCAGAACTCATGAGATGGATGACATTCTGTTCAGAGCTGGCATGAAAAGATCAAAAGGCCAGAGAGAATGAAACCCACATAAGATGCAGAGTAACCAGAAATGCTGGGTTTATTGTTTCTTTACTGTAGATTAATCAATAATGAAAGAATACATTCACTGTGGAAAATTGAAAAAACGTGCAAAAAAAATCATCCTTTAGTTTCACAAATCAAACATAATCACTATTAAAATATTGGCATATTTCCTTTTATTATTTTTTTCTCTACATACTTCTACATAGTTGCATAGTATGTACAATTTTGTGTCCTGCTTTTCAATATAACTAGGTGCTTTTTGTTTTCTAATGGCACAAGTAACATAAGATCATTATAGAAAAAATTTAGACGTGAATAAAACAAAAGAAAGGCTAAAAATTAAGTAACCTTAATTAAATTCTTTCAAACAAAAAAGTGCACAAAATTTTGAAAATGCCTAATAATCCTATCTCCCAGCTATCTTTTTTTTTTAAAACATCTTTATTGGAGTATAATTGCTTTACAATGGTGTGTTAGTTTCTGCTGTATAACAAAGTGAATCAGCTCTACATACACATATATCCCCATATCTCCCCCCTCTTGCGTCTCCCTCCCACCCTCCCTCTCCCACTCCTCTAGGTGGTCACAAAGCACTGACCTGATCTCCCTGTGCTATGCAGCTGCTTCCCACTAGCAATCTATTTAACATTTGGTAGTGTATATATGTCCATGCCACTCTCTCACTTCATCCCAGCTTACCCTTTCCCCTCCCCGTGTCCTCAAGTCCATTCTCTACGTCTGTGTCTTTATTCCTGTCCTGCCCCTAGATTCTTCAGAACCATTTTTTTTTTTAGATTCCATATATATGTATACATGTGTTACCATACGGTATTTGTTTTTCTCTTTCTGACTTACTTCACTCTGTATGATGGACTCTAGGTCCAACCACCTCATTACAAATAACTCAATTTTGTTTCTTTTTATGGCTAATATTCCATTGTATATATGTGCCACATCTTCTTTATCCGTTCATCTGTCGATGGACACTTAGGTTGATTCCCTGTCCTGGCTATTGTAAACAGTGCTGCCATGAACATTGCGGTACATGACTCTTTTTGAATTATAGTGTGCTCAGGGTATATGCCCAGTAGTGGGATTGCTGGGTGGTATGGTAGTTCTATTTTTAGTGTTTTAAGGAACCTCCATACTGTTCTCCATAGTGGCTGTATCAATTTACATTCCCACCAACAGTGCAAGAGGGTTCCCTTTTCTCCACACCCTCTCCAGTATTTATTGTTTGTAGATTTTTTCATGATGGCCATTCTGACTGGTGTGAGATGATACCTCATTGTGGTTTTGATTTGCATTTCTCTAATGATTAGTGATGTTGAATATTCTTTCATGTGTTTGTTGGCAATCTGTATATCTTCTCTGGAGAAATGTCTATTTAGGTCTTCTGCCCATTTTTGGATTGGGTTTTTTGTTTTTTTGATATTGAGCTGCATGAGCTGCTTGTAAATTTTGTAGATTAATCCTTTGTCAGTTGCTTCATTTGCAAATATTTTCTCCCATTCTGAGGGTTGTCTTTTGGTCTTGTTTATGGTTTCCTTTGCTGTGCAAAAGCTTTGAAGTTTCATTAGGTCCCATTTCTTTATTTTTGTTTTTATTTCCATTTCTCTAGGAGGTGGGTCAAAAAGAGATCTTGCTGTGATTTATGTCATAGAGTGTTCTCCCTATGTTTTCCTCTAAGAGTTTTATAGTGTCTGGCCTTACATTTCGGTCTTTAATCCATTTTGAGCTTATTTTTTTGTTCTCCTAGCTTTCTTATTATCATAGGGAAAAATCCAGGTACAAACATTCTCTGACCACTCTCTGACTTGAAAATCACAGTGGTCTTCAGTCTAGTCCTTTACCTTACCATGCATCCTCCCACCACAGGGCCTTTGCACATGTAGTCCCATCTGATCTTCCTTCTGATTTTAGCTCCAGTGTCATTACCTCAGGGCAGTCTTCTCTGATTTCTTCTACTACATTATGTCCTTATATCATAGGTCCCCTTATATCATAGGTACCCACAATATCACTTACCCCTCCTCTGTAACACTTGTTACCATTGCATTTTTAGTTTTGTGTATTTCTTTGATAAATGTTCTTGTCCCCTGCTTAACTGTATGATCCATGAGTGTGAGGATTACAATCTGCAGCAGCTCATGCTACAGCTGCCCACAGTGTGGATTTAATAAATTCAAGTTGAAAGATAATGCAAGGTTTCCTGAAAACTGAATGTGATTACTTTAAATATCATAATTATTAGAACTTATTTTTGTCTTGAAATCTTTAAAAATGTACTCTACATCTCCCTGTCTATAGAAGCAGGACAAAAAAATCATAATTTGATTATTTTTACTGAGTCCTCTCTTATCAAAATCAGTTACTAAACTCAAATTCAAAAATGGTCTCCGAAATATTGAGCTAGAACCACTTGTCTCAATAGTAAAATCCCCTGATTACTTGATTGTTTTCCTCCATTTTCCTTCTGGACCTCCTTTTAATATGAGGTACATATTTGCATGCAAATGGAAAATCAGACACTTAGATTGTTAGAAGTATGTACAAAAAATACATTGGCCCTCAATAATGGTCACAAAGGCCCCCTAAAGAGGAACCATGGACTTTTATGCATGACCCATGTAACATTCATTTTGCCTGCTTAGAGATATTACTTAATTTCTAGTTCTCAGTTATATTCTGGAGAGCTGAGATTGCCAGATAAAGCAATAAATTAAGGATGAAAAAGTCATGTGATGTCTCGCTGCTTATGGTTAAGGCCCTACAAAAAAAATTCAGATCAGCTTAGTTTGACATTATTCTATTTTAGTTAGAAGAAAAATAGGTATCTTTTTAAAATAATAAACTGCATGTATTTATTGATTTGTAATAGTGTATTGGGACTGAAACCTAGTTCTTAGGAAAAAGAAAACTCTCTTACAAACAAAGACCACCTCCCAAATCTCAAAATATGCAAAAAGAAAAAGAAAAAATCCTTTCCAAGTGAAAGGACCCTGTAATAGTCAAGTTCAAAATGATTTGGCTTATTTTTTTCTTTAGCATTTAGCAATTCACTGAAACTTTACAAAACATTAGAAATCCTCACTGTTTGTATATTTCCCCCCTAATATATATAAAAAAAAATAACAAGGAGCTTAAAGAAAAAGAATTTTAGAGACAACTAATAAGTTAAATGACATAGGAAAACTGAAAGGGAGAACTGAAAGTGGGAAATTCCTCCCCAACAGAAGGAGTGGAGGGCCACCCTATATAAGTAGTCCACACTCATGGAGAAAGGACATTCACACTGCAAACTCTTGAAGACTTGGCTTCAGCATCTAGTAGTAGACCAGATAACGCTGTTCCTGTTTTCATCATGACCCACAGGTGCATCCTCCAAATTGCTCTCCTGTTGTGTTTCTCCACCACAGCTCTTTCCACGAGCTACAGATTGCTTCAATTCCAACAAAGGAGCAGCAGTTTGGCATGTCAGAAACTCCTGCTGCAGCTGCTGCGGTTACCTGGAATGCCTCAACATTGCCTCGAGGAGAGGATGGACTTCAAGGTCCCTGATGAGATTAAGCAACCACAGCAGTTCCAGAAGGAAGACGCCGTATTGGTCATCTATGAGATGCTCCAGCAGATCTTTGGTATTCTCAGAAGAAATTTCTCTAGCACCGGCTGGACCGAGACCATCAGTGAGAAGAACCTCCTTGCAGAAGTCTCTCGGCAGATGGATCGTCTGGAGACAATCCTGGGGGAAATAATGGAGAAGGAAAACTTCACCGGGGTAAACATGACCATTCTTCACCTGAAGAAATATTACCTGCAGATCGTGCAGTACCTGAAGTCCAAGGAGTACAGCAACTGTGCCTGGACAGTAGTGCGAGTGGAAATCCTCAGGAACTTTTCCTTCCTTAACCACCTTACAGACTACCTCCATAATTGAAGATCTCCCCTCTGTGGCTCTGGGAACGGACAATGCTGCCAATGATGTCAGGCTCCTCAACCAGCGGCGGTTCTTTAAGTAACGGACAGGCAATGCACTGGATTTGAAAGGACAGTTAAAGACTTTAAGCTTTTTAAAAATTAATTTATACATTATTTATTTATTTAAACTTTTACCATGGGAAATAAACTTTTTATGAAACAAAGTCAACATGGCAGTTTTCATTTCAATTTGATTTATGTAACCATCATATTAAAAATTGCAGAGCAGGGCTTCCCTGGTGGCGCGGTGGTTGGGAGTCCGCCTGCCAATGCAGGGGACATGGGTTCGTGCCCCGGTCCGGGAGGGTCCCGCGTGCCGCGGAGCGGCTGGGCCCGTGAGCCATGGCCGCTGGGCCTGCGCGTCCGGAGCCTGTGCTCCGCAACGGGAGAGGCCACGGTAGTGGGAATCCCGTGTACCGCAAAAAAAAAAAAAAAAAAAAAAATCGCAGAGCACTTAGCAGACGTTCTTTGTAAGATGAGCCTGCAGAATAGTAGGATTTCTGGGCCCTGCCTTCAAGGAATTTGAAATACAAGGAAGCCGTGTGGAATATACAAGGTAAAAGATGATAAGGGGATGGGATTTTAGGAGAAGAAATGTGGCCTGAGCCTCTACAGAATTAAAATGGGAGAGCCAGGTAAGTGACTGTGGAACTAGAAGCAGGGGTGCCTACTGCTTCTACACTGTGCCCCAGGCTCTTTGGACCTAAAGTTAGAATTTGACTGGCTGTCAGGGTAACCAGGGGAATATTTCGGCTCTTGTGTTTGTCCTAAACTCATCCCTGTTATCTGTGGGATGCTCTGCTTCCCTCCCCATGCCCCACGGGATTTTAAAATATTTACGTGCCCATCCCCCTCCTCCGGCCAAGCCTAAGAGTGAGAAGTCCCAGGCACTTCTGTGACACTGTTAAGTAGCAGTCCCTTTATTTTACTCTTCATGGTACAGCCAAGATGTATGGGTGTCTTAGGAGAGCTGGGGTCTCTGTCGACTTCCAGGGTACAGACACCAGACGGAGAAAGAACTCTGCCTGATACCCCTGCTGTCTGGCTAGGTTTTCTCCCCATTTTTTTTCAGAAAAGCGAGCCTGCTCCTGGTTCCCCCTTCCCTGTTCGTACAGAATTCCAGGACTATCCTATCTGTTTTTTCTGCTGCTCTGCATCTCTGAAGCTACATACTCTCTAAAGTCAAATCCAAGACAGGTGCAGCAGATTAAGTTGTTTTAGGCCAAGTGAAAAACCAGGGAGCATGGGAGAAAGGGAAATTCGGGTGGGAGAGAGGGGGCACTCACTTATTCCAGGCCTTACCCTGAGGAAATAAAGTTTCCCTGGGAGCTCTTTGGAACCTGGCCAGCATGGCTGGGTTTCTGTCTTTGTAGTGAACCCTGTGGGAATCTGAATTTTTGATTGTTCCTGTCATTAGCAGCTACCATCCAGGCACTGAGCTGAGCGCCTACCTATGTAATTGGATTTAGTCCTCTTCAAAAACAACCCTCAGGGGGCTTCCCTGGTGGTGCAGTAGTTGGGAGTCTGCCTGCTGAGGTAGGGGACACGGGTTCAGTGCCCTGGTCTGGGAGGATCCCACGTGCGGCAGAGCGGCTGGGCCTGTGAGCCATGGCCGCTGAGCCTGCGCCTCCGGAGCCTGTGCTCCGCAGCGGAAGCACCCCTCAGGTAGGCACAATTCCATTATTGCTTTTTACAGAAAACTAAGTCTCCAAGGGGGTTAGTAACTGCACCTGCTCATATAGCTAGTGAGTGGAGGTTAAAAACAAATTACAAAGGGAAGAATCATATACAGCATTATTTTCTCCTAGAGCAGCACGGAAGTCTGTGGTACCTTTAAGGGATTCAGCTTTGAGAAGAAATGTTAGTCAAAAGTTTCAGAGCAGACACTATCCTGCAGACAATGAGCTCAGGGCTCCCCCTTCTGACTCAAGTTGCGTAAAACACCAGCTGTGGGACAGAGAAGTGCCATCCTGGTGGGTCTCCTGCTGTTGTTGTCCTCCCAAGCCAGGCAAGGTCCTGTAAAATGATAACTTTCCCTCTCTCCCCAACTCCCCACAGTCTGAGACTCCAAACCCCAGTTCTGCCAAAAGCCCTTCCACAGCCGTGCTTCCTTTTGCCTAGGAGTCAAAAACAAGATCCGTACATCAAAATGCAGAGTGAAAGGCATGTCTAGAGCAGCCAAGAGGATGCTAAAGAAGTTTGCCCGGTCTCCATTGTGAAAATGACTAGACTACTCAAAGCAATTTACAGATTCAGTGCAATCCCTATCAAACTACCAATGGCATTTTTCACAGAACTAGAACAAAAAATTTCACAATTTGTATGGAAACACAAAAGACCCCAAATAGCCAAAGCAATCTTGAGAAAGAAAAATGGAGCTGGAGGCATCAGGCTCCCTGACTTCAGACTATACTACAAAGTTACAGTAATCAAGACAGTATGGTACTGACACAAAAACAGAAATATAGATCAATGGATATATTTGGGGCAGGATAGAAAACTCAGAGATAAACCCATGCACATATGGTCACCTTATCTTTGATAAAGGAGGCAAGAATACACAATAGAGAAAAGATACCCTCTTCAATAAGTGGTGCTGGGGAAACCGCACAGCTACATGTAAAAGAATGAAGTTAGAACACTTCCTAACACCTTACACAAAAATAAACTCAAAATGGATCAAAGACCTAAATGTAAGGCCAGACACTATCAAACTCTTAGAGGAAAACACAGGCAGAACATTCTATGACATAAATCACAGCAAGGTACTTTTTGACCCACCTCCTAGAGAAATAGAAATAAAAATAAACACATGGGACCTAATGAAACTTAAAAGCTTTTGCACAGCAAAGGAAACCATAAACAAGATGAAAAGACAACCCTCAGAATGGGAGAAAATATTTACAAATGAAGCAATTGACAAAGGATTAACCTCCAAAATATACAAGCAGCTCATGCAGCTCAATAACAAAAAACAAACAACCCAATCCAAAAATGGGAGAAGACCTAAATAGACATTTCTCCAAAGATATACAGATTGCCAACAAACACATGAAAGGATGCTCAACATCACTAATCATTAGAGAAATGCAAATCAAAACCACAATGAGGTATTACCTCACACCAGTCAGAATGGCCATCATCAAAAAATCTACAAACAGTAAATACTGGAGAGGGTATGGAGAAAGGGAACCCTCTTGCACTGTTGGTGGGAATGTAAATTGATACAGCCACTATGGAGAACAGTATGGAGGTTCCTTAAAACACTAAAAATAGAACTACCATACCACCCAGCAATCCCACTTCTGGGCATGTACCCTGAGAACACCATAATTCAAAGAGTCATGTACCACAATGTTCATTGCAGCTCTATTTACAATAGCCAGGACATGGAAGCAACATAAGTGTCCATCGACAGATGAATGGATAAAGAAGATGTGGCACATATATACAATGGAATATTACTCAGCCATAAAAAGAAACGAAACTCAGTTATTTGTAGTGAGGTGAATGGACCTAGAGTCTGTCATACAGAGTGAAGTAAGTCAGAAGGAGACAAACAAATACTGTAAGCTAACACATATATATGGAATCTAAAAAAAAAAAATTGTTCTAATGAACCTAGGGGCAGGACAGGAATAAAGACACAGACGTAGAGAATGGACTTGAGGATGCTGGGAGGGGGAAGGGTAACCTGGGATGAAGTAAGAGAGTAGCATTGACATATATACACTACCAAATGTAAAATAGCTAGTGGGAAGCAGCTGCATCACACAGGGAGATCAGCTCAGTGCTATGTGACCATGAAGAGGGGTGGGATAGGGAGGGTGGGAGGGAGACACAAGAGGGAAGGGATATGGGGATATATGTATATGTATATGTATATGTATAGCTGATTCACTTTGTTATACAGCAGAAACTAACACAACATTGTAAAGCAATTATACTCCAATAAAGATGTTAAAAAAAAAAGTAAAAAAATTTAAAAATTAAAAAAGAAGTTCACCCGGGCCGAACAGCTAAACTGGCCGAGAAAGAGAGAGGCTGGGGCAGCCCTGGAAAGGCCTTCTCTGTGTGTGTCCAGGGGACTAGAGGACAGAGGAGAGGCTTCTTCTGCAGAATTGTGAATAACTGTGCCACTGCTGAGCATTCTGGTCCATCCAGAATATCAAAAGTATGTTCATCATAGTAGAGGATAAATGATAATTAATATTAATTCTAATAAGAATGATGGAGGTTAACCTAAAACCACATGTTTGAGTGTTTGCATATGTTAAACAACTATGCTACATATAAGGCAGCATATCTTCATAGATAGCTACATATGAGGAGTGAAGTGATTATTTTAGCTGGCACCAGAATACCTCCCTAGGAAAAGCACTTGTTTAGGAAAATATCAAATGGGCCCCTTGAGGTACAAGGTGAGATCTTGAGTTTGTGGGCATGGCAACACAAAAGACAGCACAACATCAATAGCATGTTTTTGTGTGTCTGTTTTTAAGGAGGAAAGAGAGAGAAACACAGCCGATGGTCTTGGAGCTCTGATGCTCCCTGGAAAAAGGCAGCAGTGAAAAATTTCTGATGAGGGCAAACAAAGGACTTTTAAGAACAAGGATGTCTCACAGACAACTTGAAATTATGTGTACTGATGTGATGAAATCCTGTCCTCCGTCTTCTTCAAACCTTCAGTAGAGGTGGCTACCCACACAGAGTCGCCGTGTGTGTAGAAATCATAGAGTGTCCAGGGTTGAAATGGTATGGGGAAACAAGCAGACGGTGGCTAGATGTCCATACATGAACCAAATCAGTGGGGACAGAAGGCAGAGCCATGACAACAGAGCCACTTCCCATCTCCACCCATCTACCTCCCAAGGAAATCGTGGAGAGGACATGGATTAGGGGGTCAAGCAGTTTTATCTACTCTTAAGCAGTTCGAAGGGCCTGGTGAACATCTTGGTTAACATAAATATCATGTAAATATTGCCTAACCATACGGACATGTAGATACAGGGTAATATCAGTGTACATTTGTATGGTATTTTTCACACTTAACAAAGCTGGTATTTAGGAATTTGGGGTGTCATTAGGCACTTTTAGGTCCTGAGATATATCTGATGCAGGAACTTGTTTACAAAATGCTCTTAAGAAAATGAAAAGAACATGCCACAGTCTGGGAGAAACTATTTACAAATCACATATCTGATAAAGGACTTGTGTGTAGAATATATTAAAAAATACTCTCAAAACTCAACAATAAGAAAATAACCCAATAAAAATGGGTGATATATTTGAATGAATACTGTACCAAAGAGACAGATGAATAGTAAATCAGTACCTGGAAACATGCAAGCCTTCTTCATAGGTATTTTTTTGTGTGCTTGTGTGTATGTGTGTGGTTTAGATCAGATAATGAATGTGAAATGGTTTTTAATTACACAGGAGCCCATTTGATTACATGAGGACCTACCATAGCCACTACCCTTCCTGAGGAATGTCCAGCAGCCATCCTGGTCCAATTCTGTATGTGACACACTTGAGGTCTGTCCAGCAGAGAAGGCAAGGCCCTCACTGATATGGACTTCTGTGTCGACTAGTCTAGTTATGAGACAGAGAGTCAACAGCTGGTAGTGCAGTCGGAAGGTGAAGGGCACCCAGAACCAGGTCTTGCTAATTGCAAACATCTTCTCTAAATCTGTCATACCGGTGCTTACTGAGCCTGAAAAAGAAATTGTTTTATGAATTTATCCTATTTTTTCTCAACGTTAATTGTTGCTTTATAAATATCAGTTTAATTGTCTAAAATCTCTTAGAATATTTAGTTTAAAACAATCAAACTCTGAGATTGGACTAGAATTGCCAGCACAGAAAAGCACTCTTAATTTAGCAGGACCACGTTAATCACTTAATTTGTTAATTGACTTGATGGATAGTACTCCAAAAACTTGTTCCCATCAAACAATTATCACCAAATCAGTAAATTTGGCTTCAGTTGGCATTCCGTTTCAAAATCTTTGCTTTACTTTATAATTCCCTGCGTAGGGTGTTCTTAGGAAACTCAAAATGCATTATTTAAATTATATCCCCCAACAATTAGCCTAGGAATAAGAAAAAAATGGAGTTCCCTTCAAAAGACCTTCTTAAGAAAATTAAAGGACTGTTACAGACTGGGAGAATATATTTGTACGTCACATATATGATAAAGGACTTAACATCTGTGCATAAAGAACTCGCAAAACTCAAAAATGGTAAAACAACCCAGTAAAAGACTTGAATCCATTTCACGAAAGAAGATACACAGATGGCTAATAGGACAGGAAAAGATGATCAACATCATTAGGCATTAAGGAAATGTAAATTAAAGCCACAATGAGACACCACTGCATACTTACCAGAATGGCTAAAGACTGACCCTATCAATAATTGGTAAGGATGTAGAGCAACTGGAACTCTCATACACTGCTGGTGGAAATAAAACACTCTACAGTCTCTTTGGAAAATCATTCTGCAGTTCCTAAAAAAGGTAAACATACACTACCATACGACCCAGCCATTCCACTCGGTTATTTACCAAAGAGAAAGGAAAGCATGTTTCTATGCATAGACTTGTATATGAATGTTTGTAGGAGATTTACTTGTAATATCCCCAAATTAGAAACAACTCAAATGCCCATCACAAATGAATGATTAAAAAATGATTGTAGTATATCCAGATAATGAATACTATTTAGCAATAAAAAGGGATGAATCCTTGATAAACACATGGCATGGATAAATCTCGAAATTATGCTGAGTATAAGAAGACAGACCAAAAAAAGGAGTACATTCTGTATTGTCCCATTCATACAAAATTCTAGAAGGGAAAACTAGTTTATAATGACAGAAAGCAAATTGATGGTTACCTGAGGATGGGGGTGGTGGGAGTGAGGAACGAGATGGAGGGAGAAACTACAAAGGGACATGAGGAAACTTTTGGGGGGACATGGATATGTTCTCTGTGTTGTTGTCGATGGTTTCAGGAGTATACATATATGTCAAAACCAATCAAAGTGTTCACTTTAAATATGCAGTTTATTGGATGTCAGTTATGCTTCATTAAAGTTCTTAAAAATATATAAGAAAACAAATACAAAGTAAAATGGAGCCAAGGCATCGTGTGTCCCTTTGTCAGAATCAACATACTTTGTTTGATGGCTTAAGATCTCTTAATAAGAGTCCAAGATAAGATTAAATCAATAGGCTCTCAGAAAGGAAAAATTATCTTATAGTCTAAGTTCAACATTGTCAGCAGTTAGATTGTAAGAGGCTTTTATGTCACACTGCAATAGTCTTTCATATTTTAAAAGGTTGCCCAAGAAGTTGGTCAATATCCTCTCACGCTAAAACTCTGAAAAAAAGCCCAGAGCACTTTATAAATAGTATAAAATTTATCATTTTAACCATTTCTAAGTGTACATTTTTGTAGCAGTAAGTATATTCACATAGTTGTGCAACCATCACCACCATTCAACTCCAGAGCTTTGTTATCTTTTCCAACTGAAACTCTGTACCCATTAAATACTAGTTCACCATTTTCCCCTACCCCTACCCCTGGTAATCACCATTCTATTTTCTTTTTTTTTTCACCATTCTATTTTCTGTCTCTATGAATTTGACTACTCTAAGTACCTCATATAAGTGGACTCATACAGTATTTATTCATTTGTGACTGACTTATTTCACTTAGTATATTGTCTTCAAGTTCCAGCCATGTTGTAGCATGTGTCAAAATTTCCTTCCTCTTTATGGATGAACAATATTCCATTGTATGTATATACCACATTTTGTTTATCCATTCCTCCATTGATGGACATCTGAGTTGCTTCCACCTTTTGGTTATTTTGATTAGTACTGCTTTGAACGTGGGTGTACAAATACCCGTTTGACTCCCAGGTATTTGTATTTTTTTCTAAATCTCTAATTGAGCATGGTAACCTGAATTTGTTGCATTAGTTACCTTTTAGACCTCAAGACAAAGTGGCATGGGGGTAATTTACATAAAGACACGAGTTTAACCAGAAGTGGAATTGCTGTATCAATGGTAATTCCATATTTAATTTTTGAGGAATCATCAAGGTAACTATATTTAAGTTGTGTCTTTAAGATGCAAACATCTGCTATAATAGCATAATGCAAACACAGCAATAATAGCTACATTTCTTAAGGACATACATTCTGCAAGGGACTCTGCTAAACGTGTTATAAATATATACCATCTTATTTAATCCTTCTGAGAGGATTCCTCCCTAGGAGGAAAGTATTACTGTATTCTTTCTACACATAAGAAAACCAAGGCTCAGTAAGGTTAAGTAACTTGCCCAAGTCCACAGTTGGTAAGTACAGAGACATATTTGGAACCTGACACCATACTCTCAACTACCTGTAATCATCTACTACCTGCCAAACTGTTATTTTTATCCAACAACATAGCACTGATCTTGTGGTTTAAAGAGAGCACGAGGAGCTCTATGGCCCAGTGGCTCTGGCTCCTGGCTTTGCTCCAAATGCCTATGAGGACCTTCTGCAGAAGGGGCTGCTCTCTTCCCTCAAGAAGTTTGTCTCCCTTCCATCCCCACCCTTTCATAAAAGGACTTTCTCTCCCTTGCTGTAGGGAGATTAGTAGGAAATTCCCATCTGCTCCCTAGCCAGACTCTACAGAGACTATTTTCTCTTCAGGTTTTAGGAGGCAATTGTCTGAACCATGAGTCATAGTTTTCCCTGGCAAGGATGCATTTCCTTCTCCAGACCACTATGTTTTTATCCTTGTACCAGCAAGAAAGCTCTGTATGCAGTTTCCATTTCAAGTCTTACACCAGCTGCTTTCGTTATCTCATAGGAATGTTTAAGAACAAAAAATGGCCTGTGTTTTTTTTGTTTTGTTTTTTTTAACATCTTTATTGGAGTATAATTGCTTTACAATGGTGTGTTAGTTTCTGCTTTATAACAAAGTGAATCAGTTATACATATACATATGTTCCCATATCTCTTCCCTCTTTGGCCTGTGTTGTTTAATGGAAATACCCAACAAATTTCTCTTTCCTTTCACTTTTTAATTTCTTGGCTCCTTTTCTTTTTTATGAAAATCCAGAGGAAAAACAAATAGTTTTCAAAGCAAAAAATGACTTACTAATCCAGAAATGCAAGAAGTGGGAATCTGTGAATTTAAAAGTCCAAATATTAAAAAAAAAAAAAAAAAAAAGGTTTCTTTAGTGGAAAAAGCACAGGACATGGAGTTTTATAAACCTGAGAGCTAAGGAGGGTTCTGACACTTTCTAGCTGTATGATCTTGGGCAAGTTATGCAAACTGGAGATAATCATACCTCAAATTCTTGAGAAATAAATGTCCAGAATGTATGACTTGGTTTAGCACAGGGCCTTGCCTGTGGAAGATGCCCAATGTTTAACTTAATTAAAAGTGAGTAAAAATTGTAGAAATTTCTTACATAAAATTAAGCGAGCTTAAGGAGCACCCTTCCCAAAATCTCATACAAAAAGCAAGTCCTTTGGGATAAAAATGAATGTCATTTTTACCAAAGTCATATTGACAGATATTGGAAAAGGATATTCAGCATCTCTGATTACAAAGTGTAAATAAAACACTTCTAAAATTCCAACTTCAACATTCTATAAGTGGCCTCTGCAAGGTTATTTAAGAAACAAGATCAATTGTTTTGCAAATCTTTGAAATGTCAAGAAAAAAGATGGGTAAAACAGATTGTAGGAAAGTGTGAATAAGAAGAAGAGTCAGTCTTTGTCCATCTCCTGTGATGGGCCTGAACTGTTCTCAGCTGTTTATATGTTACACTGGACATCTGTTGTGGTCTGCTTAGCATCTAGGACCACCACTGACAGCTGTGGGATTGGGACCATGCCCAACTCTGCGAATGGGCCTCTGACCCAAGCTGAACCACTGAGAGCACTGGTATCTCCATGGCCACAGTGGCTGGTCAGGAGGAGCTGAGTGACACAAGTAGAGGCCATGAGAGTGACAAGAAGAACTCCGGCTGGAACGCTGAGGAAAAAGGAGTCTTTGTCTGTGGTAGCAGGTGCCTGGTTCAGTGTAAGCTTGGAACCAGGACTGTCACGTCCGGCTGCACAGCTTATGTTCTGCACACCTTTAGATGGTGCTCTTCTCTGGGGAGCCTGACATGTCCCACACTGGAAGAAATGCTGAGGAATAAAGCCAGAAAGGACAGCAGAAGGGAAAGATAGATGAAGACACATTCCTGAATATATTGTTTCAGCCATACCTGAAGCCAGGTGAACTTCTAAAGTGTTTGTTATATGATCCTTGAAATAGGGTTATAGAGGACTGGAAAATCAACTAGAAACCCACCCATTCCCTCAATAACCTCTCCTGCCTTTGAAAGTAACTCATGTACACATTCCTTCACGCTAACTTTCGTGAAGGTCTGCAGGTAGATCTGCCCATCCTTAGATGTGAGGAGAGGTACTTACTTGACTGGTTTTTTCCTTGTTCTTCCTGGGTGAGCTGCTGTTTACACACTAACCAAGGTCAGTGATTTATGAACTCTCCTACAACCTCACCACACCAGACACTGCTAAGCACTGGGCTTACATAGACAAACACGGTACGAATGTTATCCTCAAGAAGCTCATTTTCAAGGGAAGAAACAGATAAGTCTATGACTAAAAATGATAGCATGATGATAAATGTCATTTTAACATAATGAACAGTTTCCTATAGAAGCCCAGATTTGTCTGTCTGATGTTTTGAGCAGCCTTCACATAGAAAGTATTTGAACTTGGATTTGAAGAGATTGTAGCATTTAAAAATGAAAAGAGGGCTTCCCTGGCGGTGCAGTGGTTGAGAGTCTGCCTGCCAATGCAGGGGACATGGGTTCGTGCCCTGGTCCGGGAAGATCCCACGTGCCGCGGAGCGGCTAGGCCCGTGAGCCATGGCCGCTGAGCCTGTGCATTTGGAGCCTGTGCTCCGCAACGGGAGAGGCCACAGCAGTGAGAGGCCCGCGTACCGCAAAAAAAAAAAAAAAAAAAGAGAGAACATTTCAGAAAAGAGCGATCTGCACAAAAGAAAAGTCATGAAAACACATGGCCTGTTCAGGGAATGTAATGAAGGACCGTGTAACAGGTATTGGGTAAGAGTGAGAAGGAAATGAAGCTGGAATTTAAATTGGGATAGATGCTGAGGGCCTGGAGAGTCGGGTGTTTAAGGAGAGGAGTGGCCTGGTCAGATCTCTTTAAGACAGGAGACTCTGTCACAGATGGAAGGGGTGGATTAGAGCAGGTTGGGGATGGAGGTCAAGAGGCTACTGAGGGTCTGAGCACGAGGGGATGGTGGCCTGAACTAGGACTGAGAAGGGGTCAGTTTATAGACACATATGATGGGAATTCAGTTCTGCATAATCCTCTCAGCCTTAATATGCTCTTTTCTCTTCATATTCACAACTTTATTCCAATGTTGCCATCATCACAGGGATTAATTTTTGAAATGAACGAAATTATAATTCTTAATCAGACTGAGAAACAACAGTTGGTGTTATTAATAAAACACCCCTATAACCCTAGAACCGCTTCTCAGCTCACCATAAAGCTAATGAGGGGTCTCTAAAGCAGGGACTATGGATGACAGGTTGGGCACAAGAAGTCATCTGAAGAGATTAACATCCTCTATATACATGCAAGGTATAAATCTATTTCTATACAACACTGAGTATTGTTCCTGTCTGATTGCATTTCAACAGCTTTACCTAGGAGCACCGAGAAGCCTTTCCCATTCAGTGGCAGGTATTGCCAAGCTTTCAACTAATGGGGTAGGGCATGTACCCTGCTCTCTGGCTCATCCAGCGAGACTGTGACAGTTCTATTCAATGTCCCCTCTCTCACCTGCAGATCACTATCTCTTAACCCTGACGAAATTCAGACTTTTGTGGCAGGTTGTATTCGTTTGCTAAAGCTGCTGTACAAAGTACCACAAATTGGGTGGCTTAGAACAACAGAAATTTACTTTCTCAGTCTGGAGTGTAGAGGTTGGAAATCAAGGTGTTGGCAGGGTCTGTTCCTTCTGAGGGCTGTGAAAGAGAATCTGCCCTGTGCCTCTCTCCTAACTTCTCATGGTTTGTAGGAATCTTTGGCATTCCTGGGCTTCTGCTGCATCACCCTGATCTTGGTGTTCATCTCTATATGCTGAGAGATCTGTGTGCATGTCTGTATCCAAATTTTCACTTTTTATAAGGACAATTAATCTTATTGGATTAGGGGCCCCACCCTATTCCAGTAAATGACCTCATTCCAACTTAGCTAATTATATCTGCAACAACCCTATTTCCAAATAAGTTCACATTCTCAGGTATTGGGGATTGATGCCAGCATTTAAATTGGGGAGGGACATATTTCATAACATCATACAGGGGAAGATGAAATATCTCCTTGTCTTCTCCCCTAGGTACTTCTTTGTGTGGGGTGGAAGTTTATCAACTTTTCTGTCAGGTTTTGCCATGAAAGAGGGTCCCCTCTCCCACCTCAGCTTCCCCCAGCTGCAGTAGACAGGGGCACAGACAACTTCAACTTTCCTTGAAATACTGCTATGAAGCCAAGATGAAAACCAGTCAACTAAAAATGCCATAAAGATCTTCATAGTCTGTTAAAATCATCCCTTCCATCATATTTGCTGTAAACTTTATAAATAGTTTAAAAGACAAGAATATATTTGGGGAATGGGCCTCAGACCAATTGGCCTCTGTGTGGATCTTAGCATCTGTTGAGGAAGGGGAGCCATACTCGGGGAGGGAGATAATATTCAATATTAGCTTCTTCCCCTGGGCTGCAACTTGAGCTCTCCTAAAATCCAACATAGTTGAATCCCATGGATTAATTTTCTACTGTACACCCTACCCCTGAAATCATAAATGTGGTCTGCATGAGAGATTCATTTTCCTTCTATTTACTTAACTTTGTTCTTACTTCTTAGGGCCTAATAACATTGGACTTTTTTTTTTTTTTTTTTTTTTTTTGCGGTACGCGGGCCTCTCACTGCTGTGGCCTCTCCCATTGTGGAGCACAGGCTCCGGACGCACAGGCCCAGTGGCCATGGCTCACGGGCCCAGCCGCTCCACGGCACGTGGGATCCTCCCGGACCAGGGCACGAACCCACGCCCCCTGCATCGGCAGGCAGACTCTCAACCACTGCACCACCAGAGAAGCCCACATTGGACTTATTAAGCCAAGAGTGCTCAGCCTCTCTGGGCTTCATTATAATGCTTTCTATGATGATCAACAAAGAAGGTTCCTTTTTTTTTTTTTTTTTTTTTTTTGCGGTACGCGGGCCTCTCACTGTTGTGGCCTCTCCCGTTGCGGAGCACAGGCTCCGGACGCACAGGCTCAGCGGCCATGGCTCACGGGCCCAGCTGCTCCCCGGCATGTGGGATCTTCCTGGACCGGGGCACGAACCCATGTCCCCTGCATCGGCAGGCGGACTCTCAACCACTGCGCCACCAGGGAAGCCCAGAAGGTTCCATTTTTAAATTGCTTCATCCTAAACGCTTGGTTTCACCCCAGGGTCAGTTGTCTTGGGGAGGCATGTGTGAAGGGGCGGTGGTGGACAATTTCATTCTGCGTCGCTATCTGTTAGGACTTTTTGGGCACAAGTAAGAGCTTAAATATGGAAGGTGGTTTTTTTCTCTTTACAGACAATTACCATCTGTCTTCCCTTGCCGAAATATGGGAGTCTTTATTACAAAGCACTGCAATCTTTATGCCAAAGTAGAATTTCATAAAATTTGCACAAACTCCCAGATAGCTCAGTTGCTCTCTTCTGTGTCAGTTAAAACAACAGCATGGTTGGTTGGCTAAAAAGACAGAACTTAGCATGAAGCCATGGCTATCTCAAATGTATTTTTAGAAAGAAAAAAATGGACTGGACACGTCATATTCTGACTCCATGTGCAATAAAGTTTCTGTCTTTCATCATACGGTTTCACAGACATTGCTGCCTGAACCCAGCCTCCCACTGGAAATCATTTTAAGTTTGGTGCCCCACACTGGACTTTTAGGCTGACTCTCACTTCCCATTCCCTGGTAGCTCAAGCAAATAAACACCACAATGAAAAAGATGACAGGGACAGCATTCCATTTTTAGATGTCTTATCACAGAGAGCTGTTACCATTTTTAGGTGTCACAGAGAGCTCTTACCAGTTCCTAATGAAACTGTCTTCCCTCTTCTATCTTCCTTCCCTCTCTGATCATCACTTGGGAATAGAAAAATACAGTCAGCCCACAGGTGAGTGATTAAGAGACACTGAGACAGTACCAAAAAGCCTTTTGAAGGTTCTGAGCAAGTGTGATGGACTATTAAGCTGTGATAACTTCCAAGGAGACATCATCTCACTCATCGGTAACACATTTTTCATCAACAAGTCTAAAAACTCTCCTGATTTTTTCTTCTTCCTTTTTTTTTTCCTTTTGATTTGCTGAAAGTGATAAATGGTAATAACTCAGAGAAAATAGTAGTGGAGGGAAGCAGTGGGAGAACAATTTGCAACTCTGATTTGTTGATCTTAATAAACTGCTGTCATTGACCAACTTGGAGAACACTGCCCCTGTGGAACCCATTGTCCAAATGCACCTGGCTGTGATACTAAGTGGTAACCTACCTGGTTGTGTGTGAAACACATTTTGCCTCCAATAGAGGATGGCCTATCAGTGACCTTGCCCACCATGAACTGACCAAAATAGGAGAAAATATATTTTCGTAGATTTTTCCCCAGGTCTGATCATGCAGTAACAAAGTTTGCAGGTGCTCCAAAACAATGATCCTTAACTAGTTGTCATATTATTTCCCTCCTGGCCAAAATAACTAACAGTCTAGTTTTAATACCCTCTGCATGTATCGCATCTTTCTCAATACAGCATTTTAATTCCAAAAAATAGGCTCGCCATAGAGCAGATTAGAGATCTGAGTACTAAAAACTTTAATAGTTTACTCTAAGTCAAGTGGTTAATAAGTAGCAGAGGCAAGATTCAAAGATATGCAAAACTTTAATAGGCTCAGACAATGGTATTATTTAGTAATTCTTCATTTCTTAACAGGGAGATGGGGACTATATTTAGTACACATTCCTATGAGGGACAACTGAACATCCTTAACTTCCTGCACATTTCTTTATTCACTATTCATTCTATATATGTGAATTGGACAACTTGTCATACACAAGACATTCAAGACACTGTGCCTGCCCTCAGGTAGCTCAGTCTCATTGGAGAAGACAGCTAGAAGACAAGATAATAACCATAGTCACAGAGCTATGAGAGAGTGGCTGAAGTGCAGAGAATGGAGATGAGTCCTTCTTGACACCCATGGTTAGGTTCCCTATCTGGTGAAGCAAACAGAAGCGGCTTGAGCCTGTGAATTTTAGTTCTATCACTCAAAGATTTCCCATTTTATCTGGTTTCCACATCTCTTTAAAATTATAATTGAATGTAAAGGACTTTTGTGCTGTTTTTTAATAGGTTTAAAGCAAAAGGTCTGGATTAAAATAAACATAAGGATATCTATATAAGAATCCTTATATTTATGTCAGCACATAAATTATGTGACTTTGGACAAATTTCTTAATCTCTCTGAGGTTCAGCTTCATCAATTTAATAATGGGCTAATGATATGATATCACTTATATGTGGAGTCTAAAATATGAGACAAATGAACTTCTTTATGAAACAGAAACAGACTCACAGACACAGAAAACAAACTTGTGGTTACCAAAGGGGAAAGCAGAGAGAGGAATAAATTAGGAGTTTGGGATTAGCAGATACAAGCTACTATATATAAGATAGGTAAACAACAAGGTCCTACTGAATAGCACAGGGAACTATATTCAATATCCTGTAATAAACCATAATGGAAAAGAATATGAAAAAGACTATGTATATAAATGTGTATAGCTGCATCACTTTGCTGTACAACAGAAACTAATACAACATTGTAAATCAACTATGCTTCAATTTAAAAAATAAACTAAAAATAGGCTAACGAAATGATTTATCTCTAAGATTTAAGGTATGAGATATTATATGTAAATCCCTAGCACAATTCCTCATACATAGCAAGTGCCAGACAAATGTTAGCTATTGTTGCCATTGGCTACATCGGCTACTCACCTCTACTCAAACACAGATTAAGCCTTAGTAGAAAGAAAATACATAAGACTGAAAAGAGGAAAGCTAAAGTTTTCATTTGCACACATGTCTCCATTATGTTAAATACAAGCCGACTTTCATGCTGATGATAAGCAGGAATAAAGGAATTGATGGAAAAAAGAAGTTATTCTAAGATTAGTATTTCCTGGTACCATCAAAGGAATTCTTAACACATAAGAACTTGAGAGTCATCTTTTCTTATCATTAGTAAAAAGAATTTGTTTTGGGCTTCCCTGGTGGCGCAGTGGTTGAGAGTCCGCCTGCCAATGCAGGGGACATGGGTTCGTGCCCCGGTCCGCGAAGATCCCACATGCTGCAGCGGCTGGGCCCGTGAGCCATGGCCGCTGGGCCTGCGCATCCGGAGCCTGTGCTCCACAGTGGGAGAGTCCACAACAGTAAGAGGCCCGCATACAGCAAAAAAAAAAAAGAATTTGTTTTAAAATGTGTACCAGCAACCACAACTTAGAATGCTCTAATGAAATCAGCTCATTTCATAATAGTAGTTTAACGATGATTTAATTACAGTGTTTATTTCAGTACATTCTTTAATGGAGAAAGAAATGGTTCCACTCAAAAGTCTTCCTCAATAAATTGCATTTAAACAGTCTTAATACTCAGGCTCATACAAAGATTGCCTGTGATTTTAGATAGACAGTTTTTTTTTAAAAGCAGCACTTGAAAGTGCTCTTGTAATTTAACCCCCAAATTCTGATTTTCAAATGGAGAGCAGGGGATTTACCAAATATGTGATGAAGAATCATGTTTTCATGTTCTTTCGTTTTGGCAGGAACTCTTGTTTCAATTGAAAACATTCCCTTACCATCACGGAAACCCAGAAGGCAATCATGAGTTAAGACCTGAAAAATAAAACTGAAAGAAAAGACTGGAACAACATGTGGTCGTCATTTTCAAGGCCACAGAGAGAGGAAGTGGTTTTCCACTGCTAGCTAAGCAAAGGCAGGCACACGTACCACATTAATGTGGAGGGTAGACAGTAAAAATACAAAGAGGTGGAAGTTCCCCTTTCATTCATGGTGAAGCAGGTGCTGACTTGCCCTGCAGTTAGGACTGCTTAGTTTAGGATCCTGATGTCATTTTATATTTGAGGTAAAGGTTTTCTGTTTACATTTGTGGCCTCTCACAACCACTTGAAAGATATGGCCATCTCACTCACTTGGGTTCCTCTTCGGTAAAGATGAACCTTTGTATGTCCCCAAGACCACAATTAGAAGTTTGATTGCAAATCACTACCCCTGAATTTTCAGCCTTACAAATTATTTTATCTGTCCATGTCTAGGAAGGAAGGAAGGAAGGAAGGAAGGAAGGAAGGAAGAAAGGAAGGAAGAAAGAAAGGAGAGAGAGAGGAAGGAGGAAGGAAGGAAGGAAGGGGGAAGGAAGGAAGGAAGAAGAAAAAAGTGGTGTTTTTATTTCAAAAATATATTTACAATGTCAGGTTATAAAAACAGTATTAACTTAGAGAAATCACTATATTATTTTTCCAGCCTCCTTTATAGCTTGTGGTCACCTTTCTTGTTTAATCTCCCTTCATCCACCCCAGACTTAAATCCTGCTTCACTCACGCTCAAGCAAATAAGACACATACCTAAGGTATCATAAAATTTACAAGGGATGGCAACTCACCTTCCCCCCTTCTCATGGCAGCCATTGCTAGCTGATTACAGTACTCTCACCATTCAGCCCAAATGAAGCCTCAGGATCCTTCTAGCTCCAGAAGACTGAGACCAATCGATCTGGCATGAAATTTTTTTGTCATCTCCAGTTTAGAGCGCAGTCCCCCTAATCTTGCATCTCCTTCACCCAATAACATTGCCTCCACTAGTTAGTGATCCTTGGTACATTTAATCTTTCTGAGATTTGCTTTTCTTACCCATAAAATGAGGATCATATCATTACCCCACATTGAGTCTGTAATAAGATTATGTATATGAAAATACTACGCAAACATACACAATAGTTTGTTTTATTCTACTCCCTTTAATTGTTCCCATAATAATTGGCTTTCTCCTTCAAAACATTCTGGTCTGCCTTACACACAGTAGTGCACCATTTAGCACAGGGCCTGCACATAATTGGTTCTCCATAAACATTAGCCCTGCCCCACCCCACTGTCCCTTTATGACTCACTCCTAGTAATGTTACTCATTCATCAGTTGTTGGTGTTCACAGTGTTTTCACACTATAATCTGTCCCAGTTAAATAAATTCAAAGCATAATGTCTCAAAGAAGAATTTTAAAACTATATCTTGATTGGTTTCACTAGTCATTCACCAGAAGGGTTTTCCACCTTTAAGCAATTATTTCTGCTCTTATATCCAGTCACTGAGCACAGTTCACCCTCACTTTAACCTGTGGACCTCTCCATGCCTTTCCAATGTGGACCATTCCGTGCCTTTGACAAGAATGTTCTCTCCACCTGGACAGCATTCTCCAACTCACCTCCTGTAAGGCCAACTACTCTCTGAGGATGTCCCTGGCTCTTCACTACCTTCCCCATTCCCAGATGGATGACTCAGTCCTTCTAGATAACTCTTCACACTATATTATATTTAATGGCTCTTATCACGTTACTAGAGGTCCTTGCCCATTTCTTGGTCAAGATGTGAGCATCTTGAAGGCAGGGGTCCTAGCTCCTTTTCTTTTTTGTGCCTGTATTCCTAGTATTTAACACAGAGCCCTACACATGGTTAATCTTCAATAAAATTAGAAGGAAGAGTGGGGACTGTTAACATCTTGAGTCTTCATTAATTCACAGCACACAAGGAATCATGGCAGCCAGTGGAGAGCAGGCCGGTAAGATAAAGCTTAATAATCACAAGCAGCTAAGATTTACTGAATACCAACAGTTGCTGGCCACTGTCTTAAGCCCTGTATATGAATAAGCAAAGAACTGAGGCCCAGGCAGTTAATTAGCTGCTTAAGTTTGTAGGGGGTACATCTGATCCAAACCAAGGCAGCCTGGCTTCAGCACTGGCACTCTCCATCATTCTGCTTTACCGCTGAGGGAGGAAAAGAGGAATACTGTGAGTAGAAATGACGTGAGCACAGCTAAATGGGGAGATAGGAGAACAAAGACAAATTTCACACATTCCACAATTCTGATTTTGCTAGGAAAAAACTAACCAAAATCTCAATGTACATAATCACCTTAGAAGAACTTCAAAGTGCAAGTTTGTGATAAAGCACAATTAGCTAAAACAAAGTCTTGAAAACCATACCAAATACTGTATCTAAACAAGCATTTCACCCAGAGACAGTCATCTTGATTGGAACAAGGACAAGCAGCGTAACTCGAGGAAGGAAAGCCACGATAGGCTATGTGTAGAATAATTAAACTAAGGCAAAGACATTCAGTTTTGTTTTCACTTAACTGATTGTTGGTTTTTCATAGCAGATAGTTTATATTTATCATGATTCTAAAATAGAACATGTGTATCACTGTCCAATGATGCTACAGAGTTTTGTATATTATTGAAAAATAGTAAACAAAAATCGGAAAAGACCACGAGAAAGTAGGGGGACACTGAAATGTCATGCAAAACAAAAGTTCTCACAGATATACAAATTCAGAGATGTTGAATCGATGCAATCAAAAGTGATCCACGGGCCTCCCTGGTGGCGCAGTGGTTGAGAGTCCGCCTGCCGATGCAGGGGATACGGGTTCGTGCCCCGGTCTGGGAGGATCCCATATGCCGCGGAGCGGCTGTGCCCGTGAGCCATGGCCGCTGGGCCTGCGCATCCGGAGCCTGTGCTCCGCAACGGGAGAGGCCACAACAGTGAGAGGCCCGCATACCGCAAAAAGAAAAAAAAAAAAAAAAAAAAAAAGTGATCCACAGCCAAGCTCTCTCCGAGGAAGGAGTACATAGTAAAGGGGCCCATGATGACCAGGTGGAGCTTGCCATATTTGTCCTTGGTGCTACTTCTATCCCCTACTGACTGCTCTCTGGACTGTCACTTTTGAAGGAGGAGCAACTGGAAGATTTTACAACATTAAGCAAACCTAGGAGGAAAATTTCCTCTGAGATGTCTAAAGGACAGGAGCAACTTTGGATTCTTCCAGGTTTCAAAAATTGACCAGTTTCCAAAGGAAAGTGCTTTCACTACCATCAAAGAAATGCTGTAGCAGATCTTCAATACTTTCAACCTGAATGTCTCCCAATCTTGGAATGAAGGCAGTTTAGAGAGACTCCTAAGTGGACTTTATCAGCAAATGGAGAAGACAGGGGTGTGTCTGGAGCAGAAAATCGGGCAGGAGGGCCAATCATTCTCACAAAGGGAGGATATCAGACTTGGAATAAAGAATTACTTCTGATGAATCCACAACTATTTGCAGGCCCAAAAGTATAACAACTGTGCCTGGCAGGTTATTCATGTAGAAATCCAAAGGCATTCTCTGTTCATTGAGCAGTTTACAAGAAGACTTCAGGACCAAGAAATAGGTCACTTACATAACTAATTTGGAGTTGATTACCAGTATTATTTTAGATGTCTCCTTAAATCAGTGTAATATTTCTGAGCAACTTTTATTTATTTTTTTATGAATTAGGGTAATATTTTCAGTCAGTTTTCTGGATTAAGATTATTTTGATCATTTGGAAATATTAGTTTACTAATGAATTTTTACTAAAATTAATTATTTATCCTTGAAATATAAATATTATACTTGATTTATGTATAAAATTTTACTTTAAAATTAAATACCTACTATCTTTTAGTTCACTTTTATAATCAATATTACCCAAATTTAGTATTCTTTTTTTTAACATCTTTATTGGAGTATAATTGCTTTACAATGGTGTGTTAATTTCTGCTTTATAACAAAGTGAATCAGCTGTACATATACATATATCCCCATAGCTCCTCCCTCTTACATCTCCCTCCCACCCTCCCTATCCCACCCTTCTAGGTGGTCACAAAGCACCGAGCTGATCTCCCTATGCTATGCGGCTGCTTCCCGCTAGCTATCTATTTTACGTTTGGTAGTGTATATATGTCCATGCCACTCTCTCACTTTGTCCCAGCTTACCCTTCCCGGTCCCCATGTTCTCAAGTCCATTCTCCACTAGGTCTGCGTCCTTATTCCTGTCCTGCCCTGGGTTCTTCATGACCATTTTTTTTCTTTTTTTTTAGATTCCATATATATGCGTTAGCATACAGTATTTGTTTTTCTCTTTCTGACTTCACTCTGTATGACAGACTATAGGTCCATCCACCTCACTACAAATAACTCAATTTCATTTCCTTTTATGGCTGAGTAATATTCCATTGTATATATGTGCCACATCTTCTTAATCCATTCATCTGTTGATGGACACTTAGGTTGCTTCCATGTCCTGGTTATTGGAAATAGAGCTGCAATGAACATTGTAGTACATGACTCTTTTTGAATTGTGGTTTTCTCAGGGTATATGCCCAGTAGGGGGATTGCTGGGATGTATGGTAGTTCTATTTTTAGTTTTTTAAAGAAACTCTATACTGGTCTCCATAGTGGCTGTATCAATTTACATTCCCACCAACAGTGGAAAAGGGTTCCCTTTTCTCCACAGCCTCTCTAGCATTTACTGTTTGTAGATTTTTTGATGACGGCCATTCTGACTGGTGTGAGGTGATACCTCACTGTGGTTTTGATTTGCATTTCTCTAATGATTAGTGATGCTGAGCATGCTTTCATGTGTTTGTTGGCAATCTGTATATCTTCTTTGGAGAAATGTATATTTAGGTCTTCTGCCCATATTTTTGATTGGGTTGTTCGTTTTTTTGATATTGAGCTTCATGAGCCACTTGTACATTTTGGAGATTAATCCTTTGTCAATTGCTTCACTTGCAAATATTTTCTCCCATTCTGAGGGTTGTCTTTTCATCTTGTTTATGGTTTCCTTTGCTGTGCAAAAGCTTTTAAGTTTCATTAGGTCCCATTTGTTTATATCTGTTTTTATTTCCATTTCTCTAGGAGGTGGGTCAAAAAGGATCTTGTTGTGATTTATGTCATAGAGTGTTCTGCCTATGTTTTCCTCTAAGAGTTTGATAGTGTCTGGCCTTACATTTAGGTCTTTAATCCATTTTGAGTTTATCGTTGTGTATGGTGTTAGGGAGGGTTCTAATTTCATTCTTTTACATGTACCTGTCCAGTTTTCCCAGCAGCACTTACTGAAGAGGCTGTCTTTTCTCCATTGTATATTCTTGCATCCTTTATCAAAAATAAGGTGACCATATGTGCATGGGTTTATCTCTGGACTTTCTATACTGTTGCATTGATCTATATTTCTGTTTTTGTGCCAGTACCATACTGTCTTGAATACTGTAGCTTTGTAGTATAGTCTGAAGTCAGGGAGCCTGATTCCTCCAGCTCCGTTTTTCTTTCTCACGATTGCTTTAGCTATTCAGGGTATTTTGTGTATCCATACATATTGTGAAATTTTTTGTTCTAGTTCTGTGAAAAATTCCATTGGTAGTTTGATAGGGATTGCATTGAATCTGTAGATTGCTTTGGGTAGTGGAGTCATTTTCACAATGTTGATTCTTCCAATCCAAGAATATGGTATATCTCTCTAACTGTTTGTATCATCTTAATTTCTTTCATCAGTTTCTTATAGTTTTCTGCATACAGGACTTTTGTCACCTTAGGTAGGCTTATTCCTAGGTATTTTATTCTTTTTGTTGCAGTGGTAAATGGGAGTGTTTCCTCAATTTCTCTTTCAGATTTTTCATCATTATTGTATAGGAATGCAAGAGATTTCTGTGCATTAATTTTTTATCCTGCTACTTTACCAAATTCATTGATTAGCTCTAGTAGTTTTCTGGTGGCATCTTTAGGATTCTCTATGTATAGTACCATGTCATCTGCAAACAGTAACTGTTTTACTTCTTCTTTTCCAATTTGGATTCCTTTTATTTCTTTTTCTTCTCTGTTTGCCATGGTTAGGACTTCCAAAACTATGCTGAATAATAGTGGTTGAGAGTGGATATTCTTGTCTTGTTCATCATTTTAGAGGAAATGGTTTCGGGTTTTCATCATTGAGAACGATGTTGGTTGTGGGTTTGTCATCTGTGGCCTTTATTATGTTGAGGTAAGTTCCCTCTATGCCTACTTTCTGGAGGGTTTTTATCATAAATGGGTGTTGATTTTGTCAAAAGCTTTTTCTGCACCTACTGAGATGATCATATGCTTTTTATTCTTCAATTTGTTAATATGGTGTATCACATTGATTGATTTGCATATATTGAATCCTTGCATTTCTGGGATAAACCCCACTTGATCATGGTGTATGATCTTTTTAATGTGCTGCTGGATTCTGTTTGCTAGTATTTTGTGGAGGATTTTTGCCTCTATGTTCCTCAGTGATATTGGCCTGTAGTTTTCTTTCTTTATGACATCTTTGTTTGGTTTTGGTATCAGGGTGATGGTGGCCTCATAGAATGAGTTTGGGAGTGTTCCTCCCTCTGCTATATTTTGGAAGAGTTTGAGAAAGATAGGTGTTAGCTCTTCTCTAAATGTTTGATAGAATTCGCCTGTGAAACCATCTGGTCTTGAGCTTTTGCTTGATGGAAGATTTTAAATCACAGTTTCAATTTCAGTGCTTGTGATCGGTCTGTTTATATTTTCTATTTCTTCCTGGTTCAGTCTCGGAAGGTTGTGCTTTTCTAAGAATTTGTCCATTTCTTCCTGATTGTCCATTTTATTGACGTAGATTTGCTTGTAGTAATCTCTCATGATCTTTTGTATTTCTGCAGTGTCAGTTGTTACTTCTCCTTTTTCATTTCTAATTCTATTGATTTGAATCTTCTCCCTTTTTTTCTTGATGAGTCTGGCTAATGGTTTATCAATTTTGTTTATCTTCTCAAAGAACCAGCTTTTAGTTTTATTGATCTTTGCTATTGTTTCCTTCATTTCTTTTTCGTTTATTTCTGATCTGACTTTTATGATTTCTTTCTTTCCACTAACTTTGGGTTTTGTTTGTTCTTCTTTCTCTAATTGTTTTAGGTGTAAGGTTAGGTTGTTTATTTGAGCTGTTTCTTCTTTCTTGAGGTAGGATTGTATTGTTATAAACTTCCCTTTAGAACTGCTTTTGCTGCATCCCATAGGTTTTGGGTTGTCGTGTTTTCATTGTCATCTGTTTCTATGTATTTTTTGATTTTCCCTTTGATTTCTCCAGTGATCTCTTGGTTAGTTAGTAGTTTACTGTTTAGCCTCCATGTGTTTGTAGTTTTTACAGATTTTTTCCTGTAATTGATATCTAGTCTCATAGCATTGTGGTCGGAAAAGATACTTCATACAATTTCAATTTTCTTCAATTTACCAAGGCTTGATTTGTGACCCAAGATATGATCTATTCTGGAGAATGTTCCATGAGCACTTGAGAAGAAAGTGTATTCTGTTGTTTTTGGATGGAATGTCCTAGAAATATAAATTAAGTCCATCTTGTTTAATGCATCATTTCAAGCTTGTGTTTCCCTATTTATTTTCATTTTGGATGATCTGTCCATTGGTGAAAGTGAGGTGTAAAAGTCCCCTACATGATTGTGTTACTGTCAATTTCCCCTTTTCTTGGTGTTAGCATTTGCCTTATGTATTGACATGCTCCTATGTTGGGTGCATAAGTATTTCCAATTATATCTTCTTCTTGAATTGATCCCTTGATCTTCTGTAGTGTCCTTCTTTGTCTCTTGTAATAGTCTTTATTTTAAAGTCTATTTTGTCTGATATGAGAATTGCTACTCCAGCTTTCTTTTGATTTCCATTTGCATGGAATATCTTTTTCCATCCCCTCACTTTCAGTCTGTATGTGTCCTTAGGTCTGAAGTGGGTCTCTTACAGACAGCATATATACAGGTCTTATTTTTGTATCCATTCAGCCACTCTATGTCTTTCGGTTGGAGCATTTAATCCATTTACATTTAAGGTAGTTATCGATATGTGTGTTACTATTACCAGTTTCTTAATCGTTTTGGGTTTGTTATTGTAGGTCTTTTCCTTCTCTTGTGTTTCCTGCCTAGAGAAGTTCCTTTAGCACTTGTTGTAAAGTTGGTTTGGTGGTGCTAAATTCTCTTAGCTTTTGCTTGTCTGTAAAGGTTTTAGTTTATCCATTGAATTAATGAGATCCCTGCTGGGTAGAGTAATCTTTGTTGTAGGTTTTTCCCTTTCACCAGTTTAAATATGTCCTGCCACTCCCTTCTGGCTTGCCAATTTTCTGCTGAAAGATAGGCTGTTAACCTTATGGGGATTCCCTTGTATGTTATTTGTTGTTTTCCCTCGCTGCTTTTAATATATTTTCTTTGTTTTTAATTTTTGATGGTTTGATTAATATGTGTCTTGGTGTGTTTCTCCTTGGATTTATCCTGTATGGGACTCTCTGTGGTTCCTGGACTTGACTGAGTATTTTCTTTCCCATATTAGGGAAGTTTTCAACTATAATCTCTTCAAATATTTTCTCAGTCCCTTTCTGTTTCTCTTCTTCTTCTGGGACCCATGTAATTCAAATGTTGGTGTGCTTAATATTGCCCCAGATGTCTCTGAGACTGTCCTCAATTCTTTTCACTCTTTTTTCTTTATTCTGCTCTATGTTAGTTATTTCTACTATTTTATCTTCCAGGTCACTTATCTGTTCTTCTGCCTCAGTTATTCTGCTATTTATTCCTTCTAGAGAATTTTAAATTTCATTTATTGTGTTGTTCATCATTGTTTGTTTGCTCTTTTGTTCTTCTAGGTCCTTGTTAAACGTTTCTTGTATTTTCTCCATTCTATTTCCACGATTTGGGATCATCTTTACTCTCATTACTCTGAATTCTTTTTCAGGTAGACTGCCTATCTCCTCTTAATTTGTTAGGTCTGGTGGGTTTTTACCTTGCTCTTTCATCTGCTGTGTGTTTCTCTGTCTTCTCATTTTGCTTAACTTACTGTGTTTGGGGTCTCCTTTTCGCAGGCTGCAGGTTCATAGTTCCCATTGTTTTTGGTGTCTGCCCCCAGTGGCTAAGGCTGGTTCAGTGGGTTGTGTAGGCTTCCTGGTGGAGGGGACTGGTGCCTGTTTTATGGTGGATGAGACTGGATCTTGTCTTTCTGGTGGGCAGGACTGTGTCTGGCAGTGTTTTTTTGGTGTCTGTGACCTTATTATGATTTTAGGCAGCCTCTCGGCTGATTGGTGGTGTTGTGTTCCTGTCTTGCTAGTTGTTTGACATAGGGTGTACAGCACTGTGGCTTGCTGGTCGTTGAGTGGAGCTGGGTCTTAGCATTGAGATGGAGATCTCTGGGAGAGCTTTCGCTGTTTGATATTATGTGGAGCTGGGAGGTCTCTGGTGGACCAATGTCCTGAACTCGGCTCTCCCACCTCAGAGGCACAGGCCTGACACCCAGCCAGAGCACCAAAACCCTGCCAGCTACATGGCTCAGAAGAAAAGAGAGAAAAAAAGAAAGAAAGAAAGAGAGAAAGAAAGAAAGAAAGAAAGAAAAGAAAGTTATTAAAAATTTAAAAGTATTAAAAATAAAAAAAGAAAGAAAGAAAGAAGAGAGCAACCAAAGCAAAAAACAAATCCACCAATGATAAGAAGCGCTAAAAACTATACTAAGGGAAAAAAAAACGGACAGACAGAACCCTAAGACAAACAGTAAAAGAAAAGCTATACAGACAAAATCACACGAAGTCCACTGCCTCGATTTTGGAATGATTTTTTGTCTATTCAGGTATTCCACAGATGCAGGTTACATCAAGTTGATTGTGGGGATTTAATCCGCTGCTCCTGAGGCTGCTGGGAGAAATTTCCCTTTCTCTTCTTTGTTCGCACAGCTCCCGGGGCTCAGCTTTGGATTTGGCCCCACCTCTGCGTGTAGGTCACCTGAGGGAGTCTGTTCTTTACCCAGACAGGATGGGGTTAAAGGAGCAGCTGATTTGGGGGCTCTGGCTCACTCAGGCCAGGGGGAAGGAGGGGTATGGAATGCAGGGCGAGCCTGCGGTGGCAGAGGCCGGCATGACATTGCACCAGCCTGAGGCGTGCCGTGCGTTCTCCTGGGGAAGTTGTCCCTGGATCACGGGACCCTGGCAGTGGCGGGATGCACAGGCTCCCAGGAGGGGAGGTGTGGATAGTGACCTGTGCTCGCACACAGGCTTCTTGGTGGCTGCAGCAGCAGCCTTAGCGTCTCATGCACGTTCTGGGGTCTGTGCTGATAGCCGTGGCTCGCGCCCGTCTCTGGAGCTCATTTAGGCAGTGCTCTGAATCCCCTCTCTTCGGGCACCCCAAAACAATGGTCTCTTGCCTCTTAGGCAGGTCCATACTTTTTCCCGGACTCCCTCCCGGCTAGCTGTGGCGCATTAGCCCCCTTCAGGCTGTGTTCATGCAGCCAACCCCAGTCCTCTCCCTGGGATCTGACCGAAGCCCGAGCCTCAGCTCCCAGCCCCCACCCGCCCCGGCGGGTGAGCAGACAGGCCTCTCGGGCTGGTGAGTACTGGTCAGCACCGATCCTCTGCATAGGAATCTCTCCACTTTGCCCTCCGCACCCCTGTTGCTGCGCTCTCCTCCATGGCTCTGAAGCTTCCCCCTCCTCCCCGCCACCCGCAGTCTCCACCCACGAAGGGGCTTCCTAGTGTGTGGAAACCTTTCCTCCTTCACAGCTCCCTCCCAGAGGTGCAGGTCCCGTCCCTATTGTTTTGTCTCTGTTTTTTTTCTTTTGCCCTACCCAGGTACGTGGGGAGTTTCTTGCCTTTTGGGAAATCTGAGGTCTTCTGCCAGAGTTCTGTAGGAATAGGTGTTCTGTAGGAGTTGTTCCACATGTTGATGTATTTGTGGGGAGGAAGGTGATCTCCACGTCTTACTCCTCCACCATCTTGAAGGTCTCCCCAAATTTAGTATTTTTATAACTTTCTTCAAAGGGTAATCTTCCAACTGCTTCATTTGACAGAGAAAATAGTTATCTTAAACATCTTTATGATAACCTCACAATGCAGAAGGAAGCTTATAGTAGGGCTATCAGCTGATAAAAGAAGATTGTGACCATGATGACAAAATTGGCAATTTCTGTTCTCAATAAGTCCTAAACTTAAGCTGGAACAGGAACACACCTTCCACCCTAGCCATCATCCCAATCCTGAGCGTGCCTTACGTCTATTCTGGACATTACACGTGATTTCACAGGAGAAGGAGAACAAAGGAAAGCATTGGGATAAAGATGATGGCAGATAAGGAGAAGTGAGGGAAAGGGAGAAATGTGGGGCAGGAATTCCTGAGATGCACTCCTACCAGACCTGACACACTGACAGGTACAGAAAGTCCTCCCCCTTCTTAGACTTCCTGCTCTCCACCTAAGCCCAGCAATGATAAATAATAAATCACTGATGTGTATTCATTCAGTGTTGTCTTCAAGTCTATGTAAGGCTTGGGGCCACATTCTTAATATCACAGTTTATTCAGGGATTTGGACACAGACACACAGAGAAGCAGGCCATGTGAAGGTGGACGCAGAGAGTGGAGCCACGTACCTACAAGGCAAGGATTGCCAGGAGCCACCAGAAGTTAGGAAGGGGCAAGGAAGGAGCCTTCTCTACAGTCTTCAGATAGAACATGGTCCTGCCAACACTTCGATTCTGGATTTCTAGCCCCCAGAACTGTGAGACAAAACATTTCTGTTGTTTTAAGTCACCTAGTTTGTGATACTTTGTTACGGCTCTAGGAAAGGAATACAGTCACCTTGGTTCTCACGGCTCAGTGACCACACACTGACTCAGATCATCTCATGGCCAGTGGTGGCCTCCCTTCAATTGTGAACTTCTCCCACAGTCTGTGGTCTCCCATATTCCCACAATCAGTTTTCTCTTTGTTCATCTCTCTCACTACACTAAGAGAGCTGATGCATCTTACTGACCATGTTGAGTGAAGAGAAAAAGAGCTTCTCAGAAAATTTCACTCCTCAGAAATGGTACCCCTGGGAGTAGCCATTTGGTTTTTGTGATCTCTTAGGACTTCCACCTTTCAAAAGTTCTGTTGCTAAATTAAGAGTTCACATCTCTCCTGTGTATACATCAAAAGCTGTATGTGTCCTCAGAAACATCTCTTGGCACTTTTTTTTTTAACCATTCACTCTGCTCATTCATTAATCTTCAAGTGATCACACCCATTAACTTATTCCACAGATTTACACTTTATATGTGGAGAATCCTCCAGGTGCTAAGAGGCTCTAGTGAGGTGTGCACGGACCAAGGACAGGACCCCTAACTTGTAGAGTTTAGCCCACCTTTCATCTCCAGCATTATAGACTCAGGCACATCATCTCCCTCCACTTCCTTCCTCAGCTCCAGCCTCTTCTTCCAGTCCTCCTCATTAGGGTCGACCACCACCACTTTCCGAGAGAAAGTCTTGAACAGCAATAGCTTCTGCCATTGGCCAGAGTTGTACACATTACACTGATCAAGAATGAAGTTCCAGGCTTCCCTGATGGTTCAGTGGTTGAGAGTCTGCCTCCTGATGCAGGGGACATGGGTTTATGCCCCGTTCCAGGAGGATCCCACATGCTGCGGAGCGGCTGGGCCCATGAGCCATGGCTGCTGAGCCTGCACGTCCAGAGCCTGTGCTCCACAATGGGAGAGACCACAACAGTGAGAGGCCCACGTACCGCAAAAAAAAAAAAAAAAAGAAAAAGAAAAAGAATGAAGTTCCTCTTTGTCCAGGAAGCAATCTGGACCAGCTTACTAGGGCACTGGGAGGCTTGCTGAAATAAAAGGTCTCGGCTTTTGGGGTCCATCTGTGGCTCCTCGAGCCCCTTCATCCTCATTTGATTGAGCACAGTCTCAGCTCCCAGGACATTGTATCTTTTCTCAGGGTTTTCTTTTGCATATTTCAGTGCCCACTGGGTCTTTCCAGATCCAGGCAGTCCCACCATCAGAATCACCTCACACTCCTCTATGGTCTTGGGAGGGACTGCAGTGCACATGCGCTCCTCCACAGGCACGGCATGGATGAACACAAACTCTTCTGGTGGTGGGAAGAAAGTTTCCTTCTTCTGACCAAAGTATAATTCTACAACACAATTTTTGCAGAGGACATGGGGTAGGAGGGCCCGGTCAGCCACAGATTCCTTGTTGATACAGAATGCCACACCAAGGTCTTCTCCATTCTTGGAAAAGGAAAGTTCTACTTCTTCAGCCTCAAAATTAGCAAAGCAGCCAATGACATCATTCTCCCCCAAAGTCTGGCCAAATTCCTCAAACTGCCCATTCTCTGCCTTGAGTCCTCGTCCATTGAAACCATAAGAGAATCCATCCTCACCAAGCTGTGGATGGGAAAAATCAACAGGCCATCCAACTCGAAGGAGAGAAACCTCTGTGCAGCCTTCTTTCATTGGGAGATTCTGGGTTACCTTGGCCTCAAAGCAGACTTTCCCCTCTGTCACTCCATAAGTACTTCTTGCCCCAGACCAAAGGGTGTAGAATTTCTCTGAGAAAAGTGGCTGCCCTCCATAGCAGTCTTTGCTCACCTGAAAATGGAGATCCGAGGTATACGTGTCCAGACTCACAAGAGTCTGATCCTCTTCCTCATCTTTTGCCTCTTCCTTCAGGGGGTGGTGGAGACTTTGAACCTGTTCCTCTGCGGCCTTGTCACCCGGCGCCTCGGATCCCGGCATCTCGTCTCCGCTCCGATCCTCCGGCTCATCTTCCTCCCCCTTGCTGGTGCCCTGCTCTTCGCCACCTGTCACCCCACCTGACTCGGCTGTGGCCTCCTCCGCTGGCTTCTCGGAAGCATAGGGCTCAGCTGCGGCCTCCACGTCTGCCACCTCCAGGGGCTCCAGCGGTGGCTGTGCAGCCTCTCTTGGCACTTTTTAAAGGCTCTGAAAGCTTTTGTTTATTTGCCAGTGAATTTAGTAGAGAATATATTCCACATATGGATTTATATACTGTATATAAAAATGCTTGGTGAAAAATTAAATACAATGTGAACCTGAAATATCCTATCAAAAATTACATTTCAAGCCAATTTAAGAAACTATTTTTGCACTATTTGCCACTTAGAGTTTTAAAAGCATAACAAAACCTAATCAACTAAAACATTTAAAAAACAAGTGACCGGTTTATTTTAAGAGGGATGATGTTTATCTCACCATAACTTCTGTCAGGATAAGATAATACCTGTTAGATGAAGAAAGAGTTAACATGTCAATTCCTATTGATTAGCTGCAGAAATATTTTGTCACCAAAGTGGGTGTATCATACTTGTAAAGTATATATTTTAATAAATAATTTGTTGAATTTCATCTATAATAGTGGGCCAGGCACTGGGCTAAGTGTTTATGTGTATATGCACAAATACACACCAAACAAAATCTAATTTATTCCCACCTCAGTGCTGTGAAGTTAGAACTTTATGGATGAGGAAACTAGAGCTTCAAGAGATGAGTTCCTTACCAAAAAGTTCTCTTGAGTACTAACTGCAACTTGACCATTGTATTTCTATGAGTTTCTGTTTGTTTTTTTGTTTTGTTTTGTGTTTATTTAAGTATATATATTGAAGTGTATGATTTACAATGTTGTGTTAATTTCAGGTGTACAACAAAGTGATTCAGTTATACATGTATATATCTATTCTTTTCAGATTCTTTTCCCTTACAGATTATTATAAGAAATTGAGTAATCTTATCATTATCTAGTTCCCTGTGCTATATAGGAGGTCCTTGTTGGTTATCCATTTTATATTCCTATGATTTTTGAAAAGATATTTAACAAATTTTGACAATACATCATGATAGTTTAGTTATCATTTTAAAGATTTTTCTGTTCAGTTCATCACCCATCAACATTATCTTCTTTTAAAATATACTCTCCCTGGTCTGGGAAGATCCCACATGCTGTGGAGCAACTAAGCCCGTGTGCCACAACTACTGAGCCTGTGCTCTAGAGCCCGTGAGCCACAACTACTGAGCCTGTGTGCTGCAACTACTGAAGCCCGTGCACCTAGAGGCCATGCTCTACAACAAGAGAAGCCACCACAATGAGAAGCCCACGCACCTCAACAAAGAGTAGCCCCCACTCACCGCAACTAGAGAAAGCCCACACACAACAACGAAGACCCAACACAGCCAAAAATAAATAAATTAAATAAATAAAATTTAAAAATATAAAAAATAAAATAAAATAAAATATACTGTGACATTTGTGAGGACTGTATCCTTAAGACCTTCAGCAAAACTCAAACACCAGTATCATATATCTGTTCCCAGCTACACATAAATGGCAGGTCCATACAATACTGTAAGCCCCCTTTGAGGCTGATGCACCTTGGGAGCTAAGCTCACACAGCTCTGTCTGCACTCTAGCCTCTCAGCAGGTGGGTCCAATTCAGGTTTGTACCTTACTGAGGTCACACACATCTTGAAGGTGAAATAATCCCATTTTGATGTAGCTCTCAAATCTCCAAAGCCAAAAATGTTAAAGCCTAATAACCAAAGATCTTCAACACAATATGTTTTTTAAAGAGCTAATAATTTTCCTATGAAAATATTTCTGACGTTCAAGGAAATTTTTTATCACATTTGTTCTCTGAGAGAGGGAACTTTAGTTCAGGAAGAGTAAAGCTGAGAATGTGAGGTCACTTCCCTCTCCTGTGCATTCCCTGGAGTCCTTCCTACAATGCTGCTCCAGGGAGTTTCCTGTCTCCATTTCTTAAATAAGTTTAATCACTTGTGCTCCATAGCATTCCTCCTCTGGGTCTTTAAACATGCACAATCTCCCAGACGTGGAGAAAAACTTGCCTTGATTTTCCTGGAACAGGATTCTTTACCATCCCCAAGGAGTCGTTATGGGATTACCTGCCAATATTCTCAATGGTAGCTGTTTCAAATAACATTAAACACCATTTCCTGAGTAGCTACTCCTCACCTGGTGTCCTGCCAGGTTGAGATGGTGGGGTGGGGGTGGTGGGCAGCGAAGGCACGGATTCCCATGTTCAGAAAGCTTGAAGTGTGATGGGGAGGCAGACATACAAACAATCACTATAGGTTATTGTAGATGTAAAGCATGAAACGAAGATCCAAAGAGGGAGAAAGAGACAGGACAGAGGTAGAGGTCAGCAGTGGCCACAGAGGGTTTAAAGAAGCAGGAAGTGGTTAACAACATCAAGTGAAGGAGAAAACCCGGGCAGACAGGGTCTGAAAAGCATGCCAGCTTGGCTGCAAATAGAAGGAGGCAGATAAGACAACAGCTGGAGCGAAAGGCACAGTCAAGGGGGAGGGAGGGTCTATTAGTTGCCATGAGTTGAGGGTGATAGATTCAACTGCTTTAATGTGACAGCTGTCTGGATAAATATGATGGTGATGGATGGATGTCTAAATAGCTTCAGATGTAAGTAAATTAAGTTGGAGGGGAAAACATCTCCTCGGGAACCCAGGACAGATTTTAGATTTGTGTAAAGACCAGCCAATGTACTGTTTGTTTAGTAAATTCTGCCTCCCAAGATTTTGAAGCAAAATTTTAAATTCAGCATTTGAAAACCAATTATGTGTGTAAAGGCAGTTTTCAATCACCTGAGTTCAAATCTTAGCTTTACTGTTTACTGGCAGTGTTAAAGTCCTGGATAATTTACTAAAATTATCTGTATTCTAGTTTCCTCATCTGTAAAATGGAAATAATTAACATTACATCATCGTAGCTTTGCTGGAGGAATAAATCAGTTAAATCACATAAGGTGTTTAGAATAGAGACTAGCAATAGCCAGCCCTCGATATATTTAGCTATCATTGTGATTATTATAATTACGAATATCATTATCTGGTCTTATTTTTGTCACAGTTCTTATAAACATAAGTCAGTTTATTTACTTCACTTTACAAATGAAGCAAAATGGCTGCATGTGAGTAAATAATTTGCTTTGAGCTCTACACCTCATCAGAATTAGAATAAAACTCCCAAACCTTTGTTCATACACATCTTAGTGTCTGTGAAATATGAACAGATCTTTACACCAAGGGCACCACAATGGTAAGACAGTCTGAAATTATTTTATACCTAAGAAATGAAGTAATAAAAAATATATACATATTTAGGCTCAAGTTCTTCTTATATCACATCTGCCCTGGGTCACAAGGTCCACAAAAATTAGATGCAATCTAATTGTATTAGAGCAAAAAATACTAACAGTAAAATAAATTAAAAGGAGGAAATGTGGAAACATAGAATTTTATATAGAGTAAAAATATCATTCAAAATAAGGTGAAATAGAGACAGAAACAGAGAATTCATTGTTGTAAGCCCTGTATTAGAAGAAATACTAAAATAAGTTCTAAGGATAAAGAGAAATGATAGATAGAAAATAGGAATCTATGTGAGGGAATGAAGAATTGCAAAAAATGGAAATATGTAGTAAAGATAAAGGTCTTTCCTCCTTATTTAAAATTTAAAAGATAATTAACTTTCTAAAAAATGAAAATTTATTGTGGGATTTATAATATATATAGTAGTAAAATATATGGCAGAATACAGAAATAACAGAACTAATGGAAAGGAAAAATGGAAGAATTCTGCTTTAATTTTTTTATAATATATGTGATGTGGTATAATATTAATTCAATGTAGATTATAATAAGTTAAGGATGCATATGATAATTCCTAGAGCAACCACTAAAATATAAAACAAAACTATAGCTAAAAAGCCAATATAGGAGATGAAATGAAATTCCCCAATGTACTTGATAATTCCAAAAATGTCAGGCAAGGAGGAAAAAAGATTAAAAAAGCAATTAGAAAACAAATAGCAAGATGGCAGATATTAACCCAGCCACAGCAATAACTGCATTAAGTGTAAACTAAATACTTTCATTAAAAGGCAGAGATTATAGACTGGATATAAAAGTAAGACCCAATGATATACTGTTTACAAAAGATATACCTTATTTTTTAAATTTTTAAAATTATTTATTTATTTATTTATTTATTTATTATTATTTTTTGCGGTACACGGCCCTCTCACTGTTGTGGCCTCTGCTGTTGCGGAGCACAGGCTCCAGACGCGCAGGCTCAGCGGCCATGGCTCACCGGCCTAGCTGCTCCGCGGCATGTGGGATCTTCCCGGACCGGGGCACGAACCTGTGTCCTCTGCAACAGCAGGCGGACTCTCAACCACTGCGCCACCAGGGAAGCCCAATTTTTTTATTTTTTACACTTCAAATATAAAGAAAAAGATAGGCTAAAAGTAACAGGATGGAAAAAGATGCACCATGCAGACACATATCATAAGAAAGTTGGAGTAACTATATTAATATCAAAGCAGACTTCAAGCTTAACAAAATATTAGCAGACAAATCCACTAGCATATAAAAAGGATAATATATCATGACTAAGTGTTAGGTTCATTCCAGTAATACAAATATAATTTTAATCTTTTGGCACTGTTTTGATATCTTTTGCCATACAAAAACATTTTTCTATAATCCTGTTTTGGTGAACAGCTCTTCCTAACACCCAGGGTGTCCAAATAATCATCTAAATTTTATAAGTTGTTTTTACTGCCTTTTCCTATACACTTAATTCTTTAATCCACCTGGAATTTACTTTTGTATGTGGTGTGTGATAGCATTCCAACTTTATTTTCCTCCAGATGGATTAAACAGGTGTACCAGCCATTTATTAACTAAGTGAATCTTTTCTCACGGAATTGAAATTTTAGTTTGTCAAACATTAAATTCCTATATATGTTGAAATCTATTCCTGGGATCTTGATTGGCTTCTATTGTTCAATTTGTTTGTTCCTATATCAATACAATGTCTTATATTTTATTGCCTAGTAATGCATATCCTCCTCACTATCCCTCTTTTAATTAATTTTTTGGCTAGTCTTAGAAATTTCTTTCTCTGTATGGACTTTAAGATTATTTTATTCAGTAAAAATTTTTTCTTATGATTCTAATTGTAATTACCTTCCATTCATAGATTAATTGGAGAAAATTTAAATTTGGAGGATATAAAGGACTCCATTCAAGAACATGTTTCCATTTGTTTCATTTTTTAATATTCTACAATAAGATTTTATAACTTCCTTCTTAAAGAATCTGTATGTTTCTTCTTTATTTCTAGGTATCTTTAGTTTTGTTACTATTGTGAATGAATCTTTAGTTTTGTTACTATTGTGAATGAAAGTATAATTCTATTTTGTTTTAAACTGATTATTGCTTTTATAGAGAAAGGATTTATAATTTTTTTAAATTAAGGCTCATATCTGGACTTTTGGAAATGTGGGAAGAGATCACCCAGCCCTGTAAAGGCAAGTCTGAGCTAACAAAATCATCAGTTAGGACTAATCAAGATCAGTCCAAATTTTGTTCTAAATTTCTGTCTCCTAGTGGCTCCCTTACCCAGCTATTCTCTGATTTGGGCACCAATAATGCAGTTTTTTCTGTTCTTGCTTGACTGAATTCTACTTGTCGTCTATTCAGTGCCACTCTTGCCCCTAGGACTAGTCTGAGAGGATGCTCCTTCTTGGGGGCTGGGATCCAGCACAAGACCAGATTCACCCTATTTCACAGGTAATCTGATAGATATCACTCATGCGATCTCCAACTATATGGAATAAGACTTTTATACCAGCAATATAAAACAATTAACCATCTCTACAATGGCCTTAAAAGTTATCTATGTGGTAAAGATTATTTCTAATAGCAGATAAGAAATCATTACACACTCTAAGGATGGCCATTTAAATGTGGTTATATCGGGCTCATAAACCTTATAAATTAACAGACTAAATCTCAATGCAGGTTTAGCCTTCAACAACAATATTAAGTAGGGTAACTTTCCTTTATCTTCCCTTGACTTCGGTGTCTAGTGTACTAATCTTGCAATTTAACCATCTTGTCTTCTCCCTACTTCTACACTCTACAAAGGCCCAATCTCCACCTACTCCCAATACCCTCAACCAGACACAGGGAAATCAGACTTCTGTCTGAACAACAGGCAAACGCAAGTACATCTGACCTACGACAGCACCTGCTTCTGTCTAGACAGTCCTCATTTAGAGAACCAAGTCTTCCTATCTGGTTTAGCTTGGTTTTTTGACCTGGCTCACGACAGAACTCTCTACTTCTGAGTTGACCTCTGCTCCTCCCCTCAATCCTCCCCCCACCCCCACCGATCCACTTATTATCTCCTCTTCTATGACTCCTTCCCGATCCAGAACATATGCTGAACATTTTCTTGCTGGAGATCTAACTCTTGAATTTCATTTAGGATGATAATTCCTTTTAATTCCTTTGTCTCCGGTAGCTTGACCCCTCTCCAACTACCACAACCCTCCCTCCTCTGTCCCCTTGTTCCTTCTTCTCCAGGCTTCTGCCCTATTTGACAGGCAGCATCCAGGGCTCCACCTCTAACTGCTGGAGCAGGTTGTCACTGGGCTTTTGGGACCTTGACCTCGTCTGCGTTTGAGTTTGAAGCTTGACAGTTATCACAGTTGAGCCTCACAGAGGAAGCAGGCTAGGGTCTGTAATTGTATTATCTTCATTTTAAAAAATAAAGGTGGAACGCAGTGGTTGGGAGTCCGCCTGCCAATGCAGGGGACATGGGTTTGAGCCCTGGTCCAGGAAGATACCACATGCCGCGGAGCAACTAAGCCCGTGTGCCACAACTACTGAGCCTGTGCTCTAGAGCCGGCGAGCCACAACTACTGAGCCCACGTGCCACAACTACTGAAGCCCACGCACCTAGAGCCCGTGCTCAGCAACAACAGAAGCCACCGCAGTGAGAGGCTTGCGCACCGCAACGAAGAGTAGCCCCCGCTCGCCACAACTAGAGAAAGCCCGCGTGCAGCAACAAAGACCCAATGCAGCCAAAGATAAATAATTTATTTAAAAAAATAAATAAAGGAACTGAGACTCAGAAAGGCATTATTACTTGTCCAACATCACACAGAAGTGAAATCTAGACTTGAACCTGGGTCTTCTGACTGAAAATTCCTTGCTCCCTGAAACTGTTCCTTTCTGTTTCTGAGCATAGTTAAAAAAAAGAAACAACAACAACAAAAAAACCCCAGCCATTTAAAAACACCTTGAGAGAGTTTGGGATTAGCAGATGTAAACTATTACATGTAACATGGATAAACAACAAGGTCCTATTGTATAGCACAGGGAACTATAGTCAATATGTTGGGATAAACCATAATGGAAAAGAATATAAAAAAGAATGTGTATATCTGAGTCACTTTGCTGTACAGCAGAAGTTAACACAACATTGTAAATCAACTATATTTCAATAAAAAAATTTTTTTAATACCTTGAGGTTTAGAAACACCTTGAGGATGGAGAATGTGTCTTTTTGTCTTTAAATTCATGCAGTCTCCCAAACAGCCAATAAGAGCTCACATAGCACAAGGTCAAGCACAATATATTTTGATAAACAAACACTAATTCTGTGGAAAGTATACACAAACAGCAAAATGAAAGTATCAAACCAATGCATGAATAAAGAAGTACGAACATTGACATCATTTACAGCTGATGGCTTTTCTAGGGAGAGAATTTATAGAAAATATGTATTTGAGATACAGAATAAATTGTGAGTTTATAGAATATCAGAACCAGATCATGGAGATCTCTGTGATCTTCTTATCTAATCCCCCTCAACTAATAGAATAGCCAACATTGAGAAGGCAATATGGAATAAAATAATCTGAGAAGCAAGACCTTTGTTTTTCTGAAACTCATTTTTCAAGGAAGGAATCTTTCTGGTCAGTTTTCTTTTGGGATCAGCATTTCCTACCATTATTAAGCTACATAAATGCACAATATGAGCTATGTTTATCTATTCAAACATCCAGTAAAATTCAATAATTTTTAGATGAATTAATAAGTATTTAGATTGTTTATTTTGACTTTACCTCTTTTGTAATTTCTTTATCCAAAAAATGATTACAAAAGATGCCGTTTTGTTTCTTGACCCTGTGTACATATCATACAGTCAAAAAGTCTTAAATTTTTAAAGCCTAATTCATTTTTAAAATCTCTTACCTTAGACTATCAAAAAGCAACCCTGCCTTTAAAGTGATTTGGATATAATGGAAACAAAAATAATTTTATCTAAAGAGATCAATATAAAAATGATCTTGAAAGTATTTATATTTGTGACCCAAATATTGTCTCCATCATTATAAAACTAAATCTGATCTCAAAAATTACCATATTAGGGCTTCCCTGGTGGTGCAGTGGTTGGGAGTCCACTTGCTGATGCAGGGAACACGGGTTCGTGCCCGGGTCCGGGAGGATCCCACGTGCCGCGGAGTGGCTGGGTCCGTGCCCAATGGCCGCTGAGCCTGTGCGTCCTGTGCTCAGCAACGGGAGAGGCTGCAACAGTGAGAGGCCCGCATAACGCAAAAAAAAAAAAAAAAAAAAATTACCATATCAAGTTGTTTTTCTGTGGGTGACTCCTCTAAGTAGTTTGTAAAGTGAATTATTCTAAGAAAAGCAGTTTTCAGTAATCATAGACAATGGCATGGAACAAGAATAAATAGAAATGAAAATTGTATGTGAATTTAAATAAAACCTTAACTGTATATAACAGGAATAACAGTTTGGAATTATACTAATGTGACTTTCTCTTTTGCATTTCTTTGTATGTTACTTTCTTCCAAGCCTGCTAGAGGCATCCTTTTGCCTTAGGAGATTTGGGCTGGTTGTAGGAAGGCTGCAAAGGGATGGATTGAGTTTCCTCTCAGCCTTGATATTGTGGGTCTTTTTAATTTTGGCCATTCTCATACGTGTGTAATGATATCTCATTGTGGTTTTAATCTGCATTAAATGCATACATATATCCCCTATCTCCTTCCTTTAAAAAAAAAAAAAAGAACAGTTCCCACCCACCTCATATGGTTGCTCTGAGGATTAAGTGAGATAACTCATAGAAAGCACAGCAAAACACATGTAGCTTATAATCAATAATATAATCATGTGAACTAAGAGATTTTATAATGGCGCCTGCAAGGCTGAATAAACCAATTACACACTTGAACACATTTGTCTTAGAATAACACAGGGGATAGATTGGGGGATAATGATGACCAAGAAGTCCAGGGTTTGGTCTTCTAAATGGAGTCTCAAAGGGGGAAGACATTTAAAGGATGAATAGTTAAAGTTCTAGCAGAGAAGTAAAAGCAATGCTTTGGATCAGCTGGAAAAGAGTGGTAATAGAGGCTGAAAGCATGTCCAGGCAAAGATTACAATAGATGACTATTTATGATTAATGCCCAAGTAAGATAAGATAACTGGGCAAATACAGCTGAAATTTTGCACAGTGCTGTGGAAAGAGAGCTCAGCCTAGCTTTAACTAGAGTTTTGGTGCCTGTGAAACAAGAAGATTGGACAACATAATCTCTAGGGTTATGTATGGATCTAGCAGCTTGTGAAATTTCCAAACTGTGCTATGCGATTGGGAGTGGGAAGAGAGAGAGGCTGTGATCCCTGAAAATTCCAGGTGGTTGAAATGAAAAGGAAATCTAGAACTGAACGTTTTCAGAGTATAACTGTATCCTTATAGTGCCCTTTGTAGGTAATGGAAGAAGAAGGGGGCAGTGGGGCACTTTTCCAGAATCTCTGCTCTCAGTGAATATCACATGAAGTATTGGCATTCAAAAATGAGATTGCCAAGGAATGGGAGGGGGAAAAATGCAGGAACAGGATGATGGATAGATGGATGGTTAAATGTCCAAACTCAGGATATTCAACCACTGGATTTAATTTCTCTGAAGATCATTGTGAAATAGTGTAGCTTATTACATTTTATGTATGGTATAAAAAATTCTTGAGCTAATCTGCTACTGCCATGAAATATATTTCAAGGCTTTAGTTTCCCAAATGGTGTTCATAGGGATGAAAACAAATTTAAACATTTTCCCAAAGAAAACAACACTGACATATTCAAATAGTGTTAAAGTTCCTTCTAAAGGCAAGAACATGTTAATTTTGAGTTACTTGAACTATCCCGACCTCTGACTTCTCCTGTACAAGTAGATAATTGACATTTTTGGATACCTATCATGCCAAGCACTGTACTAGGTACTTTTACACATTTTCATCTATACATTTTCCTATTCAATCCTCCCAAGAATCATGTAGTTTTGGCAAAAGATACTTTGTTCATAGAAGTTAAAGTATGTCAAATTCTTACTGTAAGTAAGAGGTAGAGCCCTCTGGGAATTCACAATTTAGTTGAGTAGGCAGGAACCCCAGTAAAAATATCTTAAGGTAAGTGCCATCATAGACATCCATTAGACCAGTGCAGCTCCCAGAAGAAGCTCTGGGAAGGGCTTTAAAGAATGAGTAGAACTTTGACAGGTAAATATTGGGATGAAGGGGAAGAAGTAGAAGAGAAATTCAAAGGAGGAGAAAATTTCACATAGGTACACACGATGATCAGAAAATGCCTGGTGTGGTCATGGAATGGTGAGTTGCTGTAATTGGTGGGGGATAGGGTGGTATGAGATGTCTGCGTATGACTGGCTTAGAGGCAAGATGAGATATGACTGCAGCAGGCAACAGAGAACCACAAAGAATTTTGACCAGAAAAAAATGGCTGGATCAGGACTATGTTTTAAGAAATACTTCCAGCAGGCTTCAACTAATGTATGGTAGTCTGGGTAGAAGGAGGAGAGACTGGAGGCAGGGAGGCTGGTGAAGTCTGCCTTGGTAATGCTGGCAGGACCTGAAGAGGACCTGCCCTAAGGCCCTGCCAAGGAAAAGGGAGAAATGCACTTTCTACTCAAAATGTTCTCTCATAAGCTCCCTCTGCACTGATTCCTTGGAAAACAAGGTAGAATTCCCTAACTTCTTGATTTGAAAGGTTTTTTGTTTGTTTGTAGTTTGTTCTTTGGCAAGTAAAAAGGAGCTCTTTTGGGGTCTCCTTTACCCGGGTTCTGGGTATAAGGAACAGAAGTGGAATGCTAGTGATCTCAACAGAATAATTCTATCAATAGAATTAGATTGGATGGGGAGACTTAATGATGACTCCTAAATTTTAAACCCGAATGACTAGGAAAACCGTGGTTTCCCTGCAGGAAATTAGATAATGATATGGGAAGAAAGACAGTATGCTTATTTTAAATAGATTCAATTGGAAGTTACAATGGGATTTTCATGCAGAAATATCCAGAAGCTATTGAAAGGCCAGAGCTAGTGTTCATTAAAAAAAAACAACAGAGGCTGAAGATAATAGAGTCAGCCATTATCTGCGTGGAGATAAAGCCGTGTGGGGAGATGTCTGTGCTGAGGAATAACATGGTGGCAAAGGGAAAAGATGGCCCAGGGCAGACCTGAGAGGAAATAGAGCTGGAGAAGAGGAGACGTCTAGAGAGAGAGAAAGGACAGAAGGCAAGAAAAGTCTAACATGCAGAGTTGCAGAGGCACAGGGAGGAGAGGTGAAGGTGGTAAATGCAGTAGACTTGTGGAAGGGGAGGAGGGGGGAGGATGAAGATGCAGGCTCTGTGTTGTATGATAAAGGGTCGCTTTCTGCCTTCTCCTCTCGCCCCATTCCAGTCCATCCAGGGCTTTATTCCTCTCTTGCTGCTTGGCCTGGGCACTGATGACATTGATGACTGCTTAGCCACCAGTGTTTGCTTGTAAATCAGTTTCCTCTTTACATCAAGTTCTCCCCAAGAGCAAGAACTGTGTGGGGTCATCTACACAGTGGGTGCAGAATGGGGACTCAGGGAAGAAATCAAGGCAGCCTCCCTGAGAGAACAGTTTCTGGAGAGCGTTGGGAAGGAAAGTTAAATAGTAAGGTGTTATGGACCAGGAAGATGGTAAGAAATAAAGAAAAGTCTGATTATGAGAGTGGGCAGGGAGTTATGAGAAAAAGGAGAGAGAAAACTACACCCAGTGAGAAGCAGAAAGAATAAAATATTTAATTCTAGGGTGGGAGAGATTTGAAGATGTTCCTAAACTGTGGTGAAAGACAGTGGAAAGGACAGGATGGAGATACAAGAAGAAGCTGTGGGTAATAACTGATGGAATGACTTTGAGAAGGGACTGGTGAATGCAGGAGAGGGATGAACTTCCGACCCAGGGCAGGGGGTGAGGGAAGGTGCAGAGAAATGGAGAGATGAGGTACCAGGTCAGAATGGACTAGGAGGAAGGAAACTATAGCTAGCCTAATGGAAAAACAAAAACAAAAAACCTTGAGGTTCTAATACTGCCATTTATCAGTCATGTGACCTGTTGCAAGCACCTTAACATATTTTTTAAATGTTTAGCTAAAATGGGGATACTACCTTCCAACTCCCCAAATCGGGTATATGGTACTGCTTACTTGCAAGTGCTTTCTTGGCTTTTTGTTTGTTTTGTTTTAAATTTATTTGGGGATATTTCCCTTAGAGGGCAGAGAAGCTGGAAGATGGTCTGGATCTTATCAGCAAAGTAGGAAGTGGGTCACCAGAGCATGAAGGAGAGAGTGGTGCCATAGGCCTGAGTGATCAGGAGGTTTCTGAGGGCTGGGCAAAGGATAGGGAGATGAACACAACATGAATAAAAGGATTTGCAAGCATCAGTGAGGCCCCAGGAGAAATGAGAGGGCAAGGATGTCTGATACTGAGGAATCAGGCCTCTTGGCTGAAAAAGTGTTGGGGAAGGCGTGCTCACAATCGTCCTAGCCTAACCGCTCTCACAGGTGAGGGTAATAATAGGCGCCACCTGGGGCTCACGCATCCCAGCAGGCTTTGGGATGGCTTGACTGCACGCTTCCGGGGTCAGGGGTCAGGGTCCGTTAGTTTTTACGAAGCTGCAACGGAGTCTCAACACAAAGATTAGGAAGCCGGGTAAGGAACCTGGTGCACCTTACTTGGGACCTGGGGTGTGTTAGGGCCCCCGCCAGGCAGGCCCAGCCTCGGGCACCTGCCGCGCCTCGGCGTGCCAGTGGTGGTGCAGCTGGCTCCCGCCGCCGCAGGAACTTCAGGAACTTTTTTTTTTTTTTTTGGTAAATTACTGCGTGAGGAGAGGCCCCGCCCTTCCGCGCCCGGCCGCCCGGCCGCCCCTCCGGCGCTCCCGGCGGGTGTTCCTTCCCGGTCGGCGTGGAGGGCCTGGAGACTGCGGCCCATGGGACCTGTGGAGCTGCCCGCCTGGCTGCAGCCCAGGTAGGACGCTCGGCAGAGGAGGGAGAGGAGGGGTACGGGAGGAGGGGCCGCCGGGGGTTGAGGGTGGGGAACGGGGCGGTGGGTGGTGCCGATACTGATGAGCTGGGGGAGCACCGGCCGGCGCCCGAGCTAACTTACGCCCCACACTCCGTGGGGCTCTGGACAGGTATTAGCTAATTAAGTTGTCTCGACAACCCTAGGAGTAACTGTTATTTCCCCCATTTTATAGCTGAGGAAATGGGAAGGACAGGCTGCGTGGCTACCCTTACTTTTGTGCTCTCTCGCCGTCTTTTTCTGTCTTCCCCCTCTTCCGACCTGGAGCCCTTCCCTTGACTTTCTCTACCTGCTGCAGAAACACCAATCACACGTGTAGATTTCAGGGCCCAGTTCCAGAAAAACTGATTCAGTGGTATGAGGGTAGAGCCTGGGATGTGTAAGTTTAACCCACGCACCATGTGATTCTGCTGTAGGTTTGAGGGAGGAATTCCTCTTCCCCACTCATTTAGTAGTACTTGAGTCATCTGTAGGGGTGCCCAAGTAAAATCATCAAGCTACACTGTATCTGCTTCCCAACTTATTTGCCTTATTTCCCAGAGGTCTCACATCTCCAACTAGGAGAAAAATCTTGTCTACCCTGGGCAGGGCCACTCTCACCGCTTTTCCGAACCAGAAGCAACGCTTCAAACGGTGCTTTCTCTAGCTCCCTCAAACGTGTATCTGTCAGTCTTCTCTTAGTCATCTCCCCAGCAACGTATTTTAAAAGCCAGCTTGACTTCCCATATCTGGCCCAAGTGACTAAACTGCTTTCTCTGTGTGTCTGGTGAAGGAAGCTATCTGCTCTTGCAAAATATAATAGGCAGTGGTGAGACACTGTCCCCAATCACATAATGCATTCAGAAGTCAGGTGTGTCCAATGACTGAATTATCCACCACCTGGGAATGCCATCATTGCTACTCCCCTCTTGTAACTATAAACTAGTTATCAAGTTCAAGTTCTGCACTTAGCAGGGACACATATCGACCACATCAGCCCCTCTCCATCCATATTTTCTTTTCAAAAATATTCAAAGCCTACTTTGCAATGCTTACTTTTATTCCTTGGGGAGCATCAAGGTTAGAGGTTTATCAAAGATGAAAGTGGATTTTGAAATAGAACCATATTTGTCTTTAAACACACTCAGGATGGTTACTTTAACAGATAGTGTGTGCTTTCAAAATCTGATGGGGTTTAGAGGGGTAACCAAATAAAAGACTCCGATATGGAATAGTTGTCTCTTGCTTGCTCAGATTGGCCAGTAAGTTAGCGAAAAGATGAGTATAATGCTGAAAAGGTGATTATAAAGGAAGTGTTTAATATGTTTAAATGAAGTATTTTCCTGTATTTATTGTAGGTATAGGAAGAATGCCTATCTTTTCATCTACTACTTAATCCAGTTCTGTGGCCACTCATGGATATTCACAAATATGACAGTCAGATTCTTTTCATTTGGAAAAGGTAAAAGCCCAAAAGAGTTTTGGATTTTTAACTTTTAATCCTCGTTTTCACCTAGTCCTGGTTATAATAATTTTTTAACTTCTATGAACTGCACCTAATAGCCTTCACTTCTCTAAAATGTAGTGACCATATTTTTCAGTAAGCATACTTTGTTCTTACTGCAAAAACCAAAACCTTTTTGGAGGAGCGGGGGAGGTAAGATGAGGGAAAGGTATGTGGCTTCCCCCTGAGTAGGCATTTGCCCTGAAAACATAGACATGACATTGGGGTGGTGCCATTTCACTCTTCCTTTTTGGTTCTGCACCAAACCTTAGCAGATTTGGTGTGTGTTGTAGAAATCTGTAAATTCCAGTAAAACATTTTTTGCAGAGAAATCAGGAATTAACCAATTCTTCTCTTGTTTTTTATTCCCCAGGTTTCAGTAGTTTCAGGAAACTACTAACAAATGAAAGACAATGTTTATATTCCCCAGGCTTCTGTTTGGTCCCTTTAAAGGGCAATGTGTCCATAAGAAAATGATACACTTTGTAGATGACTCATCACCTATATGGGAGTTAGCATTAATGGTTTAAATCATAAGCTTCCTCCACTTTCCTAAAAAGTAAAGATTTTAAATGCATTTCAGTTTTCCAAAAAATGAATCACTGTCATTTAACATTCTGACTGTCAAAATAACATTCTTTTCACGTTCCATCCCCACATGGGTAAGTGTCATCACAGTTTACAACTGTTGCGTGACTTGACAATTTGAGCAACTGCTGGTTTCAGCTAACAACAAACATCTAGGATATATCTGGGAAAAGTCATGCTGTGCTCATCAATTCAGACTTCTGTATCATAAGAAAATTAATCTACTTCTGTGGCACCATAAATGTTGCTTTTTCATTACTGCAAATCTACAGATAAAGTATTGCCTTTGTTAAGAACCTCCAAAGATACAGCCTGAGGCTTGAATTTCAACTATGACTGTTGGGAGTCCTCAAGCAGAGGAAAACACAGGGCTTAGGAAAACTTCCCTTATATTTGTAGGAAAAAACATCACTTCTAGACCTTGGAAGTTAGCTGTGGCTTTGAGGGCATATTATAGGTCATTCACAACATGAGTAACTCTTTCTTATGCTGCCTGGCCTTTCCAGTAGGAAAAATGCCTTAGTCAGCAGTGTACTTAGTTCTTAATTGTTATCCTGCCGTTATAATTATAAAAGCTACGTATTATTAAAGAAACACAACCCATTCATATGGAAGGCAGACTGAAAAGAACTATGTGGGGTTCAGTTCAGTTCCTGAATCAGTGTATAAATTAAGTAGCTCAACAGCACTCAAGCAACTGGACTAGTAACGTCTGCTACTTTCTTCCTTCAAGGAGCCGTGTGACTGATAATTCTCTTATAGCAAGTGCAGGGCCATGGATAAGAGCATTGATTGTGCCTCAGAAATCACCTGTGAAATGGGGATGATAATAATGTCTATCTCATAGAGCTGCTGAGAAGAGACACCCTTTGTGTTTGATAAATTATCATGTGAATGATCACTAGGGAGTGAAGACAACAAAGACTTCCCTAGAAGATTCTTAACATAGCAGGATTTCATTTTAAAATTTAAACCAACACATTTATCCTCTTTAGAGGAACATTTGTTTGCCTCCCATTTCAGCTCTCTCCAAATGCAGTATTTGTTTTGGGCCCTCTGCAATGGGCCCAAGTTCCAGTGTTTAAAACTCAAAGAAATCCAGAAAGCACTGACTATATATGTATGAGCCATAAATGCTAGATACATGTAAGATGTTATTTGATATCATGGCATCATTAATCTCATTTCCATAAAGCTTCTCTGAAATAGTATTTTCTCATCTCCGTCATTTTCTTGTCAATGGACAAGGTGTGGGCACCACAGCTTCTTTAATAAACTCACCTCCAACCTGTTTTCACTGGTGTAGTCTAGAGTCCAGCTGTTTACTTTTATGTTGGGATTGCTTTAGAATCTCATAAATGGGGAATAAATGCTTTAGCTTTGGCCATGGAGCCGCCTTTTTCAAGTTTTAAATCCTTTCTGGAAGAGGAGCAATTAAAATGTGCAATGATACAAAGTGCTTTCTTTGGTTACATAGTCTTTGTAATTTAGTAATCTATTTAGGAAATTTCTCACATGTACTATGAAAAAGGAAGTAAGGAGTCTCAACTGTATTTCAAAGTGCTTTATAGATTTGGGTTGTGATCTATGTTTTACTTACCATGTCTGTATTTTTAATTCACTGGACACAGATTCAATGGTTGACACTTTTTATGCAATTGGACTTGTCATGCGACTTTGCCAATCTATTTCCCTCTTGGAGTTGCTGCACATATATGTTGGCATTGAATCAGACCATCTTCTGCCTAGGTTTCTGCAGGTAGGTTTTAATCGCATTATTTGTATTATAGAATTTGTTGCATACTTAACTTTGTCCTGTTTATAGCCTCTGTTGACTTTATGGCAGTGAAAAAGCCAACCTTTGCTAATTTGCAACCCACATCACTAACAAGGAGAATTCCATGAAAAGCTTACCTCATCCTGTTATAAAGCAGAAACTAACACACCACTGTAAAGCAATTATACTCCAATAAAGATGTTAAAACAGAAAAAAAAAGAATACAATACCTGGTTGCTATTGCTGTTATTTTAGGTATCAGTTGTCTCTAGCCCTAGATGACCATTGTTCCTTTTAAAGGCAGGTTGAAGGAAGATGGGAAAGTCACTGGTAGATATTTAGTATACTAAATCATTGCTGAATTAAGGCAAGAAAAACAAAAAAGTGGTATTTTCCATAAGGAGAGATAAGGGTTAAGTGACTATATGAGCATATGTTTAAAATTTATAGAAAAGGTATGTACATGAGTATAATTTTAACTATTTGCAAAATAAATTGGAAAAATGGATAACAAAATGTGACCAATTTGTATTGTAAAAATATTTGAAATATCAGAATCTGATTGTATTGCCAGCACCTAGCAAAGTGCTTATAACAGAAACATACACCTTAAATTTTGTTGATTGAAGGAGTGGCATAGATCCTTGTATTAAAATTTGCTTAAAATGCCATGAAAGTTTAAAAGATGGAAATCGGAGGGGCTTCCCTGGTGGCACAGTGGTTGAGAGTCCACCTGCCGATGCAGGGGACACGGGTTCGTGCCCCAGTCCAGGAGGATCCCACCTGCCGCGGAGCGGCTGGGCCCGTGAGCCATGGCCGCTGAGCCTGCGCGTCCGGAGCCTATGCTCCGCAACGGGAGAGGCCACAACAGTGAAAGGCCCACGTACTGCAAAAAAAAAAAAAAAAAAAAAAAAAAAAAAGATGGAAATCGGAGTATAAACTTGAGGAGCCTATCAAGAACTCAGCATTGCAAGTTCACGGGAGATTTTAAATTTTGCTTATTCAGTAAAAGTAGAGAAATAGTATTCATTAGGATGAAGACATTTTCAGTGTTGACATATCAAATGTAAAATAAAAATTGGGGCAATAGATGGAAATGCCTTAAATGTATTTCCTTACAAAATAAAAAGGGGTACACATCTGTCCCAGAAGAAGCATATTATTTAGGAAAAGATTTATTGGTATTTATTATTTGTTAACAACTAAGATGCATATAGCATCGTCTAATGCCACTTTTAGAGAACAGAATTAACAACCCAGGTTAAATAAAAGTTGTATTCTGTCATATGGAATTATTTTGCTTGGAGTATGATCATTTATCTGAATCTAAGTCATGTTTTCTTTTGGCATACTTTTTTGGATTTTGTACTTTTTTAGGCTAAATTGGATAATATTAATTTTATGGTAAAACAGCAGTTTCAAAGTTAAGAGCAGTGTTATTTTATTTATTTCCAAAGAAGGAAATGCAAGTGAGAAACAGGACAGTTAAATTTGTAAGAAAGAAGAGCATCTTGAATATGTCTAGAAAATATGCATATATTTTATGCTCTCCAAAAGTATGTAGGCTTATCCAAAAACAGAAAGTATTATACAACTTAGTAATCTGACTTCTTGCAGTTCTAAAAATTCCAGAATATTTAAGTGTGATTTTAATCACTATTAATTGAAACTGTAGTGGCTTATGGAAGTATGATCACTGTAATCAGAATATATTCTGGTTTGGTAATTAAAAAATAATGGCAAGTATATACTGACACTTTTTATTTAAAGGTGAGGTGGCAAAGTCTACTGTTGATGGGGCTCAAATGATTTTTAAGTTTCTGTTGTCAGGAGCAATCAGGGATCATCATAGTAGCAAAGACAGTTACCATTCTCATCCTGGGCTGATTATTGTTAATTTTTGTTGTGATGTTTGGCTTCCTCTTTTTATCTCTTTGAGATTTTACCTGTCCTCTGTTTCTTTTATTCATTTACTATCTTTTCTATGGTTTTCAGAATGGACATAGTATTGTAAAAAGCTTCAAGAACACAGCATCGGGTCCAAAGTTTCATTTTCTGCCCTCTTCTTTTATTAGAATTCTGCAGATAATTAGAAGAATTCCCTCATTATGAGATGACTCTGAGGCCCCTAACTTTAAAATAACCAAACAAAAGTCTAAAGTTGTGTAATTATTCTTGGTTTTCCTGTTTCCCCACTTTTAAGTGAAGAAACTAGTTAAGAATGTGGCTAAGCTACTCATACAGTAATCATAGCTGATTGCGTATAGTATCTGGAAAAATGCATGGTGTCTAGCTGCTTTCAAGTAGGTTGAAAAACATGTTCACTCATTTGTGATGTTATTTTGACATTACCTTTGTGAGATTGCTAAGTCACAATAGAATTCTCTTTTTGGGAACTGGTCTTCCAAAATCTCAAGATAGGTAATTCCCAAAAGCGGTAGGAACTCTTAGCTAGTTGAGCGATTAGAATCACATGTATCAAATGACGGTGGTGTGTGTTTAGGAGGGTATGTTTGTTTTCTGTGTTTTCTTCTGTACATTTTTAAATGTTTTATACACATATTTATTTTGACAGTTAGGGAAGAGCCAATTGATTTTCTAATATTACAATTGGTAAAAGAAAGGGGGGGAACCTATTGACAATAAGACTATAATAAGTTAACACAGAGATGTATAGTTTATGTCTTTTTTTTTTTTTTTTTTTTTTCTTTTTGCGGTATGCGGGCCTCTCACTGTTGCGGCCTCTCCCGTTGCGGAGCACAGGCTCCGGACGCGCAGGCCCAGCGGCCATGGCTCACGGGCCCAGCCGCTCCGCGGCATATGGGATCCTCCCAGACCGGGGCACGAACCCGTATCCCCTGCATCGGCAGGCGGACTCTCAACCATCGCGCCACCAGGGAGGCCCGTTTATGTCTTTTTTAAAGATACAATTTAGAGGAAAAGGGCAAAACGATAACATAAATGGTTGTTTATATACATCCATTTTTGGAAACAATTACATGCCAGTTAAAATTATATCAGGAAATGAAGTAAACTTTTGTATTTTTAATTTATAAAATGGGAAAGTAAAAAAGGTCCAAAAGTAGAATATAACTATAATTAAAAGTGATAAGTGAAAACTCGGCATCTCTCCTCTCTAACGCTTTGCTCCCAAATGAGCTTGCGTATTTTATTAGCTTGATTTTTTAAAAAAAGTTGAATTGGGAAACTATTTTAGTATATTTAATCAAAACAACTTGCTTTTATGGAGCAGAAATACCACCAACCCTGAAATATTGATTTTGAAGGGGTTTCTTCTGACTTCGCTTGTGCAGAAGCCCGAGAAAGAGGTTTTTATTGGTATAGCTTTAGGATGTTTCAACTCAAAGAGAGGGGAAAATATGCACAAAACTGACCTTTGTATTATGGCATTAGGCTGATGTGCCTTTAGGAAACCCTCAGAGTTATCCACTTTACTCCTTTACCTTTTGAGAAATGCAAAGACTTCATACATAACTGAATTAAAACGGCTAAATTCTGCCTCCTTACCTTTGCATCCCAATAAACATCGCTGCACATGTCTTCATTTTACACAATTTTTTAAATCTATAAATCAAAACACTGGGAGTTATTACCCCCAAATTATCGTGCCTACAGAACTTCCATTTGTGAGCCCAAATTGCCAGAACAATATTTATTTTTACCGATATCACACCCTATTTCTGATAAGGACAAGCAAGGGTCTGCTTGTCAAAAATCATTCCAAAGATTTCACAGTCACAGATTCATAAGAACAAATATGAAGGATATACCCAAGGAGAGTGTCTTAAAATAAACCCTTTTAGGAAAACAGCAACGTTTCACCCTAATTTCTTTTAATCCATGACGCAGGTGCTTCTTTGCATTGATAGATTTAATTTTTTTTTCCATAAAGTCATATAGATTTTCTCTCCAGTTTGAGTTGGGAACAGGTTTATATTGTTAGAGATAAAACTGTACTGCGGATAGTGTTGTGCTATGAGATTCCCAAAACTTTGATGCTTCCTGAGAATGAATTATTCACTCTGTACATAATGAATTATTACATACAATTCACTCTGTACGTAAGATTTTCGATTTTTCTGGTATTTTTTGCATTTGATCAGTGGAGTTCTTTGGTGTGATAGTTATAAATCTATATTCACAGTATGATTTTAAAGATGCTGAGATTAACTTTTTTATTCACTGATAGTCTTGATTATATAGAAAAATGTATTTTCCTGTAAATATACTAATCACTACATTATGCTTATTTTTATCTCCAGCATAATTACTTAACACAAAAGTTAAATAACTTATCCACGTTCACATAAATTGTAAATCGTGGAGCAAAAATTTGGATTTGGGCTAGTTTTCCTGAATGCTCAACTATTATGCTACATTTGTTTACAGTGTCTATCTCATAAACTAGGACATAAATACCATGAGGGTTGGGACTTGGTCTTGTTCACGGTGTTATACCCTCCGGGATTCAGAATAGTGCACTCAATAAATATCTCTTGATTGATGAATAAGTAAAAATATATAAATAGTATTTAGATGCTTTTGTCCTCCAAAGAATGTGGTGATTTGAACATTTAAGGGTATGTTTCTGAAGTTCTCAATGAAAGTTTACAGGATTTAAAATAGTTTGGGTTATCCTTTTAGTAATACAGTAGTCTTTGAGTCTAAAACTAATTTATTTTTAAGATTGTAGAAATTCTCTCTATAGTTGAATTGTGATTTTTTACTCCTTCAATAGTTTATAACTACTTTGCTAAATGCCATTTATAAATTAACAGTTTTAGTCATTGCTTAATCTGGAGTTCAGGATTCCCAAATAGAACATAAAAATGCAAAATATTTTTATTTTGTAGTTACCAAATTTTTGAATTAACCACATTACCACTTTGTTTAATTTGGCCTAAGTTACAGTGTTTTTACTGTGCTTTTATTCTGCCTGTTTGAGTTGCACAAAACATTACAAGACCATTCATTAGTAATTGTCATGTTCTCATAGGATTTGTTTAAAATGACAAAGTGCTAAGTTTTCCTAAGTGTAAAGCTCCAAATAACTGGTCAAACTATTATATGTAAAGAAAAGTAATAAATTTTAGAAGTCTCTTCTTCAAAATTATTTTGGTGTTGATTTAGAAAATCAAGTAAGTTCTTGTTTTAAGGTTTAACTTTTCAGGAGAGGCTTTTTTTTTTTTTGAGAATAGACTATAACATAGACATTATGCGAAGGTGTAGCCCATAAAATAACAAAGGCGAAAATGTCTTAGTGTTTCAGAACAAGCAATTTAGAATGACATTGTCTAGACTTTGATTTCATATCTATAGGCAAGTCACTTTCACTTTGTAAAATGCAGTGTCCTTTGTAAAAGGCAGATAATAACAATAGCACTTCTTAGGGTCGTTATGGAGATCAAATGAGATGGTGTGTGTTTGGGACCTGGCACAAAGTAACTAATAAATATTGGCTTTTTACCAATTTAAGAATATCGCCTCCTAAATTCTCCCATTGTATTGCCATTGAACGGTCAAGTTAGAGTTAAATAGCCATCAGATAATTTGTTAATTAGACTGACATCGTATGTGGGGAGGGCCTTCACATACCTTCCTGTATGTATGTGATTGTGTTTTGGGGGGCATGCTGATTGCTGATTTCTCTGCAATCAGGTTACCATCACTAACATGCCACAGTCCCTCACGTGATGGTTTTAAACAGAGTGAGTTTCTTTGTGCAGCTCCAGTCTCTTTCTTTTAGGAGAGTTTTCCCTCCCTACTCATTAGTTGAGGCGCAGCCTGACATCAGGGATTGCCTACAACTCTGGAAACCAGGAGACTTGGGATATATATGTTTCCAGGTCTGCCACTAGTATGGGCAAGTCACTTAACTTCTCTGGTTCCCAGTTTCCTTATATGTAAAAAGGTGGGGTTGGGCAAGTATCTAGCAGGGCCCTTAGAGAGCCATCTTATCAAAAGGTAGCTTATGTTCTCTCTTTCAATAATCGGCCATGTAATTAGAAATATGTGTGTATGCATTCATGTGTGTATCTCCTGAGATTTTTGTCAAAAATTAGATAATTTTCCTAATTAGCAGGCACTGATCAAATGTAGGATTAGGCAGTGCCTAAATACTTGTTTACTGCTAAGATCTTGTATTCGAAGGCTGCCGGGTGTCATAGCAGCAAGCTTGGATCATTCGGTATTATCATTGCAGTTAAGTCTAATTCGTTATATAAATATGGTTAAATCAAGAAACTAGGGCATTGTAAAGAAAGACTGACGAAAGAAAAACAGCCATGTAGGTAGCTTCCATTGATGGACTAAGGTTTGAATCATATCTAATTTTCTTAGCCAAGCAAGGGCCCTCTTGACTCACCAATGTGGTTATAAACACGCTGATACAGCTTCTACATGTGGATTTCTGATCATGTGGCCCAATGTTGGCAAATCCTGGATTTCTCTGCACTAGGTGATTTTCTAGGACTAACAACCTATGATTCTAAGTCATAGATTATCCCAGTCTTTAGTCCTTGATCAGCTTTAAAAATAGACAGCTATTGAAAAATACAAAGCAGCCCGAATCTTTCCTTTATCACTAAATATGCTCCCTCAATCTCAGGGATATTTTCCTTCGACCATTGTGAGGAAAGTAAAATGTTCTATTAAAAACAAACAAGGGCTTCCCTGGTGGCGCAGTGGTTGAGAGTCCGCCTGCTGATGCAGGGGACACGGGTTCATGCCCTGGTCCGGGAGGATCCCACATACCGTGGAGCGGCTGGGCCTGTGAGCCATGGCCGCTGGGCCTGCGCGTCCAGAGCCTGTGCTCCACAATGGGAGGGGCCACAACAGTGAGAGGCCCGTGTACTGCAAAAACAAACAAACAAACAAAAAATGCAGAGTGTACAAAGTATATTAATATGGCATAAGAAGTTACATTATATTTAGATTGGAAAGAGGAATGTATATTTTGAGGTCAGTAACTGGAGTTGAGCCATAAATGTGTGCATTCTTAATGATTTATAGATGCTTATTGACTTGGAAAAATATGAATTTGTTGAATTCTTTTCATTTTCCGCTAGCTTATGTGGGTTAGGATTATATCGCTTCCCCTTTCTCCCTTTCTCCCACCTCCCACCCACCCCCACCAAAAAACCTAAAAACAAAGCAAAACCCCCCAAACCCCCCCAAACTATGGGGGCTTCCTTGTTGGATGAAATGGAAATTTCTCAGCCTGTCATTCAAAACTCTTCACATCCCAGCCCCCAACACATTTTCAATTTTATCTCCTAGGATTCCCTTCTGTGCACCTCCTCTCTAGCCCCCAGGGCTTCTCCTTACTCCCCAGCACACTGTGTGTTTTCACACCTCTGCCTCTTTGCTCAGGCTGCTCCCTTGGCCTAGGATGCCCATTCTCCTAACCAGTCTACCTGACCAACCCCTGTCCATTCCTCAAGATCCAACTAAAATGTTGCCTGCCTCCATAAATCTGTCTGCATCTTTTTCTCAGACAGGTATCTCCCTCCCCTGTTCTCCAATATATAGCCCTTTAAATGACAGCATTATTCACACTGTGTTATAGTTACTGCCCCACATTCTCCTACCATTGCTACCCTGTGTAGCAAGGACCATGCTTTCATTATATATGTAGTCTTAGCATCTGATACATAGTGGACACTCAATAAAAGCTTGTCAAAGTGAGTAAAAACCATGTGTGCATGTATCACAAGAAGGGACATGCCCTGATTCAGATGAAATATGTTATCTTTTTATTCATTACATATAATTTGGAGAATGCAGACAAACAAAAAGGAGGAAATGAAATTCATCTGTAACCCTGCTCCCTCAGAGATCATGTCAACTGTGTAGTATGTATATTTATAGTTAAAGCATACTTTTAAGAGGAACTCTGGTTTTTAAAATTAGAAAATTACCTACCTGCTTAACAGATGATCCTAATTCTTGACTTTGCTATTTCTTTGTTAGCTCACTGAGAGAATAATCATCCTCTTTGTGGTGATCACCAGTCAAGAGGAAGTCCAAGAGAAATACGTGGTGTGTGTTTTATTCACCTTTTGGAATCTATTGGATATGGTTAGGTAAGGAGGCAAAATAATCTCTTAAAACAAAGCCAATTGCTTTCTACAGTGAAGCCAGTAATAGCTGCTTACATTTGGTTACTCTGAATGAGAGAGAAATACATAACCCCTTTTCATATTATTTTATCTTGGTATGGAAATGTATTTTTTTAGTGCTTTCCATAATGGGCATATCAAAGATAATGGAAACCTATCATGGTATCAAGAGCAAATCATTGCATCAGGTTCCCAGCAGAAGACTTGGCATACACCAATTTGGAATAAACCTCGCAGCTGTTGCTAATGAAAGGCGTTCTTTGCCATTGCTCTGGTATGTGTTACTTTAATAAGCAAAGCAAGACTTTTATTCTATCATAGTCAAAATTTACAAAGTTGGTTTCTTGGAATTCAAGACTATTTTAAATATAGGGCCTTATCTCTCTGGGGAAAAAACACACCTCCACAAACATATTTGTATACAATTTCAATGGGTTCGAATAACTGAAGTTCTTTCATGGACTCACTGGGAATCCTTGGACCTCAGGTTAAGAACCCTTGCTCCAGATGGTGTTATGTTTCCTTCTAATTCTAAAACTTTGTGTGTTATCTCTACCAGCAATGATGTAAAATTGCTGAGCCCTTTGCTCAGTGGCTCACTTTGGAGAGGCTCCTAACTGCTACTTCAAGCTCTCACAAATGAGAACTGTCCCTCCTACTTGAAAGATCTGGATGTGGATGGGTAACAAAAGAACCCTAGCATTTTAGCTAAGGTTATATAAATTCTTTATTATATTGTCAATAACTTGGCTGAGTTAAGATATTCTAAGTAGAATGAATTTAATGAAATACTTTGTTGAATTAAAGTGACTGTAATTCTTTGTTATATATAACTTAGTTATTTCTCACTTTTAACTGAAAGATTTGTGGACTTGGGGCAAACTTCAGAGAGTTTTGTAGCCCATGACTTTCTGTTTATGAGACATGGAGCCGCATCTGGGACTGTGGCTTTCTGATGTTTCATTCTCTGGTGTGCCCAACTCTTTCAGTGTCGATTCAGTCTCAGATAAGCTCAGTTGACCCATTAGAGAACAAAGTGGTTTTGGCATTGAGAGTGGTATCGTGATGTGATGGAAAGAATTTTGGACATAGAAGTGGAAGATCTCAGTATGAACCTCACCTCCACTGCTATATGATCTTGGGCAAATCACACAACCTTAAAAATAACAGTAATGCGATAATTCATGGACCTTAATATTTACCCTTTTAAAGTATAAAAATTTTCGATTTTAGTGTATTCAAAGACATGTGTAAAGACATCACCACTATCTAATTTGAGAACATTTTCATCACCCCCCAAAGAAGCCCCAAATCCATTAGCAGTTGCACCCAATTCCCTTTTCCTCCCAGCCCTGGCAACCACTAACATACTGTCTGTATGGATTTGCGTATTCTGGACATTTCATATAAATGGAATCATATGCACCTTTTGTGACTGGGTTCTTTCACTTAGCATAACGTTTTCAAGGTTCGTCCATGTTTTAACAGGTATCAGTATTTTATTTCTTTTTATAGCTGAATAATATTCCATTATATTGATATACCAATTTTTATTTATTCATTTATCAGTTGATGGACATTTGGGTTGTTTCTACTTTTTGGTTAGGAGGAATGCTGCTGTGAACATCCACGTACAAGCTTTTGTGTGCACATGTTTTCATTTCTCTTAACTTAGGAGTGAAATTCCTAAGTACTGAACCTTTTTAAAACTCATTTTTTTTCCTCTGTAAAATGGGGGCAAAATTATCTTCCCAATTTACCCTAGAATGACTTTTTGAAAAGCAACTTCCTCAACCTGATAAAAGCATCTGTGAAAACTCCACAGCTAACATAATGGTTATTGATGAAAGACTGATCTTTCTTCCAAAGATAGGAATAAGACAACAATGTCTACTCTTGCCTCTTCTATTCAACATTGTACTGGAAGTTCTAGGCATGGCAGTTAGGCAAGAAAATGATGTAAAAGCATCCACATTAGAAAGGAAGGAGTAAAATTATCTCTACTGGTAGATGACATGATCTTGTATATAAAAAATCATAAGGAATTCACTAAAAAATATTAGAATAAGCTAGTTCAGCAAAGTTGTAGAATACAAAATTAATATACAGTTGACCCTTGAACAACATAAGGGTTGGGATGCTGACCCTCCGCACAGTTGAAAATCCACATATAACTTATAGTTGGCCCCTTGTATACAGAGTTCCTCTGTATCTTAGGTTCTGCATCTGGATTCAACCAACCCCAGATAGTGTAGTACTGTAGTATTTACTATTGAAAAAAATCTGCATATAAGTGGACTCGCTTAGTTCAAACCTGTGTTGTCCAAGGGTCAGCTGTACAAAAATTAATTGTATTCTACACATTTGCAATGGCCTATCCTAAAATAAAATTAAGACAACAAAACATCAAAAAATAAAGTACTTAGACATAAATTTAACAAAAGATGGGCAGAACTTATACACTAAAAACTATAAAATATTGTGCAGAGAAATTAAAGAAGATCTAAATAAGTGGAAAGATATTCCGTGTTTATGGCTTGAAGACAATATTTTTAAGATGGAACACTCCTCAAGTTGATCTACAGATTCAATGCAATCCCTATCAGAATCCCAGCTGGCTTCTTAGCAAGAGCTGAGAAGCCGATCCTAAAACTCATATGGAAACCCAAGGAACCCAGAGTAGCCAAAACAATCTCAAAAAAGAACATAGTTGGAAGATTCACACTTCCCAATTTCAGAACTTACTACAAAGCAACCAAAGTTGCACACATCAAGAGTGTGATAACGGACATAAGGATATATCGTGGAATAGAATTGACAGTCCAGAGATGAACTCTCAAATTTATGGTCAATTGATTTTTGACAGGATGCCAAGGTCGTTCAATGGGGAAAAATAGTCTTTTGGTCAAATGGTGCTGGGACAGCTGGATATCCACATGCAAAGGAATGAATTTGGCCCTTTACTTTGCACCATACAGAAATTAACTCAAAGGATCGAAAACCTAAATGGAAGAGCTAAAACTATAAAACTCTTAGAAGAAAACATAGGGGTAAATGTTTTTGATCTTGGATTTGACAATGGATTTTTAGATTTAATACCAAAAACACAAGCAACGACAAAAAGAGATACATTGGACTTCATCAGAAGTGATTTTTAAACATATGAAAAGATTCTTACCTACTCTTGTAATAAGAGAAAAAAAATCAAAGCAGTGAGATACCATTTTTCCCTTATATTGGTAAAGAACAAAAAGTTTGATAACATGCTATGTTTGGTGAGTGCTTGCACTGCTGATGTATATTATATATAGTATATATACACATAGGTAAGTATATGCAAAAATATTTTGGAAAGAATATATGAAAAATGGGCATTGGTCATTGCCTCTGAGGAGTGGAATTAGGGTCTTGGAATGAGAGAAAGATTTACTTTTCTGCATTCATGTTTTCAAGGTTTTGAATTTTGTTTTGCCATATGTATGCACTGCCTATTCCAGTAGTTCTAAGTATGGTCCCTGGACCAGTGGCATCAGCATCACCTGGAACTTGTTTGTAATACAGATTCTCAGGTCCACTGAATCAGACACTCTGGAGATAGGGCCTAACAATTTGTGCTTTAGCAAGCCCTCTGAGTGATGCTGATGTATGCTTAAGCTTGAGAAATGAAAAGATTTTGACTACTTCATCTATTACATCATAAAAGCAGGTTTAAAACCACCTCCTATACTCAAAACAAGCTCCTAAGGCCAGTTCTTTAATTATTCACACAAGATGGCACATATTTTTTTTATTTTTAAAATTCATTACTAGATATTTACAAGTCTGTTTGTCTTAAAAACTTAGCCTCTCCACAAAATGGGCTTGGCTTCTGAGTGAAATTGAAGTCGCTATTTGAGGAAACTTGTAACTGTAATTTGCTGGGGGATAAGAGTTACATTTTTCTCTCTTCCCTCTATAATTATCCGTGATCTAACCCATAAGACAAGCCAGACTAACACGGTTCCTCTCTCTCCATTTTTTACCTCTTCTCCTGCTTACATCACAGGAAATAAAGTAAGGAATTTGCATACTCTCCAGTTTTATCTGTGTATACAATTACACAGTAAGGTATTTTCTTCTCCTGTTTCCCAGACATCAGCAGCAAATGATGTTTATGAGCAAACTTGTCTCCTTTCAGGTACACTTACAGCATGTTATCAGTCATTGGAATATCCTATGCTGTCTTGACATGGCTCAGTCAAACACTATGGATGCCGATTTATCCTTTGTGTGTTCTCGCTGAAGGTAAGAAAAGAGTGACTTTTCTGTATTGCTTACTGACAAAAGCAATCCTGTTATGATGATTCACAAAACTTTTTGATGATTAAGTTACTATTTTTGCTACTATTCAGCTGATTTAGTGTTATCTTTCCTGGCATACTTCCCTTGATGCAGAGAAGCAAAACATTAAAAAGTCAAGTTAAGGGAGAAGCAGCTCTGCACAGTAGACAAAATATTGGATGAGGAATGAGGACATCTGAGGGCCTTTAACTTCATTAACTTGCTGAGTTTGGGTAAATCATTTAACCTAAGTCTGTTTACTCATCCAAAGGGGATTTAACATTTTGTGACTCAGTGATTATTTGTAATGCATAGAAATTCAGTTCCCCCTTGGCTGGACTAGCCTTCCCACTTACCATCTACCATGCTGCCTACCCTCTGCCAGTGACAGTTAACTCTACCTTTAGATGAGTCATTAGTTTCTCAGGGAAGCGTTCCTCAATTTCCTCATCAACATTAATTCCCCCAATGAATCTCTTTTGTAAGACCTATCTTAGTTGTAATTAGACATTTGTGTGATTCTTTGATTAATGTCTATTCCCCTGTCTAGCCTCTAAGCTCCATGGGGATCTGGCGTTGTCTTTGTTTCTTTCTTCCTTTGTCTTATGCACCCAGTATACATGCTCAATAAACAGTGAATTATTCAATACAATGTGAAGTAGGCTAATTACTTAGCTTAAATGTAAACCTACTTAAAATCAAATAATTAAAAGCATCAATTTGCAAAGAGCTTGAGGATATTTGGGGAATATATGCTTCCCTCTGTAATGGATTTAGCAGACTGGTAGGGAACTCTGAAACAGACATGATAAAAGTTTTTGAAAACCGAAGGCATAAAGAAATTAAGAGAGCATATGTTAAGTAACTAAGGGAAAACATACAGAAATATTTAACATAAAATGATGGTGATGTTGGCAATAATTATAAAGTATATATGATATAACCACACGTTGTCTATCTACCAGTGAGCAGAGAAAAGGAGCTTATGGTAAATCACATTAGATATAATTTAAAAATCTGTTTTGTTTCCAAATAGACTATGCCAAAAGAATCTAGGGAGTAATCTTCTTGAAAACCGTAAAAAATGGATTGGCCATTTATTTGAGAACAAAATCCATCACTCATTGAAACATTTATTTATTAAGTACATCATTTGTTAGATAATATGAAAAATACTATAAAGAATATATAAAGGAATAAAGTAGAAATATGACTAATATTTCCTAAATATATAGGAAACTTTTCTTTTTATTCCATAATTGTAAGCATTCTCCTTTCTTAGGAAAGCCATGTTTATATATAGTTGCCATAAAATGCATATTCTTTTATTAAAATTAGATTCATAAACTTATTCTTGCAATTAAAAAAGTATATCCAGAAAAATTTTGAAAGCATATATAACAAAATATCAATAATGATTAATTCTGGGTAGTAGAGCGTAGTAATTTTATCTTTATATATTTCTATATATTTCAAACGTCCCAAAGTATAAAAACATGTAGTTAAGAAAACCTGCTTGACTTTTGATAATTCTAATATCTTTTAATAACTGTAGTTTCCCATCTGATAATATAAGACAAAAACCAAGTTCATATTCATAATCAAATCAACTATACTAATAAAATGCCAGAGACTTAGGTGCTGCCCATGGAAATCTTAGATGGCTTGCTTTAGTGTCAGTTGCAGACTCTGTGCCAATTCCACTGTCTGGTTCTAACAGCTGTGGGCGCCTGAGTTTTCCTCTGTCTTTTTAAAAAAAGAAATTAAAAATTAATAATTTTAGACTCACAATAAGTTGCAAAAACAGTGCATTGTTTCCATGTACCTTCACTCAGCTTACCCTGATGAGACCATCTTATATAACCATAGTACATTATCATTTTATTCCATGAAATGTTATACAAAGTCTATACATGGGACACAATTTCATAGAATGTCCATGTCTTTTTATTTGACATGAGCCTCCTCCCTCAAAATAATTTAGGCCAGCATTTCTCACATGATTCCTCAGAATTTTTATTAAGTACTGCTGGGATGGGGAGGAAGAAAGAGCTATTCCAAGACCAGTGAAGCTGAGGAAATGGGTGAAACCAGTTTCTTTATTGCAGAGCTTGACAGAATCTCTGCTATACCAATGCGTGTTATGAAACTCCAAGAGGAGAATATATGAAGCATTTTCCATGTTCATTTGTCTGTAACCCCTACTTGTGGCTAAGAGGACAGGTATTTTGAGATACAATTTTTGGTATGAACTACTATGTATAAAATAAATAAGCTACAAGGATATATTATACAGCACAGGGAATATAGCCGATATTTTATATTAACTATAAATGGAGTATAGCCTTTAAAAATTGTGAATCACTCTGTTGTACACTGGAAGCTTATATTGTACATCAACTATACCTCAATAAAAAAAGAAACACTGTAAACTATTTTTGTTTAGGCATAATAAAGTAAAAAATGGACAAAATTCAACAAATCACACTGCTATAATGGCCTTGCCAATCTGGTCTGATTTCTATATCAAACTATAGCTTTGGCAAAAGGATTCAGCAATTATCACAAGATGGTTGTTATGAAATTCAGAATATCCTTCAACTATGCATACATATATACACATCTCTGTAGCAAGTTAAGGAGGGAAACCTTCATGATTCCTTTTTTCTTTAAACAGCATTTGCCATCTATCAGTCACTGCCTTATTTTGAATCATTTGGCACTTACTCCACAAAGCTGCCCTTTGACTTATCCATCTATTTCCCATATGTGCTGAAAATATATCTCATGATGCTCTTTATAGGTAAGTGGCTTTTCTGTTTTGTTTTGTTTTTGCATTCTTTCTGTGCTTTTTGGTTTGTGCTGCCATCTACCTTAGTAGAAAGGTCTGTAAACATGGGAGAGATGGAAAAAGAAGGCTGACATGACGAACTAGACCTTGTTAGTGAAGTATTTAGAAGTTATAATGCTTTTTGCAGGTCTTCATGAGATCAAATATATCACTGTTTGCACTGTATGAACAAGAACAGTTTTACTAGCAGAAAATGTAACTGCTTTGTGTATGAAATATAAAAGTTTTCACTACAAACACAAGCATCTACAAAGAAAATCTAGATGTCAAACTAAGTGAACTTGGCTATTTCTGGATTTCCCATTTATATCTGTTTTGTTTCCTGTTTGTTTGCCCTTATGTGCTAGCATTTCCTAGCAGGCAAGTGGGAGTAGGTGCTAAAGGCTCAAGAAAAATATATAGGACAAAAACTTACAGTTGAGAAAATCTAATCAATTAATTAATTTGTCCAGGAAATTGGGAAACAGACTTCTGTTGTTAAATTTTAGTTTCTCCAGCTCTAACCTTCACAAGTCCTTAAGATAATTATTACCTCTAGAAGATAACAACTATCAGGTATGTAAGAACAACACATAAAAGAGAAGACAAATGTAAAACTTTAGGGGAAATGGAGAGAGCTAAAGAAAAGTTCCTTCCTTGCAATAAACAGAGCAGTAAGATGGAGGAGTTTGCTTTACTTCCCCTTCTGCAGAAAATCTAGACACTCTTTAAGTATTCCTTCTTTGAGACTCCTTTGCAAGTGTCTTCTCCCTGGACTCCAGGCAGCACTCTGTATTTCAAAACCATGGTTCTTTCCACAGAGATGGTTAATCAGTCTTAATTTTTGCCACTTCTTTATCTACATCAGGTATGTATTTTACGTACAGTCATCTTTACTCAGAAAGAAGAGACATCCTCAGAGTCTTTCCCATTAAAAAGAAGAAAATGTGAAGCATGGCACTCTGATGTGACATAAGAAAGGAGAGTCTGTGGATTCAGCTGCAGTAAACACAACACAGGTGGAAAAATACCTAGTATTTCATAAAAATCCATGACATGCAATAATTGCTCTCCTCCCCAAAACTCTTGACATATACAGCAGTCTGTGTTTCTCACACGTTGTTTTTGTATGAATACTCTTCACGACCTGTTTCACCAAAGCTGTGAATTTTACACAAGTTAAGTTTATATTGTGTGAAGCCTGATTATTTTCCTGTAAGGTTAATGAGAAATAGGATTTTAACTGGAGTAGATTCTGTTAAACTAAGAAACCAAAGTTGTTAACCTAAATTACATCTATTTACATATATTTCTTTTCACTTCTGAGTTCCAAAGTAGCAGCTGATCTGTGGGAGGGGAGTGATGTGTAATATGTTCTGTATTTTTCTAGAATAACCTATTTTATAGACGGATGTCACTGTCCCCAGAGTTAACACCCACCTTAAACATTAGACACACTTAGAAATTTAAATATTTTTCCAAACCCTGAAAGAGTATTTGTTAATATTACACAACTTATTTGGACTTTGATGGTTTAAAAGAGGACCCTGAGGAAAACAGAATAGACCTTCGTTTTCACAAATAATACCCCATATTCCTTTTTAAAAAAACCTAATCAAGCCATATACATACCTTAAAGGAGATAAAAGGTAAAAAAATATAGTAAATCATTTAAATAAGGCAAGAAAATTGAGAACCAGTGATGCTTCAGATTATTTATTACTGAATTATTATTGCTAATTGCTATGTCATATATAAGTCATCACTTATACTTTTGAAAAATGCTCCTTTCTTTGAAGTTCCAAAATATATGTGAATAATTGACTAATAGAATAATTTCTGTACCTTCAGTATATCATTCACTTTTCTTGAGAGAATTATAGAATCTTATTATCCAGTAAGTATATAAAAAGGGTACTAAATGTTTTGTGACAATAAGGACCAGGTAATGGAAATGTAATTATAAAAGATGGGTAATCTTAATTTAATTTCCACTAAATAAAACATATGAAAATAAACAATTGAGTATTAATAAAGATAGTTGATATCTTTATAAAGTTAATATATTTGGAATTTTAAAATAAGTATTAAAATTATCCTTTTAAGAAGCTGTACATTTTATTTTGCTTTTGTTTTTATTGAAGTATAGTTGACTTACAATATTATGTTAGTTCAAGTGTACAGCATAGTGATTCAGTATTTTTGCAGATTATACGCCATTATAGGTTGTTATAAGATAATGGGTATAATTCCCTGTGCTATAGAGTATATCCTTGTTGCTTAACTATTTTATATATAGTAGTTTGTATCTGTTAATCCCATACCCTTAATTTGTCCCTTCCTCCATCCCTCTCCTCTTTGGTAACCACAAGTTTGTTTCCTATGTCTGAGTCTATTTCTGTTTTGCATATACATTCATTTGTATTATTTGTTAGATTCCACATATAAGTGATATCATAGTGTTTGTCTTTCTCTGTCTGACTTACTTCAGTAAGTATAATATTCTTCAGGTCCATCCACGTTGCGGCAAGTGGTAGAATTTCCTTCTTTTATGGTTAAGTAATAGTCCATTTTATATGTATAGTGCATCTTCTTAATCATCTGTTGGTGGGCATTTGGGTTGCTTCCATGTCTTGGCTATTGTAAATAGTGCTGCCTGCTATGAACATTGGGGTGCATGTATTTTTTCGATTTAGCGTTTTCGTTTTTTCTAGATATATACACAAGAGTGGAATTGCTGGGTCATGTGGTAGTTCTATTTTTAGTTTTTCTAAGGAACCTCCATACTCTTTTCTATAGTGGCTGCACCAATTTGCATTCCTACCAATAGTGTTCGAGGGGTTCCCTTTTCTCCACATCCTCTCCAACATTTGTTATTTGTAGACTTTTTGATGATGGCCATTCTGACTGGTGTGAGGTGATGTCTCATTGTGGTTTTGATTTGCATTTCTCTAATAATTAGTGATGTTGAGCATCTTTTTGTGTGCCTGTTAGTCATCTGTATGTCTTCTTTAGAAAAACCTCTATTCAAGTCCTGCCAATTTTTTGATTGGATTGTTTTTTGGAATGTTGAGTTGTATGAGCTGTTTGTATATTTTGGATATTGACCCCTTGTCAGTCACATCATTTGCAAATATTTCCTCCCATTCAGTAGGTTGTCTTTTCATTTTGTTGATGGTTTCCTTTCCTGCGCAAAAGCTTTTAAGTTTAGTTAGGTCCCATTTGTTATTTTTGCTTTTGTTTTCTTTGCTTTAGGAGAAAGCAAAAAATATTGCTATGATTTATGTCAAAGAGTGTTCTGCCTATGTTTTCTTCTAGGAGTTTTATGGTTTCCAGTCTTACGTTTAGGTCTTTAATCCATTTTGAGCTTATTTTTGTAATGATGTGAGGAAATGTTCTAATCTCATTGTTTTACATGTAGCTGTCCATTTTCTCCAGCACCACTTATTAAAGAGACTATCTTTTCTCCACTGTATATTCTTGCCTCCTTCGTCATAGATTAATTGACCATAACTGCATGGGTTTATATCTGGGCTCTCTGTTCTGTCCATTGATCTATGTGTCTTTTTGGTGCCAGTACCATGATGTTTTGATTATTGTAGCTTTGTAGTATAGTCTGAAGTCCTGTAGGGTGATACCTCCAGCTTTGTTCTTTTTTTTTTTTTTTTGCGGTACGCGGGCCTCTCACTGTTGTGGCCTCTCCCGTTTCAGAGCACAGGCTCCGGACGCGCAGGCTCAGCGGCCATGGCTCACGGGCCCAGCCACTCCGCGGCATGTGGGATCTTCCCAGACCGAGGCACGAACCCGTGTCCCCTGCATCGGCAGGCGGACTCTCAACCACTGCGCCACCAGGGAAGCCCTCCAGCTTTGTTCTTTTTCCTCAATATTGCTTTGGCAATTTGGGGTCTTTTGTGGTTCCATATTAATTTTAGGATTATTTGTTCTAGTTGCGTGAAAAATGTTATGGGTATTTTGATAGGGATTACATTAAATCTGTAGATTGCTTTGGGTAGTATGGCCATTTTAACAATATTAATTTTTCTAATGTGAGAGCACAGGATATCTTTGTATTTCTTTGTATCATCTTCATTTTCCTTCATCAGTGTTTTATAGTTTTCAGAGTATAGATCTTTCACCTCCTTGGTTAAATTTATTCCTAGGTGTTTTTCTTTTTGATGGGGTTTTAAATAGGATTATTTTTTTGCTCTCTTTCTCATGGTTCATTATTGATGTATAGAAAAGCAACAGATTTTTGTATATTAATCTTGTATCCTGCAACTTTACTTAATTCATTCATTCTAACAGTTTTTTGGTGGAGACTTCAGGGTTTTCTATGTATATAGTATCATGTCATCTATAAATAGTGACAGTTTTACTTTTTCTTTACAATTTGGATGCTTTTTATTTCTTTTTCTTGTCTGATTGCTGTGGCTAGGAATTCCAATACTGTGTTAAATAGAAGCAATGAGAGTGGGCATCCTTTTCTTGTTCCTGAGTTTAAAAGGAATACTTTCAGCTTTTCACCATTGAGTATTACACTGGCTGTGGGTTTCTTGTAAATGGCCTTTACTACACTGAGATATGTTTCCTCTGTATCCACTTTGGTGAGAGTGTGTATTGTGAATGGTTGTTGAATTTTGTCAAACGCTTTTTCTGTGTCTATTGAGATGATCATGTGATTTTTATCTTTCCTTTTTTTAATATGGTGTGTCACATTGATTGATTTGCATATGTTGAAACATCCTTGTGACCCTGGAATAATCCAACTTGATCATGGTATATGATTCTTTTTAGGTATTGTTGGGTTTGGTTTGCTAATGCTTTGTTGAGGATTTTTGCATCTATATTCATCAAATATATTGGCCTATAATTTTCTCTCTTTCTTTTTGTAGTGTCCTTGGTTTTGATATCAAGGTAATGGTGGACTCATAGAATGAATTTGAGAGTGTTCCCTCCTCTTCAATTTTTTGGAATAGTTTGAGAAAGAGCAGTATTAGTTCTTCTTTATGTGTTTGGTAAAATTCCCCTGGGAAGCGGTCTGGTCCTGTACTTTTGTTTGCTGGGAGGTTTTTATTACAGATCCAATTTCACTTCTAGTGATAGGTCTGTCAAATTGTCTGTTTATTCTTGCCTCAGTCTTGGCAGGCTGTATGTTTTTAGAAATTTGTCCATTTCTCCTAGGTTGTCCAATTTGTTGGCATATAACTGTTCATAGTATTCTCTTATGATTTTTTTTGTATCTCTGTGATATGGGCTGTTATTTCTCCTCTTTCATTTTTTATTTTGTTTATTGGGTCCTCCGTCTTTTCTTCTTGGTGAGTCTGGCTTAAAGGTTTATTAATTTTGTTTATCTTTTCAAAAAACCAGCTCTTGGTTTAATTGATCTTTCTATTGTTTTTTTTTAACCTCTGTTTTATTTATTTCCTCTCTGATCTTTATTATTTCCTACCTTCTGTTGACTTTAGGCTTTGTTTATTCTTCTTTTTCTAATTCTTTTAGGTGGCAGGTTAGGTTGTTTATTTGAGATTTTCCTTAGTTCTCAAGGAAGGCCTGTATTGTTATGAACTTCCCTCTGAGATCTGCTTTTGCTGCATCCCATAGATTTTGTAAAGTTGTGTTTTCATTTATGTTTGTCTCAAAGTATTTTCTGATTTCCTCTTTGATTTCATTGTTGACCCATTGGTTTTTTAGTAGCATGTTGTTTAGTCTCCACATCTTTGTTCTTTTCTCATTTTTCTTTCTGTAGTTAATTTTTAGTTTCATACTGTTGTCAGAAAAAATGCTTGATATAATTTTTATCCTCTTAAATTTGTTAAAGCATGTTTTGTGATGTAGTATGTGATCCATCCTGGGGACTGTTCCATGTGCACTTGAAAAGAATATGTGTTCTGCTTTCTTCAGATGTAATGTCCTGTAGATATCAGTTAAGTGCAACAGTCTATTGTGTCATTTAAGACCTCTGTTGCCTTATTGATTTTCTGTCTGGATGATCTGTTTATTGATGTCAGTGAGGTATTAAAATCTCCTACTATTATTGTGTTACTGTTAATTTCTCCCTTTATGTCTGTTAGTATTTACTTTATATATTTAGGTGCTCTTGTATTGGGTACATATATGTCAATGAATGTAATATCCTCTTTCTGTATTGATCCCTTTATCATTATATAATGCCCTTCTTGATCTTTTGTTATAGCTTTGTTTTAAAGTCTATTTTGTCTGGTATGAGTATTGTTCCCCCTGCTTTCTTGTCATTTCTGTTTGCATGAAATATCTTTTTTCATTCCCTCACTTTGAGTTTGTGTGTGTCTTTCACCCTGAAGTGAGTCTCTTGTAGGCAGCATATAGAAAGGTCTTGTTTTTTATTCATTCAGCCACCCTGTGTATTTTGATCAGAGCATTTAGTCCATTGACATTTAAAGTAATTACTGATAGGTATGTACTTATGGACATTTTATTACTTTTTTCCAGTTGTTTTCGTAGTTCTTCTCTGTTCATTTCTTTTTGTTTCTCCCATTGTGGTTTGATAATTTTCTTTTGTAGTGTGCTTAAGTTCCTTTCTGTTTGGTTTTTGTGTATCTTTGGTAGGTTTTTGATTTGTGGGTACTATGGTATGGGTTCATTTATGTTGACTCATAATTATATCTACTTACTTTAAACTGATAGTCATTTAAGTTCAAACACATTCTAAAAGATCTACATATTTTACTTCCCTCTCCCACATTTTGTGTTTTTGAAGCCATATTTTACATCTTCATGCTTATCCCCTTACTGTTTATTGTAGTTATAATTGCCTTTATAAATTTTTAGTTTTTAATCTACATACTGACTTATTTAAGTGATCTTCAGTCCTTATTATATATTTGCCTTTATTATTGGGATTTTCCTTTTCCTATACTTACTTCTTTTCCATTTAGAGTAGACCCTTCACATTTCATTTAAGGTGGGTTTAGTATTGCTGAATTCTTTTAGTTTCTGCTTGTCTGAGAAGTTCTTCATTTCTCCTATTCTAAATGATGATCTTGCTGGGTAGAGAATCCTAGGTTGCAGGTTTTTCCCCTTTCAGGGCTTTGAATGTATCATGCCACTCCCTTCTGGCCTACAAAGTTTCTGCAGATAAATCAGCTGATAGCCTTATCGGGGTTCCCTTGTATATGACTCTTTTTCTCTTGCTGCCTTTAGAATTCTCCCTTTAACTTTTGCCATTTTAATTATGTCATGGTGTGAGTCTGTTGGGGTTCTTCTTGTTTGGGACCCTTTGTGATTCCTGTACAAGGGTATCTGTTTCCTTCTTTAGGTTTGGGAAGTTTTCAGCAATAATTTCTTTAAATATGTTTTTGATCCCCTTCTCTCTCTCTTCTCCTTCTGGAACCTCTGTAATGTGAATGTTGGCACTTTTTATGTTATCCCATAGATCTTTTGTGTTGCTTTGTTTGTTTTTCATTTGTCTTTCTGTCTGCTGTTCTGACTGGGTGATTTCCATTACTCTATCTTCCAGGTCACTTATGCGTTCTTGTGTCATTTAGTCTGAGATTCAGTGCTTCTAGAGTGCTTTGTCAAAAATAGGTAATTGAATTATTTATTTTTGATTGGATTTTTGATTGGGTCTTCTTTATAGTTTCTAGTTCCTTGTTAAAATGATCTGTGCTTAGATCAATTCTCTTTCCTAATTCAGTTATCATTTTTATTACCAATGTTTTCAACTCATTGTGGTAGACTGATTATCTCTGTTTCATTATTTTTTCAGGGCTTTTTCAATTGAGTGTAGTTCCTCTTCCATTTCACTTAGCTATCTCTGTCTCTATGAATTTTGGTGGAACATTTATCTATTATGGTCTTGAAGGGGCATTTTTATGTGGGAGTGTCCCTAAATAGACTGTGTGTGCCCAGTGTCTTTGGTGTGGACACCAGTCACGTCTTTCCTCAGGGTGTGCTTGTCACTATCAGTTTGGTAGGGTGTGTGGCTGGTGTTGAAGGAAGTAGAGTCTGTGCAGGGTGTGAGGCAGGACTTCCTCTCTGCTCATTGTCCTGTCACGGGCAGGGTCTGCTCCCAAGTTGCTAGAGTGGAAGCCCTAAGGGTTGGGCCTGAGAAGGTACTGTTCTCTTTAAATGTTGTGTTTTTCCTTCTCCCTCCACTGGGGCCTTTGCCCCAAAGGAGGGGAGTGCTGAAATAAGTTGGGCTTATGTGCATACAGAGGTACAATGCACTACCTGTGTAGGTGTCTCTGGCTCTGCTCAGACACAGCCCAAGGTTGCATCTTTTCCCCTCTTGTGGTAGTCCCAGATCTAGTGCTATGTTGTGGCATGGTGTGGGCAGTATCACAGCATTTGCTCAGCTGGACTGGGGATCATGGTGTGTTGGTCACAGGAATTCTAGCAGCTGCACTGCTGTCAGAAGTCTGGGCTTCTGAGGTGCTGTTTGAGTCAGCACCAACAACGGCTGCTGCTGTACCACCTGGACCTCATCCCATGCCCCCCAGTTCACCTCTGCATCCCTAGGTTGAGTCTTTTCCCAGGAACTGGCTGCCCTAGGTCCAGTGCCAAGTTGTGTCGTGGAGTGGGTGCTACCTCACCACACTCCCCAATCACTCAGCTTGGACTGGGGAGTGTGGTGAGATAGCAACTACTAAGACAGACCTCTCTTAGCTCTGTCTGTTGGCAAGCCAGCCCTTGTGCACTCCTCACGAGTGGAGTCTAGGTTTCTCCAGCTTTTCTGTCTGTCCTAGCATTTCTCCAAGCAGCCAAGCGGGATTGTCTCCTCCATGTAGGACCCCAGGATTGGGACGCCCAGTCGTGGCTCTTCCATCTTACTCCCAAAGGTGAGCGTCTGCCTGTGTAATCTCCATTTTCCTCTTAGTCCCCTCCCAGGGGCACAGGTCTCAACCCAATGTTTTTCTTCCATTCTACCCAATTATGTAAGTATCTTTCTTGCAGCCTTGGTTGTATAGGAGTTTTTCTGCCAGTTTCCAGTTAGTTTTGCATGAGAATTGTTCTACATATAGAGGTATTTTTGATGTGTTTTAGTGGAGGGAGGTGAGCTCCACATCCTCTTACTCTACCATCTTGGTCCCCCTTCTCTATTTTGCTTTTAATGTTGCTTATTTCATGCCTAAATTTTTAAAAAATGAAAGTTTTAGTGGGTAAAGAGAACAGAACCCCTTTGCAAATTTTAGATGACTTAGTCTAGCTTCCTCCCAATAAAGATGGCTACCTACATTGCTGAAATATATGATTATACATGAAATGTATCTCACTAAAATGAAGAGAAAGAAGTAGAAAAACTAAACTTTATGGGTTCATTATAAGAAATTAAAATTTCATTACTAAGTAATAACTTTACTTTTTAAACCTGGTTACCTTAAGAACCTTCCTACTTCTTGAGGTAGAAAACCAAAATAAACAGTAAATTTATAATTATGGTAATTTTGGAGTAGAGATGATGATTCACAATAATTTGAGATATGTGCAACAATTGTAACGTTAAAAAATCTGTGATTTCATTTGGTGACAGAGTCCCAATTGTTATTATTACTGTGGCTGGTTGACTGTATTCATTATTGAAAGAAATACATTCTGATAGAGATTGGTGAAAATAAGAATGCAATTCCTTTTCTCACTCAAATTCGTGTTCCCCAGATTAAGAAGCTGAGACAGTAAACATCTAGTTAATCGGGTGTTACCCAGATTGCAAAGCTGATGTCTTTGGCTATCTGTTTTAACCATGTCCACCAAATCTTCATTTCATTTTGTTCAGTGTCATCAAAGGCTTACTTTCTGAAATCTAATTAATATAGATGAAATAGGAACCATTATATATTTGGAAAGCATGAGACATAACTTTTTAAATTATCTGTCTCTGGAGTTTCAAATGCCAAGTTGCATTGCCTGAAGTTCCAAGTAACACTAGCTAAGGAATACTGATTACATCAGCAGGGCTTCTGGTGCTGAGAAAAAAGAAAAAAGAGTAAAACTGAACTGAATCAAAACTGCTTTGGAGAATTTATTTCATCACTCAGCAAAAGTCTACCTAAAAATACAAGTAGAACACACAAATAATATCATCAGAGTCATTGAGACTTTCCTTTAAGAAGGTACTTGAATGAAAACCAATAACTAGCACTTCAAAACACATCCACTCGGTGTAGATGTGTTTTATTTTACTCCAGTATGCTTTTCGGGAAACATTCTTATCTTCGTCTTAGATTTTCATTCAATAAAAAGGTTAACCTTAGTAGAATGAGTTGGTTCCTAGTCGGCTGTATACATATGCCTATGTTTACTGAAGAAACTTATTTTGTGCCTGCAGTATGTCAGGCACAGCACAACATTATAGAAGCTTTACCAGGCTTCTTGTATACAAGTTTGTTGTCAAAAAATGTACCATGTCTCACTGAGCTCCCTAAGAGAAGTTAACTTTTTTTGTTTGTTTTTCAACTACATCTGCCTATCTTGAGCAGATTATCACTTACAAGAATCTGCATTTCTTTCAAAAGTTGAAGGAGATAATATCATCAATATCTGTTTCTCCAGAGGAAGAATCTTACATTTATTTAAATTTATGTACAGAGAAAACACAGTCACATTTTATTTTATTGTGCTGAAGTATTAAAGTGACTTAAAATTAAAAGCTATCTCCCCTTTCCCTAACAACTTCCTCTCATTGGTTTATTTTTTGCTTTGAAAACATCATGTGTTCCTTTGTTCAGATAACTTTTACTTTCTTCTTCTGGGTCTAAGTGATAAGCTAATTTTGATATAGCACTTTTCTCCAGGGCAGTTTTTCTAAGTAATTCCAGGGAGCAACAGTCACAGAATTAACAAGAGTGCCTATTTAGAATCCAGATTCCTGGGCTCCACTAAAGATCTATTGAATCAGAAGCTTTGGTAATTAGCTCAGGAGCCTGCATTTTGACAGGCTCCTCAAATGAGCCTCATATTCACTATGGTTTGACAACCACTGCTTTTGAGTATAAAGTATTTCAGCTTTGGACAGAAAACTGCTAATAAGAACTATTTATATAAAAGCCACCATACAATATAGTTCTCTGTTTGTAGAACTGAGATAATGGCATTCATTTTTTCTTATATAGTTTTAAACCTACTAAATAGGAATTATTAACAAATTAGTCTATCTTTGCTAAGTGTAGCTGGAATTTTAAATCTCATCTTAAAAAAGGTTCCAGTCAATTCTATATGAAAATTGACTAGTAAAAATATGCTTTAATTCATCAGATAAATGTAGGCATCCATTGTATACTTACTTTGTGGTATTCAGCTGAACCATGGGGTCCTGTGATACATAATGTGTTTTGGAGGTAAGAGCACTCTTTTGTTGTTGTTATTGTTATTGAAGTACAGTTGATGTACACTATCAGGTAAACAATATAGTGATTCACAGTTTTTAAAGGTTGTATTCCACTTATAGTTATAAAACACTGACTGGGTGCTTTGTGACCGCCTGGAGGGGTGGGATAGGGAGGGTGGGAGGGAGACGCAAAAGGGAGGGGATATGGGAACATATGTATATGTATAACTGATTAAATTTGTTATAAAGCAAAAAAAAAATGACAAAAAAAAACCACTGACTGTATTCCCTGTGTTGTACAATATATCCTTATAGCTTATTTATTTTATACATAGTAATTTGTACCTCTTAATTCCCTACCCCTATCTTGCCCCTCCCCCTTCCCCTCTCCCCACTGGTAACCACTAGTTTGTTTATCTGTGAGTCTGTTTCTTTTTTGTTATATTCACTATTTTATTTTATTTTTTAGATTATATATATAAGTGATATTATACAGTATTTTTCTCTGACTTATTTTTTTAATATGTATTTATTTATTTTGGCTGTGTTGGGTCTTCACTGTGGTGTGCGGGCTTCTCTCTAGTTGTGGTGCACATGCTCCAGGGCACGTGGGCTCTGTAGTTTTTTTGGTACATGGGCTCTCTCATTGAAGCACACAAGCTCAGTAGTTGTGGCGCACGGGCTTAGTTGCCCCGTGGCATGTGGGATCTTAGTTCCCCAACCGAGGATCAAACCTGGGTCCCCTGCATTGGAAGGCAGATTCTTTACCACTGGACCACCAGGGAAGTCCTGCTGACTTATTTCACTTAGCCTAAAACCCTCCAAGTCCATCCATGTTGTTGCAAATGGCAAAACTGCATTGTTTCTTATGGCTGTATAGAATTCCATTGTGTGTGTGTGTGCATGTGTATATATATATGTATATATATGTATATATACTACATCTTCTTTATCCATTCATCTGTTGTTGGATACTTTGGTTGCTTCCATATTTTGGCAATCATAAATAATGCTGCTTTGAACATTGGGATGCATGAATCTTTTTGAATTAGTGTTTTCATTTTGGGGGGGATAAATACCCAAAAGTGGAATTGCTGGGTCATATGACAGTTCTATTTTTAGTTTTTTGATATACTGTTTTCTACAGTGACTGCACCAATTTACATTCTCACAAAGAGTGCATGAGGGTGTCCCTTTTGTCCACATCCTTGCCAATATTTGTTATTTGTATTCTTTTTGATGATCGCCATTCTGACAGGTATGAAGTGATATCTCATTGTGGTTTTAATTTGCATTTCCCTGATGATTAATGAAATTGAGCATCTTTTCATGTACCTGTTGCCCATGTGTATGTCTTCTTTGGAAAAAAGTCTATTTAGGTTTTCTGCCCATTTTTATTCATATTTTGTTTTTTTTGATGTTGAGTTGTATAAGCTGTTTATATATTTTGGATATTAACCCCTTATTGGTCATATAATTTTCAAATATTTTCTCCCATTCCATCAGTTGTCTTTTCGTTTTATCAATGGTTTCCTTTGCTGTGCAAAAGCTTTTAAGTTTAATTAGTTCCCATTTATTTATTTTTGCTTTTGTTTTCTTTGCTTTAGGAGACAGATCCAAAAAAATATTGCTACAATTTATCTCAAAGAGTGTTCTGCCTATGTTTTCTTCTAGGTGTTTATTGTTTCCAATCTTATGTTTAGGTCTTTAATCAATTTTGAGCTCATTTTTGTAATAGTGTGAGGAAATGTTCTAATCTCATTGTTTTACATGTTGCTGTCCAGTTTTCCCAGCACTACTTACTGAGCAGACTGTCTTTTCTTCATTGTGTATGCTTGCCTTCCTTGTCATAGATTAATTGACCGTAGGTGCATGGCTTTTTTTCTGGGCTCTGTATTCTGTTCCATTGATCTGTGTGTCTGTTTTTGTGCCAGTGCCATACTGTTTGTTTTTTTTTTTTTTTTGCGGTACGCGGGCCTCTCACTGTTGTGGCCTCTCCCGTTGCGGGGCACAGGCTCCGGATGCGCAGGCTCAGTGGCCATGGCTCACGGGCCCAGCCGCTCCGCGGCATATGGGATCCTCCCAGACCGGGGCACGAACCCGTATCCCCTGCATCGGCAGGCGGACTCTCAACCACTGCGCCACCAGGGAGGCCCCGCCATACTGTTTTGATTTCTGTAGCTTTGTAGTATAGTCTGAAGTTAGGGTGTGAGATTCCTCCAGTTCTATTCTTCTTTATCAAGACCGTTTTGGCTATTTGGGGCCTTTTGTGTTTCCATACAAATTAAAAAATTATTTGTTCTATTTCTGTGAAAAAGTCATGGATATTTTGATAGGGATTGCACTGAACAGTAGATTTCCTTGGGTGGGTAGTATGGTCACTTTAACAATATTAATTCTTCCAAAACATGAACACAATATATCTTTCCATCTGTTTGTGTCATCTTCAATCTCTTCATCAGTGTGTTATAGTTTTCCAAGGTCTTTTATGATACTTCCTTAGGGAGATTTATTCCTAGGTATTTTATTCCTTTTGATATGATTATAAATGGGATTGTTTCCTTAATTTCTCTGATAGTTCATTGTTAGTGTATAGAAAAGCAACCAATTTCTGTATATTAATTTTGTATCCTGTAACTTTACCATATTCATTGATGAGCTCTAGTAGTTTTTTGATGGTGTCTTTAGGATTTTCTGTGTATAGCATCGTGTCACCTGCAAACAGTGAGTTTTGCTTCTTTTCCAATTTGGATTCCTTTTATTTCTTTTTCTTGTATGATTGCTGTGGCTAAGATTGCCAATACTATGTTGAATAAAAGTGGTGAGAGTCGGCATCCTTGACTTGTCCCTGATCTTAGAAGAAATGCTTTCTGCTTTTCACTGTTGAGTATGATGTTAGCTGTGGGTTTGTTGTATATGGCCTTTATTATGTTGACGTATGTTCTCCCTTTGCCAACTTTCTGGAGAGTTTTTATCATAAATAGATGCTGGATTTTTTAAATGCGTTTTCTGGGCTTCCCTGGTGGCACAGTGGTTGAGAGTCTGCCTGCCGATGCAGGGGACATGGGTTCGTGCCCTGGTCCAGGAAGATCCCACATGCCGCAGAGCGGCTAGGCCCGTGAGCTGTGGCAGATGAGCCTGCACGTCCAGAGCCTGTGCTCTGCAATGGGAGAGGCCACAACAGTGAGAGGCCTGTGTACCACAAAAAAAAAAAAAAAAGCATTTTCTTCATCTACTGAGATGATCATGTGGTTTTTATTCTTTAATTTGTTAATGTCGTGTGTCGCATTGATTTGCAGATATTGAAAAATCCTTGCATCCCTGGGTTAAATCCCACTTGGTCATGGTGTATGATCCTTTTGCTGTTTTGCTGGATTGGGTTTGCTAATATTTTGTTGAGGATTTTTGCATCTGTGTTCATCAGTGATATTGGCCTTGCAATTTCCTTTTTTTATGATGTGTTTATCTGGTTTTGGTGTCAGGCTGTTGCTGGCCTCATAGAATGAGTTCAAAAGCATTCCTTCCTCTGCTACTTTTTGGAATAGTTTGAGGAGGATGGTTGTTAACTCTTCTCTAAATGTTTGGTAGAATTTACCTGTGAAGCTCTCTGGCCCTGGACATTCGTTTGCTGGGAGCTTTTTAAATTACTGATTCAGTTCCATTACTGGTAATTGGTCTGTTCCTGTTTTCTCTTTCTTTTTAGTTCAGGAGATTGTATGTTTCTAGGATTTTTTCATTTCTTCTAGATTGTCCATTTTACTGGCATATAGTTGTTCATAGTACTTTCTTATGATTCTTTGTATTTCTGTGGTGTTGATTGTAACTTCTCCTTTTTCATTCCTGATTTTATTGATTTGCACCCTCTTTTTTCTTGATGAGTCTGGCTAAAGGTTTATCAATTTCATTTATCTTTTAAAAGAACCAGCTCTTAGTTTCATTGATCTTTTCAATTGTTTTTTTTAGTCTCTATTTCTGCTCTGATCTTTATGATTTCTTTCCTTCTACTACCTTTGAGTTTTGTTTGTCCTTCTTTGTCTAGCTCTTTTAGATGTAAGTTTATGTTGTTAATTTGATATTTTTCTTGTTTCCTGAGGTAAGCTTTTATTGCTATAAACTTCCCTCTTAGAATTTCTTTTGCCGTGTCCCATAGATTTTGGATTGTTGTGTTTTTGTTTTCATTTGTCTCCTGATATTTTTTTTTTTTTTTTTTTTTTTTTTTTTGTGGTACGTGGGCCTCTCCCTGCTGCGGCCTCTCCCATTGCAGAGCACAGGCTCCGGACGCGCACGCCCAGCGGCCACGGCTCACGGGCCCAGCCGCTCCACGGCATGCGGGATCCTCCCGGACCGGGGCACGAACCCGCGTCCCCTGCATCGGCAGGCGGACTCCCAACCACTGCGCCACCAGGGAAACCCCCTGATATTTTTTTTATTTCCTCTTTGATTTCTTCAGTGATCCATTAGTTGTTTAGTGGCATATTGTCTAGCTTCCACATGTTTGTGTCTTTTGCAGTTTTTTTTTCTTGTAGTCAATTTCTAGTCACATTGTGTGTGGGTGTTGTGGTCAGAAAAGCAGCTTGATATGATTTCAGTTTTCTTAAGTTTACTGAGACTTATGGCCTAGCATGTGATCTATCCTGGAAAATGTTCCATGTGCACTTGAAAAGAATATGTATTCTACTGCTTTTGGATGGAATGCTCTCTCTATATGTTGACTAAGTCTGTCTGATCTAATGTGTTATTTGAGGCCAGTGTTTCCTTATTGATTTCCTCTGGATAATCTGTCCATTGATGTAAGTAGCGTATTTTTTAAAATTAATTAATTAATTAATTTTTGGCTGTGTTGGGTCTTCGTTTCTGTGCGAGGGCTTTCTCTAGTTGCGGCAAGTGGGGGCCACTCTTCATCGTGGTGCATGGGCCTCTCACTATCGCGGCCTCTCTTGTTGTGGAGCACAGGCTCCAGACGCGCAGGCTCAGTAGTTGTGGCTCATGGGCCTAGTTGCTCCGCGGCATGTGGGATCTTCCCAGACCATGGCTTGAACCCGTGTCCCCTGCATTGGCAGGCAGATTCTCAGCCACTGCACCACCAGGGAAGCCCTAAGTAGCATTTTAAAGTCCCCAACGATTCCTGTGTTACTGGTGATTTCTCCCATTATATCTGTTAATACTTGTTTTATGTTTGGGTGCTCCTATGTTGGGTGCATATGTATTTACAGTTGTTATATTTTCTTCTTGGATTGAGCCCTTCATCATTGTGTAATGTGTTTCTTTCTGTCTTTTAACAGTCCTTATTTTAAAGTCTATTTTTTTTCTGATATAAGTATTCCTACCCCAGCTTTCTTTTGATTTCGATTTGCATGGAATGCTTTTTTTCCATCCCCTCACTTTCAGATCTGAAGTGAGTCTCTTGTAGATAGCATATATACAGGTCTTGTTTTTGTATCCATTCATCTACTTCATGTCTTTTGATTGGAACATTTAGTCCGTTTACATTTAAAATAATTATTGATATGTATGTTCTCATTGCCAATTTGTTAATTGTTTTGGGGTTGTTTTTTTAGGTCTTTTTTTATTCCTTTCTTCTTCTTTTGTTCTCTTGTGATTGGATGACTATCTTCAGTGTTATGCATAGATTCCTTTTTTGTGTGTATATATATTATCAATTTTTGGTTTATGGCTAACATGAGGTTTATATATAGCAATCTATATATACATGTGATTGTTGTAAGTTGCTGATCTCTTAATTTCAAATGCATTTTAACAATCCTGCACTTGTACTCTCCTCCCCACAAAATTACTCTTTTTGATATCATATTTTACATATAATTGTTTTGTATATCTCTTAACTGCTTATTTTGGATATAGATGATTTTTCTACTTTTGTCTTTTAACTTTCCTACTAGCTTTTTGCATGGATGATTTCCTACCTTTACTATGTTTGCCTTTACCACGGAGATTTTTCCTTTCGTGGTTTTCTTGTTTCTTGTTGTGTCCTTTTCTTTTTTACTTAGAGAAGTTCCTTTAACATTTCTTGTAAAGGTGGTTTGGTGGTGCTGAACTCTTTTAGCTTTTGCCTGTTTTTGAAGCTGTGGATCTCTCCATCAAATATGAATGAGAGCTTTGCTTGGTAGAGTATTCTTGGTTTTTCCTTTCATCACTTTAAAATATATTGTGCCAATCCCTTCTAGCCTACAGAGTTTATGTGGAAAAATCAGCTGATAGTGTTATGGGGGTTCCCTTGTATGTAATGTGTTGCTTTTCCCTTGCTTCTTTTAATATTCTCTTTTTACCTTTAATTTTTGCCATTTTAGTTACAGTGTGTCTTTTTTAAAAAGTTTATTGCATTATAGTTTGTTTACAATGTTGGGTTAGTTTCAGGTGAACAGCAGAGTGATTAAGTTATATGTATACATATATTCATTACTTTTCAGATTCTTTTCTCATATAGGTTATCACAGAATATTGAGTAGAGTTTCCTGTGCTAGACAGTGGGTCCTTGTTAGTTATCTATCTTATATACAGTAGTATGTGTATGTTAATCCCAAGCTCCTGGTTTATCCCTCCCCCTTCACGTTTCTGCTTTGGTAACCATAAGTTTGTTTTTTATATCTGTAAGCCTGTTTCTGTTTTGTAAATAAGTTCATTTGTATCATTTTTTAAAATTAGATTCCACATATAAGTGATATCATATATTTGTCTTTCTCTGTTTGACTTACTTCACTTAGTATGATAATCTCTAGGTCCATCCATGTTGCTGCAAATGGCATTATTTCATTCTTTTTTTATGGTTTGAGTAATATTCCATTGTATATTTGTACCATATCTTCATTATCCATTCATTTGTCGATGGACATCTAGGTTGCTTCCATGTCTTGGCTATTGTATATAGTCCTGTAATGAACATTGGGGTGCATATATCTTTTCTAATTATGGTTTTCTCTAGATATATGCCCACGAGTGGGATTGCTGGATTATCTGATAACACTATTTTTAGTTTTTTAAGGAACCTCCATGCTATTCTCCTTAGTGATTGCACGAATTTACATCCCTCCCACCCCAACAGTGTAGCAGGGTTCCCTTTTGTCCACACCCTCTCCATCATGCATTGTTTGTAGACTTTTTGACGATGGACATTCTGACCAGTGTGAGGTGATACCTTATTGTAGTTTTGATTTGCACTTCACTGATAATTAGTGATGTTAAGTATCTTTTCATGTTCTTTTTGGCCATCTGTATGTCCTCTTTGGAGAAATGTCTATTTAGATCTTCTGCCCATAACTTGATTGGGTTGTTTGTTTTTTTGATATTGAGCTGCACGAGCTGTTTGTATATTTTGGAGATTAATCGCATGTTGGTCGATTCTTTTGCAAATATTTTCTGCCACTTTGTGGGTTGTCTTTTTGTTTTAGTTTTGATTTCCTTTTCTGTGCAGACGCTTTTAAGTTTACTTAGGTCCCATTTGTATTTGTTTTTATTTTCGTTACTCTTGGAGGTGGATCAAAAAAGATACTGCTGAAATTTATGACATATATTCTGCCTTAGGTGTTCCTCTAAGAGTTTTATAGTGTATGGCATTACATTTAGGTCTTTGATCCATTTTGAGTTTATTTTTATGTATGGTGTGAGAGAATGTTCTTATTTCATTATTTTACATGTAGCTGTCCAGTTTTCCCAGCACCACTTATTGAAGAGATCGTCTTATCTACATTGAGTATTCTTGCCTCTTTGTCATACATTAATTAACCATAGGTGCGTGGGTTTATTTCTGGGCTTTCTATCTTTTTTAACATCTTTATTGGAATATAATTGATTTACAATGGTGTGTTAGTTTCTGCTCTATGACAAAGTGAATCAGTTATACATATGTTCCCATATTGCTTCCCTCTTGCGTCTCCATCCCTCCCAACCTCCCTATCCCACCCATCTAGGTGGTCACAAAGCACCGAACTGATCTCCCTGTGCTATGTGGCTGCTTCACACTAGATATCTATTTTACGTTTGGTAGTGTATATATGTCCATGCCACTCTCTCACTTTGTCACAGCTTACCCTTCCCCCTTCCCATATCCTCAAGTCCATTCTGTAGTAGGTCTGTGTCTTTATTCCTGTCTTACCCCTAGGTTCTTCATGACATTTTTTTTCTTAAATTCCATATATATATGTTAGCATACGGTATTTGTCTTTCTCTTTCTGACTTACTTCACTCTGTATGACAGACTCTAGGTCCATACACCTCATTACAAATAGCTCAATTTCATTTCTTTTTAGGGCTGAGTAATATTCCATTGTATATATGTGCCACATCTTCTTAATCCATTCATCTAATGATGGACACTTAGGTTGTTTCCATCTCCGGGCTATTGTAAACAGAGCTGCAATGAACATTTTGGTACATGACTCTTTTTGAATTATGGTTTTGTCAGGGTATATACCCAGTAGTGGGATTGCTGGGTCATATGGTAGCTCTATTTGTAGTTTTTTAAGGAACCTCCATACTGTTTTCCATAGTGGCTGTACCAATTCACATTCCCACCAGCAGTGCAAGAGTGTTCCCTTTTCTCCACACCCTCTCCATCATTTACTGTTTCTAGATTTTTTGATGATGGCCATTCTGACTGGTGAGAGATGATATCTCATTGTAGTTTTGATTTGCATTTCCCTAATGATTAATGATGTTGAACATGCTTTCATGTGTTTCTTGGCAGTCTTTATATCTTCTTCGGAGAAATGTCTATTTAGGTATTCTGCCCATTTTTGGATTGGTTTTTTTTTTTGTTATTGAGCTGCATGAGCTGCTTGTAAATTTTGGAGATTAATCCTTTGCCAGTTGCTTCATTTGCAAATATTTTCTCCCATTCTGAGGGTTCTCTTTTGGTCTTATTTTTTGTTTCCTTTGCTGTGCAAAAGCTTTGAACTTTCATTAGGTCCCATTTGTTTATTTTTGTTTTTATTTCCATTTCTCTAGGAGGTGGGTCAAAAAGGATCTTGCTCTGATTTATGTCATAGAGTGTTGTGCCTATGTTTTCCTCTAAGAGTTTGATAGTTTCTGGCCTTACATTTAGGTCTTTAATCCATTTTGTGCTTACTTTTGTGTATGGTGTTAGGGAGTGATCTAATCTCATACTTTTACATGTACCTGTCCAGTTTTCCCAACACCACTTATTGAAGAGGCTGTCCTTTCTCCACTGTACATTCCTGCCTCCTTTATCAAAGATAAGGTGACAATATGTGCGTGGGTTTATCTCTGGGCTTTCTATCCTGTTCCATTGATCTATCTTTCTGTTTCTGTGCCAGTACCATACTGTCTGGATTACTGTAGCTTTGTAGTATAGTCTGAAGTCAGGGAGCCTGATTCCTCCAGCTCCGTTTTTTGTTCTCAAGATTGCTTTGGCTGTTCGGGGTCTTTTGTGTTTCCATACAAATTTTGAAAATTTTTCTTCTAGTTCTGTGAAAATTGCCAGTGGTAGTTTGATAGGGATTGCATTGAATCTGTAGATTGCTTTCGGTAGTAGAGTCATTTTCACAATGTTGATTCTTCCAATCCAAGAGCATGCTATCTCTCTCCATCTATTTGTATCATCTTTAATTTCTTTCAGCAGTGTCTTATAATTTTCTGCATACACGTCTTTTGTCTCCTTAGGTAGGTTTATTCCTAGATATTTTATTCTTTTTGTTGCAATGGTAAATGGGAGTGTGTTCTTGATTTCACTTTCAGATTTTTCATCATTAGTGTACAGGAGTGCCACAGATTTATGTGCATTAATTTTGTATCCTGCTACTTTACCAAATTCATTGATTAGCTCTAGTAGTTTTCTGGTAGCATCTTTAGGATTCTCTGTGTAGAGTATCATGTCATCTGCAAACAGTGACAGCTTTACTTCTTCTTTTCCGATTTGGATTCCTTTTATTTCCTTTTCTTCTCAGATTGCTGTGGGTTAAACTTCCAAAACTATGTTGAATAAGAGTGGTGAGAGTGGGCAACCTTGTCTTGTTCCTGATCTTAGTGGAAATGCTTTCAGCTTTTCACCATTGAGGACGATGTTGCCTGTGGGTTTGTCATATATGGCCTTTATTATGTTGAGGAAAGTTCCCTCTATGCCTACTTTCTGCAGGGTTTTTTTTTATCATAAATGGGTGTTGAATTTTGTCGAAAGCTTTCTCTGCATCTATTGAGATGATCGTATGGTTTTTCTCCTTCACTTTGTTAATATGGTGTATCACGTTGATTGATTTTCGTATATTGAAGAAGCCTTGCATTCCTGGAATAAACCCCACTGGATCATGGTGTATGATCCTTTTAATGTGCTGTTGGATTCTGTTTGCTAGTATTTTGTTGAGGATTTTTGCATCGATGTTCATCAGTGATATTGGCCTGTAGTTTTCTTTCTTTGTGACATCCTCGTTGGGTTTTGGTATCAGGGTGATGGTGGCCTCGTAGAATGAGTTTGGGAGTGTTCCTCTCTCTGCTATATTTTGGAAGAGTTTGAGAAGGATAGGTGTTAACTCTTCTCTAAATGTTTAATAGAATTCGCCTGTGAAGCCGTCTGGTCGTAGGCTTTTGTTTGTTGGAAGATATATGTATATTTTTTGTGTGTCTTTAATTTCTTTTTTTTAATTTTATTTTCTGCTGTATAACAAAGTGAAGCAGTTATACATATACATCTGTTCCCATATATCTTCGCTCTTGTGTCTCCCTCCATCCCACCATCCCTATCCCACCCCTCCAGACGGTCAGAAAGCACCAAGCTGATCTCCCTGTGCTATGCGGCTACTTCCCACTAGCTACCTATTTTACGTTTGGTAGTGTATAGATGTCCACGTCTCTCTCTCGCTTTGTCAGAGCTTACCCTTCCCCCTCCCCATATCCGCAAGTCCATTCTCTTGTAGGGCTGTGTCTGTATTCCTTTCTTACCCCTAGGTTCTTCATGACATTTTTTTTCTTAAATTCCATATATATGTGTTAGCATACGGTATTTGTCTTTCTCTTTCTGACTTCACACTGTATGACACACTCTAGGTCCATCCACCTCATTACAAATAGCTCAATTTCGTTTTTTTTATGGCTGAGTAATATTCCATTGTATATATGTGCCGCATCTTCTTTATCCATTCATCCGATGATGGACACTTAGATTGTTTCCATCTTGGGGCTATTGTAAATAGAGCTGCAATGAACATTTTGGTACATGACTCTTTTTGAATTATGGCTTTGTCAGGGTATATGCCCAGTAGTGGGATTGCTGGGTCATATTGTAGTTCTATTTGTAGTTTTTTAAGGAATCTCCATACTGTTCTCCATAGTGGCTGTACCAATTCACATTCCCACCAGCAGTGCAAGAGTGTTCCCTTTTCTCCACACCCTCTCCAGCATTTATTGTTTCTAGATTTTTTGATGATGGCCATTCTGACTGGTGTGAGATGATATCTCATTGTAGTTTTGATTTGCATTTCTCTAATGATTAATGATGTTGAGCATTCTTTCATGTGTTTATTGGCACTCTGTATATCTTCTTTGGAGAAATGTCTATTTAGTCTTCTGCCCATTTCTGGATTGGGTTTTTTTGTTTTTGTTTTTTTTTTTGCTATTGAGCTGCATGAGCTGCTTATAAATTTTGGAGATTAATCCGTTGTCAGTTGCTTCACTTGCAAATATTTTCTCCCATTCTGAGGGTTGTCTTTTGGTCTTGTTTATGGTTTCCTTTGCTGTGCAAGAGCTTTGAAGTTTCATTAGGTCCCATTTGTTTATTTTTGTTTTTATTTCCATTTCTCTAGGAGGTGGGTCAAAAAGGATCTTGCTCTGATTTATGTCATAGAGTGTTGTGCCTATGTTTTCCTCTAAGAGTTTGATAGTTTCTGGCCTTACATTTAGGTCTTTAATCCATTTTGTGCTTATTTTTGTGTATGGTGTTAGGGAGTGATCTAATCTCATACTTTTACATGTACCTGTCCAGTTTTCCCAACACCACTTATTGAAGAGGCTGTCCTTTCTCCACTGTACATTCCTGCCTCCTTTATCAAAGATAAGGTCACCATATGTCCGTGGGTTTATCTCTGGGCTTTCTATCCTGTTCCATTGATCTATCTTTCTGTTTTTGTGCCAGTACCATACTGTCTGGATTACTGTAGCTTTGTAGTATAGTCTGAAGTCAGGGAGCCTGATTCCTCCAGCTCCGTTTTTCGTTGTCAAGATTGCTTTGGCTATTCAGGGTCTTTTGTGTTTCCATACAAATTTTGAAATTGTTTTTTCTAGTTCTATGAAAAATGCCAGCGGTATTTTGATAGGGATTGCATTGAGTTTGTAGATTGCTTTGGGTAGTAGAGTCATTTTCACCATATTGATTCTTCCAAATCAGGAACATGGAATGTCTCTCCACCTATATGTATCATCTTTAATTTCTTTCATCAGTGTCTTATAATTTTCTGCATACAGGTCTTTTGTCTCCTTAGGTAGGTTTATTCCTAGATATTTTATTCTTTTTGTTGCAGTGGTAAATGGGAGTGTGTTCTTGATTTCACTTTCAGATTTTTCATCATTAGTGTACAGGAATGCCACAGATTTATGTGCATTAATTTTGTATCCTGCTACTTTACCAAATTCATTGATTAGCTCTAGTAGTTTTCTGGTAGCATCTTTAGGATTCTCTGTGTAGAGTATCATGTCATCTGCAAACAGTGACAGCTTTACTTCTTCTTTTCCGATTTGGATTCCTTTTATTTCCTTTTCTTCTCGGATTGCTGTGGGTAAAACTTCCAAAACTATGTTGAATAAGAGTGGTGAGAGTGGGCAACCTTGTCTTGTTCCTGATCTTAGTGGAAATGCTTTCAGCTTTTCACCATTGAGGACGATGTTGCCTGTGGGTTTGTCATATATGGCCTTTATGATGTTGAGGAAAGTTCCCTCTATGCCTACTTTCTGCATGGTTTTTATCATAAATGGGTGTTGAATTTTGTTGAAAGCTTTCTCTGCATCTATTGAGATGATCGTATGGTTTTTCTCCTTCACTTTGTTAATATGGTGTATCACGTTGATTGATTTTCGTATATTGAAGAAGCCTTGCATTTCTGGAATAAACCCCACTTGATTATGGTGTATGATCCTTTTAATGTGCTGTTGGATTCTGTTTGCTAATATTTTGTTGAGGATTTTTGCATCGATGTTCATCAGTGATATTGGCCTGTAGTTTTCTTTCTTTGTGACATCCTTGTTTGGTTTTGGTATCAGGGTGATGGTGGCCTCGTAGAATGAGTTTGGGAGTGTTCCTCCCTCTGCTATGTTTTCGAAGAGTTTGAGAAGGATAGGGGTTAGCTCTTCTCTAAATGTTTGATAGAATTCGCCTGTGAAGCCCTCTGGTCCTGGGCTTTCGTTTGCTGGAAGATTTTTAATCACAGTTTCAATTTCAGTGCTTGTGATTGGCCTGTTCATATTTTCTATTTCTTCCTGATTCAGGCTTGGCAGTTTGTGCATTTGTAAGAATTTGTCCATTTCTTCCAGGTTGTCCATTTTATTGGCATAGAGTTGCTTGTAGTAATCTCTCATGATCTTTTGTATTTCTGCAGTGTCACTTGTTACTTCTCCTGTTTCATTTCTAATTCTATTGATTTGAGTCTTCTCCCTTTTATTTTTGATTACTCTGGCTAATGGTTTATCAATTTTGTTTATCTTCTCAAAGAACCAGCTTTTAGTTTTATTGATCTTTGCTATCGTTTCCTTCATTTCTTTTTCATTTATTTCTGATCTCATTTTTATGATTTCTTTCCTTCTGTCAACTTTTGGGCTTTTTTTGTTCTTCTTTATCTGATTGCTTTAGGTGCAAGGTTAGGTTGTTTATTCGAGATGTTTCCTGTTTCTTAAGGTAGGATTGTATTGCGATAAACGTGCCTCTTAGAACTCCTTTTGCTGCATCCCATAGGTTTTGGGCCATCATGCCTCCATTGTCATTTCTTTCTAGGTATTTTCTGATTTCCTCTTTGATTTCTTCAGTGATCACTTCGTTATTAAGTAGTGTATTGTTTAGCCTCCATGTTTTTGTATTTTTTTTACAGATCTTTTCCTGTAATTGATATCTAGTCTCATAGCGTTGTGCTAGGAAAAGATAGTTGATACAATTTCAATTTTCTTAAATTTACCAAGGCTTGATTTGTGACTGAAGATATGATCTATCCTGGAGAATGTTCCACGAGCACTTGAGAAAAATGTGTATTCTGTTGTTTCTGGATGGAATGTCCTATAAATATCAATTAAGTCCATCTTGTTTAATGTATCATTTAAAGCTTGTGTTTCCTTATTTATTTTCATTTTGGATGATTTGTCCATTGGTGAAAGTGAGGTGTTAAAGTCCCCTACTATGAATGTGTTACTGTCGATTTCCCCTTTTATGGCTGTTAGTATTTGCCTTATGTATTTAGGTGCTCCTATGTTGGGTGCATAAATATTTACAATTGTTATATCTTCTTCTTGGATCCATCCCTTGATCATTATGTAGTGTCCTTCTTTGTCTCTTCTAATGGTCTTTATTTTAAAGTCTATTTTGTCTGATATGATAATTGGTACTCCAGCTTTCTTTTGGTTTCCATTTGCATGGAATATCTTTTTCCATCCCCTTACTTTCAGTCTGTATGTGTCTCTAGGTCTGAAGTGGGTCTCTTGTAGACAGCATATATATGGGTCTTGTTTTTGTGAATGGGTCCATTCAGCCAGTCTGTGTCTTTTGGTGGGAGCATTTAATCCGTTTACATTTAAGGTAATTATCGATATGTATGTTCCTATTCCCATTTTCTTAATTGTTTTGGGTTTGTTATTGTAGGTCTTTTCCTTCTCTTGTGTTTCTTGCCTAGAGAAGATCCTTTAGCATTTGCTGTAAAGCTGGTTTGGTGGTGCTGAACTCTCTTAGCTTTTGCTTGTCTATAAAGTTTTTAATTTCTCCATCAAATCTGAATGAGATCCTTGCTGGGTAGAGTAATCTTGGTTGTAGGTTTTTCTCCTTCATCACTTTAAATATGTCCTGCCAGTCCCTTCTGGCTTGCAGTGTTTCTGCTGAAAGATAGGCTGTTAACCTTATGGGGATTCCCTTGTGTGTTATTTGTTGTTTTTCCCTTGCTGCTTTTAATATGTTTTCTTTGTATTTAATTTTTGACAGTTTGATTATATGTGTCTTGGTGTGTTTCTCCTTGGATTTATCCTGTATGGGACTCTGTGCTTCCTGGACTTGATTAACTATTTCCTTTCCCATGTCAGGAAAGTTTTCAGCTATAATCTCTTCAAATATTTTCTCAGTCCCTTTCTTTTTCTCTTCTTCTTCTGGAACCCCTATAATTCGAATGTTGGTGGTTTAATGTTGTCCCAGAGGTCTCAGAGACTGTCCTCAGTTCTTTTCATTTTTTTTCTCTATTCTGCTCTGCAGTAGTTATTTCCACTATTTTATCTTCTACGTCACTTATCCGTTCTTCTGCCTCAGTTATTCTGCTATTGAGTATTTTTAATTTCATTTATTGTGTTGTTCATCGTTGCTTGTTTCATCTTTAGTACTTCTAGGTCCTTGTTAAATGTTTCTTGCATTTTCTCTATTCTATTTCCAAGATTTTGGATCATATTTACTATCATTATTCTGAATTCTTTTTCAGGTAGACTGCCTATTTCCTCTTCATTTGTTAGGTCTGGTGGCTTTTTATCTTGCTCCTTCACCTGCTGTGTGTTTTTCTGTCTTCTCATTTTGCTTATCTTACTGTGTTTGGGGTCTCCTTTTTGCAAGCTGCAGGTTCATAGTTCCTGTTGTTTTTGGTGTCTCTCCCCAGTGGCTAAAGTTGGTTCAGTGGGTTGTGTAGGCTTCCTGGTGGAGGGGACTAGTGCCTGTTTTATGGAGGATGAGGCTGGATCTTGTCTTTCTGGTGGGCAGGTCCACGTCTGTTGGTGTGTTTTGGGGTGCCTGTGGACTTATTATGATTTTAGACAGCCTCTCTGCTAATGGGTGGGGTTGTGTTCCTGTCTTGCTAGTTGTTTGGCATAGGGTTGTCCAGCACTGTAGCTTGCTGGTCGTTGAGTGAAGCTGGGTGTTGTTGTTGAGATGGAGATCTCTGGGAGATTTTCGCTGTTTGATATTACGTGGATCTGGGAGGTCTCTTGTGGACCCTTGTCCTGAAGTTGGGTCTCCCACTTCAGAGGCACAGCACTGACTCCTGGCTGCAGCACCAAGAGCCTTTTATCCACATGGCTCAGAATAAAAGGGAGAAAAAGTAGAAATAAATAGAAAGGAAGGAAGGATGGAAGGATGGAAGGAAAAGAAACTAAAGTAAGATAAAATAAAATAAAGTTATTAAAATAAAAAATAATTATTAAGAAAAAACATGTTTTAAAGTAAAACAACAACAACGGACGGATAGAACCCTAGGACAAATGGTGAATGCGAAGCTATACAGACAAAATCTCACACAGAAGCATATACATACACACTTCCAAAAAGAGGAAAAGGGGAAAAAATAATAGATCTTGCTCTCAAAGTCCACCATCTCAATTTGGGATGATTTGTTGTCTATTCAGGTATTCCACAGATGCAGCATACATCAAGTGGATTGTGGAGATTTAATCCGCTCCTCCTGAGGCTACTGGGAGAGATTTCCCTTTCTCTTCTTTGTTCGCACAGCTCCCGGGGCTCAGCTTTGGATTTGGACCCGCCTCTGTGTGTAGGTCGCCAGAGGGCGTCTATTCTTCTCTCAGACAGGACAGGGTAAAAGAGCCGCTGATTTGGGGGCTCTGGCTCACTAAGGTGGGCCGAGGGAGGGGCACGATGCAGGGTGAGTCTGTGGCGGCAGGATGCCGCACCAGCCTGAAGTGCGCCGTGCACCCTCCCGGGGAAGCCATCACAGGATCCTGGGACCCCGGCAGTGGCGGACTGCACAGACTCCCGGCAAGGGAGGTGTGTTCAGCGACCTGTGCTTGCACACAGGCTTCTTTGTGGCGGCAGCAGCAACCTTAGCATCTCATGCCCGTCTCTGGGGTCCGTGCTGTTAGTTGCAGCTCGCGCCCGTCTCTGGAGCTCCTTTAAGCAGCGCTCTTAATCCCCTCTCCTAGCGCACCAGGAAGCAAAGAGGGAAGAAAAAGTCTCTTGCCTCTTCGGCAGGTCCAGACTTTTCCCCAGACTCCCTCCCAGCTAGGCGTGGTGCACTAACCCCTTCAGGCTGTGTTCACGCCGCCAGTCCTCTCCCTGCGCTCAGCTCCCAGCCCCAGTGAGCAGACATGCCTCTCAGGCTAGTGAGTGCCGGGTCCGCTCTGATCCTCTGTGTGGGAATCTCTCCGCTTTGCCCTCCGCACCCCTGTTGCTGTGCTGTCCTCCGTGGCTCCAAAGCTTCCCTGCTCCACCACCCACAGTCTCTGCCCGAAAAGGTGCTCCTAGTGTGTGGTAACCTTTCCTCCTTCACAGCTCCCTCCCACTGGTGCAGGTCCCGTCCCTATTCTTTTGTCTCTATTTATTCTTTTCTCTTTTGCCCTACCTATGTACCTGGGGAGTTTCTTGCCTTTTGGGAGGTCTGAGGTCTTCTGCTAGCGTTCAGTAGGTGTTCTGTAGGAGTTGTTCCATGTGTAGATGTATTTCTGATGTATCTGTGGGGAGGAAGGTGATCTCCATGTCTTACTCTTCTGCCATCTTCCTGGGCTTTCTATGTTGTTCTATTTTTGTGCCAGTACCATACTCTCTTGATTACTGTAGCTTTGTAGTATAGTCTGAAGTCAGGGAGTCTGACTCCTCAAGCTCCATTTTTCTCTCTCAAGATTGTTTGGGCGTTCCCTGGTCGCACAGTGGTTGAGAGTCCTCCTGCCGATGCAGGGGACACGGGTTCGTGCCCCGGTCCGGGAAGATCCCACATGCCGCAGAGCGTCTGGGCCCGTAGGCCATGGCCGCTGAGCCTGCGCATGTGGAGCCTGTGTTCCACAACAGGAGAGGCCACAACAGTGAGAGGCCCGTGTACTGCCAAAAAAAAAAAAAAAAAAAGAAAGAAAAAAGATTGTTTGGCTATTCGGGGTCTTTTGTGTTTCCATACAAATTAAAAAAATTTTTTTCCAGTTCTGTGAAAAATGCCATTGGTAATTTGATAGGGATTGCATTGAATCTGTAGATTGCTTTGGTAGTATAGTCATTTTCACAATGTTGATTCTTCCAATCCAAGAACATGGTATATCTCTCCATCTGTGTCGTCTTTGATTTCTTTCATCAGTATCTTAAAGTTTTCTGTATACAGGTCTTTTGCCTCCTTAGGTAGGTTTATTGCTAGGTATTTTATTCTTTTTGGTGTAATGGGATATAGGATTGTTTCCTTAATTTCTCTTTCTGATCTTTCATTGTTAGTGTATAGGAATGCAAGAGATTTCTGTGCATTAATTTTGTATCCAGCAACTTTACCAAATTCACTGATTAGCTCCAGTAGTTTTCTGGTGGCATCTTTAGGATTTTCTGTGTTTAGTATTATGTCATCTGCAAACAGTGACAGTTTTACTTCTTCTTTTCCAATTTGTATTCCTTTTCTTTTTCTTCTCTGACTGCCATGCCTTAGGATTTCCATGCCATAGGATTTCCAATACTATGTTGAATAATAGTGGCAAGAGTGGACACCCTTGTCTTGTTCCTGATCTTAGAGGAAATGCTTTTAGTTTTTCACCATTGAGAATGATGTTTGCTGTGGGTTTGTCATATATGGCCTTTATTATGTTGAGGTAGTTTCCCTCTATGCCCACTTTCTGGAGAGTTTTCTTCATAAATGGGTGTTGAATTTTGTCAGAAGCTTTTTCTGCATCTATTGAGATGATCATATGGTTTTTATTCTTCAGTTTGTTAATGTGGTGTATTACAGTGATTGATTTGCAGATATTGAAGAATCCTTGCTTCCCTGGGATAAATCCCACTTGATCATGGTGTATGATCCTTGTACTATACTGTTGGATTCAGTTTGCTAGTATTTTGTTGAGTATTCTTGTGTCTATGTTCATCAGTGATATTGGCCTGTAATTTTTTGTGTGTGTGATATCTTTGTCTGGTTTTGGTATCAGGGTGATGATGGTGGCCTCATAGAATGAGTTTTGAAGGCTTCCTTCCTATTCAGTTTTTTGGAAGAGTTTGAGAAGGATGAGTGTTAGCTCTTCTCTAAATGTTTGATAGAATTTGCCTGTGAAGCCATCTGGTCCTGGACTTTTGTTTGTTGGAAGTTTTTAAATCACAGTTTCAATTTTAGTACTTATGATTTGTCTATTATTTTCTATTTCTTACTGGTTCGGTCTTGGAATGTTGTATCTTTCTAAGAATTTGTCCATTTCTTCTAGGTTGTCTTTTTTTTTCTTGCGGTACGTGGGCCTCTCACTATCGTGGCCTCTCCCGTTGCGGAGCACAGACTCCGGATGCGCAGGCTCAGTAGCCATGGCTCCCGGGCCTAGCCGCTCCACGGCATGTGGGATCTTCCCAGACCAGGGCACGAACCCATTTCCCCTGCGTCGGCAGGCGGATTCTCAACCACTGTGCCACCAGGGAAGCCCAAGGTTGTACATTTTATTGGCATATAGTTTGTAGTAGTCTCTTATGATCCTTTGTATTTCTGTGGTGTCAGTTGTAACTTCTTTTTCATTTCTAATTTTATTGATTTGTGTCCTCTCCCTTTTTTTCTTGATGAGTCTGGCTAAAGGTTTATCAGTTTTGTTCATCGTCTCAAAGAACCAGCTTTTAGTTTCATTGATCTTTTCCATTGTTTTCTTCATCTCTAATTCATTTATTTCTGCTCTGATCTCTATGATTTCTTTCCTTCTACTAAGTTTGGGTTTTGTTTGTTCTTTCTATAATTGCTTTAGGTGTAAGGTTAGATTGTTTGAGATTTTTCTTGTTTCCTGAGGTAAGATTGTATTGTTATAGACTTCCCTGTTAGAAGTACTTTTGCTGAATCCAACAGGTTTTGGACTATCGTGTTTTTGTTAGTTACTTGGCCTGAGGGTGTCTCAGCACTGGTGTGTACAGAGTATTGGGCAAGGGTGGGGTGGGTCCTGGGGCTAAAAAGCTGGAGGGAGGATTCCACAGTGGTGCCTGCCAGCACCAGTGTCCACATGGTAGAAGGAGTTCCCAAAAATGGCTGCCTATAGTGTCTATGTCCCCAGGGTGAGCTGCACTTGCCTCCTGCCTTTCTGCAAGGCTCTCCAAGATTAGTAGGTAGGTCTGACCCAGGCTCCTCTCAAATTAGTGCCTCTGCCTTGGGTCGAGGAGGGCGTCAGATTTTGTGTGAGCCCCTAGAGGGTGAAGTCTTTATTTCCCTCAGCCCTCTGGGACTCCCGAAAGTAAACCCTGCTGGCCTTCAAAGCCAGATGCTCTGGGGGCTTGTCTTCCTGGTGCAGGACTCCTGGGCTAGGGAGCTCACTCATTTGGGAGAAACTCTGCAATTGTTATTATTCTCCTGGTTGTGGGTCATCCACCTGGGGTTATGAGATTTGACTATATCACAGTTCTGCTCACCCTACTCATCTCATTGTGGTTCCTTCTTGATATATTTAGTTGTAAAAGATCTTCTTTGGTAGGTTCTGGTCTTTTTCATCAATGGGTGTTCTGCACATAGTTGTAATTTTGGTGTGCCTCTGAGAGGAGGAGAGCTCAGGGCCTTTCTACTCCGCCATCCTGCGCAGTCCTCTCAAGAATGCTGGTTTTGATTTCAAATCCAGCCCTAGTATTTCCTAACTGAATGACTCTCTGAGTCTCAGTTTACTTAACTGCTCAAGGCTGTTGTGAAGAGCAAATGAAATATGGTGAAGTAAACCTCTGTAAATTATAAAGGGCCATACAGAAGTAGGAATGCTTTTCTTTATTACATGATGGTTTACTGATATATATTTTCTGAATATAAGCTCCACAAGGGCAGGAATGTCATGTCTTTGTTTACTTTGTACCCCAGAAGCTTGTATGGTGGTACATAGTAGACACTCAGAGTTGTTGTGCAACTGTGACTTTATGGATTACTACTACTACATCCAGAAAAAAAAACTATACTTTAAGAAATATATCAGATTAACTAGGTGATGTTTCAGTTATTTTGGATTTATCTCAAAGGGTGCTTCATGTTCAGAAGACACATATAGAGTTTTTTTTTAAAAAAACTTACATAAATATCTTTCCTTAATGTGCTACTTCTAGAATGTATTAATTGTTAAGGATAATAATTTTTTACTTAAGAAATTTCCATTATCTTCCCAAGTCCTGACATACATGTTGTCAGGCCTGTTTCAAGCATTATAGCTACTATTTATTGTTAGTGAAACATACAAAAGTGAAAGCATTTCTTTTACATTTTAGAATTTATACAGCATATTTCTTTATTCTTTAAACTCTCACAACTACTTTGTTAGGTGGGTTATTTCTTTCATACAAAAAATAAAACCAAAGTCAGGGAGTCATCAATGTCGTTTTTATTCAGTTCCATTTCTAATAGTTTGGCTGGCCATTATTTCACGTTCCCTGTGACAAGAATCAGACGATCTTTCTAAATTGCAATTTCAAAGAATTTTGGTTTATGAACATTAACAGATTACATGCATACTCACAACTTCATAAATATTTTATGTGTCATATATTTAAAAGATGAGACTTTAAAGTTTCTAGGATTAGAATAAAGTGTTTCCTTTCAGAAAATATAAAAGCATATATCCAGCACCAGAGCAGTGATGATATACATTTATACATGAAGATGATGATGTGAGGTATCTTTCCATAAGAGTGGTGAAAGATGTGAACTGTCCCAGCCACATTCTGTCCTCTGGTTCCATTTGAAATGCCTGTAGCTATGCATAGGCTGGTTGAGGTCAGAGACCTAAAGACCTAGCTTACAACTCTGGCCTTAATGAAGGCCCCATCCTCTTAACCACATGGTCAGATTTCTCTTCTAAAACAGCAATTTGTTAAAATGTTTACCAAAAACCTAAAACTACTGCTTACTTTCAAAGTGACTAAGATGTTTCAAGATAGTAGTTAAGTCCTTAAAGTTCTACTCCTTATATTATTATAATATCATCTTTGGTTAAAATCATTTTATTTTTTATTTTTTTTATTTTTATTTTTTGTGCGGTACGTGGGCCTCTTGCTGTTGTGGCCTCTCCCGTTGCGAAGCACAGGCTCCGGACGTGCAGGCTCAGCGGCCATGGCTCATGGGCCCAGCCGCTCCGCGGCATGTGGGATCTTCCCAGACCGGGGCACGAACCCGTGTCCCCTGCATTGGCAGGCGGGCTCTCAACCACTGCGCCACCAGGGAAGCCCTTAAAATCATTTTAGAGAAGTTAACTTGTGGCAATTAACTTCAAAAAAAAAAAGGTGATTAACAGCCTCTTGGTTACCATGGAGCCATTGCATTACAAATAAAGCACAAAGATTTTAGGCACTTGCACGGATCTCAACATCTGTTCCAAATGTACACTCTTCAAGTGAAGAGTCACAGTGTTTGGACACATCTGAGACACACAACATTAATCCCACACATTGATTTGTTAGTATACCCTAGCATGCTATTTGTCTTGGCAACTTGTGATTTCAAAAACTAACAGAAGATGACTTATAAGGAAACTTTTCCTTTTGTATATAGTTTGGAACGTCTGGTCTCAAAAAAGCAGAGACTTCTGGTTTCTGGAGAACAAACTGAAATATCCCAAGGGAATATCTTAATTCTTACTGGAGCTCAGACAGGTAACCAGGAGAAAGGATCTTATTATGCCAGTGACCTACATCTTAGAATAATTAAAGTTTAGAACCTTTACAGCTTCAAATTTAGATTTTGACATTTTGGACTCTTTATGGAGTCCAAATGAATAGGAATGAATAGGAAAATCCTATGAATAGGAAAATCCTAGGACGCTTAAACACAAGACTGCTGAAAACAAAAAGAGGGAGCTAGGGAAGAGAGGATACAGGTAGATCTTATTTCCTCCCTTTTGTACTATTCTGTTTTCTTGTCAAGGCAGGAGCAATGACAAAGTGTGACTGAGAAGAAACTGGGCCAAACTGAAAAAGGCAGTCTGGGTCTGGAAGGCTGGGCTGATTCTTTATCCCTCTCCTTGAACATCAGCAAGTCTGCCCACTGATTTGTGGGGAAACGTGAGAGTAGTTCTTCAGTGCCCATTTCCTCTTCCCTATTCTTTACTGCCATCCACATCTGCTAGCTGGCCCAGGAATGTAATGTCCTTCAACCCATGAAGACCTGCTCCTTTACACGTAACTCCCAACTTCCCAATTCCAGAGTCTTATTAATATGAGGCAGGGGTGTTTCTTTTATCTGATTCCAGCAATCTATATTAAGCATGAATGAGGCTTAATACTTGGTAGGAGTTTTCATCTGAAATTGGGTGCTGATGAGCCTGATGCAGTAGAAAGAGCATTGGACCTGGGGTTTCTAGGACCTTGGTTCCAGGTGTAGTAGCTCTGCCACTTATTAGATGTGTTTTCTTCATTTAAAACTAGAAAATAATGCCTCTTCACAGTATTGTTGCAAGGGTTAAATAAGGTAATACAAGTGAAACTCTAGTCACTTATATAGTCTGACAACTAGTAATAAGTGTTAGAAGAATGTCAGCATCTTATTGGTAGGTAGTATGAGAAAGCCAAGGTGGGCGGGAAGGAGACAGAAGCTGGCTTCTCACGTAAATTTTCTACGCTTCTGCTTCCTCCAAACTCATTTCCCTCCAGCTCAGCCTCTAAAGAAGTAATAGAGATGAAATACTTGGTGATGTAGTTAAGTACTACCTGAGAGCTCGCCTTCCCTTCCTCCTTTTCTGTAAGCATCTCGGCACCCTACGGAGTTCAGCAAAAGAAAGAGCTGTGACCTGTAAACAGTGTGAATCACACAGTGAACCACAAATATCGGGAACCTGGAATCATAAATCCATATATTTGGAAAATAAAATTAGTAGAGCTATTTTTAACTTAAGTGGTAGGTATGCTTGGTGACAACATGAAGGTATTGTACATGCCACACAGGAATACTAAAAGTTCCATGACACTGCTGTGGCATGGTAAGCACGAAGGTATATTATTCCAGTGGCACACATTTTCTCCCCAGTAATCCCATATACGTATACATCAGTATGTTTGTATGATTGGCTAAAGACAGCCCTGATTAATGGCTGCACGAAGGAACAATAATTAGCAATCAGAGCAAATTAAATTCCTGGCTGATTCTAAGCCCCTGAGTAAAATGCAACCCTTGAGGATGCTGTCACATTCCTTCATTTACTTGGCATTAGGCCACCAGTCACCCTGATTAAGACAGGGGTTTGTACTTACTTATTAAAAAAAAAGATCGATGTTTTGGAGGAGATATTTGCCATTTTTTGCTTGCCTAGCATCCTATCACCTTTCTTCTGGGGGAACCCAGTTCAGGTGGATGGACACGTGACCCCGGCCTGGTCAAGTAGAACCCTCCCCACCCCACCCAAGGACTCACATGACTCAAGCTGAATCAGAGTCCACCCCATGTTGCTTCCGCCATACCTATGAGCAAAGACACCTTCCCCTCCTTATTTTGAATTGGGTAACTTTCACTTGCATTCAAGAGACTCAAGCATAAAAAATTATAGCCACCACTTACAAGTCTGATTTAGCAATGTTTAACACCATGCTTATTATTTAAACGCGTATAGCAGTTCCAAGAGAGTGTTTTAGCAATAAGAGTAAGAAAACATGTCTAACTTACTGAGTCAATGAATATCCTCTGGAGACTTCATGGGAAACAGATCAGATTCCACTGTCACTGCTACAGTTTGGTTTTGCTAGCAAAACCTTCCCCATGCCTTAAAACAAAAGTCACATGCACAAAATTCACAGGATTATTTTACTAGAATTTAGTGGGGAGGAGATGATATAATTAGATTTTCACAAAAAATCTTTAGATTGAACTCTAGCCAAATAAAAGAAAATCCAAGTTCTTGTTTCAGTCTCAAATGGCCTGGGTACTGAAGCAGTGGCCCCTGTCCTGGCATGCACGGTTCAAGCTGTCGGTTGTGTGGCCACCCTTTCATGACCTTCAGCTCTCTGCATCGTCTCAGTAAGCCCAGACACGAATTCTGAAAAATTCCTTCTGTCTTTATGGTTTTCCTCATCCAGCTGAGAATGCTGCTGGCTACTGCAAAACTGTTCACCAACCATACGCTCTGGTCCATACAGCTTTCTTCGTAAACTCTGGGAGAACTCTCAAGGACAGCAGGGTGGCTAAGGGGACAAAAAATAAAGTGCACTGTTGCATTTGGTGGAGTTGCATTTGAAAAAGTTATTTAGATCAAAAAGGTGTCAATAGAAATTGGCTTGTTCTCACTCAGCTAATCTTTAAGAATTCCTATCAAGCCTTAGACAGAATTTTAATGGAAGAAAACGATTAATAAAGGTTGAGGAAAGGTTTTTTTTTTTAAGTTACTTTAAAACCAGTTAGTGGGAAATTCTGCATAATTAAAACAAAAACTGACTTCTGGGATGCTGGCAATGCTCTTTTTCTTCATCTGGGTGCTGATTACATAGGTATGTTCCCTTTGTAAAAATCTACTTGTGCACTTTTCTACATGAATATCACTTTTCCACTAAAAAAGTTTTTTTTTTTTTTTTTTTTTTTTTTTGCAGTACGTGGGCCTCTCACTGTTGTAGCCTCTCCTATTGCGGAGCACAGGCTCTGGACGCGCAGGCTCAGCAGCCATGGCTCACGGGCCTAGCTGCTCCGCGGCATGTGGGATCTTCCCGGTCCAGGGCATGAACCCGTGTCCCCTGCATCGGCAGGCGGACTCTCAACCACTGTGCCTCCAGGGAAGCCCCCACTAAAAAAGTTTAATTGAAAGGTAAACAGGGCTTCCCTGGTGGCACAGTGATTAAGAATCCCCCTGCTGGGGCTTCCCTGGTGGCGCAGTGGTTGGGGGTCCGCCTGCCAATGCAGGGGACACGGGTACGTGCCCCGGTCCGGGAGGATCCCACATGCCGCGGAGCGGCTGGGCCCGTGAGCCATGGCCGCTGGGCCTGCGTGTCCGGAGCCTGTGCTCCGCGACGGGAGAGGCCACAACAGTGAGAGGCCCGCATACCGCAAAAACAAAAAAAACAAAAAAAACAAACAAAAAAAAGAATCCCCCTGCCAACGCAGGGGACACAGGTTCAAGCTCTGGTCCGGGAAGATCCCACATGCCGTGGAGCAACTAAGCCCGTGCGCCACAACTCCTGAGCCCGCGCACCTAGAGCCCCCATGCTTCCGTAACAAGAAAAGCCACCGCAGTGAGAAGCCAGCACAGCTCAACGAAGAGTAGCCCCCGCTCGCCGCAAGTAGGGAAAACCCACGCAGCAACGAAGACCCAATGCAGCCAAAAATAAATAAATTTATTAAAAAAAAAAGGTAAACAAAGACAAGAAACCTGATCCTGTAATGAAGTTAGGTTCATGGGCTCACTGGAGTAAGTATGACTGTACTAAACTATATTTGAACACACACCTTAGCTGTCATGGGTCCCTCAGAGATCGATTTAAAGTAGGGAAGTTACGTGTAACCCCTCTAGGTAACTTATTACATATCTTATTTTGGAATACTAATGTAAATATATTGAGATTAAAAAAATATATAATAGTGTGAGGGAATGAGGGTAAGCCAGAGCTACATAATAATTGTGTGTGACTAGTAAGCCCTTGAATACACGATCAAGTGAACATGTACTTCTTTGACCCAAATAACTATTTTCCTCATCGGTATCAATTGTTATCTTCATGACCTAAGACAGTATATGTTGGGAACAACCAATGGAATTATAGACCCATGGCCATTAAAAATTAGTCCAAACTCCTCAAGGAAAATAAATTGAGGAAATCCTAGCAGCAAGTCTCTAGGGAATGGTCAAGTGAAAATATGTCAGACCACTGCCCTGATCCTCAGTGAAGTTCTGTGGTTGATCAGAATCATCGTCCTACACAGGCCCTCCCACCTACTTCGGAGGTAGGGAGAAGGACAAGAACCAACACATTAGATAATTCTCGCTTGTTAGGCAATCAATAGATTATACCATACTTAAAGCAAAATACGGTCAATTATCAGAAGAGTAGGCCAGCAGGCAACTTTCCCAAGGTAAGACTTTTCAGTGCAGTAGCTTACAGCATGTCAGGGGCATCAACAGCTGCCACTGGTAGGATCCAGACCCCCAAGTCTCAAGATGTGGATGACAGTACAAGCTGTCTTGGACCACAGAGCCAATGCCCAGAAGACTTTTCAGATTTGAGTAAAAACATCTACATAATTTTCACAGAAAGATCATCTATATTTGTAGATCCCACAGTCATAGTTTAACAGTCAATAGAGATGTATAAAAAACATGAAAATCGCCTAAATGCCTGGAAGCATGGGAAATGTCCAATTCCCTTGGCAAAATACTATGCAGCCATTAAAAATACTTTTGAAGCCAGTGTAAGAACGGGTTAAAATGCTTTTAAAATAATTTTAAAGTACAAAAGGCAGTATTCAAAGTGTGTATGTACATTTTTCAATTGGCTATGATTATAAAAACGTTAATACTCATATACAGAGGGAGCAAAAACTTAGGAAAAACAATCAAAATTGTCATTGGGCAGTGGGATTCTGGATTCTTCTTTGCTTATTTTTACTTTTCTGAATTTTCTAAATTTTAAGTCATATTTTATGATTATAATAAAACATTTAAAAACCATTTAAATAAAAAATCTAAAGGCAATGCAACTTTTTTTAACCACTTTCAAATTCAAGAATGCCACACTGGTGACAGCTTCATATTACTTCTCTAAACTGAACCAAGACAAGCCCTTTCAGGAGCCAACATATGCTAGGATGCTGTTCTGCAGCACAGACAACACTGGATGGGCATAAAGTACAGAAGTGATACCTTTTAAAAGATCCCTGGACTTTGCTGAGAGGCCTTCTTTAGGGCTTTCCATGATGCTGAATAGCCAGTCAATGAACTAGAGTGAAAATGAAGAATGGTATCAGTGAAAACAATCTCACTATCAGTAAGACATCATTCAAACCCTTGGGCCTGCACATATGAGTATCAGGGCAGTAGTCCCTGGACAATACCTGCCTGGGCTGGGAGAGTGGAGCAGAGACGGGACCAGGCACAAGAGATGGGAAAGTTGGAAATGGCTCTCATTTAGTTAAATGACCTAGCGAAGTCAAACCTCCTTCCTTTGCTGATTACCCTGGGACTTGCTGTAGCTTTTAAGAGTGGGGTAGGCATGGGCCCAGAGGGCCTCCTGTGTGCCATGAACATTCCGTCTCATCACTCTGAGAGGCCCCAGAGAGGCTAAGAACCTTGCCCAAGTCCACTCTCAGTGAATGGCAGAGTCAAGATCTGAACCCATGTGCACCTGGCTTCAAAGCCTCACACTCCTTCTTCACATCATGCTGCCTGCCACCTGGTTCCGTGTGTATCAGGCCTAGACTCCTAGCTGGGGTGGTAAATGGGGAAACACATCAGATGTAAGCCCCTGTTCCTAAAATATGTTTCTGTGGCTAAGAGCAATTTGTGCCCAAATGGATATGAAGCAAAGTTGATGCAAGAGAAAAGGCATAAAACAATTTACTAGGTAGACCCAAGCGTATTAGCTGCAAATAAATCCTGCAGATGAGGTAGAAACTCATAGTACTCACGAGTTTGACTGATCTCCCAGGTGCAGCCAAAATTGTTTTTGAATTAGATACCGGATAATTTCGTTGACTAAATGTTGCCAATCTCGACTCATTGAAAAACACATACACTAGTTGTAGGTACTAGGATTTTTAACTTTGGACTAGAAAAAGAAAATATTCCTAATTCCCTGCTTTAATTAAAATTTTCTTTATTTTCTTTTCCTCAATTTTGCTTTATCATATCCTACTGGTAAGTAAATAAATCAGGTATTACAAATACATAATAGATGCAGGATGTCTATACTGTAGTCCAAAATGAACAGGGTGTCCCAGGCCAGAAATAAGGGGATAGAATACCACATTTAAATTTATTTTCATTTAAAATGAAAAAGAAAACACAAAATTTGGGATAATACTACTAATGCTTATCAGGTTTAAGAAAACAAAGGCATTTTAATTGAGATGCTTAGTGAAGTTCATGGCTAAACTGTGGGTCCACAGCTCAGAAATATTTTTAAAGATTAATCTTCAGATTTTAAGATTAAGCCTCACAAAGTTGGCTTTAAGCTTTCAACCTCGTAAAAATCCAGTTTTGATTAAATGGGATTCAAAAATATCTTTCAGTCAACAATTCAAGACAGGTCAGAGCTACGTAATGAGAAATAAAGGATGTACCATATTTTCATATGCTCTTCACGACAGCTAGTAGCCTGGGGAAACTCAGTATTAAAAACCAAAAGGTACTTCCTATAGTTTGGGTTTTCCTGAGGGCAAAGGTGATGAAATTAGGCCTTTACAAATCTCCCCACGGTATCTCGCACAGGCCAGAAGCACCTGGAACACACCTATCTCATGGAATGAGCTGTGGGGAACCTTAAATATGGTAAAAGATGGATACTCCAGATTCGCATCTCCCTGGAGGATTTCCTGGACCCATCCCCAGACACTGTTGATCACCCCCCTCCCTTGCCCATCACCACTGCATCCTTATCATACCATCTTGCAACCTTGAACTTGCTTTCCTGTCTGTCCTCACTCTGAAATTCTGAGCTCTCAGAGATTTATTCATCCTTTTATCCCCAGGATCAAGAACACATGTGTCTTCAATAAATGAAGGCAAGTATAAGCTTTTCTTTCCACTTCACCCCTAACTGTAAGCAAGTTGTTGCTGTTGTCACTGTTGTTTTTAGTCAGCGGTTACCCTGAGCCTGGGCTAGCCTCAATCTCTGAGGCTCTGCATCTGGCTGAGATTCGAGGCTGACTAGGAAAGCCTGTAGTGTGACTCAGGTTTCACTTAACTCCCACCTCAATTCTACAGCAGAAACTGCTGAAGAGAAAATGGCCGCCTGCCCTGACAAGCAGGTAGCTGCCAACCTCACCTTCTGGGTCTGTTCCTTCCATGGCTCTTTCTGCAGCAGAAGAGGCATGCTACTGGGAAGGAGAGTGACAGCCTCCTGCACAGTGACCCTGTGCAAGGGACTCCTGCCAAGGAACCTTGATGCTGGCCCAGCTGGACCGTTTTCCTGATGCCATGGCAACCAACTGGCACTGAGGCCAAGGAGCAGAGGGGCAGCGTGGTCTGCCCATGCAACCACTGCTGTTGCAAATATCAGCAACAAGAAATCCAAAGCCTACAGTAGAAATAGGAACAAGGTCAGGTCACATGCTTTAACAATGCAAAGTAACACATGTTCACATACACAGCCCCCATCATGAGGCGATGTTATCTTCCCCGTCACTCAAACCTTACGCCTGCCCCACCCCTACCCCAGAAGAGGGACTGGACCGAATAGCAAACTATTTCCATGCTTAATGAAGAGACATTTTGGGGTTTCAGAAGGTTTGAAGGATCCTCTTTTGTGAGGACAGAAGGCCCAATAGTTTCATTATTAGCGTTCTAACATTTCAAGAGAAACATAATTTATTTAACACCTAATCATACTGAGATCCAAACATTCCTCTGTTTTGGTGTTTTCAAAGAGATTTAAAAATTAATTAAGAGAGATACAGACAGGGATATTTAGGTTTATTATTATGTGGCCAAAACTGATTTTCAAAAATATGTATAGTGTATTCTGTTTTTAAACAGAAACAACAAATGACTCTCCACATGCATTAAAAAAAATGTTTAGAATCCATGCATTTAGATTTTATAGACTAATCTAGACACTTGTAGAAATGGTGGTAACAAGGGCTACCTCTCAGTTACTGTACTACTGTGATTTAAATTATTCTTCTGTTTATCTGTATTTTCTAAGTTTCAAAAGATTTTGTAAGAAAGCAGAGAAGGTTAATACAAACTGGAAATCAGAAGAAAAAGAGGAAAGATTATGCTAACTCAAAAAAAAAAAAGTTTAAAAGTACCCCTCAAACTCTTAAAATGCCTAATCTCACTAATGAAAATTTCAGAAAGACACACAGCTCTGCAGAAGAGCTGGGCAGAATATCAAACAACATCCCAGGTTATGCATATTTTGCTCACACAGCAAACAGGAGACCCATGAAACATGGCTATGGAAAAATACTAAAAAAAAAAAAGCACACTGGGCAGCTGAGTCAAGAAAATGAGGAGAGTAGGAAAGTGCTGTCCTTCATTTTTTAATCTTTTTTTGTTTTACTCACCCAGTACTAGTGGTGGTTAACCTTTTTTGGGTCATAGGTCATTTTGCAGGTGGGGTGAAAATTTCCCTCCAATATGTGCATGTTAAGTATTGGCACAAACACAGATTACTTGCATACACTTCAGGAACCCCTTCAAACCAGGTGTTTGAAGCCATGCTCTGGGCCAGTGTGGAGGCCAGAGCCCTGTACCCCAGTCTTTGAGGGGTCCAGCCCAAGTACACAGGATCCCAGTTTCCCCCTCCAGCTAGAATCCTTTGTGTACTGCCTGTCAAGGAACGCGTTCTGTTGAAAATATTTTTCAAAGGGCAGCCATGGGCATCTCCTAAAGCCTGGTAAGAACATCCATTTCCTTGTGACATCAGATAATTGCCATCCTTGTTTCCCAAAAATAAAAGGAAGGAAGGAAAGAAAGCTGCAAGCAGCAATGTGTTCCTCTTTTGGGAGAGTAAATATCCTCTATATTTTAAGGAAGCCACAAATGACTCCTCTACATTTTACCTCGTTAAGAGCCACGTTCTGAACAGACGCTGACTGGTAAGCAACATTTCTGATATAACCCATCAGTTCCAAGAGCCACTCCATTCTCTTCAACACGCCTGAAACAAAAGGATATTTCTTACCAGACCATGGTTTTCCTTTGCAATGTAAAACAGATCAGCGATTACCATCATAATTAAAGCAGAACACCCGCCAAGGACTCTGTGCGACAGTTTCAAGTCCTTTAATGGTACCTGAGACTTGTGCTCACCCGTGAGAGAGTTTTTAATACTATTCACATCAGATGACCATATTTTGGTCTTTATTTTTAAAAGCTAATATATTCTTCAAATCTGTGATAAAATGGTGAAATGCATTTATTGGAGTTGCTCAACATGAAACACACTAGGAGAAACTGGGCATGCCAACTAGTTAGTAGTGTTAAATCTTTGATAACTAGTTGTTTTTATAGTCCTCCCTTGCTTAAATATTCCCAATTTATGCAAAAATCATAAAGAATACCTATCCTAAAGACATTAAAAAAAACAACAAAACCCAGCTATTACAGGCTAACTGGAGAACAAACATCAACATGAATATTAATTTTTCCTTTAAAAAAATGAGGATTTTCAGCACAGCAGAGACTACATGGAAACGTCTTAAAATTTAGTGCATGAGAGGAAAATGGGAACTAAATTTGAAGGCCAGCTAGTTAGGACCAAAGGCAATATCAAATTTGTTTCCTTCATGTATCTTCATGCTTAATAGGGAATACCTGCTAGTTTTCTGCCTGATAAATACACTTTTGAGTTAGAGTAAAAAATCTCATTCCTCATCACAGGTTCACTTTTCACTGGGCTGGCGCTTCTGTGGACATGAGACAACTCTCTCAGTTGCCAAAGAGGATGATGAATCAAAATTTCCTACACAGTCTTGCAAAGAGTATTACAATTGTATTTGTCAGTTTTCTCTCAAAGCCTTCAAGATACAAGAGATGGGGATGATGGGTCACAAGGGCCTCCCAGCCACGTCTGATCTGCTGAAGCCAGATGCCTTCAGGACCTGAATGTAGACTTGAGAAATTATAAGCATATGACCAAAGGCATGGAGGAGAAATGAGGGAGCTCCCTCTTTAGATGATTATTAAAGTATAAATGTCTAAAATGGTCTAAAAGTTGCACCATTCATTAGCAGAGCTTCAGGCCTGCAGCTTCTGGCTTGAGGATGTAGTAAGGGTGTCCATATTTTATTCTTCTCACCCCTGAGAAGTTCTTCTATAGAATAACTAATTTGTTGTTGCTGCTTTCTTTTTCTCTTTGTAAAATGACCACCCAAAAGCCGTTTTCATGAAAACATCAGGGAGAATCAAACAGCATCCCTCTACTTGAGAAAGAAAGCAGGCAGAATCAACCTGATAAACTTGTTTATGTCTCTGAGGGCCTAGAGGGCCAAAGACAAGATAAAAGTCACCAGTAGAATTCATTCCCACCTCCAAAAAGTTGATGTGAGCTGTAACTGCTCGTTTCTATCCAAGGTGCTACTCATTTGGGGTTACAAGGCCTCGCCTGTGTCAAGAAGCACTAAACTAGTTAACTTGAGGAAACAATTACAACCTAAAAGATGGTAGGTACATCTTTCTGTTCCTGATGTTCGCCTCCAGCTGGTCTTACCGGTGTTGGCGTGGCTCACAATCCGTGCCTGGTATAAGCTGTGCAGTATCATCCAGGCCAGTGTGTCTTTTTCATGGTGCCGAACAGCAACACTGAGCACATCAGTCAAGCCCATCAAGGGGAATCGTCCTTGAGAGACCAAGTATAGTCTGACAAAGGCAGCCTTTTCTAGGCTGTTCTGCAAAAAAGCAAATTGTTCAGTTACTATTAAATTAACTGAAATTGTTATAGGACCTCAGGGCAAGGGCAAAAGACAAGGGGTGAGTTTGAAGTTGATTACCATTCCAAATGCTAAAACTGTTCGTTTCCTGCACTGTGTGACCTACCTGCCTGCGTACTATATTAAAATGTACCTACAGACAGATGGTTGTAATGTCACCTCCTGTTTTCTCATACAAACCATAAATGATTTCAGGGGTTAACTGGTGAGGATATTTAGGAAAGATACACAAATAATGATAACTAACAAATACAGTACTTATTATGTGCCAGGCACCATTCTAAGCACTTAACCTGTGTTAATTTGGCACTTCACAAAGGGTGGTACACAGACCTATGGGGCACCCCAAGACCCTTTTAGAGGGTCTGTGAGGTCAAGCTATATTCATAATAAGACCCCAAACTGTAGTAATGTTCATTGTATTTTTCACTGACACTTGCAATTTTTTAAAAAGCTAGTTTCATTTAAAATATCCTTTAAACAATAAAAATTACTAGTTTTGTTAAACCTCTGCCCTTGAGTACATCTTTGTAATATTCTGCATGACCAAATGGGAAGTATGCATAAAAGACTTGTGCTGCATCCCCAAGTGTGATGGTCATCTCAAGGAGAAAGTTGTGAGAGTGAGTTGTGAGCTGAAATAGCCACTCTACTCATGGAACGCCATTTAGTTGAAAAGAATAATTGATGGACAAACTATGGTTATGAAAACTGAGTATTTGATTATTTTTTAAAAGTGAAGGAAGTAAGACTGTCACTTCAAGGAAAATACTTGACAGTATTTATTGCCAATGATAAAATGTGAGCTTTTAAGTGAAAATTAGATTTTTGGAAAATCTGTATCTGCTACTATGACTTTAGTAGCAGATACGTAAAAGACTTCTGATGAAGTTGCTGGTGATACTGACAAATGTGATGTTTTGATATTTTATAATGAAATGTACCAACATTTGGAAGATTTTCAAAATTTAGTGACTCAGTATTTTCCAAATGACCAATATATCTTACAAATCTTGCAATAATATCTTACAAAATCATGCATTGGTTAAAGACCCACAGTGCAAATGACCAATAGATTTTAATGTAACAGAGTATGTGAAGTTCACTGATATGGTTTCAGATTCCACATTTCAACTAACCTATAAGAAACCAATGCTTGCTGAGTTTTGGTACAGTATCAACGAAAGACATCCCCAATTATCAGAAAAGACTGTTAACACACTCTTCCCCATTCCACCTATGTATCTGTGTGAGGCTGGATTTTCTTCACATACTTCACCCAAACAACATCACAACAGATTGAATGAAGCAGCAGCTGTGAGAATCCAGCTGTCTTCTGTTAAGCCAGACAATAAAGAGACTTACAAAAATGTAAAACAATGCCACTTTCTCACTAATTTGTTTTTTGGAAAATAGTTTTGTCTTACATATGTTAAGATGCAATGGGTTTATTATTATTACTTTTAAGTAAATATTTTAAATTTTTTCTAGTTTTAATTTCTAACATGGTAAATATTGACAGATATAACCCACATAAACAAAAGCTCTTTGGCATCCTCATTTAAGACACTAACGTAGTCCCGAGACCAAAAAGTTTGAGGACCACTGAATTATGCATTTAATTCTAACACTGAGCAACAGATTACTGTTACCATCCCTCCGTTACAGATGAGGAGACTGAAGCACAGAAGTTAGGCAACTTGCTTACTGCCACAGAGAGTAAGAGCTGAAACCCAAGGAGTCTGAGCTCTTCACCTGTACCTTCTTCTTACCTGTGTTCTTTCTAGAAATGAATAGAAAACATAGGGCTCAGCGGAACACATTAACTCTTTTGGGGACACCAGAACAGGACTTAGAATGTTCTAGTGACAATCTTCTGAATGGCATTTTAGAAACCCAAGTGAATAACACAGCAACTTTTAGCTCTAGGTACCCCAAAGTAAATTATATTAATTACTTTGAACAATGTAACATGAATATAACAAGTTGTAATAAATTACATGAACGTAATAATTATGATAATAAGTTATTACTGAGTACTTGCCTTGGGTCAGGCACTTTCCCAACAACTTAACATGGATTAAGCCATTTAACTCTCACAAAACAGCCCTAATAGGTAGGCGCTATTATCTCCCTTTTATAGATCAGGAAACCGAGGCAGAGAGAGGTTATGACACTTCACCAATGTCACGTTGCTAGTAAATGAGAGACTGGCTTTCATACTGGGGCAGTGAGGCTCCAGAGTCCACTCTCTCAAGCATTTCCTTATACTGCTTATCCTTGCTTAAAACAAACTAATCTCCAAAAGGCCGATATTCCAAATATTCTAACAGTGCTTCTCAAACCTTAGGATGAACCACAATCACTGGGAGGGACTGTTAAAACACACACCACTGGGCCTCCCTCCAGGGTTTCTGATTGAGTAGGTCCGGAGTGAGACTCCAGAATTTTCATTTCTCATCACTTGCCAGGCTGATGTTGTGGGTCCGTCGGCCACAGTTTGAGCATCACAGCTATACAATGCAGAGGATTCAAGGATTCAACTTAACAGGCCAACCTGCCATATAGTGAAATAAATGATAAGATGACCACCCACGATGTGAGGGCTCACTGTCCTCTAGACCTTTGGTATTACCTGGTATGCAGGGATGCCATTTGAATAAGTAGGTCCCATTGGGATGTACTTACTCTAAAAAATTATTCATTTTTTATCTGCAATTCAAATTTAACAAGGTATCTTGTATTATATTCTAAATCTGGCAACTTTACTCTTATGCTGCTTTTTGCTTATTTATCCTTTGATTCGGTATGGGTCTGAGAGGTACTTGTTAATTATCTTGTGTCAGTGATAATAGTGTTTGTTTTTCAATCAGCCACCTTTCTTCATTCCAAAAGGGTAAGTATCAGGTGAAGAAAAATAAATGTGCCTACCACGCACCAGAAAGTTCTTTGGTCAGAATATTTCCATTCTTGTGGATTTTGTATTGAAGATGTCCTGTACTTATTTTTGCTCATCAGTAACACTAAAATGTTCTTGACAAAGTGGGATTAATTAGGTTAAAAAGTTATTCATTCATTTATCCATTTATATACTACTACATATCCAACCATACTAGGCTGGACATGAGACCCCACAGTGAAAAAGATAGTTTCCTGAAATTAGCCAGTAACAAATATGAAGCAAAGCTAGCTTCAGCCAAAAGGATACTATAATCATCTCAATTGTAATGTCCACCTCAATAATAAAAAAACACATAGATATGTTATTACCTCAGTAATCTGGGCAACCCGATTGGCTTCATCGTCTGTCATTTCCGAGAGGCATTTTGCTGCACTGATATACAGCTCTAGATCGTTTCTCTGGTAAAGAAAAATCCAAAGCATGTCAAAATATAGTGTAAAATAACACGTATATTCTCAATGTTCTGACAAAATCATTAGATTTGCTTATCTCCACGAACAGCAGCTGATGAGATTTTAATCTTAACCAAGCCAAAACTCGTGGCCAATTTTTATCATTTAAAAAAATCTTTCCTGTTATTGCATATATTTCGTTTGACTGTACTTTTTTCTCCTTATCAGAACCCATCATTCCAAATGGATTTTTAACTTCTTTGTACAACTACGTTTCAGAAGTCTATTGGGGGAGAGGCAAGGCTAGTATTAAGTCACTTGATGTAAATAGTGGGTCGGACAATACGCCCAAGGACTCCCCAGGTGTAAAGTATAAGGGTTTCTTTTTTTTATTTTTTAAGTTTATTTATTTATGGCTACGTTGGGTCTTTCTTGCTGCGCCAGGGCTTTCTCTAGTTGCAGAGAGTGGGAGCTACTCTTCGTTGCAGTGGCTTCTCTTGTTGCGGAGCACGGGCTCTAGGCGTGTGGGCTTCAGTAGTTGTGGCTCACGGGCTCCAGAGTGCAGGCTCAGTGGTTGTGGCATAAGGGCTTAGTTGCTCCATGGCATGTGGGATCTTCCCGGACCAGGGATCGAACCCATGTCCCCAGCATTGGCAGGCGGATTCTTAACCACTGCGCCACCAGGGAAGCCCAACTGTGAGGATTTCTGAACGTGCTCATCTTCTACAGGCATTTGGTAAAAGGCCTAAGAGCAAACTTCCTGGTGCCGCACTGGTTAACCGACTTCTGAGCGTGCTCAAAACTTTGGTTCTAAATATTCAACCTCAATTTAGATCTTGGAAGCAAACATTCTTAGTGAAGAATGTGGTTATTTCTTGCTAGCCTTCCCACCACATTCTTAAAACATATACCTTCCTGCTTTGCCAAAAGGCTTTAAAAAATCCCAAACATAAATTGTCAGGAATGTAAATATTTTTGTTCCTCACCCGAATCTTATTTGGCAGAAGGTCAAAAATTTTCCCAGTAGCTTTGCTGAGCAGACTCCAGAGGTGGTAGGCAGGGCTGGGCTGTTTCATGGCCTGGCTCAGACCCTGTAAGGCACTCGGACATAACTCAGGTTTGGAGAGTGGGGAAGCTGCTTTAAAAACTGTCACCATTAAGCTTTCAACAAAACCCACGATCTGTTCATCAGAGACGTGTTTTATCCATGAAGGCACAGATAGCAGGAGGTATTTCTTGATATTCAGCTGAAAGCAAAACAGAGGAGGTCAGATGTAAACAGGCAAGTCTGGGTTTGTAATGCTCAAAACCTCTAGGTCATCACTGTGTTTTTAAGATAAAAGGTTCAGGTGAAAGATAAAAAGTTCAGGTTGTTTCCTAGACCCTCATTTCCCCACAGCTTCATGGTCCAATGGACCACCGATGCATGTAATTTTAGCAGCTGCGGTGACTTCTGATCCAGGGTGACTCGTGTGGATATATGGTATCTGCCAATTCATCTGTGAACTACTCAGCTTAAACCTTGGATCTCTTCAGCGAGGGGAATAAAATGCTACTTCTAAAAGAACATGACAGTTGCTATTCAGTCTTAAAAGGTCACATTCTCTGGCAAGAAAAGCTCCTGAAGATGAAGGCTCAACTGCTGGAAATCAACTAAACAGAATATCTAATATTATTCATTTCTTCTTCTGAGGAAGAATAAAGAAATAATGAGGGGAACTGGCATTCTGGGGCCATTTCTGAGCAAAGAAGAACCAGCTGAGCGTGTGGAACTGACCATAGCATCTTAGAGTTCAGGAGAGCTAAGAAGGGGCATAGTTAATGATAGCTGTGAGCCACAGACTTTGAGAAGGCAGGCTTCAAAAATTCTTAGAAACATTAAGTATGATACTAAAGGAGCAGCAAGTCTAAAAGAAGTGCTTTAAAAAATAAAATCTGGGGCTTCCCTGGTGGTGCAGTGGTTGAGAGTCCGCCTGCCGATGCAGGGGACACGGGTTCGTGCCCCGGTCCGGGAAGATCCCACATGCCGCGGAGCAGCTGGGCCCGTGAGCCATGGCCGCTGGGCCTGTGCATCCGGAGCCTGTGCTCCGCAGCGGGAGAGGCCACAGCAGTGAGAGGCCTGCATACTGCACAAAAAAATAAATAAATAAATAAATAATAAAATCTGACAAAAACCAGTAAATTTCAAAAAAAGATCAATGTAGCTTCATGAGTTACAGAAGATTTCATGTTAAAAAACATGCCATTTCAGATCATTTTTTAAATGAGCAGGTACATAATTTAAAAATGAATTTACAAACTTAATTTGTTAATTAACAAAGATAATAAGAAAGGTTCCTAATCAAGGACAAATGCAAAAAAAAATAGGACAGATCTAAAAGAGAAATGGAAGGATAACTAAAACCTAGAAAAATGTCTGAGATCAAAAAAACAGGCTGTTAGAATTATAGATGATTCAAAAGGAAGGAAGCATTAACAGAACAGTGTTCAAGATACAGGCTTTTGAGTCAGCCGGACTCTTCCATTTATTTGCTATGTAAACTTTGCTTAACCTCCATTTGCTTCAGTTTATCAACCTATAAAAAGGAAATAAAATCTACTTCTCAAAAGTGAAATAAGCCAGACACAAAAGATATAATACTGTACAATTCCATTCTAAAGAATTTCTAAAGTTTATATGAAATTTAAATTTATATGAAAGTTCTTTAAAGAAGGCAAAATTATAGAGACGAAAAGAAGAGTGGTAGCCTGAGTCTGAGACTGGGAGTGGGGATTAACTATAAGTAGGCACGATGGAACTTTTTGGGGTGATGGAAATATTATTGGTGATGGATGAAAATATATAAATGTACTAAGACTCATCAAATTATACACTTAAAATAGCCATATTTTATGGAACATAAATTATAACTCAATAGAGCTGTAAAAAAAAAAATTGGCCTGTCACGGTTGAAGAGAGATTAAATCTGATGTCTGAAAGTACTCATTGAGTGCTTACCAGCAGCAGGTACATAACAAGTGCTCATTAAGTGGTAGCTAAATGGGAGCTGTTTGGAACAGACAGGTAATAACAGCTGATGGAAAGGATGCAGACCTCAGTAACACTGACCTTCAATTAAAAAGAATCAGGAGATGTAGGAAATCTTAAAAAAAAAAAAGAAGTACAGAGTAGATACTAAAGCCAAAAGACTGAGGAAATAATAAGAGGGTTTTGCACTATCCTCAAAGAATTAAAGCGTCCTAGAATAGAAGAATAACAAAGAGGAGATCATTTAGCTTATAATTAATTGGTAAACCTCTAAGGAATCATGGAATGTGGTGGGTTTTTTTTTTTTTGGTCCTACCTTGAAATGTACCCAAAATTATACATCTTTACTAATTTCACATCTTTAAATAATCTCACCCTATTCTTCCTACCTACCCTTAGTCTATACCCTGGAAGGTGCTGGCCCCCTCTATCATAAATACCAGGCTAGATCACTTCTCCCTCAGCACTTTACTCAAGCTGAACACCATTGGCAGAGATATTCTACTCTCTCCACATACACCTTCCCACTTACATTCCCTTGTGTCTCTAACTTGATGCCTAATGAAATCCTACCAAGCCTTCAAGGCTCGCCTTAATTGCTGCCTTTCTGTGAAAGGGAGGGATCATTTATCCAGTGCATGTGGATTTGCCTTTCTTTTAAGACCCACTGAAACGACTGCATATCATATAAACAAACCCAGGTTCCAATAACTCTACAACTTTCTACCTGTATGGTCTTGAGAAAGGAATTTTAATATCTCTGATCATCACTGTCCCTTTTTCTTGTAATAAATGGTAGCTGAAAGCATGAATGGTGATGGCTATGGCAGAGTTCTGTGTCCCACAATTTTCCAATTTGCTGTCCAGCTATTGTCAAGTCCTCACTCTTTGTGAAATCCCATTTTTCCACTCTTGACTTTGAAAGCTCACACACAAATGAATGTTGATCTCCCCCAAAAGAACCACATCCTCCTGTTGCTCAGCATCCTTAATTACTACATACACTCAGACCATGGATCAGTGGCGGCATCACCCATATTCCCAACAGTGCAGCTACATTCTGGGATGACTGAGCCTGGGTCACCATAATTTCAAGACACAGTTGCTGAATCTCTTCACCTGAAAGAGAAGAAAGGAAAAAAATATCTGTAATATAGCTGCTTCTCTTAACTCATATTCAGTTTTCAATGTCTGAAATCAGACATCTAAAGGTAAAAGAACTTGTGTGTGATGTCTAAAGGTAATGGAACTTCAGCAAACCATAATGTATTTCAAGAGATGTTTTTAGTTACGAAGCAAAAGAACGTACCCACTGTATCAGAGGCCTGAGTCTTGGAACTGGCAAGGATCTTGAAATAGCTCAGGAAAGTTCTCTTGTGATGTCTAGACAAACCTAAACACTAAAATACTATTAAAAAATAGAGAAAATTCTAGCTAAAAATCTCTTGTTTGTTTTTCTCTCTTCTCCATCTTACATTCAGCACATAGACAAATCTGGAAGGACTTAGAGATGTATCCACATTCTCTAGTGACCCAGTCTTTTTAAGCCAGATCCCAGTCGGCAGATGCATCTTCCCAACCAGACCTTTTCTTCTTTTTACTAAGGATTTTTACTAAAACACCAACATCTTCAATATAGCACACAAAAGCAGGGGAGGGGCAGGGGAACATATTTTTCTGGAAACATAGTATGGTGAGATCTGGAAGCATAGTATGGTGAGATCATATCTTATATAGGATTAGGTTCAAATGAAAATTGTGTTCAGTCAAAATCATCTTTGATTATCCTTTAAACTGTACATAAATTATAGTATACAAATCTTTTTGTATATCATATGTAAGTAAGCACCTATTGTAAAAGAGCACTCATAGCAAATACACACACATGTACAATTTATAGCACTGTTAAAACTTGTTCTCCTTTTTTTTTTTTTTTGGAAGTGGGGGGCAAATACATGCAGCTAAATTTGCCTATGCTAATACTCTAACTCCATAATAGAGGTTGCTGTGGACAAACTGAGATGTGCATTCCCTTTGCCTCTCACCACAAAGTACCTGTGGTAAACAGAATAACGGCCCCCAAAGATGCCTATATCTAATCCCCAGAACTTGTGAATATGTTCTCTTGTATGGCAGAGGAACTTTGCAGATGTGATTAAGGTTAAAGACTTTGAGATAAGGAGATTATCCTCGATTATTGAAATAGACCCATTAATCACATGAATTCTTAAATATGGAAAACCTTTCCTGTCTTCAGAGAACCAGAAAGACGACAGCATGAGAGGTCTTCAGCCCTCTGTTGTTTGCTTTGAAGATGGAAAAGGGGGGCCACAAGGAGTATGGGCATTCTCTAGAAGCTGGAAATGGAAGGGGAATGGATTCTCCCTGTCTCAGTCTGTTTGGACTGTTATAACAAAACACTACAGACTGGGTAGTTTATAAACAACAGGAATTTATTTCTCACAGTTCTGATGGCTGGAAGTCCAAGACCAGGGTGCTAACATGGTTGGGTTCCGGTGAAAGCCCTTTTCTAGGTTGCAGACTGCTGATTTCTTGCTGTGTCCTCACATTGTGGAAGGGACTGGGGAGCTCTGTGGGGTCTCTTTTACAAGGGCACTAATCCCATTCATGAGGGCTCCACCCTCACTACCTAATCACCCTCAAAGGCCCCACCCTCTAATACCATCCCATTGAGGTTTAGGTTCTCAACATATGAATTTTCAGGGAACACAAACATTCAGGCCACATCACTCCCCTGGGCAACTAGGAAGGAATGCTGTTCTGTGGATATCTTGATCTTAGCCCAGTGAGAACCATGTTGGACTTCTGACCTACAGAACTATAAGATAATAAATTTGTGTTGTTTCAAGCCACTAAGTCTGTGGTAATTTGTTACAGCACTAATAGAAAACTAATACAGCATCCCATAGGGCATTTCCTTGAAACCTGGAGCTCTGAAAATGCAGCTTGATAACCATCAAACCAGGCTTTCTGGGACCTGCACCACATACCCAGCGACATGCACCATCTCAGTCGAGTATTGTTTTGATGAGTGCATCTGGTCTGTGTCTTCAAACCTCCTCCCCCTCCCCCTCAGCTATTTAGAAAGTGACTCAATGAAAGTAACCCAGCTGTCCCATCCAAGGGAAGAAACTTCAAGTACCCAGACGTCCATCCAGTCACTACCAATTGTGACACACAATTTTCTATTCAGGTCACATCCTAAAAGCAGAATCTGAAGACCTAAAAACGTGATATTTACCGAAGTTTAGCCTCATAAGTGGAGAGAGGAGTGCAGCCCAGTTCACAGGAGGATACTGGTAGCTTTCTCCAACAGTTGCTATGGGTTTCATCACAACTTTGAGAAGGGAAGGAGGCACAGATTCAGGACCTGCAACAGAAAGGAAAAAAATAATAAAATACCTCAATAGCATCATGAAACTGAACATGCCAACTTTCCCTCCTTTCTACTAGTTTCAAAGGATTTGGTATCACAGCTTCAATTGTGTTCAACCTTTCAATTCTCTGCCCTTAAAGTCAACCCCATTTGCTAGAAACTTTGCTCCCTCTGTTCTTCTCTCTCTTATTTGTCTCCAGTCTTTCCCTCTTGTCTGGATAGGAATATTCCACATTGCTACTTAACTCTCTTCCATGCTCTCTCATGTCTTTTCATTGAGCTTCCTACAAAGAGTAACTTACTCTACATTATGGCCTTATTGCTCACTCACTCCTTAATCCACTTCTAGAAGAGGAGACAATCACTACCACTCAGGTCCATCTCCTTCTCAGGAAAATTGTTTAACCTTCAGCCCCTGTGGCTCTAAATGGTACATTCTGTCCCATGTGATCCCTGCTTCTTCTTCTCCTCAGCCTGTGCCATGGCTGACCGATCCACAGGTGAGCACCGGATGTAACAGCTCATCCATAGGTTAACCAGCTATCTGTGACATAGCACCATGTTCTTTTCTTTTTATTTTTTTTTCAGGTGGGAGGTAATTTGAAATTGAAAAAAATGAGACACTCTAGCAGTTCTAAGTGCAGACATAAGGTGAAGCCAGGGTTGGAGTAGCCATTGAGGGCCATATACAAGTGAAGTTACAAGGAGGTCAGAAATGATGTATGAAAAAGTAGAAAGGAGAAACATAGGGAAAGGGAAAAGGAGAAACATATAAAAATGGGCAAAGAGTTTGAAGACATTTTCCCAAAGATGGTACACAAATGGCAACAAAGATATGAAAAGATGTTCAACATTACTAATCATCAGAGAAATGCAAATCAAAACCAAAATAAGATATCACCTCATAGCCATTAGGATGGCTACTATTTTTAAAAAAATAGAAAAAAGTGTTGGTGAGGATGTAGAGAAATTGGAACCCTTGTGAACTTCTGGTGGGATTATAAAATAGAACTGTTATGGAAAACAGTATGGTGGCTTCTCAAAAAATTAAAAATAGACCTACCTTATGACCTAGCGATCCCATTTCCAAAAGAACTGAAAGTAGAGTTTCAATGAGATATTTGCATGCCCATGTTTGTAGCAGTACTATTTTTTTTGACAGTAAAACAGTTACTTTATTTTTTATTTTTTTGTTTTGTTTTTAAAATTATATAATAATTTATTCACATAGTTCAAAAAGCAGAAATATCATTCTTATTTTTTAGGCAAATACAGCATATTATAACTCTCCGTTCTACTACACCTTATTTTTCTCACTTATTGATGTGTCTTAGAGTCCTTCCCTATTAGTACCTTTTTTTTTATACAGCAGGTTATTATTAGTCATCAATTTAATACACATCAGTGTATACACATCAATCTCAATCACCCAATTCATCCCACCACCACCACCACCACCCCCGCCACTTTCCCCCCTTGGTGTTCATACGTTTGTTCTCTACATCTGTGTTTCAATTTCTGCCCTGCAAACTGGTTCATCTGTACCATTTTTCTAGGTTCCACATACATGCGTTAATATATATTTGTTTTTCTCTTTCTGACTTACTTCACTCTGTATGACAGTCTCTAGATCCATCCATGTCTCAACAAATGACCCAGTTTTGTTCCTTTTTATGGCTGAGTAATATTCCATTGTATATATGTACCACAACTTCTTTATCCATTCATCTGTCGATCAGCATTTAAGTTGCTTCCATGACCTGGCTATTGTAAATAGTAATGCAATGAACATTGGGGTGCATGTGTCTTTTTGAATTGTGGTTTTCTCTGGGTATATGCCCACTAGTGGGATTGCCGGGCCATATGGTAGTTCTATTTTTAGTTTTTTAAGGAACCTCCATACTGTTCTCCATAGTGGCTGTTATCAGTTTGCATTCCCAGCAACGGTGCAAGAGGGTTCCCTTTTCTCCACACCCTCTCCAGCATTTGTTGTTTGCAGATTTTCTGATGAAGCCCATTCTAACTGGTGTGAGGTGATACCTCACTGTGGTTTTGATTTGCATTTCTCTAATGATTAGTGATGTGAGCATGCTTTCATGTGTTTGTTGGCAATCTGTATATCTTCTCTGGAGTATTGTCTATTTAGGTCTTCTGCCCATTTTTTTGATTGGGTTTTTTGTTTTTTTGATACTGAGCTGCATGAGCTGCTTGTAAATTTTGGAGATTAATTCTTTGTCAGTTGCTTCATTTGCAAATATTTTCTCCCATTCTAAGGGTTGTCTTTTCATCTTGTCTATGGTTTCCTTTGCTGTGCAAAAGCTTTGAAGTTTCATTAGGTCCCATTTGTTTATTTTTGTTTTTATTTCCATTACTCTAGGAGGTGGAACAAAAAAGATCTTGCTGTGATTTATGTCAAAGAGTGTTCTTCCTATGTTTTCCTCTAAGAGTTTGATAGTGTCCAGTCTTACATTTAGGTCTCGAATCCATTTTGAGTTTATTTTGTGTATGGTGTTAGGGAGTGTTCTAATTTTATTCTTTTATAAGTAGCTATCCAGTTTTCCCAGCACCACTTACTGAAGAGACTGTCTTTTCTCCATTGTATATCCTTGCCTCCTTTGTCATAGATTAGTTGACCATAGGTATGTGGGTTGACCTCTGGGCTTTCTATCCTGTTCCATTAATCTATGTTTCTGTTTTTGTGCCAGTACCATATTGTCTTGATTACTGTAGCTTTGTAGTATAGTCTGAAGTCAGGGAGTCTGATTCCTCCAGCTCCATTTTTTCCCCTCAAGACTGCTTTGGCTATTCTGGGTGTTTTGTGTCTCCATACAAATTTTAAGATATTTTGTTCTAGTCCCATAAAAAATGCCATTGGTAATTTGTTAGGGATTGCACTGAATCTGTAGATTGCTTTGGGTAGTATAGTTGTTTTCCCAACATTGATTCCTCCAATCCAAGAACATGGTATATCTCTCCATCTGCTGGTATCATCTTTAATTTCTTTCATCAGTGTCTTATAGTTTTCTGCATACAGGTCTTTTGTCTCCTTAGGTAGGATTATTCCTAGGTATTTTATTCTTTTTGTTGCAGTGGTAAATGGGAGTGTTTCCTTAATTTCTCTTTCAGATTTTTCATCATTAGTGTATAGGAATGCAAGAGATTTCTGTGCATTAATTTTGTATCCTGAAACTTTACCAAATTCATTGATTAGCTCTAATAGTTTTCTGGTGGCATATTTAGGATTCTCTATGTATAGTATCATGTCATCTGCAAACAGTGACAGCTTTACTTCTTCTTTTCCATTCTGTGTTCCTTTTATTTCTTTTTCTTCTCTGACTGCCATGGCTAGGATTTCCAAAACTATGTTGAATAATAGTGGTGAGAGTGGACATCCTTGTCTTGTTCCTGATCTTAGAGGAAATGCTTTCAGTTTTTCACCATTGAGAATGATGTTTGCTGTGGGTTTGTCGTATATGGCCTTTATTATGTTGAGGTAGGTTCCCTCTATGCCCACTTTCTGGAGAGTTTTCTTCATAAATGGGTTTTGAATTTTGTCAAAAGCTTTTTCTGCATCTATTGAGATGATCATATGGTTTTATTCAATTTGTTAATATAGTGTATCACATTGATTGATTTCCGTATATTGAAGAATCCTTGCATTCCTGGGATAAATCCCACTTCATCATGGTGTATGATCCTTTTAATGTGCTGCTGGATTGTGTTTGCTAGTATTTTGTTGAGGATTTTTGCATCTATACTCATCAGTGATATTGGTCTGTAATTTTTTTTTGTAGTATCTTTGCTGGTTTTGGTATCAGGGTGATGGTGGCCTCACAGAATGAGTCTGGAAGTGTTCCCTCCTCTGCAATTTTTTGGAAGAGTTTGAGAAGGAAGTGTGTTAGCTCATCTCTAAATGTTTGATAGAATTCACCTGTGAAGCCATCAAGTCCTGGACTTTTGTTTGTTGGAAGAGTTTTAATCACAGTTTCAATTTCATTACCTGTAATTGGTCTGTTCATATTTTCTATTTCTTCCTGGTACAGTCTTGGAAGGTTATACCTTTCTAAGAATTTGTCCATTTCTTCCAGGTTGTCCATTTTATTGGCATAGAGTTGCTTGTAGTAGTCTCTTAGGATGCTTTGTATTTCAGCAGTGTCTGTTGTAACTTCTTTTTCATTTCTAATTTTGTTGATTTGAGTCCTCTCCCTCTTTTTCTTGATGAGGCTGGCTAATGGTTTATCAATTTTGTTTATCTTCTTAAAGAACCAGCTTTTAGTTTTATTGGTCTTTGCTATTGTTTTCTTTATTTCTATTTCATTTATTTCTGCTCTGATCTTTATGATTTCTTTCCTTCTGCTAATTTTGGGTTTTGTTTGTTCTTCTTTCTCTAGTTCCTTTAGGTGTAAGGTTAGATTATTTATCTGAGATTTTTCTTGTTTATTGAGGTAGGCTTCTATAGCTATAAACTTCCCTCTTAGAACTGCTTTTGCTGCATCCCACAGGTTTTGCATTGTCATGTGTTCATTGTCATTTGTCTCTAGGTATTTTTAAATTTCCTCTTTGATTTCTTCAGTGATCTCTTGGTTATTTAGTAATGAAGTGTTTAGCGTCCATGTGTTTGTGTTTTTTTACTTTTCCCCTGTAATTCATTTCTAATCTCATAGCATTGTGGTCAGAAAAGATGCCTGATATGATTTCAATTTTCTTAAATTTACTGAGGCTTGATTTGTGACCCAAGATGTGATCTATCCTGGAGAATGTTCCGTGCACACTTGAGAAGAAAGTGTAATCTGCTGTTTTGGATGGAATGTCCTATAAATATCAATTAAATCTATCTGGTCTATTGTGTCATTTAAAGCTCCTGCTTTCCTTATTTATTTTCATTTTGCATGACGTGTCCATTGGTGTAAATGAGGTGTTAAAGTCCCCCAGTATTATTGTGTTACTGTCGATTTCCTCTTTTACAGCTGTTAGCAGTTGTGTTATGTATTGAGGTGCTCCTATGTTGGGTGCATATATATTTATAATTGTTACATCTTCTTCTTGGATTGATCCCTTGATCATTATGTAGTGTCCTTCCTTGTCTCTTGTAACATTCTTTATTTTAAAGTCTATTTTATCTGATATGAGTATTGCTACTCCAGCTTTCTTTTGATTTCCATTTGCATGGAATATCTTTTTCCATCCCCTCACTTTCAGCCTGTACGTGTCCCTAGGTCTGAAGTGGGTCTCTTGTAGACAGCATATATATGGGTCTTGTTTATGTATCCATTCAGCAAGCCTGTGCCTTCTGGTTGGAGGATTTAATCCATTCACGTTTAAGGTAATTATCGATATGTATGTTCCTATGACCATTTTCTTAATTGTTTTGGGTTTGTTTTTGTAGGTCCTTTTCTTGTCTTGTGTTTCCTACTTAGGGAAGTTCCTTTAGCATTTGTTGTAGAGCTGGTTTGGTAGTGCTGAATTCTCTTAGCTTTTGCTTGTCTGTAAAGCTTTTGATTTCTCCATCAAATCTGAATGAGATCTTTGCCGGGTAGAGTAATCTTGGTTGTAGGTTCTTCCCTTTCATCACTTTAAGTATATTATGTCACTCCCTTCTGGCTTGTAGAGTTTCTGCTGAGAAATCAGCTGTTAATGTGGGAGTTCCCTTGTATGTTATTTGTCGTTTTTCCCTTGCTGCTTTCAATAATTTTTCTTTGTCTTTAATTTTTGCCAATTTGATTACTATGTATCTCAGCGTGTTTCTTCTTGGGTTTATCCTGTATGGGACTCTCTGGGCTTCCTGGACTTGGGTGGCTATTTCCTTTCCCATGTTAGGTAAGTTTTCTACTATAATTTCTTCAAATGTTTTCTCGGGTCATTTCTCTCTCTCTTCACCTTCTGGGACCCCTATAATGTGAATGTTGTTGCATTTAATGTTGTTCCTGAGGTCTCTTAGGCTGTCTTCGTTTCTTTTCATTCTTTTTTCTTTATTCTGTTCTGCAGCAGTGAATTCCACCATTCTGCCTTCCAGGTCACTCATCCGTTCTTCTGCTATTGATTCCTTCTAGTGTAGTTTTTATTTCAGTTATTGTATTGTTTATCTCTGTTTGTTTGTTCTTTAATTCTTCTAGGTCGTTGTTAAAGATTTCTTACATCTTCTTGATCTTTGCCTCCATTGTTTTTCCGAGGTCCTGGATCATCTTCACTATCATAATTCTGAATTCTTTTTCTGGAAGGTTGCCTATCTCCACTTCATTTAGTTGTTTTTCTGGGGTTTTATCTTGTTCCTTCATCTGGTACATAGCACTCTGCCTTTTCATCTTGTCCATCTTTCTGTGAATGTGGTTTTTGTTCCACACGCTGCAGGATTGTAGTTCTCCTTGCTTCTGCTGTCTGCCCTATGGTGGATGAGGCTAAGAGGCTTGTGCAGGTTTCCTGATGGAGAGACTGCTGGTGGGTAGAGCTGGGTGTTGGTCTGGTGGGCAGAGCTCAGTAAAACTTTAATCCACTTGACTGCTGATGGGCGGGGCTGGGTTCCCTCCCTGTTGGTTGTTTGGCCTGAGGCAACGCAACACTGGAGCCTACCTGGGCTCTTTGGTGGAACTAATGGCAGACTCTGGGAGGGCTCACGCCAAGGAGTACTCCCCAGAACTTCTGCTGCCCATGTCCTTGTCCCCGCAGTGAGCCACAGCCCCCACCTCCACCCCGCCTCTGCAGGAGATCCTCCAACACTAGCAGGTAGGTCTGGTTCAGTCTCCCCTGGGTTCACTGCTCCTTCCCCTGGGTCCCGATGCACACACTACTTTGTGGGTGCCCTCCAAGAGTGGAGTCTCTGTTTCCCTCAGTCCTGTCGAAGTCCTGCAAACAAATCCCACTAGTCTTCAAAGTCTGATTCTCTAAGAATTCCTCCTCCCATTGCCGGACCCCCAGGTTGGGAAGCCTGACGTGGGGCTCTTTAATCTCTTTCAGAAGATAAAAGCAGAGGCAATACTACCTAACTCATTCCATGAGGATGGCATTACCCTAATAGCAAAACCAGACTAAGACATAAGAAAACTACAGATATTTCTTATGAACATAGATGCAAAAATCTTCAAGAAAATATTAGCAAATTAAATCCAACAATGTATGAAAAGAATTATACACCACAACCAAGTAGAACTTATCCCAGGTATGCAAGGCTGGTTCAACATTTGAAAATCAATTAATGTAATCTATCACATCAGTAGGCTAAAGAAGAAAAATCATATGAATATATATCAATAAATGAAGAAAAAGCATTTGACAAAATCCAGCACCCATTCATGATAAAAACTCTCAGTAAACTAGGAATAGAGGGCAACTTCATCAACTGGATAAAACATATCTATAAAAAAAAAACGTTCATCAACTAGATAAAGCATATCTATTTAAAAAAACAGCTAACATCATACTTATTGATGAAAAATTAGGATTAGGAACAAGGCAAGGATGTCTCTTCTCACCATGGTATTTCAATATTATATTGGAAGACCTAGCTTACACAATAAGACAAGAAAATTAAATAACAGGTATAGTGATTGGGAAGGAAGATGCAAGTAACTAAGATTAGAAATGAAAGTGATGACATTTCTCTCAACCTTACAGAAATAAAAAGGATTATAAGAGAAAACTATGAAAAAGTTGTGTGTAACAAATTGGATAATCTAGATGAAATGGACAAATTCCTAAAAATACACAAATTACAAAAACTGACTCAAGAACAAATAGAAAATATGAACAGACCTATAACAAGTAAAGAGACTGAATCAGTAATCAAAGACCTCCTAACAAAGAAAAGTTCAGAACCAGATGGTTTTCCTAGTGAATTCTACCAAACACTTAAAGAAGAATTAACCCCAATCCTTCTCAGTTTCTTCCAAAAAACAGAAGAGGAGGGAATACTTCTTAGCTCATTCTATGGGACCAGCATTAGCCTGATACCAAAGCTAGATGAAGACAACACAATAAAAGAAAACTACAAACCACTCTTTGTTACGTATATAGATGTGTAAAATCTCAACAAAACACTAGTAAACTGAATCCAAGGGCATATTAAAAGGATTATACATGATGACCATGCAGGATTTATCCCAGGAATAAAAGTGTTATACAACATAAGAAAATCAATCAACGTAATATATACCACATTAACAGAATGAAGGGAGGAAAAACATATGATCATCTCAATTGACACAGAGAGCTTTTGATAAAATCCAACATTCTTTCATGACAAAAAAATACTCAGAAAATTAGGAATAGAATGGAATTATCTTAATATGATAAAGTGCATTTGTGAAAAAACCCACAGTGAAAATCATACTCAATGGTGCAAGACTGTAATCTTTTCCTCTACAATCAGGAACAAGACAAGGATGCTCACTGTCACCACTTTGTTTTGGATGTTCTAACCAGAGCCATTAGGCAAGGAAAAGAAATAAAAGGCATCCAGATTGGAAAGGAAAAAGTAAAGCTATCTCTATTTGCAGATGACATGATCCTATACACAGAAAAAGAGAAGTCAGTAAAGTTACAGGGTATAAAATCAACAAGCAAAAATTAGTTGTGTTTCTATATCCCAGCAATGACTAATCTGAAAAGGAAATTAAGAAACAATTCCACATGCAATAGTACCCAAAAGAATAAAATATCGGGAAATAAATTTAACCAAGGTAAAAGACACACACACTGAAAGTACAAAACATTACTGAAAGAAGTAAAAGAAAATCTAAATAAATGGAAAGACATCTTGAGTTCATGGATTGGAATATTTAATATTGTTAAGATGATACTACTCAAAGCTATCTACAGATTCAACACAATACCTATCAAAATTTCAACAACCTTTTTTGCAGAAATGGAAAAGTTGATTCTCAAATTTATATGAAATTGCAAGGGGGCCCAAATAGTCAAAACAATCTTGAAAAAGGAAAATTTAAAGGACTCACACATACCAATTTCAAAACTTACTACAGAGCTACAATAATCAAAACAGTGTGGTACTGGCAAATATAAGGATAGACATATAACAAATGGAATAGAATTGGGAGGCCAGAAATAAACCCAAACATTTATGGACAATTGATTTTTGACAAGGGTCCTAAGACCACTCAATAGGAGAAAGAAGGGTCTCTTCAACAAATGGTGCTGGGACAACTAGGTATCCAGGTGTAAATAATGAAGCTGGATCCCTACCTAACACCACATACAAAACTTAACTTAAAATGGGTCAATGACAATATAAGAAATAAACTGTAAAACTCTTAGAAGAAGACGTAGAGGTGAGTCTTCATGACCTTTGATTTGGCAATGGATTCTTAGGTATGACCAAAAATATGAGCAACAAAAGGAAAAAAGATGAATTGGACTTTGTCAGTGTTAAAAACTTGTGTGTCCAAGGATATTATCAACAAATTGATAAGACAACCTAGAGAATGCAAGAAAACATTTGCAAATTGTATATATGATAAGAGTCCAGTATCCAGAATACACAAATAATTCTTACAATTTGACAACAAAAAGACAATCTAATTTTTTAAATGATCAAAGGACTTGAACAGATAATTCTCCGAAGAAGATATACCAACAAGTAGTTGAAGATGCTTAACCTCATTAGTCATTAGGGAAACACAAATCAAAACCAAGTGATCACTTCACATTCAATAGGATGATAATAATAATGATAATAATAATAATGGAGAAAGAACAAATGTTGGCAAGGATGTGGAGGAATTGGAACCCTCATACATTGCTAGTAGGAATATAAGATGGTGCAGCCACTGTGGAAAAACAGTTTGGCAGTTCCTCAAGAAATTATATGGAATTACTATATGACCGAGCAATTCCACCCCTAGATACATACCCAAAAGAATTGAAAACTGGTATTCAAACAAAAACTTGTACACAAATCTCCATAGCAGCACCACTCATAATGGCCAAAAGGTAGAAATAACCCAAATGCCCATGAACTGATAAATGGATAAATAAAATGCATATCCATGCACTGGAATATTATTCAGTCATAAAAAAGGAACTAAATATTGATACTTGCCACAACACGGATGAACGTTGACAACATTATGCTAAGCGAAAGAAGCCCATCACAAAAGGCCATATGGCGTATGATGCCATTTAAATGAAATATTCAGAATAGGCAAATCCACAGAGACAGAAAGCAGATTTTGGCTGTTAGGGGCTGGGGGAAATGGGGGAATGGAAGCAACTGCTCAGGGAGTACAAGGTTTCCTTTTGGGGTGATGAAAATGTTCTGGAAGTAGACGGTGGCCTAATATTGTGAATGTAATAAACGCCACTGAATTGTACACTTTAAAATGGTTAAAATGATAAATTTTATGTTATGTGTATTTTACCACACACACTCACACACACACGCACAAGAAGAAGAGAAAGGGATGAAGCAGTCTTTGATGAGAAAAGCAGAAACCATGGAAGAGATCGATACAGTGCAGCCCTGGGCAGGTAGACAGAAAGCAAGATAAAGTCTTGATGCCTGGTATCTTTCTGCTCCTGATACTCCGAGGGTTGAGAATAGTTTCTGTCCTTAGATTTCTGGGAAACCTATGAATCCTTGCAGTAAATACTGAGTCACTTGAAGCGAATCATTGTTCTCTGTAATAAAAAGCACCCTAACATAATTGCTATCACTGCCTAAGCTCATTTACTCATAATTTCACAGACTACTTACACGTTGATGACTAGTAAACCCATACTTCTAACGCAGGCCTTTCTCTGATGTTTCTACAGCTATCTCAAGAATCAGCATATTTTCTTAGGTAGCCACCAACAAACCTACCTCCGTACCTTTGCCTCTGCCAAGCTGGGAAAGTATAATAAAACTAGTTGTGTGCCTTCCAGTGCTGTTTCTCTCCCCTCCAACCAACACTTTTTTGCTTTTTGAAAATGTTAAAAGCTCAACACACCCGCCACTCTTTTATGCTGTGTTACCAGTAACTGAAGCTTTATTTCTATTCCACCTTGTGATGTAGTACTACCATTGCTATTACAAGTAGAAGAATTTCTGACCAAAAAAGTAAATATATTCTTAAACACATTCATTTATTCAACTGAGTATCTATTAGCTACCAGACAGTGGAGACAGTGTTGAACAAGGCAGAAGAGGTCACCATGCTCAAGGAGCTTATACTCTAGTGACAGGACAAACAGACAAGGAAAAATCAGGTGTGATAAAAATAAAAACGCTGTGATAGGAATTAACTGGTTGGGTATTCACATAACTCTATACTGATTATCCACATGTGGCAGCTGTCCACACACAAAGTTGGCTGCAAGTTGGAGTCTTTGATTTCACAAAACAACAATGACAACAAAATTTAAGCTGCTCTTGGGGGGCCTTTTGGCTCACGATTCATAGAAATAGCCTAATGAACTTGCAGATAGTATAGTAAATATCTGGACATAGAATTACTCTTCACTGGGCTTCCCTGGTGGTGCAGTGGTTAAGACTCTGCCTGCCAATGCAGGGGACACGGGTTCGAGCCCTGGGATGGGAAGATCCCACATGCAACGGAGCAACTAAGCCTGTGCACCACAACTACTAAGCCTGCGCTCTAGAGCTCACAAGCCACAACTAATGAAGCCTGTGTGCCTAGAGCTCGGGCTCTGCAACAAGAGAAGCCACTGCAATGAGAAGCCCTCACACTGCAATGAAGACCCAACACAGCCAAAAATAAATAAATAAAATAAATAAATTTATAAAAATAATGTTCTATATTCTAGAAATGCCATTACCAGGTAGGAAAAGCTTATTATTCTAAAAAAAAAAAAAAGAATTACTCTTCACTTCTATTAAGGACATAAATCTATATTCTATAGATTCTATAGAATTCTATAGAGTAAATTCTATATTGTAAATCTTTAATTCATAAGCAGATTTCTATTAAATTTTTTCTCAGATCAAGTGTTTTTAAAACTATATAAAATTATATTCCAGGTCCTTCTATAGAATTCACTACAGAAAACTTGCAGTTTCCAGAGGATCTAAAGAATCAGGAAAGACATTCAACCTGTCCTCTAATACCAGGACCCAATGTAAAATATGGCCATTTTCTAGATACTTTATGCTTAGACAACAAGATCTCTCTTGACAGGACAACAGAACTTTCACCGGTAACTGCACTTCACTATCTAAACACTTTACATGTTGCTTCCATACTCTTTAGAACCGACCTAATTCATATACAAGCAAGTGTCAGAAACAAGGAGAACTTGTAAAATGGAGCACAGGGGCGAAAATCAAGTAAGTGCTATAATGCAATACATTTCCCACTTTTTAAAAAAGCAGAGAATCAGTATGGACTAGCATAGCTAGAATCACACAAAATTTTCCACTATATTTGCAGGGAACTAATTCTGAAACTAACTGGAATGAAAGAAATTATAGCAACTGTTAGGAACGGAGAAAATACCTGGTAGTTCTAAGCAGTTGCGGGGAGGTATGGAGAGAGATGGAGTCCCAAAATGGGAGAACAGAGTCACATGGTTCCCTCCCCAGAGATCTTTAGCATTGGACACAAGAATCCAAATCTAGGCTATGGGAATGATCAGTTCCCTTATTACAGCGCTCTATCTTTCACCAAGTGCCTTAGACAAAAAGAAATACTGGAATGCTTTATAGACAATGGATTTGGAACTGAGAAGACCTAACAGTACTTGTTAAAAGGATCCAGATGTCTTAAAATGCGGGTACAAAGTTGCTTTAAATCCCTCATCCAGTTGACAGCCTCAAAGAACCCTGATATAAATGGCATATCCAAACAATGCATTACAACAGGACCCATTATCACACATACTCTGGCTACAAAAAGGATCAGATCTCAGTGCCACAATGCACATGTGTAACCCCTATAGGAAAAGTCTGGTAACGAGTAGGCTAACAGCCACTGGTGTGTCTGTTCCCCATCACCAGCATGTCGCTTGTATGGTGTGGATATGTCTTTACCTTCTCCATCATTAGCGTTGTTTAGCAGCAATATATATATATGTATATACACATATACAATATATATATATGATTACACACACACACACACATATATATATATGTTTAAAGTGGTAGATCAACAAATACTTGAAAACTATTACATGCCAAGTACTCTGTACTAAGCATTTAGGATAAAACCCACATGTTCTTCCTGACCTTGAGGAAATTACAGTCTAATGGGAAAGACAGACTTTAAACAAAGAATCACAAATAATTAAGCAAGTAATTACACATATGTAAAGTACTACGAAAAACAAAGTATCACATAAGAAATCTATACTAATCTGGGAACATCAGGGAATCCTGTCTTATCCTCCACTGAGGAAAGGATGTTTAAAACAAGATGGAAAGGATGAGTCGAATTTTTCTAGACAAAGTCCTTAGAAAACACAGGTAGACATAATGACAGCATGGCATATTTTGAGGGATTAACAGATGCTTAGCCCCTTGCCAGAAACCACTCTATAATCAAGACAGCTGTTGAAAACAGTTGATGATTCCAATACGTCAGTCAGATACTAAGAGTTGGTAGGATGTTCTTTCTTAGGACCAAGTACTTCAATATCATCCAGTGTTATCAGAAACAAGAACATCCCTGAGCCCCTTAGCACCAGGAAGGCTGCCAAGCAGGGTGGCTGCTCAGTGGAAATCAGGACCTGGGAGAGAGGAAGGCAGCTTTAGCAGGACTGCGGCAAATATATTGAGAATAATGGGAGTCAGGTTTCTTAAAGTCAGAGAAGAAAGTTACAAATAAGAAGAAGGAAATGCAGAAGGAAGCCTGTGATGTTGAATTGGAGATATTGGTGTGAACTCAAGTTTTTCAATATATATAGCTAGATATAAAAATAAATATAGACAATATGTAAGAGAGAGAGAAAGAGAGAGAGAGGGGGGGGAGGGAGGGAGGGAGAAAGGGAAAGAGGGAGAGAAAGACAGAATTTCCTAGCTGTCCACTGAAAGGGCCTAGGAGCAGTGATTACCACAGTAGCAATGCAGTAATTTGTACCCAAGATCTTGGCTTCTAAATGTCTTTCTCCACGAGAAGAAACTTGAGTTACCTGGCTATTACAAGGCTGAGGATAATACGAGATGAACCTAGAACATCTTTGTGTGGCACAAAGAAAAGGAGGTACTCAAAGAATGATAAGGTTATCTCAAAAGGACACAAGAGTCAACTTAAAGAGGCTCTTACTGATCTAGTCTGGAACAATTTGAGGATCAAAATAACGAATAACTGAATAATAAATAATTGAATAATAGGAGTTCAGCAGTCCATATTGAAAGAAAGATAGAAAGAAAGGAAGAAAGAAAAAGAAAGGAAGCAAGGAAAGAAGGAAGGATGGAAGAGGGAGGGAGTGAAGGAGGCAGCTTTTCCTTTCAGAAGAAAGCCTACCAAGAAGTGTAAATGGGATAATGGAATTTTAAGAATCACCTATTGGCAATCATCAGAGTAATAACTCAGTCAAGAAAACGTTAATGGATACCCAAACTAATGGGTGAAAGTAGGATGAAAATGAGATATTCATAAAGTCTCAAAATATCTCCACATAAAATATTTCTTGATGATAAAAGGAAAGGAGGAACTTTAATGAGGAGAAACCTGGAAGAGATCACCTTATCCAAGTGACCAAAGTTAGCATCACTTTGGTGGAGGAAGACAGACATCATGTACCACCCGAAGGGATGCAGTGAGCAGAGCAGGGCTCCACGGCCGTAACATTCTTGCCAAAGGTGAGTGACCTCTCATGTGAGGAACACCAGGCAAACCCAAACAGAAAAGTGCTCTGTAAAACAACTGGCTTCTAATCCTAAAACATGTTAAAGTCATGAAAGACAGAACAACCGAGGCAATGTTCCAGACTGAAGGGGACCAAAGAGATGACAAGTGTGACATTCTGGATTAAACTCTTGTTCTGCTAAAGCCATCATTTGGGCTGTCAGGGAAACTTGAATAGGGTCTCTGGGTGAAAGGAATATAGAAGTGATCTGGCTGTTTTCAATTTTTGGTAAGTTTTAAATTATTTTAAAATAAAAAGTAAAAAAAATTTTAAAGCACATCTAACATTTAATAAAAAAAGAAAAAGAAACAACATCTCAAATAGTAAATACATACAAAAATGTTCATTCCTTCTGACAATGAATGCAAATTAAAGTAGTCTTAAAGTATCATTTTATACCTGCTTGGCTTTTATTGTAGTCATTTGTTTTATCTATCTGATGGTTTGCTTTGTAATATGGTAACTAGAAAGGGTTTATTCTTTGTTTCCTAAGCACTGCTACATAAAGTGAAGCTGTGAGAAAAGCGTGGAACAGATTCTCGTTCAGAGCCCCCAGAAAGAACCCATCCTACCAACGCCTTGACTTCTGGCTTCTGGCCTCCTGAACTGAATGTTTCCCCTGCCTGTGGCAGACACCAGAGAGTCACCACCAGGGATGCAGGGATGTAAAAAAGGACACGGGCAGAAAGACACAGAGAACTCCCAACCTGAGCTTCCTCAAGTGCCTTCACTTCCATTGCTGTTCTTGCTTGATTGGAAGTTGTGTCAGTGTGCCTTCCTTTCTTCTCCTTGCCAACACCTTTGACTATCCCAGCACCCAGAGCTGCATTCACTGTGATTGAAGGCCCATGTTTTATATTCTGTCTTCACAATGAGCTCGTCAGCCTGAGGATGGCTCATAAACTCATAATCCTTACAAAAACTCTAGAAAGAAGATTCAGTTATTTTCTCCACTTTACAGAAGCGATTGAGGATTACAGACTTAAGCAGCTTGCCTGAAGTGACATAGCCAGCAAGCAGTATAAGTGGGGTATGAACCCAGGCAGTCTGGCTCCTATGCTTTTAACCTCTATGATATGCTGCTGTACTATGATACTCAGACAGGGCTGAGGTACTGAAATCTGCTACAGTCCTTTTGAAGAGCAATAAGGCCATGCCATCCCTGTAGTCATCAAATCCTCAGACTCTTGGCCACTAATAAATTGCTGACAGTTTATCTTAAGGAAAGCTATATGCACAAGGATGTTCTCTATAATGGAAAATTTTTAAATGATCTATAGGGAAATGGGTTAGTTATGATTCATCGACTTGATAGAACATTCTACAGTCATTATCATTATTAATGATAATGGTAATCATTTTAATGATAATTATGGAGATATATGGAAAATAGGGAAATGTTTACAATATTAAGTTAAAAAATACAAAGTTTATGTATACTGGTAAATATGTAAACATTGTGTGTGCATAACAGGAACAAATTAAAAAGTAAAATTTTTAAATGATAATAGCTGTTAGAAAGTCATGGGATAATTGGTGACTTTTTTCCTTTCAAATATTTTTATGATGTTTACAACAAAAAAATAGAAATTAAATACTCCCCAAACATATCATATTAAAACCTGTCTAGAAAGTGATGCAAGGATTCTTTTCATGCTTCCTCAACCCTTCTTTTCAGGGGATGAGTGGTGATTATGTCCATTTACATGGAAACTTGTTAAATTTTTTAAAAAGACAATAAAATAATATACATTTTATGATTCAATATAATATAACACATACACATCTAGAGGACATACACTGGAATATCTACTGAGGCTATCTCTAGGTGGTGAGATTACAGGGGATTCTTTCTTTTTCTTCATACCATTTTTGAACTTAGTGTTATACACACGTATTCATTTCTAATAACTTTTTAAAAAGAATTGTATAGGTAAACTATTACCAAACTAAAATACTTAAAAATAACATACTTTTGGTAACCAACTCCATAATTTCATCAGAAAAATAGGACAGCTTTCTCATATCATTGATTCTATATTCTGCTCTCTTGGCTAGACTCATCAACAATTATATCTCATGCTAGTAATCCAAAAATGATCAACTGAGAATCTACCTATCTATAGTATATGTACAAGCCCAGCACTTATACACTCAAATTGCTGACCAATGAATCCATATCAAGAAGGAAATGCCATTCATACTGACTTTCTTACAAGGATTTAAATATACTTTCCATGAATTAATACTTCTTATTGTAAACTTTAAAGCCTAATAGAAAAATTAAAGCTTAGAAAGTCACATTCCCCAGCAAGAGAATGAGAAGAAAAATAATCCTAAATGATTAGGTAGAAATACCTAAATGTTATCACCAAAAATAAATGATTATTTTTATTAAGTACTTTTAATACATTTTAAGTGTTTTGTTTAAAAAGTAGGTAAAATCTTGATGAAATCTGAATATGCTATGAGGTTGAGAAAAAACAAAGATCAGAAATCAGGAAAAAGAATAAATGTACAGAAAAGCAAAAATAAGAGTCAATATTTAGAGGCCCTTAAGATAAAAAATAATTCCATGATAGGCAGAATTAGATTATAAGCAAATTTTAAGCATAGCACAGCCAAGAAATGTCCACAGAATAGATTATGATGATGACAAGGGTTAAGGAATATTACATCTGCTAGAAGGTGGGGCTATTATTAGGGAAGAAGAGAAAATGTTATAGGGTATAGCAAAAATCCAGTTATATTCAAAACTATTAACTGCAGTCTTTTAAAATTGGAAGGAATTTTATCTGTTTGGCATGGTTTTAAAATGTAGGCCTGTATGAAGGAATGGATGCTATGAACATATGGTATGTTCTGTTGTATGAGTACTAAAGTGAGTATCTAGAACGAGAAAAGCCTTAAACATTTGAAGCAGATTAATATACTCACTCTCTCAAATCTGATTGGCTAAAACTGAGATCATGACATCCAATCTCAACCTGGCATATGTGTGAATCAGGGATAACTCATCACATTTTTCTTCCTCTTGTGAGTTACTAAATGGCACACAGAGGCAACAAAGCCATGAAGCCTAAAGTTTTCTCTCTTCTGCCTATGCCAAGAATGATTTTTATTCTCTCAAGCCATTTCTTCCTCTAAAGAGCTCACCAAAGTTGTCATCCTTCCTATCAGCAGCGCCACTGGGCTCTGATGAGTGACACCCAGACATTTAAACTCAAAAGCTGCTTCAGAAGGGAGTTATTAAAATTCAAATGAGCTGGGCATATTGAAGAAGAAAACACTCGTTTGCATGCACACCTCCGCATTTGGCCATCCCATTTAGACCCATAGAGCAGGGTTTGGTTTTGTTTTTGTAAATGGGCTTCCGAGGCGGAGGTCAGCCTCCCACGGCCTCCACTCCTCTGGGGTCATCATTAGTAATGGGTAAGGCTGAATGGATTTTCCTCTGAATCTAGTCAGTAAACCTGACAAGAAGGCAGCCCTCTCTCACAACCTGAGAATGCCAAAAATGTGACTGGTAATATGGCATTTTTTAAATACTTCATTTATTTGTCTTAAAATAGCTTTACTAGTAAGATTTTACATAATGTTTCTGATGTCAATTTCACCTGATTTTTCAGTTTTAGAACAGAATACTTCCCGTTGTACCATGACTGCATAATCATAAAAATGTTACATTTAACAGAATTTTCCACAAGATTCAGAGAAAATTCATTTCTGCTAAGAAATATGAATCTAGGGAGCCAAATGACATTTTAGTCACTAGGAAAGAAAAAGAGTATGTCTTTCATTTGGTCTTAAGAGTTTTATATTTCATGGAAATATCTCACATTATCATCATTTAAAAATTTTATAAGATACCAGTGAGCAAACTAACAAAAAATAGAGCAAAAATATATGTTCCTAGAATTATTCTAGCCATGGAAATTTTAGATGCTCCTTTAGTAAGAATTCAATTTCCTCCTAATGGCGACATCTCTGTACTTTAAAAAGACTTAATTTATGGTAATATAAACAATTAACTCCACATTATATATATGACATGTTCATATATAAACATATCTTGTACAACAATGACATAACCTTATACCAATTTTTACTGAGGATATGTAAAAGCAAATTATGCTAAGTCGCAACCCGAGGATAATATTATGCACAATTTCTAGAACTGCAGAAACTAAGGGAAATCATGTCCAACCTATGAAAGTAGTTTACAATCTGGAAGCTCCAAGGATTTCTGTACCCAGTGGAAACTTAGACAACGGACATGACTTTTAAGGTCCCTTCCAATGGTGAGATTTTATCCTTCCATGACCTTCATTAATCAATGACTTCAGATGTCTCCAGATGTCTTCATTTTAATTGGTTTAAAAACTTTTTTTCCCCTAAAACTGGGATGGTCTTGTTGTCATACAGGCACTGATTTTGCCCAGACTGACACAGCCAACCCAACGAAGAATGAAACTAGCACACATCAATGAAAGAATATTACATAAAACTGGTGCCTGAGCCATCACATGCTCATTTCGGATCCATTTTTTCCTCATAGCACGAAATGGTAGGTGTGTATCATTAAAAAGCATTTATTTACTAATTTATGTGGCATTATTTTGGCTCCAGTTAAAAACAAAAGGCACTCAATCTCTGTCTTTAGGTTGTGTGTGGCATCAACAAAGAATCACAAAGGGACAACTGGTGCAGAGAAAAAGAACACAAGGTAAAATTAAGAACTAGAGCCAGTGATTCCAACAGCACAAAGTGATCACACAAGGTTCAGGGAGAAGACTTACCTCCAAGTCTGGTCCTGGAATACAAACTGCACCCATGTGTGTTTTCTCTTTTTAGGTCACACTCACTTGAAATTGACAAGAAAAGTAATGTGGCTTATACTTGCGAAATGGCCAAAAGGAAGATTAAGATATTCATGTGTCCCCCAAGATCAGATATGGTAGTTCCAAGAGTACACACAGTGTGTGTGTTTATGTACCACTTGGTGTAGTTGGTCTCCTCGTCATCTCTACTGCAAAGATGATCTGACAGGAGAAATTATTCACCCCTTCAGATTTGTATTGTTTAATTCTACAGAAGCAAGCTGAGGGCACACAAACTCGACATGTAGACAGTATGACAGAGGTCAAGAAATGTGCTCACTTGCCTTTTTTTCCTCCTGTAATGAAGAAGCCAATGGCTGCTCTAATAAAACTGCTTTCAGGCAAATAGCTATAGTCGGTAGGAACTGTGGAGACAGAAAATGATCAAATTAACCAATGAACCTGGTGGGACTAATGAAGGAAAGATAATGATCTCATGCTGCCATATCAACCTAGAGACAAAGCAGAAGTGTTTATGTCATTAATCTCAGAACAATACTCTGTGGTTGCAACTAATTCTATTAGGTTAAGTGACTGGCCTTGAAGTCATCACTTAGGCTATGCAAGCAAACCTAAAATGGTTGTAAATCTAGAGGAGGCTGAAAAACTACAGAGGACAAAAATTGTACTGAAGTGGTTTAAAAAAACCCTTTTCCACTTTGGCACATCAATGAGCCACAATCCAGTGACCTCCTCTACGTGAGCAAGGAGTCTACTGGGCCTCTAGGATGAGACCACCATTCTCTGGGCTATTTCAGGGCACCCTGAGTCAGATATATGAACTATGGAAATTCATCAATCAGCATTAATATCAGCCAGTCTCTTACTTCATAAGCCAAGGACCTCTATGTGACCAACACGTGCAAATAACCAGATGTGCCTGCTGACCTGGAACAGTGAAGGAGTGACATTTATGCTCGTTGAGTCCTGGGAGTTTCCCAGATTCTTTTCCTCCCAGTTCCACATAATTGTTTCATGAAATGGTTTTTACTGGGATAGATGGCTCAACTTTTCCAGACACACAATCATGTTGCTCCAAAGAACCTGGGTGTAAGATGATTCACTATGACCTGCCTTCAGTATATGTGGGCCAGACCGTGTATTCCACAGTATAACAATTAAAAGCCTATGTGAAAAAGCAAAAGCCTGACATACACATGCTATTTTCCCAGGACCTTGTGAGAGCACTGCCCTTCAAAACTAGCAATACCAAGGGTTTCTAATATGACTACTTTTTTTTTTCTTTTTCCAGTTTTAATATGACAGCTTCTAGTTGTCTAAAGTTCATTATGTTGGGAATGCTATGGAACCATGTCCTATTTCTATAGCTGAGGAGTGACTGAAAATGAGGGAGACAGTAATTATAGTGGCCCATGGTAATGCTGTCTGTAGACTACCTGTCAGGGGATATGTGAAACTAGGTTTTAATGAGGAATCTTTGGTACCTAAACCTCCCTGGCATGAGTCCAACAGAGCCAGTGGTCAAAATTCTATAAAGCAAGGAGTAGCTATAGGTCCCAGTGCATTACAGTGATGCCTTCCCCAGAAGATCTCCAAGTACACACATAAGTTAAGCATGTGGGAATTGCAAATATTTGTATTGCTTTTATTAAAAAGCTGGAAATAGAAAAAGCCTTGTTACATTAAGACCTAGGATTTTAATTCCAAGGCCAAGGAGATATACATCTTTAAAAGTACTTACCCAATTATTTTCTCAAAACCAGGGGCCAAAAGAACTCCAGCCATATATGAAGTTTTTTAATGAAATATGAATATTATACAAACTATGATTACATCTAGTAAAATAAAAAGAACTCTGTTCCAAGCTTCAAGGGTCTGATTCCTAGTTTCTGGATTTCTCATTAAGCTTGTACCTAAGTCATGTAATCTTTCTGAGCCTCGGGTTCTCCATTTGTAAAATACAGGGTTAGACTCAATGTCTAAACCGATCTCCAAGGAAGGCAGAGAGAAAGAGTGAAAAAGCATGGGCTCTGGCGGCCGAGAGATCTTAGTTCAAACCGCAGGTTTACCATTTACTGCTATGTGACCCTGGGCAAGTCAGGAGACCTCTCCACAGTCCATTTTCCTCTGATGTAAAAGAGGGACAGTAATATCCACCACTGATATTACTGTGCTAGGGTAGCTGTGAAAATTAACTCTCTTAACAAAGCACATTGCCCCACGTCAGCAATCCCTCCTTCCAGCTCCAGTTTTCTATGACTCCAATCTTACCCGAGGTTCTACTTTGATTTGAGGACAGAGTAGACAGATGAAGATGTCCTAGAAGCCAGATTGCATTTGACTGAAGACCAATCACCCCAGACACACTGATGACCTATAAATGAAATGTAACAGTTCAATGATGGGGCAAGATCCAAATTCTATTCAACAGAAGGCCACTCACAGGAGGTCACTAATCTTTTATGAGGTGGTGGCTTGGCTGGTAATGAGATATACAAGATGCACTACCAACTGTCTAGTATACTAAACGTGGGACATAGAGGTGATCAACAAGTGTTGCTGAATGAATGAATGAATGAATCTATCAGTCATGATGGAAGGTACCAGTGGTTGTCTCAGTTTTCACTGAGTCAGACTGGTCTAAAGGAATTTTCAAAAAATGAGAAAAGAAAATCCAAAAAGTAAAAAGAGGTGATAGTTGCTTAAAACTAAAGTACCTTTAAAAGTAGAATGAGATACTATTTTGCTCTCTTCCTTGAATAATGCTCTATTACTGTTTTATCATTCATAATAAGATTTTTTAAATAATAGTTTTCATTTATAGATTTTTCCCCAAGTTACAGCAACTTATGTTTCAGGAGAATTTTTTTTGGAGAATATTCATATTCATACATGCAAAAGAGAGTTTCTTCTGTTCAGAAATTTGTTTGCTTTTAAAACCACGAATTCCTAAAACTTCTTCATGTGGTGAGTATTATAACCAGCTATATTTTGCAAGAATGAAAACAAGTATGCTAAGTGAAAACCTAGGATACTAAGTTCTACATATGATAAGAATACAACTATGCAGAGAAAAAAAGAATGCTTAAAAAGAAGTATGACCAAATATTAGTAGCAGCTGCTTCAGGTTGGAAGGAACATCAGTGATATTTTTTCAGCTTCTTTCATCCTGTACTTTTAAGTTTATTCAATGAACATCATGATTTTTTAAAAATAAAAATCTGAAAATATAAAATCATTTCTCAGCAGATGGACATGTTTATTCTTTAGCCAAGGAGAATGCTGACCATAATTTACCCAAATATTTTTACCAGTGACATCTGAACTAGTGCCTCTTGACCATTCTGCTTAGATATATGCCCTGCCCTTTGACTGTCTTCCACCTTTCCTTGTCTGGAGGGCCTGACTTTCTTTGCAAGGTCAGGTTTTAATTGTTAAGAGAAACCAGTGCCAACTTAACTCAAAAATGCCAGCTTTCTTTTTTTCCAGAGGTGGTGTGTGTTGATCAGCAAATTATGCAGGGCCATAAGCCATTCTCCAATGACCCTTGAACTCACCATGAATAACCAGAGATTTTCCCATTGTCTAAGTAAAACAGTTTATATCATGAAAAAGAAAAAAGACCACAAAGGGGAATATCTGTTTTCCCACTCAAGAGTCTGAAATTCCCCTTCTCACCTGGGTTAAAGTTCTAATGACTTCATTAAGTCTGCCTTGAAAATGAGAGGACTGGATGGCTTCCGACTTCAGCTGAAAGAAAAAGGAGAAATACCCATCCTGCATCCCCCCAGAAGTAAATAATGATATTCCCAGTGTATGAGTTATCATCATCTAAGCTGTGAAATAGTTTATCATTATATCCTTATATTTCAAAAACAAAAGCTGTGAGCTCCTTGAAGGCAGGGCCCATGCTTTATGAAATCACTGATTTCCTAGCACCAGTTCAGTGTGGCATGTAGCAGTCACGTAATAAACCTTTACTGTATGAACAAAGGAACACCTTAGAATTACTTGTAAATTTACATATACATATGTCCACTACACAAAACATTTTAAAGTGAAAGCATAATTACATAGATATAAACTTAAATATCACAGATGCAAAACGGAGTTTCTTATGAATGGCTTTTTAAATCTCTTAGGATTCAATCACTTTTCTCATTCAGAGAATTTTGTAGAAAGTATATAAGTTGACTAGGTTTAATTCCTACAAACCAAATAAAATAAGGAGCATATCTCTATAGAAAGAATTCTTGACCAAGAGCAATTTTCCATATATAAAGGCACCAGAAAGCCCAGTGTAAACAATACCATGATCATATATTGTCCTTTCCTTAGCATACTGAGATATTGGGTATTCTTTTCTTGCTGTGACTATGTACACATTTAGGTTTCTTCCCCCACCCATCCACCCGTTTTTTTTTTACCTGCATTACATCCCCTTCAGAGCCTACCAAGGCCACCATGCCATGAAGAGCTGCCAAACAAAGCATTGTGGAGGTGCCCTGAAAACAAAGCATCAGAATATGTCAAGAGGGAAACAGTCCTTGGGTTTGAAGTGGATAAAAATTATATCATAGAGAAACAACTGGCCAAAATGGTATTAAATTTGCAGCGTCAACACAACCTGTGTCACTGAACTGAGAATGGCAGCAGACTTGAATAAAGTAACAGGTTAAAGTTGTTAGATTCTAGGTGGTTTCTTGTCATTTTTTATTTTTCAAAACCACAGTGTTGTTTTAAAATTAACACACTGACAAAATAGCCAGTTAAGAAAAAAAAAACTATAATGGTTAACAGGATGTATCATTTATAAGGCATTAAAAATACATGTGTCTTGGGGGAGATTGGTTCAAGATGGCAGAGTAGAAGGAAGTGCGCTCACTCCCTCTTGTGAAAACACCAAAATCACAACTAACTGCTGAACAATCATTGACAGGAAGATATTGGAACTCACCAAAAAAAGATACCCCACATCCAAAGACAAAGGAGAAGTTGCAATGAGATGGTAGGAGGGGGGCAATCACAATAAAATCAGATCCTGTAACTGCTGGGTGGGTGACTCACAAGCTGGAGAACAATTATAACACAGCAGTCCACCCACTGGAGTGAAGTTTCTGAGCCCCACGTCAGGCTTCCCAAACTGGGGGTTGGGCAATGGGAGGAGAAATTCCCAGAGAATCAGACTTTGAAGGCTAGTGGGATTTCATTGCAGGACTTCGACAGGACTGGGGGAAACAAAGACTCCACTCTTGGAGGGCACACACAAAGTAGTGTGCGCATCAGGACCCAGGGAGAAGGAGCAGTGACCCCATAGGAGACTGAACCAGACCTAACAGCTAGTGTTGGAGAGTTTCCTGCAGAGGTGGGGGGTGGCTGTGGCTCACCATGGGGACAAGGACACTGGCAGCAGAAGTTCTGGGAAGTACTCCTTGGCGTGAGCCCTCCCAGAGTCCACCATTAGCCCCACCAAAGAGCCTGTAGCCTCCAGTGCTGGGTAACCTCAGGCCAAACAACCAACAGGGAGGGAACTCAGCCCCACCCATCAACAGTCAAGTGGATTAAAGTTTTACTGAGCTCTGCCACCAGAGCAACACCCAGCTCTACCCACCACCAGTCCCTACCATCAGGAAGCTTGCACAAGCCTCTTAGATAGCCTCATCCACCAGAGGGCAGACAGCAGAAGCAAGAAGAACTACAATCCTGCAGCCTGTGGAACAAAAACCACATTCACAGAATGATAGACAAAATAAAAAGGCAGAGGACTATGTACCAGATGAAGGAACAAGATAAAACCCCAGAAAAACAACTAAATGAAGTGGAGAACGGTAACCTTTCAGAAAAAGAATTCAGAATAATGATAGTGAAGATGATCCAGGACCTCGGAAAAAGAACAGAGGCAAAAATCGAGAACATGCAAGAAATGTTTAACAAAGGCCTAGGAGAATTAAAGAACAAACACCTAGAAGAATTAAAGAACAAGCAAACAGAGATGAACAATACAATAACTGAAATGAAAAATACACTAGAAGGAATCAAGAGCAGATTAACTGATGCAGAAGAACGGATAAGTGACCTGGAAGATAGATTGCTGGAATTCACTGCTGCTGGACAGAATAAAGAAGAGAGAATGAAGAAATGAAGAAAGCCTAAGAGACGTCTGGGCCAACATTAAATGCACCACCATTCGCATTACAGGGGTCCCAGAAGGAGAAGAGAGAGAGAAAGAACCCGAGAAAATACCTGAAGAGATTATAGCCAAAAACTTCCCTAACATGGGAAAGGAAGTAGACACCGAAGTCCAGGAAGCACAGAGAGTCCCAGGCAGGATAAACCCAAGGAGAAACATGCCGAGACACATAGTAATCAAATGGACTAAAGAAAAAGAAAAATTATTAAAAGTGACAAGGGAAAAATGACAAATAACGTACAAGGGAACCCCCAAGAGGTAAACAGCTGATTTCTCAGCAGAAACTCTACAAGCCAGAAGGGAGCGGCATGATATATTTAAAGTGATGAAAGGGAAGAAACTACAACCAAGATTACTATACCCAGCAAGGATCTCATTCAGATTCGACAGATAAATCAAAAGCTTTACAGACAAACAAAAGCTAAGAGAATTCAGCACCACCAAACCAGCTCTACAACAAATGCTAAAGGAACTTCTCTAACTTCTCTAAGCAGTGTTTCTTGGGAAATACAAGAGAAAAAAGGACCTACAAAGACAGACCCAAAACAATTAAGAAAATAGTAATAGGAACATACATATTGACAATTACCTTAAGTGTGAATGGATTAAATGCTCCAACCAAAAGATACAGCCTTGCTGAATGGATACAAAAACAAGACCCATATATATGCTGTCTACAAGAGACCCACTTCAGACCTAGGGACACATACATACTGAAAGTGAGGGGATGGAAAAAGATATTCCATGCAAATGGAAATCAAAAGAAAGCTGGAGTAGCAATACTTATATCAGAAAAAAATACTTTAAAATAAAGACTATTGCAAGAGACAAGGAAGGACACTACATACTGATCAAGGGATCGATCCAAGAAGAAGATATAACAATTATAAATATATATGCACCCAACATAGGACCACCTCAATAGATAAGGCAAATAAATGCTAACAGCCATAAAAGGAGAAATTGACAGTAACACAATAATAGAGGGGGACTTTGACACCTCACTTACACCAATGGACAGATCACCCAGACAGAAAATTAATAAGGAAACACAAGCTTTCAATGTCACAATAGACCAGATAGATTTAATCGGTATTTATAGGACATTCCATCCGAAAACAGCAGATTACACTTTCTTCTCAACTGCACACAGAACATTCTCCAGGAGAGATCACATCTTGGGTCACAAATCAAGCCTCAGTAAATTTAAGAAAACTGAAATCATATCAAGCATCTTTTCCAACCAAAACGCTGAGATTAGAAATAAATTACAGGGAAAAAACATAAAAAACACAAACACATGGAGGCTAAACAATACGTTACAAAATAACCAAGAGATCACTGAAGAAATCAAAGAGGAAATCAAAAATACCTAGAGACAAATGACAACAAAAACACGATAATCCAAAACCTATGGGATGCAGCAAAAGCAGTTCTAAGAGGGAAGTTTTTTGTTTTTTTTTTTGCGGTATGTGGGCCTCTCATTGTTGTGGTCTCTCCCGTTGCGAAGCACAGGCTCCGGACGCGCAGGCTCAGCAGCCATGGCTCACGGGCCCAGCCGCTCCGCGGCATGTGGGATCTTCCCGGACTGGGGCACGAACCCATGTCCCCTGCATCGGCAGGCGGACTCTCAACCACTGCGCCACCAGGGAAGCCCTAAGAGGGAAGTTTATAGCTATACAATCCTACCTCAAGAAACAAGAAACATCTCAAACGAACAGTCTAAACTTACACTTAAAGGAACTAGAGAAAGAGGAACAAACAAAACCCAAAGTTAGTAGAGGAAAGAAATCATAAAGATTAGATCAGAAATAACTGAAAAACAAATGAAGGAAACAATAGCAAAGATCAATAAAACTAAAAGCTGGTTCTTTGAGAAGATAAACAAAATTGATAAACCTTTAGCCAGACCCATCAAGAAAAAGAGGGAGAGGACTCAAATCAATAAAATCAGAAATGAAAAAGGAGAAGTTACAATGGACACCGCAGAAACACCAAGCATCATAAGAGACTACTACAAGCAACTCTATGCCAATAAAATGGACAACCTGGAAGAAATGGACAAATTCTAAGAAAGGTATAACCTTCCAAGACTGAACCAGGAAGAAATAGAAAATATGAACAGACCGATCACAAGGAATGAAATTGAAACTGTGATTAAAAATCTTCCAACAAACAAAAGTCCAGGACCAGATGACTTCACAGGTGAATTCTATCAAACATTTAGAGAAGAGCTAACACCCATCCTTCTCAAACGCTTCCAAAAAATTGCAGAGGAAGGAACACTACTAAACTCATTCTACGAGGCCACCATCACCCTATTACCAAAACCAGGCAAAGATACTACAAAAAAGGAAAATTACAGACCAATATGACTGATGAATATAGATGCAAAAATCCTCAAGAAAATACTAGCAAACAGAATCCAGCAGCACATTAAAAGGATCATACACCATGATCAAGTGGGATTTATCCCAAGGATGAAAGGATTCTTCAATGTACACAAATCAATCAATGTGATACACCATATTAACAAATGGAAGAAGAAAAACCATATATTTTTATGTTTTGCAAGTCCTAGCCATGGCAATCAGAGAAGAAAAAGAAATAAAAGGAATACAAATTGGAAAAGAAGAAGTAAAACTGTCACTCTTTTCAGATGACACAATACTATACACAGACAATCCTAAAGATGCCACCAAAAAACGAGAGCTAATCAATGAATTTGGTAAAGTTTCAGGATACAAAATTAATACACAGAAATCTCTTGCATTCCTATACACTAACAATGAAAGATCAGAAAGAGAAATTAAGGAAACAATCCCATTCACCACTGCAACAAAAAGAATAAAATACCTAGGAATAAACCTACCTACAGAGGTAAAAGACCTGTACTCAGAAAACTATAAGACACTGATGAAAGAAATCAAAGATGACACAAACAGATGGAGAGCTATACCATGTTCTTGGACTGGAAGAATCAATATTGTGAAAATGAGTATACTACCCAAAGCAATCTACAGATTCAATGTAATCCCTAACAAATTACCAAAGGCATTTTTTACAGAACTAGAACAAAAAATCTTAAAATTTGTATGGAGATACAAAACACCCCAAATAGCCAAAGCAGTCTTGAGGGAAAAAAACGGAGCTGGATGAATCAGACTCCGTGACCTCAGACTATACTAGAAAGCTACAGTAATCAAGACAATATGGCACTGGCACAAAAACAGAAATATAGATCAATGGAACAGGATAGAAAGACCAGATATAAACTCACACACCTATGGTCAAGTAATCTATGACAAAGGAGGCAAGGATATACATGGAGAAAAGACAGTCTCTTCAGTAAGTGGTGCTGGGAAAACTGGACAGGTACATGTAAAAGAATGAAATCAGAAAATTCCCTAACACCATACATAGAAATAAACTCAAAATTGATTAAGGACCTAAATATAAGACCGGACACTATAAACCTCTCAGAGGAAAACAGGAAGAACACTCTTTGACATAAATCACAGCAAGATCTTTTTTGACCCACCTCCTAGAGTAATAGAAATAAAAATGAAAATAAGCAAATGGGATCTAATGAAACTTAAAAGCTTTTGTACAGCAAAGGAAACTATAAACAAGACGAAAAGACACCCCTCAGAATGGGAGAAAATATTTGCAAATGAATCAACATACAAAGGATTAATCTCCTAAATATATAAAAAGCTCATGCAGCTCAATATTTAAAAAACAAACAACCCAATCAAAAAATAGGCAGAAAACTTGGGGCTTCCCTGGTGGCGCAGTGTGTTGGGAGTCCGCCTGCCGATGCAGGGGACGCGGGTTCGTGCCCCGGTCTGGGAGATCCCACATGCTGCAGAGCGGCTGGGCCCGTGAGCCATGGCTGCTGAGCCTGCGCGTCCGGAGCCTGTGCTCTGCAGGGGGAGAGGCCACAACAGTGAGAGGCCCACCTACCGAAAAAAAAAAAAAAAAAAAAATAGGCAGAAAACCTAAATAGACATTTCTCCAAAGAAGCCATACAGATGGCCAAGAGGCACATGAAAAGCTGCTCAACATCTCTAATTATTAGAGAAATGCAGATCAAAACTACAATGAGGTATCACCTCACACCAGTTAGAATGCGCATCATCAGAAAATCTACAAACAACAAATGCTGGAGAGGGTGTGGAGAAAAGGGAACCCTCTTGCACTGTTGGTGGGAATGTAAATGGATACAGCCACTATGGAGAACAATATGGAGGTTCCTTAAAAAACTAAAAATAGAATTACCATATGACCCAGCAATTCCACTACTGGGCATATACCAAGGGAAAACCATAATTCAAAAAGACACATGCACCCCAATGTTCACTGCAGCAGTATTTACAATAGCCAGGTCATGGAAGCAACCTAAATGCCCATCGACAGACGAATGGATAAAGAAGATATGGTACAGATATACAATGGAATATTACTGAACCATGAAAAGGAACAAAATTGGGTCATTTGTAGTGACGTGGATGGACCTAGAGACTGTCAAACAGAGTGAAGTAAGTCAGAAAGAGAAAAACAAATATTGTATATTAATGCATATATGCAGAATATAGAAAAATGGTACAGATGAACTGGTTTGCAGGGCAGAAATAGAGACACAGATGTAGAGAACAAATGTATGGACACCAAGGGCGGAAGCGGGTGGTAGTGGTGGAGGTGGGATGAATTGGGAGATTGTGATGGACATGTATACACTAATATGTATAAAATAGAAAACTAATAAGAACCTGCTGTATAAAAAATAATAATAAAATAAAATTAAAAAGGAAAAAAAGTACATGTGTCTCATTTGAAATTGCCTATTCTTTTATGGTTAAGCTATATATCTTGGCAGCACCTATAAATGGTCCAATAAAGTAGCTCTTTTTCCTTTATAAAAATATAAAATAACATGCAGGAGGTCCTTCTACCTCTGTTAGAACAATTCTGATCCAGGCAGGGAGCAGTTTGTTGCCCAAGTCTTCAGCTTTTCCATGTCCACACACAGACAAACCATGAACTATGTTTCCTAATGCCAGGGCAAAACCTGAAGTCTGTTAAAAATAAATTAAAAGATGAGGTAAGAAAAAAAGAAGAATGGCACAGAAAGGAATGTTCATATACAGCAAAACAAGCACATTTAAGGGCTCCCTTTCCTATAGACACATTCTGTTTCCATCTGAAAATCAGAGATTTGCAGATTTTTTAAATCTATACCGGTCTGCAACAGAAACTGTAGTCTAATTGTATGGAATTCGGCTTCAGTGAGTGGTTTATTTTAGGAAAAGAATACTGCACTACTGATTGACTTGGGTCAAACAATCCAAATTCTAAGAAGGGGGTTAGGGTGAAAACACCAAGGTAAATCACCCAAGCCCAGTCAACCCCCAAACAAGAGGAGAAAATATCCTATAATGAGCACAGCATATGCAAACTTCTATATTTTGGTGTTTGCAAAATCTATTCTTTTTTTTTCTAATTTTACATTAATTTTATCTTTTATTGAAGTATAGTTGATTCACAATGCAAAATCTATTCTGACTGTAAGTGAGCAGGCATTCAACCATAAAATAATAACAATACAATACAGCACAGGCTTAAAACCTGGACTGAATCCTGCAGTAACCCACTATGGCCAATATTAAGACTTTGGAGAAATCTAAAACACAAAGAGCTGAGCAAACAAAATACAAACAGGGAAATTCTAGAGGCTGTGTGATCAGAGGGAACATTTTTGTTTCAATTTTTTTTAATTATGGTAAAATACGCATAACATAAAATGTACCATCTTAACCATTTTTAAGTGTACAGTTCAGTGGTATGAAGTACATTCATAATACTGTGCAACCATCACTCCCATCCATCTTTAGAACTCCTTTCATCTTGCAAAACTGAAATTCTGTACCTATTAAACAATAATTCCCCATTCCCCCTCCCTCAGCCCCTGGCAACCACCATTCCACTCTCTGTCTCTATGCTTTTGACTGCTCTAAATACCTCATATAAACAGAATCATACAGTGTTTGTCTTTTTGTGATGGGCCTATTTCACTTAGCATAACGTCCTTGAGGCTATCCACGTCATAGTGTATGTCAGAATTTTATTCCTTTTGAAGGCTGACTAATATTACAGAGGGAATATTTTAAGGGTATTTCATTTAAATTGCAGGAATCTAAATTTTCCTATATATTTAGTCACGAGCAGAGTTTCTCTGCCTTGAACTTGCTGAGGCTTTACTTTATCAGGTTATTCCTATCGTTAGGAATTTTTGTTTCTAGCCTTACGTAACTCTTACATTCCCTAGCCACGTGTTTTAAGATTTTATAAATACAGAGCAATAGCTGGAGAGACAGTAAAGACTTTCGTACTCAGACTGAAAAAGAAAAAATGTCTATAGGGGATAAAGAGAGAAAAAGATGTCTGTGGATACTGGTTATAGCTGTGGACAAGACAAGAGTTAGAAGTTCCTCAGTTCCGGGCACAAAACATACCACATTATAGTCTAATTCAGAGTAAATTAGAATGAGGACTTAGCAGCAGCCTGAGACCCACTGAGAAATAACCAGAAATTCCAACCTGCTGGTTGTTCTCCACTAACAGTCGAAGCTTATTCATAATATCTTCAGCCTCCACAGCCTCAATAATTCCGGCACTGAATGCGGATGTACATACACAGCTGAGGGTATAGGCAAGGACCTGAGAAGAAAAGACAGCAGAAACATGTGTTTTCATGAGGGGAAATAAAAGAACACGGTTTAGTTGACACGAATATTTTGTCAAACTTATCCCTGGGATAAGGATTGGATTCATGTATACCCACTATAGACCGGGTATTGTTTTGCTGCCTAACTTATATTTCATAACAATATTATGAGATGGGGGTCATTATGGCTACTTTCTGGATAAAATCTTCGAGGCTCAATTACACATAGCTAGCAAGTGACAGAGGCGAGATTCAAACCTGGGTCTTTAGACGCTAAATCAAAAAGTTCCCTCAACAGTAGAAGTAGATTTTCATCACCAGTGGCTACTACTAATGGCCATGTGCTCTGATCCAAGGCCAAACTGTAGAGGAAATTCAAAGCAGTGAAACGCTGCTACATGAAGATTCCCTAGTAGAAGTAGTGGAGCATGACGAATGAGGAAGGTGGGTTTTAGAGTCGGATAAATTGTGTAAAATAGGGATAATACTACTCACTTCAGAGCACTGGTGTGATTTTAATAAGCAAATGAATAAATAAATAGATGAATAAATGAACAAATTATAAATTTTTTTAAATGTTGGGAGTAGAAACAATACTTGAGTGTATATCCCAAATTGACCACTGACTGGCTAAGTAACTTAAAGCAAGTCACTCCAACTATTTGAGCTTCCATTTTTCCAAATCAAGGTTATTCAGCCCTCCCTGCTACCTTGCATTTTCATGATGAACCCCTTCCTCACAAAGATGCTGTTAAGACAAAGTAGAAATGTTCAACTCCTCACACTGATTGATACAGCATGAAAAAAAGAGGCAGTTTCTAAGGTAGAAATTGGATAATAAAAATCAGAGGGGAGGAACAACCAAAATTGCTTGCTCGAGGCCTTCTAAATCAAACCATCAAGGCAGACAGATACATCAATTATAAAAACCTTGCTTTCATTTATTAATCAAATTGCTCCATGGTTGTAACATTTTCTCCTTCGGCAAAAAAAAAAAAAAATGTACTTTCCAACTGTGCTCTGCAGTGCTTTAAAAATGGAAATGTGGTGCATGTCTTAGAACAAAACTGCAACCCTCTGTGCCCCAAAGAAATTCACTGATTCAACAAGTCCTATTGCTGAAAGCAGAGGAGCTGAGCGGGGAAACACAGCAGCCATTATGTGCTCATCAATAGCTCGTGGGCAGGCCGGGGGAAAATGGGATCTGCTCTAATGAGAGGGAGAATCTAGCGAGGCCAAGAGGTCGGCCCAGGCTCCTCCCAGAGAGAAGAGCCCTGCAGCGGCGCGACTTCACCTGGGCTCACAGACACACAGGCCTCAGATGTCCTGCTCGACCCAGTCAACACACAGACCAGAGCCCAGGATCCCAATTCTGCATATTTTTGCACCATCACAGAAAAATCTTTTCATTAAGTGTGGTGAAGGGAATTTCCTCAATAATTTTTCATGCTTACTGACATTAAAAAAAATCAAATGCCTTTTCGATCCACAGTTTCTTAAGCTTATTCCTGGCCATTTCTTAAAGTTATGCTTGGATGGAGCCTAATTCTAAAAAAATCTCCATTTAACCTTCCTCCAGAAATTGCAGCTCTTCTTAGAAACTGCCTTCTAGTGATGCTGAGTTAGGTTTTTGTATTCACTAAAGGCTCTTATATGCCACACGTAAGTCTAAGTTGATTTAAATAGCTGCACTATTTGAAAACCTTATGATCTAATGTAAGTTGTTTGCCACTCAGATTTTCTCCTTAGCCCAGCTGAGATTGAGGAAGGATTTCATTTCAGAGTTACCAAAACAGGAGAAGTAGAAAATAAGCAGCAAGAGGAAAACAAAAGCCAGCAGAGGGAAGGAGACTGGAACGTTGGTCTCCTACCTCCTGAAAGGTTCTGCTCTGGCCCCCGCTGTCATCTAGGTACACGGAGAACTTCCGAAGCGAGGCTGCCACGTGAACTCGCGACTCTGTTCGGCTGCTGTGGCTCATGAGGGACAGGACAAGTCCAACTCCCAGTATACAGCCCGTGCTTGGATGCCAGAAAAAGATGAGGAGTGAAAATCGTAAGAAGTCCACGCCATTGCTCTTCACTTATCACGGGAGTTACCCGTGCTCTACAACCCGAGGTAAGATGGCTGGATTCTAATTCTGCTGCCTGGTGGTGTACAGGTGTATTCCATGACCAACCACCCCCTCCCAATCAAAATGTGTCCGTGGCCCATGCCAGTGGTATGTACCCAATGGAGAAAACAAATAAATACATGAAATAGTTTGACAAACTCTGTAAGAGAAGGAGGCATAAAAATTAGTCAAACCAGTTCTATCTCTGCACTTAGAGAAATGCTGTGGTCCTCTCTCCACTGACTGCCCCCCCCACAATCATGCTGAGTGCACTATGATTAACTGCATAAGGAGAGAAAAGCCTAAATTTCAGGATATGAGCTGAGGCCATCTGACTAATAACGGGGGGAGGAGGGGCAGATAAATTCAAGGCATAATTACGAGGTACTGCTAAGTGCTTCATGTTTCCTAGTCAACTTCAACAAGTGGAATTTGTGTCGCAAAGAAACTGTGTATTTGTCTGTGCACAATGACATTAATCCTCTTCTCCCCTCTGATCCCTCGGAGTACCACTGGGTCAGAAGAGAAAATGGACAAATGACAGGCTTGTCAAAAGTTACCCCATGTGACAATTCAATTGGAATCTTGGGCTTTGTGCCCCAGTTCTCCTGAAAGAATACATATCCATTTAAAGAAAAGAATTGTTCTCCCAGAAAACTTCTAGTTAGTGTGATAAGATAAATGTGGCTTGGGGGTAATTTTTTTACTCTTTTGAAAAAGTTTTTATCATCATTGTTGTTTTTCAAGTTGAGGAAATGCTGACGTTTTTCAGAAATCATCCTCACTCTGGTTTGGCTTGCCTCTCTTCCTGATATCTACTGCTTAAGAAGACATTCCAGGGCATTTCTCCAATAACATATTTCAATGCCCGTATGTTATGTCATTTTGCTCTTATATAGCATCTAGCGCTTTGGCTGGCGTCAAGACCTTCACATAGTTTCTTGGACATGTTAGTTACTTCCCCTGACACCTCTGTGCCAACGGAGCTTCCACATCCGATAAGAGATACCCAAGAGGATGGAGAGGCTACAGGATTTGCTCAAGGTCATGCAGAGAGTTTCCAGCAGAGCATGGATAGAAGACAGGGTTTTTTGATTTCCAGCCTTCTGTTCCAACTGCCAAACCCAGGCCCCTCCTGGCACCCTGTGTGATGCCATGATGGAATGATTATGAGAAGGCAACATGTCTCAGGTGTGTTTTCCTAGGTTCTATTGCACAACAATCTGGCATTAGAAAACCCTTTGTCAGGAAGCTACTGCAGCAATAATCCAAGTCAGGCAGAACTGCTGTTCCTGCTTACATGAACTTAACAACCAGCTCAACTAGCATAATGCATATTTCAATGAGTTAAATCAGCATCTAACATCTGAACACTGTGTGCTTTTGAGACAAATCACATTTCTGAAAGAGGAAAGGCTACTGCTGATTAGAATGGATTTAAAGTCTTTGTTTTCATTTAGACTCTAAAGGAAAGGTTTTTTTTGGCCATCTTTCTATATTGATGCATATGAAAACCTGAAATCAGACCAAAGATATAGTTAGACAAACATCATTTAATACTTTAAAATTTAACTTTTGCTCCCTCTTTAACTATGTAACTGCTATTTATGCTTAGGATTTCAAATGTTACTTCCTCAGGGATACCTGCCCCGGCCCAGCAGGGAACCTCCTTAGTATTTTCCCATAGTACCTTGTACTAATTTACTTCAGACAATTTTAATGATATACTCCGATGAAGATTATCTGGGAGCTGATTTGATTACTGACCATGTCCTTCACTAGCTTGCAAGCTCCATGAGGGTAGGTACCTTTTCTGTTTTTTCCTCACCACAGTATTTTTGGCACCTAGTAACACTGCTTGACAGGGAGAGGCATTCAACCAACATTTACTGAATGCTGAAGAACTGACCAAATTCTCTTTGGTTTCAAGAGAATCTAAAGTGGAGAGAAAATCTATAGGGGGGAACCCCCCCAAAAAAACCCCAAGGCTTGATTTTCATGTTCAGTTGGAGGCAAAATTTATGAGTGGTAAAATTCACTGAATGTATCATCCAAGATTCAATCAAGAAAACTCGATTTCTATTTTTTGCCAGACTAATTTAAGAAAGAGGTGTCAGGTTTATGAGGAAAAAAGATTCTTCTCAAAGCTCACTTAACTACTGGGGTTCATCTTTTTCAAATAATAGACAGGTCTTGCTTTTCTGGCTATTCTGGGCACACAAAAATCTCTATCCCCTGGACTGAAGCTCCTCTTCCACCATCTCAAGGCACATGGGCACAAAGGTCTAGAAAAAGACATCCCAGTTTCTAGTTTACATTTACCTAAAAAAATATCACAGCAGAATTATTCTTGGGCAAGGTTAACAGTCACTAACAATTCTATTCATTTGGTTATTAGCTGACTGTTATGATATACGAATATATAGTCTAACTAAGTACATATGGGTGCCAATAAAAATACGTTAGATTGTATGCATCTATTGACCATCTGAACTGTTTCTTTCTACTCTGTCTAATTCGTTCCAGCATGTACCAAGAAGGTAGTCCTAAAGCTTCATTCCTGATGTTTCCTTCTGACTTCCAAATCTTCTACATTTTTTTTTTTTTTTTTTTTTTTTTTGCGGTATACGGGCCTCCCACTGTCGTGGCCTCTCCCGCTGCGGAGCACAGGCTCCGGACGTGCAGGCCCAGCGGCCATGGCTCACGGGTCCAGCCGCTGAGCGGCATGTGGGATCCTCCCGGACCGGGGCACGAACCCGCGTCTCCTACATCGGCAGGCAGACTCTCAACCACTGCACCACCAGGGAAGCCCCCAAATCTTCTACATTTTAATGTGTGTATCTTTTGTCCTAAGTCTTAAAGATTCTTCTAGGTGCTTAGTTCAGCATTTCTACACATTTACCTCATTCTAGCTTCACTGTTCTACCAGCTCTAAAACCAAGATTAACTTGGGCAGAGATAGCTTTCACATCTTTCTGTCCATTGAAAACAAAAAGGACTTAAGTGTTGGTGTCCTGAACAGATGAAATAAACTGTGTTAGATATAAAATTGAGGTTTTGGAATTGCTAACACAACTCTCCTATAAGAATACTAACAAATGATAAAGAGGATGATATGCCCCCTTATGTCATTCCTTATTTGAATCTCTTATCCAAGTGTATTAAAATATCACTGGCAAAGGAAATTCTGAGGCTTAAAAGCTATGCTCATAATTCCTATATGTGTGTTGCTATATCAACTGGGACATGATATATTTTTCTAAAATTAACCAGAGATGAATCTTCAATTCCCTAGTTTATTGTAGGCTATTCTGCAGATTAAGTACTAGGTCATCTAATAATTAGTTCTAATAACAGTTAACATTTGCATAGTGCTTTGCCCTTTACAAAGTGCTATACAAATGTTATCATATTTGTAAAAGCTCAACAATAATTAACCGATACTCAGGTCGTTGATGGATAACATAACTAGTTATGGCTGTGAAGACTGAACTGGTGTAATAAGTACCACTAGATGGCAGCAAAATGTAAGTGATAGGACCCCAAACACCAGACCAGGTGCTCGGTTCTCTCAGCAGGGACACATCCGTTAAACCAAGGAAGCGTGGTAAATTTGCTCTGGGTGAATTCTATCACTCGAGGTAGCACGCTCCCAGATCTATTAACTACCTTTGGGTAACGCCTCCGATATTTCAGGTGAGAGAGGACTGTCCCGGACTCCTGCAAGCTCATTGGATGGGGGAATACTTTATGCTATGAACCAGGTCTGGGCCTAGTTAGAATCTCTCTTCTGCTTTCAATGATAGGCAACATCCACATGTCAGAAAAAGTAATCAGCACCACACTGTCAAGTGTCAAACTGCTTTCTTTCTACTGAAATGTGTTCTCTATGCTGTGCTAAGCAAGAGAAAGCAAGCTGGCTTTGAAGTCAGACTACCTAGGTTTCTCTCCTGGCTCTGCCACTTAGTGTGTGACCTTGAACCAGTCTCCTATTTTAGACTCACGTTCTTCATCTGTAAACTGAAGTGATGGTGACTCCTGCTTTAGTCTCAATATTTAGGTTGTAATCAGGGCTTAATTACATGAGAAGCGGATGTGAAAAGGCCTAGCAAAATATGGCACTGCTCAGTAAGTATTAGTGGAACCCAAAACCAATGAGGGAACTACCTAAGCGTGGACACCCACAAAGCATTAGAAATGACAAAATACTAAACTTCATTAACTAGGAAAAACACAGTTTGGAGAGAACAGAGGGAGGGTTTCTCGAAGGACCTGGGCTTTTAATTGGCGCTGAAAGGCAAGCAAGATTTTACTAAATGGACAGGAAATTTCTGATGACCCTATTCTACTTGAATCTGCAGGCTCAATCCCCTATGGAGGCCCACCTTTCCTTCTCCCAAACACATTTGTTTATTAAGAAGGTAAGAATCAAGAAAGAAGGTAAGAATGAAGAAACAAGAACCTTGTTAATATAAAAAGTTAATTTTAAAGTTACATATGCTTAGACATATGAAGGTTGTAAATGCATAAATGCCCATACTTTGGATCATTCAGTTATCTGCATGGCCCTCCCTTCACTCAAACCACCTTCCTGCAAACTCACGGAGCTGATAAGTGAGAGTCACTCCTGATTGTTCCAGCTGGCTGTAAGTGTGCAGCATGTTAATGACAATTTTCTCCCCAGCTTTATAATACCCTGAGCTACAGATATGTTGGACACCTTTGTGGGAAGGCAGGAGAAAGAAGGAAGAGGGGGAGAGGGGAGAGGGAAGGACAGAAACTTACCTTACTCCTTGGCTGTAAAAGGCAGCACCACCAACACATGAATTAGGCTCAAAAAACTCAACTCTTCACCGGCCCCCTGAACAGTTAAATGACCCTATCCCTTCCATTAATCGTTTTCTAAATTTAAGAGACTTGAATCATGCCACCGAACTCTCTTTGCCCATACTCAAAACCACACTCTTAACACGTCATTTCATCTCTGATGTGTTCAACTTTAAAGTGTGATAAAGTGAGTGCGTTTCAAGCATTCTTATCCAACCTTAGCCTGCATGTGAAAGATCTCATAACTACCACCTACTAAGTGAAGATCTGACTTTATTTACACATGATGAAATACATGATACTTGCAGTACTTCTACCATTTATGCTTTTGTTAGTCTGAACTTAACAGGCTACATCCATGAATGTAACTTTAGATCATAAGTTCCTAAAGGCCAGAAATTTAAACACTGATTTTTTTGGTAAACACTGATTTAACTCATATTTGAACAGTGCCCATAATAGCATGAAGTAAATGAGTTAATAAATTGGAGGTTAGTGCTTATACTCTGTTGAGTTTCCTAGTAACTTCAACCCCAGAAGATCCAAACCTGAAGTTCCAAAACATAGGGAAGTCCAAAAAGGTACAATCAGGTTCTCAATGGTGTCAATATTTCAGAAGGCCTAATAAAATAATATGTTTTCCCACACAAGCCACATGGATGAGTTAAAACATTCAATGTCTCACTAAATGAGTACGTTTAACACCATTTTGTATTGTATTTTCTGATTATTCTTTTTTGGTTTTGTTGTTTTTCATGACTGGAATGAGAAAATAAATTAACTCTTAAGATATTTAGTTTAACAGACAAAATATTTTAAAAGCATGAAGTTTGGGGGGAGAAGGGATCTACTAATATTGAGGAGGTTGGGAACCTCTGGTGTAACCTCTGCTTGTTTCGATCTTGATTCCTCTGACATTGGATTTCATAGGGAAATCCAAATCATGAGTCAAAGACTCTCTTAGTCAAATCAAATTGAAAGAATATTTTCAACAGATTTTAAAAAGGTTTTCATACATACAAGTCCCCAGATAGACGCCTCATATGGTAAAGTACAAGACAGAATCTAAGGTATGGGTACCTTAATGACAGCCACAAAATGACATTTGTATGGAAACAAACCACCTATTTCTGAAACATGGGTTTCAGAACAAGTAAGCTTTAATTACAGAGTTTTTTATTATTACTGAAATCTCTACACAAAGGAATTCAAGACCGGGTCCTACAAATATTTCACCACAGAATATAAAATTTATGGCAAAGAAAGAACTAATCTCTGAGTATCAGAGAGGGAATGGAATCAACATACTTGTATTCAAGACTAGTGTCAAAGCAGCAATTTTCCAGGGCATCCAAAGACTTCATCAGAAGAAGGTTCATCTGTTGGCCAGATATATCACTGGGTAAAGACCAAGAGGGAAAAATGAATTATTTAAAATCATTCAACTGTCCAAAATATTTATTATGTAATATGTTGCTCTCAATATTTTATTGAAAATGCATTTCTTTAAAAAATATATAAAAGTAGCAAATAACAATATTGATGATTCACATATATTTTGTAGACAGAGAAACTGAGTCAGAGAATTTATTCAATAATTGGGTTTCTGTACATTATACTCACTTGCAAACCAATAAACCCTAAAACTGCTACTTCTGCATTTTCTCAGCTCATTCAAATTTTAAAATCACTGGAAAATAAGAACAAAGCTCAGAATTCCAAAAAATTATTTCTAGGAATGCTAAAGTGATTTTCTTCAGAATATTTACTAATCCATTAAGCTGATATTATCAATAATCATTCCAAATCTTTCTTGCAAAGGCCATAACTTCTGATTTCATGTCTCAAATATGGAGGTTTTCAGTTCTATTCTGTTTTTTTTTAAAGGGGGGGGAAAAACCCAGCCCTATATTTTTCTGCCTTTATACAGTAATTGATGTGGTTTTTTTTAATTGTCTTGGTGAGAACTATGACATTTAGAGTAAAATAAAACTTAAAAGGTAGGTCTACGTCTGCTTTTTCAGGCAGAGTTGTGGGCTTCATCACCGACACTTTATTATCAAGGGGTCCCTACATGTCAGCTCTCCTGCTGCTGCCTCAGACCATGCTGAGTGGAATGCAGCCCCAGGAATGCCAGCCAGCCAGAGCACACTTTAAATAATATCTTCTCCAACCAAGACTATAGTGGTTTTGCCTGAGGTGAAGGAGTACATTTTGCAATGAGAAAACATGCACACAGGCACACACGATTTTAATAGCTTTAACTAAATAAGCCCTATTATAGTTGTTCTCTGGAGTAAAATGTACTTAAATGTCCTAAACAAATGCTAAAGAGACCCTACTAGTCTCCTCTGGGAGTTATGACAGAAGCAAGCTTTGGAATAATATACTTTTCTGAATAAATTCTAGACTGGAATTTAAATTCAGGAGATTTTTCGTAAGCCTCAGCAAAAAAATAAAATAAAATAAAAAGAAAGATGGATTGAATGTCAAAATTCTTTTCTACAAAGTGATTTTTCATTCTTGAGACCAAGATATTGTCCTGATCCTGTTCTCCTAAGGGGCCACTTTGGGCCACTTATTTGATGTCATTGATTATTCAGAGTTAGTAGCCCTCAAAACACTTACTTTAATTTTAGAAAAATCGACATTTTCTCCAAAAATGTCATTATCTGGTGAGACTGTCATTATCTAGTAGAATATTTATTAGTACTAAAAGGCAAATATTTCAGATTCCTCTGCTCTATGAAATTAGGAAGGTGGGAACCATGAATAATTATATTAATGGCTGCAGTACTAACACACCAGGCAGGAGAATGCTATCAAATACAGGATCATTATGGCAAAGTTAAAATCTGCAGTTATTCTGTGGGCAGTCCGCCTCAGGAAGAGCTTCCTGGTGTCCTTCCCCAGGGTTTCCTGCAGGTGCAAAGTCAAGTAGGGTAGATAGGGGTGGAAGGCAATCTAGGAACCAGAAAGGATGCTTTAGGGGAACCACCATAGGTTTCTCCAGGTAGCATAATTAAATTAACCACAAATGTAAGCTTGTCAAGCCCTAAAACCAGCAGCATCTCCTCCTAAACTAAGGAAGAAGGGAGCCAGAGCCAGGATAGAATGAAATGCGTTGCCTGGAATTAAACTGCCATGGCTCATTTTTAGTTGTAAAACAAGTAGCTTGAAAAGATACTGAAGAAAGAACATGAACACAGATGGTGAAGAGACCGCCATTTGTAGCATAGAAGCAAAGGGGAAAAAAAATCACTCTCACGTTTTAAGTCTATAAAAATACTTTGTGTTCTGTCCCCCACACAAGACATGTAACAGTCAATTCACATGCAAAGGGCAGCTTTTTGTTCATGTCCAGAACCAGGCCTGTGTATACTAATACTGGTGAATAGAACAAAATGAATATTCTGGAAATGATTCATTTATGATCACAAAGACTAAGCCAATCTTCCCAATCATCCAACAGATGTTTCCAAGGGCTGAAAATGAGCATCTGAAATACAGTATTTCCCTAGATCAATAGCAGTTCTCATAAAGGTTTCTCATATGGATGTTTGCACAAAACTATGTAAATTACAAATGTAAACTTAACCACTGGTTTCAAACAGAAATCTAAATATAGCATAATATCACCCAATTTACCCACATCAACACCATTTCTTCCTTTTGGACAGACAATTTCTGCCAACTAGGGAAGCTTAAGAACAGCTAACATCAGAACAGAATGCCTCTCCCCACAATCCCTACTATTTCCAATGCAGGAAAATGGGGCTGAAATTCCAAATCAGTGACATCTAAATATTCATGATCCCCAAATACTCATGTTGTACCACAGTACAATCAATCTGGATATATAAAATTCTAAGATCAGTAATAAAATAAAGAATAAATATAATGAGCAACAAAACTAAAGTAGATTCGTGCACCAGAAAACTTTCCCACTTAGTGGAATTTTCCACCTGAGTCTTTGATATTCTATTAGCTCCATTCAAGAGTAAAGCTAGCAGTCTAAAAATGAGCAATCATACTGAATAAAGCACAGTATAATATGCAGAGATTAAGACTCTTTAAGGATTACAAAAATGTAGCCAGGGCGCAGGATAAAAGCAATATTTAAAACTGGGTACATGCAGTTCTCAGGTGATTCAGTGATTCCCGCACCCTCAGGCACAGGGGTACCCGGATCTTTTCCTCCCATTTTATAGTGATATCAACAAAGAATAAGTAATTACTTGCACCCTTATAAACCAGAGGGGAAAAAAGAAGCTTTTTAAAATTTATAGCACCATATGATTAGACTTTCCTCATGTCTATTACACATGGCTTTCATCTAAGCATGAAATGATTTTCAAGTAATCGATCACTTTAAAAAGAGGAACCCTTAAAACACATTAATGTCTATGTGATGGTGTTTTAGAGAGACAAATTCATTCATAAAGGAGAATAAAGGATCAAGCTGCACATCTCAAAAAGTTGAGCACCACAAATTGCTCAGATATAATGTGTGTGTGTGTGTGTGTGTGTGTGAGAGAGAGAGAGAGAGAGAGAGAGAGAGGGAGGGAGGGTCGGGGGATGGGGGAGAGAGAGGGACAAATCCTCCATATAAGTCACGAAGAGGAAAAACAGGAATATTTTAATAAACTGTACCTGAGTTTCTCCTCACACAAGCGAGAGAGAAACATCCCCAAAGCAAGGCCCATGTGGATTTGCACGGCTTGAGACTCATCAGCACTTGGTTTCCCAGGTAACCTGGCAGTCAGCATGTTCAGGATTTCCTCAACCTTCTCTTTGCAAGAGATAATGAAAACTGGCACGAGGAGAGACAAAGCCGTGGCGGCCGCAGAACGTGCAATGGCACTAGCTGTGTTTTCACCAGAATAGGATTTCTAGGACATGCCAAAGAAAGAAAACAGGGGGTTGGCCTTTTGTTTAAAACATGAAGGACGCACACCTATCACAAAAGCGCTATACAACAATGCAAGCTTCTCCTAAATCCAACCTTGCCACCCAAAAAAAAATTTTTTTAATAAATCTAAAATAAATAAATAAATAAATCTATTTCTGTGTTTACCTACGGGTTACCTTCTTACTCTTAGTAAAACAATTTGCTACTAAGCAATCGGTTGACTAATAATACCCTTTTAAATTTGAAAAAAACTAATTATAAGTGTCTCCTTTTAAAGGGTGTGAATTCCCTCACTATAAAGCCTGAAACAATATCAGTGTTTTCAAAGCCCACATGTGTATATAATGAGAAACCCCAAGTGAAGCTATTCAAGCTTGCAGAAACCACCAAGCCACATTATAAATGTCCAGAAAGCCAGGAGTTTTCTGGGAGAGAAAAGAAAAGGGGTTAGGGTGAGGGCAGTTCAAGTTTAGTTACAGAGGGATAAGTGTACGTTTGGCACAGGGATCTATTGGCAGATCTCCCAAAATTTTTGGTGGGAACGCTTCCCAGTAGATGGATTATTTCCTACAGGGGGTTAATTCCTTTTAATTAAAAAGGAAGTTGAAATCCTAAAAGCCTCTGGTTACAAAGCAATAACCAGCTATTCAAAATGAAATGGAGAGCTCTATATGCTCCTTTCCTATATGTAATTATGGGAAAAGAAATGAATAACAACCCTAATAAAATGACAGGGCAGCTGAATATGAACAGCTTCTACAAGAGCCCTGTGTTAGAGAGCTCCACCAGACATTATATAATTTATAAATATGTCTCAAGTGGGGAAGAAAGACCGTTTATCATTCCTCAGTATTACCCACTTCAAATTTTCAGACACACCATGAAGGCCGTGTTGTCCCTTGCAGTCAAAACACATTAAAAAGTGTTTTTAATTCTATACTTATTTGCTATCTAAGCTTTAGTACTTTAAGGATAAAAAGCAAACATGAACTAAGGGATTCTTTAAGTAAATATAACACTATTACAATGACGATACTACTCAAAATGACCCAGCTGCTAAGACAAGGGAAATAAAGAAAGTAGCTTTTGAAACAGGGCTTTGAAAAAGTATAATAATGCAAGAATCACAAAGGTAAGAGGCAACCCCGAGCTGGCTAGTAAAGACATTATTCTTATTGGATAGCAAGAACTAAGCAGCGCTATTAGAAGTCTAATACGATATCCTGTCCTACTGAATATCTGAACCAGACAGCTACTGTAAAGACCTCCATATAAGTTAACAAGGTTTTCATCCATCATTAAAGAAATAAGAAAACTTCTGACAGAAAACAAATCATCGTAAACAAAGTACTTCTTTGAGCAAAATCTACCTTCCCATTTAATTCTACGTTATCTAGTAAGTCATTTTTTGTCCTCAAGTATAGTAAAAAAAAAATCTAGTTCCAGACCTTAAGCCCCAGATGGATACATACCAGGTCCTCCTAAGGGCAGGAGGACAGAGGCACACAAAATGTTGTACAAAGAAGACCTAAGGCAATGAAGTTTCAGGCTAAAATCGTGATCTTAGCAACAGTTCAGGACTTGTGCTATATTTTTATTCAAATCAACTGTAATCCTCTGCCACTCAGCTGATTGTCCCATGATCCCTATAATTCCCTAAGCAATGGATAGTGATAAGGCAGAACCAAAATAATTCCATGCAGATACAGAAATAAAGCATGCACTACAGCCAATAAAGGGAAAATGAAACCTAAACCAACAAAGTGTGTTTTCAATTTGCTTCAGATCTTAGCATATAAGCATGAAGAAAGAGAATGACTAAGTAACAGGTGCTTTTTTATGATCAACAATATTACTTTGTATTTATAGAGCATTTCACATTTGCAAAACATTTTCCTGTAGATTATATAATTTGATCCTCACAATCTTCTACAAAGTTGGCAAAGCATTCATTTTTACCTTCATTTTACAGGAAGGGAAAATAAGATGATAGGTTAAGTAAGTGTCAGGTCAACAGTCACAAAACTAATAAGAGGTAAAGCTGGGGCTACAATCACTGTAGCTAATATTGCTCAATCACCTCATTTTATAAACAAGGACACAGTGGTCCAGACAGATTAACTGAACTTCCCCGGGTCACATACTCTGCAATGAAAAAAACTAAGACCAGAAACTCACGGTCCTCCATCTTCAGCCAACGTTTATTTTACTACAACTGTAGCGCTTGACCCTGATTACACATCAGAATAACTTAGAAAGCTTTCAAAACGCTGATACCCAGGACCCATTCCCAAGCAATTACATTAGAGGTGAGGCCTATACATCAGTATTTCTTTTTTCAATATGTATGTATGTGTGTGTGTGTGTGTGTATATATATATATATATATATATATATATTTAAAGTTTCCCAGGTGACTCTAATATACAGCCAAGGCTGAGACTTATATCTAATGTATAGCTAAGACTTACACTATATCATGGATTTCACATGAACAGTTGATATAAGAATCAACTCTTGAGTTTTCTAATCATTTTTTATTTCTCGAACTTACATAATAAAACCAGGAGAAAAGTTGTCCTCTGGGTTGGTAATGGCTATCGACAATGACCAGAAGAGTATCAAACACCATGGAAACCCACACTTTCATTGAAAGGAAATTAGGTTGAACCTGCAGATGAAGGAAAACATGAAATGATAATGGGAAAAAAGAAAAAACCTAAACTTTATTTCTAGAATCAGGGTACAACCTCCTTCTGTATGAAAGAATGAAGTGCTGTTATTAAAAACTAAACTTCACCTGCCAGGACTGCATGAAGTAGATAGGTATTTGACAAATACACATCCTCACCTGTGCCCCAATGTGAATAAGACTTACCTTTCATACAAGACTTAGCAGAGCTGAGAGGATGAGGGCTGCAAAACAGAACAGATCTGGGAGCTCCTTAGAGCTCTCCTGTGTTCAGTGAGGGTAACATGGTGGTTAAAGGGAGAGACGTGCAGAGAAACCAACTCAAACTTTCTCATTTCTGACTTGTCATTTCAATAAAGCAGCTGACAAAATGTTTTTTACCATCTCTAGCATTTCTGCTTACTATCACTATACTTATCACTCAAGAATCATCACATTTGCCTAGCCAAGTAAGTAAGAAAACATTAATGATCTTCAGTTTGGAAAAGAAGAGGAAAGAGAATGCAAAAAACAAAACAACGACAACAACAAAACCCAGCTCAGTAAAAAGAGAACTTGGTTTAAAAAAAAAAAAATCATTCATGAGGGACTTCCCCGCTGGCGCGGTAAAGAATCTGCCTTCCAATGCAAGGGACACGGGTTCGAACCCTGGTCGGGGAACTAAGATCCCACATGCAGCGGGGCAACTAAGTCTGCGTGCGTGACAACTACTGAGCTCGCGCGCCTCAACGAGAGGGTCCACGTGCCGCAAACTACAGTGCCTACATGCTCTGGAGCCCACGCGACACAACTAGAGAGAGAAAAAACCCGCATGCCACAACGAAGAGCCCATGCACCACAACTAAGACCTGACACAGACAAAAAAATAAAGAAAATTTAAAAAAAAAATCATTCATGACCATGGATGTCAAAAAACATTCATTAACTCACATGGTAACACACAAGTGGTGCAAACTATAAAGGTCAATGCGGTGTTAAGAAACCTTGGAATTAATTCCTTGAATCAGACAAGACCTTCTTCTTAAGATCTTTAGTTGTTGGTCAAATGCAGATTTGAATGAAGTTTGAAAACTTCAACTTTAATCAAATAATGACATCTTGAGTTTATGTTGAGTAATAGCCAAAGGCAAGGTTATCAAGAATAAAAACAAAGCCCCATCTTTGGCTTGTGAGGCTTCTCAACGTTTTGTGTACCATGTGCCACAGCACAGGACAAAGGTTGTGGGAATAAAGAATAGAAGGGCCTGGAGCCCAAACTCTGAGATAGACCTCCAGTTATTACTGGGGCAAATGACCTGTACAACTGGTAGTCTGACATAAATAACACCAAAACGAAGGGATCCTAGGAAGGCATGTTTACTTTTTAGGTTGTAGGTCTACCTAGCATGTTGCCTCTGCTAAAGTATTCCATGGCTCTTTCAAAAATATGAAACATTTCCACTCTAAAAAATTTTCATCTTTCTCATTATTAAAATAAAATTCTGGGCTTAAAGGTAAATTTTCATATGGTAACTAACTACATTTTTATCCTTCATGCGATAACTCCTTGGCCTCCTTCCCTTCCCCACATGTAATACACATTTGTAGCTTTTGCCACACAGTATTATTCTCTTGTTTAATGGTAATAACACCCTTTGGGGAATTCCCTCCTCCATGATTTAAAGCTTGGTTAAATGCTCAATCAAGCTACTCATCCTACCCTGCTGAAGGTGTAGGCATGGGACCCACGGGATTACGAATCTTAAGTGAGTGACGCAAAGACAGTAAATGACTATAGCCGATCCATCCCAGTAGGGGTGGTCTGCTGAAATGGTTCATCAGTACCTGTGCATGGACTCCCCAACTTGCCTCCTGTTCTTCTCCCAACTCAGTTTTTAAGCTTTGCCTTCAATTCCATGGGATTCCAGATTCCTTATTCTTCTAGTTCCTTTTTAATTTAAATTAGAGTTGGCTTCTTGCCCAAAAAGAACCCACCAAAAAACCCTACCATGAAAAAAGAATACAAATGGTCCATCGGGCACTCTGTGGGGACAGAGATAGGCTGAATAGCATTGAATAAAGCTCAATTTTTTGCAGCAAGAAGTGATGATGCTGATGATAATAGTTACTATTACTGACTATCTACCAGCCATTGTGCCTTACATATATTACTTCATTTAATCCTAACAATAATCCTATCTGGTAAGTATTGTTATCCCCATTTTACAGATGGGGAAATAGGCTCTGAAAGGTGAGATTACCAACAATAAGCCATAGAGCTAGTAAATGCAAGTATTAGGATTTAAATCTAGGACTCTCCTACTCCAAAGCCTGTGTTTTTTAACCACTTGACTATATTGTCTCCAGATAATGATAGCTACCAGAAAACGGGGCTTAAAAGAAGAATAAATCCATGCCTTTTTATTTTGACAGATATGAATTATCTGAAAAAGTACATTGGAAATGAACATTGGCCAGCTTGCCACATGTTTAATTAAGAAATAAATGCCTTGCAAAAAATGAATAGGCACTTTGTCACTGACATCTACAATTAAAATGCAAAGTGCAATTTTTTTCAGTCAGTAAACACTGCTTATTTATCATTTTTTTGACATCATTGTTCACTTTCAGTAAGCCTAGTTAACCTCCTAAGATTGGTTACCATGATGTAATCACAAAAAGACAAGCCCTGCTGCATAAAATTGGTACCTTCAAATGGAAATGACCACTTAACTGTGATGGAGAAAGCAAAACAGAAAAGCAGCAAAGAAAAGTGTTTTAGAGGCCACTAAGGCTTACGGTATAAAGATGCATAGGGTAGCACAGCTAATGACTGTAACCTCCTAAATTCAGGGCCAGGCTTTAGGAGAAGTCTCACTTTTCACACGTTACACAACCAAAGGTCAACTGGTTCTAATCACCCTTAACTCACCTCCAGGACACCCTCAGAATCTGAGGAGAGGCTGGCTTCATGTCTGGAAACGACGACAGCAAGGCTGCTTAAGGCTAGCAGTGCGTTGCCTTTGACCACTGGGCTGTCTCTGTTTAAAAAGAAAAAAATTCCAAGAGAGGATTTGGGGGCATTAACCGGGAGAAGAGAAGGTGCTATTATAGGGAGGGCAGATGAGGTCAAAAGCACTTCCATCCCTTCACAGAGCCTTGTAAACACAGGTCTGTTGGTTCCCTGATGCCAGCAGCTTCTTTCCTCCTTCTGACACTAGTGCTGATTTTTAACTCTTCTTATGTGTATGGTCATTATGCTTTGGGTAAACTAAAAAATCTAATAAGCTCATACATCTAAGCTTCTTCTTCCTAAAATTTTTATTTCATCATTAGACCTTACATTTCCCAAGCCATCTTCTTCAGTGTCATCTTTGGCCAATATAAAAATGTATTGATTTGTTTTGGAAACACAGCAAAGGAAAGTTGTGTGAATAAACCCAGCAGAATGCAACTGGCCCCTGGCTTTTCTAAAGCACTGGTGTGTGGAATCAGCTTCTAGTGAACCACTTCAGACGGCATACTTTAACAGCAACTCGACATGCCGGCAGCTTTCCTCCACCATTATCATTTTCCCCTCTTTCTCTTAATATGCCAAAGCCAGCAATCTTAAAGTCAGTCTGTAACATAATTCAGAAACCCTAGATAAGATGCAAAAAAGGCTTGTTTTTAGACTATTTGCATAGACTATTTTTAGACTATTTTAGATATTTGCATAGTCTTTTATATCACTCAAATGGTAGTTTTCTAATATTGGCAATAAAATCTTAAGTTTGACTTATGAATTTGGTATCAAGAAAACTGAATCTTTTAAATACACTTAGCACTGGAAAATGTACATTTAGTATTATTCCATAATTCCAAAGTGAGCCTATAGAATAAAATCCCCAGTGGGACACTGATGAGATGCTCTTGGCTTGCTGACTTCGTCGTAACAGAACTCAGGCAACACAGCACCCTTACCATCGGACAGTTCCGTTCTCAGGGAGTTCTACGATTGTGGGTTTCCATAAATGCAGAGAATGCTTCCCCAAACCTGGACTTGAGACCTGAACTTTAATCAGTGTGTACATCCAAGAACTACTCCCTTGCTTACCCTGGTGCAGGAATAGAACAGATGGGCGGGATGAGGAAGATTTCCAGCCCTGCTCCCCATGCAAGCCTAGTGTCTCCGGCCCTAGGCCACAGTCATGACTGAACATGTGAGTTAGTGAGTATCAAAAGGTTAGTATACACCCGTGTTCTTGCATTTTTGTTTCCATTTGGTAAGAATGGAACGCAGGACTTGCCATTATCAAGTTCTATCAATCCATCCATTCCTTCCTTCCTTCTCTCTCCTACTCTGGGGTGATTAAGCTCAGTGAAGGCTTGCTCTGCACTCGTAATCATTTTGTTCAACTCTTCTTAGATCATTCCTCCATGAGGCCTGTCATACATTGATAAGACAACAACATTTACACTGAGGGATGGGGCAGGGGGAGAAAACAGAAAGGAAGACTTGAGGTTGAAGCAGTTTTGCAGTGAGGATTACTGGGAACTCCTATAGCTAACAATAAAATCCCAGGAAGCAAGGCAAGATGTGGGCATGCCCAGGTGCCCTAACCAGAAAATCATTTAACAAAATCAAAATTAAATCCTTTATTTATTTATTTATTTATTTATTTTTGTGGCGCAGTGGTTGAGGGTCCGCCTGCCGATGCAGGGGACACGGGTGCGTGCCCCGGTCCGGGAAGATCCCACATGCCGCGGAGCGGCTGGGCCCGTGAGCAATGGCCGCTGAGCCTGTGCATCCGGAGCCTGTGCTCCACAACAGGAGAGGCCACAACAGTGAGAAGGTCCATGTACCGCAAAAAAAAAAAAAAATCCTTTATTTTAATATTCTCCCTTTCCTTTAACTGAGAATACCTTGAAGCCTGTTCTGCTACAAAGTGGTCACGAATCCCTGAAGTAAGATTAAAAAAAGTTTTAAATTCTCAGTGAATTTATCACCCTGGAGAAATTCTTAGATGGTCACCAGAAATTGAGTATCAAAATCTTTTAAAACAAGAATATTAGTCAAGATGACATAAAAAGTGTCTTTTTAACCCTGAAATTCTGAAAGAGAATTTAGCCTCAGTTTTAAAACAGTACCCCAAATCACTGTATTTCAAAAGTTTCTCTGGTCTTGACATTCCTGAGCACGTATTGTTCTTGTAAAATGGGGTAAAATGTATTTAAAGTCACTGGTAATTAGATCTTTGGATGCAGACTAAATGCATATTTGGACATTAATCTTTGAATAGGAAAAACTAGCCCACAGTCACAATGCATGCTTAGGCCAAGTTACACATTTCATAAAGGTACAGTGACTAGCTCTCTTTTTTTTTTTTTAACATCTTTATTGGAGTATAATTGCTTTACAATGGTGTGTTAGTTTCTGCTTTATAACAAAGTGAATCAGCTATACATATACATGTATCCCCATAGCTCCTCCCTCTTGCGTCTCCCTCCCACCGGTGACTAGCTCTTGAACATCTTTTCATTCCCCACTTGCCTTGCAGTGAGTTATGGAGAGAAGACACTCCATACATACACAGTGAGACAAGTTCAAGGAGGAGCTGGCCAGGTGAAACTCTAGAATAGGTTCAGCAAAAACTCTTCACCTTGTTGATCACCTAACTATCCCCTACCAGTCAAGCAGCAGTGATTAATTTGCATAATAACATGTCAGCATCAGTGCAGTATTTATCTAGGCAACACCACTGACATTTTAATTAAATTGTCCTTTGAAACAAACAGATGCCATTAACCTAATTAAAAAGCTCAAGGAAGGATGAGCTACAATGATGCTTTCTTAGGGACCAAGTATTACATTACATATTAGTAAAGTGACCCAATCCTTTGGGGATTTTTATCTTCAGATTCAAATCTATTTAATTATTAACAATGAAAATAAATTTACATCAATCATCAGGTTTTATCTGTGTTCTGATTCTCCCTTAGTCCTATCCCTGATGCTTTTAAAAATGCTCTCAAATGAGCAAATCAGTCTAATGCTGTGATTAATGTTTTACTTCCTACATTTAATTTATGCCTCAGAACAAAATAAGCCCTACATTGGCCCAAAGTAGCCTGTGGCAGCCATGGTCCAAGGAATAGAAGGCTACGCTGGCAGGAGATGGTGATGCGGTCCTCACATGACTGGAGGAAGTCAGTGGGAAAAAGTAAAGAGAAGGCAGCAGAGTGATTTTTTTCTTCCACTCTATCATTACTCTCTCAGCCTCTGGACCTTAACTATCTCCTGCTCACTTGCTGTCATGCCTAGTATTGTCAGGATTGCTTTAATAAGATAAGGTCTATAAAATACTTGGAAATTTTTGATGAAAAGGTAACACCATGAGAACATAAATTCTTTTTACTCCATACCACTGAGAATGTGAACACACTCTTTTTAGGTAATAGTCATGAAATGATGCTTTGCAAATCTAAGATTAAAGTCTTGGTGAACTAAAATTTTAGAATGGAATCTGCCAAAACTACTGGAGAGGCAAAATTACAGTTTGTTTTAATAGAAACCTGCTAGTTTCTTCAGCATTTGAGCTTTTGTTGCAAATGTCAGAGCACTGTTTTTAACAAGAACTAAGTAGACTACATAATAGAACAAGCTATGAAAGGTAAAGGCTAAAGGCAGCCCCCTATCCCAGCACCTCCTCCCCTCCAATAAGCAGCTGAGTGCTCTCCCACTGTGTCTGCAATTCACCAAACTAGATAAACAGACACAAAGGAGTCCCTATCAAAGCCTCTCTGTACTTTAGTTTTCATTTTGTCAACAGATACTTCCCATTGCCTCCCATGGAATTGAGTGTAGGGGAGGATTACCACTATATTCAGAAGACATGAGGCTGAGTAGTGATCAGGTATTGAGATCAGGTTTTAGAGTGAAGTACCTGCTTAAGAAATTGCGGGTGGAAAGCGAACTCTAAGGTAGATGGTGTTTTTTGGGTTTTGTTTTTTAGGCAAAATCTATGTAGCTACAGAAGGTTCTAGGACATGAGAAAAATAAATTGTAGTTAAATATTTCTAGATAATATAGACTTTCAATACATATGAAATTCTCTGGGTCAAAGGTATATCTATATTATTTGGTGAATAAGAAGAAAGGAAGTCAAACAGCAGCAAGCTAAGGCTAATAGTGAAAAGGAGAAGTGCATAACTGACGTGTAACTTACTACCAGGAACAATTAGGCAGCTTGCTAACAAAGGGACCTGAAGAGACTGTTCAAGCAAGTTCACTAAGGTATAATTTTCTTAGTAAGAGTTGGCTTAAGATAAATAAAAAGCCTCAAGGTAGCAACACTCAAGTTATTTTTCTTAAAACAACCATAAGGATATGATGGAAATTGCTTTTTTACTGGGTCTTCACATTAGTTTTTAGTATTAAAAAATTCAATATTTAGCTACCCTGAGCCCAATAACACCAGGAGAAAAAAAGGAGGTACTACCTTAAATTATTTACCAGTTCACAGTTGAGATTTAATCATCTGTTTGTAAAATAGACATAATTCACATTAGCAAAGATTTTTTCTCCCTTGTACTAAATCACAATCCTTTAAATCTAAGCCAAAGCACAGGGCATTTTGTTAGGTGTACAGCATGGGCACTACTTTGATGTAAAGTTATGTGCCTGTACTGGTTCCTCCGTATTTTCACAGAAAGACACGTAGTAAGAATTAACTGAATATGAGAAAGGATAACAGCTGATTTTTTAAAAAATAACTAAAAAGGGCTTCCCTGGTGGCGCAGAGGTTGAGTCCACCTGCCGATGCAGGGGACGTGAGTTCGTGCCCCGGTCCGGGAAGATCCCACATGCCGTGGAGCAGCTGGGCCCGTGAGCCATGGCCGCTGAGCTTGTGCGTCCGGAGCCTGTGCTCCACAATGGGAGAGGCCACAACAGTGAGAGGCCCGCGTACCGCAAAAAAAAAAAACCAAAAAACAAAACCTGAAAAGTCCTTTAAATCCTTAAAGTAATGAAATGCCAGAAAAGGAGAAACTGTTCATACCTGTGAGGAAGAAAACTATTTATAGAAAATTCCTGGTAAGAGAATAAATGGATCTTACTTTGCAGCTGCTTTGGTGACCTCATCAGTCAACATGTCTCGAACCCTGTGATACAAATGGAAAATAGGTATGAGAGTTTATAGTAGAGCAAGAAACCAATCTTTTTGCTTATTCATCAATTAATAAGAACCTCTGACAATGACTCCAGATCTTAAAACTTCCATGTAGAATTTTAGTGTAAGGTGAAAGAACTGTAATAAGGGCTTCATTTCCAAGACGGTTTCATCTTCCTAGTCCTTAGGTTACTTAGTAGAGGCAGGGAGGGAGGTGAATGCAACTAATGTATAGGCAGTGTTTTCATGGTGTCATCTCTTAAACTGAGTGCTGGGTATACAAGTGTCCTTTATATTATTCTCTGTGATGGACTGAATGTTTGTGTCCTGCTGCCCCAAATTCACATGTTGAAATCTTAACTCTGAATGTATGGTATTTGGAGGTGGGGCCTTTGGGAGGTCATGAGGGTGGGGCCCTCATGAATGCGATTAGTGTCCTTAAAAGAAGAGAGAAGAGAGACCAGAGAGAGCTTCCTCTCTCTCTGCTCTCTGCCATGTGAAGCTACAAGGAGAAGGCAGCCATCTGCAAACTTAGGAAGCAGGCCCTCACCAGCACCAGGTCTGCTGTCACCTTGATCAAGGGTTTCCCAGCCTCCATAACTGTAGGAAATAAATTCTGTTGTTTAAGCCATCTGGTCTATGGTATTTTTGTTATAGCAGCCTGAACTGACTAAAACATTCTCTCTTTTCTGCACAAGAGCTCACCAAAACAGCAATTTACTGCTTTCAAGTTGTAGATAATAGAATTTTCACTATGTATGTATACAAAATAAAATCTAAAATGTTCGCTATGGTATACGTGAAACTGATATAATGTTATATGTCAATCATACCTCAATAAAAAAACAAGTGTTGGTTATAAAATTGAACTAAAAGAAAATACTTACATTTATGGATTTAAAGAAAGGTATGTTCAATTAAAATATTCACAGTTTTTTTCATGTAAGAGTCTTGAAATAAAGTGAAAAACAATCATTGACTGCCAAATTTATATTCCAAAGATGATATCATAAACATGTTCACTATACATTTTGAGTTTCATAAATTCAAAGTTTTTATAACTATCATAAAAGTTTTGCAAATATAACTGTATTTGCATTTGAAATATAATAAAATCTTAGCTGTTCAGCACTCTTTGAGAATGAGTCATTCTTAAGAACCAAGTTTTTCAGATAGTTGCAAACTGCTCCTTAAACTTGTACTTTATAAAACCATTTGACAGTAAATTTCTCTAAAACGTATTGTCCAATCTTGGTCTTCCTAAATGGAGAATAGTGCATTCAGTGTATTCTTTTACTGGTCAACGTGAAATATTGACAGGTGATGACTTGCCTGTACTTCTAGGTAGGGCCACACCCTCCGTTAGTTCCCTCCTCTTACCTACTCTCCCTTCTCTCTGCTGCATCACCAATTTTTCCTTCTCCACTTGTATTACTCCCCTTAGCTTGTGAACACATGATAATATCTACCATCTTAAAAGAAGAAGCCCTCCAGCTACTGCCCCATTCCACTGCTTCTCACACATCAGAACTCATTTAGAAGAGTAGCTTATACTTATGACTCCAGTTTATCTCTTTCCACTCTCTAGACCCTTCTATAATTTGGGTTTTGTTCCTACAAAACAGCTCCTTCATGGTCACCAGTGACTTTCAAGAGGCCAAATCTAATGCTCAGCTCTCAGTCTCCATCTTTTGTAGTCTCAGAGCAGCATTTGACACAATCGGTTGCTCCTTTCTTGAAACACTTTCTTCCTTCAGCTTTTAAGGTGGCTTTTACGATTCCATTCACTCTTGGTTTTCTTCCTACAACACTAATCTTCCATCTGCTTTACTGGCTCCCTCATCATGTCCCCCATTTCTAAATGTTGAAGTGCTCCAGGGCTCAGTCCTCTGACCTTTGTTCTATCTTTACTCATTCCCCAGGTGATCTCATCCAGCAATGTGATTTTAAATGCAGTCGATATGATGATGATTCCCCAATTTATACATCCAGCCCCGACCTTACCCCTGACCTCTAGACTCACAGTCAACAACCTACTTGATATCTCCAAACTGCAGATCTAATTAGGTATCTCAGGCTTAGCAAGTCTCAAACCTGATTTCTACCCTAGACAGACCTGCTTTTCTATAGTTTTCCCCATCTTAGTAAATGGGAACTCCATACTTTTAGTTATTCACAGTCAAAATCTTGGAGTTATCCTTGACTTCCATCTCTCTCTCACATCCTCCATTCCATATGTCACCATGTATATTTGGAAGAGTACTGCTAACAGACCACTCCCCAAATTATCATTTTCAGAAGATGAAATTAAAACTATGTGTAAAAGAAAAAGCAAATAGGAAGCGAAATCCAAATTCTTAATCTCTAATCTTAAATCCAATGTCATAACGTTTTAAACTGCATTGCTATTTTTTAAATGAATCTAGGAAATGTAACTTAGAATAGAATTAGTTAACCATACATGTGTACATGCACGCACGTGCACACACACACACAGCTTCTGCTTTTCTACATATGCCAATTGTTAGTAAATAAAAAACTGAAACCAAGTAACCTTTGAACAGATTTTTATATTAAAGAAAACTGTGGCTACAGGAAAAGCTATTTAGATTCTGGGCACTTTACTTAGATTTAGGCTGCTGCAACATTAATCTGACAAGGTATTCATCACAACCCATGTAACAATTTAAATTGCTTTTAATGTGCCAGCACTTACACATTTCAAGATAATATAGTGGGAATTCACTGGGGGACATCTGCCAAAGAAATTAAAGCCTTGACATGGTAAAATTGCTCCTGATAATGAAGATGTCTTGGGGAGGGAGGAGCAGGGGAGTGGAAGGGTATTCCTTGACTAAATGAGTGGGAAAACCTCAATTTTCATTCAAAAGCATATAAAATAATCAATTATAGGGAAAAAGGGAAAAACAAATCATTTCCACACTGCTTTAGAAAACAATAAAAATATTTAAAAACCATGAATAAAGTGCTCCTTCTTTGATCTGGGGAGGAAATAGAAAATACACTTATCATATCTTCAGCCCTTTGCCTTCAGGCTCATATAGAGGTTAAAATTCCAACATTAAAGCCTTTAAAGTGGTCAACTTCTCCTTCACAGTTCATTTCCCATAACAAATAATGAGCACAGAAAGCCATCCCCTTACCAGAGCCAGGCTGTGCTTTTTTTGTATTGCACCTCCTCAGGTCCTTCTTTTCCATGTTTTAACTGCAACTCCAGCTCTCCTATCCTCCCCTGCAAAAAGCACAGCATCAATCAGCATGCAAACTCTATGGCCAAAATTATCTTAAAATTTCTTTGGAAAACACTTAGGTAACAATCTTTTTCCAGTTGGCCTTAGGTGTTCCTGATAAGATATCAGATTTTGATAGAGGATGTGTGAGGAGAGAGAATTATATCATGCTCAGGGATTTCCACATTCACCAAATAAGTATATCCTGGAGAAGTTGTATGTTTGGCAAATTTAGTGCAGAGCGCTTCATCTGGGGATATCTATTAAAAGCAGATTTGAAGTCCATAGGTCCTAATCAACAAATCCCCTATGTTGTAAAAATCTGCCTGTGTCAGCAGCTGACAATTTCAACTGACATAATACCAAGATTGGGGTCTGGGTACCAGTATTCTAACAGAATGGTAGAAATGAGTAGGAAGTATATACCATTTAAGATTTAGGTAATGTATAACAAAAGTTATTCTCAAACAGATGCACATTACATTTCTATTTCTTGACTAAACTTATAGATATAATTCTCAACCTGTACCATGCAATAAAAATATAGCTAATATCATCATCCCTTTAAGGGCAAAGCCTTCAAATATATTTATTAGCTCTTCTATTTTTTTATACTCAGGATTATTTTGACCAGATGCTTCCCCCTCTACTCCATCACCAATTACATTACTTAAATGTAACTGAAATTCTGGTCTATTGTTATACCCTGAACTGAACAAGAACTCAGATTGCATATTGCATTACTGAGTAATACCAAACCATTTTCAGAAGTGGTCGTGCGGCTCATATTCTCACTAGCGGTAAATAAGAGTTATGGTCGCTTCACATCCTCACCAGCATTTGAAATTACCAGGCTTTTAAATTTTTACCATTTTGGGAGGTGTAAAATGGGGCCCATTATGGTTTTAGTTTTCATTTTTCTGTTTACTGAGATTGAACATCTTTACAGGTGTTTAATGACTATTTGGGTTTCCTATTCTGTCCATTTTTCTATTGGTTGCCTTTTTCTTATTGATTTTAGAGTTCTAAGGTGTGCTCTACAGAAGAAAAATTAATCTCTATATATATTCTAGAGAGGGAAGCAATATAGCTTTAGGTTAAGGATGTGGGCTCTGGAATCAGGATGTCCTGACCTAATGTCATTTCCACTTACTTGCTGTGTAAGTTTGGGCAAGTTACTTCACCTCTCTAAGCTTCAATTTCCATTTGTAAAATATAGCAAACACCTAATTCATGGTATTAGAGCATCACATAAAATAATGTGGAAAAGTGTCTATTTAGTGCAGTGACTGGTACCAAATAACTGCTACCATTACCAGGTTTGCTGTCAAAAACAAACTCCCCTTATTACCTTCTTATAATCTATTCTCTCATGAATATATCTAAATCCTTCTTGAAATAATTCATATTTTTAATCTGTACACTTTCAAAGAGTAAAAGGTTCCCCAAAATGTAATATCCAGACTATAAAGTTACATGTCCTTGTATTTCTCTCATATACTCTCAGTTGCTAGCCTGTAAACTCATTGAAGAGTACAAGGATGGTTTTATCCATCTAAGGAGTCCCTGTATTTTGCACAACCTCCAGCACACAGTGCCCTGGGGCTCATCAGTTCAGGCACTCTGAGATCTGATGCGCATTCTGTTCACATCCTTCATAGTTTCTATTTACTTCAATCATGTTCATCCCCATCTCTGTGTTTTCAATGATAGACTCCTGACCCTTTCATTCTCCCTCTGTCTCTTGGAGCAAGGTATCAGAGGTGATCAAACTGGAAAGATACTGATATTAATATTTAATATTGATAGCAGCCTCCCAAGAGGGTAGGCAAAATAGAAAATCATGTTTATTGCCTTCTCTTTTTGTTATGCTTCTTAAATCATACCTCTTTCCTACTAAAACATTTACTTTCCATAATGCTTTCCAAAAAAAGACAAATAAGAAATTAAAAGGTTAAAAAGCTGTTCAGAAATAAGCAAAACACAAAAAGGCCAGTATATGTGCAGTCTCTTGAGAAGGCCTACTTTTCTGATCTCTCCTGTAGCCATAAACCAGTACAACTATTCTATAGTGACTAAGTAAATTTCTCATTTTTTCTTTCTCAGAGTCTCGGTTCTTCTCAATCTCCTCTTCTGAAATGTCTCTAATTCCTTCTACCCAGCCCCTGTTAGGCTATTTACTCAGATCTACTTTGCATCCAATTCTTCACCTACTGATAACAGAGATCCAATGGCATTTAACTCAGTTACCTCTGCTTCTGGTTAACAGCTGTGGTTAAGGAGGGGGGTAAGGTGGGGACACTCACTGGGAGAGAAAAGGCTGAAATGATCACTTGAAATGAGATTTTTAAAAAAATAAAGTTATTTATTTATTTATCTTTGGCTGTGTTGGGTCTTCATTGCTGCGCATGGGCTTTCTCTAGTTGTGGCGAGCAGGGGCTACTCTTTGTTGCAGTGTGTGGTCTTCTCATTGCAGTGGCTTCTCTTGCTGCAGAGCAAGGGCTCTAGGCATGCAGGTTTCAGTAATTGCACTCACAGGCTCTAGAGAGCAGGCTCAGTAGTTGTGGCACACAGGCTTAGTTGCCCCGTGGCATGCGGGATCTTCCCGGGCCAGGGCTCAAACCACGTTCCCTGCATTGGCGGGCGGATTCTTAACCACTGTGCCACCAGGGAAGTCCTGAACTGAGTTTTTTGGATTGCCTGTAGATTCCAATTATTAATTTATCTATTTCTCTTCCTTTGTAAAAAAAAAATCTTCGGCCTAGGTAACCACAAGCTTGCTGATTACAGTGAGCAAATTTTACCTAACTCTAAACCTGCACATTAAAGACAAACAAACAAACAACCTTTACAAATGGTCAATGGGTAATCTACTAGGGGTCACAATTCCTGACTGGTTTTGATTTCAGATTATTGTGCAGCCAGCTGACCAACTCAGGAAACAAGTATCTGTAGTCAACCTGTTTTAACCTCTCTGTCCTGTCTGAGGTCATATTCAGAGTCCCTAAGGGCCCTTTAACCAAAGGCTGGAGACCTTAACCTCCTCAGCATCCCACAAGGGCAGCAAGGTAAAGCCGACCTGTAGAGGGCACTTTACCAAAATGGACTTGGAACTGTCTATCAACTCGTATCTGCATTTTCAACTTAATGGGAAGAAATCCAAATACCTCCTCATGTCAACCACTTTGATATACTTATAATTCAAAATCCGACGTTCTTGTGGAAAAATTAGATAAGGCTGGAAGCTGACGCCTAAGCAAAAGCCACTAGAAGTGTTCAAATTGCAAACATTCACATTATAGTCAACCTCTGGGAAATAATGTAGAATGCACCTTTTAGCATATCTCCTAGGCTTATTGAATAAAACGTGGCTCCTCTAAATGATGCTCTAGTCTAATGCTACGAAATATGTCTAACACCAGATGGAAGTAACTATACCTCCTGCACTGAACAAAGAGTTATCCTCCAGGACGGAAATTCTTGATATAGATGAGGAGTTTGGCAGTTGCTCTAATTCTTCTAAGATCCCATAAATTCTGTTTAAGTGTGTGGGCTCATTTAAAAAGACTTGTTGAACAGTTAAAATGCATCAGCATACTTTCAAATAATAGTGATAGCCTAAAAAGCACTGCTGTACTTTTCAAATAATACTGAAAATTTTATTATAGTCCCTACTTTGAGTTTCACCTCTTAATCCCCAATTCTCAATGGAACTAGACTTATTAGAAACCTAAAGGAAAGAGATTTTAAGTGATAAATAAATAAAGATACACACTATCACCTACAACAGTAGAAAAGCAGAATAATTGACCTGTGTTACTAAAAATACTCAGCTGGCTTTTCATAAATTGATCTGTCCTCTAAAATATTAAACCAATTTGCATTATTTATAACAACTAATGATGGTGTTAGGGAAAATGCATGATGCAGTGGCCAAGGCTGAGGCTCTGGAATCAGACAAATCCAGGTTAAGTTCCAGTTCTCTCATTTATTGACTGTTAGATTTTGTGCAGTTTGCTTTGCTTTCGTAGCTAACCCTGCTTCCCCATCTATAATCCCATTCTACATGAGGTTACCAATATCCACTTCAAAGAGCTTCTGTAAAGATGAATTGAAATACTATACATTAAATGTTGGACAGACACTAGTTATTTAACAAATGGTAGCTCTTGTTATAAAAAAGAAACCACCGAGGGTTTTTTTTTTTTTAATCAGTTGCTTGTCATCTGCATGTTATACCATAATCCTACTCAATTTCGCCTTCTTTATGCTAAGAGCTAAATAAAATTCTCAGTACATGCTGCAGGAGGAGTTGTTCTTGCTGGCTCCAGGTGCCTATACTGGAGTACATCCTCTATTAAAGCATCAAAGATTTGTACTGGCATTGCTAGTGGACACGTTAGTCTCCTGCACTGGACTGGGAGCTCACTGAGAGGAAGGAGTGCTTTATTCCTTTCTACCCCACACACCCGGCACAGGACCTGGCCAGTAAAGGACGTGCCATAAATGTTTGGTGAAGGAAAACACTGCAAAATTACAAAGGGAAAAATGAATGTGCGAAAAAGTGCATACTCTGATGAGCAATCTCACTCTTCTTGAATAAAAACTATAATTGGTTAAGGGTGTGTAGGGGTAATTCATTCATTCACTTATGCATCTACTCAAAACAAAGTGGCCAGATGCTGCTGAGGATAAAAAAGTGTGTAAGCCAAGCAAAAGGGAACAATGGTTGCAAGGGAATGTCTTTAAAATGCAGATTCCAGTTTAGTTTGGGGAACCATCTAAAACACTGTTGTTCAGAGTAGGGTTGATAGACTGAATTAAAATCACCTGGCAGCTTGGTAAACATGGAGATTCCTGATCTCCTATTCAGTTCCAGTGAACCAGAATCTCTGAAGATGCATTAGTACTTTATAAATTCTAGAATGAATATGTTGTAGCAAGGTTTTAATGTGAGAACATCAATGCTGAGATGCTTAGTCATTCCTCCGGCCCCGCCTCTATCCTTTAGGACAGCTGTTACCTTTAACCATAACACCTCATTTCCTAAGCCTTCATGAAAATCTTATTTTGGGCCATAAATTACTTAAGTAATTTAGATTTTTTCTATCATCCTTAACAGAGAATTTTAAGCCAGGAAAAAGGATTGAGTTCGTAGTTTTTTCCTTATGCTATTAAATGTTCATATATTCCCAAACTGATTAAAAATTATTTCTAATTTTAAAACTCACAAGCTATAACTTATAATATTACTGGAATAAAAGAAGTCAAATTGAGTGTAATTCATTTATTTAGTGAGCACTAACTATGTTTTAGACACCATGTCAGGTCCTAGAGACGGGACAGAGAGGAAAACACAGCTTCTGGCTTTAAGGAACAGAGCCAACTGGAGGGAGGCCCCAGACATATAACTAGGGTGATAAGTGCTTTGAAAAGGGAAGCACGGGTTCTAAGGAGGCACACAGAGAGGGAAGGCACACAGATAAAACCATGTAAAAAAACAAGTAGAAATTTGCCATTCCAACATGTGCCCCTTTCATGACTATGACAACTATAAATACAAAGTGAAACTTACTCCTGGAATTAAGAAAAAGGGAAAAGCTGCAAAACCAGCCTTGAAAAGGCAGAGAGGGAATGGCAGTGCCTGCAACAGAAGGAACAGTGTAGGTAAAAGCCAAGAGGTTAGGGAAGACATGCTGAGTTTGGGAAAACAAAGAAATTGAGCAAGGCCGAAAATTCAGGGGAAGGGTTAAGAGACGAAGCTGGAGATGTAAAAGCAAGTCCAGCTCGAGAGGGCGCAGGTACAGGATGAAATGATGAGCTCAGTTTGGGACACGCTCAAATTGAGGTGCTGTGGGACAGCCACGGCGGTCATCTGGGACAATGAGAGGCGTTCACAGAGCAGCAGGACATCGGAGAGGAGCGCTCAAGAGGCAGCTCTGGATGGAACACACATATGGCGGGGGGCGGGCATCACATTTAAAATTTAAGTTCAGTTATATATGCATGCCTCACATTCTTTTATGAGCAAAAATAACCGTTGCCTTTTTTTTTTTTTTTGCGGTACGCGGGCCTCTCACTGTTGTGGCCTCTTCCGTTGCAGAGCATAGGCTCCGGATGCGCAGGCTCAGCGGCTGTGGCTCACGGGCCCAGCCGCTCCGCGGCGTGTGGGATCTTCCCGGACCAGGGCACGAACCCACATCCCCTGCACCAGCAGGCGGACTCTCAACCACTGCGCCACCAGGGAAGCCCACCGTTGCCTTTTTGATAGTGCTATTTTCCTAAGTGCTCTTACACTAAATACGTATTTGTAGTAAACCTTAAGAAAGAGACACGCCCTAGAGCAAGCTACCCCATGGTTTCATTACCTGTAAAATGGCATGATAAGCACGAGTCATATATGCGAGCCAGGCCTGTGGGAGAAAAATTGCACGGTGCCACTCAGAAAGCTGGATGTGAACCTGTGGGAAAAATGTACCATGACATAAGTTAGGCTGCACAGTATTAAAACAGAATAAAATGAAAACTGTATCATCAATTCTCTCTTTCCCTTCATTTCTATGGTCTGGATTCTAAAACAAACCAAATCAGTCTAGGATCAGAACCACAAATAAGATCTTTCGGATATTTTCAAAGGAGAGGAGTTTAGAGTCCTGTAAAGACAAAATACAGTAAGCCTGGAATTTTCTAAATTAAAGCAAATAAAATCTTACAATAACAAGTTAAGATGTATGTGTAATACAAATATGTCCTCGAAAATCAGGGGGAAACTCTGTAAAGCCTCTTGCCAATGTCAGGAAACTAGGTATTGTCTAACAAATCCCCCTAGTAATTTTAAATAAAAATAAATATTGCTCACATCTTGGACTTCCAATATGACAGTTTCTGAAGTAATAAACTTAAATTGCCAACAGAAATATCATGTTGTGTAGAAACCAGGATGTTAAGAGCATGCAAATGAGTCCGGCACACAGCAATTGAGCACACCACTAGATAAATGCCCTTTAATCAGTGTGGGTAAACAAGAGAAAAATGATATATGCCAACACTGAAATCCTGTTTCTGAAGACAGGCCCAGACAAAACATCTGGTTTTCATAGTCATTTCTGTTTCTACCTATTAGTATACTGCTATCTTGTGACAAATCTTCCCAGGTCTGCTTCTGTTAAAGAAAGATCACTCAAGAAAAAATAGTCACAGTGCATCACATTTCATGTTTCCTGTAACTCATCTCATCTAAACTCAAACAACGGAAACTTTAGTCTGTGTCTTACAGACAAAAAACAAAAACAAACACATAAAAAGAACAAATTTCCACATAATTACCCCAGAATCATGATAACTACATGAAAACTACAGTGTTTAAAGAGATTTTACTGTATTATAGGAATTAATTTTCTCAAGGACTTTGTGATGGGGAAGAGAACAGCCTCTCTGAATACAGTTGGTTTCCATGGCTTCTGGTATTTTCTTTAATCCCAGTCTTAGTGTGGGCCTACTATACGCAAGGGACTCTGGAAGGATGTGAGGATTATAAATCGATCAGTATCTGCACAGAGTTCAGAAATGCGCAGGGAGAGTCAGAAATGTACACAAATAGATTATAAGGCAAAATTATGAAGCATCTATGGAAACAGATCAGTCTGTCTTCAGTCTAGCACTCCTCATCCCACTGCTTCTTTTTTAAAAAGTAGATACTCAAACTGTATGAAAAAGATACTCAGATCATGAAATGAACCTTAAAAAAAATTAGTCAGATTTCTTGCTTTTCTGATTAAGTACTCACTCTATTGAGTAGGGTAGGGGAAGCCTTGTCAACATGTTAACAAAACTCCTTGAAGGAAGGGACCTACCAATTCCTGCTTCTTCTCTTGTTATCCAGGAAGCTGTGGAGGCATTAATTAGTCCTTGACCTTGCTCTCTGTTTCCAAAATGTGGGGACTTCCCTTTAGCTTTTTCCTACCCTTTTCAAAAAATACATTAATTATCTTTAAGTTCCATTTTGAGACCTGGATTTCACTGAAAGGATACAAACACCACAACCAAAACTCTTATCTCTTACTTCAGAACCTCAAAATATTTTAAATATTTTAAAATTTTGCTGCCACATAATCCATGGACATCATTGCACAACTGAGAATATCCACAGTCTCAGCAAATTGGCAAAAAGAGCACTGGATGTTCTTGGAAAGACAACGATCTCAACTGGCTTCTTAAACTTGAGTTAAAAAAAAGAAAGTAATATGAAAAAATGTAAAGGAACATGAGCAAATCAAATGCTGTGCTTCTAAGAACAAAGACTGTCATACCAGGAAACCTATTTACAGGGAGACTGTAAACTGACTAAAGCTAACCCTCTTGCTGTTGTTCAGACCACATCTGAAGGTGGGTGCAGGGAAGTAGTCATGCTTGAGCCTAGACACCTGCCTGAACTCCCCAGGTTTTATGAGATTACACCTAGTCTTATCGTTCTGTGGAGTTAGCTGTGACTAAATCTCTTTAAAAATGCACTTTCTTGCTCTTTCCCTTACAGAAGAGAGACTTAGAGAAACAGCTTAAACATAGCCATGCCCTTACTCTCCAGTTACGTTACAGGCAGAAAAGACTTCCTTGACCATGTTTAACAAAAACACATTTTAGGATGTGTTCAGTCACCCCATAGAGGTTCATGTTGCTAGGCTGAAAAACATAATTTGCATTATTAAAGTATGAAAATCAAGTATAATTTGCTATACTGGTGAGATGGCTTTGAAGGAAGCCCAAGCAACAAACTAATTCCAGTCATGAAGTTTCAACCCTGTTATTCAACAGATGATAAAGCAGGGTTCTCAACCACTGTGCACCAGGTTTTAATTAACACACGAAATAGTTTTTCTAAGGCTAACTATGTATACCCTTGCCGTGAATAACAGGTGTCTAATGGACTGCTGAGGTGAGCAGCTTCTATGACTTAGGATAGAGTAAGAGTTTCTATGTGTAAGAGGTAGTACTAAGTATAATGAAACATTACTGCACGTGCCTAAAAAAGAGACTACGTTAGGGAAATACGCAAGTAGGGTAAAGGGGGAAAAGAAGGATAATAAGGCAAGAGTGGGGACAGGAGCAGGTCACAGGACTAAATAGGGTGGTCAGGGTATCTCGTTGAGAAGATGAAGCCTGAGTGAAAACTTGAAGGAGATGAAGAACTGGTGGGAACGTAAAATGGTTCAGCTGCTGTGGAAAACAGTTTGGTGGTTCCTCAAAAAGTTAAACATAGAATTACCAAATGACCCAGCAATTCCACTCCTAGGTATGTACCAAACAGAACTGAAACGACATATTTAAACAAATACTGTACGTGAAAGCTCAAGCAGCACTTTCACAGTAGTCGCAAGGCAGAAATAACCCAAATGTTCATGAATGAATAAATGGATAAACAAAATATGATAAATCCACAATGGAATATTATTTGGCCATAAAAAGGAATGAAATACTAACGCATGCTACAATGTGGATGCACCTTGAAAACATTATGTGAAAGTCAAAGAAGCCGGACACGAAAGGTCACATGTTATATGATTCCATTTATATTAAATGTCCAGAATAGGTAAATCCATAGAGAGAGAAAGCAAGTTAGTGGTTTCCAGGGGTGGCGAGGAGGTAGGGAGAGGAAGAAGTGGGAGGGAATGTTTAATGCATACATGGTCTCATCTAAGGGTGATGAAAATGTTTCAAAACTAGACAGAGGTGAAGGTTGCACACTGTGAATGTACTAAATACCACTGGATTGTACACTTTAAGCTTTAAAACGGTTAGTTTGATGTTATGTGAATTTTACCTCAATTAAAAAAAAAAAACACAAGGTAAGGCAAAGGTCCCTAAAGTGAGCACGTGGCTGACCTGTTTTAGGAACAGAAGGGAGGCCAGGGTAACTAGCACAGATAGAGTAAGCAAAGAGGAGAGTGTAAAAAGAGAAGGCTGGAGAATTAACAGGAGAAAGCAGGGCCTTCTAGGTCACTTCTCAGGACTTGCCTTTACTCTTACTAAAGGGGGAGCCATTATAAGGCTTTGAGAAAAATGACACAATCTAATCTACATTGTAAAAGGATCATGCTGACTGCTCTGTTGAGAACAGACTGTAGCGGGCAAAGGTCAAAGCAGAGAAATCTACTCAGAGGCTCCTGCAAAAATCCAGGTAAGAGATAATGGTGGCTCGAGTGGTAGCAGTAACACTGTAGAATAAAAGTTGTCGAGTATTGAGCTGCGTAATTTTTCCAGCCCACCCCAATTATTAAGTAAAATGCCAATATATAAAACAGAAAACAGAGAAGCAAAATTTGTGTAAATGAAGTAAGGATAAAGGCTGAGGGCTTGGCATTCAGCCCTCTTGATCATCTGAGTCTACTTTGTGTGGTCCCTAGTACTCTTTAAAACACAGTTTTAACTAGAGGGACATAAAAGAGATCAGTGGTTGTCAGGAGATGGGGGAGCGGGGCAGGAGCTGACTACAAAGGAGCATGGGGGGATTTTCGGGTGATAGAACTGCTCTCATCGTGACTGTGGTACTGATTAGACAAATGTGTTCATGTCTCAAAATTCATAGAACTATATACTAAAAGGGGAGAAACCTACTGTATGCATGTAACTCAATAAAATAAAATTTAAAATACATAGTTTGAAAATGGCTACTTTTAGAACATACACTTCTCAAACATTCACCTCCCACCATCTAATACCCTCTGTATACTTCTTTGTCATCATCATTCAAAATCCACTCTTCCTCTTATCTTTCCTTTTCCTATCAATATTACCCCATCAATATTACAATCACCAGGTTTGAAATTTCTGATTTATCCTGGACTTCTCCCTTGCCCCCAACTCAACTGTCATCTCTACCTCTAAAATGTTTACTATGTTTGTCTCTACTTTCTCACTGGGTGAGTCCTAATTCCTGCCTTGATTACTGAGGCCACCTAACTGATCTCTTAACAGCCTAAAATCTTTCCTCCTTCTAATACATCCTGAATGGTGTTGCTACTATTACATTAACTCAGAACTTCTTTACAAAAACCTTTGATGGTTCATTAAAGAATAAAGTCCAAATTCTTTTGTGCTATGTCCAAAATATTTTAGAATCAAATTAAGAAATAATTTGTTGTAGGAACCTCCCTGGCGGGTTCGATCCCTGGTCAGAGAACTAAGATCCCACATGCCACTCATAGCGGCAAAAAAAAGAAAAAAAAAAAAAAAAGAAAGTATTTGTTGTTATGTGAGAACTCTGCTGCCCTGCTGGTTAAGATCCTCATCCAATTTCCCCACTTGATTTTCTGCTCCTCTCCTTCATTTAACCTGTATTCTGGTTGATCTGGGTTATAAACCAATTCCCAAGACTGTCCTATACTCTACAAGACCTCTGCATTCACTGATTGCTTCTGCTGCTTTTAATGCCCAGTCTTTCTCTCACCTCTAACTTTCTGAAATAATTTCTCCCATCCCTATGCTTGGAAGTACACTATATGCCTCTCCTGTTATACTCAACAGATTCCATCTTAGACTATTTGTTCATGCACCTTAATCTCATACAATCCCAAGGGCAGAGATCATATCCTATTCATCCCGGAATCCCTCCCATGAAACCCACAACAGTAATCTCACACTTAAGTGTTCACTTAAGTACCTGCTGAGTTTAACCAATTAAACGTACAGTGTTCGCTTTAAGGCAAAATCTAGTCATGTGAAAGCCACACTGTCATAAACAAGTAATCACAGAAAGTTATGATGTGTAAAAACACAATGTTAGAAAACTTTTTTTAGTAGGCACGGCTAAACACAAACACAAGTTGTTGAGGATACAGTTATTTGAAATTTTATAGAACATGTCCAAAATGTTCTGGCTGGGAAATGTTTCATTCCAGATTAAAAACACAGTGACTGACAAGGCGAAATTTTAAAGCGGGTATTATAAACTTTGTATTTTGAAATTTCCTAACGAAACTTTTTAATTTGTATCATACAAGTTCTAATGACATATACGTGAAATACTCGCTCAACAGAAATATCCTGCTTAGAAACACAATTCATAAATGTAGCGGGAATGTCAGAAGACAGAATGAAAAAGGAGATGTTGTTTCCTCACTGATGCGTGTTTTTCTTGAAGGAACTACATGGCTACCTAATTACATAATTTACTGTTCAGAATATACTGCCCAGAAATTTGGTAATGTTTTCTGCCTCTTGAGTGATCTTAACAAATACAATTATTCATTTATAAGAAAATACCCATTTTAACAGCACTTCAATAAATAATTTAAATCAAGTAAGACAAGCTTTGGTGAGGCTGTTTGACTGTAAAACTAGAATGGGATAAGGTAGAGCAGCACATAAAAATCAACAGGTAAAGTGTTTGTTATTGATTTTAAAACCTCAATCTCACAAAGTAAGGCATATTCATCTTTCCCAGATGTATATATTATTATCAAAAGAATAAAAGTATTTAACTTCAGTTGCTACCCAGACACACGAATAGTGAGCTACTACATTTGGTCTGTGACATACACACACTCCTCCCACATTCCCAGAAGAAAAACCATTTGTACTTAGTGTTAGAGACCCCCAAAGCCACTCAATGTCCCACTGTTTATAAATAAGAAATCATAGGCTTCAGTTGTCTGTCAAGAGTAATCTTGTTTGCACAGTATAAATTTTCTGTTATTCCTGTCCCCTGACAAATAGTGATGGAAGACGAGAAGGGAAGGCTTATAGAGGACACATTTTTAAAGTAAAATGACACTCATCACTTTGTAGGTGCTTTCTGGACACTTAAAACTCTCTCTCTCCTTCCACCCTACCTCCATCCCTCCCTCATTCTCTCTCCAGCTCAGTCTATCTCTCTCTTCCCCTCTCCCCCCACTCCCCCTTCCCATGAGGATAACATTAGCTTGAAAGCTGACAATTCAATCACATCTCAAGCAACCATTTACTCTGTTATTTAATAGGAAGGGGGAAAACCCTGTTACCATAACAACTCACATCACATGGTAATTATGGAGTTTCTAAAATACAGCAAACAATACTTTTCACAGTGTTTTCTAAGGGGAATGTGTAATAAGCACAGATACCACTTCCCACAATTATTATTCAAAATTTTCATCTAATTGTTTCATATTGCATGAATGCTAACATACTCCATGTTTTTCATAAGAAATATGTTTTTAAATAAAGAAGGAACTGAAAGAAAAGGGCAAATGATGGGTTATATCACATGTACTTTTGGGTATCTAGGGAAAAACTGTAAAGAAGGCAGAAGAAAAAAATTAATTTATAAGGTAAAACAAATCAAATGATGATCAATTTCAAAAGAAAGAAAGAAGAAAAAAGATTTCATTCAGAGTAGTGCTGCCAATAAGCCTGATAACGGCGTCTATGAAATAAAAATGAAAAAGAGCTCATTACCTAATGCTGAGGCATAACTATGGTTGGGTAGCAGCAGGAGCAGGAAAATTTGCATGTGCCCAAAGATGGAGGAAATAATGAAGCAAGGCTGCCATTCTCATCCAGGGACAAATCAGTATCATCCAATTTAGGTGAGAGTATCATGTCAGAGTTAGAAATGCCAAAGGATGACAAGACAGTCAGCAACTTTCAGGGAAAGAAACTGTCATTCACCTTCAGCTTCCTCATCAACAGGAGCCAAGTTAGTCTCAGGATGAGAAGTAGTTATAAGTCAGGGCAGAAGAGGACAGTCACTTGAGCTTGGAGAAGCCCTAGTAGATCTGAAATGACCCCTGGTTGTCCCCTGTTCAAAGGAGCAAAGAGAGAGAGGGCACTTCAGTTTTAGAGAAATCTAAACAGGACAGTGATTATACAGAACTGCTCCTGGTAGGTCAGGTCAAACCCCAATCAGACTTAGATCTGTGAACCTTCTGAAAGTATAACGTGGGAGAGTTTCATTTTAAGAAAAGTCAGTGAAAAACAAAAACAGTTTATAGGAAAAAGGGGATATAATGCTTTCCAAAAGAATTCATCACAGATTAAATAGCTAGTTCTCCATGACACTGAAAATACTTGATTTAACTAACACAGTTATTGAGAAATATTGACAATTACAAAAAGCAAAATACACTTCAAAATATGAAGAGCAGAACACTGGGACATTCAAAACCAAGTTCTTTTATCCATTCATTCACTCACTCACCCATCTATAGTTGTATGCATTAGAGCCATAGAATATCCTATAGGTATATGTAACCTTTGGCAGAGAGGGGAGGCTAAGCCATATAAATGAATAACAACACCAACAGTATATAATAGCTTGTTCAAATGACAATAATGTCACTTCTTAGTAAGACCTGAACAATTATTAGATTCACCATCAATTTAATAGCAACATTTCTGGAAAAAGGAAATGATCCCACTAAATGCACATATAAAGTACAGGACACATCCAAGTTTCAAAAGGATTAAAATCATTTACAAAGTGTCTACTATGTGCCAGGAATACTAAGCACTGGAACGACACATGACCAAAACAAATTCCCTGATTTTATAAAATTTACACTTTAAAAAAGGAGAGAGACACACTAATTGTCATGTATGCTGGGCCACCCAAATCCCCCCTTCAGGATTAGTAGGGATAGATGGATAAATAGTTTCATGCATTAAATAAATTGAATTCATAGTTACAAACATTCCTAAAGAAAACTCCAAGCCCAGAATTTTCACTAGAAAATTCTACTGCCCATTTTAGGAAAAATTATTTATTAGGATAGCATTATCCTGATAACACATCAGGCAAAGGTACTACAGAAACTACAGAACCACACCCTTCATAGGTGCAAAGATGCAAAAATCCTTACCAAAATATTATTAGCAAATCAAATTCAGCAATAAATAAATAGGATACTTCATTATAATCAAGTAGAGTTTATCCTAGGAATGCAGATTTGGTTCACATTAGAAAATCAATCAAAATAATTCATCATATCAACAAACCAAAAAAGTATACAATCATTTCAATAAATGTAGGGAAAAAACATTTGACAAAATTCAACATCTATTTGTAATAAACACCCTTAGCAATTTAGGAACAAAAGGAAACTTCATCAACCTAATACAGGATATCTACAAAATCTCTACACTAAAATAAACTAAATATAACATCATATTTAATGTTAAGACACTGAATGTTTTCCCCAAGACTGTTAACAAGATAAGAATTTCTGCTCTCACCACTGCTATTCAACCACACCAAAGGGTCCTACACAGTGCAATCAGGCAAGAAAAAGAAATCAAAGGCATACAGATCCAAGAGAAAAACAGTATGACAATCTATATTCATAGACAACATTACAATGAAAAACAAAAAGAATCTACAAAAAAGCTACAAGAATATATAAGTGGGTTTAGTAAGGCCATAAAGAAGTATCAATAACATGTTTATATTCTAGCAATGAGCAGTTGGAAATTAAGACAAACCAAAAAACAGTCTAATTGCACTAGCATAAAAATACTTAGGGATATGCAATACTTATTACATTTAACAAAATACGTGCAAGATTTGTAGAAAGAAAACAATAAAACATGACCTAAGATAATAGAGAAATATACCTTGTGTATGGGTTGAAAAACTTAATATTATTAAGATGTCAATTCTTTCCCAAATTGATCTACAAATTCAATTTGCATTTCTACCCAAAATTACAGCAGGCTTTTTTTGTAGCTTCTCAAAGCTGCTTTAAAATTTATGTGGAGGGCTTCCCTGGTGGCACAGTGGTTAAGAATCTGCCAGCCAATGCAGGGGACACGGGTTCGAGCCCTGGTCCAGGAAGATCCCACATGCCGTGGAACAACTAAGCCACGCGCCACAACTACTGAGCCTGAGCTCTAGAGCCCGCACACCACAACTACTGAGCCTGCGCGCCACAACTACTGAAGCACATGCACCTAGAGCCCATGCTCTGCAACAAGAGAAGCCACTGCAATGAGAAGCCCACACACCTCAACGAAGAGTAGCCCCCATTTGCCACAACTAGAGACCCAACAGCACAGAAACGAAGACCCAACACAGCCCAAAATAAATAAATAAATTAATTAATTAATTAAATTTATGTGGAAAAGCAAAGGGCTTAAGCCAGCCAAATTTAAAACAAAATTGGAAGATTCATATTACTTGATTTCAACACTTATTATAAAGCAACAGTAGTGAAACTGTATGGTTTTGATGAAGGTCTACACACTTAGAACAATGAAACAAAATTAAGTACAGAAATAGACCCATACATATATGAACAAATGATTTTTTGACAAAGGTGCCTAGGTGAAGAAAGGATAGTATACTCAACAAGTATAACTCATACCTTATGAAAAATTAACTCAAATAATCATAGGCTAAAATGTAAATCTTAAACCATAAAGCTTCTTCTACAAGAAAACGTAGGCGATCCATCAAGTGATGAATGGATAAACTATATATGATATGTTCATACAATGAAATATTATTCAGCTGTAAAAAGGAATGAACTACTGATACATACTATAGTACATATAAATCTTGAAAACATTATACTAAGTAAAAAAAAAAACCATACCAAAAAACCCACATATTGCATGATTCCATTTATATAAAATGTCTAAAACTGGCAAAACTACACAGAAAGAAAGTGGATTCGTGGTTGCTGAAGGCTGGGATGTGAGGAAAATGGAGAGTGACTGCTAATGGGTACAGAGTTTCTTTTCATTATGATGAAAATATTCTAAAATTGATTGTGGTGATGGCTATGCAACTCTGTGCATATACTAAAACCACTGACCTGCACACATTAAATGAGTGAATTTTACAGTACATAAATTATACCTCATTTTTAAAAAAAATTTTTAAAAAAAGAGAACACGGGGATTAAAAAAGCAGAAAAACTTTGAGACTTGGGGTAGGACAAAAAAGCAAGAACCATAAAAAGAAAAACTTGAGAAATTCTTTAAAACTAAAGTTCTTCTCTTCAAAAGACAAATGAAAAGACAAGTTACAGAGTAGGTAAAAACATGTGCAAAACACATTTCTAATTAAAAAAAAACTTATATCCAGAATATATAAAGAACTCTCATTTGAAAACAAAAAACCTGGATTAAAAATGGGCAAAAGAACAGAACACTCTATGGAAGAAAAAATATGAATAGTGAATAAATACATGAAAAGATGTTCAACATCAGCAGTCATTAAAAAAAAACCACGAATTAAAAACCACAAAGGGAAACCACTAACCACTATGAGAAATGCTAAATTTAAAAAGCTGACCATATTGAGCACTGGCAAGGAAGAAAGAGCAACCAGAATTCCCTTACGTTGCCGGTGGGCACTCAAAATGGGACAGTCATTAGAAAAACAGTCGGGTAGTTTCTTATATTCACTCACCAAAAGACCCAGCAATCCCATTCTTAGGTAGCTATTTACTCAAAAGAAATGAAAACATAATGATGTTTATAGCAGCTTTAGTCATAATCTGGAAAATGTAGAAACAACCCAAAGGTCCGTCAATGGGTAAATTAATACACAGATTGAAACAACGACGACAGGCTTTTTAAAAACAAAAAGACTCAGAACAGAGCAGTGATGGGAACCAAAGCAAAGTCTGAAGAAACTTCAGCTGGAAAAATACCAAAGGGACTGCAACAAAAGAAATACTAGAAGAAAGGAGGAGACTTAGGAAATACTAGAGTCATCCTGAAAAAAACCAAAGGTATTTTAAAATTGTTCTCTGATTGCCCTGGGATGGTACATGGTAGTTCAAGAACTGGGTAATCCTACTTCCTGGGTTCAATTTCCAGGCTCCTCTACTTACCTGTGTCAAGCACATTAACAGTACCAACCTCACAGTGTGAATATAGAGATTAAATGAATTAATATATGCATGGCAAATTTTGAAGCATCTGAGCTGGTTATTAGCTATTATTATTATTGCAATTGTTACACTTATTAACTAGCTCTTAAAATTATTATTATTTGTTGTTAGATAGTCTGGGAAACTGCATGGCTCATTCTCTATCTCTTTTTTTAAAAAATGAATTATAGCAAGCAGAAAATGAATCCAAACAAAATCCTACCATAGATTTGGCAGAATTCTGTCTAATGTGTCTTCCAATTGACTCCTAAAATTATGATCTTTTCTCATCTCTTGAAATTTTCTAGGCATTCTAAAATACAAGCAACAAGTATCATAACCCAAATATTTTCTCTGTTCACATCTAAGGTACACCTCATAAATTCTGATTCCATTTTCTGAATTTATTAGGTGTCTTCTGCTACCTCCACATAACACTTTTTTTGTTTCTTTTCTGATGGTACTTTTAAAATTAGGCTTCCATTAATACTTAACAATTTGGTTATCCACGTTAAGTCCGCAGCTTTAAAACCCAAAAAGGTACCAAATCTCTCTCTTCTCCATACCAACAAATAATATGCTAGGGAGAACAAATCTAGAAATTACCTATGCTTTTTCCCCTTTTATGAAATTAAACCTCTCTTCTTCCCAGAGAAACACTGCTCTCCCCAGATCTTTCTTCCCTCCTTAGTTAAATAAAGACACTGTGTTAGACAAAAAAGGTTCTGAACCAAATATTTACATAATTTCAATTCTAACTAAATATATAAAACTAATATGGGTGGCTAGGATAGAGGTGGGTCTTTAAAATCTGGCTATGCTGGGACTTCCCTGGCAGTCCAGTGGTTAAGACTCTGCGCTTCCACTGTAGCGGGCACGGGTTCAATCCCTGGTCAGGGAACTAAGATCCCTCATGCCATGCACGTGCATGGCCAAAAAACAAATAAACAAAAAACCTGGCTATGCTAACTGGTGGCAACTGGTATGACACAGAATATAATCAAATCAAATTAGTGATGCCAAGATTTATAAATTATGTCTCAAAATAAGATTTAATACAAACATACTATAGAAGCACTATTTTTACCTCATATCCTTTAAAATTTTTACAATTTATATATTTTCATTTATAACTTGTATATAACTTATGTTTAAATTATGTAAAATAAACCTCTTTGCCATAATATTTTGTTTTGTTATTCATTCATACATTTTAATTTATATATACCTGAATGAGTAACTGTCATAAAATTTTTTAAAACAACAAAAAAACAAATTTCCCAAGTGCTTTACAGTTTTCCTCTTCCCTCTCGTATTGCTTACCGTCTGCAACGATCAGATTTCAAGCAAAAAAATAACGTAACTTTATTTTAAAAGTGTGGTCTAAAAGAAAAATTAAATAAACACTAAAACCAAAGGTTTTTTTTTTTCCCTAAACACTATTATTTACTGTTAATTCCCAACATTCACAAAATATAAACACTGGTGCTCTACATACTTTCAAAGGATCACAATTAAGAAACAGGCAAAATTATTTCTTTAAATAATAAATTGGTATTTATTCTGAAATATAGAAGTTAAATACTGATGAAATAAACCAAATTCCAAGATACTACTCCTTAATAGGCTGAACAGTGGGGAAGCATGCCAGTTTCTTTGAGAAATACCTCAAAATATTTTAGTATTCAGTTGGCTCAACTATTCTGGTTGTCTTTAAAAACCACGTAAATTAATTACGATAAAGAGAAAAATAATTCCCAAACACACACTAAATTTCATGGGCATAAAGTGAAGGAGGGAAACCCCAAAACATATATAAGCAAGAAGAACCTGTTACAGAGCATGGGAAGGCACCTACCTCATGCACTAGAGCGAGTGAAGTCTGCTTGAAACTTCGCCCTCTATTGGCCATCAGTCTATTCAATGGTTTGCCATCTTTACTCTGATACATTGAAATATCATAACAAAATAGCATACCACCTTAAAAAAATAAAAAATAAAAACATTGCTTATGGAAAAACTCATTAATTAGGTTCTCAGTAATCCATATTCAATCAATCTGTATAGAGAGATTTAGAAATTAAAAGAATATGCTAAGCAAATAATGATTTTTAACTGAATAAAAAAAAAGAGCTGTAAGAAGTTACCATATTGAAACGATCACTTACTGACAAGCCTTATTCATTTGTAAATAAATGAGAAAATTTCAAATCATGCCTTATTTTAAATTTTGTGAACTGTTACTTCTAGAAATTCTATTAAGCTTTTCTTTAAAAACAAATTTCAATGAAAGAGAAATGCTTGTGCATGTCAGCCTTTGTGAATTCCTGATAATATGGGTTCCTTTAGTTTCTACCCATAAGTGGACTAGTTTTCCTTCATACCTGCATTCACATACATTCACTCTCCCTTTTTCCCTCCCTTTTCTAACATCCTTTGGGGGAATTTTTGCAACTATGTTCATGGAAGAGACTGGCCTTTACTATTCTCTTCTTCTACTTGGTGTCAAGATTATGCTGATCTCAATCAAGAGTGTTCTCTTCTTTTTTTTTTCCTCTGTTGAAGTTTATAAAGACCACTGTTATTTCTCCCTTAAGTTTTTTGAGGACTTCACCAAGGAAGCCATCTGCACCTAGGTTTTCTTTGAGGGAAGGCTGCTACAGATTCAATTTCTTTAATACATATCAAACTATTCATATAGTCTATTTCTCCTTCTGTCAGTTTTGCAAAGTTTTATATTTTGACGAATTTCTACATCTTATCTAAACTGTGAAATTCATTGGCTAAAAGTTCTTCAAAATATTCTTTAATGTTTTGAATGCTGTAGGGCCTGAAGTAATGTCTCCTTTGTTGTTCCTGATACAGGTGATCTACATTTCTCTGTTTTTTTGTCCAGCCTTACAACAGCTTTATCAATTTTCTTAAACTTTTTTTTTTTAACTAGCAGCGTTATTTATTTATTTTTAATTTTTATTTATTTTTGGCTGCGTTGGGTCTTCGTTGCTGTGCGTGGACTTTCTCTAGTTGTGGTGAGCGGGGGCTACTCTTCGTCGTAGTGCACGGGCTTCTCATTGCAGTGGCTTCTCTTACTGTGGAGCAAGGCCTCTAGGAGCACAGGTTTCAGTAGTTGCAGCATGCGGGCTCAGGAGTTGTGGCACGTGGGCTCTAGGGCCCATGGGCTTCAGTACTTGTGGCGCACGGGCTCAGTAGTCATGGCTCGCAGGCTGTAGAGAGCAGGCTCAGTAGTTGTGGTGCACGGGCTTAATTGCTCCATGGCGTGTGGGGTCTTCCCAGACCAGGGATGGAACCCGTGTCCCCTGCACTGACAGGCAGATTCTTAACCACTTCGCCACCAAGGAAGTCCTCGTTAAACTTTTCAAAGAATCACCTTTGGCTTTGCTTATTTTATTTCCTGTGTTTCCTATTGCACTGATTTTTATTCCTATTTTTATTATTCCTTCATCATCTTTTTTTTTTTTTTTCTTTTTTTGCAGTACGCGGGCCTCTCACTGTTGTGGCCTCTCCCGTTGCAGAGCACAGACTCCAGACGCGCAGGCTCAGCGGCCACGGCCCACGGGCCCGGCCACTCTGCGGCATGTGGAATCTTCCCGGACCGGGGCACGAACCCGTGTCCCCTGCATCGGCAGGTGGACTCTCAACCACTGTGCCATCAGGGAAGCCCTATTTTTAGTTTTTTAAGGAACCTCCATACCGTTCACCATAGTGGCTGTATCAAGTTACATTCCCACCAACAGTACAAGAGGGTTCCCTTTTCTCCACACCCTCTCCAGCATTTGTTGTTTGTAGATTTTCTGATGATGCCCATTCTAACTGGTGTGAGTTGATACCTCATTGGAGTTTTGATTTGCATTTCTCTAATAATTAGAGACGTTGAGCAGCTTTTCATGTGCCTCTTGGCCATCTGTATGGCTTCTTTGGAGAAATGTCTATTTAGGTTTTCTGCCTATTTTTTGATTGGGTTGTTTGTTTTTTTAATATTGAGCTGCATGAGCTTTTTATATATTTTGGAGATTAATCCTTTGTCTGTTGATTCGTTTGCAAATATTTTCTCCAATTCTGATGGTTGTCGTTTCATCTTATTTATAGTTTCCTTTGTTGTGCAAAAGCTTTTAAGTTTCATTAGGTCCCATTTGTTTATTTTTGTTTTTATATCCATTACTATAGGAGGTGGATCAAAAAAGATCTTGCTGTGATTTATGTCAAAGAGTATTCTTCCTATATTTTCCTCTAAGAGTTTTATAGTGTCCGGTCTTATATTTAGGTCTTTAATCCATTTTGAGTTTATTTTTGTGTATGGTGTTAGGGAGTGTTCTAATTTAATTCTTTTATATGTAGCTGTCCAGTTTTTTCGGCACCACTTATTGAAGACAATGTCTTTTCTCCACTGTATATCCTTGCCTCCTTTGTCATAGATTAGTTGACCATAGGTGTGTGGGTTTATCTCTGGGCTTTCTATCCTGTTCCATTGATCTATATTTGTTTTTGTGCCAGTACCATACTGTCTTGACTGTAGCTTTGTAGTATAGTGTGAAGTCACGGAGTCTGATTCCTCCAGTTCCATTTTTTTTTTTTTTTTTTGCGGTACGCAGGCCTCTCACTGTTCTGGCCTCTCCCACTGCAGAGCACAGGCTCCAGATGCGCAGGCTCAGCAGCCATGGCTCATGGGCCTAGCTGCTCCGCAGCATGTGGGATCTTCCTGGACTGGGGCATGAACCCGTGTCCCCTGCATTGGCAGGCAGGCGGACTCTCAACCACTGCGCCACCAGGGAAGCCCCCTCTAGTTCCAATTTTTTCCCTCAAGATTGCTTTGGCTATTCGGGGTCTTTTATATCTCCATACAAATTTTAAGATTTTTTGTTCTAGTTCTGTAAAAAAAATGCCATTAGTAATTTGATAGGGATTGCATTGAATCTGTAGATTGTTTTGGGTAGTATAGTCATTTTCACAATATTGATTCTTCCAATCCAAGAAAATGGTATATTTCTCCATTTGTTTGTGTCATCTTTGATTTCTTTCATCAGTGTCTTATAGTTTTCTGAGTACAGGTTTTTTACCTCCTTCAGTAGGTTTATTCCTACATATTTTACTCTTTTTGTTGTAATGGTGAATGGGATTGTTTCCTTAATTTCTCTTTCTGATCTTTCGTTGTTAGTGTGTAGGAATGCTAGAGATTTCTGTTCATTAATTTTGTATCCTGCAACTTTACTGAATTCATTGATTAGTTCTAGTAGTTTTCTGGTGGCATCCTTAGGATTATCTATGTACAGTACATGTCATCTGCAAACAGTGACAGTTTTACTTCTTTTCCAATTTGTATTCCTGTTATTTCTTTCTCTTCTCTGATTGCCGTGGCTAGGACTTCCAAAACTATGTTGAACAATAGTGGCAAGAGTGGACATCCTTGCTGTGTTCCTAATCTTAGAGGAAATGTTTTCAGTTTTTCACAATTGAGAATGATGTTTGCTGTGGGTTTGCTGTATATGTCCTTTATTATGTTCAGGTAGGTTCCCTCTATGCCCACTTTCTGGAGAGTTTTTATCACCTATTAACACTATTTTAGCTGCATCCCACAAGTTGTAATTTGGCATATTTTCATTATCATTCAGTTCAAATTATTTTCTGATTTCCATTTTGATTTTTTTCTTTGATCCATGGATGATTTATAAGTGTACTGTTCAATTTCTAAGCGAGTGGAGAAATTCTAGTTATCTTTTTGTTATTTAGTTTAGCTTAATCCCATTGTTGTCAGTGGACAGACTCAATGACTTCAATATTTTGAAATCTGTTGAAATGTATGGTCTCCCATATGACCATTTTGATAAGTTTCCAACTTACAGTTAAAGAGCATACAAATTCTATCACTATAAGATACAATGTTCCATATGTCACTTAAGTAAAGTTTGTTCATAGTATTATTCATATATTTTGTGAACTTGATTTCTTTGTCTGCTTGTTCATCACACCGTTGAAAAAGCTATTTAAGAGTTTTCGGCTATTACTGTGGATTTGTCTATGTAGTTAGTTCTGCTAATTTTTTTTTCTTTTTTTGCGATACACGGGCCTCTCACTGTTGTGGCCTCTCCCGTTGTGGAGCACAGGCCCCAGACACGCAGGCTCAGCGGCCATGGCCCACGGGCCCAGCTGCTCCGCAGCATGTGGAATCTTCCCGGACCAGGGCATGAACCCGTGTCCCCTGCATCAGCAGGCGGACTCTCAACCACTGCGCCACCAGGGAAGCCCAGTTCTGCTAATTTTTGGCATATAGTTTGAAACCCTGTTATTTTGGCACATTGATTAGAATTGTGATACTTTTCTAATGGACTGACTTCTTTATCTCCATGAAATATTCCTTTCATTTCTAGCTTCTTCCTTTTTCATATGTCTAGCACTTTTTCACTGGACAGTATATGAAAGAACCACAGAAATTCTAAATGATATTATTATTTTTTTAATCAGAGGATTTTCTCCTCTGTTAGGCAGACAGAGTGAAGGACAGATCATCTCAGGTGAATGAGGGATTTAAGTGAGTTAGGCTTGACTATAGCTTTGGTAAATCTCAGTCTACCTCTGTTTCAACCCTGTTCCTAAGGCATGCCTCCTCAAGATTTTCAACTGACAGTCTAATCGGTCTTTGACTCTTCAATACAGAAAGATTATGGGACATTCAGAGATTTGGATCTGTCCTCAGAAGTTTTCAGCTTAGCTTTTAACTTCCCACAAAGCTGCAAAATTTGACAAATATCTTAAGGGAGAAACAGGCTGTGTGTTTGAAGGGTCTCAAGTCCCCAGTCTTGTCACTCAGGTTACCACATAAATGTCATGATCTCTGTTGGCTTCTCTGCCTCCTGCACCAGCCTCTTGTTAAGGTCAAGCCTGAATTTCAGCCTCTATCTGAGGCCAAAATTAGTAAGTGCATCCAGGTGAAAAGAGCTGCAGATCTCAGTATCAATTCACTACTTGTGTGCTTTGTTTTCAGGTCCATTCTCCTAGCCAGTCTTTGTTTCCTAAGCACCACAAGACTGGAGATTTCACTGCCTCTCAGAAGCATCAGCCTAGTTCTTTAACTTTCAGTGCAAACTCAAAAGTCATCAAATTGCTTATGAGGAAAATCTCCAGTTTGTGACCTGTATTAGAATCTTCAGAGAAACATAACCAACAGGATATATATATATAGGTACAGATATGTAGATAAGCAAGAGGAGATTTATTATGGGAATTGACTCCCAAGATTTTTGAGGCTGAGAAGTCCCATGATCTGCTGTCTGCAAACTAGAGAACCAGGAAAGCCTGTGGTGCAATTCAGTCTGAGTCAGAAAGCCCAAGAACCAGGAGCACCAATGTCCAAAGGCAGGAGAAGATGGATCTCCCAGCTCAAGCAAAGAGAGCAAATTCACCCTTTTTGTTCTATTCAGGTCTTCAATGGATTGGATGTTGCCCACCCACACTGCTCAGGGTGATCTTCTTTACTCAGTCTATTGATTCAAAGTCTAACCTCTTCTGGAAACACACTCAGAAATAATACTTACCAGTTATCTGAGCATCACTTAGCCCAATGAAGGTGACACATAAAATTAATCATCACATCAGCTAGTCCCATGGAACCACTAAAAGCTTTACTGGTTTCTCTAACCTCCAACAGGCCTCTTCCTGGGCCAATACCCAATCCCAGCCCACAGCCAGAATCAGTGAATATCTCCCATGGGGTAGGGGCCAGGGCGTGGGACAGGTCCATAGGGAACAATATAAAATGTTCTCTCCATTCCATAATTTCAGTCTATTCTCTGTTTTATCTATGTCTTTGTTTCTACAGTTCTCTGATGGCTTTAAAATGTGATTCATTTTTGTAATTCATCCAGCTGTCTAGACGTTAGCAGCAGCAGCAATGCCTTTCCATGCCCTATTACACCCTACTTGGAAGAGAAACTTAAATCATCACATTAAAATCCTGTACCTTGATACTATGTATTGTGCTTACCTGCAAGGCCAGGTTTCAAACCTGGTTGCTTGTTTGTTTCATACATTTTCAACATAAAATTGGGGATTCCTGCTACAGTCTTTCCTTGATCTAAGCGGGCACCTCCTTTTAATGCAGAGTGATACACCCCACGGGGCATATTCACCATTTCTTGCTTCACAAGTGATGTAAAAAATTCCTCCAAAGCTGAAAGAAATAAAAGGAGACCAGAAGTAGAGTGAATATAGTATGCTAGAAGAGAAACATTCATTCTTAACTCATACACACACACACCAGCAACAACAACTTAGCTATATTTCATGTCAAATTTCACAAAGTAAAAAAACAATTCTTGATTCCCAGCCTTTTTTTAGTCTTCCCCAAACCAGAATATGGCACCCAGTAACTCAAGCTTAAAAACGTAGTCATTCTTAATTCCTCTCTTTCTCACACTCCTTATATGTAGCAAGTCCTTTTAGATCTACCTTTAAAAATATATCTCAAATCCATCAGTTTCTCTCCATTTGCACTGCTACTTGCCCAGTCATTATCTTCTCTCTTCCTCATCTGGATAACTTTAAAAACTAGTTCTTGGTTTCTTCTCCTCATGACCACTCCTCTAAACCATCCTCTACCCAGAAAGAAGCTAGAGTTTTATGTCATTTCCTTCCCTAACATCTTTCAATGCTTTTTCACTGTACATAGAATAACTGACAAGACGTCTGACAATGATCAAGGCCTTCTATGACCTAGCCCCTGACTCTCCCAGTGACCTCATCTCTACCACCCACCTTCCTTCCTAGCTGTGTTAAAGACACACTTCCACATGGCCTTTTTTTCCATTCCTCAATTACACAAAGTTCATATCTAAGTCAAGGCCACTGCACTTGCCATTCCTTCCACCTGGAACACACTAATCCCCAATGTCCACATGACTGGAGCCTTCCTGTCATTTAGATATTTTCAGAGAGGCCCTTTATGACTATCCACCATTCTGCAGTGATATCAGTACACTTATTTTAAAAAATTAATTCATTATTTCTTTGTGTGTGTTCCTTCTAATTAAGCCCAAGCTCTTTATTGCTTGACATCTTCACTTATTATAAGGTAATGCAGTAATGTGGGATCAGAAGACAATAGGGTATCCAAACAAAATACCTGATTAGCACTATAGGTTTATATTCAAGTGTTATTTTCCTAAGGACCACTAGAGGTTGCCCAATGCAGAAACAAAAACAACAAAAATTAAAGCTAAACAAATCATATGGAAAATAAAAAAGGAAACCACCGCAGGTGACTCTTATTATAGGAACAAAAAGCAAGAGTCTGTCTACCTAAACTAGAATTTCATTCTGAACAGGTCTAAAAGTCTCCTTTAAATGACCACGATTAAATTAAAGGCAGAAGGGGCTTCCCTGGTGGCGCAGTGGTTGAGAGTCCGCCTGCCAATGCAGGGGACACGGGTTCGTGCCCCGGTCCAGGAGGATCCCACCTGCCACGGAGCGGCTGGGCCCGTGAGCCAGGCCGCTGAGCCTGAGCGTCCGGAGCCTGTGCTCCACAACGGGAGAGGCCACAACAGTGAGAGGCCCGCGTACCGCAAAAAAAAAAAAAAAAAAAAAAAAATTAAAGGCAGAAGTACTCACTGGAACATGAATTATGTACCCAGTTCTGTCATTCCTATATAGAACTTTCCTAGGTGCAACAAAGCTTCTCCATTCAAAGCCCAGAGAACACCTGTGTAGTATGTTTTCTATTTACGCCTCCAGATCCACCCTCTCAACCCTACTCTGCACCCTGGGAAGAATAACCTTTCACAACTGCATCATCAGACTCCCTTGTCCTCTGGCTTTTAGTTGGCTTCATCCAATGGGAGACACTGGCAGGAGATCACAGGGTGCAAACAGAGGTGAGGGCATGTACTCCCCAGACATCCTCCTGCAGGACTGCCCCAGGTTGTCTGCATCCCTCTTTTGAAGGGCCTTGCTCCACTTAGGAGCTTCTTATGACACAGAAGCTCTCTCTTATTCTCCTAACTGCTCCCTTCCCTTACCTCTTCAGGCTGAGGGACATTAACCGTTTTTAGATGATTCACTATTGCTTGTGAATTTCCTTTAACCTTGACAACACACCTTTAAGCAGTCCCTTTATTAAACTCTCACTTACTCTCTCTGAATTTCCTGCGAAGACCCTGATCAACACATCATCTAAATGAAAAGTGTGAGTAATATCCAACTGCAGGTCATACATTTCAATTCCTGTATGTACATGCACATGTTTGACTGCTTCAAGCTTGGGAGGAGTATAGACTTTTCAGAATGGACCTAAGAATCATGCATTTGTGAGGAAAGAATTTCATGCTTTCTCAGAAGACATCCTATTCTGGTAAAAGCTGAAACATGTCAAGAGATAAGTACACATCTGCATGAAGACTAAGCCAGGAATGAAAATTTGTCTACTTGTCAAGCTCTTCAGAGAATTAAGAATTATCAAATAATGCCAGCCCTGAGAGTAGTTTAAATGAAAGTAAAATACCATGAATGCAAAAGCCCAAGAGGACTTTGAACTCTAAGGTTATTCTGGGATACAGGAGGAACTTTGGATAACTGACGGCTTTTTTCTTCCTTGGACTTACTATTAACTGCAGGGGAGGTCCTAGACTCTGAAGAGCCTTCAGGTAGGAAGTGGGGACGAACAGGAGACAGAAAAAGGGAACAAGTCCTTAAGGCTTGTTCTGGACATCAGGAGAAAAGAAAATGTGAACTCTAAGTTGTACCGTTCAGTTTTCTCTAATGAAATGAGGCAGGAATTTGGGACAGGAGCTTTGTCTAGCAAGAAATACTACTATATACTTGGCTGAATTCCTCAGGAATCTCCATGTGGGATGAAACCAAGGATAAAAACTTCTAACATTACAGGCTACTGAGATTATGACTGAGAAGATAAAGATGACATTTCTTGTGTTTATTGAACTTAATTTTCAGAAATTAAATTTTTACATCCATGAACATTCAGGGTAGATTTGGGACAGAATAAGGTAATAGATGCATGCTTGGGAAAATGTTGGCTACTATTGAATTAGAATAATTAGGTATAATTAGAATAATTTTTTAAAATGTCAAGGTCCTGTACGCTTTATATCAAAGTTGAAAAAAAAATGCTGAACGACCATACAAGTTAATCTATTTTTTAAAAGCATTACTGTATAGCTCTCAAATACTAGTACCACCATTTCTTTAGGAAGAATATATTTCTAATGATGAAACTACCTAGGAAATTTCTGAAGATTCTAATGATCTTTTCACTTATCTTATATATAAATAAGCTAAAGAACCATTTGAATCAGTGACGTAAAGTCTCACTGCAAATTTGTCTTGTAGAATAAATTTAACTTTTGAGATGAATTTAAATTTTTCAGTGAAAATGGTTGTTTAAACTAGTTCTCCAGTTTATTTTTACTTGAGTCTAACATTTTTCAGTGTTTTGAACACCATACTACCTCAAGCAGTCCCTATACGACACACAGAAAATAAGTATTTAAGATTAAAGTAAGCTATAATATGTGTTCATCACAAAAGAGCACAATTAATCAGACAGTTAAAATCACTAAAAAAAATGCTAGCTTCCCTGACACAAAATAGGAGTCACCTGGTAAAACGGAAGGAGCAGTGAGTGACAACAGTTTGAGATAGCAAGAACCAGGAATGGAAAGATCCACGTCCTTTTCATCACCCTCCTCATCATCTTCATCTAGATCATCAGGAATCTGGATTTCTGGTCTTACCTGAAATGATAGAGAAGGTGATACTAAAATATTATGTAAAATCTTTTCCTTTAAAAAATTAAGTTAGACTCATTGCTCTACAATGTCAAAAGACCATTAAAATTAATTTTTAAAATCGATTCATTTTCAGATTAACTAAATGGTAAACTCTAATCATCTTATTAGATACACTCCCAGATCCATGTAAAGAACTAATGGCAATATAGTCAGAAAATCACCATAAACCAGCCTAAGCAATGATTACTATAGAAAACTAATAAAATTTTACACCATCTGACAATAAAATACAAACACACATTCAATATATTGAACTTCTGTAGCTTATAATTAAATATTTGCCTTGTCTGAATACATTTGTTTAAAATTTGTGATTTCAGCCATATTTCTATGACAAAGCTTAAAATCTTCTAGTAGAATATACATAGTAGAGATCAGGAAGACACAGAATGCTTTAGCTGACTTTTTTTTTTAGACTCGGCAGTTTGTTGCTATGGAATATAAAAACACTAAAATCTGCAGTTGGTAGCTATACTTTATAGTGTCTAATTTGCCATTTGAAGATTTTGTGGTTACTCTGTGATTAGTTAGGTTTATTTGAACCAAAAATTAAAAATGTAAAAAGATTACCACTATTGTAGTTTCCACAAGCTATAACTGTCAAGCAATTAATTAAATTTTTAATACTTTCAATGACACACCATAATAATGCCCACATGGAGATAATTAAGCATTAGGGGAGGAAATCAAAATATATAAATGTGGTTGCTATAACCATAAAGTGCCAGAACCCAGTCATTACCATTAGCCTGTCTCCCGGAGTTATTTTTAGAAATAATTAACAATTCCTGCAGACTGCCTTTTTCATAGGTCCCCAAAGCACTGTTCCGTTTAGGAACTGCACTGAGTCAGGATTCTTGCAGGGGGATAAAAGCAAACAGAGATAAAATGCTTCTCAAGTATAATAACCCCAACTCCGATGAAGCCTTTCAATCATAACTAGTGTTCTTTTCACTAGTGAAGGAGTGAAAGCAACCTGACCACCAAGCACTTTCCAAGACAAGATTTAATTCTGATTCAGTCTTGAGGATCTAATTCTCAGAGGACTGAGCCAGCCATAATTACAGAGATAACAATGATGCATGCTCCGCAGAGGGCATGCCTGCATTTGTTGATATCAGCGCACACCAGAGAAACCCTGGCACCTTTGCAAACCTTTTGGTTCTGACAAGCAGGGTTTTCTGAGTGTCTCTGGTCTGTGTATATACTTGGAATTTGCCACATTTGGTATCATCAAGAGGTATCTTAGAGATTTTAACTAGTCCTAGTTGCCTAAAAAGTTTCAAAAAAAAAGGAGTTGGTTCTGGGTCTGTTTACCTTGCTTCCTGACTTTTTACACATCATAGTACAAATTGAAAATAATATTTGAACAGCATATGGGGGGAAACAGACAACAATGCTTACAGCTGGAGACTACAGGAATAACACCAGATACCGCACCAGAGCATCAGAGCACTGGGAAGCTCTGCTACATGTCACATTCACAAGTGATAGGAGACTCGGGGAGGTGGAAGCCAGCGGTAAACACTTAAACTAATATGAAAACTCATAGGGATGGTGAGGATGTGGAGAAATCAGAACGCTCACACACTGTTCGTGGGAAGGTAAAATGGTGCAGCCCCTTTGGAAAACGGTTTGGCAGTTTCTCAAAAAGTGAAATGCAGAGTTACTGTATGGCCCAGCAATTCCACTCCCATGTATATGACCAAGAGAAGTGAAAACAAACGATCACACAAAACTTGCACACGAATGTGAATACATTCGTTGTAATAGCAAAAATGGAAGCAACTCCAATGTCCATGAGCATATAAACAAAATACGGCACACTTACACGATGGAAGATTATTCAATCATAAAAAGGTATGAAGTGCAGATATGTGTTCCACATGAATGAACTTTGGAAACATTATGCTAAGTGAAGGAAGCCAGTCACGAAAGAACACATGCTATATGATTTCATTATAGGAAAGGTTCAGGACAGGTAAATTTACAGAGACAGAAAGTAGATTTTTTTTTTCTTTTTTTAATTTTTGGCTGTGCTGGTTCTTCGTTTCTGTGCGAGGACTTTCTCTAGTTGCGGCAAGCGGGGGCCACTCTTCATCGCGGTGCGCGGGCCTCTCACTATCGTGGCCTTTCCTGTTGCGGAACACAGGCTCCAGACGCTCAGGCTCAGTAGTTGTGGCTCACGGGCCTAGTTGTTCCGCGGCATGTGGGATCCTCCCAGACCAGGGCTCGAACCCATGACTGCATTGGCAGGCAGATTCTCAACCACTGCGCCACCAGATAAGCCCCCTGGCAGGAGTTCTTTAGACCCAACCAATTTGCCAATTACTTGCCGCGCAGTCTTAATTTGGATGTTTGGTGGTCCTCTGGGTGGATCTTATCAAGTCCAAAGAGATAGAGCAATAGGAGAATGAGAAAGACTGAGGGGGAAAAGCCTTGGCCTCAGTGCGCTTCTTCACGGCCAGAGAACTGGTCTCTGCCAGATCCTGCAGGCGACGTCAGCTGCCACTTAACGGGCTACTTGAATCTACATGGCTCAGGATAAGTCCCAGCCACCCTTCAGAGGGCAGCTGTAGCCCAGTAGGCAGATCGAGATTATGGCCTTTGAGGCCCCACATTGGGTGCCAGAAAAGATGTTGCAGGAAAGAGAGTGGGGTGCGAGAGGATGGTCACATCCCAAGTCATGTCTGAGTCCCTGGGATGGCCGTCAAGTGTGGGTTCTTGGCTTTGTGCAGGCAAGAATTCAAGAGCAAGACATAGTAAAGTGAAAGAAGGTTTGTTCAGGGAGATACACACTCCATAGACAGAGTGTGGGCCATCTTGGAAGGCAAGAGCGAGAAAGTAGATTAAAGGTTGCTTAGCGCTGGGGGGAAAGAAAGGGGTAATGGGGATTGATTGCTAACAAGACGATCTAAAATTAGATTGTGGCAGCTCTGTGATTAGTTGCACAGTTCTCTGAATACACTAAAACCACTTGAATTGCATGCTCTAACTGGGTGAATTGTATGGAATGCGGATTATATCTCAGTAAAGTTATTTAAAAAAGAAAGGAAGGAGGAAGGGAGGAAGGGAGGCAATAGGAAAGAGAGGAAAGGGGAGGGGAGTGTGGGTTGGAGGAGGGGCTGCAGAAGAGGCAGCGGCACAAGTGGAAGTGTAGGAAATAGAGGCGGAAGCTGCCACCACCTTCAGAGGGACCTCAGCTGATGGATGAACTAGGCCAAGTGACCAGTACTCCCAATTCCAGAACCATGTAGTATAAAATGAATCTGATCTTTTTTGCACACATTTTAGCCTATCCAGTTTAAATGCTCAATGAGTCACAGCACCCAGGCCATCAGTATTTCCAAGAGCCACTAAAGAAGACCTACTAGGTTGGGGATTTAAAAAAAAAAGATCTGTTCATCCATCTTGTCTAATTTTGCATTCACATAACTGCATCCCTATATTAATTTATCTGCTGTGTGATAAATAACATATGTCTGCATCTTACATACACATGTATGTTAACAAAGACACTAGAGATGTACTGTAATTTTATTTTATTTTATTTATTTATTTTTGGCTGCGTTGGGTCTTCGTTGCTGCTCATGGGTTTTCTCTAGTTGCAGTGAGCGGGGGCTACTCTTCGTTGTAGTGCGCGGACTTCTCATTGCCATGGTTTCTCTTGCTGGGGAGCACGGGCTCTAGGCACGTGGGCTTCAGTAGTTGTGGCTCATGGGCTCTAGAGCACAGGCTCAGTAGTTGTGGTGCAGGGACTTAAGTTGCTCCAAGGCATGTGGGATCTTCCAGGACCAGGGCTAGAACCCATGTCCCCGCGTTGGCAGGAGGATTCTTAACCACTGCGCCACCAGGGAAGCCCCAATGTACTGTAATTTAAGTATAGATGATATACTCTGTCTATTTATAATGGTATGATTACACCTTCAATTTTGTTTCTTCAAAGGTGAGCTGATTCTCCTAAACTAAGTAGCACTTATTGTTAGACTTTGGTTTCATGGCATTTCCCTACTCCTCTGCTCATCTCTTAAAGAAGTAATTGTTCCAGCTTCCCTATGCTAGTCCCAGGCTTTTCCCTTTGTTTGTATGCAACAAGTGAATAAGATCAACATGAGTACTACTAAGGAAAATCAAGGGAAGTCATGTGAAAAAATACTTGTTAAAATTATAAAATGTTGCTAACTATATTACATTAGCTACTCAAACATCCAGGAAAAAACTGTCTATTTAGAACACACACACACACACACACACACACACACATGCATGCACATACACACACCAACTACACCCTTCCAATTATAGCTAAGCTTTGTTGAAGAAACTTAAAGGGAGAGCCAAATATAAAATGATAAATTACTTTTAAAATCTGCTTTAAGTTGAATATTGGAAAGCTTATCCTACAGAATGCCTTACTTAACTACATTTTCTGAGCCAGATAACCTTTCAACCACGTTTCTGTGTGTGCAACCTAAGAAAATCCAGGAGTTTGTGCATAAACAGAGGATTTATTTGGAACTCATTAAGTATCTGCATAAATTCATTTAAAAAGAGAAACAGCTTCTGATGAAAGCAATAACATTCGCTTAAATCAAAGCGGAACAGGTTACACCACATTAATACCAACCCAGGGTGCATAATAAGTTCTTTTATATTACTCGCTTCTCAAATTAACTCCAGAAATCAACAACCCTATCTTAAGAGCTCTACAATAAAAAGCTTAATTTTTAAGCAGCCAAGTATTTTTTAAAGAACCCAAGTCAGAGAGAAGAGTCAACCTAAATGTTTATCCATTACTGACTGTTTTACCAGAAAAACAATTCTTTATAGTTTTTTTGGTTGGTTTTTCTGTTTTGTTTCATTTTGGGGGTGTCAGGGGGCACTAAAGAAGGCAAAGGAGAAGGATAAATAGCTAAAAAGACAAAGAAATACAAACTAAAAGGGAAAAATTATTCATGTCTATTTTTTGACACTGAAATCAACAGGTCTTCAAAGAAGCCCCCCCCAAAAATTTTTTGACCAACTTTAGACTTGCATGTTTCAAGTGATTAACGATAATATTTTTACAAACCAACAAACACATGGATTCATTCACTGGCCTTATTTCCGTAGTGTAGTGGTTATCACGTTCACCTCACACATGGTTTCATTCAACATTCCCAGCTCATAAGACAGCCTAGCACTTAGTATATGTCCAATAAATAATCACTAAACCAATGCAAGTGTTAAGTGTCTATCATCAACAATCCCACAAAACTTCCTAATAACAAACCAGTGACAAGAAAGATGAGTTAATGAATCTGCTATTCAAATCCCTGACTCACACGATATCTCATTCAGCTCTACTTTCCATTGACATTTTGCATCTTACCTTAGATGGTACTGTTTCGTTTAACCCTAAATCTTCCTTCTGATGTCTGTCACTCCTTTAATGCCTTCTGTTTTACCAGCCTGTTAGCTTTCTTTCAACAAGTTTCACAGTTTAAGTTGATGCAGCAATGAACAAGAATTTTTTTTTTTTTGCGGTACGCGGGCTTCTCACTGCCGTGGCCTCTCCCGTTGCAGAGCACAGGCTCCGGATGCGCAGGCTCAGTGGCCATGGCTCACGGGCCCAGCCGCTCCGCGGCATGTGGGATCTTCCCAGACCGGGGCACGAACCCGTGTCCCCTGCATCAGCAGGCGGACTCTCAACCACTGCGCCACCAGGGAAGCCCCGAAATCTTTCTTTAATAAATTTAAAGGTGTACTTACAAAAGTAGTTGAATTATAATCCACAAAAGTAACGATGTGGATAATATCTTTAAAAATTTTTTTTTCTTTTTAAAAAACTGTATCTTTTAAAAAAAATTTCTACTTGAAATTCACCATATGTTCTGTTAAAAGATTATTTCACAAGTTTCCACAAATAGAAAAAGAGAACCTGTACACCTTTCACTGGAAAGGTATACAAGTAGACTTCAGTTTTGTGAGTAAACCGAACTGCCCTTGGTGCAGAGTGAGTAAACTCTGACAACAAGGAGAAATCTTAGTTTTTACACTAGAGGAGTCCCTACCTGGCAGAGACTTTTGAAACAGTTGTAAGTATGCTTTTGTAGAAAGTGAGCCACAGTTTCACATCACTGCCACTATCTACAAAACAGAGGTGGGATCTGAATGGGTTGCACCCTTAGCCTTCAGGGACTTGTTTGGAATATGAACATACTGACCATTTTCTGGACTTTTAGTTCTTAGATATTAAAACAGCCAAACTGAAAATCAGTAATTAATAAAAAGAAGAAGAACAATGCATGGTGTGGTCCTGTAAGTAATGATTCTCCATGCGGAGGAAGGTCCTCTATATCAGAAACTGGGGGTTGAAGTGGGGTGGACTCTTAAACCATATGTCCTCTCATCTTAATCTCAGTTAAGAATATCCACGGTAGTGAACCTCTGTTACATATGAGAGGGAATCACATCCTAGAAGGGGGTTAGGGCAGAAAAAAGGTTGAAAAGCATGGCTAAAATAAGTCTTAGAGACTTCCTTTACAGCTCTTCACGTTCTGCTGGTGAAAACTCAAGCATATATAGTACATCACTACCCTCTATGTTGGAAGGTATAAAGAGCTATTTATGGTTATTCAGGGATCAGAGGATATAGAAGAGTTAGATTAAGAAAGTATCTAATATTTGACTGCGTACAGCACTTAGCTGAGTAATAACTCTAAGAAACACAACCAGAAACTAAACAAACCCCTCAAGTATGATAAAATAGAAACATAACAATATTTAAAGAGGTAGAGACTAAACAGTCAAGGGTATATGGGAGTTATTTAATAAAAGCTATCATTCCAGCTGGAATGTTTCAGTAATAATAGTTAAAAATAAAGGTAATCACTATGTTGTGATCTAAATTACCAATTGCTTATTTAAAATAATATAGGGACTTCCCTGGTGGCCCAGTGGTTAAGACTCTGCACTCCCAGTGCAGAGGGTCAGGGTTCGATCCCTGGTCAGGGAATTAGATCCTGCATGCATGCCACAACTAAGAACCCACGTGCTGCTACAAAGATCCCACACGCGGCAATGAAGATCCCACGTGCCGCAACTAAGACCCAGTGCAGCCAAAAGATATATATATATATGTATATATATAAAATAAGAAAAAGTATCTTTCCAGATAGTGTAGGTAATCTATTGGTAGGAGTTTACATACCAAATTTACATGAAATTTTTTCCTTTTTCTTTACCTTTCTCTCCCTTTTCTTCAGAAGCTATGGGTATTGCTAGTCACCATGGTATAGTCTGAAATCCCAGTTTTAAAATTTTACGAGTCATAGGACATCTTTTGTTAAGGCTTCCTGTTTGTGATAACTGCACAAGCTGGCCGATCTGTCTTCGAGTTCTCAGTGACACGGGAAATCCTGCCTCACTTAGGATTTGGTTTTACAAGAGCCTATCTTCAGTCCCTCCAATTCAATTCAATAAACAGAAGTTTGCCTGGTTCCTACTGGCATCTAATCTCTGTATAAGCTCAACCCAGAAGAAAAAGTCAACTCATTTTAATGCCTGAGGATCCCAAGAAATTCACAATAAAACTTGCCACTTCACCTCAAGGACAGATTCTGGGTAATGTTACGCATAACTTCTAACACAATGTCTTCCTTACACTGTAACGGCATTAAATAACCATTTGTATGCCTTTGAATTAGCAGTAACACTAAATGTGAAATCATACACTTAGGAACTTCCCTGGTGGTGCAGTGGTTAAGTATCTGCCTGCCAATGCAGGGAACACGGGTTCGAGCCCTGGTCCAGGAAGATCCCACATGCTGTGGAGCAACTAAGCCCATGCGCCACAACTACTGAGCCTACACTCTAGAGCCCGCAAGCCACAACTACTGAGCCCTCGTGTCTAGAGCCTGTTCTCCGCCACAAGAGAAACCGCCATGATGAGAAGCCCTGTGCACTGTAACAAACAGTAGCCCACGCTAGCCACAACTAGAGAAAGCCCGTGCACAGCAATAAAGACTCAATGCAGCCATTAAATAAATAAATAAATAATTTTTTTTTAAAGAAAGAAAGCATACACTTAACTCCTTAATATAACCTGAGAATTTAAAGCTGGTTATACTAGGTAGGTAGTAGAAAAGGTTGTATGTTTTTAGTTTAGTCTAAAAACTAAGATAATATCACACAGTGTGTTAACCCTTAAAAGAGAGTGATACTTTCTTCATCCAGTTCTCTGGGTCTAACCTATATATCATTTCAAAGTAAACGAATAAATAGCAGATTTTTTTCAGACGGCACTTCAATTCTGTATCACAAAGAAAGATCTCTGGCTGCCCAGGTGGTAGAAAACCTTACTCTGTGCAGGCCGTGCTTGGATGTGAAGTTCAAGACGGTGCACTAACTGGGTAGGGTGGTTCCTATAGTGACGCAGACCTTGCCCTGGGCACAGGGCAATGCAGTCATACACCAAGTCACCTTATAGAGATTTCATTTCCACCTTCTATCTCTTTCAGTTCATTATCTGTGAAGTCTAAGACCTCTACAATCTACTACAGATTAAACAAATTATAAATATAAATTCTTATCTTTTATGGACAACATATCTAGAGTTACAGGTAAGAATTCCCTAAGCAGGGGATATAAGTAAAGTTATAAAATGTAGCAGTAAAGAGATACTGGTAAGAAAGCAGAAAAACCTACCTTTTCAGGCAGATGAAGAATGGTGTGCTCCCTGGCACCGAAGTGTGACAGAGATTTATATGCAGCATTTGCTACCACTGGGTCCTAGATAGAGTAAAAGTAAGGTAAACAAAAGAAACAACATATATTAAACATCAACTCTGGAGGCAGAAAGAAAAGCTTCCCTGACCAACCTCAAAGTTCTATAGTCAGTGCTTTGGAAATGGTATTCAAGCCTTGCTTAGTACATCCCAATTAAAAATAGAGAGGAAACAGCACTGGACAGAGGCATCAGAAAAACCACATTTCTATCCTAGTTGGGACATTAAACATAAAATAACTCCTAATTGCTCAAGTCCCCATGAGGTGGTACGGTTTAGCGGAAGGAGTACGAGGGTATAGAGTTTGATAGGCCTGAAACTGGACTCTGAGTCTCCGGCTACTCCCCAGGAGAGCTGGCCTTCTGGAATCTAAGCTTTTTCACTCATGAGCCAGGTGGAACATCACCAACACCCCCTGCTCTATACTCCTTGATTGGAAATGACATTCGAAAAATGGAGAGTATATACACCACTATATATAAAATAGATAACTAATAAGGACCTACTGTACAGCACAGGGAACTCTACTCAGTACTCTGTAAGGGCCTATATGGGAAAAGAATCTAAAAAAGAGTATATATATGTATATGTATAACTGATTCACTTTGCTGTACACCTGAAACTAACACAACATCATAAATCAGCTATACTCCAATAAAAATTTTTAAAAAACCAAAAACAGGGCTTCCCTGGTGGTGCAGCGGTTGAGAGTCCGCCTGCCGATGCAGGGGACACGGGTTCGTGCCCCGGTCCAAGAAGATCCCACATGCCGCGGAGCGGCTGGGCCCGTGAGCCATGGCCGCTGAGCCTGCGTGTCCGGAGCCTATGGTCCGCAATGGGAGAGGCCACAACAATGAGAGGCCAGCGTACCGCAAAACAAAACAAAACAAAAAACAAACAAAAAATGGAGCGGAGTTTTTGTTTGATGTGCTTATCAGTGGGGGAGGGGCAAAGCAGGAAAGAGGAAGGACCTTTATTTTTTATTTTTTATTTTTTTTACAAAAAATAAGTTTTTAATATATAAAACACTCTCAACATAAATAATTTAACAGTCTCATTACTCATGCAGTTACCCAAGCCAGAAACTAGAAATCTGACTCCCTCCTCCCCATTTAAATGCATGCCATTAAATACCTTCATTTTATTCATTAAATATTTCCAATTACTTGAGGAAGGACCTTTAAAAGGAGAGACAATGGCAACATTCCCTCTTCATATCTGTCAGTGTCACAAAGTAACAAGTGCATTTTATGGTGAAAATGTATTAACTGGCATAAATTAAGAATAATTTTTAAAACCTAAATTTATTAACAGTCACAATTCTTTTAAAATCAAGAAGGCAGGGCCTCCCTGGTGGCGCAGTGGTTGAGAGTCCGCCTGCCGATGCAGGGGATACGGGTTCGTGCCCCGGTCTGGGAGGATCCCATGTGCCGCGGAGCGGCTGGGCCCGTGAGCCATGGCCGCTGGGCCTGCGCGTCCGGAGCCTGTGCTCCGCAACGGGAGAGGCCACAATGGTGAGAGGCCCGCATACCGCAAAAAGAAAAAAAAAAATAAATAAATAAAATCAAGAAGGCATCATTTCAAGGGAGTTATATTTTTATCCTAAGAGTCTTATTTCACAGTTCTTTCCCAAGCTTGGTTCTGTTTCACTGATGCCCTTGTGACAGTACCTTGTTTTGAGTGTGGTTCCAGAGGAAGCTGAGGACTTGAACTTTAAAATTCTGAAAAATCAACAAACAACAGAATAAAATTTTAAGACAAAGATAAAATTGAGAGTAAACAATCTAAAGTAGCAAATGTGGAAATTAAATCACTTTAAAAATTATACCACTAGTAACTGACTTAATCTGTACTTATCCATCATTCATAAAATGAAAATACTCAGAAACAGACTCATCATCTAAACATATGAATATGTTAAACAAGGTGAGATTTTAAGATTATTGAATTTAGAAACCTAACCATTTCTTACTGATCTCTCAAGTCTTAGTACAAATGTCACTCTCCTTTTTCATGCCTCTATTCCTAACCCCCTACCCAGAAGAGAGCTCTCCCGTCTCTAAGCGGCCATACGGCACATGGCACAATTTAGCATCTAATGTGATTATCTGTGTATGTGATCAACTCCCTACTAGCTTGTACACTCCCTAAAGCAGTGGCTGTCTTTCTCATTTCAAAGGCCAGTACATAAAGAATATAAAGCCCAGTTCCTCAAATGACAAATATTTAATAAATAATTGAGCATAAAAAGCCATTTATCTTCCAACATTAAATGTCTTTTTTTTTTTTTTTTTTTTTGCGGTACGCGGGCCTCTCACTGCTGTGGCCTCTCCCATTGCGGAGCACAGGCTCCAGACGCACAGGCTCAGCGGCCATGGCTCACGGGCCTAGCCGCTCCGCAGCATGTGGGATCTTCCCGGACCGGGGCACGAACCCGTGTCCCCTGCATCGGCAGGTGGACTCTCAACCACTGAGCCACCAGGGAAGCCCCAATGTCTTCTTAATTTCAGCCACATCTAACTTCTTGCCCTGCTAAATCATATGAGGTTCTTCTATACCTCCTTGTGTTTGCATATTCTCTTAAAAACATCAATGAAAAGCAACATTTTATTAATTCTTCACGATCCTAGCCTAATAGCACCAACTAAATAAGGTTTCCTTAGATTTCTCCTAAGAATGCTTGTCACTTCCACAACCACACTCTCATAGCTCTTTGAGTAACTGTACTTATCAAATGTTATTATAATTATTATTGCTTATGTCTATATCCTTTACCAACTTTTGAGCTTTCAGAAGGCAGGGACTGACAACATGGTATAATGGAAAAATATAGCCTTGGAGCCAGAAAATCCTGGGTTTAGAAAACAGCTTTCACTTAGAAACTACAGTGTTGGTTCAGTTACTTGTCTTGCATGTAGCAGATACTCAATAAATATTTGTTTAATGAATGGATAGACCTCTTAAAACCTCAGATTCTTTTGCTATAAAATGAAAAATAATAACTTCCTATCAGATATTAGAACTAATTGATATAAAGTAACTGGAAGAGCACTGGGGAATATAATAACTACTTAAAATAGTGTCTATTATTGTTTATTAGTATCTCTAAGGCCTAGCACAGTTCTAATAAATATATTCTGAGTCAATCAATGAATGATCAAGCACTTTGCAAAGCAATTCAGAAAATATACAAATTGAAACATGGACTCTATTTTCAACAAGCTTATATTTTAATGGAGAAAATATATGTATACATATACCTGTAGTATAAAATAGAAATAAATGTTCTTAAGACAGTATAGATAAAGAACTTTGGGAGCAATAGACTCCCATTGGAAGAAAAATTCTCAAAGGATGGGATAACTTAAACCAATTCTTTATTTCCTAAAATAGACTTTAAAATTAGAGGTGAAAAAGAAAGTAATTCTAGACAGAGAGAACAACATGAACAAAGGAAAAGCAATGGAAAAATTTAGAAGCGGAGAAGGAATCTACAATGGTTTGGTCTTCCTGGAGTGCAGGAGGCAGAAAAGCAGAATGAGGCCAATTCTAAAAGACCTTATTGGCTCCATATAAAGAAACTGGACTTCACTTTTGGTAAACACAAGGTATTTGAGGTGACTAGGGATAGTAATGACCTAAGAAATGTTTTGGGAAAATTCTATTCAACTAGGGCTTATATACAAACAAACTCTAAGCAGTTAAGAGAAAACAAATTATTTCAACACACACAGGAAGAGAAAGGAGGAGGGAGGGAGAAAGGAAGGGAAGGAGGGAGAAAGTGGCGGAGGTGGGGAGAAAGGGAGAGACCGAGAGAGAAAGAGATACAGAGCGACAGATTGGAGAGGGGTCTTCTCTACGTTTCTTTACTTCTGCTGCCAGGTGGGCTCTGGTCACTGAAGAAATCTCCCTACTAGGAGGAAACTGATGGATAAAATTGTCCCAAAGCCATCTATCTGAACAACAGAGGAATCCTAATGTTATTATAAGCATGAAGATAAACCAAAATAAAATGTCACTGAAAAGGAGTGTAAAACTTAAAGGAAAAAAAAATAGTCCAAAAGACAACTTACAGCTTACCAATGTAAGCAAACATAAAAAACACACAAGCCACTTCATAAATTCAATGTAATAAAAACTGAAAGTACAAGCAATAAAAGGTATATGAGTTCAGCCCTTGAAGACAGAAAATAAATATACGTATCACTGCATACAAAGTCCTTATTTTGTGTTTTAGTATGGGCTCCTTATCAGTAGCCTGGCAGATTTTCTGACAACATAGGGTATGTACCCACGAACAGTGGCCATAAAAAAGACTGTTGGTGAACTATATACTCTAGGAGTCTTGAATTGCTTCTTTTTATAATACCCCAAAACAAAAGCCCAAATATGAGAATAAACTCACAATATCCTGTATTGGTTCATTCATTCATTCAACAACTAGGTTCTGAATATACATTATGTACCATGCTAGGTATTGTGTCCTTGGTAAGGACAAATTTGATTTTATTCACTGTGTAGCATTTAGAATGATTAGAAGTATTATCCTACAATCCTGTCTTATCATGTGATCTAAAACAAGTAAGGGACTATTCTTGGAATCTTACAGAGGGCCAGTTTATCAAAGTCTGTGAAGCACTAAATCAAACCAAAGGTTCACCAAGACTTCAAGTGGAAATCAATTGAGGCTCTTTGAAGAAAAAGTCAATAAAAAGGTGAGCTTGAAAGGGGATATGGCTACAAAAGTGGAGATATAAATGGATCTGCCACCCTCTCATGTCATTCAAAGAAGAGATAACAAAGAAAATGTTAAACAGAAATACGTGAATCTTACAGCAAAACATCTTCCACCAAGTGTTTCAATTCATTACAATGACAAACACTGCCTAGTTCATAAAATTATTTTCCTCTCCTAGGACAGGTTGATTTTACAATCGTCTTCATTGAAGAGTATACATGAAAAGCAAAGTTATATATAGAAAATGTAAACTACACATAAAAAATCAAATCTCTATGCCTAAGCTAGAAAAAAACCACAAATGACACTATGTCTATACTACTCAGACGTCTGCCCTGCCTTACTAAAGCCTTTGTTAACACTTTTTAGAATTTAAAACACCAACAAAATGCATTTAAACTGTTGGCCTCGTGAATTCTATTATTTTAGAAACACTATTTTAACATATGGGCTTTTAAAAATCTTGACTATACTTTCGTAATAAAAACTTGGCATCCTTCATGTAAATAAATCTCAAAGACAGAGGACTGATAAGGGTGGATATCCTCCTACTCCTAGGAGTCCATAAAGATATCAACATGTTCACAGAACAAAAAGTGCTAAATGATTTTTGGCAAACAAAAGATTACGAATATTTTTTTCCAAAAGTTATGATAAAGCACATGTCTTCCCAATGTAGAAACAGACAATTTATTGAGCTCTGAATGCATACCTCATATTCAGCTGTATTGACTGTTAAGGAAGGAACCAGAGAAAACAGTTCACTGAGGGTCTTCAAAATGAGAGGTCTCATGTCACAACTCAGCTTTGGGGAAAGAGCATTCCAAGTGGAGCGAATACAAACCACCTGTGAAGCAAATACAAAAGTCAATGCCTAACAAAATCCCAGCTCATATGACGCCGTTAGTAAAGAGTACTGTCTTTCATTATAAGGAAACTTAAGAACAAGAACACTCCTAGCAGTTAAGATCTGATAAATCATCACCCCTCAAAAGAAATTATTTAAACTAATATAAACTGTTGTTGAAGAAGATCCAGCCTGCCTCACACAACTGCTTTTTTACTTTATTTTGGTTAACCAAAGAAGCAAAGCTTTGTCGTTCTCCCTCATGCACAAATACACACAAAATTCACTCCAGGTTAGCTACAAACATTGTTGAATAGCCATTCTCTGAAACCAAGAAGGGTAAGATAATGCTAGAACATTTCTAAATCCAGGTATTCACAGTTCTCATAGTTTTCCAGTCTTGCTGAAATTGAGTATCTGAGTATCACCACTCAGAAAATTGGGATGTTAGCATACATAAATCAAACACTCTCAAATCATCTTACAAACTTCTAAATGAGGTAGGTGAATAATTTTATTATTTAAAATAATAACTTAAAACTTTTGTTTAAAAAGTCATTTCAGATTTTTAAGAGGCTGTTAAATGCTAAAATAAAACTAACAAAAATGTTACTGTCAGCTTGACCCAATTCCCTTAAACCACATATTCTTAAGCCATCTCAAGATCTGTTTTTAAGGATATTCAAATATCTTCTTAAGTTCAATTCCAACTACAATGGATGATTTCTTCACTTACAGATATTTGATTAAAATTTTAAAACTCAGGCAGGAAGAGTGGCAACACAGATCAATCAGATAGAGTTTAACAGGATTAATCTTTCTAAACCACTACAGTCTCTTCTCTTAAGCTTCAATTAACACACACAATTTATCTTCATCTACAAACATAAATTATTTAGGAAACACTACATGAGTTAAAAAGTGAAAAGATGTCAAAGATAAATGAATAATATATATTTAAAGACACAGATTAAGGAGAGACTCAAAGAAGACAGCAAAAAGTGTATCTCAGAAAACTTGGATTCAGTGCTTTTGCTCTTATTTTCAACAGAAAACAGTTTCAGGAGGAACCCAGGGAGGAAAGCTATTTCAGGGGGTGGGAGTCATTACAGTATCAGGAGGCAAAAAGTCTAGAGATGGGACTTGAAGAAGGAATGGAAAGAAATCAGGCAGACATCCCACAAGGAAATGGAAAGCATAAGTCAAACACAAATAAAGCAAGCTGTAGACATAAAAAGCACGAGTCCTGGTGAAGCAGGGCTGATGGATCAAAGAGTACCTAGAATACCAAAGCAGTTTCGATCAGAATCAAAAGGAAAAGGAAGCCTCCAGAGATTTCTGAGTTGGGGAATAAACTAAATTCAAATACTATTTTTGAAAGATTCTTCTGGTAGTCTTATAGCCAAACTCAAAGCAGTCATGAACCTCTCTAATTCCTATTTGTCAGTAGTCCCTAACATAAAGAACCTCAAAAGTTTTCCAAAAATCGAATGCTCAATGTACTCACTAACTATCCATGCTTTCTCCTCACTTTAAATTCCTATCTAATTCCAACCTACGTTGTTTCAAGACAGTTCAAATCTCAATTCTACAATTAACTGTTCTCTTACAATTCAGGCCCTCGTTTTATCCCTTCCTTTCCTCTAACTTCTAGCACTTAAAACTCTGTACTACCCAACTTAGCATTTAATTCCATACTGCCTGGTATTGTTCACTATTTTTTGTGACTATAAATTGTCTTCTCAACTAGATATTAAGTTCTGTAAAGACAATGACCACACCTTACAGTTCTCACCGCCCCCCACCGCTCACCTAGCACAGTAATAACTATATCAGATTATCTGTAGTTATCAACTACTGATGGTACTGGAGCCTGAGGAATGGTAAATCTGAGATAGAGAATAAAAGAATTAAAAGGACTTGGAGAATGAAGTGAGATGATTTGGGCCTAGAGACCTGGGTGAATAAAAAGCAACATAATTAAATGGAGGGGAAACCTGAAGAAGGAGCACCTTTGCAGGAGATGGGGGATGGATATGTTTAATTGGAGTGGATGGAAAGACACCTAGAAAGAAATATCCTGCAGGCACGAGGGAAAAAGGACTGTAACTCAGATGTAAGGTCTGCTAACAACAGCTTTGTCATTCAAACATTTCTGTAAATCAAAATACCAGGAGGAAGGATGGTCTCATACATGTTCTGATTGCACTTTGCAGATCAACAAAAAAGATCTCTGGCCACCAATTATGGGAGTACAAAAAGGGCTTGCCCTGTCCATGGATGGTGGGTGGGGAGTGAGGCTATATCTTTTAAGTATTTTCAAAGGTTTACAAATTTTTTTAAAAGTCTTCTTCCTAGAAAGTTTGAAAACTAGTGCCTGAAATGGTATTCTACATGTGGAATATGAGAAGATATTCCAGAATCCCAGCCATGAATTGTGCCTTAAATGTAAGCAAGGTATACCTGCAGGAAATATAGATAAATCCAGGCTTGCCTATACATAATCAGGAGCAGGGAAGCCTCTAATAAAGAAGGCTGCTTCCTTTGACCTTCCCAACCCTGGGCTATTCTTGACTAGATCTTAGAGATCTCCCAGCCCTGAGGGCTTTGAATTCAACCTATTACTATCTTGCTATGTCCATCTCCTAGAACCCTGTGGATTTGATCCACCAGCCTGTTGACCTGTGCAATCTGTCATATTATATCAGATTAGTCAAGCTCATGTTCCTGGTCTTTACTGGCTTGTTTCGGCTCTACTGTTTATTACCCAATGACTTGTCTGTTTTCAAAAAATAGACTGACTTCTGGCTCCAGCAACATGATGGGCCATACCTGAAATGACTGATAAAGAAGAAAATTCTTTTATATATAGCTGAGCTGAAAAGGAAAAATGGGGGTGGGGTTAATTACCCAGTGCCAGAAACAAAGAGGGAAATACCTGCATTGTGGTATTGAAAGGAAGTTGTCAGTTTCCATAACCTAATAGCTTGAGTTTAAATGTCCACATGGTAAGAGGAGATACTGCCTTTATTCTATAGATGGAAGGGAGTCGGAACTGAGACCCCCACATAAAACCAGCACCCTTGAAGGGCTGCACCCTAGTGTAATGGTTGGACTAGAAACCAATGAGCTGAGAAATTAACAAAAAATGGCAGTGAGCTGGGGGCACCTGGACCACTCTCAAAAAGCACTCCCATAATACATAACCCAAATGATTTGCACAGAAAAATAAAATCAAATAAGCCACACTAAAAGTAAGTTTATATGTCTATACATTATAATATGACTGTTTAAAACCAAAGGCAAAGAGACAATCTTCAGAGATAAATGGGAGAAAATATAGGCTATCTACAAAGGAGCAATTTAGAGTAACAACAAACTTTTCAAAATTAACAAGACCAAAGGACAGTGCAATAAGATCTTAAAAGTGCTAACAGCCTACAATACTAAATCCACAGGAAACTATCAGCCTACAATACTAAATCCACAATTCAACAGTATCAGCCTACAATACTAAATCCTATGATACTAAATCCACAGAAACTATCAGCCTACAACACTATCAGCCTACAATACTAAATCCACAATTCAACAGTAAGGACAAAACAAGCAAAAACAAATAAAATACAAGGAAAACTATCAGCCTACAATACTAAGCCCACAATTCAACAGTAAGGGCAAAACAAGCAAAAGCAAACAAAATAGAAGGAACAAAACCTAGGTATTATGCATATATAGCATATGAATATTTACCGACTAATGACTCAGAACATCTTGCTTAGTTTGTCTGCGAGATTTTGGAGAATTCATTCCATTCTGAATGCGTACATTATGTATATTTTGTTGCCATTTTTGTTTCTTGGGGAGAATGATACTTTTTCCATGTTATTCTTCCACAAGAACCTTAGCGACACTAAACAGCACAGATTACGAAGATCCAATGCAACATGATATACTGTAAAGAGCACATGACTAGAGTCAGAAACCCCAGGTTCTCCCATTTGGTAGCTCTGGGACTATGGCAAAGTCATTAATCTCCTTCAATTTGTGTCCGCAGCTGCAAAACGGAAATAATATTACTAACACCTGCTCTATGTATAGCACAAGGTTAACAGTAAAGGCAATACTGAGGCAATTGTATGCAAGTGTGCTTTATACAGTGTAAAAGAAGCTTGCCAATGGAAAAGATAATGAATCGCAAAAGAATCAGAGTCTTTGCTTCAGTTCCTGAGCTGTAAGAATGAATTTGTTTCTTCACAGAGGAATAGATAGCTATCTTATAATTTTACCTCCAAAAGGTATTTCTAGAAATTCCCAAGAAGAGCCTACTCCTTTTGTCCTGATGCTTTACTCCAACAGAGGGAAAGCTTTTTTAAAACATTTAGGCTATGAAAACCGCCTTATTTGCCCTTTTCATAATGAAGGTAAACGAAACTGCCTTCATAATTAGAGGACTCAAGTCATCACCATGCAGCGAAGCCCTCTTAAGCTAATTCAGCACACACAATTCATAAAACAGGATGCTTCTTTACCAAAATACAATAACATGGGATAAGAGGGAGTTTAAGGAGCTATCATCAATGGAGCAGAAACAATGGGAAAAATAACATTCTTTCTTATCCTAATAATATGGGGTTAAAGGTTATAGGTATAAAAAAATTACTAGCACAGGTTTATTTAAACAATTTCACAGTCTTAATGTCTGAGACTAGTGTATTATCAAAGCAGTGTTGTAAAAAAAAATAGGAATAAATATTGAGTTGCCTTTTTTCAACTCCCTTATAATCTAAAGGACAGTAATTCTGATGATTAGAGTTGCTCAACTTCTGTACTGTTGATGGCAAATAATGTAAAGGCACATATCTAAATCCCAAATGGTGGCTTAATGAATCAACAATATGTGTACTTGATGTGGTAAAGCTACTCTCATACTAACAATCCCTAATATCACAATGCCATTTCTAAAGGAGGCGTGACAGAAAAACTGTTTGGCAGTTTGTAGTGCAGACTTATAATTCTAATATCTGAATAGAAGAGGCTTGGAACTGTATAAGTGCTACAAGTGAAAACAGAAAGGCATTTACTAAACAGACTGATCCAGATTATCAAGCCACCCAAGGGAATCACTACTCAGCGGCCTGGGATTTTAGGTTTCTCTTTTATTCCGCCATGTCAGAAGTTGCAGTTTCCCTGAGACACCTCCCCCTAAAGGGAACAATATCTTCCAATGTAAACTCCATTGATTTCTCTGCAGGAACAGAAATAATGACAAAAGAGCTCCCTGCAGGGACGTTCAGTTTTCATTTTTGCTAGATTCTGTCTGAATTAATTATCTATTTCATGTTGGACACTCTCCTGGCATGAACTAGCAAACTCACAGTAAGAATGTGTCAGAAATATCCTTTGACAAGAAAATTAGTGCTTTATTCCCCCAAATAACCAGAGGGATTTTTTTTTTAAAGGCCAGTTCCTTCCCCTGTTCAGATAAATGGAATTTAGACTCCAAGGTAAAAAAAGAAAAATAACAGAAATTCAATCAAAATAGCTTAAACCCCCCACCCCACCAAAAAAAAACTGCTGAAAAGTTGTTCAGCAGATACAAAATTAAAAGCAAAGCTTTTGCACAGCAAAGGAAACCATCGCTATAACAAAAAGACAACCTACAGACTGGGAGAAAATATTTGCAAATGATGCAACCAACAAGGGCTTAATTTCCAAAATATAAAAGCAGTTCATACAACTAAATAACAAAAAAAACAAACAACATAAAAAATGGGCAGAGGACTTAAATAGACTTTTATCCAAAGAAGACATACAGATGGCTAACAGGCACATGAAAATATGCTCAACATCAGTAATTATTAGAGAAATGCAAATCAAAACCACAATGAGGTATCATCTCACACCTGTCAGAATGGCCATCATCAAAAAGTCTACAAATAATAAATGTTGGAGAGGATGTGGGGAAAAGGGAGCCCTGGTACGGTGCTGGTGGGAATGTAAATTGGTGCAGCCACTATGGAAAACTGTATGGAGGTTCCTTAAAAAACTAAAAATAGAACTACCATACGACCTAGGAATTCTACTCCTAGATATATAATCCAGAAAAAATGAAAACACTATTTCAAAAAGATGCATGCTCAACAATGTTGATAGCAGCACTATTTACAATAGCCAACACATGGAAGCAACTCAAGTGCCCATCAATACATGACTGGATTAAGAAGATGTGGTATATTTATACAATGGAATACTACTCAGCCATAAAAAAGAATGAAATACTGCCATTTGCAGCAATCTGGATGAACCTAGAGAATATTATGCTAAGTGAAGTAAGTCAAGCAGAGAAAGACAAATACTGTATGATCTCACTTACATTTGGCATCTAACAACCAAAAAACAAACAAAACAAGATGAAAACAGACTCATAGATAGAACAAATGGGTGGTGTGGGGGGTGGGCGAAGGAAATTAAGAGATACAAATTTTCAGTGAGAAAATAAATAAGTCACAGGGATGTATTACACACCAAGAAATATCATCAATATTGTAACAACTCTGCATGGGGACAGATGGTTACTAGACTTATGGTCTTGATCATTTCATGATGTAGTTAAATGTTGAATCACTATGTTGTACAATTGAAACTAACATAATTTTGTATGTCAACTATATTTCAATAAAAAAAATTTATCACAGTGTGGTGCATCATATGAAAAGTCAAAATCAAAACAGAAAACAATTTAAGTATCCCACAATAGGAAATTCATTAAATACAGGACAGCCACATGCTCATTCAATTAGCTGTCAGAAGTAGATTATCACATGACTTTGTGTCCATGATAAACTGCTAGCTGAATAAAAACATGTTACAAAAGAATATCTATAGTATGATCTCTTTCTTTGTTATACATATACTCTGGTTTAGACATGATTTTAAATCTTTTTTCCCTCAGTCAAAACTTCTGACTTTCCTACTATGTACATACAATATTTGAGTCATAGGTTAAGGGAAATATATATCCATTTTATGAGTTTAAGCCTTAATCATTTTTCTATAATTAAAATTAATTTTAATTGATTCTTCCACTTCCCTACAGATTACATAAACATTTACTTTCATATGGCACCTAAAATTACTGTATTTTTAAAATGACATTAGGCAAGGTGCTCAAACTTTGGTAAAAACTGACATTTAAGTTTCTTCTGCCCACCCACCTAAACTAATATTGTTTTATATGAAAACTTCAAAGTTTACCATAGCTGTTCCTATTTTACAAAATGGAGCCCAAAATCTTCAACCATACATGGCAAACCTAATACAATTCCACAGAATTTTTTATACAACCTCATTGCTTGGAATGATTATTGCTCCTCCTTGAATAGAGCATATGCCAGGAATTAACAACTACTCCTGCCATATCAACTAAATATATGGCTGGTGATGACTACACAACCCATAAACACATGCCAGGAAGAATGGAGGCAAAGATCGAGAAGATGCAAGAAATGTTTAACAAAGACCTAGAAGAATTAAAGAACAAACAAACAGAGATGAACAATACAATAACTTAAATGAAAAATACACTAGAAGGAATCAATAGCAGAATAACTGAAGCAGAAGAACGGATAAGTAACCCGGAAGACAGAATGGTGGAATTCACTGCCATGAACAGAATATAGAAAACAGAATGAAAGAAATGAAGACAGCCTAGGAGACCTCTGGGAAAACATTAAATGCACCAACAATTCACATTACAGGGGTCCCAGAAGGAGAAGAGAGAGAGAAAGAATCCAAGAAAATATTTGAAGAGATTATAGCTGAAAACTTCCCTAACATGGGAAAGGAAACACCCACCCAAGTCCAGGAAGCCCAGAGAGTCCCAGGCAGGATAAACCCAAGGAGAAACATGCCAAGACACACAGTAATCAAATTGGCAAAAATTAAAGACAAAGAAAAATTATTGAAAGCAACAAGGGAAAAATGACAAATAACATACAAGGGAACTCCCATAAGTTTAACAGCTGATTTCTCAGCAGAAACTCTACCAGCCAGAAGGGAGTGGCATGATATATTTAAAGTGATGAAAGGGAAGAACCTACAACTAAGATTACTCTACCCAGCAAGGATATCATTCAGATTCGACGGAGAAATCAAAAGCTTTACAGGCAAGCCAAAGCTAAGAGAAGGCAGCACCACCAAATCAGCTCTACAACAAATACTAAAGGAACTTCTCTAAGTGGGAAACACAAGAGAAGAAACGGACCTACAAAAACAAACACATAGAAGTTAAGAAAATGGTCATAGGAACATACATATCAATAATTACCTTAAATGTGAATGGATTAAATGCTACAACCAAAAGACAAAGGCTCCCTGAATGGATACAAAAACAAGACCCATATATATGCTGTCTACTAGAGACCCACTTCAAACCTAGGGACACATACAGACTGAAGGTGAGGGGATGGAAAAAGATATTCCATGCAAATGGAAATCAAAAGAAAGCTGGAGTAGCAATACTCGTATCAGATAAAATAGACTTTAAAATAAAGAATGTTACAAGAAACAAGGAGGACACTACATAATGATCAAGGGATCAATCCAAGAAGAAGATATAACAATTATAAATATACATATGCACCCAACATAGGAGCACCTCAATACATAAGGCAACTGCTAACAGCTATAAAAGAGGAAATCAGAAGTAACACAATAATAGTGGGGTACTTTAACACCTCACTTACACCAATGGACAGATCATCCAAACAGAAAATTAATAAGGAAACACAAGCTTTAAATGACACAAAAGACCAGATGGATTTAATTGATATTTATAGGACATTCCATCCAAAACAGCAGACTACACTTTCTTCTCAAGTGCACATGGAACATTCTCCAGGATAGATCACATCTTAGGTCACAAATCAAGCCTCAGTAAATTTAAGAAAATTAAAATCATAACAAGCATCTTTTCTGACCACACATTATGAGATTAGAAATCAATTACAGGGGAAAAAACATAAAAAACACAAACACAGAGAGGCTAAACAATACGTTACTTAATAATCAAGAGATCACTGAAGAAATCAAAGAGGAAATCAAAAAATACCTAGACAAATGACAACAAAAACACGACAATGTGTTTTGTTTTGACAACGAAAATCCAAAACCTATGGGATGCAGCAAAAGCAGTTCTAAGAGGGAAGTTTATAGCAATACAAGCCTACATCAAGAAACAAGAAAAATCTCAAACCATCTAACCTTACGCCTAAAGGAACTAGAGAAAGAAGAACAAACAAAACCCAAAGTTAGGAGAAGGAAAGAAATCATAAAGATCAGAGCAGAAATAAATGAACTAGAAACAAAGAAAACAATAGCAAAGATCAATAAAACTAAAAGCTGCTTCTTTGAGAAGATAAACAAAATTGATAAACCATTAGCCAGACTCATCAAGAAAAAGAAGGAGTGGACTCAAATCAATAAAATTAGAAATGAAAAAGGAGAAGTTACAACAGACACTGCATAAATACCAAGCATCATAAGAGACTACTATAAGCAACTCTATGCCAATAAAATGGACAACCTGGAAGAAATGGACAAATTCTAAGAAAGGTATAACCTTCCAAAACTGAACCAGGAAGAAATAGAAAATATGAACAGACCAATCACAAGGAATGAAATTGAAACTGTGATTAAAAATCTTCCAACAAACAAAAGTCCAGGACCAGATGGCTTCACAGGCGATTTCTATCAAACATTTAGAGAAGAGCTAGCACCTAGCCTTCTCAAACTCTTCCAAAAGATAGCAGAGGGAGGAACACTCCCAAACTCATTCTACAAGGCCACCATCACTCTGATACCAAAACCAGACAAAGATGTCACAAAGAAAGAAAACTACAGGCCAATATCACTGATGAACTTAGATGCAAAAATCCTCAACAAAATACTAGCAAACAGAATCCAACAACACATTAAAAGGATCATACACAATGATCAAGTGGGGTTTATTCCAGGAATGCAAGGATTCTTCAATATATGCAAATCAATCAATGTGATACACCATATTAACAAACTGAAGGAGAAAAACCATATGATCATCTCAGTAGATGCAGAAAAAGCTTTTGACAAAATTCAACACCCATTTATGATAAAAACTCTCCAGGAAGTAGGCACAGAGGGAACCTACCTCAACATAATAAAGGCCATATATGACAAACCCACAGCCAGGGTCACATTTAGTACATAAGTGAAAGAATGAAGAATTAAGTTATAACAATTAACCATGTTTTTCAAAACAAATATCAAGACATATGAATAATTCATATCCTATGTAGAAAAAAAGTATAAGTAAAGCAGCACTACCATATAATGCAGGGAGGAATCCAACAGAAAGAAATCTTTACAGATGGTAATTATATACCCTTGGGCTAGCAATTTCATTTCTAAAAATTTATTCTAAGAAATAACTAGAGGTGAGTGCTAAGGATAGCTCTCAGGATGATCATCACAGCACTGAAGATGATAAAAAAAATTGAAAACAAACAAAATATCCATCAATAGAAGATTGGTAAAAGTATGAAGAATGCAATGTACAATGAAATACTATGTAGGCATAAAAAATACGTGTGTACATATGCCAGGAAAAGATGTACACAATACATTAAGATGAAAAAATTAGGTTATACTAAACAGTATGCTCAATACAATCTCATTTTTTAAAAATCCATAGATATACATGTACGTATAGAAAAAGGTATGAAATTATATATAGCAAATTGTTTAGAGTCATGTCTGGATAGTGACATTATGTGTAATTTTTTTGTTTCAAATTTTGCTTATCCTTCTCTTCTAATTTTGAACAACAAACGAGCTGTGCAAGAAAAAATACTGTAAAAACTCAATATGCATATTCTAAAAGTAAAAATTCATTGAGACACTGGGATAGAAAATATGAAATTATAACTTTCCTGGGCAATGCAAGAGGTCTCATAAACAAGCTGTTAAGAACTAGGACTAGAGATGAATAAAAAGAGCTTATTACACCCCAAAGTAGCTCACAGAAACGTAAACAAGGAAACAAACATTTATAGTAAGTTATGCTTAAATACAGAGGGATGCCATGGGGCAAAGAGGGAAGGACACAAACCTAATGGGTAAGAAAATTTCACAAAGGAGAAACAAATCACTCAATAAATTTCATTATTAACTAGGAAATGTCCCCCTAATAATAAGAATTTTACTAGCATTCTTAGATTACCTTAAATTCACTAAACTTTTCTAACAGAACTTATACTCCTGCTTTGTAGGATTTATCACAACTGCAAATAAGTAGCTGTACCACAAATGGTAAAGTATCATCTGCTCTGGGCCCCCAACTTAGAATGAAAGTTTCCTGGGGGTAAGAACTATGTCTCTCCTTTACATCATTGTATCTCTAGCATCTAATGGTGCCTTGTGCACAGTAGACACACAATTTTAGTTGAATAAGTAAATATAAATAAAAACTGTCAGTTTATCCTTTCCTCCATAGGTTTGGCTCAGAAACCAGGTTGTGTTGCCTGGCCCAAGGACGTCTTCCACTTGTAACTTAGAATCAGGCCCCTCTTTAATACTGTTCTGCAACTGCTGACTCTAAACCCTAGCCAATCCTAAGCAGTTCTTTAGTTTTCTGTGGTTAAATGCAAACTCTCTTGCTCTCTATATCTCTAAGCTGTTCTTCTTCAGCTGCTTTTATTTATCAAGTGGCATTAGGCTACCGCTTTTCCCTCCCTTTCGGGGTAGAAATGGGCAAGGGATTGGGGGATGGGAAAAGCAGTGACAAATTAATTACATCATATGATACAGAATAAAAGGCAAGGGATTAGCCTTGTTTTTAAATCCCAGCTCTGCCTCTTCTTAGCTCCATGCCCTTGGGAAAATTACTTGTACTTTGTGGGTCTTAGCTTATTCATGTATAAAATAAGGACAAGACCACCAAACTCAAAGAGATGTTGTAATAATTAAATAATGTATGTCATCCACTTAGTGTAGGTGCCTTGACAGCAAGAGGCACTCAATAAATGGAATAGCTGTTTTCCCTGTTTTTGTGGTTGTTACATAATGATATTTGTTCCTAAACTACTCATTAAAGGCAATTCCTCTCAGTGAATGATATATCCTAGTTTCTTTTAGAGTCAGGTCTCTACTCCTTCAAAGCATTTTCATATCATATAACAAAACAAAATCTGAGAAAAAGAGTTGTCTTTAGTAGATCTCTTCATAATGATGGCTTGTTGCAGCACCTTTGTAAGACATCTTAACATAAGTTCCACTGGAGCATCCTCTAGACCAGTGACCTATAAGCATGATCATTTGTACATCTCTACTGGTAAAAAAAAAAAAAAAAATTCAGCACACCAGCATATATCTATATTTATTTTATACACATGAATTACAGGAATGAAAATATTATGCAAAGTAGGAAAATCTAAAACAACTGTTCTTACTGAAAAAAATAAAACATGTTTAAGTTCAAAACCATTGAAACCTCTATGGAATACAAATATCTTTTAGGGACACATTCAATCTCAGTATAAAATATTGTAAATGATATAATCTGCCAATAAGCACGTGAAAAGATGCTCAACACCATAAGAAACTGCAAATCAAAACCACAATGAGATATCACTTCATACCCAATAGGATGGCAGACAATAAGACAGACAATAACAAATGTTGGTAATGATGTGGCAAATGTGAACGCTCGCATATTGCTGGCAAGAATGTAAAATGGTGCAACCACTTGGAAAAATAGTTTGGCAGTTCCTTGAAAAGTTAAAAATAGTTATCATAAAACCCAGAAATTCTATTCCTAGATACATATCAAGAGAACTGAAAGCATAAGTCCACGTAAAAACTTGTACACAAATGTTCATGGAAGCATTATTCATAATAACTAAAAAGTAGAAACAACCCAAATGTCCATCAACTGACGAATGGATTAACAAAATGTGCTACAGCCATTCAATGTAATATTATAGAGCCATAAAACAGAATGAAGTTCTAATGAAACTTGAAAATATGCTAGGTAAAAGAAGCCAGACACAAAAGGGCATATACTATATGATTCCATTGACACGAATTGTCCCGAATAGGCAAATCCATAGAGACAGAAAATAGTTGCCAAGGACTCTAGGAAGATGGGAATTGAAAGTGACTACTAATGGGCTTGAGGTTTCTTTGAGGGTTGTATTCATTTCCTATGGCTGCTGTAACAAATTACCACAAACTTAGTGGCTTAACACAACAAAAACTGATTCTCTTACAGTTCTGGAGGCCGGAGTCCAGGTGAGTCTTATGAAGGTAAAATTCAAGGTTACCTCTAGAGGCTCTGGAGAAGAATCTGTTTCCTTGCCCTTTCTAGTTTCTAGAAGCTGCCTGCATTCCTTGGTTCATGATTCCTCCCTCACATTATCACATCACCTTTTCTTCTGTTTCAGTTGTCACATCACACTTTCTCTTCTCTGTAGTCAAATCTCTGTCTCCTTACAGGGACACTTGTGATTACATTTAGGATACCACTCAGATAATCCAGGATAATCTACCCATCTCAAGGTCCTTAACTTAATCACATATGCAAAGTCCCCTTTATGATATAGGGTGACATTCATAGGTCCCAGAGATTAGGACCTGGATATCTTTGGGGGCCATTATTCAGCTTACCACAGGAATGATTTAAAAATGCTTTGATAGGGGCTTCCCTGGTGGCACAGTGGTTGAGAATCTGCCTGCCGATGCAGGAGACACAGGTTTGAGCCCTGGTCTGGGAAGATCCCACATGCTGCAGAGCAACTAAGCCCGTGTGCCACAACTACTGAGCCTGTGCTAGAGCCTGTGAGTCACAACTACTGAGCCTGCACACCTAGAGCCCGTGCTTTGCAACAAGAGAAGCCACTTCAGTGAGAAGTCCATGCACCGAAATAAAGAGTAGCCCCCGCTCACCGCAACTAGAGAAAGCCTGTGCGCAGCAACGAAGACCCAACGCAGCCAAAAATAAAATTAATTAATTAATTAAAATGCTAGTGGTGGTTAATGAACAGCTTTGTGAATATACTAAAAATCACTGAACTGTACACTTTAAAAGAGTGAACTTCATGATATGTGAATTATATCTTAATAATGCTGTAACTTTCTTAAAAAGACACTGTTGTCAGAAAAATATAGCTATTACATGGCTCAAAAAATAAAAGGCAAATAATTTGTGTATAGCTGTCCTCAGGCATACATAAAAGAATGAAGAAATTCCATAAAGTCAAGGTTAACAGTGCTTCAGATAAACTTCTCAACAATCCATATCGGGAATCAGCATGTCTAATAAAATGACACAACCCCATATACATATATATGTATATATATACACACATACATATATATACACATATGTATGTAAATATCTATAAAATGACACAACTATATATATGTGTATGTGTGTATGTATGTATATATCCTATAAATTCGTTTAACTCATATGCATAAACTGTAATGGATTGCCATATTCTAACAAAGGAGAGATGATGGTACAGCCAGTCTTCACTGTGGAACTCCCACTCTTCCTTTAGGATACCTGGCTACTCTAGGTGATACATGACCATCTGATGGAAGTGCAAGTAAAGAAACCATCAATCCATATATTAAATATTATTTGAGCCTAATTTTACTCTTTTTTGAGATAAAAGATAAATAAGAAATATTCTAATATCTTCTTCTCATACCTCATGGCTGGGCTTATACACAAAACACTTTAGAGACTGCTGCTCTTGACAATACTCCCAAACTTCACTGGATATCAAAGTCACTGGGGAACTCATTAAAAAATAGAGAGCCTAGGCTTCATCTCTAGAGATTCTGATTTCATAGCTCAAGTTATCCACAAACTTTTGAAGACCTTACTCTACACACTAGAAATCACTGCCATTCATTTTTCTATGAAGTCCATAACTTAGACAGAGTAGCTGAGGCAAACAAGTGAAAGAGAAGGAAATACACTCTAACTGAAGCTGTAAGTGTAGCATGATGAAACAAAGTCAATGACATTCTTTTGTTTGACCTGTTTTTGACAATTTCAGATCAAAGTCATATGACCCTGTCAATTGTTTAAGCAAGTTAATTGTTCAAATGACCACTTACATAAGTAGAGGCAGCATGCCATGGCTCTGAAGCCAAAAGAATGGTACCTCTGAGAACATCTTACTCATTACTGTTGAATTAGAACCTAGAGCAACAGGTTCCATCATACTACTATGAGAAGATCTAAGCCCAGCTTTTAATAAAGCTCAAAAACCAGACAACAGGTCCTATATGGCATGAAGTCATCTAAATCACAAAAGATAAGTGATATATACTGAAAACATAAAAAAAGGCATTAGAAAGACAGCCAATTAATAGTACAGTCCACAGGCTTGAACAAATCCTTTTCTGTCAACTCTGAAAAGTCTCTCCAACTTAAAACTAAAGAACCTTAAAACAAAATGTATACATTATCTCCTTTAAATACTACTTCTAGATTTGTATGCATGTTAAAGAGGCATTCCGAGTAATTCTGTACCTATGAAAAGATTGACCAAAAGCTTACTGTCTTAATTCCCAATACTTCCTACACCTTTCACTAACACATGATTTTAGTCATCTAATCAAAGTGAAGACTAATCTGGCAACATTAGTATTTCTGGAAATGAGTCTCTTAGCGATATTTTATCTTGGGCAATGAGAGGGTAAGATCAACACATTTATATAGCATGGAGATGAGTTTAAGCACCACAGATTACAATGCCATTTTTAATAAAAGTTTAATTCTAGGTTCACTTATGGGTATATGATGAATAAGCTTTTCAAAAATTCTAGGTCACTTAAGGGTATATGCAAATTTCTTGGAAGGTACCAAAATAATGCTTTCAATCACTTCTCAAAATCCATAGAGCCTTTCAAACATGTAATGTCATTTAATCTACAACCCTCTTTCAACGATTCCCTCTCTACACCCCATGTCCCCATTTACCCCCCAAAGAAAAACCCACCCCTTGTATAATAAGCTTAAACCAATATATTTGATTCACTGGAATGGCAGAATGGCACACAATTAGCATGATTTTAGTCACGTCATTATTTCTAGCTCAGTGGCATTTATTCAGATGAGCACAATCTGCAACCACTGAGCCCAGCTCTTCTGATGTTAACTGGCATCATTAAAACCCTCCTAGTGTCCAACTTGTTTGATCTTTTAAAGAATGCCCTGCGTTTGTGACTGAGAGCCGGAAACTCACGGCTGGATACCCTGAACAGCGTTCCTGTTTGGTCACAGACTACTCACATCAGTTAATAATCCTCAGAGACCAGGATTCCAATTCAAGAGGGAAAACTTTTCATACAAAAATTCTTTAAACACAAAATAAACAGGAAATGGGATTAAAATAATGAACAGGCGGGGAGAAGGAGCTCTTAAATGTCATAACTTCGAAAGTTGAGAATGTAAAATGTTCAGAGTGAAGTATCTAAAAGATCATAGCAAATCTGGGTATGGCAAAGGGCAGACAGCAGAGGAGAGAGGACTGAATCATAAAAGCAAAAACAGGAAATGATAAAATTTCGAGACCTCAAATTTAAAATTTTCTCTTTTGATTAGTGCTCGACTTTTCATACTCTACAAATACTGTCTGTAAAAAAAAATTAAAACAACCAATTAAATAATAGTTGACTTAAATCTTTTCTATTTAAAGAGAAAAAGCCAATATTTTTATTTTCCCACACATTTCACACGTGTGCTGAATAGCATTCCATTATACAAACCTACCACAGTCAGTTAAAATTTTATTTTGAAAATGAATACCCATATTTAAAAATCTACTCACAGCGTGACAAAGTAAATGTTATAATGTCCACAAATGTTTAATAAAAGGCAAGTTCCTGCTGTCCTTTTAAAGTTAAAAATAAAGCCAAACTACAACTTTCAACTGCAAAGAGTCATTGTGTAGTACATAAAAAGCTCAGCATGGAAATAGATTCAACAAATGTACAAAAAGCGTTTTCATGCCCAGGAAGAACTGAAGGCATCAAAAAACATGCCCCAACTACAAATAATGTAGAGCTCAGTTCAAAAAGACCAGCAAATTCCTTCTCTAATGCATAGCAAACGAAACTTAATCAACTCCTCTGCAAGGTCGAACAGGCAATCCACCTTCAAATGTCTCCACAAACGAAACATAAAAACAACAAAAGAGGTTCCAGAAAGTAATAAATACTGAATCTACAGAAGGCTACGGAACCCTTACTATACATAGCTGAGAAAACCTACTGTGGAACAATGGATCACATTTCCATATTAAATTATATTTATCACACTGAAAAATCCTTAAACAAAATACAGGATTTATACTGGCCATTTTTATACGACACTAACTCCCTAAACCTTCCAAACACAATCCCACTGAAAACATGAGTCCCACTGAAAATCATTCCCACCCCATGATGCACTGAAGGAGGGAGCAGCTAGACAAAGAGTTGGGATGATGGGAGAGGGCAGGGAGAACTACCTTCCCCCATGATTTCAGAAAATAAATCAATAAAAGAGGATAGAATAGCCAAAACATAACCTTGGCATAGGGTATTTCCGGAAAAATAACTGCTGTGACAAATGGCCTGAAGTGAACTCTTCCAGCGGTCAAGAATCCCCAGGAAAGGCCCCTCCCCTCCTTATCTATTGCTCAATTGTACAATACTCCGCTTTGAAAATATAACACCCTCTTGGAGCTGGGCAAGATGAAAGAGCTTTTCTTCATGATCCCGCAACGCCTATTAATTTTTGCTACAACAGACTCACAGCTGATTAAGAAAACAGAGGGCTAGCACTGCCTCACATTCCCATCTCAGGACTTAAGAGAGAAAAATCTTAAAAGTGAATAAGCCCTCTTTTTCAGTACAATGTATTGATTTTCATTTCTGCACACACCAAAAGCTGTTTCTCTTCCAACCGTGGGCAATTTGTTTAGACTGGAAGTCATTTTCCTCCTTGAAACATCAGAAGCAATGTTATTAGATTCCTATGCAGTTAAAGAATTATCTTTCAGAAATATTATGACTCATTCACTACCACCCAGAGCACAGGTTTAGAAATCAATGGCTGAAGGAGTAAAATTTAAACTGTCCCCAAAGTACATTAACACTTTTATCACAAGTGGAAAAGCAACATGATAGAGTGGAAAAGCACAAGAAGTATAGTTAAACCAAAGAGTATTCGAATCTCCATGTTATCACATATTTATGTTAATTTGGATGTTACTTTGACTTCCCAGACTCATGAGCAATAGCACCTACATTACAAGATTATTATGAAGTGCCATATAGAATATAATGGATACCAAATGCCAAACATATTCACTAGCATGAAAAATGCAGCTTTTATAGTTTTCTTTTATTAAAATATAACAGTTCAATGAATCCTGATAATGTATACACTATTGTAACCACCATGCCCATCAAAATGCAGACCATGGGGAGGGTGGGAGGGAGGGAGACGCAAGAGGGAAGAGATATGGGAACATATGTATATGTATAACTGATTCACTTTGTTATAAAGCAGAAACTAACACACCATTGTAAAGCAATTACACTCCAATAAAGATGTAAAAATAAAATAAAATAAAATAAGCTATAAGGATGTATTGTACAACATGGATAATATAGCCAATATTTTAAAACTATATAAATGGAGTATAACCTTTAAAAAAGTGTGAATCACTATATTGTACACCTGAAACTTATATAATATTGTATAGCAACTGCACTTCAATAATAAAAATTAAAAAAAAAGATGCAGACCATGGAAATATAATGTGAGCCACAGAGACTTCCCTGGTGGCGCAGTGGTTAAGAATCCACTTGCCAGTGCAGGGGACACAGGTTCGATCCCTGGTCCAGGAAGATCCCACATGCCACGGAGCAACTAAGCTCATGAGCCACAACTACTGAGCCCACGTGCCACAACTACTGAAGCCCAAGCGCCTAGAGCCTGTGCTCCGCAACAAAAGAAGTCGCCGCAATGAGAAACCCGCACACTGCAACGAAGAGTAGACCCCTCTAGCCGCAACTAGAGAAAGCCCATGCACAGCAACAAAGACCCAACACAGCCAAAAATAAACTAAATAAATTTTTTAAAAAAGAAAAATATAATGTGAGCCACATACACAACTGAAAATTTTCTAGTAACCACACTAAAAAAAGTAAAGGGAGACAGACGAAATTAATTTGAATATATTTTATTTAACCCAATCTATCCAAAATATTATCATTTTATGTAACTGATTCAAAACTATTATCAATGAGATACTTTATATATTATTTCATACTAAGGCTTAGATCTGTTGTATATTTTACACTGGCAGCACATCATAATTTGAATTGGCTACAGTTCAAGTGCTTACTAGTCTCTGTGGCTAACAGCTCTTATATTAGACAGTGCAGATACAGACCGCAATCCAGAAAATTTCCTCATGTCCCTTTCTAGTCTACCCTTCTCCCCACCCCAAGTTAACTGCTATGCTGATTTCTACCCTCACAGATAAATTCTGCCTAATCTTGAATTTCATAAAAATGAGATGTATAGACTTCTTGTGACTGGCTTCTTTCACCGAACATGCTTTTGGGATCAGCCATCTTGCTGCAAGTGGCAGTGGTCCATTCCTTTTTATCGCTGAAGAGCATTCCGCTGTACAAATACAATACCCATTTGGTTTGTTTCCAAATATGCTATAATCAATAAAGCTGAAATGAACACTCTTGTACAAGTCTTTTTGTGGACATGTTTTCATTTAACTCAGGTAAGTATCTAGAAGTGGAAATGTTGGATCATAAGGTAGGTTTATGTTCATCTTTTTAAGAAACTGCCAAATACTTTCCCATAGTGGTTGTATCATTTTATATCCCTGACAGTAATGTATGAGATATCAAATTACTTCATACTTTCTCCAATGGTTCGTATTGTCACTCTTTTTAAGATTAGTGATTTCATTGGTATATATGTTTCCCAACGACCAACAATGTTGACATTTTTCCATGTTTACTAGCCAATCATATGACGTCCTTTTTGAAGAGTGGTTTGGAAAGAAGAAGGGAGAGTTGTTGCACAGACAAACTGAGATTACTTATATAAAGTTATTTGTGGGCTTCCCTGGTGGCACAGTGGTTGAGAGTCCGCCTGCTGATGCAGGGGACACGGGTTCATGCCCCGGTCCAGGAAGATCCCACATGCCGCGGAGCGGCTGGGCCCGTAAGCCATGGCCGCTGAGCCTGCGTGTCTGGAGCCTGTGCTCCACAACAGGAGAGGCCACAGAGTGAGAGGCCCATGTACTGCAAAAAAAAAAAAAAAAAAAAAAAAAGTTATTTGTAACATTAAAATATGGGATGCACTTGCAAGGACTACCTGGGTCAGGCAGATAACGTAAATCTAAAAGCCAAGGAAAATGCTGCAAATTAGAGTACACAATCCTCTGAAGGAGGCTGTTAAATGTTACTTAGTACCAAGGCCTCCATCCCATGTGGAAAAGCAGGCCAGGTTCTGTAAGATCTTCCTCTCTTATCAAGAGAGGGTAGATACCTGTATTTTTATTTTTAACTAATATTAGAATTAATGTAAAGTATTAATCCTATGATAATCAAAGAATATAGGCCATAAGTTTTCAAACTTTGATTTATATAAATGTTAGTGGTTTTTATAAAGACAAACATCCCTACTATGGTAAACATTAAACCATTCAGAACTGTTACTGATTGCTGGTCAAAGATGATAACTATTAAGACAAGGACAGGCAATCTACCAAAGACAGATGACAAAATCATTTCAAGTGGCAAGGCAACAATGCCCCAGAGACAGAAAGAAAAAGTTGGTTAGGGCAGCTCCTGTTTCCTCTTTCCCAGCTAGCCTCCTAAATGACAGAACATATTCTATGCTATTCTTACTCTTCAGTGATTATCCACATTATGTAATTCTAGTAAGAATGAAGGTAACAGCTAATAATACTTCAGTGGCAGTGCCTACCTAGGAGTATATGCATTATTTGGGGAGAGCAGAAGAAAAGATATATGTTGATGGGATATAAAACAGTATAGCTGCTTTGGAAAATAGGTTGGCAGCTACTAAAATGTTTAAACATAGAGTGATATGATCCAGCAATTTCCCTCTTAGATATATACCCAAGAAAAATGAAATATATGTTCACATAAGAACTTGAACATGAATGTTCATAGCAGCATTATTCATAATAGCCAAAAAGTGGAAACAACCCAAATGTCCATCAACTGATGAATGGATAAATAAAATGTGGTGCAGCCATATAGTCCAGTATTACTTACCTATAAAAAGGAATGAAATATTGATACATGCTACAACATGGGTGAATCTTGAAAACATTATGCTAAGTAGAAAGCCAGTCACAGAGACTTCCCTCATGGTCCAGTGGTAAAGAATCCACCTTCCAATGCAGGGGACATGGGTTCGACCCCTGGTCAGGGAACTAAGATCCCACATGCCACAGGGCAACTAAGCCGGAGCGCCACAACTAAGAAGCTCACACGTCTCAACTAGAGAGCCCGCATGCCACAAACTACAGAGCCTGTGTGCCCTGGAGCCCGCGTGCCACAACTAGAGAGAGAAAACCCACCACCACAACTAGAGGGAAGCCCACACGCTGCAATGAAGAGACCGCGCGCCACAACAAAATATCCCGCGTGCCACAACTAAGACCCGACACAGCCAAAAAATTTAATTAAATAAATATTTTTTAAAAAGCCCGTCACAAAAGGCCGCATATTGCATGACTTTGTTTACATGAAATGTCCAGAATAGACAAATCCATACAGACAAAAAATAGATTAGTGGCTCCCTATGGCTGGGGGGGCAGGGGCGGGCATGGGGGTATGGAAAGTGTGAAGTTTCTTTTTGGGGTAACAAAAATGTTCTAAAAGTGATTGTGATGATGGATGCACAACTTAAAATATTCAAAAACTGACTGAATTTTACTCTATAAATGGGTGAGTTGGATAGCATGTGAATTATATCTCAATACAACTGTTTTCATAAAAAGAAAGAAAAACTAAAGATACTAGTGATCCGTACAGCCTCTTTCTTCTAGTCCTAAACATTCTTTCCCTCTGCCACCTGATGTTGCTGCTTAAAATTTAGAGAAGCATTCCTTTGATGCTGTATCTCTCCTCTGCACTATTTCTGAATTTCAAATATCAATACATTTAGTGTACTTAACACAATGCTCTCCCCTACTTAGGCTGTGAGCTCCTTGAAGGCTGAAAATGTCTCATAAATCTTTATATCCAGAGAGCCTTGCACAGCCTGGCTTCAGTTTTCAGTATTTTTATTTTAAAGGTGATGCTTTTGGTGTCCTGCCTAGGGAATTCTTGCCCAACATGTGCGCTGCAGTGGACACAGGCTTGGGGGGAAGCTGCGCCATCTCCTTTTCCCTTGCTCTCCTTGCCACGTCTACTCATCAGAGAATGAATAAACGACAACTTGGCAGAACACTGCTGAAAGGCTGCCAACCCTTCTATTTGAACATCTTCTGGAACAGGCAACAAACTTTATGAAATTACGAGATAAACAGGATCCCTTTTACACTTACAACCCATAAACCCACAAAACAAAACAATGACAACATTTTCTTAGAAGTGTAAAATAAAAAGTATGGATTTAAATATGATCTCTAGTCAACAAGATGAATTTCAAAAACGTCTTTTAAAAGCACTCGTAATAACAATACATCAATGATTTAAGAATAAAATTAGTAAAAATATATATTTAACTTTTTATAACTTATACCTGAAAGTCTATAATGGATTAAACCACTTCCTCCCCTCTCTAATTAATAGTTCTCTAAAGCCCCAAAGCGAAGCCTACATGGGACAAATTCACTGTGAGGAAAGAATATTCATTTTAAACCTTTTCTTTCCTTGTAATCTTTGGGTAAAAGAGACCCTGGGCTCCTGGTAACAAGCAGAATGATCATAACAAGAATAAAGGCTACCTTAGACTCAATGAAGTGATGATATAACTGAATTGTTCTCTCTAGTAACAAATAATACTGCCAGAAACTTGGGTACAAATTGCTACATTACACCTTTCTCTCGCATGCTCGAGTAAACATGGAAAGTTACTTAAAAAGTAAGCTATTTAATAAGATCATAAAAAATCCATAAAACTCTAAAATATTTAGGGCAAGAAAATAATCCAAAAGAAAGGAAAAACTTTACATATGTAATTAGTTCTTAGACTAATTATAAAGAGAGAAAAATGGGAAGCAAGTTTAAAATCTAATCTAAAATGAATTATTTGATTACATATGATACTTTCACTCAATGGAAAATAATTAAGCCATTAAAACCTGTAGCCACATCAAAAATCTTTCTAGTAAAATGTAAAGTAAATTGAGAAGATGGCAAGTGTAAAATATATATGTGTAAAGAAAATACAATGGGAAGGAAAATGGAAAAATCAAAATAGTTTTGTGAGACGTTGATATGGGATACTTTTCTTTTCATTATCCGAAGTAAATGTGATGCTATAAAAACCTAATGTCTTTAAAAGTAGTACAGAAGCACTTCAATACAGCTTTAAAATATAAAATTTAACAATAACCCATAAAACACTAAAAATTAATCTATTTTGGCTCAAATATCTTTTTCATTAGGATCTCTATGCAAAGCCTAAATAATTAAAAATCTTATGCATTAACATACTGCAAAGGAAATAGACAAGTACGAGGGAAAGAGCATAAACTTAATGCTCACAAAAAGATTTATCCATTTAATATCACAGCATGACAAGGTCAACTGAACACAAACATGACTAGCAAAAACATAGAGTGATAGTACATGAATTATATCTCAATAAAGCTGTTTGAAAAAAATAGTGATTAACACATAGTCTTTGAATTCAGGCACACCTGTGTTTGAATCCTGGCCCTACCACATTTTAGCTGGATGACTTTGGGCAATTATTTAACCTCTGTCAGCCTCCCAGAAGAAAACAATACCTTATCACATAGTGAGCTTTTTTTCGGTAAGATTAAATCATATAATAAATATAACAATTGTAGTATATAGTGCTTACTATACAGAAAGCCCTCAATGAATCAATAGATGCTTACTACTACTATTATTAAAATAGCTCTAATAGTTTTCCAGCTGAAAGCACTCTGCTAATTTCACATAAAAACAAAGAAAATGTCATATGTGGACAAAATAGCTAAGTAAAACATATGTGTCCTTCTCTGATATTTCATATGGCTTGATAAGCTCTCTTTGTAGTAAAAGGCCCATAAAAGAGTTCACGATTTCCCAGTATCCTTTACTTAGAAGCAAGAAGACAAAATTGTTTTACTAATCATTCCTATAGGAATGAAATGTAACTTGGCTGACCAGAGAAGTTAAAAGCAATGGAGAAGAGAATATGCAAAGGATCTGAATAGACATTGCTCCAAAAAGATACACAAGTGGCCAATAAACACAGGAAAAGATGCTCAATATCCCTAGTCATCAGGGAAATGCAAATCAAAGCCACATGAGATACCACTTCATACTCACTAGGAAGGCTACAGTTAGAAAAAAAAGCAGATAACAAGTGTTGCTGAGGATGGGGAGAAATTAGAACCTTCACTTACTGCTGGTGTGAATGTAAAATGGCACAGCCACTTTGGAAAACAGTTCTGGAAGTTCCTTAAACAGTTAAACACAGACTAACCATATAATCCAGCAATTTTATTCCTGGTGTATATCCCTCAAAAATGAAAACATATGTCCGTGCAATAGCCTGTACACAAATATTCATAGCAGGATTATTCATAATAACAGAAAGCAGCAAAAATCCAAATGTCCATCAACTGATGAATGGATAAATAAAATGTAAGATAGTCATATTAAATATTATTCGACCATAAAAAGAAATGAAGTATTGATACATGCTATAACACCAATGAACCTTATAAATATGTTAAGTGAAAGAAGCCAGATACAAAAGACAATATACTGTCTTCATTCAGATGGAATCCATCCTTTCAATCTCTCACTGGAGACCATGATTAATGATTAAGCAGTAGTAATTGTAGGTTTAATCTGACCCTACCAAGGACAAATGAATTTCATGATGATGACTTTCAAAACTGAAGAGTCCATCGTCAACCTTAGGAAAAAGAGCTCAACTCATTACACAAAGGCAAGGATGGGAAAGCCCAGTAAAAGCTAATTTTGGATGGTTTTCCAACTGAGGTAAATATTTTCTTAAACATAGGATTATTCAATTTACTCTTATTCTTTTTGGTTTTTAAAATTTCACTGTTTTAGGCTGTCTTTCTGTATTCTTAATTATATTTGATAGTCAAGAATCTACAGAGAAATAGAGAAATCTCTTCCAAATGTTTCTGGGAAGAAGACTTATAACTATGCTGAATATTTTCATTCTTGAAACTCTTGGCAGCCATCAGTGCTTCACACATGATATCAATTAGAAGACAGAATAAATAGCTTCATAGAAGGCAGGCTGGCTTCTGTAGATAGCATGCTGGCAAAAAACCAAAAGATTAGCCCAAAATTACTAAATGTGGACTGGCAAGGGCCACCAAATTGAGTATATTTTACAACTTAAACACACATCACAGGACACAACAGCAGCAGCTTCACAAACAATGAATACACACACAAAAAGCTTGGAAAGGCTTAAGCAAGGTCCATCAAGGGGGACTAGTTTATTTCTACTTATTTAGATGAACATAAAGTTATTCATTACCGAACATAAAAAAAAATATTTTTATAACCAAAATTAATTGTGATGCAGTCAGTTTCAACAAATTTCACAACTCCAGACATTTGTAATATCTATAATGAAAACATGGTAAATAACACTTATTCATGACTAGTAAGCAACAATAAAATAGTGGGTTCATCCCCTAGACAAAAAAGAGAGATGAAAAAGAAGGGATAAAGAAATAAGTATTCTTTGGAATAAAATGAAGTTAACTGATTACTGATATTGGTTTTTGACTTATGAATGCCCATCTTATTACAAAAAGGATTTAAAGAGGCTAGTATCTATTTGTTAGAAGGACAACGTATTAAATTCTTATCTCATTTGCAATATTTCAGTTGAAGTTTCTTAAAAGTGAATTTTGATAAAAATATTATAAGGGATTTGGATTTTATAACATTAAAAGAGAGAGGGGGTGGGAAGAGAGAAACACAATAAGAAAGAGAAATGCCTTTAACCAACCAAAGGAAAGGAGTATTGAGGTACCAATTAAGACACAGGCTTTATTAAATAAAATACTTAGACATGATGCCTCAATTCCTCTAGAGGACAATGGAACATAAGAAGGTAGTTGCTATAGAATGAATGTTTGTATCCACCCCTCTAAATTCATATGCTGAAATCCTAATCCCCAAGGTGGTGGTATTAGGAGATAGGGTCTTCGGAAGGAGATTAGGTCATGAGGGTAGAACCTTCATGCCAGGGATTATAAGCAGACTACAGAGAGCTACCTTGCCCCTCTGGCTATGTGAAATTACAGTGAGAAGACAGCTGTCTATAAGGAAGACAGCTGGCTATGAACCAGGAAGTAGGCCCTCACCAGACAGTGAAAGGGCCAGTGCCTTGATCATAGACTTCCCAGCCTCCAGAACTGTAAGAAATAAATAATTGATGTTAATAAGACACTCAGATAATGTTATTGTTATAGCCTCCTGAATGGATTCAGACTATAAGATGGTCTGATAGTGGGCTCAGAATTATCTTTATGAGTAGTGGTTTGGATTCAGGGAATGGATTTGGGGCTACATATGCAACAATCCCAAGTGGTCTCCTTTAAATATAGAAAAAAGCTTTATATATACCAAAAGCTTTAGCAGTGAAGGGTTAGGATACCATCTGGAAAAAGAAACTAAGTAACTAAGTCACTATCATATATTATGTGAGTTTCAGAGGAGAGATTAAAAAGACTACTTAGACCCTCCTTGAGGGCATTGACTATAACCAATTTTTCAGGAACAAGTTTGAAATTTAAAGAACACCTACGTGGGTAGACATTATGCTAGGTCTCTTTTGTTTGTAATCCCATTTTATCCTCATTTGAGGAAATAAGGCTCAAAGAGGTTAAGTAAATCGGTCAGAGGACACACAGCTAATAGCTGGTATATAGGAGGTACATGGTATGTCTGCCTAAATACAAAGATGCTTTCTACCACATCAGGCAACAATTTTTTATATCTCCAGTCCTAACTACAGTTAATGATGATATCTTACAGAAGTGAAATGAGAAAAATCACTTCTTATGAGTTAATAAGCATCTATAGACAGCAGAGCCTTAGAATAACAAAGGATGGGTGGAGAACATAATGGAATCACAGACAAAATTACCACTTCTTAGTGGTAATTAGGAAGAAAAACTTAATTTATTAGGAAGAAAAACATAATTTCAGAAACAAGTAGATTTGTTTGAAAAAAATAATAAAAAGGAAATACTCCCAAATGGTAGAATTATTTATTATGAAAGTAATATAATTATTAAAGTGATACTTTCCATTTCCAGATGACTGACTGAAGCAGTAAAAAACAAAAGTCCTGATTATGTGAACTATTTCCCTGCTGTAATAGGACTCTACCATGAAACCCTAATAGCTTTGCCAACTACAGGGTACCCAGTCTGAAAGACTATCCTTAGTACACATCACTTCCTAAACAGTAATAATGTTTACTGCCTGCTAAAATAAGTGTTAGGCCAAAAGAACATTATTCTCAAACCAAGATACTGAGCAGTTATCTAACCTCCTTCTGAGGTCTATTTTCCTCATCTATAAATGTTATAATCCCTATATTGAAGAGTTGTTGAGGAACAGAAATGAAAAGTGCTTACTTAGCACAAGGACACGATCATATATACACTAAATAGAGTCATTGCTTGTATGATTATATTATATTCATTATCATATCAACCATAATTACCAAAAGCTAAGAGAATTCTACTTAATCTCATTCACCAAAGAACAACAATTGTATAGGTATGTTCACTGTGTCAAAAAAAATTGGTTAGGAAAGAATCAATCAAGATGGCAGAGTAGAAGGACATGGAACTCACCTCCCCCCATGAACACATCAAAAATACATCAACACGTGAAATAATTCTCACTGAAAACTAACTGGAAACTGGCAGAAAGATTCCTATACAACCAAGGATATAAGAAAGATCCACACAGAATCTGGAAGGGAAGAGAAGGATCTGTGCCCCCTGGGAGGGGACTCATAGAAAAAGGAGATTACATAGGAGGAGACCCCTGCTGGGGAGCAGGCAGTGCAAGCCATAGATTGGGCGCCCCAGTCCTGGTGTCGGACACAGGGAAGACAAGCCGCCTTGGCTGGTTGTAGAGCTGTTGGAACTAACAGGAGGGCTGTGAAGAACATGCAAGGACTGGCTTGCTCCTGAGGCAGGGTGGCGAGGACAGATTGAGGATGGTTCCAGTGGCTGCCCAGTTTTCTGCAATTAGCCCAGCATATGCCTCAGCCTGAGCCAAGAAAATGCTCCAGTCCCGCTTACTCTACCACACTAGAGAAGGGGCTGCCATCACCAGGGAGAGAGCTCATATCTTAGTACTGAGATGCAGAGGAAACTTGGAACTAGGGCAACATCTGAGCACAGTGTGGGCAGCCATTGCTGGCATTACCAGGCACTGTATCAGGGGTAGTCTTGATCTCTGAGTGAAGCCAGACTGCTGCACCCACACCCTAACACATGCCCAGTGCTAAAGGGAGCCCTGCTTACCCTGAAGCACAGCTTCTCAACAGGGCGGGAGTGGCAGAGGCTGGGGGTAGTGACTGGATGTGAGTGACAGCAGAGACTCAGCTGGGGCTGTCATTATTGGTGCCTGCAAAGGGGGCACATTAGAGGCAGCCTGGACCTCTGTGGCCAGCGCATCACATGCTGGCATGGGCCCCTCTTCCTCCAGCACTCCTCCTCTCTGGGGCAAGGGTACAGTGCTGGGAGTGGGAGACAAACACATTTAAGGGAACAGAGACAGCTTGGACCCAAACCTCAGGGCTTCCACTCCATCAACTTTGGACCTGACCCTGCCCCCAATAGGGTGCTAATGGCCAATGAGCAGAGGGGAAGCCACACCTCACACTTGGCTCTGGCCCTGGTTCCTCCATCTCCAACCCTACTTCCTGCAAGATGATAACTGTCAGCATACCCTGAGGAAATGCATGGCTTTTGTTCACATCAAATCCAGCTCTCCCACCAAAGGCACTGGGCACACAGACTGTAGAGAGACACTCCCACATAAGGACACCTCTTCAAGACTGCAATAGGTAACTATTTCATCTAATTTCACAGAGACAGAGAAAGTTAAGTGAAGTAAGAAGACAGAGGAACTAGTCTTGATTGAAAGAGCAAGAGAAAACCCCTGGGAAAATAAATAATGAAATAGAAATAAACACTTTACAAGATAAAAAATTCAAAGTATTAGTAATAAGAATGCTAACTAAATTAGGGAAAAGAATAGATGAACACAGTGAGAATTTTAACAAGGAACTAGAAAATATACAAAAAGAACCAATCAGAACTGAAGAATACAGTAACTGAAATGAAGAACTCACTGAATAGGAGACTATGTGATACAGAAGAACATAAATGATCTGGAAGATAGAATAATGGATATTACCCAATCAGAACAGCAAAAAGAAAAATAAATGTTAAAAAATGAGAACAGTTTAAGAGATTTCTGGAAAAACATGAAGCATACCAACACTGGCATTATAATGGTTTCAGAAGGAGAGGGGAGAGAAAGGGGGTGAAAATGTTTTTGATGAAATTATGGCTGAAAAAGTCCCAAACCTGAACAAGGAAACAAGATATCCAGATACAGGAAGCAACAGAGGGAATCCAAACAACATGAACCCAAGAGACACACACCAAGATATATCATAATTAAATGGCAAAAGTAGAAAATAAAGAGAATTATTTTTTTGGCCATGCCAAGTGTTATGTGGGACCTTAGTTCCCAGACCAGGGATCAAACCCATGTCCCTGCAGTGGAAGCTCAGAGTCTTAACCACTGGACTGCTAGGGAAGTCTGCAAAAAGAGAATTTTAAAGGCAGCAAGAGAAAAACAAAGAGTCATATACAAGAGAACCCCCATAAGGCTATCAGCTGATTACTCTGCAGAAACTTTGCAGGCCAGAGGTAGCGGCATGATATATTCAAAGTGCTTAAAGGGAAAAATCTGCAACCTAGGATACGCTACCCAGCAAGATTATTATTCAGAATTAAAGCTGAAATAAAAACAAACTTCTCAGACAAGCAAAAACTAAAAAAATTCATCAATACTAAAGCTACCCTAAAGTAATGTTAAAAGGTCTTTTTTAAGTGTTAAAGAAAGAGCTATAATAAGAAGTAAAAATTTATAAGAAAGGAAAAATCCCACTATGAAAGGCAAATATATAGTAAGGACTGAGGATCAACCACTTAAATAAACTAGTATGAAGATTAAAAGACAAAAAATTGTAAAAGCAATTATAACTACAATTTAAAAAATGAAGATGTAAAATAGGACATCAAAACACAAAATGTAGGGGAGGTGTATCTTTTAGAATATATTTAAAATTAAATGACTACCAGTTAAAAATAAGTAGATATGGTTATAGGTCAACATGAACCACAAATCAAAAACCTACAATAGATACCAAAAAACTAGAAAGAAACACAAGCATACTACTAAGGAAAATCATCAAACCATAAGGGAAGAAACAAACAGAAGAAGAAATGAACAGAGAAGAACTACAAAAACAACTGGAAAACAACAAGTAGTAAAATGGCAATAAGTATATACCTGTCAGTAACTTTAAATGTCAGTGGACTAAATGCTCCAATCAAAAGACACAGTGGCTGCTTGAATAAAAAATCAAAACCTGTCTATACGCGGCTTACAACTGACTCACTTTAGAGCGACACACACAGAGTGAAAGTAAGGGGATAGAAAAAGATATTTCATGCAATCAGAAATGACAAGAAAGTGGGGGTAGCAATACTCATTTCAGACAAAATAGACTTTTAAAACAAAGTCTATAACAAAAGACAAAGAAGGGTATTATATAATGATAAAAGGATCAATACAAGAAGAGGATATTAAACTCGTTAACATATATGCACTCATACAGTAGGACCTATATATACAAAGCAAATATTAACAGACATAAAGGGAGAAACTGACAAAAAACAATAAAACTAGGGAACTTTCACACTCCACTTACATCAATGGACACATCATCTAGATAGAAAATCAATAAGGCAACCATAGTCTTAAATGACACAATAAACCAGATAGCTTAATAGATATCTACAGGACATTCCATCCCAAAGCAGCAGAATATGCATTCTTTTCAAGTGCACATGGAACATTTTCCAGAAGAGATCAAATGCTGGCCACAAAACAAGTCACAACCAATTCAAGAGGATATAAATTATATCAAGCATTTTTTCCAATCACAGTGGTATGAAACTAGAAATCAATTACAGAAAGAAAACTAGGAAAATAACAAACACCTGGAGACTAAACAACATGCTACTAAAAAACCAACGGTCAATGAAGAAATCAAAGAGGAAATCAGAAAATACCTTGAGACAACTGAATATGGAAACACAATTTTCCAAAATCTATGGGATGCAGCAAAAGCCCTGCTAAGAGGGAAGTTTATAGTGACACAAGCCCTCCTCAAAAAACCAAGAAAAATCTCAAATAAACAACCTAACCTACCACCTAAAGGAATTAGAAAAAGAAGAACAAACAAAGCCCAAAGTCACCAGAAGGAAGGAAATAATAAAGATCAAAGAGGAAATAAATAAAATAGAGACCTAAAAACAAAAAAAAGATCAATGAAACCAAGAGCTGGTTTTTTGAAAAGATGAGCAAAACTGATAAACTTTAGCCAGGCTCATCAAGAAGAAATGAGAGAGGAAAAAAATAAACAAAATAAGAATTGAAGAGGAGAAATAACAACTGATACCACAGAGATACAAAAAATCATAAGAGAATACTACAAATAGTTATATGTCAACAAATTGAACAACCTAGAAGAAATGAACAAATTTCTAGAAACATGTAACCTGCTAAGGCTGAATCAGAGAGAGACAATCTGAACAGACTGATCACTAGTAGTGAAATTGAATTTATAATTAAAAAAAAAAAATTCCCAGTGAAGTCCAGCATCAGACAGCTTCAAAAGGGAATTCTACCAAACATATAGAGTTAATACCTATCCTTCTCAAACTATTCCAAAAAACTGAAGAGAATGGAACACTCACAAATTCATTCTATGAGGTCACCATTACACTAATACCAAAACCAGAAAAACACATCCCCCAAAAACAGATTTCAGGCCAATATCTTTGATGAATATAGATACAAAAGTCCTCAAAAAAATATTAGAAAACTGAATCCACTGATACATAAAAAGGATCATACACCACGATCAAGTGGGATTTATTTCAGGGATGCAAGAATAATTCAATATTCGTAAATCAATGTGGAACACAACATTACCAAAGAGAAGGATAAAAATCATGTGATCGGGGGCAGAGTCAAAATGACGGGGTAGGAGGATGTGGAGTTTGCGTCTCCTCAAAACTAGGGCACCTACCAGGCACTAGTGGGGGACCTCAGACACCTAAGGGGATGGGAGAAATGCCTGCGCAACCAGGTAGGACGTGGGAGGGAAGAAGGCGGGGGAGGAAAAGTGGAGGTGGGATGGGACCAGCACGCCTGAGGGGTGGCTGGGGGAGAAGAGGGGTTCCCACGGTCAGAGGGGTCCACTCAGGGCGACGGGATCAGCAGGGATGGAGAGAGACCTTTGGGGAATCAGAGGGGAATGCAGCCAGCATCTCCCCAACTTGCTCAGGCCCCAGCAAGCCTGCTGGGGTCCCAGGCTTGAACCTCTGCCCTCCAGGGCCCCTCCAGCTGGGCGGGTCCTGAGGACATGGGAGGGAAGGTGGCGAGGAAAAGTGGAGGTGGGATGGGACCAGCCCCTGAGGGGCAGCTGTGGAACAGGAGGGATTCCCATGCTTGGAGGGGGCCACTCCCAGTAAGGGGATCAGTGGGGATCAGGAGAGACCTTCGGGGGATAGGAGGGGAACACAGCCAGCATGTCCCCTGCCCACTCGGGCCCCAGCAAGAATGCTGGAATCCTGGGCCTGAACCTCCACCCTCTGAGACTTCCTCTGGCTGCATGAGTCCTGAGCCTAAGCCCCACCCGCCCAAGGCTTCTTCCAGCCTTTTTTTTTTTTTTTTTTTTCCTGCTGAGGTTCTGTTTTGCATTGTTGTTGTTTCATTTTTATTTTTCTAACTTTATTTTATTTTTTATTGTTTCTTATTGTTCTGCTCCTTTTGGTTTGTTACATTTTTTTTTTCTTTTTTTGCCACACCACATGGCTTGCAGGGTCATGGTTCTCAGGCCAGACGTCAGGCCGGAGCTCCAGTGGTGGGAGCACCAAGGCTGAGCCACTGGAATGACAGAGAGGTACAGGCCCAAGGGAATATTAATCGGTGTGAGCTTTCCCAGAGGTCCTCATCTTGACACTAAGACCTGGCTCCACCCAACTGCCTGCAAACTCCAGTGCTGCAAGCCTAACAGCAAACAACCAGCCAGACAGGAACACAGCCGCACCCATCAAAAAAAATGAGATGACAAAAAAATATGCTACAGGCAAAGGAGCAAGCTAAATCCCACAAGACCAAATAAGTGAAGAGGAAATAGGGAACCTACCTGAAAAAGAATTCAGAGTAATCATAGTAGATGATGATACAGAATCTTGGAAACAGAATGAAGGCACGGATTGAGAAAATACAAAAAATGTTTAACAAGGACCTGGAAGAACTAAAGAACAAGCAAACTGTTATGAACAACACAATAACTGAAATGAAAAATACACTAGAAGGAATCAATAACAGAAAAACTGAGGCAGAAGAACGAATGAGTGAGCTGGAGGATAGAATGGTGCAAATAACTGCCAAAGAGCAGAATAAAGAAAAAAGAATGAAATGAGGACAGCCTCAGAGACCTCTGGGACAACACTGAATGCACCAACATTCGAATTATAGGGGTCCCAGAATAAGAAGAGAAAGAGAAAGAGTCTGAGAAAACATTTGAAGATATTACATTCAAAAACTTCCCTAACATGGGAAAGGAAAAAGCCACACAAGTCCAGGAAGCACAGAGAGTCTCATACAGGATAAACCCAAGAAGAAACACACCAGGACACATAATAATCAAAGTACCAAAATTTAACTGAAAGAAAAAATATTAAAAGCAAGGGAAAAGCAACAAATAACATGCAAGGGAATCCCCATAAGGTCCTCAGCAGATTTTTCAGCAGAAACTCTGCAGGCCAAAAGGGAGTGGCAGGATATATATACATATATATATATATATATATATATATATATATATATATTATTTTTTTTTTTTTTTTTTTTTTTTTTTTTGCGGTACGTGGGCCTCTCACTGCTGTGGCCTCTCCTGTTGCGGAGCACAGGCTCCGGATGTGCAGGCTCAGCGGCCATGGCTCACGGGCCTAGCTGCTCCGCGGCACGTGGGATCTTCCCAGACCGGGGCACGAACCCATGTCCCCTGCATCGGCAGGCGGACTCTCAACCACTGCGCCACCAGGGAAGCCCCAGGATATATTTAAAGTGATGAAAGGGAAAAAACTACAACCAAGATTACTCTACCCAGCAAGGATCTCATTCAGATTCGACAGAGAAACCAAAAGCTTTACAGACAAGAAAAAGCTAAGAAAATTCAGCACCACCAAACCAGCTTTACAACAATTGCTAAAGGAACTTCTCTACACAGGAAACACAAGAGAAGAAAAAGACCCACAAAAACAAACCTAAATCAATTAAGAAAATGGTGGGGCTTCCCTGGTGGCGCAGTGGTTGGGAGTCTGCCTGCCAATGCAGGGGATGCAGGTTCGTGCCCCAGTCCGGGAAGATCCCACGTGCCACGGAGCGGCTGGGCCCGAGAGCCATGGCTGCTGAGCCTGCGCATCCAGAGCCTGTGCTCCGCAAGGGGAGAGGCCACGGGAGTGAGAGGCCCGCATACCGAAGGAAAAAAAGATGGTAATAGGGACATACATATTGATAATAACCTTAAATGTAAATGGATGAAATGCTCCAACCAAAAGACATAGACTGGTTGAATGGATACAAAAGCATGACCAGTATATATCTTGCCTACAAGAGACCAACTTCAGACCCAGGGACAGATACAAACTGAAAGTGAGGGAATGGAAAAAGATATTCCATGCAAATGGAAATCAAAAGAAAGCTGGAGTAGCAATACTCGTATCAGATAAAACAGACATTAAAATAAAGAATGTGGGCTTCCCTGGTGGCGCAGTGGTTGAGAGTCCGCCTGCCGATGCAGGGGACACGGGTTCGTGTCCCGGTCTGGGAAGATCCCACATGCTGTGGAGCGGCTGGGCCCATGAGCCATGGTCGCTGAGCCTGTGCTCCGCAATGGGAGAGGCCACAACAGTGACAGGCCCACATACCGCAAAAAAATAAATAAATAAATAAAATAAAAAATAAAGAATGTTACAAGAGACAAGCAAGGACACTATATAATGATCAAGGGATCAATCCAAGAAAAAGATATAACAATTATAAATATTTATGCACCCAACATAGGACTGCCTCAATAGATAAGGCAAATGCTAACAGCCATAAAAGGAGAAATTGACATTAACACAGTAATAGTGGAGGACTTTAACACCCCACTACCACCAATGGACAGATCATCCAGACAGAAAATTAATAAGGGAACACAAGCTTAAAATGACACAACAGACCAAACAGACTTAATTAATACTTACAGGACATTCCACCAGAAAGTGGCAGAATACACTTCCTACTTAAGTGCACACAGAACATTCTCCAGGACAGATCACATCCTGGGTCACAAATCAAGCCTCAGTAAATTTAAGAAAATTGAAATCATTTCAAGTATCTTTTCCGACCAACACTATGAGATTAAAAATCAATTCCAGGAAAAGAAACAGTAAAAAAATACAGACACATTGAGGCTAAACAATACACTACTAGATAACCAAGAGATCACTGAAGAAATCAAAGAGGAAATCAAAAAATCCATAGAAACAAAGGACAATGAAAACATGACGACCCAAAACATATGGGATGCAGCAAAAGCAGTACTAAGAGAGAAGTTTATAGCAATACAATCCTACCTCAAGAAACAAGAATAATCTAAAATAAACAATCTAACCTTAAACCTAAAGCAAGAAGACAAAGAAGAACAAACAAAACCCAAAATTGGTAGGAGGAAAGAAATCATAAAAATCGAAGCAGAAATAAATGAAATAGAAACAAAGAAAACAATAGCATAAATCAATGAAACTAAAAGCTGGTTCTTTGAGAAGATAAATTGATAAACCTTTAACCAGACCAATCAAGAAAAAAAGGGAGAGGACACAAATCAATAAAATTAGATATGAAAAAGGAGAAATTACAACGGACACCGCGGAAATACAAAGGATCATAACAGACGACTATAAGCAACTATATGCCAATAAAAAGGACAACCTGGAAGAAATGGGCAAATTCCTGGAAAGGTATAATCTTCCAAGACTGAACCAGGAAGAAACAGAAACTATAAACAGACCAGTCACAAGTAATGAAATTGAAATCGTGATTTAAAATCTTCCAACAAACAAAAGTCCAGGACCAGATGGCTTCACAGGCGAATTCTATCAAACATTTAGAGAAGAGCTAACACCTATCCTTCTCAAACTCTTCCAAAAAATTGCAGAAGAAAGAACACTCCCAAACTCATTCTACGAGGCAACCATCACTCTGATACCAAAACCAGACAAAGACATCACAAAAATAGAAAATTACAGAACAATATCACTGATGAACATAGACACAAAAATCCTCAACAAAATACTAGCAAACAGAATCCAACAACACATTTAAAGGATCATACACCATGATCGAGTGGGATTTATCCCAGGGATGCAAGGATTCTTCAATATACGCAAATCAAAAAATGTGATACACCATATTAACAAATTAAAGAATAAAAACCATATGATCATCTCAGTAGATGCAGAAAAAGTTTTTGAAAAATTCAGCACCCATTTATGATATATACTCTCCAGAAAGCGGGCATAGAGGGAAACTACCTGAACATAATAAAGGCCATACACAACAAAACCATAGCAAACATCATTCTCAATGGTGAAAAACTGAAAGAATTTCCTCTAAGATCAGGAACAAGAAAAGGATGTCTACTCTCGCCACTATTATTCAACATAGTTTTGGCAGTCCTGGCCATGGCAATCAGCGAAGAAAAAGAAATTTTAAAAATCCAAATTTATATATAAAACACTGATGAAAGAAATCAAAGATAACACAAACAGATGGAGAGATATACCATGTTTTAGATTGGAAGAATCAATATTGTGAAAATGACTGTACTATCAAAAGCAATCTGCAGATTCGATGCAATCCCTATCAAATTATTAATGGCATTTTTCACAGAATTAGAACAAAAAATTTTACAATTTGTATGGAAACACAAAAGACCCCGAATAGCCAAAGCAATCTTGAGAGAGAAAAACGGAGCTGGAGGAATCAAGCTCCCTGACTTCAGACTACACTACAAAGCTACAGTAATCAAAATAGTATGGTACTGGCACAAAAACAGAAATATAGATCAATGGAACAGGATAGAAAGCCTAGAGATAAACCCATGCACCTATGGTCACCTAATCTGTGACAAAGGAGGCAAGAATATACAATGAAGAAAAGACAGTCTTTTCAATAAGTGGTGCTGGAAAAACTGGACAGCTACATGTAAAAGAACGAAATTAGAACACTCCCTAACACCATACACAAAAATAAAATCAAATGGATTAAAGACCTAAATGTAAGAGCAGACACTATAAAACCCTTAGAGGAAAACATAGGAAAAACATTCTTTGACATAAATCGCAACAAGATCTTTTTTGACCCACCTCCTAGAGTAACGAAAAGAAAAACAAAAATAAACAAATGGGACCTAATGAAACTTAAAAGCTTTTGCACAGCAAAGAAAATCATAAATGAGATGAAAAGACAATCCACAGAATGGGAGAAAATACTTGCAAACAAAGCAACTGATGAGGGATTAATCTGAAAAATACACAAACAGCTCATGCAGCTCAACATCAAAAAAACAAACAACCCAATCGAAAAATGGGTGAAAGACCTAAATAGACATTTCTCCAAAGAAGACATATAGATGGACAAGAGGCACATGAAAAGATGCTCAATATCACTAATTATTAGAGAAATGGAAACTGAAACTACAATGAGGTATCACCTCACACCGGTCAGAATGGCCATCATCAAAAATCTACAAACAATGAGGGTGTGGACAAAAGGGAACCCTCTTGCACTGTTGGTGGGAATGTAAATTGGTACAGCCACTATGTAGAGCAGTACGGAGGTTCCTTAAAAAACAAAAAATAGAACTACCATATGACCCAGCAATCCCACTACTGGGCATATACCCTGAGAAAACCGTAATTCAAAAAGACACATGTACTCCAATGTTCACTGCAGCACTATTTACAATAGCCAGGACATGGGAGCAACGTAAATGTCCATCAACAGATGAATGGATAAAGAAGATGTAGTCCATATATACAATGGAATATTACTCAGATATAAAAAGGAACAAAAATGGGTCATTTGTAGAGATGTGGATGGACCCACTCTGTCATACAGAGTGATGTAAATCAGAAAGAGAAAAACAAATATCATATATTAATGCATATATGTGGAATCTAGAAAAATGATACAGATGAACCATTCTGTAGGGCAGGAATAGAGATGCAGCGGTAGAGATCACACATGTGGACACAGGAAGGGATGGTGGGATGAATTGGGAGATTAGGATTGACATATATACACTACCATGTGTAAAACAGACAGCTAGTGGGAACCTGCTGTATAGCACTGGGAGCTCTGCTTGGTTCTCTGTGGTGACCTAGATGGGTGGGATGGGGGGGGAGGGAGGCCCAAGAGGGAGAGTATATATCTATACATATAGTTGATTCACTTCGTTGTACAGCAGAAACTAACACAACATTGTAAATCAACTATACCCCAATTTAAAAAAAAAATCACATGATCATCTCTATAGACACAGAAAAAGCATGTGACAAAATTCAATATCCATTCATGATAGAAAATTTCATCAAAGTTGGTGTAAAAGGAACATATCTGCTCATAATAAAGGCCAATTATTATAAACCCACAGCTAACATCACACTCAATGGTGAAATGATGAAAAGCTGAAAGAATTTCCTCTAAATTAACAGATGAATGGATAAAGAAGATGTGTGTGTGTGTGTGTGTATTCCAAATATACATAATGGAATATTACTCAGCCATAAAAAGGAATGAAATTCTTCAATTTGCAACAATGTGTATGAACCTAGAGTATATTATGCCTAGTAAAATAAGTCAGACACAGAAATATAAATACTCTATGTTATACTTATATGTGGAATCTAAAAGATAAAACAAATGACCGTACATAACGAAACAGAAACAGACTCACAGATACAGAGAACAAAGTAGTGGTTACCAGTGGGGAGAAGGAAGGGAGGAGGGGGGAGGTAGGGCTATGTATTATGAGACACAAAATACTATGCATAAAATAAATAAGCAACAAGGATATATTGTACAGCACAGGGAAATATAGCCATTGTTTTTTAATAACTTAAAGGGAGTATAATCTATAAAAGTATTGAATTAATATGTTGTACACCTGAAACTAATATGATATTATAAATCAAATATACTTCCATTAAAAAACAATAATAAAGCCGCTTACAAGGCTGCATAAAAATTTTTTTTTACATAAAAAACTTTTGTTAGGTCGATGAATGATCTTTGATGTAATTACCACATTTTCCCAAAAGATTAAAGATTTCCTCTGCTGTGCTATAGTTTTGGGAGCAGTCTGAAGTTCAGAAGATGATTTAGAGACTCGGTTCTAATATCAGTCCATCCTACCCAGTCTGATCATTAGGAAAGAAAGGATCCTCTGCCAATCTTCAAGCCAACAAAAGGTTTTGCTGGCTATAAAACTGCCACTGGGGGCTTCCCTGGTGGCGCAGTGGTTGAGAGTCCACCTGCCGATGCAGGGGACACGGGTTCATGCCCCGGTTCGGGAAGATCCCACATGCCACGACCGAGAGCCATGGCCGCAGAGCCTGTGCTCCACAATGGGAGAGGCCACAGCAGTGAGAGGCCTGCATACCACAAAAAAAAAAAAAAAAAAAAAAAAAAAACTGCCACTGGCCCATGCCGATTTCCTTACCTCCTCTGCTTCTAAGGCTCTCTAATCACGAAACCGAGAAGCAAATGTACTCAAGAGTTCTCCTATAACCATACTTCTCCTATATTAACAAAAATAAATAACAACAGGGAAGAATCTAAAGTCTGGTTTTCTTTAGCCTCTAGAAAATGTCTACATGTTTCAAGACTTCCCTCTGCAAAGAATTTGTAAAGTAGACTGTCTTATTTCACTCTTCTGAACAAAAATCTCCTACATCCTTGTAACTACAATGTCTTGTAAATTATTTTCTTCCAAATTATACAAAACAACTCAAAAAAGCCCACCTCAGCCTGGCAGAGTGCATGAAGACCTTGTAACACCAAGGCTGCTGGAGTAGCTTGGTCAGGCTTAGTGCATTCATTCAACATCTGGGAAATAGCTGCCAACATATCTGCACCATGCTGATATGGCCTACAAGAAATGACAGTTTAGACACAAGATTAAAGCCAAAGAACTATATTACTACTCCAAGGTCTTTTGCCTGAACAAAAACATTAATGCTTTTCTTTACTCTTGTGCCTATCAAGCGTTGACCCTCAACTAGTAATACCATATGCTTTTGTTCAAAGATTTGCATCTTCATCATTTCTGCTGTAACTTCAGGCTCATTTTTGGTATTATTACCCAAAAAAGAAGACACTCCTTAACAAATTTTATTCTCCCTGAATCACAAAACCTATTGTCTGAATCGACAAAAACTCAACTCTATAATAATAGTGAAAAGAACTGACTTACCTTATTGAGATCATCAGTAAAGCCAGGGATTTGAGATCAGAAGATGATTGGTCATAGCAGTATTACAAACTTAGGTGGGTATGCCTATCACAATAACGACGATAATGATAATGATGATAAAAACAATAATAATATGAATTATAACTGACTGAGCACTTACTTCATGCCAGGTACTGTGCTGGATTCACTCACTCATCCTCCTCTCCTTCCTCTATCCCACATACATTGTGCTATCCCCAGAATGCTTTTAACTTCATAAAGAAGTGCTCAGGTCTGCATTCTTTGTAATCCCTCAGCGATATAATACTTCTCTCTATTTAACAAAATATCAATTGAAAAAATTACCTGACTGAATTCTATTGCTTCACTGTCCGCCAAATGGAAATCATTGAACAGAACTGGAAAATTTTGATGGCTCTCAAGATGGTAACTGAAAGGTTCACTGAATAAGTTTTCAACAGACTCTGATCTGGTCTGATGTTTAGCGTCTCCTAAGCCTCAGCTTTAAGTATGTAAAATTAAAATGTCGGCTATCATCTCTAAATTTTTTCCATGCCAATACCTCAAGAGAATCTGAACTCTTAAGTCTTGGGTTAACACGTGTGTAGCTTTTAGACTAAGATGTTTTTTGTGTTGCCAAAAGGCTGAAGCTTAGAAAAGAGGCAGAACTCCTGAGGCTTAAATACAGTCTGATCCAAGATTTTACTTGAAACAGAAATCATCCACATTATCAGCATCTGGGCCAACCCATTCATTGCGCAGCTTCAGGAAGTACCATTCACAGTGTCATCATTGACATAAGTGAGAATGATGCTCTAAGAATTCTACAGTGCAGTGGCTCAATCAATATATGAAACTGCAGGATTATAACTCATTTCAAATGTATCAAATCTATTTCCTCTCTAAGATTTTGGCCTTACCCTAATTCAAGAAAATAGAAATCTGGCAAGGTGGAGCTTTGCTTAGTGTTATTTCAGTCTTGTCACCGCCTGCCTAGTTATTAACCCATAACCTAGAATAGCAGTCATCTCCCTAACATCTTCACGTCTTCCTAAACCCTAAAGCATACACAGGAATTCAAGGTCATTTCCCTCCTTGTAATAATTCCTAATAATTAATTCCATTCAAGGAGTTACAAATAAGGCCTTCTCTATTAAAACATCTTATAAAAATCAAGTATAACATAAGGAGAATATAAGAAAGAACAGTTTGATCCATAATCCACTGCTTAGGTTTCAGGAATTTATATATAGAAAAATAGAAAATGTAACATCATATGTTTTATTACAACATTAAATTATTACACAGAAAAGGATATATAAATAGCCTCTAAACCTAGATATAAGTCTAGACCTGAAAAGACATGCCTTCTACTCAAAGTTATTGTCTGATGTTACTAAATTTTACAGTCAGACAACTTGACTTTAATATTCATTTATTCTTACTCAAACATCCTCTGCCTATCTTTCCTCGCTTCTTGCTTGCAATAAAAAAATTAAATGCAAAATAATATATCATGATATACATTCCCAAGGGTCAAGCATGTCTTACCTTTGCTTGCATATATCTCTGATCGATGCTGCTTTAGCTATCAGTTTCTCCCATTGGACCTCCTTGCCCACAGACAGAGAGGGCACATCGGACATGGCCATCAAACGCTGCAGTTCAGGATAGACACGATCCTAAGAAGGCAATTTCACAAAAAAGGTAATTTCACAACTTGAGTTGAATAATAATTGTCTCCTTTTATGCAGCATTTTCACCTCTAAATCTTACATCTGCATTGCAAATTATAATGTGTTTCATCTAATCAGAAAAAAAGAATGCTGTTATGATTGCTGGGGATTTTCTTACAGATCCCTGTACTGTTCATTTCATAAAACAAGAAAAAAGTGGCAAAATCTCACTCTAATTACAAAGGCTCTAATCACTTATATTTCTAACACTTTATCCACACAAATGGAAAAATAAATTTCAGAATTAAGGAAATAAGATTATTTTCTATTATCAATTTCTCTGAGAGTCAATCACAACTGACCGCATTATAGATCAAAAGCACCACACTAAATCAAAATTTCTCAATGCAATCATTGATGTCACTCACTAATATTACTATATCAAAGCAGTGTCATGCATAATGACAAAATTAGCTTTCTTCAGTGAAAGGGACATGCATACTACTCATACAAGTGTATATCTGAGCTTACCTGTTTTTCCCACAAAGAAGTCAACAAGCGCAGAGTGATAGCTTTTAGTTGCGGAGTGGTTCCAAGAAGTTGAATTACTCGTAGAATTTGTCCTATGCACACCTAGGAAACATTGAAAAAACTTTGGTTTCATAAATGCAAATGTGGATAACCCCAAGGTTACCAAAGGAACTTAAAAACCTCTTATTATAAAGACTGAAACAGAAGCTTACTACAGTACTACCCATCTCCTCAGAGGTTGGAGATAGCTTTGGGAGGAGCTAGTTAGCAATTCTGGGGGCATAAAGACCCAATCTCAGACAATAGCCAATGGGAAAACTTGATGAAAAAATGATTTTAAAAAATTAATTCTTAAATATTGTAACAAAAATGTTTGGCCCAACAAGGGAAGCAGTGATCAAGGCAAAATTAAAGGGTCAAAATTTCTCATGACAACAAACAAAATTCATGTCTCACTTTCTTTTTGCCCCAAAGTAAGTTGCTTAATATACAAACCTTGTGAACACCAAGCGTAGGCAAAGTATACAAGATATCATTGTATAACACAGGTTCCAGTGGTCTTCCTAATTTGAACATCAAAACTGGAATCAGATTTGGTACCTAAAATGAATTTAAAGAACATATAAATTATGCCTTTTAAAAGAAATCAATCTATAAAGCAATCATTATTTCATTTTTCTCCAAAGGAATACTATGAATATATATGAATTAAAAGCCTAAAAAAATGTCAGTTAGCCATTTGTTATTAATGGTAACTTCAGAGTACTGCTAATATTCTATCTCTTTTATAATTACCTGTGAGCCCTTGTTCTACCCATTTATACACGTATACATATTACAGGGGCTTTTTGGTGTTAAGAAAATGCTTTTCTTAACTATGACATTAACTCTCAGCAATACAAAAATAATTAATATATATCCTGCCCTAAAGAAGCTTACAGTTCTAATGAGTAGCACAGTGAAATATTCAATGGTTATTCCAATGTAAAATAATTAAAAACAGTTGTAATGTAGGGGGGTTAATGGACAAAAATTTCCCTCCACGTTCATATTTCAATCCCTATGCATGACACAATAAAATAAGAAGAGCAAAATCATTTGTGGATCAAAAGACTTAATATTGTTAAAACGGTACTATTTCCCAAATACATCTACATATTCAATGCAATCCCTATCAAAATCCCAGGTAGCCTCTTTGCCAAAATTCAGAAATTGATCCTAAAATTCATTTGAAAACAAGTGATCCTGAAGAGCCAAAACAATCTTCAAAAGGAACAAAGTTTGAAGATTCAACCTTCCCAAATTCAAAATTTATTACAAAGTTACAGCAGTCAAAATAGTGTGGTACTGACGTAAGGATATAAATATAGATCAATGAAATAGAACTCAGAGTCTAGAAATAAATCCTTATATTTAAGTCAATTGATTTTAGACAGAAAGGCCAAGAAAATACAATGCAGAAAGAAGAGTCTCTTTGAAAAATGGTGTTTGATTTTGACAACTGTATTTCCATATGCAAAAGAATTAATTTGGACCCCTTCCTCACACCACATGTAAAAATTAACTCAAAATAGATTTCAGACCTGAATATAAGAGCAAAAACTGTAAAGCTCTTAAAGAAAATATAGGAGTAAATCTTTGTGACCACTAGTTAGGCAAAGCCTTCTTAGATATGACACCAAAAGTATGAGCAACAAAAGAAAACAAAACATTTCATCAAATTAAAAATATTTGTCCTTCAAAAGACACTATAAAGAAAATGAAAAGAACAACCCACAGAATGGAAGAAAATATTTGCAAATCATATATCTAATGAGGAACTTACATCCCGAATATATGAAGAATTCATACAACTCCATAATAAAGGACAAATGACTCAATTTTAAAAGAGCAAAGGATCTAAAGAGATACTTCTCCAAAGAAGATAAACAAATGGCCAAAAAAAAAAACCACAAAAAGATAATCAGCATTAGCCATGACACAAATGCAAATCAAAATCAAATGATGCATGACTTCATACCCAATAGGATGGCTTGAAACCACAGCAAGTGTTAGCAAGGATGTGGAGAAATTGGGACCTTCATACACTGCCAGTGGAAAAGTGAAATGGTGCAGCCCCTTTGGAAAACAGTCTGACAGTTTCTCAACTGGCTAAACAGAATTACCATATGATCTAGTAACTGTACTCCTAAGTACCTACCCAAGAGAAATTAAAACATATAACCACACAAAAACTTGCATGTGAATGTTCACAGAGGTATAATTAATAATAGCCAAACAGTGGAAACAACCCAAATATCCATCAACTGATGAAGGGATAAATAAAATACAGCATATCCATATGACAGAATATTATTCTGCCATGAAAAAGTAATCAACATGGATGAACCATGAAAACATCAAGTGAAGTAAAAGAAGCCAGTCACAAAAGACCACATATTATATGATCCATTTATATGAAATGTCCAGATAGGCAAATCTACAGAGACAGAAAGTAATTGCTTAGCATCGGGGAGGTGTAGGAGAAAATGGGGAGTGATTGCTAATGGGTACAATGTTTCTTTTGGTGGTGATGAAAATGTTCTTAAATTATCTGTCATTATGGTCGCACAATTCTGTGAATATACTAAAAGTCACTTTGTACACTTTGAATGAATTAATTAAATGGCATGTGAATTAAATATTATAAATATATATAAAATATATTTATATGTATATTATTTATATATATATATATATATATATTTTTTTTTTTTTTTTTGCGGTATGTGGGCCTCTCACTGTTGTGGCCTCTCCCATTGTGGAGCACAGGCTCCGGACGCACAGGCCCAGCGGCCATGGCTCATGGGCCCAGCCACTCCGCGGCATGTGGGATCTTCCCAGACCGGGGCATGAACCTGTTTTCCCTGCATCGGCAGGCGGACTCTCAACCACTGCACCACCAGGGAAGCCCTTATTATTTTTATATTTTTTAATAAATATATAAAACTATATTTTAAAATAATTAAGTGAACACCTATTATGAGCAAGGATCTCTACTTGATGGCACAAAATGTAATGCCAAAAAAAATTTTATTTTTCTTATAGTGTATTTGACAAGTTTGTTACCCAGAAGTTGATAAATTTCCTCTATCTGCTGTAGTCTTAGAAAACTTGTTCCTTCTAAGCTTAGAAGACATCTATTTTAATTCAATCTCGAGAAGGAAAAGAAAAAATCCTCCTAACCCTACCAACAAAAAAGTGACAATTAAACACTGACTCATTAATGTGCCTGACCATCACATACCACAGCAGCATTCGGAGCTACACATGTAATGGCTACAGGCACACAACACACAGCCAGAATTTATGATGTTTTTAACAACTGCTGGGGCTCTATTGGAACAGAAGTTCCAGCACCCTCACCTTGAGCAAACGAAAGGAAACAAATTTTTGAACTGGCTTTTTAATTCCCCATTTTAATTAAAAAAGGTTATCTTAGATTGCACTGCACAGGCCTCAATGAATTACTACTCCTGGGAAGATTTCTACAAAGACAGTTTGACAGATTCTTAGTTCTGAGAAGGGCAATCGGTACATATAGTGGCATTTTACAAAATACTGTATTTAATTATATGGCTTTTAACAGATGTTTTAATTATATTGTCAGGAAAGAAATAAAGTATTCTACTTATGCTAAAGAGTACACCTCCTTCACGATCCTCAGACCTAAAGAAGTACGTAAGGGTGTTTAGTTTTCTCTGGTAAGTTCAGAAATTAAAAAACAAAGTGGGAAATTTTTACAGCAAATAATCTTAGATCTTGAGGCTATTCTAGTTCATATTAAATTCTCAAATCAATGGAAAAACAAAATAGGTGTTATTTCATTAGGAAAACATAGATATAGATATATATGTGTGGAAAACATTTTTTGCATAAAGTCTGAGCTGTTGTTTTCCAAATGAAAAGACATATGTGTATTTATTGATTTACTTGAGATGTCATTATGGGCTCTTGATTCCTCTGCTCTTGAGTCTTCTATTCTCTGGAAGCAAAAAAAGAGAACGAATACTCTGTCTTTACCTTAAATTTAAAATAAGCTGGCAAGTGCCCTATAATTCACTGTCTCGAGACCTCTTGGTTTCATAAAACTCAATGTTTTCTCTCCCTCCTTCAGAATTCAAGTCCTTGATTTAAAAAATTTGATTTCAAATGATGGAATCATTAAGGAAACCCCTCCCATAAGACTATCAACAGGTTTCTCAGCAGAAATTTTGTAGGCCAGGTGGGCACGCAGAATGATATATTCAAAGTACAAACAAACAAACAAAAAAACCCAGCCAACTAAGAATACTATATCCAGCAAAACTTTCTTTCAAAAATGTAGGAGAAATACTTTTCTAGATAAACAAAAGCTGAGGGAGTTCATTCACTAGGCCTCCCTTACAAGAAATGCTAAAGGAAGTCCTTCAAGTTGAAAGGAAAGAACATTAGACTGCAACATAAAAATATATGAAAGTATAAAGCTCAGTGATAAAGGTAAATGTATAGAAAAATATAGAATACTGTAATATGTCACTTTTAATACTAGAATAGGAGATAAAGACATAAATACAAATAGCTAACTATAAAGATAGGTTAATGGATACACAACATTAAAAGATGTAAATTGTGACATCAATACCATAAAGTGTGTGTGTGGGGGTGAAAAAGTAGAACTTTTACATGCAATTAAAGTTAAGTTATTATGAGCTTAAAACAGGCTATTATAACTGTAAGGTGGTTTCAGTTAAGTGCCATGGTAACCACAAAGAAAATACCTATAGAAGATACATAAAAGATCATGGTTAAGGAATCAAAGTATTTCACTACAAAAAAATCAACAAAACACAAAGTAAGACTGAAAGAGAGGAAAAGAGGGACAAAACAGCTATAATTCAGACAAAAACCAGTTAACAAAACAGCAATATTACATCCTTCCTGATCTATAATTACTTTAAATGTAAATGGATTAAACTCCCCAATCAAAAGACAGAATGGCTAAAAGTTAAAAGACAAGATACAACTAAATGCTGTCTATAAGAGATTTACTTTATATTTCAGGACACACATAGGCTAAAAATAAAATGACAAAAAAGATACTCTATGCAAATAGTAACCTCTAAAAGAAAGCAAGGATAGCATAACTTATACCATGCAAAACAGACTAAGTCAAAAACTGTCACAAGAAACAAAGACAAACATTATATAATGATAAAAGAGTCAATTCACCAGGAAGTTAAACAATTATAAATATATATGCACCCAACATCAGAGCAATATATGTATGCTCAAATATACAAAGCAAATATTGACAGAACTGAAGGGAGAAATAGATACCAACACATATAATAGATTTCATTACTCAACTTTCAATAATAAATAGAACATCCAGACAGAAGATCAATAAGAAAACAGAGGACATGAACAACACTATGGACCAAATGAAACTAACAGACATATACAGAACATTCCATCCAACAGCAAGAAAATACAAATTCTTCTCAAGTGCATACGCAACATTCTCCAGGAAAGATCCACGTGTTAGGTCACAAAATAACAAATTTAAGAAGACTGAAATCATACTAAGTATCTTTTCTTACCACAGTGGAGTGAATCTAGAAGTAAATATTAGTAAGAACACAGGAAAATTCACAAATACATGGAAACTAAATAACACACTGTTCATCAACAGATGAATGGATAAAAAACATGTGACATATACACACACACACACATATATGTATATATACACACAATGGAATACTACTCAGCCATAAATAAAGAATAAAATTTTGCCATTTGCAACAAAATGGGTGGACCTGGATGGTTAATGCTTAATGAAATAAGTCAGACAGAGAAAGACAAATACTGTATGCTATCACTTACATGTAGAATCTAAAAAATAAAACAAACTAGTAAATATAACAAAAAAGAAACAGATTAACAGATATAGAGAACAAACTAGTCATTACTGGTGGGAAGAGGGAAGGGGGTAGGGGCAATATAAGGATAGGGGATTAAGTTTATACAAGCTACTATGTATAAAATAAATAAACTACAAGGATATATTGTACAGCACAGGGAATCTAGCCAATATTTTATAATTACTATAAATGGAGTATAATCTATAAAAATTTTGAATCACTATATTACACACCTGAGATTAGTGTAATAGTGTAAATCAACTGTATTTCAATTTTAAAAAAGAAAGAAAAAGTATCTCAAATAAATACTCTAAACTTATACCTCAAGGAACTAGAAAAAGAATAAACTAAGTTCAAAGTTAGCAGAGGGAAGGAAATAATGAAAATTAAAGCAGAAATAAATGAAGTAAATAATAGAAAAAATCAACAAAGTTAAAAGTTAGCATTTTAGAACATCAACAAAATTGACAACCCTTTAGCTAGACTAAGAAAAAAAGAGAGAAGATGCAAATAAAATCAGAAATGAAAGAAGAGACATAACTGACACCAAAACAATACGATGGATTTTGAGACAACCATATACAATTATACTACAATAAATGGGATAACCTAGAAGAAAAGGCTAAATTCCTAGAAATATACTTCTCACCAAGACTGAATCATAAAGAAATAGAAAATCGGAACAGACCAATTATAAAGAAGGAGATTGAGTCAGCAACCAAAAACCTCCCAACATAGAAAAGCCCAGGACCAGATAATTTTTTTTTTTTTGAGGTATGTGGGCCTCTCACTGTTGTGGCCTCTCACCGTTGTGGCCTCTCCTGTCGCGGAGTACAGGCTCCGGACGCGCAGGCTCAATGGCCATGGCTCACGGGCCCAGCTGCTCCGCAGCATGTGGGATCTTCCTGGACCGGGGCACGAACCCGTGTCCCCTGCATCGGCAGGCAGACTCAACCACTGCACCACCAGGGAAGCCCAGGACCAGATAACTTTACATGTGAATTCTACCAAACATTTAAAGAAGAAAAAACATCAATCCTTCTTAAACTCGTCCCTAAAAATTGAAGACGTGGGAACACTTCTGGACTCATTTTATGAGACCAGCATTATTCTCATACTAAAACCAGACAAAGACATTACAAGAAAAGAAAACTACAGGCAAACATCCCTAATGAACACAGATGCAAAAAGACTCAACAAAATACTAGCAAACAGAATTCAACAACACATTAAAAGGATCATAAATCATGACTAAGTGGGATTTATCCCTGGGGTGCAAGGATGGTTCAACATGAAAATCAATCAATGTTATAAACTACATTAATAGAATGAAAGATAAAATCACATGATCATCTCAATAGTCACAGAAAAAGTGTTTGACAAAACTCAGTACACTTTCATGACAAAAACATTTACTAAACTAGGAATGGAAGAAAATTACCTCAAAATAATAAGGCTCTATGACTATGAAAAGCCCACAGCTAATATCATACTGAAAAGTAAAAACGAAAAACTTTTCCTCTAAGATCAGGAACAAGGCAAGGGTGCCCACCCTTGCCATTTCTATTCAACATAGTACCAGAAGTTCTAGGCAGAACAACTAGGTGAAAAAAAGAAATGAAAGTCATCCAAATCAGAAAGGAAAAAGTAGGGACTTCCCTGGTGGTCCAGTGGTAAAGAATACACCTTCCAATGCCGGGGACGCGGGTTTGATCCCTGGTTGCGGAACTAAGATCCCACATGCCACAGGGCAACTAAGCCCGTGTGCCACAACTACTGAGCCCACGTGCTTCAACTAGAGAGCCCGCATGCCGCAACTACAGAGCCCACGTGCTCTGGAGCCCACACGCCACAACTAGAGAGAGAAAACCTGCACACCACAACTAGAGAGAAGCCTGTGTGCCACAACAAAGAGCTTGCGCACCACAATGGAGGATACTGCATGCTGCAACAAAGATCCTGCATGCTGCAACTGAGACCCAATGCAGCCAAAAAAGAAAGAAAGGAGGAAGTAAAATTATCTGTGATAACATGATCTTATATGTAGAAAACTCTAATGATTCCACATAGCAAAAAGTTAATTAAAACTAATAAATGAATTCAGGAGAGTTGCAGGGTACAAAACAAACATTAAAATTCAGTTGTTTCTATACACTAACAACGAACAATCCAAAAAGAAAATTAAGGAAACAATCACATTTACAATAGCTCAAAAAGAATAAAATACTTAGGAATAAACTTAACTACAAGGTTAAAGACTTGAATATTAAAAATTACAAAACATTGCTTAAAGAAATTAAAGACAACACAAATAAATGTAAAGACATCTTGCGATCATAGATCTGAAGACCTAATATTGTTAAAGTGTCCATACTACCCATAAAAGTCTACAAACTGTCAAAATCCCAATGGAATTTTATTTTTGCACAATAGGAAAACAATCATAAAATTCTTATGGAACCACAAAGGACCCTGAATAACCTCAAAACATATTACAAAGTTACAGTAATCAAAACAGTATGATACTGGCACAAGGACAAACATATAAACCAATGGAATAGAATAGAGGGCCCAGAAATAAACCTATGTATATACGGTCAATTAACTTATGACAAAGGAGCCAAGGATATACAATGGGGAGAGGATAGTCTCTGCAACAAATCCAGGGAAAACTGGGTATCTGTATGCAAAAGAAGGATATTGGACCCTTATCTTACACCATACACAAAAATCAACTCAAAATGAATTAAAGACTTAAACATAAGACCTGAAACTATAAAACTCCGAGAAGAAAACATAGAGTAAAAACTTCCTAACTTTGCTCCTAGCGTTGATTTCTTGTATATGACACCAAATGCACAAGCAACAAAAGCAAAAACAGACAAGTGGGACTACTTCAAACTGAAAAGCTTCTGTACAGCCAAGAAAACATAGTAAAAAAAAAGGCAACTCATGGAATAATAAAAAAATTTGCAAACCATATATCTGATAAGGGGTTAATACCCAAAATATATCAGGAAACCCTACAATTCAACAATAAAAATATAAACAAATAATCTAATTTTTAAAAATGAGCAAAGGACTTGAACAGACCTTTTCCAAAGAAGAAATACAAATGGCCACAGGTATATGAAAGGATGCTTAATATCACTAATCATCAGGGAAATGCAAATCAAAACCACAGTGAGATATCACCTCACACCTGTTAGAATGGCCATTATCAGTAAACTAGAAAATAACAGGTGTTGGCAAGGATGCAGAAAAGCTGGAATCCTTCTACACTGTTGGTAGAATGTAAAATGGTGCAGTCACTATGAAAAACAGTACGAAGATTCCTCAAAAAATTAAAAATAAAACTAACATATGATCCAGCAATCCCATTTCTGGGAATTCAGGACAGGCAGTAGTCTCTTTTAAAATTTATTCACAAAAAAACATTAACTGCTCAGTTGCTATTAGCTGCCTGTTCTGAAACAAGAGTCTTTTTTATTGAAACACAATTTTCTGTAATATGTTATGGAATATAAGTAAACTTGAATTGTTTGACTTGTTTAACTTGGCACTGTTAGTTTTTATACTAAAATACACATGAGTATTTTAAAATGTTTCAAATAACTGAAATATTTCAAAGGAATTGAAGTCAGGAACTCAAAGAGATATTAGCACCCCCATGTTCACTGCAGCATTATTCACAATAGCTAAGAGATGGAAATAACCTAAATATCTATCAGTGGATGGATGGATAAATAAAATGTGGTATACACACACAACTGAATATTACTCAGCCTTAAAAAAGGAAATCCTGTCATATACTACAGTATGGATAAATCTTGAGGACATTATGCTATGTGAAACAAGCCGGTCACAGAAGGACAAATATCACATGGTTCTACTTGTATAACTATCTAAAGTAGTCAGTCTTAAAAAAAGAAAGTAGAATGGTGGTTGTCAGGGGCTGGGGGAAGGGGGAAATGGGGACTTGCTGTTCAATGGGTACAGATATTCAGTCTTGCAAGATGAAAAATTGTATACAGTATACCTAACATTTTGATAAGAAGGTATATTTCATGTTACGTGTTTTTCCCCACAATTTTAAAAAGAACCATGGGATTGTTTTTTAAGAGTCAGAAGAGTCTTGCTGAGTTCATTTAGATAAATGACTTTATATTACAGATGATGGAAGTGAGGCACAGAGGGATCACAAAGTTAGTTGGTGGCAGAATGAGGATGGAAGTCCATGTCTCAGTTCACTCCTCTATTCTATCCTGGCGGAAATGAAAATGATAGAAGATTCCAGGCTGTACATAATAGGATAAAGAGCTATTATGTAAGTCTTCTCCCTATAATCAGACAAAACATACAGAAAAAGCAAGCAGGAGAGACAAAAACCAGTACCTACCTGGAGTCAATCATATAAAGAACAGAGTAGAAAAATTTAACTCTGGATTCCACGAAAAATATCCATGTTGGCAACAGTGTATGAGGCTACACAGAAAGTAGCATAATCTTTCAGAGAGTTCTATAATGAAAATCATGAGTACTGCTATCCACTAATAAATTGAGAAATACAAAGGGCTTTGTTATTATTCATTTTAGTTTTCAGATGAGAGATATAATAAATGTTTATAACTACCCTCTTTTTTAAAAGCATGAGAGACTCATACTTTAATACTATATAAGAGATATAGCTATAAATTAATATCAAAAATTAAGATACCAGTGAAGAAAATAATTCAAGGTATGATCATCTTATGGAAGTAAGAGGCAAAAATCCAAAGCAATATCTGGTTTTCTTTAATTTTTTAGACTTATGTTTTACAAAACTAGACCTGAACTACAAAAGCACATTCTTAGATCATATTTTATACATATCCTTAGATAAGTGCTGAACCATCTTTGCACAAGACTCTCTCCTGTGAAAAAATGGAAGTAATCTATGTACACAAGTGTATTTGCCATTTATAAAACAGTGGTAAGATAACAGTATGTGTTAAGTTAGAAATGAAAAGATAAAACATGAATTAAAAAGATTTTTTTATTGAAGTATAGTTGATTTATAATACCGTGTTAGTTTCAGGTGTACTATACCATGATTCAGAAAAACATGAAATTTTATAGAACAAAGAGTGAATATGCTAGTATGGTACATATAAAAACAAAAGCATAGGGCTTTCCTGGTGGTGCAGTGGTTGGGAGTTCACCTGCCGATGCAGGGGATGCGGGTTCGTGACCTGGTCTGGGAGGATCCCGTGTGCCACAGAGCGGCTGGGCCCATGAGCCATGGCCCCTGGGCCTGCGCGTCCGGAGCCTGTGCTCCGCAACGGGAGAGGCCACAGCAGTGAGAGGCCCGCGTACCGCATTAAAAAAAAAAAAAAAAAAGCATAAATACATTCTTTAATAATTTTAACATTGAAAGAAATTTTTAAAAATTATTTATTCTACAAAAAAGGGGCATAATGTACTATGATTTTTTTTAACATTAGTTAATTCCACCTTCCTCAATTATTTGACATGTCTACTTTGGTATCTACTTATTATTTAAGTAATACAGTGAAAAGCAGTCCATTGAGGGACGTGCTGAAAAACTAATCGTTTCCTTTACTTGTAAGGAATCTGCAGAAATGCAGCAACATTACAGAAATGTAAACACAGTATAATTTTTTCCTTCTGTGGTTCATATTATATTTATATCACAGCATTATAATTAAATAAGTGGTCTAGGGTCTTGAAGTTTAACCTTTGAGAGTCAGATAAAGTCAAGGGAAGATAGGTATCTAGAAGATTGCCCCCACTGGGCAATCTTCTTTCTATCTGATATTCACTCTAGCCTTATTCCAGTTCAGCCTGAGCATCTGATCCATAATGACTCCTCCAACAGTAACAGCTAACACCTATTGAACAGCGACTGTAAATGCTCTCCTTAGCACTTTATAGAAATCATGATTATCATCATGTTTGAAATGACAAAACTGAAGCTTGTAAAGGCCAAATAATGTGCTCAAGGTAACAGAGCTAGTACATACTGGAGGTAGCACTAGAGCAAAGCAATTTAACTCCGAAGAGCCCAGGTACTTGCCACTTTGCCTTACCAAAAGTAGGGATGGCATCTTCCTCACCTTTGAATCTCAGGTTCCAGCATACCGTAAGTGCTTTTAGAATGCATAAACTACTCCTAATTCCTTTATCTGCTCAAATTCTGTTTGCAAGATGAATCTTATAATAGTGTTGCAGCTATTTCATTCGGTACCCAATTATTAAAAGCCTACCACTTGCAAAGAAAAGTACTTAAAGATAGTACTCTGACCAAATTAACTTTGAATCAGAGAAATTTACCTGTTAGGTAAGTGTTACCAGGATATCAAAATGTTACCAAGACATCTTCAGAATCTGAGGTAAGAATTTCCCAGTACATAGAAAAATAAGTTCGGCAACACAGGAGCTCCAAGTATGGGAAAAAGAGGAAATACCACAAACTAGAATGGATAAAATCAAGTATCATATCACTTGAGGAGTCTGAAATACCTGGAAGAAAATAATCATGACCTTTCTCAACCTAAACTTAATTTCTAGGTTTAGCCTCCTTAGTCTTCTGAATTTAATTATCTCTCAGAGTCTGGCAATTTATGTATTTAGAACATGGTATAAGAAAACTTAAATTATAAAGTAATAGTCATACTATTAGTATGTAATCACCAGTGGGAAAAAGGAGTATAACCACAACTTCTTTCAATTGCTAACATTTTAACAACTTGCTATAAATGATAACTATAATGACTGAATTCCTGAAAGTATAAAATTTCCTTCCTAAAAAAATGTCGGTTTTACATTTCTATCAAGGTAAGATCTAAATCTTTGGTAGTCTGACTGGTAGAACAAAAGTGAAAAGCCAATATATCCTGTAAGTAAAGTATAATGTGTGTATTTTTCCTTTCAATTCGGTACAGTCGATTTCTACTACTGCATATGTCATTGACAATGAGTCTTAAGTGAGAGAATTGAAAGGAGTCTGAATGCCCTCAAACACTGAGATATAATTAAATACAGCTCAGTGAGATAAGCAACTATGTAATAAAACTAGAGAGAGTCAATGCTTTGAATGTATTAAAATAGTACCTTGCTCAAGGATCCCAAAGCTATGACAGTCAGATCAATTTACTGGAATATGAAAAACTATGCAAGACTGACAATGGTAAACATGAGCCAATTCATACTACATTTGAGGGAAAAAAAGATTAAATGGTCAATACAAATTGGCTGAACATAAAGTATGACTCCAAATCCTCACTTTCCTTCTTCAATGACAAAAAACCTTTGAAGTATAAATAAGTGGTAGATATTTTATACCATGAATTGTATTTATAAGGTCCCAATTCAGTCTCAAATGAAAGCCTTAACATTAAATAGGGTTTACATGAATAATGGTAAACAAATCACCTGACTAGAAAGCTATACTAACCAAAAAGATTCACACCCAGAATGAAGTAAAATTAATGAAAAAAGCCAGAAACACGAAGAAGGATTGATATAAATGTCTTGCAACAATGAATAAGAAGACATTCAATTGCTTGGAGTAGACAGTGTATTGTTAAGGAATGACAGAAAACAGATTTAGTAAACTCCTATCCTGCATAATCTTCTGCATCAAGGAAAAATATTAGACTAGAGAGATGAATGTTAGTAAGAAAACACTGACAGTGACACCCATGATAGAAGCAGACAGTACAAACTGAAAGAAAAAAAAAAGATGATGATGATTAATCCATGAATGGTTTTTAGAAAAACTGATTATTAATGGAGAGGAGAAATCCTAACACATTACCAAGTAAGAAAAAAATTCCAAATGGATTCAGGAATTAAATATCAAAGAGAAATAATGATTAAAGAATCTAGACGAATGTTAAGTGAATATTTACATGCCCTCTAGAAAGAAAATAGCTCACTATGCATTAAAACAATGAAAGTAAAGATGGCTACAATTCAAGAACATTTAGAAAACAAAAAGAGCTATTGAATTTAAACACATATTAGCACAACAAAAAAATTCAACAATAGTTGAAAGATAAAGTTAAGAAAATTCTCCTCAAAAGTGGAGTAGGGCTTCCCTGGTGGCGCAGTGGTTGAGAGTCCGCCTGCCGATGCTGGGGACACGGGTTCGTGCCCCGGTCTGGGAAGATCCCACATGCCACGGAGCGGCTGGGCCCGTGAGCCATGGCCGTTGAGCCTGCGCGTCCGGAGCCTGTGCTCCGAAACGGGAGAGGCCACAACAGTGAGAGGCCCACATACCGCAAAAAAAAAAAAAAAAAAAGTGGAGTAAAAATGTAGAGAGAAGAAAATAGGGGAACAAAAGATAAGAAAAATATAAGACCAGTACAGAATTCAAGGTCCAAGCAAGAGAAGTTCTAGAAAGAAAGAGCAAGTTCAGTAGAGGGAAAGAAATTAATGACAAAATAACAAAGAAAATTCCCCAGAATTCAAGGACCTGGATTTCCAGATTAAAAGAGCCACCAGTTATCCAGTACAACAGAGGAAAAAAGATTCACACTAATACACATCAGCATTGAAATTACAGAGTATCGGGGCAAAGAGAAGATTCTGAAAGCTTCCAGAGAGGAAAAATAAAAACAAAACTTAGGATCACATAAACATATACTCAGGATTTTAGGAATCAGAATAACTTTGGATTTCTCCACAGCAACACTGCAACCTATAGAAGCAGTGGAAGAAAACAAACAAGATTTTGAAGAAAAATTGGTCCCAATGAAGAATTCTACACCCAAACTAACCCAACCTCTGCCACACAGTAAAGCACTCACTAACAGTCAGCTATGAAAAAGAAAACACACACGCACACACACACACACACACACACACATGAGATTTTCAACCAGTGATTTGATACTTGAAATAAAGAATGCAAAAATTCTTAAGATACATAAAGATTTCCTCCTCCAAAATGGACACAGCACATATATCTAAAACTCAAAGAGAAAAAGAAAAGGAGCGAATAAAAACTTTAAATCTCACTACTAATTTTTAAAACTGAAAATTATAACAAGATAATTTTCTCACATACTGAAGTTTAAAATATTTTTAAATTCTAAAACAATGTAAACATACAGTGAAACAGATATTCTCACACCATTATGAGGGAGTAAAAGGTGATACAATGTTTCTAAATAGAAACATTTCCAACTTCATTTAAGAAGTTTAGCTCTAATCTGGGATTTGCTTCAAAATAACAGTTCTGAGTTGGGGACTGGAGAGTGGGGAGTCCAAAAGATACAGGCCAGCTATGGAATGATAACTGTGAGGCTAAGGGATGGATTCATCAGGTTTATTATACTATCTATCCACTTTTGAATATGTTTGAAATTTTTCATAATAAAACATTAAAAATCTTCTAATCTAGGAGTCTCATTACATAAATTATTTTTTTAATCAGAAATTCAATAAAATTTAGGAGATAAGAATCCCCCCAATATACATACAATATCATGTCAGAGTAAATCGGCTAAAAAAAAAAGCAAAACACAATAAAAACCTCCATATTATAAAATACCAATACAATGTGCAAAACATATGCCAGGAAAAAAAAAATACTGTAAATAGAATTTGTTGTTATAACCACAAAGAATAAAGGGCAAAGAGAAACAGAAAACTCTGTGTTCCTGTACTACAGAAGAATTGAAGACTGACAAGTTACCTGTGAATATTTAAAGGGTAACATATAAAGGACAAACTAGGTTTGTTTCATGTAATCCCAAGGCCCAAACTGAAGGGCATATTTGGGTTTAATATGGAAAAGAAGTTTTAAGAGAAATTTTTAGAGAATTGAGTGGGATGCCTCCAGAGGCACTAACTTTTCTGTAACCAGAGGTGCTCAGTAAGAGAATGATAACCACCTACTGAGTAGATGTTTAAGGTATATATATATTTGATATACTCAAATATCAAAAAGGAGAATATGAGAGGAAATTGTCAGGACCTACTACTTAAAAATATAAAACATAGCCCAAATTAATCAAGATTTAAGTAAATATTTGTGCAGAAACGAGTTAACATAGCAGGCTTGAGAATGGCATCCTTAAAAAGCCTGCTTGCAAAGTTAGCCTTCGGGTAGAGTCTCAGAAAATGGATTTTGGAGGGTTCCTACCATTCTTTACTGATAGGAATGTGCCTAAACTGTTTGTACAAACACAGTATACAACACTGTGCCTAAGCTGACCAGCCCCCAATAAAACCCTTGGGCACAGATCTCTAATGTGCTTCCACACCAGACAACACTCCACATGTGCTGTCACGATTCCATGCTGGAGGAATTAAGTACATTTTGTGTGACTCCACTGGGAGAGGACTTTTGGAAACTTGTGCCCAGTTTCTTCTGGACTTCACCCAATGAACCTTTGCCCTTGCTGATTTTGCTTTTACCCTTTAGCTGTAATAAATCATAGTTGTGGTTGCAACTAAATACTGGGTCCTGTGAGTCCTTAAAGCAAATCAACAAACCTGGGCATAGTCTTGGAGACCCCTGACCCAGTATTTCATACTCTGCTTTAAAAGTAACTAGCAATTAAGAAAACAAAATGTTACATAGGATTTTTTAAAAGAACAACTTCTAGAATATTTCTCAATCAATAGTAACAGTAAACTCTCCTCAATCAATAGTAACAGTAAACTCTCTTATGAGTTATACACCTAACAATCAAAAATATTTGAGGGGGGCTTCCCTGGTGGCGCAGTGGTTGAGAGTCCGCCTGCCGATGCAGGGGACACGGGTTCGTGCCCCGGTCCGGGAGGATCCCACATGCCGCAGAGTGGCTGGGCCCGTGAGCCATGGCCGCTGAGCCTGCGCATCCGGAGCCTGTGCTCCGCTGCGGGAGGGGCCACAACAGTGAGAGGCCCGCGTAACGCAAAAAAAAAAAAAAAAAAAAAAATTGAGGGACAATTGCACACTGGGTGCTGTGTTAGGCTTTACGACACAACTGAGAAGACAGTCCCTGTTCTTATGTAGTTTACAGTCTAGTCAAGGGACTCACAATTAAAATCTCCATCATTATTGACTGAATAAGCCAAACTCAACTTTTTTTTTTTTTTTCCTCTGCGGTACGCGGGCCCCTCACCGCAGCAGCCCCTCCCACCGCGGAGCACAGGCCCAGAGGCCACGGCCCACGGGCCCAGCCGCCCCACGGCACGTGGGATCCTCCCGGACCGCGGCACGAACCCACATCCCCTGCATTGGCAGGCGGACCCCCAACCACTGCGCCACCAGGAAAGCCCCCCAAACTCAACTTTGAAGGTTAAAAGCATAGAAAATAATTTCTATAGATAGAAATTAAGATATAAGAACAAGAAAACAATTCAATCTTTGATAACTGCAAATACTAAGTAGTATAATAATGACTGCTTTTCATTTTTCAGAGGAAGGGAGTGATTCTAGGGCTGGGTTGCCCAACACAGCAGCCAGCACCCTCATACGGCTATGTACATTTGAAATTAAATTAATGAAAATTAAATAAAATTAAAACTCCAGTTCTTCAGTCACATTAGCCAAATTTCAAGTGCTCAAAAGTCACACGTGGCTAGCAGCTACCATTTTGGAAAACAGATTACAGAACATTTCCATCATTGTAGAAAGTTCTATTGAACAATGCTATCATAAAAGGCTGAGGTGCCCAAGAATTCCTCAGTTGTCTGCTACCACATTATCTGTAATGGCAACAACAGTAACAAAAAGAAACACAGACACCTTAAATATCTATCAATATGGAAACAGTTACATACATTAAACTGTTAATACACCATAGTACACCAGCATCCTTCAAAAACCATAAATTACACCTGTAACATGGAAAGATGGCTATAATGTATTAATGAGAGAAAAACACAAACTGCAAAGGAGCATATATTTAGTATAACATAATGGCTTTGTGTGCATATGTGTGTATATATATTTGGGGTTCAGAGGTAGAAGGTGCATTAAGACAAATATATTTGTTTACGAGTACTTGTACATACTACTATATTGTTTGGATACATACTACAATTACATATTACAAAAATATTACTTTAGTAAAATAAAATATTATTTTATTTATTTATATTAATAAATGTAATTAATATAGTAATGGTGTTTTACTAAAGTTATTTTCAGCAGTATTTCAGTATGTGATGGGACTGAACTGGCTATTAAATGACGAGAAGCTATAGACTAGTAGGCAGAAGAGTAGGAAGTAAACAAGGCAGCATTAGGACTCAGCAAAGGCTCACTGGAGGAATGAGACAGACTGCAGATTTCCTGCCCAAAGAAGACAGTTCATGTCAGGGAACAAAGTCTGATCATGCTTCTCCCCTGCCTTCTTGCTCAGCTTAGTTTTCAAGGCAAATCTAGTCCTTCTTGCCTGCTGAACCTTGTATGTGTCTCTCCTTTTTCAAACTGATGGTTCAACTATTCATGCACTAACCACGAAAAATAATGTTTTACAACCATGAAAAATGTTTAAGGATAAAAGAGTAATTGTTTGCCACTTTCTGGGCAAAGAATACCCTAAGTACTGCTTGTCACTCCAGCTTTGTAAACACCTTTATTTCAGTATACTTTGGGTAACAGTTATTCATTCTCAAGAGTGCTGCCCACACTAGTCTGTGAACACCTCACAGGTAGCAACCCTGCTCCTATTCTTCTTTGAATTTGCCCAAGACCACACGTATAGCAAATACTCATGAACATGAGCTGAATTCAACTCGAGAGGAGGAAGAAAAAGTTAACAAACTGTAAAGTATTGAGACTGACTACTTCCACCCAAAAAACATCTGCCTGACAGTCCATCGCCCTCTTAGTACCACCCTGAAAACCCCATTTTAAGAATTTGTTCTAATTATACCATAACTTTATAACGAATATGATGAAATATACTTCCAACTGCTTTCTTTAATACTCTCCACCTGTTCTTTCCTTTTATCAATGCACCATCTAATTATGATCTTTGTAAACCTAGTAAATAAAGACTTTTTATGGTCAATTAAAAAAAAAGAATTATTGTTCTTAACCATTTTAGGTTTCTATTTCACTGCAGAGACTGTGAGGCTATTTTAGCCAAGTAAAGCCAATGAGAAGAGTATTTCTAAATACTTGGTACATTTATATCAAATAAATGAGAATCAGGATTTTTTTTTTTTTTTACTATACCTACCTGTGTACTATTCAACACAGTAGCCACTAACCACATGTGGCTAATCAGCCCTTAAAGGTGGTGAGTCTGAACTGAGATGTGCTGTAGGGTAAAATACACGCCAGATATGGAAAGTTTTTGTACCAAAAATATATATGTATAAAATATTTCATTAATAATTTTATGTTGATTACATATTGAAATAATGTAGTTTCGGATATATTGAGGTAAACAAACATTTTTTTTTTTTTTTTTTTTTTGCGGTACACAGGCCTCTCACTATTGTGGCCTCTCCCTGTTGCGGAACACAGGCTCCGGACACGCAGGCTCAATGGCCATGGCTCACGGGCCCAGCCGCTCCGCGACATGTGGGATCTTCCCAGACCGGGGCACGAACCCGTGTCCCCTGCATCGGCAGGCGGACTCTCAACCACTGCGCCACCAGGGAAGCCCCCACAAACATATTTTTAAATTAATTTCACCTATTTATTTTCACTGTTTAAAAAATACGGCTACCAGAAAATTTAAACCTATATATGTGGCTCATATTATATTCCTATTGAACAGCACTATTCTCTATCCCCTCTATGCATCTAAATGTAGTTTAAAACACATACACACGTGCACACACAGGCACACTGAAAACAGTTAATGTCTCTCTTTTCAGGTACTGGGGAATAAAGGATGACAATAAGCCTCAGATGGGCAAGGAGCATGTCTGTCCTGCAAAATAGCATAGCACTGCTCCTAGAACATGAGGTAGCAGATAAATAATTGTGAACTAAATAAAAGAAGCTATAAAAATAAACTACAATTTTAATAATATATAACTTTTATTGAGCACTGATTATAAACCAGGTATTATACTTTGGATTATCTCATTTAATCCACCTGATGAATTTAATGAGGTGGATTCTTCTATTATTCTCATTTTAAAGCTGAGAGAACACAGGTATAGGCAGAATTATAACAAATCTCCAGTATATTTTGCAATATTATAAAAAAACAATTCAATTTAGATATTCTATACAGGAGGTTCATAAAACTTTAAGTAATAAATATTTATTGAGTGCCTTCTATCACATGGTATTATACTAGGTGCTATGACATTAAGAGAAATCACAGGTTAATGCAATCAAAATATAAACAGTTATAGGCTAGAAATCTCACTACAATTCTCTCATATCCTACACCAAAATATTAGTAAGCCTGAATAATATTTAATTATCTAGTGACACAAAGTTCTTGTGAATTCAGACAATTCCTTGAAATTCACTGTAAAAAAAAAAACAGCATTTATATGGCACTTTACAAAGTTTTTTCATGCACAGGACCTTGTAATTCTTACAACACCTCTGAGAGGTGGGTATTATTAGAGATTGGATGGGATCTTACAAATATTGATACTTAGATCCATTATCTGATCCAGGGATGCCCCTTACAGGCTTTAATTCATGTTCTGTGACTTACCTTATGGCTACTGTCCAGGAATTTTTTGGTGAGGTGAGAGAGGGAGTTTTAGACAAGCCACCTACAAAATTAGTTCTGGATTCCAGATTCTTATCATCTTCAGAAATAATGGCCTTGGGCTGAGCAAGGCATGAAGACAGTGTAATTAAAAACTTTCTATGAGGCTTACAAAAGGCCAATTCCAACAACTTATCACTTTTGGGGGGGAAAAAGCATTCATATTTAAAATAAGCCTTCATATAGAATAATTTAATTAACATCGATCAAAATTAATTCATCCTTACTGAGCTCCTTTTTGAAAACATATTTATTAGGGCTTAAATCTTGATCTACCTTGAAAAAATAAGCAATATTCAATACACACTAAATGGTCAACTTAGTTTTTAATGGTTAAATGGCATAGCAAGAATGGTTCAGGTACTTGTAAATGCTAAATGTCTGGGTATGTCTTCATGGGCTTTTGAACAGTTTCAAAGAGCAGACATGAGGATTCATTAGCTCTTAGCACATATGAACCTGCTCCAAAGGCAGCCAAGAGAGTTGCCTAGCAACAGTGCATTTTGCATCTCTCATCATCCCCAAAGATGCTGCAGCAGCAGCAGCTAGGTCAAGCCTCTCATTAGCAACCTGACAAAGCGTTTCTATCTACAATTTTACAAAATTATTTTTATTTTCAAGTGAAGCTCATATATCTATGTATTATTCTTATTGACAATGTAGTCTCTTGCCTCTCTTCCTTCTTACCAACCCCCATTTCAACAGATATGTTTTAATGAACCCATCAAAATACCTGTAACAAAAGCAGGCACTGAGAAATCCAACAGAATTTATATGCCTATTCACATCACTCTAACAGTTCCATATCTTTGGGGCAATAAAGTAAGGAAGCTTCAGAAGAAGAAAAACAGATGCTGGAATCCGATAACGGGAAGAGAAAAAAGTCAGTTATTTGACTTCAAAATTAACAAAAAATCTATCCAAATTATTTTTAAAGCTATTGATAGCTAGTCTTATTTCTTTCTTATCCCCACAAAAACTAATCTCAACCACATAGCAAAAAAGCAGAAGGCTCCAGAGTGGTAATAAATAATAACAAATGGATTGACAGTTTATAATGAATGTAATCTATTGGAAAGGTACTCTGGTCCCCAAATTAATAACTATGCTATAAAGCTTCACCTCAGATCAACAGCTATTCATTCACTTCTTAAAGTGTTTCCTAAAATTACCGCTTAGCATGGTTGCCATGCAGAGCTACAATATATACTCACATAATCTGTCTTATATACATTCAAAGACCCTTAAAAGAAGATAAACAAAATAAGCAGATAGACTTTTCATTTCATGTACTTTAAAGTGCTTAATCCAGATTTTGACATGAACCACATACATCCTGGTCTCTGAGCTTGCATGCTATCATGAATTTCCCTATGGAAAAGATTACAGAATGTGCATGACATGCTACGAAAGATAAAGTGTAGGACTAATAGACTTAGATTAAGAATGGTGTAATGAGGAACACTTAAAAGCAACTGTCATCACACCAAATCAAAATAAGTAAATTTTGAAAGTGATCTGAAAGGAACAATGTGATTTTTTTCCCTGAGACCCCTCCCCCTTTTTAAAAACATACAAAAAGCAAAAAAAAAAAAAGAATCTTTAGGAGAATTTCCCAGAAGGGTGTCATTTACCACTAAAATATTTCATTCCAGCAGTTGAAAGACCATAAAAGGGTGAATGTCCTCCAGAGTCTCTAATAACGGTAATAGATCTTGTGTTACTATTCACAAGTGACCTCTGAGTCAGGCGATTTAATTTTTTCCCCTGCAGCATGGCTGGTTTCACACACAGTGTAATAACAGTTTTTGCACAACAAGACAATCCAATTAGAAAGACTGTATTAAGGCTTTCATGAACAGCATGTATCATTACAGCTTCAGCTAGGATTTGATTCAAGACGACCTAATATATGCATGCGTGATTCTTCATTTTTCTGTGGTTTTTTAAAAAAGATTCCTGACTTCCTTCAGCAATTCTGCAGACCATTGCCTGAACCCACTCTGGTTTCAAAAAATAACTAAGAACTCATCAAATGCTCACTGAGCACTTTAAGTCAGGTACCAAGAATTCACCAGGCAACAGAAATGTGTATAAGGCTCCTCGTTTCTACGTGGGTTAAATGAAATTCCACTAATGTCTCAAAGGACAAAAAACATGAAACGGGACAGAACGGGCATAACCGGTTATTGCAATTACTATTATGCTTTGCAACATTTCAACAATGCACCATTAATTATAAAGACGGTATGATATTACCGAGAAAAGCTTTAGATAAAGTGAATTTTGAGACTTCCATTGTAAACCTCAGCAAAGCACAAAAGATTTAAAAACAGAAACCAAAGGAAAAGGTGTTAAATGAAAACCAACCATCTGGCAATCTCTGCTATCATGAGTGGTTCAGCATCATTCAATGCCCACAGAAGCCTAAACCTAAGAACGTCTACACATTTCTTACTGCCTTGCTGATGAGATTAGGAAAGTTAAGTCCAGAATCTCTGCAGCAAAGGGCTGTAGTGACAGTTGCAGGAATTCTCAGGGGTTCCCTTCACCTTACTACCTTTTATTGATGCTGATGGGCTTCGCTTCCCCCCTTCCATCTCTGAATCTGGGCAGGCTCCTCTGAGGAAGAGTATCGGCACTCCTTTGCTACAGGGCTAGGAGTGTCTTTACAGCTCTCCTGCCCCAAAGGGATTCTCATACTGCTCCATGGCAAGCAGCCCAAACCTGTCAGATTAAGTTCTGTTTAGACTTTCAATGCAGTCAGATGCTCTCTTCTGGTTTAATTGGTCCACACCCTCTAGGAAGCCTGCTTCTTTCAGCAGAGGCCTGTATACCCCCTAAGCAAACCTCTAAAATGAGCTGAGACAATTCCACTCTAGTTCTCTTGCTCCTGCTGCCCACATTTTAACCAGAGGAAACACTAATATATCTTTTGCTTTGACAAAGTCTAGACACTCAAGTCAATCCCTACATGGCTCTCTCTTTGTTTCCACTACCACAATAGCTAGCCAGCGCATTACTCCCTGTTAGATTTTTGGGGAAGTCATCAACCCATGGCACATGCCTGCCCACCCCAACTGCAAGGGATTCACATCAAGCTGGATGAGGGGATGTGGGGTTCTGCTGCGATCTCTGTCACTAGGCTTGAGATAAGGGGCTGGTGCTTGTAGGACTCAGCACTCCAGCAACTTTCTCCAAGAATCCTCCCTCTTTTCTTCACCTAACTTTTCATTTCCTAACTTCTAGACCCTTGATGTGAGTAACGGGTTAAAAACTGCAATAGTACTCAGACATTGAGGTTTAATCCTACTACTCTACAAGTTTTACTGCGTGTTCTGTCTCAAAACTCATTTTGGTATCTTAAGGTCCCCACCAAAACTTCTAACATCCTGTTATATAACTTTATCTCCTCTATGTTTCATTACCCCAATACTTTAGATAAATTCCTATCTCCTGACTGACTGCAAGACTCTTTAGGACCTTCCTTCCAAATAATTGCTCAGTATCCACTCCAGGATCAATTCCCCTCACCCTACATATCCCGGTTTAATACAGTACTACTTGCTGTCTCGTTACCCCACTGTGACCTGCCACAGGTTTGTGTCTTTGCATATGCTCCCTATCCTGCTAGAACGCCTTTCCTTTACCCTGCATCAGGGAAACTTGTGGGCCTCTTCCTGTATGTTCCAGAGACACTTACATACCTCCGCAATGGCAATTACCACCTTGTACTGAAAAGTAATTTTTAATGCCTCTGGCAACAGACTAGGATCTATGATTCCTGGTAACAAAGACAATGACCTTTCATCTTAGTGTACCAGAACTTGCCATATAGAAGGTATATAATATATATATGTTGAATGACTAAATCAATGGCTTGAAAATGCTTGATAAATAAAATGGGACCTAATGAAAACAAGGTATCTACAATATTTCAAGCTAAATGGTAATTCCATGATAAATCCACTTAATGCAGATCAAATTGCATCATTAAAACTTGAATACAATTTGACAACTAAATACACATAAGTACCGTAAAATGCCACCAGTATAATTATCACTAATAACTCAGACTACTAGAAACAATGAAGGTAGACAAGACTGGATTAGAGAAAAATGTTAAAGAAATAAAATTCGATTACTGTCACATATATACTGTAACAAACTAATTAGCCAAGTGTTGCCAAGTACCAGTCCCTGCTGATATGTCTTAATGAATAGATAATTTGATCATTTTTAAATTGGCACATTCATTGTACTAATGCAAATGAGCAAACTCAAACTGCCTAAAAACAATAGCATCAACATCAGCTTATGTTTTAACTCAGCTTATATAAAATTACCCTGAACCCTAAATTAATAGGATTTCATTTAATAAGATTTTACTATAATCTAACCCAACCTTAACCCTGTCCCTGGAATCCACAGTGTTCCATCAATTAGTTTGGATAACACATGACAATATTGGAAAATAGTTTATTGGTTCTAGGATGGTGGACACATACATCTAATATATTTATGTAGTAATTCAATCAGGCAACAAAACAAGTATCAAAGCCCAGCAAGTGAGCAAGGTTACTAGGAGGCAAAAACAAGTGAGACTCAGTTTACCTGGAGGAATTCCTTTTATAAATTCCAAATCTAACTGTAATCCAATGAAAATTTCCTTTGAAGATAACTATAGGACACTTCAGAATGCTAATTTGTCCTTATTTGTCTTTAATGCTATTTGTGATATGATAAATTCAGGTTACATATATTTATATGCCTGTTTTCTTTAGAGAAAAGAAATATACAAATTGTCTTAAATACAGATGTGATCCACTACCACAAGAATGTTAATAAGCAAGCATGACAAGACACAAGGTCTCCAAAAGTCCAATCAATTCACCAGAAACCTACATATAGAAATCATCCCACTTCTTAACTACTTGTCTGGCTCCAATGAATTTGTAACCATGTCTAACCCATTTGAAGTAAACTGACTTCAGAATGCCGTATTTCATTATATCAACTATTCTAAAAACTTGCCAAAGTTTCCATTGTACTATCTATCATGAAAAGCTCAAAACTGTCACTGGTAGGGTAGAACTCCAATGGGCTGAAAAGACAAAGGAAGAGCATAAGTCTCAAGACTTCTGGTGAGGGAGCTCACATAGTTGTCCAACTTTAAGAATTCTGGAGTAAACCTTTCCCACTAAATCCACCAAATCATGGCCTGTCATCTCAATTACAGCCATCAGAGAGTAGCTATAATTGTGACAAAATGTCAGTGGCTTTCTTTTACTTCCCAACAAGAAAATGAAATCTAAAATATAAAAGTACTGCTAATGAACCTATGGTACACCAAGTAAAAAACTACTCTAGTACCTCCAAAGATTTATTTACTCCACTGTTTGCCCAACAGTGGCACTCAAAAAGGATCATATAAATGTCATATATAAAAAGTAGTGCTTCGGGCTTCCCTGGTGGCGCAGTGGTTGAGAGCCCGCCTGCCGATGCAGGGGACACGGGTTCGTGCCCCGGTCCGGGAAGATCCCACATGCCACGGAGCGGCTGGGCCCGTGAGCCATGGCCGTTGAGCCTGCGCGTCCAGAGCCTGTGCTCCGCAACGGGAGAGGCCACAACAGTGCGAGGCCCACATACCGCAAAAAAAAAAAAAGTAGTGCTTCATATGAAATAGAAACAGGCAATAAGACTCTTCCAGTTAATTTCAAAGATGTTTGTTTAACTTGTATTTGTCCAGCAATAGCTGATGAATCACCTACTCCAGGCAGACCTCCTATTATGACTTAGCCACTGCTTTCTGGGCTCATACCAAACCGTATGCTTCCCTGCATCATACCACTTATCACAGGGCATTCTAATTGTATATTGCCCATCTTCCCTATGCACTGTGAATTCGCCAATAACTATCTTTGAATCCCAAGTTCCAATTAAAATGTGTGCCCCAAAGATGTTCTCCATGACTATTTACTAAATAACTGATTCCTCAATGCCCTTTCAAGCTCTTAAATGAACAGTATATCTTGTCAAACCTTTTAAATATTTCAAACCTAACAACCAACGTGTAATTTTCTCAACATTTTGTAAATGTTATTTTTCAAAATAAAGGGAATACAACAACCTACTTTTTTGTTCACTAAAAAAAATTCTTGTCTTTAATTAGGTTTCAGAATTTCTGTTATGATCACTACAAACAAAAAAGTATAAAAGAATAATTTTTGACCATTAAGCAATAATCCCAATTGCAAGCATTCTTGTTGATGTCGATTCACTTAGAACATCTCAATCTCTTTTTGACACGTGCTTACATGAGTCATGACTCTGTACGTGTTCTATTTAGGTAGAAATACTTGGCTAAATGTGATTTGCCTATGTATAGAAGAGCCAATGGAAGCTAGCATAGAAGAGGAAAAAATAATCACACAAGATTGAAGATCTGGCCAGATTTCAAACACATGTTGAGGTTTCTTTCTTAACATCTAATTATCTCTACAACTGACTAGGCTAATCTAACAAATGTAAAGCTAGTGAACCTTGTTTACTCTTTAAAAAATTTTTTAAGAAATGGTTTAACTAAAAGTTGTAGAGAGATAGTATAGCATATTGGGTAAGAGCACAGAGTCTGGATATGTGCTGGGTTCAAATTCTGACTTCGCCAATTACTGAATGGCTGTGTGAATCTGGAGAAGTTAATCAACCTCTATGCCTCTGTTCCTAAATAATAATGGTACCCAACCTCAAAGAGCTGTGAGTATTCAATGAGTTACCTCATATATGCAAATAAAGTGATTAGAATAGTGACTGGTATATAATAAGCATATGTAAATGTTGGCTATTTTTAATAACTGTCACTTTGTTCAAGAAGATGGTTCAGCTTCTAAATGAGCAGACTATATTTAAACCTATTTAGCCCTAGAAATTAAGGATAATAAAAGAAACAATTCATTCCAAAGCATCAGCCAGGTTATCAAAAGGCCTGTAACTGACTCACTCAACAGAGCTCAGAATGTGATCAAGCTGGCAAACATGATAAACACTCCACTTTTGGACTTGGCGGCACTATACATGCAACTGGTTAAGTGAATATCTTTCTGCAGTGAAGTTAAGGTAATGAATCAGAATCCGTGTAACAAAGGTGATTAATGCAAAAAACCAAAACTGAATGTCTTATAATCATAAGATCATTGAACCTCAAATCAATCAATACTAAATATTTATAACATGAATTCTACATGTAAAGTATTGTACTAGAAGCCATTATATGTGTTTTAGTAAAATTTTATGAATTACATCAAACAGTTTTTATACATTTCTAGTATTTCAAGGTACAGTTCTTATGCTATTTACAAATTATTTCTCTCCCATATACTGCCAATATGTTCTAATTTATTGTTTTTGTAAAGAAAATCAATCGGTTTTGTACACTGATCTGATATCTGGCCACCATATTGATCTAATATCTAATCTAAAAGCAAAAGTTTTCAGTAAATTCTCTAGTATTTTCTAATTGTCTGTAAGTATTAAGAGCTCTGGGTTTTTATTTTATTACACATATATAACTTTTATTTCTTTTTCATGAATTAACAATGGCCAGAACCTACAGACATCAGACATACTTTTCCTAATTTCAATAGAACTGCTTCTAAATAAAATTTGACTTGAGATTCTACCATTGGTCAGTATAAAATACTCCTCTTCATCTTGTGTAAGGCTTTTTACCTTGGATTCTATATCATCTATCTTGGATGATAATATTACCACATCTTATGCTTTCTTAATGATCTACCTAGCTTTTCATTTTCACTCTTTCATTTTCAACTGTCACTTGTTTCAAGGTTTATCTCTTAGAAGAAGTATAGAATTGTTTTTTAATAATATGAGCATTTTTTAACTGAAATATAGTTGATTTACAATATTGTGTTAGTTTCAGGTGTAGAGCAGAGTAATTCAGTTATACATACGTATTTTTCAGATTATTTTCCACTATAGGTTATTACAAGATATAGAGTACAGTTCCCTGTGCTATACAGTAAATCCTTGTTACTTATCTATTTTATGTATAGTAGTTTGTTAATCCCATACTCCTAATTTATCCCTCCCCCTGCTCTCCCATTTGGTAACTGTAAGTTTATTTTCTATATCTGTGAATCTGTTTCTGTTTTGTATATAGATTCCATTTGTTTTTTTCTTTAGATTCCAAATATAAGTGATATCATATAGTATTTGTTTTGCTCTGACTTACTTCACTAAGTATAATATTCTCTAGGTCCATCCATGTTGCTGTGAATGGCAATATTTCATTCTTTATTATGGCTTAGTAATAGTCCATTCTGTATATATACCTCATCTTCTTAAGCAAATCGTCTGTTGATAAGCACATGGGTTGCTTCCATGTCTTGGCCATCATGAATAGTGTTGCTATGAACATTGGGGTGCACATACATTTTCAAATTAGTTTTCATCTTTTACGAATATATAACCAGGAGTGGGATTGCTGGATCATTATGGTAGCTCTATTTTTATTTTCTTAAGGAACCTCCATACTGTTTTCCATAGTGGCTTCATCAATTTACATTTCCACCAACAGTGCAGGAGGGTTCCCTTTTCTCCACACCCTCTCCAGCATTTGTTATTTGTAGACTTTTTGATAATAACCATTCTGACAGGTGTGAGGTGATACTTCCTTGAAGTTTTGATTTTCATTTCTCTAATAATTACGTGATGCTGAGCATCTTTTCATGTGCCTGTTGGCCAGCTGTATGTCTTCTTTGGAGAAATGTCTATTTAGGTCTTCTGCCCATTTCCTGACTGGGTTGTTTGGTTTTTTTCAATATTGAGTTATCTGTGCTGCTTATATATTTTGGATATTAACTCCTTGTTGGTCACATCATTTGCAAATTTTTTCTCCCATTCTGTAGGCTTTTTCATTTTGTTGATGGTTTCATTTGCTGTTCAAAAGCTTTTAAATTTGATTAGGCCCCACTCATTTATTTTTGCTTTTATTTCTTTTGCCTTAGGAGACTGATCTAAGAAAATATTGCTATGATTTATGTCAGAAGATGTTTTGCCTATGTTTTCTTCTAGGAGTTTTATGGTGTCACGTCTTATATTTAGGTCTTTAAACTATTTTGAATGTATTTTTGTATCTTGTGTGAGGGAGTGTTCTAATTTCATGGACTTACAAGTAGCTGTCCAGCTTTCCCAACACCACTTTTTGAAGAGACTGTCTTTTCTCCATTGTATATTCCTGCCTTCTTTGTTGTTGATTAATTGACCATAGGTGTGTGGGTCTACTTCTGGGCTTTCTATTCTGTTCCATTGATCTATATTTCTGCTTTGTTTGTTTTCTATGGATGTTTTTGTGCCAGTATCATGTTGTTTTGATTACTGTAGCTTTATAGTATAGTCTAAAATCTGGAAGGGTTATGCCTCCAGCTTTGTTCTTTTTCTTCAGGATTGCTTTGGCAATTCTGGGTCTTTTGTGGTCCCATATAAATTTTAGGGTTATTTGGTCTAGTTCTGTAAAAAATGTCATGGGTATTTTGATAGAAATTGCATTACATCTGTAGATTGCTTTGGGTAGTATTATGAGCTTTTTTTTGATAAGGGAATTTAATTCATTCACAGTAATTGTGGTAACTGGAATATTTGGAATTATTCCTACCATCTTATTTTAATTTAATATTTGCCATCTTTTTTTAGGTTTTTTAAAAAATTGTTTTCCTTTTGTTATATTAATTATTTGGAAGTTATAAATCACCTTTGGTTACTGATAAAGGTTTAAATACATATTTAAACTTATTTTTCTACTAACATCAAAAAATACTCAGTTTAAAAACAAATTCCACCCTTACTTAGCATGTTCTCACTCTTCACACCATCACATTCCCACTACCTACTCCGACCACTTCCCATGTTTTAAAGCTTGGACTTTGTTCCAGGCAGTTATTTTTCATATTTTACACAAACAATTATGGTTAATTTAAAGTAATATTTACTGGATATTTTGATCACCTTTTAACATCTCTTCTCTGTACTTTCTTGGATTCAATTTCAGTTTTGCCAGAACACATTCTTGAGGGGCTTTTCCCCCCATAAAGTCAGTAACCAAGAAATGTTCTTGAATTATTGCCCATCAGCAAAAGCCTTTATTACCATCACTTGTAAAATGTAGAATGATGGAAAGGAATATTCTGGGTTCAAAGTGACTTTCTCAAGAAATTGGAAGACAATATACCAATGTATTCCAGTACCCAGTGGGCTGCTATAAAAAATCTAAGGTCAATCCAATTTTAAATGACTTCATCTTTTCCAACTCTTCTCTAAAATCTCTCTTGATGTTCTCTTTATTCTTGAAGTTCTGGGCATGAATATAGGTATTGATCTTGGCTTTCAGAGGGTCCTAACAATCTATATCTTTGTGTCTTTTTTGAGCTTAGGAAATCGTTTTCTGTCATATTTTAAGTTTTTCTCCTTCATTTTCTCTTCAGTTTTCTCCAATTGAAATTCCTACAGAAAGATGTTAGAACTCCAAGATTGACCTTCAATTTCTTAACTTGTTCAGTTTTCATATTTTTTCTATATTCTGAAATATTTAGTTGACTATTGTATAAATCACTAATCCAGCCTCTATTTATGTACTGTGGCAACCAAGTTTTTAATTTCTAACATCTCTTGCTCTTGAATTTCTTCTTCATCACAGCAGTATCTTATATACAATACAAAAACATATAATATCTTGCCAACATCTCATAGGTACTGGATTGTTTTTATAATATCCTCTGCGCCCCAACTTCTTCTTCTGGAAAGAGATGCTCTGGTTAGTCATGCTGTTAAATTTTCTTAAAAGTATGATGAGCCTTGATTATCCATTTTTTTTGATGAATCAAGGCAAAACTCATTGGAGAGAGCTGACATGGGTTGCTTCTGTAGATGTAAAGAAATGTTTCCTTGATTAAGACTCTCCTCTGAATTGAAGGATTGACTATGGAAGGGCTGAAGAATAAATGGCAAGGGATGTCCACTGACAGCTCCACTTTGGGGTGTCTGGCCACGATACAAGCAGGCAGGGGACCAACACCCCCTTTTCCTTCCCTGCCCTCTGACCAAATACGAAAAAATTTATTCTGGCAATGGTGGACTTTGTGTTTTTCCCTTTGAGAAGAATTCCTCATGCCTTTTACAAAATTCAAAGTTACCACAAAATTTGTTCCCCTCTGAGTCCTTCAGCAACACGAGAAGCCTATTCCAAGCAGGTTTTAATCTGAAGACAAAGCTACTGCTAACTGATATTCAACTGGGAGCAAACAGACTCTGCTGTTCTAAATGCAGTTCTAGGACCCATCCTCACCAAACTCCACCCCCATCCTTTCTGTTACTCAGTGTTCAGTGACACAACAAGACAAATGGCTTTTGTTTCATTATATTAGTAAGCTAGTGAGTGTCACAGTGATATAGGGTTGAACTTCTAAGCAATTTATACTCTGTTGACTTCTCAGAAGAAACTCAGCCAAATATTAGCCCTCAGGAACTCAAGAAAGGTAAAAAATTGACACAGCACTGCTTCCCTGAGTATAAACTCAAGGCTTCATGCAAAAAACTGAAAAAAATATAAAAAGGTTCAAATGCCAGTTAAAAACATTTTATTCTATAGATATCTATGTTGGGTTTATAAAGAAGAAATAAACATATGGCCACAGGATGGAATAGATACTTGACCCTGTATTTTCGTCTGTGTTTCTCTTTGTCTAATTGTTTCATGCTGACAGGCTCGTCCCAATTTTGCTCTAGGCATAATCAATGCTATGGCTGCAAGGGAATAGTAGTACAGCATTTCTTATCTGTAAAGCTCTTTATTAAAAGTACTGTACATTCTGGCTTCTTTTTGCTGGTGTGAAGAACACAGGAAGCCGACTGACTTCAGGGGGTAGCAATTCATAGAACTTGGTGACAATAGAACAGAGTGCAAAGTGTCCAAGGACTCTTTGTGCAAGTTCCTTTATAGAATATATTTTCTCCTTTTCTCACAGCAGTAACTTACAGACCATTAAATTTCACACATTTCCTATTCATTTTCCATGTTAAAATATGGCTTATGACCCAGAGTAGAACTATCACAGGATTCTGCCCTGAAAGTCAACTTTTTACTATTTGATAATATATGGCTTTTAAAAGTCCAGCAAGTCATGGGCCATGAACCTATCCCCATAAGTGATTTAAATGGCTCAAACATGTGTACACCTTCACAAATGGAAAAAAAAAAAAAACGCCCTGAAAACATTACAAAGGATAAGATAAAATTATCAAAGATTGCAATTGTTCCCATTAAGTAAGACCTTTAGTGAGACTTAACAACCAAAAGGTAAAAAGGAAGTAAAAGTCCTCAGAGTTGTAAATGCAAGCAAAAACAAAATAAGACAAAAAAACACAGCTCTATCCCCAATTCCAAACAAGAGAAAATCAAGCAAGTACCAAGGATTTGGAAGAGGCATTGGGTTTCACAAAACTTAATTTGATAAGCTCCTCAGTGAGAGCAGATTTTAAGGAAGGAACTTGTGGTTCTCTAAAGTCAAAGTTTATAAACTTTTCCTCTTTGGCATATTCCATTTTATAAACTAGTCAAAAAGAAACCGTTATGCCTTACATGTAGCAGTTAGAGTTCTCCCACTGAAGTTGAAATACTAAGCTATTGTAAGATTTTATTTTAAACCATCTCAGCCTATCTAAAAATTACTCGTCTTCATGGTTAATGTTCAATTCAGATGCCTAAGTATTTAATCTTGCTGTAAACTCTTAACAATATAGGTAGAAACAGAAAGAAAACATATTTTCTTAGGTTTCAAAACCACTAACAAAAAGCCTGGATTTCCAAAAGAGAATATAATCTGTTGTCAGGTGTTCTCTCTACATCTATTTATATGACATACTATTAAGCATTTAATAACCTATAGTCTTTTGCAGAATCACTTATCTATGTGAAAAGTAGCCTCCTCCTCCAACACCTCTATTATTCTCTAGGATATAATGCTTCAGGTGGAGAAATGTCAATTCCGATAGCTAGAGGGAAGCTATAGTTAATAATATAGCTAGGGCTTCCCTGGTGGCACAGTGGTTAAGTCCGCCTGCCAATGCAGGGGACACGGGTTCGTGCCCCAGTCCGGGAGGATCCCACATGCTGCGGAGCGGCTGGGCCTGTGAGCCATGGCCGCTGGGCCTGCTCATCCAGAGCCTGTGCTCTGCAGCGGGAGAGGCCACAACAGTGAGAGGCCCACGTACCACACACACACACAAAATAATAATAATAATATAGCTAATATAATAAGTGGTTATTATAACAATTATATATATATATATATATATATATATATATATATTTTTTTTTTTTTTTTTTTTTTTTTTTTTTTGCGGTACGCGGGCCTCTCACCGCCGTGGCCTCTCCCGCGGCGGAGCACAGGCTCCGGACGCACAGGCCCAGCAGCCATGGCCCACGGGCCCAGACGCTCCACGGCATGTGGGATCCTCCCAGACCGGGGCACGAACCCACGTCCCCTGCATAGGCAGGCGGACTCTCAACCACTGCGCCACCAGGGAAGCCCACAATTATATATTTAATATATTAAATATTATGTAATAATTAGCCAATGATATAGCTAATATAATATAGCTAAGCCAATAGATATTAGAGAAGGTTTTAAGAGGTGAATAGTATCCCTTTCTTCTCAAGGGGTCAGGGGCCAGAGTAATAATGTGGGCAACTGGGGGGAAGGCAGGGGAGTCCCACGCAGACACAGAGAAAAGTTTACCTGAAGCTGCCAGAAGAAACATGGGTGGGATATTACTGGAAACCAAGGTAAGAGTTGGCGAAGAACTAAACATAAAATCCAAAAGGGAAATGAGAGTTAGGAAGAGAGGAAGAAAAAGTAAGGTTTCTGGCTGAGAGTCTTAGAAGCAAGATACAATCAGGTATATGGAATGGGTTGAGGAAAGTGGTACAGAACTGGTGCTATCACCAGTTAAGTTTCTATAGAGGCACACAGTGCAGGTCACAGAGCCAGACGTGGTTCTTAATTAGTGAGCTGTCGCTGTGCTGGGCTCACCTGAAAGGGGAGATAGGAAGTCAATCAACATGTGTTGATTAAGGGTTATTAACCTCTTCTTAAGGAGGCTGTATCAGTCTCAGACATTTCCAAACTGTCCACAATCATGTTTCATAGATTAGCCAATCATTTAATAAGGGTTCAAAATATGATTTGATATTGCCCTTTAAAAAACCATTCAATTAAAATTTAGAAAATGTCCTTATTTAAGCCTGGGGTTCACATTATCCCTTGATTAGAGCCTATGTTTATATTCACTACCACTGATTTCAAACTAGATGTGACCAGATCTGGACAAATCACAGAGTTAGGAAATAGCTCTCTGAAGAAGAAACAATAAGCCCAACAGGACGTTACTGTTTACGAGCCATGAAGCCATGTGCTTCAACCGTCATTCAGGTATCTCTGAAGGCAGCATGAATGATTTACATCAAACTGTGGGGAAAAAAACATTACTCACAGTATCAGAAAGGCAGGAACTGTTATATAAACATAACCAAAAAGTACATGAATCCATCATCTGCAATTTCCAGAAAAAAACACTAATTTAGGAATTAGATGGCATTCCCATATATTATAAGTACAGAACATGATACGAAAATCTCTCTCTAAACTAAATCAATGTGTTTAAAAACTTTCACGACTTCCATGGGAATTCACAGAGGATGCTCATTCTTGGATCTCTCCCCAGAACACTCTAAGACATTCCTTCCAAGAAAGAAAAGGCACTTAATTTTTACTGAGAGTTGCCTGACCTGAGCCTGTATCTTCTGCAAATTAAGTCTCATGATGTCTGGATAAGAAGACTATATGGATTATCAGTAACTGCTGACAGCATTTCTAGATATGGAAAAAAAAAGTTCCTTACTATTTTTTCAAGTGTCAATTTATTGCTGTTGCCTTGAGTAACTATCTAGTTATTTTAACACCATCATCTGTATCCAGCTAACTCTAAAATGGTACTCACAAGGCCAAGTTCCCTTCAGACTATCTAGCTCCATTAGACTTCCATGGCCCTAAATGTATTAAACCCAACACAAAATGCATGCCACAGGGGAACACGGTGAGGGACTAAGGATGAAAACTCACTGGGGAAGGGGATCCATCAAAGTACCTGATAAGTAAGAAGAATAATCACATTTTTAAAGAAGTATATTTTCTTATCATTATTAACGCTAAAAGTATTAGTTGATATTGATAACTTGCATTACTATGAATAAGTACTATCAAAAATAATTTCTATTAATACCTTAGAATGAATAATAATAATCATAATCACACTAAACACACTTCAAATATGGCACATCTCTTTCAAACTTTTCAAATATTTTCTCTCACAAGGTCTTAGAGTTGAATTCTTACAATAAATTATGGTGTCACACAAACACAATACTGCAGGCCAGTGAACTCTATATAAGAGGTTAAGTGACCACCAAAACAGAGGTAGAAGACAGCCTCTAAATTCCTATTCTTACATACCAATTTACTTAGTATCTGCTTATTAGTAGTCTAAGACTTTTCTTTAGTATTGACTCCCCCATGAATTTGAGCCAATGATTGCTTAAACATAATATACCTTCTTTTTATAAGGTAAGAAAGGACAAACACACATGAAACAATACATTTCATGCAGTCATGTCAACTTAATGAAAGAAACAGAAAACACTCCTCCAATAATAGATCTCAACCCTAACTCATCTAATTCAATCTACACCAAGCAGTTACAATTAGAGAATTGCTTTTTCAAAATATTCAATCCTCTTCTTCAGGCTGCTTTACCTTGTAGCTAAAGGCCAGAGAAATGATATGATACGGTCACTTCATAAGGAAAAGTGAAGAACTACCTCCTACTTCTAGTCTTCTTTTTATCCTTTTCAAAAGACTTAAATAACCCCACTTGTAAGTTCTTATTAATTATATTGCCTTTGCTTCTGCATGAGTTTGGGTAACTACATTTCAACATTTTACCCTACCATTCACCTTAACAAGCAAAATTACATGGAGTGTTTTTTCTCACTTCTTTAAAAACTTCCTAGAAATTATCAACAAAAGTGTAACATATTGACTTTAATTTATAGCACTGCTTCTTAATAAACATTTATTGAATAAATAAATGAACCGGGATGGTCACCCCAGTGCTTCCCAACTTTTTCCATTTCATGGCACACATGAAAAGTGTTTACAAGGATACTGGATCACCCTAGAATTTCAAAGACTAAATGCATTTCCTAAGTATCAAAACATACATTGATATAACACATGTTCTACACCAGTGGCAAACATAGGTCAGGTAACCTACGGTATGACTTCCTCAGATAATCTCCAGGCATTACGTGTGCATTAACTATTCTAAAGAGATAATCCTACAAGGTGTCAACAGTGATAAAAAGCATTTGGTAGAATTAGGATTGTTACAGAAGCTGAAGGGAGAAATAAAGTAGGAAGCAAGCTGAAGTGTTTCACGTTACGTGAGACAAAGGTACTCTGAATACATTATGGATCCACTTGCAGAATCAGACAGAGAAATCTAGTCAGAGGGAAAACTTTTGTGAGATAGCAGTTGTTTACCTGAAAAAACGGAATGAGCGTGACAAGTTGGGGACAAAAAGGAATTCCAAATACATTAACTTCATTACCTAGAAAAACATATTTATCCCACCTTCAACACCAAATTTTTTTCCTATAGGAACACTCCATAAAGAGATGGACTTTTTCTTCACCATGCTTGAAAAAGAACACAAGCACAGACACTAAGATAGAGAAGATAATAAAAATGCCATACCTACTTGGTTAGGAAATCCTTCCCTTCACAGGAAATGCATTCTAGAGATTCTATTCAATAGAAAAAAAATTACAGGTGTCTATGCTAAATATATGGTTAGTTTAAAAGGTGGGGGGGGAGTTTTATTAATAATGTCTGATGGTTATCTTATTATACTCCAAGAACTGTGCAGATAGGAAAAATGATTATTTATCTTTAGTATGTTTAATATGTTTATTAAACAACATATCTTTAACATGTTGTTTTATACGGTACTGATCAGCATGTTTTATATGGTACATGATCAGCATGTTGATCAGTACCATATAAAACAACAACCCACTATTTTTTTTGTTTATTAAATGACTGAATAAAAATATGATCAAATTGCAAGAAGTTAAAAAGAGATTAATTCCTGTTATACAGGGCCATTTATTCTGAATTAATTAATTTTTCCACCTTAAAAGATTGATATGAGAACTAAGGGATGTGCATCTTGGAATAGGGTGCAAGAGTTAATGAAAGCATTACAAATTAGCACATCCATCAATAACAAAAATAACAGATTAGCATCATGTGTAGATTCTCTTTCAAAGTGTGCTTTCATTAAAGAAACATGTGCATCATGAAGTAGATATCAACTCAGAGTAAGGAGAAAAAAGAAAAAATTGGGAAAATAAAGATAGCAAAAAAAAAAAAAGCAACCTGTACTCTAAAACTCTGATAAAAATTATCCACAATGAAAGAATAATCTACAATTCCAATATTAAGCTTTACCCCGATTACTGCTCCATTATTTTCTTGCTTTACCTGAGAGGAATCAGCTTGGGCAAATTCTGTAGTGACCTTCAGTATCTGACGAAGATTTCGTCCTTTATCTTCAACAAGGAGGTAAGCCAGCAGAAGAAAAACATGCACAGGGATAGCTGTGGTAATAGGAAGCAATGACTCTACGGAAGCTAACCAGTCACTTGTCGCAGACTCTTCTCTCATTACTTCAAGGATCCTCCAGGCTGTAAATATTGAACCATACGTGCTGGTTATGGGGAACACAAGCTTGTAGGAGAGCTGAAAAGTAAACACAAAAAAAGGCATGAATAAATGAGATAAATCAATCCATCAGGAATACATTTCTGACATTCATTTATTTTTTATATTTCATTGTAAGAAATCAATCCTTCCAACAAAATGAATACAAAATTTTCCATTCCTGCCCAAAACCTCTCTGCACGTATTTAAGCTAATGGGATTACACAAAAAAGAAAATAGCTGTCAGGTGAAACTCTAGAATAGTTTATTACCAATTTTCCTCATGTTTACCATTCGCTCTCAGTTAAGGCAGGAAAAAAAAAAAAAAGAGTCAATATACAAAACCCAGAGGCAACAGAGTTTGGGAAAAGCCATTACCACTTAAGAAGTATTCACCAGTGAGAGGGAAGATAGAAAAAAAACACTGTATTTGCCCAACTCCAGGGCCCAGTAAGAGGCAACTCGGGGCAGATGGCAGACTTGGACTGAGGACAGTTCATTTTTGTAATAGACAGTCTGTTGATAGGAACAGAGTTGGTTCAGCTGGAGCCTGGAAATTCATTAATAATTGTGAATAACTCCTGCAAGAAGAAATAGCCTGACAGCTCTAAATTGAAATGATACTCGAAGAAGATGTTATACTTAAGTCAATCTGAGGAATGGCTCCTCATGGAAGTCAAGTGGTGCAGTCAGGGTCAGAGACTGGATAGAACTCTGCCAATGTGAGCTGTGTGCCCGAATGGCCCAGGAGAAGCCACAGACATTAATGAGGAATTAGATATTGCCTGCTCAAAAAATAATTCATTTAGAGTACAATGAGACAAATTAGAAATTTCTAGATTATAACTGTCCTGTTATTAGAGACTGACTTACATGGATAAGAATAACAGTTGAAAGGATGAGAAGTAAAAGTTAAGCCTTATAAAACTTTTTAATAACAACTTTATTGAGATATAATTCACATCATCAAATCCAGCCTTTTAAAGTTTATAACTCAGTGAATTTTAGTAATTCATAAAATTGTGTAACCATCATCACCAGCTAACTTTAGAACATTTTTCGTTACCTCAAAAGGAAACCCCGTGCCCATTAACAGTCCCTCTTTATTCCCTGTGACCCCCAGGCCCGGGCAACCATTAATCTACTTTCTGTTTCTATTCTGACCATTTCACAATGGAGCCACACAATATATGTGGTTTTTGTGACTGGCTTCTTTTACTTAGCATATTCTCAAGGTTCATACATGTTGTGGCTGATATCAATACTTCATTTCTTTTCATTATCAAGTAATATTCCACTGTATGGATATACCATATTTTGTTTATCCACTCATCAGTTAATGGACACTGGAGTTGTTTCCACTTTTTGGCTATTATAAATAATGTTGCTAGGAATATTGCTGTAAAAGTTTTTGTGAGAACATAGGTGTTTAGTTATTTCAAGTATATGCTTAAGAATGAAGATAACCTTTATTTGAAAGTAAATGCCAGGATAAAAACATACGGGGAAGCTCTATCTTTACTGATAGGAAAAGATCTCACACAGAAAAACACAAGATACACATAGTGTGCCTGAAATGCTACTAATTAATTTTTTAAAGGAAAGCACAGAGACCGTATATTTGTATTTGCATATATATGTGTGTGTGTGTACACACATACACACACACACAAAATATTTAGACAAATATAGAAGAAATTAATAACTACTAATCATCATTTTCTATTTTAAGAGTGTGGAAACTGGACAAACAGAATCACAGGTGAGAAAGAGACTTCTCATTGTATACCATTTATAATTCTTGAAACATTTTAATGTATTACTATTTTAAAAATTATAAATTTTTAAAATTAAATGATACCTAATTTATTATAATCCTAAGAATTTTTTTCCCAAGAAGATGGAATTCATTAAAGACGAGAGTCAATTTCTTTAGCCTAATGACAAATAGCATTGGACTTGAGATTTAAAAGACCAGGACTTTAGTGCAGCCATGCCAGCTATTAGCTGTTACCCAAACTCTCTGAGCCTTACTTTCCTCATTTGTAATATGGAACTAATGCCTAACTTCCTGCCAAAATTATTGAAGTTGATAATGAGATAGTACCCACAAAGCACCTAGCACAGGGCCTGAAGTTGCAGAGGAAAAAAAAATATTATCCTTGTCATCTTTAGGAGAGAAACATAAAATTGCTGGATATGAGTATAAGAGAAAATAATTGGAAATCACCATGAACCATAACTCGAGTCAAAAGCAGCAACATTACAGAGTAAACATAGTGAAACAGAAAAGTAATCCTACTTTGCTTAAAGTATTAGTCCAGGTTTAGGCTCTGTTTTTTGTTTGTTTGTTTTCCTAAGGTAGAGCAATGAGGAGAGGAGAAAGGCACAATGTTAAATAAGAGATCGCAGAACGGCCTCTCTGTCCCATTGAGTGACAGCTGCCACTGGCACAGTCCCAGGGCAAAGGTGCCACCAAGGGTTTTCTCTCAGCACCAGCTACCAAATCCTAGCCCCACCGCCTGGGGGAGGACCTGTGAAAGTGCTGGTAGGCCCTGTGTTTTAGAGGAGAAAGTAGGTGTTTAAAAATAAAAGAGAAGCTCATGTCAGGTGAATTATATCTCAATTAAAAAAAATGAGAGAAGAAAACACAGAAGAATAACATTTAACTGAATATTAAATGGTTGCAAATCATCTTCAGATGTGAAATAGTTGCAAACCTTTACTTTTTAAAAAACTAATATGAACAGACAACCCTTAGAATGGGAGAAAATATTTGCAAATGAAGCAACTGACAAAGGATTGATCTCCAAAATTTACAAGCAGCTCATGCAGCTCAATATCAAAAAACCAAACAACCCAATCCAAAAATGGACAGAAGACCTAAATAGACATTTCTGCAAAGAAGATATACAGATTGCCAACAAATACATGAAAGAATGCTCAACATCATTAATCATTAGAGAAATGCAAATCAAAACTACAATGAGATATCTCACACCAGTCAGAATGGCCATCATCAAAAAATCTACAAACAATAAATGCTGGAGAGGGTGTGGAGAAAAGGGAACCCTCTTGCACTGTTGGTGGGAATGTAAATTGATACAGCCACTATGGAACAGTATGGACATTCCTTAAAAAACTAAAAATAGAACTACCATACGACCCAGCAATCCCATTACTGGGCATACACCCTGACAAAACCATAATTCAAAAGAGTCATGTACCAAAATGTTCATCGCAGCTCTATTTACAATAGCCAGGATATGGAAGCAAGCTAAGTGTTCATCAACAGATGAATGGATAAAGAAGATGTGACACATATCTCACCAGACCAGAAGCAGAAGACTGGAAAAGATAAAGCCTTAAAGAGTGTCCTTCAACTCTACACCTCTATGAAGAATCTAGTCAAGAGTTGAGAGGCTTGGTAGTGGTTAATTATCACCAAAAGACAATGAACACCATCCTCGGTATCCATGTTGTTAAGAAGACAATGATAACCATTTTGACTGGTGTGAGGTGGTATCTCATTGGAGAGGTTGTGGAGAGAAGGGGACCCTCCCCTACACTGTTGGTGGGAAGGTAAATTGGTGCAGCCACTATGGAGAACAGTATGTAGATTCCTTAAAAAACTAAAAATAGGGCTTCCCTGGTAGTGCAGTGGTTGAGAGTCCGCCCATTGATGCAGGGGACACGGGTTCGTGCCCTGGTCCAGGAAGATCCCACATGCCGCGGAGCAGCTGGGCCCATGAGCCATGGCCACTGAGCCTGCGCGTCTGGAGTCTGTGCTCCACAATGGGAGAGGCCACAACAGTGAGAGGCCCGCGCACCACAAAAGAAAAAAAAACAAAAAAACTAAAAATAGAGCTACCATATGACACTTCAATCCCACTACTGGGCACATATCTGGAGAAAAACATGGTCCGAAGGGATACATGCAACCCAATGTTCATTGCACCACTGCTTACAGTAGCCAAGACATGGATGCAACTTACATGTCCATCGACAGAGAAATGGATAAAGATGTGACACATATATACAGTGGAATATTACTCAGCCGTTATAAAGAATGAAATAATGCCATTTGCAGCAACATGGACAGACCTAGAGATTGTCAAACTGAGTGAAGTAATTCAGGCAGAGAAAGAGAAATATCATATGATATTGCTTATGTGTAGAATCTAAAAAGAAATGATGCAAATGAACTTATACAAAACAGAAACAGACTCACAGACTTAGAGAAGGAATTTATGGTTACTAGCGGGGAAAGGTGGGGGGAAGGGATAGTTAGGGAGTTTGGGATTGACATGTACACCCTGCTATGTTTAAAATGGATAACCAACAAGGACCTACTGTATAGCACAAGAAACTCTGCTCAATATTATGTAATAACCTAAATGGGAAAAGAATTTGAAAAAGAATAGATACATGTATATGTATAACTGAATCACTTTGCTGTACACCTGAAACTATCACAACATTGTTAATCAACTATACTCCAATATAAAATAAAAAGTTTAAAAAAAGACAATGATAGAAGCACTAGATCTAATTCCTTTTAACTTCCAACTAAAAGCTTTTAAGAAACCAGTTTACTTTAACTTACTATTGATTTACTGTTTCCCTGTAAATCTGAAATGCTGTTATTAACTCCCAAGTTCAGCACAAAGATGATAAATTACTGTTCAGGAAAAAAAAAAAAACTCAAAAAAACAAAGTGGAGGCAATAGAGTATAAGCAAATCTAAACTCTATTTGTCGAACAGACAAAATCTGAATCTCAATCCTACCATCCATTACCTGCGTAATGAGGGGAAGTTAATTAACCTCCCTAATTTCAATTTCTTCACTTGTAAAATGAGTATTATAAGATTATCATCAAGGAAATGCAAATCAAAACCATAACAAAATAGCACTTCACACCCACTAGCATGGTTATAATAAAAAAGACAGGCAATAACAAGTGTTGGCAAGGATGTAGAGAAATTGGCACCTTCATACACTGCTAATGGTAATGTAAAATGGTGCAGTTGCTTTGGAAAAGTCTGGCAGCTCCTCAAATGATCAAACATGGAGTTACCATATGGTCTAGCAATTCCACTCCTAGGTATCTACCCAAGAAAAATGAAAACCTATGTCCACACAAAAACTTGTATAGGAGTGTTCATAACAGCATTATTCACAATAGCCAAAAAATTAAAATAACCCAAATGTTCAACGGATGAATGAAAAAATAAAACGTGGTATCTCCATACAACAGAATATTATTTGGGAGTAGTTTCTTTTCAGAGTAATAAAAGGGTTCTAAAATTGATTGTGGTGTTGTGTACACAACTCTGCAAATATACTAAAAACCACTGAGTTGTGTACTTTAAATGAGTAAAGCGTATGTATGAGAATTTTATCTCAATAAATCTATTTTAAAAAATAACCAGCCTCCCACTGCATGACCCTTGGCAAGTTACCTATCTTCTCTATGCCTCAGTTAACTCTTGGATAAAATTAGACCAGTAATATTAGCTACCTCAAAGAGTTTGAGATAAAATCAAATGACTTAATATATGGCAAAGCACTTAAAATGGAGCCTGAATGTAAGACATGCTTAATAAACAGCACCATGAAGCAGGGGCTTTGTTGCCCATCTGGCCAGGGGCCGGAGAGCTTCAACCATTAGTCCAAGGCCACACAGCTGGAAATGGCAAAACAAAACTATTTCAAAGTTACTGTGAGAAATGAGTTGACCCATATAACTTCTTACACAGAGCATGTGCTCAATAAATGTTAACTTTAGCTATAAATAGGACAACAACAATCTATTACAAATTTTTATTTTTTTAAGAGACAAATATTCAAAATGCTTTCTGCTTACTATATACTACTTCAAAGCAACTGTGAATGAAACCTACTAGGCACTGCTTTATTCCAAGGTAATAAAGTTCACAGTACTTTATTTAAGGTTGAATAAAGTACGTTATCAAAAAATACTAATGGGGCTTCCCTGGTGGCGCAGTGGTTGAGAGTCCGCCTGCCAACGCAGGGGACGCGGGTTCGTAGCTGTTAAATGTGATATTTAAAACCACTTCCCGGTCCGGGAAGATCCCACATGCTGCAGAGCGGCTGGGCCCGTGAGCCATGGCCACTGAGCCTGTGTGTCCGGAGCCTGTGCTCCGCAACGGGAGAGGCCACAACAGTGAGAGGCCCGCATATCGCAAAAAAAAAATATACCAATGAATAAATGTATGACAAATCCTAGCTCAGTCACACCATCTCTAAATCTTTCTGTTGACTAAAACAGTTCTCCAGAGCTGAATCTTGCCCTACTATATAATTGCAGGAATTTAGCTTTTAAGTCTCTTTCCCACTTTATTTCACCCAACCATGGCTCCCACGGCCACGCAAGAGACCCCAGCAGTTGGCTTCCTGTGACCCAGCTCTGGCCTATGGCACCCCCAGCACACACTTCACCAGCTAGCAGGCCATAACCACAATCTTTCCAACAAGCTGTGATATCAGCCTTGAGCGGGGAGATCCATTTAGTTCCACCCTTGCATACTCTCCCTCAGTCCTAGAAGTAGTAACTGCTCCCTACATTTGTTACTGCAATATTCCTTAGAGCCTCATTTACAGCTTTCAATAATTAAACACCTTTTACTAGTTAACAATTTTTCGTATTAAGTTTTTCCTTGTTCAAATTATCAGTGTGGTTTCTCTCTCCTAACTAGACCCTGACTCATACACTGGTGCTTTCTCCACCCTCCCCCCAACATTCTTTGGGGTAGGGGGCAGCAAGATTTTAAGGACTTTAGAGTTTACAACCAGTGTTTGATTTTTTCACCTAGGAGAACACAAATAGGTGGTTTTAAATATCACATTTAACAGCTACCAAAGGGATCCTGTTTTTCATACACCATAAATAAATAAATAAAAGCTTATTAGATTATGTTAATCTTTTATTTTAAAGAGATGAATGGCTGGCTTGATATCTTTTTTAATTCTTAGAAATTGGGACAAGTTAAAATATGTTTTATTTCATGGTTATCAACATTTCAGAAATGGATAGGTAATAGAGAACTACATGGTACGGTATATTAACCATTGGTTTCATTTATCAGAAGAATTGTACTTCTGAAGAAATGCTTTATTTCTAAACCAAACACTCAAGTTGGAGTCACCAATTTAAAAATAAATAATAAAAATATAAACAACAAAAATCTGTGATTTTAAACAAAGTCTTTCTGTAATAAATCAAGACAGTAAAATGATCTTTTGTATTTGTATCAGAAGCACACATTCCTCATTGAACAGAAATTTCTTGAATGTCTACTATGCGGCCAACAATAGGTCAAGTGTGGAGGATGCAAAGACAAATAAGCTAGACAAATAAGACAAAAAAGCTAAGTTACCTATTTCTTTAAGTATGTGGAAAATAGAGTATTCAGTTTAACAACTGCTAAAGTATTTTTAATTTTCCCATCTATAATCAGCTGAAAAAGATAATGCAGAAACACCTACGGTGGAAAAAATACCAAAAGTTCAACAATTGTTGCAATTTAAATATTAACATGCTTAGAAAATAAAGGCAAAGTGTGAAAAGGGCCAAGATTCCTTCCCTCAGTGAGCTCGCAGCATAGTCGAATGTACAAATATGTACCCCCTAAATTAAGACACAACACAACTGAGTAATGCTAAAAGTACTTGGATGCAAAAGAAAGAGAGTAATGAATTCTGACTCAGGGAGGCTGAGAACACTTGGCTGGGTCTTGAAGAATGAGTAGATCAGGCAAAGGAGACAAAAGAGCATCCTGTGCAAAAGCAAAGATTCAGGAAGACACTCGGAGGGTTTGGGGCAAGTTAAATTTACAGGTATGTTTGGAATCTAGAGTCCTGACGGGTGCAGAAGAAAAGCCAACAGTAAACTGTGGCTTAAATTATTTTAAAGGGTGATCATATATCCACTCAAAGGCTCAAGAAAGCAGCACACTAGCATCAGGAGGCATTTATACCCTAATAGCATTCCTTCCTCCTCCCTCTTCACCAGCTGCTGAAGATAAAAATCCACCTATTAGTGCTGATGAATAAGATTCACTCACACCTGAACAAATAGTAAGCCGAGTACTTACACATTAGATTTAAGGTGATCCTCAGTACATATCACTCATAATTTAAAGGAACAGAACTCTCAGACATAGTGCCCTGTCCCTACCCCCATTCAGAATCCAAGTATTGTTCTCTATGGGCAAACCAAAAGGGAAGGTATAAGGCTATTAGAAATTTTTGGCCACAGTGTGTAGTCCTGTCAGAGCAGATGCAAGAACTTCCTTCTCTTAATGCAAATCAATTACCTATTTCAAGTTTTAAAGTTTTAGTCAAACAATTAGGATTGAAGAAACTGTAGCATACATTCAATTTGCCTGTAGGCTACTTTCTGCTGTATGATCAAACAAGGAACAGGTCCAGCAATCCCTAACAATGCCTGGATTTTTGCTGCCAGAACATTTAATGATACATTATTAGAGGAATCTCTGCTTTTGCAGACAGAACAACTGAGGCACTAGCTTGCATTTATGTAATGCCTCTCTCTCTGGCGACTTAAGATGCTTCACCAGTTTTATCTTCTTTAATCCTCATTCAATCCCCAAAAAAGTCACAGCTGGGAATAACACTACATTTTAACGAAGGCAAAACTCAAGTACCAAAAAAGAAAAAGTCTAACGAATATAGGCCTAGAACCCAGCCACCAACCAGACACTGACAATACTTCTACATTATTCTAACAGGAACAGTAAGACTGACAAAGTAGAGTGGGGTAAGAAGCCCGCAGGCAGGGATAAGAATGGAGTGTAACAGCAGAGTAGGGCCACATACAGGAGGCATCAAAAGCCCCTTAGTTCTTACAGATCCCAGAACTTCCAGGCAATTGAGATTCCCCACCATGGATTGTGGCAGGTCCAGCAATAAGCCGCACTAATTGACAATGATGACAAAAAAGGGCTCCATGCTCAGAAATGTTGGAGAAGCACTAGGTTAAATAGAACTAGCTCCTTTTCTGCAGGATTCCTCAGAACCTTTAACTACTAGTGTACACTGGCAACTCAACAAGCAAAAAAGATTACGCAGCATTTCCAAAACTTATTTCACAGCCGGACTACCGCTCCCTCACAGTCCAGAAGAATATACTAACATCTACAACAGTGCCTGACAGAACGGTAAAGCTCAATGACAGAATTTAAACCCAGACAGATACATCATTCGGAGGTGAGATTATTGGCAGTGACTTAAACCCCACATTACCAATTAACCTTTATGTAAGAGAAACGGGACGAACTCATTACCTTTTGGTGGTCGTCTCTGTAGCACTCCTGCTGTACCATTTCTAAAATGTTTAGAGCCAACTGCTGCCTAGAGGGTCCTTCTTCGTCTGGGGATATACAGTCTTTCAAGGCAGTAGAAGATAATATCTGCAGAACTGGCATCACTAGCAGCAAGGAGGACTTTGGGATTTTCTGACCCTCAGCAGAAGAGAGAAGCTTCAGAGCTAGTTATCAAAACAACAATTTACAGTTTTTAAAATTAATACTACAGTCAAATAAAATGCTATTTTGTTTAAGAGTAATATACAAAAAGTTTTCTTGCCCCTTTACAACTGGGTCAGACACATAACTAAGATGATAAACCTTATCCTTTTAGAAATAAAAAGAACGAAACAATTAACTCAGCTAAAATAAGCTATAAAGGTATATAATTGAAAACTTGATGATACTCTTAGAGATAATGCATATCATATGTCAAAGAGTAAAATCAGGGGCTTCCCTGGTGGCGCAGTGGTTGAGAGTCCGCCTGCCGATGCAGGGGATGCGGGTTTGTGCCCCAGTCCGGGAGGATCCCACATGCCGCGGAGCGGCTGGGCCCGTGAGCCATGGCCGCTGAGCCTGAGCGTCCGGAGCCTGTGCTCTGCAAGGGGAGGGGCCACAGCAGTGAGAGGCCCGCGTACCGCAAAAAAAAAAAAAAAAGTAAAATCAACTCCTTTTTAGGTCAATGTGAATTCCTTTAAAATTCAACCTTTGCTTTTATGTCCTGTTAGATCCTCTGCCCTCAACAGAACCAAGAGACCACAGAGCTCCTGATCTGTGGATAACAAGATCAACATGTGTGCTTCTCTTACAAACCCAGCTGAGAATTATATCAAGAGATGGAGAAGTAAACAAGGTGAAGCAGGGCTGTCCTTCAGCTGTAACTGCTAAGAAGCAAATCAGCAAAGTCTCAAAGTCCATAACTAGCATAACAATCCAACGCATTTTTATATTATTGTTTTTAACATGGAAACTCAACTTACACATCAGAAACATACACACATGTACAATCACTTACTTACATGTATAGTCTCCCCTAGACTACAAACAGAATGAATTAAAGAATAAATATACTTTCTTTTCAGTTATTGAATGAGTGCTGATTTACTGAAAGATGTTATTTGTAGGCTGCAGAGCAAGATTATTAAAGTAATCAACTAACTTCCCCACTACACTAAAAAAATTCTGTAAACCTTAAATCATGTCAGTGAATTACCAGTACTATATATATATTTTTTAATTTTTACTTTTTGGCAGTGCCACGCAGCATACGGGATCTTAGTTCCCTGACCAGGGATGGAAACCACACTCCCTGCAGTGGAAGCATGAAGTCTTAACCACTAGACCACCAGGGAAGTCCAATATTATATTTTAAATCACTGGGAAGTCAAACCTGAACATGGCACGAAATACAAACCCCTGCTGCTCTGACCCTACTAATTTACATTTTTTGCCTAAATGTTAGTCTTAATCCATAATTGTCAGTTATTATGAAAACCCATTATCTTTAACAAAACACGAAATTCATATAATACAAACATTTCTATATTCTTTACTATGGATCTTCCAGGCATTTTTATAAATTGCTATTTACAATCAAGGCCAGTGTTAATAATTAAGAAGCATAACATTGTATCAGTGCTGTGCATTTTTTAAATTTGAAATAACAAATATTCTCTTGGTTATCCTATTTCTTTGAACACTCTTTCCCAATCTATAAAACAATAGTTTTTCATTACTTTTCAACATGACATGCTGGCTCAATAGTTTTCAATATGGTTTATTCAGTCTATCTAAAGTAATTTCAAATCAGAGACACTGGTTTACAAAAGAAAAAGTCTTCTATCCAACAAATAATAAAAGTATTGGAGTGTTTGATCCTGTATCAGCCTATCATACATGAGCCACAATAAAAGACTATAGCTTCAGAATTAGGAATGTGGTTTCTCTGTGGCTTTGAAAAAAAATTTTTTTTTTTGGTCAAAAAACAAAATCCATTTAAATGAAATATCCAGAAGAGACATACTTAGAGACAGAAAGCACATTAGTGTTTGGGGGGGCTGAGGGTGGGAACGAGGATTAACTGTAAATGGGCACAAGAAATTTGGAGGAGGGGGTTGATGTTAATGTTCTAAAACTAGACTGTGGTGCTGGTTGCACAACTCTAAATTTACTTTAAAAAGCATGTTATTGTACACTTAAAAATGGTGAACTGCACGTTAAATAAATTTACCTCAATAAAGCTGTTTTTAAAAAATAACAAAACTATGGTTGTCAGAAGTAACTGGACTGGAAAATTATAGCTATAGGACGATGTCGTGCGTACTGCTGTAAGGGAAAAAAAGGCAAAAGCAGTTCAGAAAGGGCCTAGGGAGGAGGATACAAAGGGCATAGGGCCAATAAGCAAAAGCAGGGTAGGAATCAAAGCCCTTAAAACAGCCAAGGGTCCCCTCCATGTGCTAAAGCCATTTCCAAGACAGACTGTAAATGAAAGAGCAATTCACCCTCAAAATCATGATGAATTAAAATGCCCAGAAGAATGAGCTACACAATCGGTATTTACCTCAAGCACCTTTTAAAAATGAAAATGGCAGTGTATCAATATATCATGGCATCATAACATATACATCATAATTTAGACAAGATCCTACATTACTACATGGATTATGGTGGCCCAACTAAAGCAAGGCAACATGAATGTAAAAGCCGCATTTGAAAAGTGTGACTTGTTTGCCAATCTGCCACACCTGGCACCTTGATTCTTTACCACATTATTCGTAAACAGAACTTCTTTTGCCTTCCTTTAGCCCCATTCCTCACTTTTCTTTAAGTCAATACTGGATAGTCAGAAGAATGTTATCTTTCATTTGTTCTAGGCAGCTTAAAAGAATAATCATACATTAAGTCTCGTTCAATGTGGCACCAGTTTGGAATAGTACAGGTATATAGAGTTTTAAAAACAAATGCAAATGCTAAACACTTATTTTCCTTCAAGGGTTTTATGCTATTGATTCTGTTTGCCAGTGTGAATAAGCTGGCATGCCCTTCAAAATATTTACCAATGTCACTGCTATATGATTTAGATCATAATGTCCTAACGAACAGCTGAGATACTTGGGAAATTATGGTATATGGAACCTTGCACAAAACACCTTTTTGGATAAGAAAATGAAAGTTCTATTTGATAATGACTAAACAGAAAAATTCCAGAATGGACACTCAAAGTATACAGGACTTTTTTTCTACAGCACAGCAAGAAATGTAGTTCAAGTGACTCCTGCCAATACTTGTGTTATACTTATGTTTTACTCTTGTGAGTGTATTTATATTTACCTAGACTTAAGATTGGCTTCTGCTGACTTGCCGGAGTCTGTAGTAGTAGTAAAGCTATTCCAATTATGACTGGTTCAACAGGAAAATCCTAAAAAAAAGTAAAGAGTTGAAGAACTTTCCAGAGCCAAGGCTTTATAACATGTATCCAGGAAGAGTAAATTTAACATGAAATATTATAAACCTATTGTACAAAATAATTTACAGTAAGCCTGCTGTATTAAAGGAAGAACTGTTGAAGGCCACAGCAGTCACATATAAATTCAAAATGTTATATCTGGCCAAAAAGCAATAAACTATAAACCAAATTAATTCAGAGGAAAAACTTGTAGTCTTCAAAAATCAATCTTTGCAAACCACTGAACCCTACCTGAAATACTTAAGAATATTTCATTTCTGGAAAGTAGCTCAATTGTCTGCTTACCTAATACAGACATGATTCATCTATACAACTTACATAATAAATTATACTTAACAAATTTTAATAAATCTTGTTATTATAATAAAAGAAACAGTACCAGAGAAGCAGAGATTATTTTTAAATTACAGTAATTTATTAAGTATATTTAAATATAGCAAAGCAATAACGATAGAAACTTAAAGTCATTAATTTTACCAAGTAAAATGAAATGAAAAAGAAAAAAAGGATAGGTACATTAAGTTCTTATAAGTAAAATGCAAGTGGCATAAGATAGTACTTGAAGTCTCTAAATAAAGAAAATTATAACGTATTACGGAACTAAAGAAGAAAGGCCCAGCACACTTTGCTAAAATTATTTCATTCTGAAATTTACAGAAGTGCCTGCAGAGCAGAAATACCTATGAATCGTGAGGACAAGCAAAAAATAAAAATTTAAAAAAACCACAAAAATTAAAAAAAGAAAATGTGAGGTAGAGTCATGTGTTAAACACTCGAGAGAAAACAACTTAGTCTGACACACACAAGTTACAATTTTGGAAATGCTATCAACTCTGGAACAAATTAATAAATGCATATCTACATCTTAGTTATCCCATCTGAAAGTGAAATTAAACTGCAAAATCTTCTAATGTGCTCGTTTATGGACTTTTAACAACTAGCAAAAGAAGAAAATGTATGGATTTTTTTAATGGAATATATTCCAATTTGTATCTTGGGGCCTATATGTGTTCACTGTTTTGAAATATAGTTGAGAATAATGAAGCAACTGTTATCCATTTGAGGACAACAAATGCATTTTGAAACCAATGTCTTTCCAGTATACACCATCACACCATTCTTTCCCATTTTGCTCAATTGCATTTAAATTCTGCATGTTCATTTAAAAAAAAAAAACCAACCAAATAAGCAAAACTCAGCAAGGTCATTTACATTTCAAATTTACTAGCTACCAAGAGGATCAGAGACAAATCAAAGTATTACTTGTACTAATGCTATCATTGGAAAGCCTTTTCACACAGGCTATCACTGGAAGGGCCACAAAGTAGCTTCTCAGGGTTCTGAAATGCACTAGAAGCATTTTAAAGGAATGGAACTTAAAGGTATGAAGGCATGAATGGAAATGACATCCTCCAGGAAGAGTGAGACTGGCCTGTTCAGAACAGAGGGTGAAAGGAAAAGAACTAAGGATCAAGACACCAAAAATAAGGAAAAGTAATGGTAAATGATTAAACTAGATGATGTTAAATTGCTTACAATTCTGAGAGGTTACAAGTTTTTTGTGTGATTGACTGATTTTTAATGAACACCTGAGAATGGTATCATTTAATGAGCTCTTTTTTTTTTTTTTTGCGGTACGCAGGCCTCTCACTATTGTGGCCTCTCCCGTTGCGGAGCACAGGCTCCAGACGCACAGGCCCAGCGGCCATGGCTCACGGGCCCAGCCGCTCCGCGGCATGTGGGATCTTCCCGGACCAGGGCACGAACCCGTGTCCCCTGCATTGGCAGGCGGATTCTCAACCACTGTGCCACCAGGGAAGCCCTCAGTGAGCTCTTTTAATAAAAGCCTGTGTTGGACATCTCATGTGCTACTTCAAATACTACAGCTATTGCTGTAGTAACTCTTGCTTCTGTCCCAGGCCACTGAGAGATCCAGAAGTACAGGGAAGTTAAAGCCCCATAGGCTTGACAAATTGGCAATAGAAGCCCAGGGACAAATGCTTCCCCCTTTATTCTGGACCCTTCTGGCAGGTTCTGAGACATATTCCATAATACTTCTCAGCATATTCTGTGATATCGAGCAACTGATTGCTTATAGCAGTGGCCAACTTGATAATACTTGCATTGTCTCTCTCATATTTCACTCTTCTTGTCTCTCTCCCACCTGCTTCCTGAGATCACACCTGCAAATGAACTCCTGTTGCATAAGCCTTTGCATTTGTGGAAACCCAGGTTCTGCTTTTGCCTTTAGGGAAACTTAGGGTCTTCTTCTGGGGGAACCAAGGCTAACTTAGAGCCTATCTGAAGAAGTAAAGAAATGCCTTTATACTGGACCACAGATGTCACAGGAGTCTTAATGACAGCAAACCCTTGGAGTCCACACTACATCAGAGGTACATCAGAGGTATCTGAAGCAGACACAACAAAGATGGCAGCCCAGCTCACACAATCCCATGTCATGGCTTTTCTACCTACACTGTCCTCTGCTCAGAGTTGACTGATCCAAGCTGGGCCAATCAGATCATTTTTCCTAGGAATCTGACAACGTAAACTGAGATACACAGTGAAGAAAGATGGGTGGGATTGAATCATCTGATAGCAATGTATTAGGGAACAGGGGTCTCCAGCCTTACTAAAGCTGGGATGTATAGCACTCTTCACTTTGAGAGCTACCTAGTCTCCTCACAATCAATATCATTTTCTGTTAAGAGTACATATTTTTCGGGACTTCCCTGGTGGCACAGTGGTTAAGAATCCACCTGCCAGTGCAAGGGACACGGGTTGCATCCCTGGTCCGGGAAGATCCCACATGCCGTGGAGCAACTAAGCCTGTGCACTACAACTACTGAGCCAGCATGCCACGACTACTGAAGCCCGCGTGCCTACAGCCCATGCTCTGCAACAAGAGAAGCCCGCGCACTGCCACGAAGTGTAGCCCCCGCTCACTGCAACTAGAGAAAGCCCACATGCAGCAACAAAGACCTAATGTAGCCAAAAAATAAAAAGTAAGTAAATAAATAAATTTATAGAAAAAAATAGTACATATATTTTGCTTGAAATGGAAAGCACCTTAAGTTATCATTTAAATAAGGCTAAAAATAGTTCAACTAAGACAAAATACACTGAAACTAAAGTAGCCTAAGAAATACATCCATTTTCAGTGTACAATGAAATAAATCCAATATAAAAGTAGAAAAAGAACAAAGAGGAAAAGAAAAGTTAATGTAATATTTGAATTGAATATCTAGCTGATAAACTCAGTGATATAGGAATACAGGTATAGCCTCTAAATAAGATTGATTTATTCTACTTCATTTTGTTTCAAATAAAAGGGTATATAGACCTAAAGGATATATGTTTGCAAATTAATTTTCCTAGGCTTTTTTTTACACCTCAGAAACACTGGGACAGAGTTGGGGGACAGGAAATTTCATAACACAAGTATTTTAACAGTTCTACATATTTTTTACTTACTTCTAAAATTGTTAAAATATTGGGCAGGAGGAAGACACAATGTAAATATGACCTTCTCCCACAGATACCATTTCATTGCTCTAAATAAAAGTATTCTGTAATTCTACATTAAAATCAATAATATTTTTGGGACTTCCCTGGTAGTGCAGTGGTTAAGAATCCGCCTGCCAATGCAGGGGGCATGGGTTCAATCCCTGGTCCAGGAAGATCTCACATGCTGCAGAGGAACTAAGCTCATGCGCCACAACTACTGAGCCTGAGCTCTAGAACCGGCACACCTCAACTATTGAAGTCCACGCGCCTAGAGCCCGTGCTCCTCAGCAAGAGGAGCCACCGCAATGAGAAGGCCTCACACTGCAACGAAGAGCAGCCCCCACTCACCACAACTAGAGAAAGTCTTCACACAGCGACAAAGACCCAACACAGCCAAAAATAAAAATCAATAATATTTTTAAAGTCGGACTCAAGAGCCAACTTAAAAAGATTCCTACTGGCCAAAAACAGGACAATTTGAATTTTAATGCAGACATTATCTGTAAGAAATTGAATTGCATCAAATATGTTTAAATCTATAAGTTCACAATACTTTTAGAAATTAGTAAGTAAAGGGAAAGAGTCAAGCATTTATCCTAACTTTTCTATATAAACTCTACCACTGGATAACCAAATAGTAGATAGAACCAAATACTTCTTTTAATAGAAGTATTCCAGCTAATAAATGAAGAAGAATAGATAGAATTAGACCATCATTTCTTTAACGTCTAATGAATTAATGGAGCTAGGCACTGAGCATCAACAGCGACCAACATCATAAAAAGAAGAGCAACATATATTATGTGCTTCTTGACGAAAGAACACACCATTCCCTGTAGTCTTAGAAATGACAAACAAAACAGAACAAAAACCTGAATCTGATCAAGCCTCTATAGCCAACTACCGATTAACTGGGAAACATGTCCAAGTGAGCCACAAGGTTCAATCAGCAGATTTCAAGATGTACAAAGCTCCACAGCTCACATAAGCCAGGTTTTTCCATAGGTAAACAAACTGCCAGTAAGAAAAGAGGTAGGGAAAGGAATGGAAGGAGACCATATTTAGTGTAAAAGATACCTAAAAGATAGATCACACATGCACACACCCAAACTGTATTATGATATGTACAGATACACACATAGGCGGTAAAACTACAGAGAAACGTAAAGAAGCCACTACTATAGAAGTCAGGATAGTCAGGGGAGAAAGGAGGTTGTGATTAGGACTGGGCTCCTGGAAAACCTCTGGGGTGGCCAGAAAAGTTCTGTTTCTTGCTCTGTTTGATGCTTACAAGGATGTTTGCCTTACATGCAAAAAAAAAAAAAAAAAATTATGAAAATTATTTGAGGGTACTAGTTTAAAATGCAGATGCTTGGGCCCCACACAGCCCTGCCAATTCAATACTTCTAGGGGTAGGCCCTAGGCATTTGCTTTTTTTTTTAAGAATCAATTTTATTTATTTATTTATTTAGGTTTTGTTGGGTCTTCATTGCTGCGCACGGACTTTCTAGTTGCAGCAAGCGGGGCCTACTCTTCTTTGCAGTGAGCAGACTTCTCATTGCAGTAGCTTCTCTCGTTGCGGAGCACGGGCTCTAGGCGCGCGGGCCTCAGTAGTTATGGCGCACGGGCTTAATTACTCCGCGGCATGTGGGATCTTCCCGGACCAGGACTCAAACCAGTGTTCCCTGCATTGGCAGGAGGATTCTAAACCATTGCACCACCAGGGAAGTCCTGCATTTTTAATAAAATCTGCTTAGTGATTTTTATGCACTCTAGTCTGAACAATTTGACTGGAATATAAACGTCACAGATCTTGTCTGTTTCACCTAACTGCTATAGCAAAGTGTTTGCCGTAAAAAACTGTCTACTACTCACATAAATCTACACAAACACAAAGGAACATTATGGGATTTACCTGTTAAGTACATTACATTTATGGTTAAGACAGGCAATTCCAAGTAATTTAACTATATAATATTATCTATATAATATTTTCTATATATTATTTATCTATAAATATTATATATCCATATTTTCTATATATTTTTGTATTATTAGTATAATAATATATTTCAATATATTATCTATTAGAGCTATATCTAATAGGTATAACTATATATAATTGATATAAATAAACATCTGAATAGGAATGACATTATTATTTTATTATATTAATTATATAATTTATAACATATATATTACCATATATTACATGTTACTATATATTACTATTATATCTAATAGATAATATGTATATTATATTTTTAATATTACTATATATATTACTATTATACTAGATAATATATACAATATTAATATAACACAAATATATCATTATATAATATTATATATAAAGTCCCAGCATCCATGAAACCATGCTAGTCACAAAACTGACAAAAGATTACTTGAGCCTTCCTCGGCTCCCACCTCCCACTAAAATCTACACTCACTTTCTCTGTTTCCTCAGTTACCATTCACTCCCTTATTCCAATTTGGTTCCTATCACCATCACTCTGCTGAAACTGTTTCCTTTAATATGAACAATAAATTTCTACTTGCTGGATCCTAAGGGGACTTCCTATCCCATACTTAAATCCTCTCCCCAGGACACTGCTGACCATTCCCCTTTTTGAGAAATTCCTTCCCTTGATTTTCATGTCTGAGACAGATGACATGGGATGGAGTATCTCAAAAGGGGGAATGGTCATCTGTCTCTTTTGCTTGTTATACAATCCTTCTAGCTGTACTTTCTCAGACTTCTCTTTATCAGTACACTCCAAATATTAACAGCCCCTGGAATTCTATCCCAAGCCCTGTCATGAAGTCCACGGTTAAAACTTCCACCCCAAAGTAGAAATCTATTTACAAGTCTATACCTTTAGCCTAGGCTTCTATCCTGAATTCTAAAACCATATATCCATCTATGACCCATGCATACCTCAAACCAAGCATATCTAAAACTAAATTTATCATCTTCCCTTCAGCATCAGCTACCATTTCTCAAGTGAACAGCACCATCCAGTTGCCCAAAATAGAAAGCTGAGACTCTACTGAGGACCTTCTCCTTGACCATGTAATCAACCACAAAGCCCTATTGATTTAATGTCCTATATTTCTCTTTTCCTGTTCTAATTTCCCTAATTAGCCCCTGCCATGGACTGAGATCCCCCCTACCAAAATACATACATTGAAGCCCTAAGTGCCAACTGACTGTATTTGGGGTAAGAAAGTAATTAGTTAAATGAGATCATAAGGGTGGGGCCTTAAAACAAAAGGATTAGTGTTCTTATAAGAAGAAACAATAGAGACCTCATTCTTGCTCTCCCTCCACTTTGTGAGGACACAGTGAGAGAGCAGCCTTCTTCAAGCCAGGAAGAGAGAAAGCCCTTACTAGGAATCAAATTGGCCAGCACCCTCATCTTGGACTTCCTAGTCTTCAGAACTGTGAGAAATAAATTCCTGTTGTTTAAGCCACTCAGTCTGTGATATTTTGTTAAGGCAGCCCTAGCTGTCTAAGACATCCCTCCTCACTTCCTGCCCTATTAGTGTCGCTCTGCTCTAAACCCTCTTCCACTCTCCCACCAGAATGATCTTCCACACACAAAAATATGAGGGCACCTCTTTGCTGAAAGGTCTTCCGTAGCATGCCACTGCCTAGAAGATAAGATGTAAGCTCATTTGTGTGGTATGGAAGACCCTTCATGATATGCCCAGCCTTATCTCTTACACCTTAATCCTCTGGCAACACTCAACACTTTTTTTCTGAACAAGCCATGCCTGCCTGCTCACTCACGTTTCTGTGCCAGGGCACATGCTGTTCCAGCAGCTGGAATGCCTTCCCAGCCTCTGGTTTGTACCAAGCAAACTCCTACTCAGACTTCCTCAAATCTGAACTCATGCCCTACCTCCCTTAAGTTGTGCTCCCACTGTACTTTAAATAGACCCCCATACAAGCAATTTACCTTATTGTACTACTATTATTTATTTGCATGTTTGTAAGCCCCTTGAGGTCACAGAATGGCCTTTTCATCTAAGTACAAGTGGCCCTTGAATAACACATGGGTTTGAACTGCACAGGTCCACTTGTACATGGATTTTTTTCGATAGATATGTACTACAGTACTACACAATCAGCGGTTGGTTGAATCAACGGATGCAGAACTCCAGATAGGGAGAGCCGACTGTAAAGTTACATGTGTATTTTCCACTGCGTGGAGGATTGGCACCCCTAATTCCTAAGTTGTTCAAGGGTCAACTGAATTCTTCTATAGGGTGTGGCATATAAGTGTTCAATACTTGTGTTCTACATGAACAAATGAAAAAAATACCACAGTGGTAAACCCTTAACTGATGCTCCAAAGAGTAATGAGGCATTTTTATAATAAATGATAGTAGTACTATTGATGTATTACTAGTATGATCTAATAGTATTAGATCAAAACACCTTTGATATGCAAGAAAGTTAGAGAGCACACCCACCCTGCTACTAAAAGACCTACTTAAGTGATAACTGACATTAAAACTTCTTACTATCCTTACCTCCTTCAGAAGTTCAACACTGTGCTCTAAAAGGTGAATTAAAGATGAGCATTCTCCAGTTATGTTTAAGCTGACTTCACAGACACACAGCAGCTGAAGGGTCATCTGGATAAGCTGAATTTTCCAGAAAACAGGATGACGCAAAAGGCTTAAATACACTTCTTCGATAAACAGCATCACTTCTGTTGTCTGTATCAAATCTCTCATCTGTTTGAGAAACAAGCTTGTGATATTAAAATAATACACAAACCAAAGGATAATTTTAGCTTATATAAGAAGCTTTACCAATAAAATTTTTTCCTCTAAACCTATAAAGATTTTAAAGGGATGAAGAAATTTATGTAACTCACAGAGAGTTAAACCACACAACTCTGCTTTCTCCTTTTGTCACTAACCAAAACACAATTTGCTACTGTTTTTGTTACTGCTGGCTGGCACAAATTCTTTTCATTTATTTTTCTAACTACTTTGAGTGCAGATGTTTAAAGACAAATTACATGACAGTACCAACATGTTGAAGGAAATTAATTAAAGTTGGTTTTGAGTTCTCCAAATGGACTCTCCTTTCTATAATTTCAACATAGCTACCTGGAAGAAAAGGGTTGGCGTGTTATTCTAATGCACTACTAAGCCCTTCATCTGAACGAAATTTGCTCAGACAACCTTAACTGGGAGCATCATTTCCACACTTGGCAGATGCAGTGAAAGACGACATTCAAATGGTAGTGTCTTCTCAGCTGGCTAATGTATTAGATAGGAAGGACTTGGGTGCTCTTGAAAATCCCAATTCAATTCAAACCCAGCTGTTCTGATCAAAATTCTGGAGTTAGTATTAAGGATATGGTCCTGTTCACAGACACACTGGCATTTCCCAGAGATTACAAACAATGAACCATCTGCTTCAATCAGGAGCCTTGTGTCTGTTAAATTCATCAAGAGGAAAGCCTACAGTTAACCAGCTGTACCTTTCACCAGTCGTTACCACCATAATAACCCAAAATGACTATAAGTTATACACAGAGAGAGAAGTTAATTCTGAACAAACAAGAAGAAAAAAAAACTATTAAAAGATCAAGGGGAGGAGACAGCAGAGAATACTTAAGTTATAAAAAATAAATGTGAACAGTTCAGTAGCTAAATTATTTCATTCTTTTGCAAATATACAATGGCAAAGGCAAAAGGCCACCAAGAAAGGAATTTAAAACAAAGTAAAGCCCCATGTTTATCTGACAATATATTTCCTTGAGTGCATTTTTTTGTACATACTTGAAATTTTCCGTAATAAAAAAAATTTTTGAAAGACAACCTCAGCAACTTAGCATTAAAGGCTTTCTAATCTTTAACATTACCAAAATTCTTAACAAGAATACTTTGTAAGTAATGGTTTCTCTTTATGTAGAAATAGAACATGTGCAATGAATAATATGTGAGATGACAAAAGTCACAATTAAAAAGAACTACTGGGACCAAAGTCAACAGTGAAGTTCAAGGCAGGTTAAGTCCAAAAAAAGACAATTCCATAAATACAAAATGGAAGAACAATTGGAGTGAGAAGAAAAAGAAAAAGGAGTTTCACTGACCATCATCTCATTGACCTATGGGTCAATAGGGTTGACAGTTATTTCTCAGGAAAAAAATTTTTAATTAACATGATGGTACTGAAACGCTCAGTATGGATCAGACCACATCTATACTACTGTATTCAGCTCTAAGAAGAACATTTCATAGTGACACATTCTCAACACCAATAAACTAGAGAATTCCTTGCAAATAACAGTGAAAAGTCAAAACCATTTCATGTGGAGAAGTAAAGAAACTGATGAAAAAAAGAAAGGAGGGAGGGAGGGAGTAAAGGATGAAAGGGAAGAAAAGGAAGGAAGAGAGAAACAACACAAGATAGGATCAGATGGGCTTTTTAAAAAGCTTATCTTGCTTTGTTCAGAGAAGAAGGGGGACTAATGGGTAATCTTAGGAAAATGCAGGTCAATGAGAAGTACTTGCTAAAAAAAAATAATAATAAATGGCTGCCTTGCAAAATAGCATGCTTCCTATCACTAAAATATTTAATTAGTCGTGGGATGGTTGTCTCTCAGAGAGGATAAGAAGTGCCTATAACCCATGGGAAAATGGATGACATTGCCACTAAGACCTCTCCCAACTCTCAAATTCTTCATTCCAATAAAGCTGATTTGTTAAGTTATTAAATGTATTTATGTCACTAGTCCCATTAGTTCCAAATGATGGATCTCTTTTTTCCTCACCTATCTTGACTATATTAACAAGCCACAGATTTCCAGAAATATTGCACAGAGCACACTTAACAGAAGTATTTAGGCTTGTCAATATAGTTTGATGACAATGAAGGCAAACATCTACCAAAGAGCACAGAACAGGGTAATGCAAGCATCGTATGGAAAAACTGTATGCTAGTTCAAGACATCCGCCTATACATTGCTTTATTGCCCACACAAAACAAAAGCTTTGGAAAAGCCACAGGAGAATTCACTTCAATTAACTTTTCTCTGCCTTGGTTATAGGAAAGCCTATTTATGAGCCGTAAAAGAGTCACTCTAGTGACTCCTTGCTAACACAAACTTAAAACAGGTCATCTGTGACCTCAAGTGATCACCTTGAAAAATAATCACAGATTCCCTCCATCAGCTAAGCAGCATGGTGTTCAGATTCTAGACAAACAACAAACCTAGATGGTGGGATGGGATAAATGAATCACTACACTCAAATCACAACAAGCTGGCAACTGGAATTTTTTTTAAATCTGTAGTTATAGAGACATTAGCTCAAATTTACCTCTCCCCTGAATTCCCTAAGCATTTTATCCATACCTCTGTATGGATAAAATACTTCATCCATCTACTTTGAATTATACAAATATATATACTTGTTTTAGCTCTCTTACTAGACTTTGGTCTTCCCAAGAGCAGGATCCATCAGGGTCACCACATATACTGTAAGGGGACTTGTGAAAACTGGAATCTAGCCAGCACTCAGCTGGTCAAGCCCTGCGTCCCTAGGGCTGCATCTGCCCAGAGAGATGCCTTTTTTTCAAACTTACACAAAGAGGACATTTTTTTTCCTTATAACCCTCTCAGTCTCCAGCACAAGGAAAAACTCAATGCAAAATTATTTTCCCTGAGAAGTCTTTCTTATAGATTTCATTCCTACCAATCCTAAAATGGACTATGTTGATTTATATTTCTGTGAATTTAGTTAACATTGTATATATTAAAGTGAAATCTAGATTTGTTTCCTTCATCATCTCCAAAACCCTGCAAGCATTTCTAGAGCTGTTTGCCAGATCACATGGGCTCTATTTTATGTATAAAAATAACAATCACCACTTACTAATGCTGGTGCTATATTAGTGAAGGAGGAGGAAAGGCCTTACCTGCAAACATGGAACCATGTCGCAACACAGTTGTAGCATCTGTTGTTCCAATATTGATGGTTGTTCTTTGTCACAGGGAACCCGGGGGTGAAGTAAGACTTTGAGCAGAGCTAGTCGGAGTTTAGCATATTCTTGTAACTGTGATGGTTCACAATACAGATACCATAGAAACGGTGCCATTATTTGGATACATGAAACTTCTGATCTGCAAGTAAGTCATGGAATGCATAAGCCAGTAACTGAGTTAAACAGAGTACCAAGCAAGTAAGTGTCAAACATCAACTTAGAGTTCATGACATATCATAAACTATGATACCACTGAGTGTATCTCTTTTTCATGACTCTTCTATTCCACCATGACCCACCTAAACCCCTGCCAAACAGTTCTTTGTACACTGGGGAGAATGACTCAACACCTGGAGCCCACAAGCCTGATGCCCAGGACTAAGAGGGCCTCTACTTGCACACTAGAATAGCATCTACATCTCCAGGACCAGTCTTTAGTGAATATCAGAATCATCTGAGAACCTTTTTAGAATTATAGACGTTAGGATGCATTTTTGGAAAAACTCGACAGGTAAGGTCCTATGTAAAACAAAGACATACAGACATCCCAAGAAGATGATGATAACAGTTAACATTTACTTATCAACTTGTTAGCTCTCAGAGTGTGCAAGTTACTGCACTTTATGCCTTTAAACTCAATCAATCCTCACCACAACCCTATGAAATAAAAATATTATTATCCCATTATGCAGATACAGAAACTGAGGCAGAGAGAGGTAAAGTAATTTGTCAAGTCCCTCCTCTTAAGTTCTTCCCACTCAGAGGAGGAAGACTTTACAAATGTTTTGGATCTATTTAGATTACAATACATCCCAATAACTCCAAGTCCAAAGACACTAAAATGCCAGAATGACCTTTCAGTTATAAAAATTTGATCATGTCATTAATCAGCTTGAAAACATTTATGCTTTAGATAAAGTACTTAGCCCAATTCACAAACCCTTCATAATTTGGCCTCTTTCCAGTCTCATTTCTTGCTTTTCTCCACTCTCCACTGAACTACACTAAACTTCTTTCAGATCTCTAATCAAGCCATCTGGGCTTTCTTCTCACCTGCTGTTCCATCTACCTATAATACTCTCCCCTTTCTCCCTAATTTCTATCATCTTTCAGTTCTCCCTTTAAAATGACTTCCTGAGGGCCTTGCCTGATACCTAGCCTTGGTCAGATCCCCATTATGTGCTTGCACAGGATAATGACTTTATTGTCATTATTTATTTAATATCTCCATCCCCTGACAGACTATAAGCCAATGAGGGCATGAACCATGGATTTCTGTTTAATGCTGTATCCCAAATAACTGTACACACTAGGCCCTCAAAGAGATGCTCAATCATTAAATTAATCGATTCATTTACACTAAGTTATAGAGTGGATTTACAATTAGCATGCATCGATTAAATATCACAATTTTAATATTTTTCATATTGATTATACATAAGTTATTACTAGATAAGATACAAAGATGAACCAGGCATTATCTATCCTTAAGAAGCATATAGTCTAACAGGGACAATCAGCTCTGTTTCTGGACTAGAGAATAGAAAGTGAAAACTGCTAAAAGAAAGGTATAGGGCTTCCCTGGTGGTGCAGTGGTTGAGAGTCCGCCTGCCGATGCAGGGGACACGGGTTCATGCCCCGGTCTGGGAGGATCCCACATGCCACAGAGCGGCTGGGCCCGTGAGCCATGGCCACTGAGCCTGCACGTCTGGAGCCTGTGCTCCACAATAGGAGAGGCCACAACAGTGAGAGGCCCACGTATCAGAAAAAAAAAAAAAAAAAAAAGGTATAAAGTGCAATACTTATTGGAGGAAATGGCATTTGAGTTATGCCTGACAACATAATTTTATAATACTATACATCCCACAGCAATGTGATTTCAAAACACCATTAACATTAATAAAAATTAAAAAGTTACCAAATTGATAAGATTTAATCTATTCATTTATTTGCTTGACAAAATTTCTGAGTTACTACAGTATACCATTCACTCTTCTATGTGCTACAAACCAAACAAGAAACAAAAACAGATGAAATCCATGCTCTGATGAAATCCATGCTCAAAATCTGGAGGGATTTTTTTTTTCTCATGAGCACAAACACACAATCCATAAAAAACAAAAAGACTTGTGAGTTCACAATTATGAAACATATGGCTTCATCACACCACTCGCTTTAGGAAACTAAAAAAAGTTTCATAGGGCTTCCCTGGTGGCGCAGTGGTTGAGAGTCCGCCTGCCGATGCAGGGGACGTGGGTTCGTGCCCCGGTCCGGGAGGATCCCACATGCCGCGGAGCGGCTGGGCCCGTGAGCCATGGCCGCTGAGCCTGCGCGTCCGGAGCCTGTGCTCCGCAGCGGGAGAGGCCACAGCAGTGAGAGGCCCACGTACTGCAAAAAAAAAAAAAGTTTCATAGATTAAGCAAGTAGACAATGTATGTATGGGTTAGAATATGGAGCAGAAAAGAGATTTAAGAAACATTGTTCCTCCATCTCTCGCTAATAATGTACTCCCCAAAGAATAAATACTAGCCAGGTGTCAAAAACATCCATGAATAGCTTATCAGTTTTCTCCTACTTTGAAATGCTGAAGGTGAATTGCAAGGTTCATACCAAGAAATATATTTCCAAGATGCTGTTAATATTTGACATCAGGAGCATAATGTTGAGCTTTCCTAGGACAATATACTTTTTAAAAATCTCTGTGGCTTAATCTGTCCTGATTTTAGATTTTGCATTTCCTATGTGGTACCTGATGATCTACTATCACTGCAGTGGGGCATGCAATTAACAGGGCTTAAGGAGAAAAGGGAAATAATAAAACAGATAACCTGAAATCCCAAAGTGATTAAGGATGTTTAAAAATGCAACCAATTGTGCATGTATCTACACACAAGGCTTTCATATATGTTCACCAAGGATGGAGAAGCAGTGGGAAAAGACTTGTAATGAAAATCAAAACACTGAGCCTTTGGGCCCAACTCTGCCACTAGCCATGTGACCTTGAGCAAGTCATTTAATGTTGCTCTCCTTAGTTCCCTCATCTGAAAAACTATGTGTTAGACTAGATAATCTTGAAGTATCCAGCCCTAAAGACCTTGACATCATTGTCAATTTACCCAATTCTCAGTTCTATAATGGTGAAGTCTTAACACCACAGGCCTTCTACAAATCAGGGCAGAATTTAACTGGAGAATCATGCTCCCAAAAATGTAGCACGAAGATACACTGCTATTTCAGGACATCAGTTGATACATTCTATTAAAAATGAACCCATACATTTAGGCTAGCACCTTTCTACTCTACCACCTCCAGCGAGGTTTCTTCCCACATTTGTAATACAGCTATATTCTTTGTGTGACTTGGTAGCTCATTCCTTTTTTCATTCCTGGGATCTTTCATTCCATTTCTGGGATACACACACACACACACACACACATATATTCGCATACATTAAAGTTCACTTTTTGTGCTGTAAAATTCTATGGGTATTGATAAATGCATAGTGTCATGTATCCACCATTACAATGTCATATGAAATACTTTTACTGCCTTAAAAATCCTCTATACTTCACCTTTTTAACCCTCCCTCCCTCCCCCCAACAAACCCCTCAGAAGTACTAATCTGTTTGCCACTCTATAGTTTTACATTTTCCAGAATGTTATATAAATGGAATTATACAGCATGTAGACTTTTCAAAAAAAAACAAAAGTGAACCCAGCTACTCTAATCAACAATTCCTAACACAGAAAGAACTAGAATACAAGCTATTGTCACAACATTTTGCCTCCTTCCTATAGTTGTGAATCACTATTCATATTCTTATTAAATTACCAAACTTCCTTCATTACCTTCTAAATGACAATGTAAAAACTACTAAGTTAACTTACTCTAAAATTAAATCTCAAGAAACTAACAGTCTGCTGAAAATGCAAGCAGAGTGATCAATTTCATCCTGCAAAGAACAGTCTCATAGTGCAAAAGTAGAAATGAGACAACTGTAATTATTCCTTGCAAATAAATATAATTTAAAACTTCTAAAAAGCTCTAGATAGTATACTCTAACACCCCAGAATTCAAATGAAAGGAATAAGTCAATGAAAGCTTATCCATAAATAAACCAAACTCAATTAATAATCTCTTCTCCTTATGACTATCTGGACATATATCATTAGAAGAACTACTTTCAAATTCCAATATAATACTCCTTTGAAATGAAACAACCAAAAAGTAAGTTAATTACTTGCTGACTAACTAAAGCATTGGAAAAGAGAGATATTTGTAAGGATTACCCTAAAAACAAGCTAATAACAAATATGGCACATCAGCAGCAACATCTTTTATAAAGTATCCCAATCTATTTAACAAGAGAAACTTCATTAAACAAATGTTTATAAATTTGTTATTTTTGCTTTCTGACATGGATGAACAAAGACTTTTTTAGTAAATATCAATATCTTACCTTTGAAAATGCAGTCCTAGGTGAGGGAAGAGAGGATGATAATAATGTTTATTTTAAGGTATTCATTCAATTGTTACATGGACTTTTATCACTGGCAGATGATTACAAGGTTCCCTATATCTCTTTAAAACTTCCTGTAGCAGTATATCCTGCCTGGAAATTCCATCTAAAATTGAAGTTATAGACTCAGAAACAATGTTCTAATACATTGTACGTATAGGACACTCTAAGACCTTCAAGAGCAAGAACACATGAACGTGGCTAGTGTGGTAAATGTAACTCAGGCATTGGATTACATGGGACAATGGTACCATCCCAGCATGACCTTGTGTGACATACTAAGTATGCAGTGATATTATATTTTAGGAGGCACTCTACAACCCACTGCCTGGGCCCCACCAATCTGTGGGCCTCATGTGTATACATATATAAATTCAACATTTGTAAAGCACCCAAAAATGTGCCAGGCATTATTAATATGAAGAATATTGAGACACAGTCCCTGCCCTCAAGAAAGTAAGAAAGTTTCACAGTTAATGGAGGAGAATAATTATAAGACCATACAGTAAGTATAATGATGTTAGAAATCACAACTGAAGTTACTAAGGGAGCATGTAAAAGAGACACCTAATTCAGCCTGTGGTAAGTAAACACTTCCTAGGAGAGACAATACCTAAACAGAGATTTTTTTGATTTTTTTTTAGTTTTTTAGCCACACCACACAGCATGTGGGATCTTAATTCCCTGACCAGGAATCAAACCCGTGCCCCTTGCAGTGGAAGTGCGGAGTCTTAACCTCAGGACCACCAGGCAAGTCCCTAAACAGAGATTTAAAATAGAGAAATTAATCAAGAAAGGGCTAGGGTATTAGTCAGAAAAGGGCTGGGATGAGATTCAAGAGAGTAAGATAGATACTAATAAGCAAAAGCACAGAGGCGAGGAAACAGCACTGTTTCCTGTGTGGAACCAAAGCAAGTCGGCGTATTGCTGAAATACATAATTCATAAATTATGAGATAAAGATAGGAGAAAATAAAATTGGTGAAACAGATCATACACAGAGCCTAGCATGACATAATAGATTTCATCCTGTAGCCCAGGGATTTTCCAACTATTTCAGAGACCAAACTATTGTTTTCCAATAGAAAGCTTCCATAAGATATCAACACGTAAAAAAATAGTGTATAAGAAAAAGAGCTGAAGGGGTGCGAGGGTGTTTCCATGCTTAGCCTATACATTGCAAGTGCAGTTTGAAAATCACAGCTGCAGCGACTTAAGAAAGGGAGTGGGCTTCCCTGGTGGCGCAGTGGTTGAGAATCTGCCTGCCAATGCAGGGGACAGGGGTTCGAGCCCTGGTCTGGGAATATCCCACATGCCGCGGAGCAACTAGCCCCGTGAGCCACAAATACTGAGCCTGTGCGTCTGGAGCCTGTGCTCTGCAACGAGAGGCCGCGATAGTGAGAGGCCCGTGCACCGCGATGAGGAGTGGCCCCCACTTGCCGCAACTAGAGAAAGCCCTCGCACAGAAACGAAGAGCCAACACAGCCATAAATAAATAAATAAATAAATAAATAAAAAAGAAAGGGAGTGATGCAGTAAGATCTGCTCTCTTGATGCATCTCTGATGGATGCTTAGAGAATGGCCTTGAACAGGACGAGATCGGAGGCAAGGATGCCAGTTAGGAATAGGTGGCAGTAGTCACAGTAAGAGATGACCACCTGAGCCAGTGCCATAGTAATAAGGATGTGAGAAAGCTTTGAGGACCATCAGAAGGCAGAAGGCCTTGGTGAAGCTAAACTAACTGCACATATGGCAGCTGTCTGGTCCCAGTTGGCAGGACTGCTTAATCCCAACTGGCACTGGTTTCTAATGGAGAGATTAACTCACTAATCAATTTCCAGAGGGAAGAACCTGTCTTCCATATGTGCCATGTAGTAGTTTACCAAATATTTCCAATCAACTCTCCCAACTAACCAATGCTTAGCTTATTTAATAATAGCTTTTCTCATAGTCAATATTTCAACAATCAGTAAATCTGGTAGGATTTTTTTCTCTTACTCTTAAAAAGAAAATAGAAAACTATATCCTGCTCTAAGACATTTCTTTACTTCAGGAGAAAACATTACAGTCAAAGCAGCTTAAAGAAAAACTCTAAAATTAGCATATACTATACGTCTTCCTCATTTATTTTATTTTACATTACCTTTCAGGGCATTGCTGGAAAAAAGTTGTCAGCTGTTGCAAAAGTACTGGCCAGCAATCAGGTCTGTGTTCAAGCACAGTGATCAAAGGCTGAGGATGGTTTCTGAAAAACAGAAAGTCACATTGGAAGCTGTCATTTCAGGACTACACCTTCTTAATATCCAAATATATCTACAAAAAAACCACTACCATCTAGATTCAGAATTGTCATAAAAATATCATTTGCTGCATTTGTTGCAGAGTTGGCTCATTAGAACTATTTTTTTCCTATATCTAATTCTTTTCCAGAAAAGAGAATAAACCCGGGTCTTAGAGACCCAAATTTGACAGCAGACTCTGCCATTTAATAGCTCTGTGACTTTGACCAAGCTTCTCAATCCAGTAGCTCTTTCATATCCATCCCCTTGACTCCTGCATTCTTGGAAATCACTGGCCACCTCCTCCTCTTGCTGATCTCTTTCCAAACCTGGAAGGTTCCATTTCCTCTAACACTGCCCCAACCTATAAGCACTATCTCTCCATCTCTGTTCCCACTTACCCCCATTTTTCTCAGTATATGGTTCTGTGTTTCCCCAGTATACTTAAGGTGAGAAAAAAGAAAACATTTCTCCCATATCAAATAACAAACTGCAAATTATAAATTCTTGAAATTTCTGTTGAACAAGGACAAATCTTTTATCTGGGCTACATCGATTAAGATACCTAAAAGACTATATAAAATAAAAGATCTGAAATGTGAAGGATCCTCATATAATGGGGTTTTAAAAAAAAGGAAAAAAGCACAAACAAATTATTTTAAATAGTTCAAAAAGTCTACTAGAAATTGTAAATTCATTAGCTTTTTAAACTATGAAGTACTAAACAAAGTTTTGATGTGGCTTTTTTTATTGTTAGTTTCAGGTGTACAGCAAACTGATTCAGTTATACATATATACATATGTATATATCTATATTCTTGATTTTTTTCCATTATAGGTTATTACAAGATATTGAATATAGTTTCCTGTGCTATACAGTAAATCCTTGTTATTTACCTATTTTATATAGTAGTGTTCATCTATTAATCCCATACTCCCAATTTATCTCTCCCCTCTCTCTACCCCTTTGATAACCATGTTTGTTTTCTACGTCTGTGAGTCTGTTTCTGTTTTGTAAATAAGTTCATTTGTACTATTTTTTATTTTTTTTAAGATTTTTTTTGTTGTGTTGTGTTTTTTTTTTGCGGTACGCGGGCCTCTCACTGTTGTGGCCTCTCCCGTTGCGGAGCACAGGCTCCAGACACGCAGGCTCTGCGGCCATGGCTCATGGGCCCAGCTGCTCCGCGGCATGTGGGATCTTCCCGGACCGGGGCACGAACCCGTGTCCCCTGCATCGGCAGGTGGACTCTCAACCACTGCGCCACCAGGGAAGCCCTAAGATGTTTTTGATGTGGACCATTTTTAAAGTCTTTATTGAATTTGTTACAGTTTTGCTTCTGTTTTATGTTTTGGTTTTTTGGCTGTGAGGCATGTGGGATCTTTGCTCCCCAACCAGGGATCAGACCCACACCTCTTGCTTTGGAAGGCAAAGTCTTAACCACTGGACCGATGGGAAGTCCCTGTACTGTTTTTTCAGATTCCACATATAAGGGATGTCATAGAATATTTGTCTTTCTCTGTCTGACTTACTTCACTTATATGATCATCTCTAGGTCCATCCATGTTGCTGCAAATGGCATTATTTCATTCTTCTTTTATTTTTTTAACTTTTAATTTTATTTTGTAGTTGATTAACAATGTTGTGTTAGTTCAGGTGTACAGCAAAGTGATTCAGTTATACATATACGTGTATCTATTCTTTTTCAAAGTTTTTTAAAAATTAAAAATGCTATTTGAAAAAAATTCAAAGCATATAGATGCATCTATCTTTTTTACATAAAAAGAATCATATGCATAATACTTTTCTTTAATCTTAATTTTTACCCCAATAATATAGCACTAGCAATGTTTAAAAAAAGAAAAAGATCAGTCACACCCAAATGATTTTTTAAAACAGCTTTCTTGGTGGTTCTCAAAATGGGATCGCCTTACCAGCAATATCAGCATCACCTGGGAACTTGTTAGAAATGAAAATAAATTCTCAGGCCTCAGCCAGACCTAATAAATAGCTCTCCAGACAATTCTGATGCACTGCTATAAAGCAGTGGTGCTCAACTCTGGTTGCATGTTTGATTCATCTGTGGAGCTCTTTTTAAAATACCAATGCCCAGGCTTCAATTATACTGGGGTTGCTAGGAGTGGAGCCCATGCATTAGTAATTTTTAAAAACTCTTCCAGCAATTCCAATGTGTTGCCAGGTTGAAAACCGGTACAAGTGAAAAACCACAGAAGAGGGAGGTTAGGAGTTGGGAAGTTTTCTGATTTTTCTCTCTCTTAAACAGAAAAGTATGGCAGATCCATCACACTGAAACCCTCATGTTAAACACCTCTCTGACACTACTACACGGTTTCTGGGTATTATAACACCATCTCTCTATTTTCTCCTCAACCTCACCTAATCTATTAGACACTAACTTCACATGCTGGCAGCCTCCTGTTTGTTAAAGCACAGGCTATTTCTGACTGATCAGATTACTGCCATTGCTAAGGGATCACTCCAAGCAACTTTTTATGCCAAAACTCAAAGATCCTATCAAAATCACATTTCCAAATTCCAAACTCTTTGGCAGTTAAACCTATCTAGAATTTGCTTCTGCTCTAGTTGCTACAGATATGAAGACACAAATGTTACAAATCCTTAAAGCCTCTCAGGTATGTCACATCAGCCAAACTTCTTAGATTATGAATTCAGTAGGTCATGTTCAAGTAAACATGAATAAAAAGGAAAGAACAGCAACTGTAATTATTTTAGCTATGGGTTTTCCTTCTGACAAGCACCATATTGAAATGAGGAGCATCAGATATGACCATCTATTAATCCTCCAGCTAATAGTGGCATTCATGACTATTTAAGAAGAAAATCCAACAAGTTGCCACATAGTTTTTGTGTGATCATAAAGAACTTCAGTGCTTTGCAATACTCTTCCCTTATAAGTCACCCCCTAACTCTTCCCACCCCTCAATTCCCACCCCCAAAAACTGTCAAGAATCTATCTCCTGTTTAAAAACTGTTAAGAGGGCTTCCCTGGTGGTGCAGTGGTTGAGAGTCCGCCTGCCGATACAGGGGACATGGGTTCGTGCCCCGGTCCAGGAGGATCCCACGTGCCGCGGAGCGGCTGGGCCCGTGAGCCATGGTCGCTGAGCCTGTGTGTCCGGAGCCTGTGCTCCGCAACGGGAAAGGCCACAACAGTGAGAGGCCCGTGTACCGCAAAAAATAAAAATAAAAAAAATAAAATAAATAAAAACTGTTAAGAATCTATCTCCTTTTAAAAACAGTTTTGTCCTGGGCTTCCCTCGTGGTGCAGTGGTTGAGAGTCCGCCTGCCGATGCAGGGGACACGGGTTCGTGCCCCGGTCCGGGAGGATCCCGCATGCCGCGGAGCGGCTGGGCCCGTGAGCCATGGCCGCTGAGCCTGCGCGTCCGGAGCCTGTGCTCTGCAACGGGAGAGGCCACAACAGTGAGAGACCCGTGTACCACAAAAAAAAACCCCAAAAAAACAGTCTTGTCCAGATTAAATCAGATCAACAGAGGTAAGAGATAGTAATTTTAAAGTAGGATTAGGAATGATGCATATATAGCAAACAACTCTGTTATAATTTAGCTTCTACCTCACTGGAATTGTGGGACCCACTCTGCTTTGTTGCATGAAGTTGAAGGCCCACTTTGCTAGCACTGGGGTTCAGCAAATTCTTCTTAGTATCTCAGACTTAAAACTCTAAAGATGAGATTAAGAAGAATATAAAATAGGGATTTATCCAGATTAATTACTGACTTAGACATTTGGATAATTAACTTTTCCAGAGAATTGATAATGTCAGGTCCAAGTGGAAATACTGTAGGAATAATATACAATATTGATTCCAAGAAGTTAAAAACCTCAAGGGAGAAAGGAAGTCCAAATTAAAAACGTTGAATATTACTACTGATTAACATTGATTACCAATATTATACTATTTCAACTGAGTACAACTAACTTAAAATCAATTATAACTGCCAAAATTTTGTTTTAATACTTTGAGCAAAGAATGAATTTGAAGCAAAGAGCTAAATTCTCCCTTGTGAATCATCAAATTGGTATGTGAATGTACATATAAAATAATATGTAAAGCCTTATGCTTTATAGAATGGAGAGTTTTTAATTCAATATACTTTATCGTGCAACTGCCATACATGAGGGGTTCTCAATCTTGGCACTATTGACATTTGGAATCAGATAATTCTTTGTTGTTGGCATTGTTCAATGCACTATAGGATGTTTAATAGCATTCCTGACCTCTAGCCACTAGATGCTAATAGCATTCAACCTAGGCACATGACGATCGAAAATGTCTCCAGACATTACCAAGTGTTCCCTGGGGCCACAGTTGTCCCTGGTTAAGAACCACTGCACTAGGTAAAATGGCAAGGACTATGAGGCACAAAACTCACTAAAACATGGTACTGGCCCTGAGTTATTCGAAAAGACTATTATCCCACCTTCATCCTTCTTTATACTGAACCAAAAGCAATCGATTATGCTCAAAATTTGAAGATTCTTATGGAAATATAACCATCAAATATTAACATTAGATGCACAAGAGTAACAGTAGAGTAGAAACTAGAAGACTTAAAATGGAAAACAAATGTAAAATTATTCCTTTGCAAAACATAGAAGCATGTTCCAAAATAAACAAACAGCATTAAATATTATGCATGCTAATTTGGTATGATAGAAAATAGAGTTATTTTCCATTTAAAATATTATAATTAGAGCATTTAAAATGTCATAAGGAAAGCAATTATACTCCAATAAAGATGTTTAAAAAAAAAGTCATAAGGCTAAGTATAGTTCACTCCTGAAATATTCAAGGATTGATTCTTAAATTAATGGATTATTCAAGATTTTTCTTTTCTTTCTTCTCACTCACTGCTTGTTACCCACTTCTTTCAAGTACCTCACTTCTTTCAAGTACCTCCAACTGAGAAAGGTCAAGGTAAATGGAAGAATCCACAATTTAAAGTAAACTTTGCTCTTCATTAGAAGTTCTGTTGATCAAAAAAAGAAATAACGTGGTACAAAAGAACACCAAAACAAAACCTGGGTTATGCCTTAAAATGTCAATTATACCCAAACTTGGTATTCAAGGCATAAAGAGTAAGTTGCCTAAAACACTTTATTCAAAGTGATAGATGGGTTGAACATACAATCAACCTGATCACTTGTAAAGCAAACAGTGACAGACAATAGGCTCTACAATTATGAAAAACAAACACAAATGTGGGACACTGAAATCATTATTATTATTTATATAAGCAGGGCCTACATAGCGTCATCCAAATCATTTACTGTTATGCTGCCACAACCATGTCTCAGAAGAAAAACTAGAAGTGGAGAGGTGACGTAAAATAGTGGAGGGAAAACATTGAATTAAAAGAGTCAAGAGTTCCAAATTCACATTCTGTCTCTGCAACAAACTGTGTAATCTCAAGCAAGAGAATTAACCTCTCTTGGGCAAAGTTTCTTCATCTGTAAAATGAGGAAATCAGACTAAGTACCTTCCAGTGCTAAAGTTATAGAACCCAGGTCACCCATTAAAGCCCTAATCTTCATACTGCTCGGGACCAGAGGTGGAACCAAATCCTGTAAAGGCAGAAACCAATAAAGATGGCTCTCAACTATTAATAATTCTATGCCAAGCTTAAACGGCTTTAAAGCCAACATCTAATAAAATCTAAGGCCTCAAAACAGAGGTCTCCTATTTTTATCTCAAAGAAATAAAGCATCTTATATTTTTTACTTCAGAGAGAAATGCAGTGCTATATCCAGAATAAGCCCACAGAAAATTTTAAATCAAGATTTCCTAACTCTTGAGACATCCAGTAGATTCTGTTTTCTTCTTAAAAGAGAATAACATTGTTTCTAAAATTTAAATCAATACAAACCAGGCAATCAGGTCACCCTTCATTGGCCTCTAGTGCCTCTAATTTCTCCTTCACTGTGTGGTTATTATTGTTGTTGCTGTTGTTGTTGTTTTTCTGCCATAGATGAGCCAATTTGTTGTATGTTCTTTGGCACTTTCCCATTTCATGATTTGTAAATGTTTTAACTGCCATTTTAAGTAAAGCATTTAATACAGTAACTAGCACACAGAATATTCCATAAATGGGGTACTATTATGATTATCATGCAGGTAAATTTTTATCTTAAACTAGAGCATAAGCAGCTTGAAAGCTGGGTGTCTATCTTCTTACTCTTATGTTTCCCTTTCAGTGCCAAACGCACATCTAAAATAAATGTTAACAAACACACACTTTCCCCAAAGCACCTTTTTAAACTCTTTGAATGGATCATGAAAAACCAACATCGCAACCCCTCTAAGTACATTGTTTCAAAGTCCACATTGTTCGGAGAAAAAAAGCACAGAGGAAGCATGCAGAGTTGGTACCTAATACTTCAGGGCTCCCTGCCCTTTAATAACATTGTCAACAACACAGAGCAGTACATGGATCTTAGCAGAATGGAGCAGGGGAGGGAGTAAATGATAAATTCGTGGTTCCACTAGACTAGCGCAGAGACAACGATAAAATAAGGTATGTAACTAGATTCACCTTTCCAAGTATAAATACATCAATCTTAATAGAAAAGAGGGAGCAAAAAAAAAAATTAGTCTTGTAGTAGGCAAAAAGCAAAAGTTACTTGTAACCTTTAGGTCACCTCAACCTTTCTGCTACATCTCTGAATGTAGGAAAGCTATGATTTGATTTACATCTTAAATTCAGCGATAGACACAGATTGCCTTTTCTGTGTGAGGAAACAATGCCTGCAGTTACCATGCATTTTCATGTATGCAGCTGTGACCCTGGCACTTTCAGAAGCATAGCATAGCACTTACTACATCAAATACGCATTTTAAAAGCATTTCTCTATCTGCTCTGAATTTTGATTTGAAAGAGCTGGTTAGAAGCCAAAGTGGGATTAAAAAAAAAAAAAAGCTCTGCAGATTTTAAGATAAAAAATGCATAATAGGGACTTCCCTGGTGGCTCAGTGGTTAAGAATCCACCTGCCAATGCAGGGGACAAGGGTTCGATCCCTGGTCCAGGAAGATCCCACATTCCTCGGAGCAACTAAGCCCATGCACCACAACTACTGAGCCTGCGCTCTAGAGCCCATGAACCACAACTACTGGGCCCGTGCACCGCAGCTGCTGAAGCCTGCGCCCCTAGAGCCTGTGCTCCGCAACAGGAGAGGCCACCGCAGTGAGAGGCCCACTCACTGCAGCGAGGAGTGGCCCTCACTCGCCACAATTGGAGAAAGCCTGTGCGCAGCAACGAAGACCCAACTCAGCCAAAAAAAAAAAAAAAAAAAAAGCATAATAAAAATTGTTAAGACTCCACAATGAATATTACTATAAAAAATAAAAATTAAACAATAATTGTGAATCATTATCTATCCTATAGCGTCTTAAGACAATGCATTTCATCCTTTCCAGAAAAAGAAGACTTGGAGCAAAAATTATTTCAATTCTGACATTTTTGACTAATTTTCTTTTTTCTTTAGGTCTATAACACAGATAGGGAAAAGATAAGGTCTCTTTGAAAAGAGACTTCATATCACAATGGTTCTGTCCTCACAATGAACCTTTCCCAGGATCCCTATTTTGAGAGGCAGGGTTTTAATGCAAAGGTGTCTGCCAATGTCAGAAGTCTGGAACTATTTTAGGTACAAGGTGATGGCTGGGGGGAAACACACAGATATGGAGGGGTCCAAAACGTCTATTACTAAGTTACATCCTTGATTGGGGGGGCAGGAAACTAGAGATAAGATAAATAGGCTAAGGCAAAAATTACAACATTTTATGCTCTTCAAGACATTTATCAGCAAATTACCATATCAATTTTCAAATTAAGCATGCACACTTAGAAGAACTTATAAAATATTTTCTAGTGGCAATTGCTAACTGGAAGATTGTATAATATGTATAGATTATTATTTAGGTCTGATTTTAAATCCCAAGTGTAAACTCCAGGTGATTGGAACCATAAACTGTGAACAAAGACTTCCCTGGGTGGGAAAGAGGAGAGAAAAGAGGAAGTGAAAACAGAAGCAAAACATGCAATGCCACAGAATCAAACTGCAAAAAGACAGATGGGGGACTTCCCTGGCAGTCCAGTGGTTAAGACTCTACGCTTCTGCTTCTGGGGACTCAGGTTCAAATCCTGGTTGGGGAACTAAGGTCCCACATGCCAAAAAATAAAAAAGACAGATGGCCCTTGGAACGTATTATTGGCTATGCTTCCCCGATTACTGCCTTAGCTTCTTTCTTATCCTCAACTTTACTGAGCTTTCTCAGGGACAGATCTGACACTGATACCCCCTTCTTTCCCACCTTCTTTTTCCTAATTTCTGTAAAAAATTTCATTTAACCATTAAAGCAAGAATTCACAAGCCCTCTGAAATTATATGCAAAATTTTGAGTACATGTACATGTGTACATTTTCTAGGGGAAGGTACAAAACTTTTATGAGATTCTCAAAGAAGGTCCTGACCTCCCCTCCAAAAAAGGGTAAGTGCTAGTAAATTAAAGCTAAGTATACCTAGGGTAATTACTGCAATTCAGCCTTGTTAAACTCCTGCTTCCAAAAAAAACTATAAAGTATGCTTCTATTTCCCAAAAAAAGTTATATATGATGTGCCTAGAAATGGTGGCTCCCCAACTACTGAAGTTCTTGTAACTTCAGCAAAATAAAACATATTAATGCATTCTAATGGTTCCAAACCCTATGGCAGCTTGACTGTAAAGTACAGACAACTTAATAATGGTGTCATGCTTCCTTTATGCTAAATAAAACCAAACATCTACATCTCAGGAGATCCCTTTAGATAATATATTCAACTGTTGAAATAATCAGCTTCCCAAAAAGCAAAATGCTTATTTTGACAACAGAAACATATGACAATAGCTGATGGTCAAAAAATCAAAAAAACACTTGATTTTTTTTCAAGTGTTACAGGATTCTAAGCAACCTCATTAAGAAACAATAAATGCAATAAGGAAATTTGCATATAAATGAAAAACAATAACAACTACTCTTAATTATAGAAAAGGAGGTTTATTTTCAGGAACTTAGGAAAAGTAGCTTACCTCCAGAAATAAATGTAAAAGGGAATAACACTGAAAATTCATTGGACTTGGTAAGTATACAAAAATATTACAGAATAAATAAAATGTGATATATCCATGCAGTAAAATATTATTCAGCCATAAAAGGAATGAAGTACTAAATCATGCTACAATGTTGATGAACCTTAAAAACATTATGCTATGTGGAAGAAGCCAGACATAAAAGGCCACATGTTGTATGATTTTATTTACATGAAATGTCCAGAAGAGGCAAATCCACAGATAGAAAAGCAAGCAGTGTTTTATATCTATAATAGGAGGTATTAGAGAAAGACTGCTAGTAAGTATGGGGCTTCTTTTGGGGGTGATAAAAATGTTCTGGAATTAGATAGTGGTATAGTTGAACAACTTTGTGAGTATAATAAAAACCACTGACTTGTACACTTTAAAAGGGTAATTTTATGGTATACAAATTATATCTCAATCAAAAAGGTATTAAAAATATTCCCAACTTAACTCAGCCATACACTATTTTAAAGTTAATTAACCTCTTTCAATTTTAGAAAAATTCATATGTATCATGTGAAGTATACTGCCAATATAAATAATCATAATAACTTGGATTTCCCTTACAAAGAAAATAAGTTCAAATCAGAATCTCATTTATTACCTCAATATCCATGGTTGATATCTTAATTGTGCCCATTTTAAAGATGCAGATGTAGGAGGAAAGAAAGTTAACTGTCTTTGTCTAATGTCACTATGAAATAATATAACGTTGTTCAGTGTTTTAACCATTTGTCCAGTGATTTCCAAACCTATTTCCACATCAGAATCTCGAGACTTTTAAAAAATACATGGATTCTACGTACCCACACTGGCTCCCACCCAAGCTTTCTAAATCAGAATCTATAGAGGTGGGGCTTCAGAATCTATAGATTAAGTGAATTCCCAGGGATTCCTACTATGTCCACATCTAAAGCATATCTATATCTCCACTGCCACTAGTAAATCTGAAGGGAGTGGTAGAGTTGGGAAATCACCATTTTGAAAGTATCACAGTGAAAATTAATGGGGGGGGGCAGCTGTGAGTTTAACAAGGAACAGGATATTTGCATGGTCTCGTAGCATCTTCCCCAAAGACTGCTTATTAGTTACAAGAAGAAGATGATAACGATACAGTAGAGAAACCAGACATCACCTTGATGGAGTAATCAAAATTAAAATCACCAGTGAGGGGCAAGATGGACATCAGCGTCTCCAGATATGATATCCTGAGAAAGACATAGCATCACTTTTATAGTATTCAAAAATGTCAATGTTATAAAAGATAAAGGATGAGAAATTTTCCAAATAGTGTCAAATTTTAAAAGACTAAAAAGATATGACAATTAAATGTAATATATGATCCTAAACTAGAGCCCATACACTAAAAATAAAAAGGAAAAAGGTATGAAAGGGCATTATTAAAACAAATGGCAAAACTGGAATACGGACCATAGATAAAAGTATTATACCAATGTTAAATTTTCTTGATTTGATACTGCACTCTGGTTATATATGAGAATATCCTTGTTCTTAGAAAGCATACCCTACTGAATATATGTAATCTACTCTCAAATATTTTTTTAATTATATAGAGAGACGGATAGGATAATGCAAATGTGGCAAAGGGTAAAAAAATTGATGAATCTGGGTAAATGGCATATGGAAATTTTTTGTACTATTCTTGCACCTTTTCTGGAACTTTAAAATTCTTTCAAAATAAGTTTAAAAATAAAACCTTCAATGACTTCCCACTACTCTTTTTTTAAAATAAATTTATTTATTTATTTATTTTTGGCTGTGTGGGGTCTTCGTTGCTGCGCACAGGTTTTCCCTAGTTACATCAAGCAGCGGCTACTCTTCGTTGCGGTGCACAGGCTTCTCATTGCAGTGGCTTCTCTTGTTGCAGAGCATGGGCTATAGGCACGCAGGCTTCAGTAGTTGTGGCGCACAGGCTCAGTAGCTGTGGCACACGGGCTTAGTGGCTCCAAGGCATGTGGAATCTTCCCAGACCAGGGATCGAACCTGTGTCCCCTGCATTGGCAGGCAGGTTCTAAACCACTGCGCCACCAGGGAAGTCCCCCCACTACTCTTTAAAGATAGCCCAAAGTCTTTGCCATGGTCTTGCATCTTCTAAGCCATGCCCACCTCCCCTGGGCCTCTGTCTTGGCCTCTCCCTCCCTTGAACACTAAGCTCCAGGCACCCAGCCTCCTGTTAGTTCTCCTGGGGCACCAGGCTCTCTCACACAGCAGCATCTAGGCACATGCTTTTCCCTAGATCTAGAAATGCTCTTCCTGCACTCTTCACATGGGTGACTCCATCTCACACACCAAAATGGGTATAAGAGAAAGTGCAAAAAGGGCTTAATGCTAAGAAGAAGCTAGTTGTCAAAATTAAAACTGGAGCTACATTTTGATATCCACAACTACAAACTGGTCGTAGTGCACTTTGTGTCAGTATTTACCTTGGGACTTTCTCTTGTTTCTGTTTGATGGCCCTAAGGAATGAATGTATTTGCCTTAAGAGATAAGTGGGAAAAAAAACAAAAACGGTATGAATCACAAAGTACCTCAGCCTTTTGGACATACATCTTTAAGTTCTTAAAACTTCAGCCTTTTGGACACACACCTTTAAGTTCTTAAAACTAACTCTCCATCTAAATAAACTCATAACACTGCTCAAACAGATGCACAAATACACGAAGAGTACATAACTTTCATCTACTCAGGGTATCACCATCCATCACTTTTGGCCTTATCACCCATTTCAGAGCACACCATCTGCCAAAAACATTTAATATTCCCTTATTTCAGAAAGTACAGCTTGATGTTGATCAGACCAACCCTTTCCACAAATAAGATTCTCAACATTTGATATTTGTACATGTCAGCCACTGTCTGGCACATCAGAATGATGCACAAATTCTGGAACAAGCAGTTACTGCTCATGAATTCACAGCTATTTCCTCACTTCAGCTGAGGGAAGAGAGATCTTAAAAAGATTGCCATAATATGAATACGCAGAGGAAAAATTAAAAGCAAAAGTACATGATAAAAGTTTAAGGGAAAAAATGGCATATTAGAGAGAAAATGAGCCTCTAATAATTTATGAATCATAAAAATTTAGTTTCGTCATTCTTGCTTGCAACCAAAATACCAGGCAAATGTTGGTTCTCTGCTGCACTTCCCATATGGTCAATGTTAGAGAATGTTGAAATAACTTAAACATAGTGTGTTATTAAAAAGTGGAGTTCAAACTAACCAAAAGAAAATTCAGACCAAACAAAAAGGTCAGGGAAAAAATAAGCCTGAAGTAAAGGATATCTTACTGGTCGCTTTTTTTTTTTTTTAAACTGATTAGTATAAAAATTGTTCACAGGGTGGGAATGTAAATTGATACAGCCACTATGGAGAACAGTATGGAGGTTCCTTAAGAGACGAAAAATAGAACTACCATACGACCCAGCAATCCCACTACTGGGCATATACCCTGAGAAAACCATAATTCAAAAAGAGTCATATACCACAATGTTCATTGCAGCTCTATCTACAATAGCCAGGACATGGAAGCAACCTAAGTGTCCATCGACAGATGAATGGATAAAGATGTGGCACGTATATACAATGGAATATTACTCAGCCATAAAAAGAAACAAAATTGAGTTATTTGTAGTCAGGTGAATGGACCTAGAGACTGTCATACAGAGTGAAGTAAGTCGGAAAGAAAAACAAATACCGTATGCTAACACATATATATGGAATCTAAAAAAAAAATGGTTCTGAAGAACCTAGGGGCAGGACAGGAATAAAGACGCAGACATAGAGAATGGACTTGAGGGCATGGGGAGGGGTAATGGTAAGCTGGGACAAAGTGAGAGAGAGGCATGGACATATATACACTACCAAATGTAAAATAGATAGCTAGTGAGAAGGAGCCTCATAGCACAGGGAGATCAGCTCGGTGCTTTGTGACCACCTAGAGGGGTGGGATAGAGAGGGTGGGAGGGAGATGCAAAAGGGAGGGGATATGGGGATATATGTATATGTATAGCTGATTCACTTTGTTATAAAGCAGAAACTAACACACCATTGTAAAGCAATTATACTCCAATAAAAATGTTTAAAAAAAATTGTTCACAGGTAAAAAAGGGCTTTTAAAGTTTTTGAAAACAGTTAAATGCCTAAACCAGAGGTCACAAACTATTGCTCTTGGATTGCATCCTGTGAGCAAACGTGTTCCGTCTGCCTACCCTGTATTTTCAAAACTTGGAATTGCTTTCCAACATTTATTAGTGAGGATATTTCATATAAAATGTTATTAATATTGAAAGATCTGAAGGTCTGGCAACAATGAAGCCCCACTGCCTCACTGCAACAATTGGCCAGTAGTTCTCAGTTGAACCAGCACGCTGGAAACCATCTAGGAAGCTTTGAAAAATTACCAATGCTTGAGGCTGACCCCTACTCATTCTAGGGAGAGCCCAGGCAACTAATATATTTAAAAGTTCCTCAGAAGGCTCTAACAGTGCAACCAGAATTGAGACTCCTGGGCCTAGAGTTTTAGACTTGACATATGCTCTTCGTTTAATCACAGCAGTCAAATGTGCCTCACTGTTCTTCCAGTTTACCCCCATCCTAAAAGGCACTGGGAATTGAAACTCCATTTAAATATCCCCATTTAATCTTGTTTAAGCCACTGAACTATAGAAGGGTCCAGTGATGCAAAATGAACTTTATTGGCTACACACACTCTAATCTGATGTATCTCAAAGTACGGTGGGTAGGTCACTTCTGTATCCAAATCTCTTGTTAAAGTGCATGTTACAGACACATATATGAAAAACTCTGAGCAAGAGCTCCTTATGCACTGTAACACTAAAAACCATCCTTGGTTTGTAGAACAGTGCTGATGGCTCTCTTCCCCTCCTGTTCCTACCAGCGTCTACTGTCTGACCATGCAGAACACTAACTTGTTGGGTCATGGAATTACTCATTGAACAGACAGCAGTGAGGTTTAAATCTCACTTGCATCCACACTTGGCTTGCTCTCATTGGATTGCTTTCCCATTAGAATTGCTGTTTGGTTCTGCCCTCGGACTCTCTAATGTCCATGGTAGATGCAGTAAGATGAACTTGGTGCCTCAGTGCCTAAGTTAGGAGCAAACAAACCTTTTGCCTTCCTAATAGGGAACAGAGGCCAGGAGACATGATTAACCACTCAAGATCCCTCCCAGTCTACCCCAAGGGGCTCCCTGCAGCTAAGTATTACTAAGTTCACATATGGTACCACTAAGTTCCCAGGGGCTCAAGCAATATTTCTCAAGCATGATCCACAAATGACCTATATCCATCACCCAGCAGCTGTATTCCTGAGTCTCAGTGCAAAACCTACTGAATGAATGAGACTCTCTGGCAAGTGGGCTTGAGAAGCTGTACTCCTAACAAGCTCCCCTGGTGGTTCTTAGGCACAGGAAGTTTGAGAGCCACTGAGCTCTGGGTTCAACAAAGAGAAGACCCGCTCTAAAGCTCCTTCAGGAAAGTCACAGGAACCAAGGGAAGCCACTGGCTAACATTCTGGGTCCTCACATATCCCTCCCTCTTCACTCCCCAACTGGAACACCTTAAGCAATTCAGGGCAGACCCATTTAAAATGACAACATAAATATCCAGAAAAGGAATAGCTGGATCATGTGGCAGTTCTATTCTTAATTTTTTGAGGAATCTCCAAACTGTTTTCCATAGTGGCTGCACCAATTTACCTTCCCACCAACAATATATAAAGGTTCCCTTTTCTCCATATCCTCTCCAACACTTATTTCTTGCCTTTTTGATAATAGCCATTCAAACGGGCATGATGTGATATCTCACTGTGGTTTTGATTTGCATTTCCTGTGCCTGTTGGCTATCTGTAGGTCTCCTTTGGAAAAATGTCTACCCAGATCCTCTGCCCATTTTTTAATCAGGTTATTTCATTTTTTGCTGTTGAGTTGTACAAGTTCTTTACATATTTTAGATATTAACCCCTTATTGGATATATGATTTGCAAGTGTCTTCTTCTGGGTATTTATCAGAAGAATATGAAAACACTAATTCAAAAAGATATACACACCTCAATATTCATCACAGCATTATTTACAACAGCCAAGATATGGAAACAACCTAAGTTACCCATTGATGGATGTATGGATAAAGAAGGTGTGGTATATATGTACAATTAAATACTACTTAGCCATAAAAAAAGATGAAATCTTGCCATTTGCAACCCCTGGATGGACATTGAGGGTAGTATGCTCAAGTGAAATGAGTCCAACGGAGAAAGACAAATACCATACGATTTCACTCACATGTGGAATATTAAAAATAAATAAACAAACAAAATAAACCACACAAAAGCAAACAAATAGGTACCGAGAACAGATTAGTGATTACCAGAGGGGAAAGGAAGTAGGGGGAGGGAGAAACAGATAAATGGGATCAACTATACGGTGACAGATGGAAACTAAACTTTTTGTGGTGAGCATGCTGTAGTGTATATAGGTCAAAATATAATGTTGTACACATGAAATAGTAATATAAGCCAATGTTACCTCAATTTTTAAAAAAATTTTAATAAAAAATAAGATGACCACATATTCTGTTTTACTATAATTCAAATTAATCAGCTATTAGGACAAAAAGAAGTGAGAAACACTTAAAATCCAACTATATAGTAGCAGAGTCCTTAATACCATAAAAACACAGATGAGTTTCATGCCCAGAAAGCTTATAATTATTTGTCATACTACTTCCATTTTAAATCAATCCTACGGCATAACCAGGGAACACCTTTCAGTGGAGTTCTAAGCTTCTCATATCCTTTTTATGCTTTCATACAGAGCTCATCAGCCTTCCTCTCCAAGGCTGGATGATATTGCTAACCAACATGTGGCAAAGAAGATTCTAAAACAGCATGACAATTTTATGCTTGACTCAGGCAATCATAGCTCTCTTGAGGGAAATCTGCTCTCCAGGCTCACCTCTCCTTTGTTTCTGCCCACAATCCCCCCTGGAGGAACTTAAGACTCTTATACACTCGATTACACTCTACTGATTTATAGTGCCAAACAGCCATTCACATAAGGGCCCTCCATAAACATTACTGGATTATGCCAACTCAGGTGATTGATTCTGGTCCTCTTAATGTGTCACCACTCTACAGACAAACCTTATATATCCAGTCTGATTTCAGCTCCTCAAACTAGGCTCCCTATCCACACCTTGCATCTATTTGTCTTCTGAAAACAAGACTGCAGTTAAAAGAACCAACTACTGGAGAAAACTAATTATAAATAGGAACACAGGTGAAACATTACAGGTAACTGAAAGTTTAGCACTTGCACACAGTGAGGACAATCAGTATGAAAATGACACTAACTCTGATTCTTCTGTGTGACAGAAAATTTCCTTCTATCATCATCAAAACTAGTGCTTCTTAAACTTAAATGTGCCTGTGAACTACCTGGAAAATCTTACTAAAATGTGGGCTCTAATTCAGATAATCTGAGATGGAGTCCGAGATTCTGCATTCCTAACAAGCTCCCAGGAACTGCTAATGCTGCTCATAGCTCTGCTACTTAGAGTATGGTGGGAAAACAGCAGCATCAGCGTCAGTGTCATTGTCAGCGTCAGCATCACCTGGGAGCTTGTTAGACAAGAATCCTGAGTCCACCTTAGACCTAAGGAAAGAGAATCTGCCATTCAACAAAGTCTCAGGTGATCAGAATGCATAGTAGACAGCCGCTAACACACCATCTTATACTCACTGTCAATCAGAATTGCCTGGGACCTTTTTGAAACTACAAAAGCTTAGGCCTCATGGCAGAGAACCTGATTCAGTTGGTCTAGGGTATTTCATTGTTCCTATTTTTGTTTGTTTTTAGGCATACGCAGGTGGTTCTGAGCAGCCAGTGTTGAGAACCATTGAATTTAAAATACCCAACTGGGTGGAGGAAAATATAGAGCTACTGCTAATCAGTGAGGAATTTGAGGGAACGATGAAAATGTCCTAAAATTGGTTATTGCAGTGGTTACATGACTCTGTGAATATACTAAAAACCATTGAATTGTACTTTAAATGAGTCAACTGTATGGTATATGAATTATTCTCAATAAAACTGTTATATAAAAATGTAAAACTTCAATAGCTTTCCTATTTTAAAATAGGTAAATAACTCCAACTGAACAACAATGAAGTGGAATTATTTCCCATCCTGGAACTCTGGCCCAAGAGGTTGAACTTCTTTCAAAAAAAGAGAACACAGATGCTTATACGACTCATCTAGAAACATTAAGTCCTGCTTATCTACTCCTTAGGTTCATTTCTGGTTAAGGTAATGCATATTTTAAAAAGAAAAGCCAATTTATCAATTTTGAAAACTTTCTCCTGCACACCCAAAGTTTCCATAGTATTTTCAAATAAATAATTTTCCTTTTGCTTCCCCAATTTAAAATAAACCAAGTTAACTAATAAGTTAACAATGAATTAACTAATCCATTGTACTACATTCTTCCATCTTTTCTGTGGTTTTGAAAACATTCAAGAAACATGTGAAGAGGGACTTCCCTGGTGGTCCAGGGGTTAAGACTCCACGCTCCCAATGCAGGGGGCCCGGGTTCGATCCTGGTCAGGGAACTAGATCCCGTGTGCCACAACTAAGACCCAGCACAGCCAAATAAATAAATAAATATTTTTTAATTAAGAAAAAATATATAAAATGCAAATCTGACCTTGTTTTTAAAAAGTGACTTAAAAAACTCTCGATAATGTGCTCATAAAAATAAAAATGATAAATAGCACTAAAATATCAGGAAAATTATACTCCAATAAAGACATTAAAAAAAAATCAGGAAAGATCACTGTAATATATGAGACACTGTTTACTTATTATCAAAAGGAAAGTACTATAAATATACGTAAGTAATAGGTACCACGTATTATTATACTTTGGAGAGGCACGCACAGCTTCTGATAGCTGTGGTGTCAGATGCTCAAAACTGCAGGTCTTGTATGCTCAAGCCAATGACAGTTCACAGGTATGATTTACTTTCCCTGTTGGATCGCCATAGCCTATGTAAGTCATTTTCCCCCAGAACCAGTGCCCTTATTTATGGTCTCATGGTCTCATTCTTTTGAAACAGGCATATTCTAGATGCATCACTGAACAGAGTTTTCAGGACAATATACACTGGTTACATGGCATCTTCTGGGATCCCTTGCTCACTAAGGAGCCCCTCTCTTAAGAAATGACTTTCTAGGACCTTCAAGGCAATGGTTAAGGTCACCTTCAAAAGTAAGCATGACGCCTTCCCTTATCCAAACTCTCCCATAGAATCCAATATATTTCAACATAACTGTTGCTGTGTATATTTTCTTTTAAAATAATTCTACCATGTTACATTCTGTAGATGACAAAAAAAAAAGGCAAATCAATGCTCCTAAGTACTGACCTTGCGTTGGGTAATAACCCTTGGATAGTCCTCCTATTACTTTTTATAGTGAGGAAGTTTACCCTCCTGCCTAAACTAAGCCTTTCTGCTCTTAGTACAATGAAATGAGTACAATGAACTTAGTACAATGAAAACTGAGTTTTCATAGTATTGGGAAGATGGTTCTATATCCCAAAGCAAAACAAATGACCTGAATTTTGGATAAAAGATTCCAATTCCAAGGAAACAACCCTGAAAGCCACGTTGGTGATACTCAGCATATAGTAGTCAACTCTATCTCAATCCTGACTCTTTGAAATACTAACTTCCGAGAGGGCAAGACTCACAGTCATTGCTGAGTTAAATATACTAATTCTTAATGGATTCGCATGTCTCAATTCATAACTTATTTAACAATTCACCAAAAAAAAAAAGTTTCAAAAGAAAGGAGAAAAGGCATACCTAATATTATATATATCCTGAATATTCTTCTCTCCACCATGTCCTTCCTTAACAGCTTGCATTTGTAATAATTTCATAATGGCTTTTATCAAGCCGTGTGTATTCCTGTAAAAAAATATAACAACATGTCAAATGTTATAAAGTGAATATTCTAATCAGGTACTTAATCCTACCGCTTTTAAATAGTTGAACACTTGCCACCCACACTGAACAGGAGCCATCCACACACACCCAGCTTATTACACAGCACAGCCAAGAATAGGCCTACAAGCTCCCATTCAACACATTGAAAGGAGGAGAAGTGGAGCCAAAGAATCAAACCACTAACCTATCAATCACCTCCATACATGCACTTGGGGGAAAATCAATCAGGAAAAAGGAAACACTAACCCACATAACTGCAGGCAGTGACCACATCAGTTACCCACAGTGAATAATCAAGTCCTTCATTTATAAATATTAGCAGACCATGAATAATAACCATACATATGAAATGGAACAGCCACTCAAAAAAGTGGGCCAGGGGACCAATTAGAGAAAATAACCCCCATTAAAACAAAGTTAATGGAAGTGGGGAACAGAAATTTAAGTTTTCTCCTTATCCTCTGTAAGAGGCAGCAGGATAATAAATCAAAAAGAAGGCCTGCCCTTTTTTATTTTTTTGCCTGTTATTAATTATTTTAAATTGTGAAACAGGATTTTATTCCAGCATTACTGAGGTAAAACTGACAAATACAATTGTAATATAATGTGTACAACATGATTTACATGTACATTGTAAAATGGCTGCCATAATCAAGTTAATTAACACATCACTTCACATAGTTACTTTTTTTTTTTTTGGTAAAAACGCTAAATACTCTCTTAGCAAATTTCAAGTACACAATACAGTATTGTTGACTACAGTTACCACATTGTACATTAGATCCTCAGAACTTATTCATTTTATAACTGGAAGTTTGTATCTTTTGACCAACCTCTCCCCATTTCTCCCACCCAGCCCCTGGCAACAATATCTGTTCAACTTCTTTTTTTAGATTCCACATATAAGTGGTACCATCCAGTATTTATCTTTCTCTGTCTGGGTTATTTCACTTAGCACGATACCCTTCAGGTTCATCCACGTTGTCACAAATTACCCTGCCCTTTTAAAATAAGATGCTCCTTGGGAACAAAAAAGAAATCTTAGAAATAAAGATTACCTGTTAAATTTTTTTAAAGTAATATTTTTAAAATCATGGTTGTTCATATTTACGGATCATCTATTGTAAGCTAAGTACTCTCCTAAGACCTTAACATGTACTGTGTCCTTGCTATCTAGAAATCACTTTTAACAATCATCGACAGGAAGACACTGGAACTCACCAAAAAAGATACCCCACATGCAAAGACAAAGGAGAAGCCACAATGAGATGGTAGGAGGGGCGCAATCACAATGAAATAAAATCCCATAACTGCTTAGTGGGTGACTCACAAACCTGACAACACTTATAGCACAGAAGTCCACCCACTGGAGTGACTGAACCCCATGTTAGGCTTCCCAACCTGGGGGTCTGGCAACGGGAGGAGGAATTCCTAGAGAATCAGACTTTGAAGGCTAGCGGGATTTGATTGCAGGACTTCAACAGGACTGGGGGAAAAAGAGACTACACTCTTGGAGGGCACACACAAATTAGTGTGTGCATCAGGACCCAGGGGAAGGAGCAGTGACCCCAGGGGAGACTGAACCAGACCCACCTGCTAGTGTTGGAGGGTGTCCTGCAGAGGCAGGGGTTGGCTGTGTCTCACCATGAGGACAAGGACATGGGCAGCAGAAGTTCTGGGAACTACTCCTTGGCTTAAGCCCTCCCAGAGTCTGCCATTAGCCCCACCAAAGAGCCCAGGTAGGCTCCAGTGTTGGGTCGCCTCAGGCCAAACAACCAACAGGGAGGGAACCCAGCCCCACCCATCAGCAGACAAGTGGATTAAAGTTTTACTGAGCTCTGCCCACCAGACCAACACCCAGCTCTACCCACTACCAGTCTCTCCAACCAGGAAACTTGCACAAGACTCTTAGATAGCCTCATCCACCAGAGGGCAGACAGGAAAAGCAAGAAGAACTACAACCCTGCAGCCTGTGGGGAAAAAAACCACATTCACAGAAAGATAGACAAGATGAAAAGGCAGAGGGCTATGTACCAGATGAAGGAACAAGATAAAACCCCAGAAAAAAAAAACTAAATGAAGTGGAGATAGGCAACCTTCCAGAAAAAGAATTCAGAATAATGATAGTGAAGATGATCCTGGACCTCAGAAAAAGAATGGAGGCAAAGGTCGAGAAGATGCAAGAAATGTTTAACTAAGACCTAGAAGAATTAAAGAACAACCAAACAGAGATGAACAATACAATAACTGCAAAGAAAAATACACTAGAAGGAATCAGTAGCAGAATAACTGAGGCAGAAGAATGAATAGGTGACCTGGAAGACAGAAAGGTGGAATTCACTGCCATGGAACAGAATAAAGAAAAAAAATGAAAAGAAATGAAGACAGTCTAAGAGACCTCTGGGACAACATTAAACGCAACAACATTTGCATTTTAGGGGTCCCAGAAGGAGAAGAGAGAGAGAAAGGACCCGAGAAAATATTTGAAGAGATTATAGTTGAAAATTTCCCTAACATGGAAAAGGAAATAGCCACCCAAGTGCAGGAAGCGCAAAGAGTCCCATACAAGATAAACCCAAGGAGAAACATGACGAGACACACAGTAATCAAATTGGCAAAACTTAAAGACAAAAAAAAATTATTGAAAGCAGAAAGGGAAAAACGACAAATAACATACAAGGGAACTCCCATAAGGTTAACAGCTGATTTCTCAGCAGAAACTCTACAGGCCAGAAGGGAGTGGCATGACATATTCAAAGTGATGAAAGGGAGGAACCTACAACCAAGATTACTCTACCCAGCAAAGATCTCATTCAGATTTTACTGAGAAATCAAAAGCTTTACAGAAAGCAAAAGCTAAGAGAATTCAGCACTACCAAACCAGCTCTACAACAAATGCTAAAGGAACTTCTCTAAGTAGGAAACACAAGACAAGAAAAGGACCTACAAAAACAAACCCAAAACAATTAAGAAAATGGTAATAGGAACATACATATCGATAATTACCTTAAACGTGAATGGATTAAATGCTCCAACCAAAAGACACAGGCTTGCTGAACAGATACAAAAACAGGACCCATATATATGCTGTCTACAACAGAGCCACTTCAGACCTAGGGACACATGCAGACTGAAAGTGAGGGGATGGAAAAAGATATTCCATGCAAATGGAAATCAAAAGAAAGCTGGAGTAGCAATACTCATATCAGATAAAATAGACTTTAAAATAAAGAATGTTACAAGAGACAAGGAAGGACACTACATAATGATCAGGGATCAATCCAAGAAGAAGATATAACAATTATAAATATATATGCACCCAACATAGGAGCACCTCAATACATAAGGCAACTGCTAACAGCTATAAAAGAGGAAATCAGAAGTAACACAATAATAGTGGGGGATTTTAACACCTCACTTACACCAATGGACAGATCATCCACACAGAAAATTAATAAGGAAACACAAGCTTTAAATGACACAAAAGACCAGATAGATTTAATTGATATTTATAGGACATTCCATCCAAAAACAGCAGATTACAGTTTCTTCTCAAGTGCACACGGAACATTCTCCAAGACAGATCACATCTTGGGTCACAAATCAAGCCTCAGTAAATTTAAGAAAATTGAAATCATATCAAGCATCTTTTCTGACCACAACACTATGAGATTAGAAATCAATTACAGGGGGGCTTCCCTGCTGGCACAGTGGTTGAGAGTCCGCCTGCCGATGCAGGAGACACGGGTTCATGCCCCGGTCCGGGAAGATCCCACATGCCACAGAGCGGCTAGGCCTGTGAGCCATGGCTGCTGAGCCTGCATTTCTGGAGCCTGTGCTCCGCAATGGGAGAGGCCACAACAGTGAGAGGCCCGCATACCGCAAAAAAAAAAAAAAAAAAAAAAAGAAATCAATTACAGGGAAAAAAACGTAAAAAAACACAAACACATGGAGGCTAAACAATACATTACTAAACAACCAAGAGATCACTGAAGAAATCAAAGAGGAAATCAAAAACTACATAGAGACAGATGACAATGAAAACACGACAATCCAAAACCTATGGGATGCAGCAAAAGCAGTTCTACGAAGGAAGTTTATAGCAATACAATCCTACCTCAAGAAACAAAAAACATCTCAAATAAACAACCTACCTTACACCTAAAGGAACTAGAGAAAGAAGAACAAACAAAACCCAAAGTTAGTAGAAGGAAAGAAATCATAAAGATCAGAGCGGAAATAAATGAAATAGAAACAAAGAAGACAATAGCAAAAATCATTCAAACTAAAAGCTGGTTCTTTGAGAAGATAAACAAAATCGATAAATCATTAGCCAGATTCATCAAGAAAAAGAGGGTGAGGACTCAAATCAATAAAATTACAAATGAAAAAGGAGAAGTTACAACAGACACCGCAGAGATACAAAACATCCTAAGAGACGACTACAAGCAACTCTATGCCAATAAAATGGACAATCTGAAGAAATGGACAAATTCTTAGAAAGGTATAACCTTCCAAGACTGAATCAGGAAGAAATAGAAAATATGAACAGACCAATCACAAGGAATGAAATTGAAACTGTGATTAAAACTCTTCCAACAAACAAAAGTCCAGGACCAGATGGCTTCACAGGTGAATTCTATCAAACATTTAGAGAAGAGCTAACACCCATGCTTCTCAAACGCTTCCAAAAAATTGCAGACCAAGGAACACTCCCAAGCTCATTCTATGAGGCCACCATCACCCTGATACCAAAACCAGACAAAGATACTACAAAAAAAAAATTACAGACCAATATCACTGATGAACATAGATGCAAAAATCCTCAACAAAATACTAGCAAACAGAATCCAACAACACGTTTAAAGGATCATACACAATGATCAAGTGGGATTTATCCCAGGGATGCAAGGATTCTTCAATATATGCAAATCAATCAATGTGATACACCATATAAACAAACTGAAGAATAAAAACCATATGATCATCTCAATAGATGCAGAAAAAGCTTTTGACAAAATTCAACACCCATTTATGATAAAAACCCTCCAGAAAGTGGGCATAGAGGGAAGCTACCTCAACATAATAAAGGCCATATGACAAACCCACAGCAAACATCATTCTCAATGGTGAAAAACTGAAAACATTTCCTCTAAGATCAGGAACGAGACAAGGATGTCCACTCTCTCCACTATTATTCAACATAGTTTTGGAAGCCTTAGCGACGGCAATTAGAAAAGAAAAAGAAATTAAAGGAATATAAATTGGAAAAGACGAAGTAAAACTGTCACTGTTTACAGATGACATGATACTATACATAGAGAATCCTAAAGATGCCACCCGAAAACTACTAGAGCTAATCAATGAATTTGGTAAAGTTTCAGGATACAAAATTAATGCACAGAAATCTCTTGCATTCCTATACACTAATGATGAAAAATCTGAAAGAGAAATTAAGGAAACACTCCCATTTACCACTGCAACAAAAAGAATAAAATACCTAGGAATAAACCTACCTAGGGAGACAAAAGACCTGTATGCAGAAAACTATAAGACACGGCTGAAAGAAATTAAATATGATACAAACAGATGGAGAGGTATACCATGTTCTTGGATTGGAAGAATCAATATTGTGGAAATGACTATACTAACCAAAGCAATCTACAGATTCAATGCAATCCCTATCAAATTACCAATGGCATATTTTACAGAACTAGAACAAAAAAATCTTAAAATTTGTATGGAGACACAAAAGATCCCAAATAGCCAAAGCAGTCTTGAGGGAAAAAAATGGAGCCGGAGGAATCAGACTCCCTGACTTCAGACTATACTACAAAGCTACAGTCATCAAGACAATATGGTACTGGCACAAAAACATAAATATAGATCAATGGAACAGGATAGAAAGCCCAGAGATAAACCCACGCACCTATGGTCAACTAATCTATGACAAAGGAGGCAAGGATATACAATGGAGAAAAGACAGTCTCTTCAGTAAGTGGTGCTGGGAAAACTGGATAGCTACTTATAAAAGAATAAAATTAGAACACTCCCTAACACCATACACAAAATAAACTCAAAATGGATTCGAGACCTAAATGTAAGACCAGACACTATAAACCTCTTAGACGAAAACATAGGAAGAACACTCCTTGACATAAATCACAGCAAGATCTTTTTTTATCCACCTCCTAGAACAATGGAAATAAAACCAAAAATAAACAAATGGAACCTAATGAAATTTAAAAGCTATTGCAAAGCAAAGGAAACTACAAACAAGATGAAAGGACAACCCTCAGAATGGGAGAAAATATTTGCAAACGAATCAACGAACAAAAGATTAATCTCCAAAATATATAAACAGCTCACATAGCTCAATATTAAAAAAACAAACAACCCAATCCAAAAATGGGCAGAAGATCTAAATAGACATTTCACCAAAGAAGACACACAGATGCCCAAAAAGCACATGAAAATCTGCTCAACACCACTAATTATCAGAGAAACACAAATCAAAACTACAATGAGGTATCACCTCACACCAGTTAGAATGGGCATCATCAGAAAATCTACAAACAGTAAATGCTGGAGAGGGTGTGGAGAAAAGGGAAACCTCCTGCACTGTTGGTGGGAATGTAAATTGATACAGCCACTATGGAGAACAGTATGGAGGTTCCTTAAAATACTAAAAATAGAACTACCATATGACCCAGCAATCCCACTACTGGGCATATACCCTGAGAAAACCATAATTCAAAAAGAGTTATGTACCACCATGTTCACTGCAGCTCTGTTTACAATAGCTAGCTCATGGAAGCAACCTAAATGCCCATCGAGAGACGAATGGATAAAGAACATGTGGTACATATATATACAATGGAATATTACTCAGCCATAAAAAGGAATGAAATTGAGTCATTTGTAGAGACATGGATGGATCTAGAGACTGTCATACGGAGTGAAGTAAGTCAGAAAGAGAAAAACGAATATCGTATATTAACGCATATATGTGGAACCTAGAAAAATGGTACAGATGAACTGGTTTGTAGGGCAGAAACTGAGACACAGATGCAGAGAACAAACATATGGACACTAAGGGGGGAAAGTGGTGGCGGGGGGGTGATGAATTGGGAGATTGGGATTGACATGTATACACTGATATGTATAAAATGGATAACTAATAAGAACCTGCTGTTTAAAAAAATAAATTTAATTTAATTAAAAAAAAAAAAAAAAAAGAAATCACTTTTAACTTCATCTCCAGCCAAGACAAGACCTGGACTTAATTAATTGATATCTTTTGGGGCAATTACATGAGATGTTATTTAGTGTACGCTTTTATGGCATTTAAAATTTTACAACTTATAAAAGGTTTGGTCGCACTGTCCCATACAGTAGCCAATGGCCACATGTGGCTACTGAGCACTTGTAATGTGGCTAATCCACATTGGGATGTGCTGTTGTGTAAAATACACGCTGAATTTAAAAGACTTAGAACACAAAAAAGACTGTAAAATATCGTGTAATTTTTTATACTGATTACATATTGAAATAATATATTTGAAATGTGGGGTTACATAAAATATATTATTAAAGTTAATATCAACCATTTCTTTTTACTTTTTAATACAGCTACTAGAAAATTTTGAATTATAAATGTGGCTCACAGTTGTGGCTCATAGTACAATATATTTCTATTTCACAGCACTGCTGGAGACACTCACATGGTTTGTTTCCTAAGTGGATTCTTTGGTGAGCAGTGAGGTTTCTCTTGCAGTTGAAGCATTTCCCACAATCTATACAACAGTATGTTTTCTTATTCACATGGATCCTCTTATGACCATGCAGTGCAGATTCATGAATGAGTGTTTTGTGACAGATATCACATGTGTATGGTTTCTCTCCTGTGTAGATCCTCTGGTGAAGACAGAGGCCCCAACACTGCATGAAGCCTGTTCTCTAAGATTCTCTTTCCTGTGTGTGTTCTCTGCTGGACGTCAAACTGAGGTTCAGCTTTTCTCACATACTCTACATTGGTATTGTGTCAATTCTACTTTGCCTTCATCAAAAATATGGCTAGTTGGGGCTTCCCTGGTGGCGCAGTGGTTGAGAGTCCGCCTGCCGATGCAGGGGACACGGGTTCGTGCCCCGGTCCGGGAGGATCCCACATGCCGCGGAGCGGCTGGGCCCGTGAGCCATGGCCGCTGGGCCTGTGCGTCCGGAGCCTGTGCTCCGCAACGGGAGAGGCCACAACAGTGAGAGGCCCACATACCGCAAAAAAAAAAAAAAAAAAAAAAAAAAAAAAAAAAAAAAAAAAAAAAATATGGCTAGTTAATTCCACTGTGACTCAATAGAAATTAAAAAGTAAATTTTTTAAAAAATTGGAATGACGTGCAGTTGTCTTAGGAAGGTCTGATGGCATGATATCTCCTTGGGAACCAATGTACTGTCTTATTTTCTTCCTTCAAGACTGCTCAGATTCTTCTGAGAACCTTCTCTGTTGACACCCTGAGCTTCTAGAATCCTCCTCCTCTAAGGCTTAGGAAGAAGATACCTCAGCATCCAATCTTTTAGAATAATTTCCTTCATTGCAATCCTTCACACCATTCACTTTTACAGAATGAGAACCATTCTGTAGCTAAGGATCCCAGACTTTAAGGAATGCTACCTTCCAGTATATGCCCCAGCTCTTCACAACTCTGCACACTTTCCTTTACAGAGATCTGAAGAGCCTTCAGCATGGAAACTGTAACTGCTCTATCACCAATTTATCAAGAACCTATTCCTGGGTGTGAATGTCCGACCTCAGTCACAGGCCTCAGTGCTGCTGTCTTGCTTTTTGAAAGTTAGTCTCCAGGATGACACAAAACCCTACGGCTCTGGCCCAGGTCTATGCCTAGATTTTTATACAAGACCATGAAATCTGAGGTCTGTAGCTATATTTAGTAGATAACTTCTAATCATCACTGAATCAGTGAGCAGTTGCATATTCCAGTATCCGACTGAGACCTATCAGAGGAGTCTGCCCTGGTTTACCTTGGTGAGAGGGTCACTACATGTTCAGAAGTCTCCTTGCCTCTTGTCTGCAATGTTTACACAACGGGTAATCAGCTTTAAAGTCTGATTTAAGCTAAAATTACTCCATTTATGTATGGTTGAAATGGAAGAAGTCCAAGCCTCACCTGGTAACCTCATAAGGCCACTCTCTGGACCTAATGATTAGTTTAAAGGGTACTCATTTTAGATGATCGATTTTGACTGAATTTCTGACTGAATTTCTTCCAAGAAATATGGTTTCATTAAATAATCCCTTTTTGCATGTAAAACTATATTGGTTTTCCTTATCTAATGATTTATTAGTCACATGACTAGAGTTTTACAGAAGACAAATAACAGACTTATGATTTTTAACCAATTTGGGTCACCTACCCCTTTATGAAAGCACTAGAATCCCAGAGAAAAGCACATACATCCTATGTGCATTTAATTCCAGGGAGTTCCCAGAACCACTGAGGCTGGTAAATTAACTCCAGTTTTTTAACCTGTAAGTTACATCTTGTTTTATTTGTGGATCCAGACTTTACTGTGTGGATAACTGAGTCCATACTATATTTTAAGCAAGAGTGTAACATGAATAGATTATAATTTTTGAAAGATGATGGCGTTAATCAAATCACATGTAGATCCATTCAAATGGTAACACATTGCCTTAAATTCAATTATTTTAGAATAATTTCTTAAATTATTTAAATATTTCAAGTGGGCTGAGAGGGATGGTTTCAGATTTGTATTTAAATCCCTGCTTTAATTCTAATTAGCTAGGGAATGTTGGGCAAGCCACTTGATGTCCAGAAGCCTCAACATCCTCACCTGTACAAGAGAATCATAATAATAAGCCCACCTCTGTGTTGCTTTAAAGAATAAATAATAATATATCCGTAAAGTACCTGGTTATTTTTTCAATAAATTGTGATAATCTAATATGGTAACTGTGCCATAAAGATTATGATGCTTTTCCCTTTGTAAGGTTATGTAAACAGAAGTTTCAGAGTTCATGAATGCTAAAACCTAGAATGTTCCTAAAACTAACTACAGTTAAGTCCTAAATGCCTAAATCCTAGTATTTTCCATCTTTCTTCACAAAACCCTCTTTTTATTGTTTTCAAGCCATTGTTACTCTGAATCTGAGACCTGCTCTTACAAAATTAAAAATTTTTATATGAAATCTGTATAATTGCAGAAAGAGGCTACAAGAGTTTGAATAGTGCTAAAAATCAAAATAATAAAATAGAAGAAAACATAACCTTTAGAGAAGCAAAAATCAAAGAAAGGATAGAAGAAAAATTCACTAGACCTAAGTCTTTAAACTGAAAGGCTAGGCAAGATGACTGAAAAAATTTCTGACATTTCCCAAATCCATAGGTAAAGAGAAAATCCTATGAACTTTAAGTTATAAAATAAAATCTATAAAATAAAGAATATTAGATTGACATCATTTCTAATTTGGCATCAGAATTCTCATCTGCAACACTAAATGAAGCAATGTATATGGAATTATGAGAGAAAGGTTTATATAACTTAATAAATCTAACCCCCCTCCCAAAAAAGACTAAGAATAATGTATGAAGACAAAAGAAATACTTTTCAGACAGAGTACTCTGAAAAATTTTCTTCAAGAGGTTCTCTAGTTAAAAGATAATGCAGAATGATTGCACAACTGTGTAAATATACCAAAAACCACTGAAATGCACACTTTAAAAGAATAGTTTTAATATGTGAATTATATCTCAATAAAGCTATTATTTTTTTAAGATAAAGCATAAGAAAGAACTGAAGTGGTAGAAAGGTATAGCCTACAAAGAACTTGTTCAGAATGAATACCAGAAGAATTTACAATCAAGACTTTAACATTTTTCAAATGTCACTATAAAGTTTAAAGCAATTGTTAAGAGAGGTTTTGGAGGGGAAAAGTAAAAAAAGAGAGAAAAAAAAGACAATCTGTCATAAAAATTCCAGATCACTTTAGCAAATTTAGTGGGGAGGGTTTTCAGGGGAAAGAAAACATAAAATTAAGATAAGAGATAACCTGAGATGAAATATTTATAACACATATGACAAAGGGTTAATATACATAAAACAAAAAAAGCTACAAAATAAGGCAGATCATATGATAGAAAAATGAGCAGAGATATAGATACGCAGATCACAGAAGAGGACGATTCATAATATCCAGTGTTAATGAGTGAATGGGGAATAAGCATTTTCAAGTTAAGCATACATTCATTCAGACTTTATGGAGGGCAATTTAGCAGTGTCCATAAAAATTCTAAATGAACAGCCTTTTTCCCATAAATTGCATTTGTAAGAACCTATCATATAGAAATACCCTTACATATGCCCAAAAGAAGATCTTACAAGGCATCTGTTATCTTAAAGAAATGGAAGAAGAAAACTACGTTTGCCAATAGAGAAATATTTAAAATATGACACAATCATATTATAGAATAGTCTTCAGCTATTAATAAAGATGCAAACAGATCTATGAAAAGATGTCCAACACATATTAAGTGGGAAAAAAAAGCAAGTTTTAGAACAATATACATATGAATAAGATATCAAATTTTAAAACACATGGAATGTATAGGCTTATAAATACTTTTTTATACATCTAGATATGGGCCTCCAATTTCACTGGAATTAGCCGGTCCCTGATTCCACGTGCCTGGATCTGATTCCAGATCACCCTAGCTTTGCCTATACTCCAGAGGAAACCAAGGCCAATACTTGGAGAAACCTCTGAGCCACTCTACTCTCCCTGAGCCTTTCCAGACTGTCACTTCCTAGTTTCCACCAGGGCCCAACAGGAAAGTGAATTTTTTAAAAAGAAGAAAAGAAAGAGAAAATGGTAAAAAGGAGAAATTTTACCACTTACTACTTTCACTACCTGCAAGTGCCATTGTTCGAGTTTTCAAAAATGTATGCACTACTTTTATTTTTTTATTAGTGAAAAAAAGGAGGAAAAAAGATTTATAATCTCAAGGTCAGGAAGGACCACTGAACACAAAAAGAAGATTAAACCTGACCTCCTAGATATACAGTATGAGCAGAAATTTAAGTAAATAATGAAATAACCACCGTGTCTTTTATTTAGAACCTGCCTTCAGTCACAGTTTAGCACAGACACAAAAACATGTTAACTCGAGGAAGTAGACTTCTGAGAACGTTTTCAGGATCTGGAATTAGCCCTTAGACAAGCAGGCTGGCTGTGTTTGAAGTACACAGGTACCCAGAAAGTTATTTAACAAATCAAAGTGAAGACTTTTAACCAAGGTGGAGGAGATCTGATGAGATATTATGACTAACTTGTTCATAGTATAATATGTTTGAGGGATGTCATTACCAAAAAAAGGCATATCCAACTGTCTAGTGGACAGTCCCTCTTCAGTGTCTCAATTGTGCCTCAAATTCAGCATATTCAAAACCAAACTTATGTTCTTCCCATTTACCTGGTCTTCTAATGTTTCCTATCTATCTGGGAGAGAAGCCAGAAATCAAGGAGTCACCTTTGATATATCCCTTTCAGTGATCCTCATATTCAATCTACCTCAAATGCTTCCCTCCCTAAATATCTCACAAATCCATCTATTTCCCTTCATCTCTAGGAAGCAACTATCATCCCTCACCTGAACTACAGTAACAGCCACCTAAAATCATCTCCCTGTACCTCTCTATTTGCCTATCCAAAACCCAGCACTTTTAATGTTATGTTCACACTGCAGCCAGAGTGGTCTTTTTGAAACCACTGATACTCAGCATATAAAAACACTTCAGTAGATTTCCCCTGTACTCGGGATAAAGACCCAAATCCTGTAGATCAGCCATCATGAATGTCTGATGGCTGAATTGTCTGACCCCTACTTCTCTTCCCAGCCTCATCTCAAACCACTCTCCTCTTGCTCTTGAAATTTTTCAGGCCTTGCTAACTAATCATCTTCCCTCCCACCACAGCGACCTGGCACATGCTACTTCCTGTAACTGGAAAATTCTACCCTCTCCTATTTGCCTAGAAAAGTTTTATTCATTCCTCAGTCTCATGTCAAGTGTCACTTCATCAGCGAAGCCTTCCCTGTCCTCCATGACAAGGTCAAACTCCCACATTAAAGGCACTCTCAGCACAGTGTTCTTGTTTGAATGTAGTTTAATATATAATTGTGTGACTAAGTGATTATGTCAATCTCTCTCTTTAAATGAAAAGCATCATGAGTCCAATGACTATGTCTGCTTTCCTCACCATGATCTCACAGCACCTAGTAGAGGTATACAGGAGATATTCAATAAGTGTTTAATTAGTAGATGGATAGATGGATGGATGGAAGACAGCTAAGGTACTGTCTTGCTTAGATACAGAGGTGACCTTTGAAGGTAATTTCTAGTTCTATAATTATGTGATTTTACATATGCACACTGAAATTACAGTATCATATATTTATTATTATAAAGTTTGTTATTTAGTTTATTACTAAATAAGCTAATATGAATGATATTACTAGTTGTGCTTATAGTCCTCTCTCTCTGAGATTGTACATTTAGCAAATGAGGGAATTGTAAATACTGGGAAGATAAAGTTAACATAATACCCTTTACATTATCAAGCAATGAAATAATCCTGTTATCTTTGACAATGACTCTCCATCCACTCAATCTCTCCTCCCTCTATCCCATTTTAATCTTTTTTTTTTTTTTTTGGCTGTGCTGCATGACATTCGGGATCTTAGTTCCCCTACCAGGGATCAAACCTGTGCCCCCTGCAGTAGAAGCGCAGATCTTAACCACTGGACCTCTAGGGAAGTGCCCACTCCTCCCTCGATCCCAGTCAGAAACACAGATAGAATATCATCACCTGTACTTAAGTACAATTATGTTTTCAAAGCTAGAGCTGAGCTGAGAGGCTGAGAGATACCTATTTCCAGAGTCACGGCTTTACCCCAAGTTCAATCTTCAGTAATAATGTCCCAGTCTCCTCTCTGTTTTGAGAATTACCACTCCTTGTCCATTCATATGGTTACTATAGAAAGGATCCCAGCATACGAATATTCACACAATGAAGACACAGCCTGCAGAGGGTTAAATTGTCGTCCCCCCCAACCCCGGAAAAAAAAAGAGTACCTAAGTCCTAATCCCTGGTTCCTGTGCATGTGACTTTATTTGGAAATAAGGTCTTTACAGATATAACTAAGGATCTTAAGATGAGATCATCCTGGGTGGGCCTTAAATCCAATGACTGGTATCCTTATCAGAGAAAGGAGAGAAGAGATTTGAAACACAGAGAAGAAGGTCATGAAAAGACAGAGGTGGAAATTGCAATTACGCAGACACAAGCCAAAGAACGTCAACGGTTGCCAGCAGCCACCAGAAGCTAGGAAAGAGGCATGGAACTGACTCTCCCAGCCTCCAGAAGGAACCAATCCTGCTGACACCTTGATTTTGGGCTTCTGGCCTTCAGAATTGTGGAATAATAAACTTCTGTTGCTTTAAGTTTGTAGTCATTTGTTACAGCAGCCCTAGAAAACTAATACACAGCCCCTGGCAGAACCGACTGGTCCAGGAGTGAACATCTCACACATGCTGGTCCTTGGAAATTTGTGACTGTGGCCAAGAAATTCAAACCTCAGTCTGGCTATCTCTTATGGATAAGAGATGTTAACCCAGGAGCAGGTGGTGCCCTGTAGACTAGGAAGCAGAGAAGTCAGTTTGCAGCAAGAGAGAAGAGACACACAGCCTATATCCAATTTGTTTCTGAGGCCCAGGTACATCCCTGTTCTTAAGTCCTGTGGGACACCCCTTTAGCAAAAAAATTAAAATCACCCTTTTATGCTCAAACGAGTTCAAGTGGGTTTCTGTAACTCATAGCCCACAGAGTCCTGTCACACTCAAGAACCTTCTGCCAAAAGTCCTTTAGTAAAGATCGGCTGGAACAAGTCCTTCCTTGGGTAGCTGCCAAAACAAGCTGAACTGACTCAAGAACCCTCTAAGAGGGAGCAAAGGAAACTTCAGGCCTGAGCTACAAGCGCAGTGACAAGAAACAATGCAAAAAAAAAGGTGGGAATATTTAAAAAGAATATATATATATATATATATATATATATATATATATATATATATAAAACTGAATCACTTTGCTGTACACCTGAAACTAACACAACATTGTAAATCAACTGTATTTCAAAAAAAAAAAAAAGTAAGCTCAATTTTCACTGGCATAAGAGCCAAACCCAGATCTCATCATAAGGAGTGTGGGTCAATAATGATGCTGAATATTCCAGAGAAAAAGAAAAGAAAAAAAATTTTGGTCAAGCTGTACAAACTATACTAATTAAAACCACCCAGAAAAATTGCTCTTCACTAGGTAAATACAGCACAATTACTACTGTGCATACGAATACCATATCTCAGGTTTCCTTTGGGGTTTATTTGACTACAGCATTAAATACTGCTCATGTATGCTCGGTCTCCTTTTGAAAAGACTACAATTAATGCTTGGTTCTTTAGTTTCAAAATATTCTAAATATGAGGTGCAAGGAAGTACCCATACTAATTTTTTGACAAGGGATGAGAATAACAAAAGTTTGCATTGAAGAGAGTTATACAAACATCCCAAAAGAGGGCATCCTGTGAGGATGCCAAAAGAGGGTATCATGTGAGCAAATGGTACAAATGTAGCCAAGTCTCTTTTTAACTAGAAAGGGTAAGTGGTCAGTTTTAAGTACAGTAAGTCACCAGCAAATAAGAGAATGTTAAACACTAGATTAATGATCAAGTCATTTCCTAAATTTATAATAAAATTATATGAGAAAAGAGAGGCAGAGCCAGGAAGAAAGGGAGGAAATAAAAAAACAGTTCTGTGGAACCCATGGTTGACCCATAAATGACAAAAAATAATGTTTCTTTCAAAAAAATCTAAGAGATATAATGCTATTGAGTTTTTGCTTGGGAAAGTTCTAAGTACCAGAAAACAGCCTGATTTCTTCTGAAGCACTTTTCCATTATAAAAGTAACATGTATTTCAGTAATCACTTTTCTTAAATCACCTAAAAACACCTTAGCATAAATACATGACTCTTACAATGGAATATTTTGTGACAAACAAAGCCTTCAACCAGATCAGTTAACTTAAAAAGAAATAGGGCAGAATGTCCTAGATGAGAAAAGTGGCTAGAATTACTTTTCTGGTTATGAGCTACAAGTTGAGAGAGATTCTGTAATCTTAGAGAAAGAAAAAGGATTCGAAAAAAGGAAAAGAGAACATCTGAAAACAAGCTAAAAGGCTTACGGAATACTTAAAAGACAAGATGAGGAAACAGACATGGTCCAAGAATTCTGTCATTGTCAGATAAGAGTTAAAATTAAATGAGTAATGATACCAATGTAGATATAAACCCTGAAACCATCTCAAATTCATGAAAAATTCTCTGACTCCCTGGCTGCAAATGAAAGCATGCTAACTAAGACTGTCTTCCTCAAACTTTGGGGAAACCTCATAAAGCCATCCTTCTTTGGTTCTTCTTCTCCTGCCAAATAAAATAAAGAGAAAGAAGCTGAACAGTACAGAAAAGCTTCAATAATACAAGGTATGAATACAGCGTCTCCTTGGTTGCTAACCGCTTCCTACATGATAACAAAGCAATTAAGTGTTCCAAGGAACAGGGTCATCGACAAAAGAAAAGACCCTAAGAGAGAAGAATTTTCTCATGAAATTACCCTAAATCTTAACTGCAAATAGTTCTCAAAGTCATTTTTAATCTAACTGGACCCTCATCAATCCATGATCAAAAAGACTCACTGGATCCAGCAGCTTTAGCCGGGACCCATTATGGGCATGTATTAATATCCTATTTGAGATTTATTAAAAAGTAGCCTTTAGGAATCTCAGAAAATAGACTTTAATCTCTCACACCCTGATACCTTTTTTCCCCCAAATACATAAATGGCAGGTCCCTTCCCTGCTTCAAAGCACAAAAGGAACACAAATGAAGTGCTAGTTTATCTAGAGCATAACCGTCCTACCAAACACACTTTTTGAAAGAATGGGTGGCGGGTCGGGGAAGCAGCTGAACTGAAATTACAGGCTGTCATGACATCTCAGTATCGAAAACTAAATACCTGGTTCCACAGGAGATACTGTTTTTATTCACAATCCCGTTACTAAGCAACTATAACAATGGCTGCATGAGCTTTCTAGAAGCTAGTGCAGTTAAGGGAGGGGGCGGGGATCTAAGGAAAGAAAAATGAGGAAACTCCTTGCTTTGGGAATCTTTATCATAGGATAAACTCAATGTAAAAACAAAACCAGGGACTTCCCTGGTGGCGCAGTGGTTGAGAGCCCGCCTGCCAGTGCAGGGGACACGGGTTCGTGCTCTGGTCCGGGAGGATCCCACGTGCCGCGGAGCGGCTGAGCCCGTGAGCCATGGCCACTGAGCCTGCGCGTCCGGAGCCTGTGCTCAGCAACGGGAGAGGCCACAACAGTGAGAGGCCCGTGTAACGCAAAAAAAAAAAGAAAAAAAAAAAACAAAAACAATCTAAACTTAAAACAAGCAGTTCCTTAAAGGATAAGAAAATGACATGCTACTATATATATCACTCACCCTAATTTTATTTAATTTCAAAATTTGCATTTAACTGGTGATAATAATTTCCTTACTGTGTTTTCTCTGTAGCCACCTTCTTTCCTTCACCCTCCCTGGGGAATAATTTTTTTTTTCAAATTTCCTTACTGATTAAAAGAACATTTTCAACCTCTTAAATCCACTTCTTTGTTTACAGAAGCTCTAAAAACTAGTTTACAATTGTTTCATGTTGCCTCAGCTTTGAACCGAGAACACTCTGGACATCAAACTATTCCTTTGAAGGGAACAATCTCTCAAACAGAGCCAGACACTTTCCCAGCCACTCCCTGAAGTTTAGACAACCAGAGCTTTACCAATGTCAAGTCTTATTCAAAGTTAGACTATACAATGTAGCAGGCTCTAGACCAATGTTTCTCAAATTGTGGGTTGGATTTGGGGGCGGGGGGTGGTTAAGAGGAGGCAGCTTTTCATACATGTTCCAAGGGAATTTACATATTAGACCTGCAAAGAGCCAAGGAGCAGGTTATAAGGCTAGGAGAGAGAACCTCACTGACTTTTCCTCCATCTTTCCTTGCAGCTTTCAACATTTACTGCAATGCTGAGAAAGCTCTGGAAGCTACAACTTCTAAATATCTATTCCACAGAAGGATGCTGCTTCTCTCTCCTCTTTCCCTCTTTCTCTCTTTCTTTCTCTCCATCTCCCTCTCTCCCTCCCTTCCTCTCCCTCTCCCTCTTTCTCTCTCCCTCTGAAGAATGTTAGGATGCTAGGTAGGCAAAATGAAAAAATACAGTTTTAGACTCATTCTTCTGCATCAAAGCTGAGCAATCGTTGTGTGGCTCTGTTCCCAAGGTGCCTCTAGACTGCCATAAATCTCTATTTTAAGAAGAGAAAGCCACAGACAAGAAGAAATTTAAACACTGGAAACTGAAGATCCAAAATGTCTCAGCCAAGAACCACAGGGAAATGACAAAGTCATTTTTGTTTTTAGATCCCAAAGACAAAGATGGTTTTCTGTCTCAGAAGATTCCCTGAGGAGCATTTGGAGGAGGAGGCTGTTTGGGTCCCTGTTTTTAATTAAATTTAATTTCTTAAATTTGATTCTCATTTTGCTTTCGTTAAGGCATAAACAATACAAAGTATAGTCTCTGTAATCACTACAAACCACAAAGCTCTACTACTTGAAATAAAACAAAGGAAATTCTTCAGAAAGAATCCTTACCTCTACTGACAACAATAAAGAAAACCAAGCACTTATATAACACATTTCACGATCAAATTGATGCAAAAGTTAAACTGGTTAGCTTCAGAACCTACTCTGTCTACATCTCCTGTGGCTAACAATTTAGACAACATGAACACTCCAAGAAACTTTAAAAAAAGTTTTTTCAGGATCCTTCAATTGTTATAATTCCTATATTTGCTTACCATAAAATTCAAGGCTTTCTTCTATATATTGGCCATATTTCCAAAGACCCTTGAAAACGAATGGTAACCTATATGTGTAAGATTACTCATTGAAGCACTGCCTATAATTGCAAATAATTGAAAAAAATAGGGAATTGGTAAATTACAGCACATTCATACAATGGAATATTATACAGCCAGAAAAAAATAGAAAGCACTTTATGTATGGTAAGGAATGATGTCTAAGATATTTTTTTCATTGAAAAATGCAAACTAAGGAATACTATGTATAGTAGGCTACTAATTTTTTTAAGAAAAAACATGTACATATAAATTTTCAGTTACATGTACACACAGCATCTTTAGAAGGATAACAAGACCTGTTAAGAGGTCTACCTGAGGAGAAAAACTGAGATACAGAGGAAAGACAGAGAATTTGCCTCCTACGCCCTTTTGAATTTTTTACCATGTGAACATGTTGCTAATTCAAAAAATGTATTTTTTAATTTAAAAAAATCTAATATTACTGACAAATTTTCACATACACAGATGACATGCTGATCCACTATCAGCAAAGCTTATGCTTTTCGGTTTACGATAGTGATGATGGACTTATACTGATGTGTGAAGGATATCCCACACCAGCATAATTTTCTAAAAGGACATTCTGGAGTTAAAGGTATAACCTAACTTGCTCTAATTATCCCTTAGTCAGAGACGTTAGCTGGCCCCTGGCCCCTTTAGCTGCTGATACTCTTACTTTTGGATATAAACAGTACAACTAGACAATGCAAGGAGGTTCTATGTTTGTGAATTTTAAGGCATTTGAAAATATTTAGGGAGGAACTAATACTACTACCTGCATTTAAAAAAAAAAGGGTGAGGCAAAATCTAGGTGGCTTGCTTAAGGGCAACCAATAAGTTACAAAAAGAGAGACACATTAAAACTTAACCTTTTAGGACTTCCCTAGTGGTACAGTGGTTAAGAATCCACCTGCCAATGCAGGGGACACGGGTTTGAGCCCTGGTCTGGGAAGATCCCACATGCCATGGAGCAAGTAAGCCTGTGAGCCACAACTACTGAGCCTGCGCTCTAGAGCCTGCGAGCCACAGCTATTGAGCCCACATGCCACAACTACTGAAGCCCACGCGCCTATAGCCCGTGCTCTGCAACAAGAGAAGCCACCGCAATAAGAAGCCTGCACAGTGCAATGAGAAGCCCGCGCAGTGCAACAAAGACCCAACACAGCCAATAAATAAATAAATAAAAACAGTTTTAAAAAAAACAAAAAAAAACTTAACCTTTTAAATGCTGCCTCAAAACTAATTTTTTAATGGATATACAATAGGATCCTTCTAAAAACATTTGTTTGAGTGTGTACGCGTGCATGCATGTGCACGTGGGCATGCACACAAAGAAAAAGACAGAAAATGAGTTAAGTTTTTAGCCATGATTGAACCTTACTTATTCAGAAAGATTTGGTCATCTACTAACTGCTGAAGAGTGTGCTAGAGACAAAAATACAGGTTAAAAATAGAAATATATTGTGAAAGAGCAAGTAGCCCAGCTTAGAAGAGGGAAGTGTCTAGGCAAGAGAGGTGACATCTGAGCTGAGCCTTGAAGGATGAAGAAGATGATATCAGAAAGAGAAGGGGAAGGAACATTCCATGCAGAGGTTCAGCATGCACAGGCTCAGGAACAGGGAACAGGTATGCACGGCTTAGAGGAGGGTTCATGGCAGAAAACGCAGGTTGAACAGAAGGTGGGAACTAGTTTGGGAAGGGCACGTATACCACACTAGAGGGCTTGGACTTATAAATGTAGATAGCAGAATATAAAGAAAAAAAATCAAAGCTCCAAAAAGATGCAAAGAGATGATGTAAGGGAACAAAATAAGATTTGTGAAGAAAGGTTAAAAGGCCAGAGGTTATTTAACCTAATAGAACTCAAGCCTAGGAAGGAACTGTCCACACGTTGATGGTTACAGCTGTACTCCGTCTCCACAGAAGGCAGAAAAAAAGATTAAGTATTTAGCTCTGATGATACTACGGTAAAGGTGAGTAAGAAACATCAGGAGAACAAGTAACCCCACTGAGAAGGAGGCGGGGGCCTGGGTAAGAGTTGGGAGAAGGGGACAGAAGCTCAAATGATTTAAAGCAGGCAAAACTGAAGGCATATAGATCAAGACCATTTCTTGAAGCAAAGAGTGGCACCTCCTTTTCAGGGAGTATTTTACAAGAGATGCTCACTTCCATGGGATGGTGCAAATACAGTCTTGTTTGACCACCTCAGAATGCCCATTTTATCCCCTGGGATTCCATTAACCTCAGTCTGTGAATGGAATAAATATGGTCATTCCAAACAAATTCAAAGAACATTATTTACTTGGAATAATCAGGGGAAGACATGTCTAAACCACAAAATGCTTTTAAAGAAATTAGTGCTGTTATTTTCTAACGCATGCACTGATGCTAAAGGCTGACTAAGTATTGCTAATAGTGTATAAATTTTACCACTGTGGAATAATGCTTATGGGCAACCTTCTTTCTTAAAATAAGTCAGGAATTTGTACTGCAAACTGTGAGTTATAAACTACTTAGCTATTCCTTAAAAAGAGCAATGACAAAATAAGCAGAACCCCAAAACTTAAGTACAGCAAATGACCACAAATCCCCAAACTTTTAGAGCTTAAATTAGCATGTTCTCACCACATATGAAATTTCAACTGCATGACATTTTTAGGGAAAGGAAAACAACTGGCAAGTAGGATGAATGGTGACCCTTAATGGCACATGAATGAATTTTTTTCTAAAAATTTAAATCATTAACTGATCAAACATGAAGGAAAGAGCACCTGGTTGATGGAATCAGGTTGAGAATCCCATTGAGAACATAGCTGAACTCCGCAAGATCCTGAGCGACAAGGGCTACCAGACCCTCACAGCAGGCTGTTCGAACCACGACATTATCACTGCAACACTTCTCCCACAGCAAGTTCAAAGCAGGAGTCTGAAATCAAACCAGTGATTAAAACACACGTCTGATGAGCAGCAATGCATGTACACCCCCAGCCATTCATCAAAGTGTAATTCGGGGCTTCCCTGGTGGCGCAGTGGTTGAGAGTCCGCCTGCCGATGCAGGGCACACGGGTTCGTGTCCCGGTCCGGGAAGATCCCACATGCTGCAGAGCGGCTGGGCCCGTGAGCCCTGGCCGCTGAGGCTGCGCATCCGGAGCCTGTGCTGCGCAACGGGAGAGGCCACAGCAGTGAGAGGCCCGCGTACCGCAAAAAAAAAAAAAAAAAAAAAAAAGTGTAATTCGTTCACAGTAGGCTAACTTTCCTCTACAAAAACCATGTCACACCATTTGTAGAATACACTAAAGTCAGTTTTCCAAGAGAGGTAATGGATATGTTCTGATATAGCAACTCTCTCTCATCTGGTGTCTTTGCTGCAAAATGAGGCTGGCTGCAGAAGTATGACCTGAGTTCGAGCAACATAACTACTAGGAGATCGAAACTATGACTTGGCTCCAGCACTGTGTTCTAACTAAGCCATTTAACCAGACGTGAACAATACCAGCATATCAGTTAGTCTAAGTTGGACTCCAAATCATACCTATGCTTCAAGCCCTAAATGGCAGTAACATTTTCAGAAAATGTTCCTGCTCTCCTCCCACCAACCTCTATCACCCACATGCCACCCCACTGTCCCCCACAATGTCCCTGCCCCAAGTGATTGAAGCTGAATGTGGACCCAGAGGAAGGAGACAGAAGTAGGACAGGCTACGAGCAAGCTGCTGGTTCCATGACTACAAACAAAAGCCTAGAAAAAGTGTTTTGCGCAAGGAAGACTGTGACTTCTCCCCCTCACACTGTGAACCTGTCACCTTTGACAGGAAAGCACCGGAAGGACACATAGATACATATAAGTTCTTTATTTTGAAAAATCCTATAAAAACAGAGGTTCTAGCTTTTATAACTTTCTCAGGAACTCATGACCCTCCCCTCAAAAACAAAGGTTCACTACTATTTGGATGTATTGTGGGTTAAGTCCATTTAGATTTTACATGTTGTTTGGGGGATTTTTTTTTTTTAAAGAACACAAAATGAAGCTATTTTTCCTTCCTCGTGACATAATTTATTAGGGAAACATACAATCTGGAGAAAAAAAAATTAAGACTCCCCAGCTCCCATAGAATAACTAAAAGAATGAAAATCAACATTAAATTGTGCCAACTTTCCCACAGTAGCTGGCTCTGAGAGCCTCTTCAGTCTTAGAATCCCGCTAACATAACAATACAATTAACAGTCACTGAAGGGAAGAAATATTTATATTCCATTTCTTTTATTCAGAAGGAAATTGTATTCACCTGTATAGACAATACCAAAGCGTTCTAAATGTCATCACTCCACTACTAAGCCAGAATAACAAAATAAATGAATAAAAAAACTGTTGCCTCAGGTAATACTGTGCCCTCATGGAAGTAAGCATTCATTTATTAGAAGAAGAAACATTTAGTTACAGGGATTTGACATTCAGTAAATCCTGGCAGTTTAAGTAAAAACACTAGATCTTCTCAGAGTACATAATGTGATTATCGGCAGGATTAAGATCAGAATTCTCAGAAAACCTAATTTATATGACTACATACAAACACCAGATAAATGCCAGTTAGTGAAGTATGCCTCTACATTGACTTCAACATGTCAGCAGAAGCTGTAAAGAGATGTAACTTGAAGCAGCTAATAAAAAGGAATGTGAGAGAAAGGAAATCAACTTATTTCTGTTATGAAAAAAAAATCTTATTTCCATCACCTATATTCTCCATAGAGTGACCTTAGAGGACCTACTTAAGCAGAGCTTCCCATCAGCATGTCAAAATACACAACACTGGTCAACCAAAACCCAAGTGGTAAATATGTCAGTAAGCTGGCACTGCTTCAACTCTTAGCATTCAACTGCTCTATGAATGGCACAGAATTTTTCCTCCAGCTCTTCCTGTCAGGGGATGACCTTTCCAACTTAGAATGCATATTTGGGGCTATACCTAAAGCATGAGAAATCTCCTACACCCAAACAGAGCCACTATGTTCACTTTCTCCATTAAACAAAAAGATTCCCTCAGCAGTAACCCTATCAGCCTTCTCTAAAGCATGCCTACCCTCCTTCCACCCATGTTATTTTTCATTAATAGTCATAAGAATACTCCCCTTCACCCCTTCCATATCTCATTCCTGGAGTGTTGTTACAAATTTTAAAGTTTAAAAGAAAATCATGGCGGGCTTCCCTGGTGGTGCAGCGGTTGAGAATCTGCCTGCCAATGCAGGGGACACGGGTTCGAGCCCTGGTCTGGGAAGATCCCACATGCCGTGGAGCGACTGGGCCCGTGAGCCACAATTACTGAGCCTGCGCGTCTGGAGTCTGTGCTCCGCAACAAGAGAGGCCGCGATAGTGAGAGGCCTACGCACCACAATGAAGAGTGGCCTCCGCTTGCCACAACTAGAGAAAGCCCTCGCACAAAAACGAAGACCCAACACAGCTATAAATAAATAAATTTAAAAAAAAAAAAGAAAGAAAGAAAATCATGGCAAACAAACAAAAAAAGGCAAAATCATTTCTGTAGTGACTGAACTGTGAGGAAAACAAAAGAAGTGCTTATGCAGTCCAGCTAGCAGCAATATCTGAATAGAACTAAAGTACAAAGTTAAAGACAGACCTGGTTTGTGGACTGATGGATCTTTCCTGAAAAACCATTTTCCTTTAGAACTGCAGCAATAAGATGACCTGCAGCCTAAAAAAACAAACAAAATTAATGAATACATTCCCTTGGAAGTTCTCGCTCAATAGTTAATTTGAAGGTAACTAATAGCAGTACTAGTTGATAGGGTATGCCAGTCACTCCCATTCATAGAGTGTGTGCTTTGTAGAAGGCACTGTATTGGCACTCCACATACATAATCTCTTATCTTCATTAACAACCCTCAAGGTAAGCATTTTATCCTACATTTTATCCCAATAAGAAAACTATTGTTCATAGATGTTGAGAAAATTGCTGGAATTTCAGTTTAAATTGCTGTCACTTAGTATTAGAAGATAATTTGAGATTGCTTAATCCATTAAACCATGAGAAAAGTGAGAAACTCCACAATTTTTAAAATCATCTTTGTAACTAAATGAAACGCATCATTCTTCATCATGCCCTTAACGAAGATCATCATCCCCATGCCCACACAGATTTGAACCAACAGGTCCTCCCCTCACCACGACCATTCTCCTTCCTCTATGCTCTATGATTTAATTTTTTTATTGGTTTCTCATAGGTTTCAGCCCCTTAATAAGCTTTCAGCCTCATAAATCTCTAAAATTTCCCCATATCTTCTTTGGTCAAAAAGCCAGTAATTAAAACTAAGATTCTTATAGGAGAGCTGATTCCATAAATACATAAATGTCATTATTTACCATCACCTCAACTCCACTCTCCTAGTTTTTCAGCACCACACAGCACTGCTGTCTTAGAGCCACAGGCTAGCAACAATGACAGCCACGCTATGTATGGGTTGGGAGAAACTTTGCTACGGCAACAACTGTTCAGCCTGCCCTTGAGACCAATGTCTGAAAAGACTACGAATACCTGTCAGTGTTGCAAAGACGCCCAAAAAGCTCAAATAAAAACAAAGCACCTACTCCTTCGTTTCTTTTTGTATTTCACACATTGTAATTGAATTCAGACCTCAATGCTTGATGGTCTAAGTTTTACAATACAAGTCACACATTTACATGAATTTTAAGTTTAGATCAATGAACTGTCTCTTACCTCTTTGTTAAAGGGATAGTAACAAAGAATTGAGGACCAGTGAATAATTTCAGTTCCTGTTTACAAAATATACCATATTTCATTGAATGTAACTGGCCATCAACTGCAAGATACACCATTATTTTATGTACCACCAAGAAAGAAAAGAAGTCTGCCAACTAATTTGTGTTATACAATGCTTCTTATAATTTAAATTTTTGATTTTATATTAATGAAAGAGCTCTTTCAGACTCTTTTAGAAAATCATGGCCAACTTCATAAATGTGCAGGCAATACCAACTGTATAATGACTGCTGCCATCAATTACTAGGTACAACCCAATTTCACAGATGTTAAAATGTGAAAAAATATGTGTGAATCAATGAAATATGGCACTAACACTGAGCAGTGGTTACAAAAGAACAATAAGAAGTATTCAGAGGACAGGGCACAATTGCAAGAACCTACTGAAACCAATATGAAACACAACAAGGACAAAAAAAAGCTACTGTTCATATTTAGAAAAAGGACTAAAAGAAAAAAGCTTAATGATAAACATCCCCCCATTGCCCACCAAATTCAATTTCTCTAATTTACCTTCCAATTTATCTCTCTAACAAATCAGAGAATATAGCCTAAATTGATTTTAAAATACAAAATCCAAGTATAAATCAGCCTATACCGCTACTTAAGTTTTCCGTAACAGAATAGTTTAAATAGATATCGTACACTAGACAATACACTTTTCACTTAATTGTAACAGCAACACAAATAGGCATTTCTTGATTTATCTATGCTAATAAAGGGACTCCAGGTACAGAAAAATAAAAACTGTGGACAGCATCCTCCAAGCATTCATCTTCTTCTTCATGGTAAGCACCTGTGCTGCACAGGATATGACTCCAACCCAGTCAGGTAGAAGGGAATCTTGCATAAGGAGTGTTCTACTCCTCATGGAAGGGTTCCCCACTACCCAGCTAAGTCAATTCCCACAGCAGGCATCTCCGAAGGTAACTGTTGAAAGTATCCAAGACGCTGTACGTTGGTAAGTCTTCAGGCAGGCTTCTGCTGGCCCCTTAGCTTTACTCTCACAAGAAAAGACGGTAGCTATTATGGTACCTTGATTAACAGGGATGCTTCTAGTTAGCTGAAGGCTAACCAGAAAATCAGTTCTGTTTTCACCCTAATAACTGAAAAGCTCTTCTAAAATAAATTATCACAATCTTCTACCTGAGTTAGCATGTAGATCCAATTTTTTAATCCAGGATATTTTACCTATTGAATGTCATTATTATAAATATCTTTATTCTTAATGTTGTACTGTGGTAGAATATACCTGTTTCAATATTAATCTCTCATATTCTGTAGATGTATAACCATTTAATTCTGTTCCTAATAATTAATTATAGACCAAAAAATATATATTCAAGGATTAATCAAGGTTTTTATCTCTAAGAAGAAAAGTATGACATAAATGAAAGCAGAGATTGGTCAATTTCAATATTTACTTTCCTATGTCATACATAAATTTTCAAATTAACTGATATAAAAGTTGTTTATTAAGATATATTTCAGTACATATAAGAATAAAAATATTTAATGTTAAAAATATAAAATTCAATTAACAATCCACCAAAAATGTTTGTTTGTTACCATGAAGCATAAACAAACAAATAAAATTACCTGTGATTGGATAAGAGAATTTGGAAATTCAAACCTTTTCCTGATATCATCTGACATTTTTACTTCTCTCACATGTACGTAAGCAGATTCTGTAATCAAAACAAAAGAATATTTGTTAGTCCGGAAACGGAGTTCAAACCAAGTATTTGTCAAATAACATGAAAGTAATTCATTCCAAAGACAACAATGGACATAAAGCACAGGGCTCTGCAGAGCAATCCCTTGGCATACCCTTCCCTGTTAACAACTTCAGCCCTCAAATGCCATGACTGATAAATAAACTAAAAATGCCCAACAGTTCTTAGTTTTTCCCATTAGAGCAAACCCTGAAACAGATGAATTCACTCCACAGAAACAAACAAAAAAATCCAAAAGTTCAAGCCTAAATAACAGGATTTTAAAAGTTCAACCACACGTTTGAAATAGAAATTAATTCTTCTGTGGATCAAAACTTCTGAGGGAGAAAGAACCAAACTTTCACAAAATTGTTTAAATTATGCCTCACTCTGATACAAGCTTCCGTTTAATCATGAATCCAACTGTTAGTGACAAGTGTGAAGCATTGGTGAGCTTTTTCAGGAAGTACGGAAATGACCTAGAAATTCACACATCAAAACAGAACCCGTGTCTTCTAAAAGAGGAACAAGCAAGCAATTAGCACCAACTTTTAATATTTACATCACACCTCTCTGACTCCTACTGGGCTCTCAAATACAACAACAACAAAATCATGGAGAAGGGCAGGTGGCAAAGTGGAGGCACAGAACTAATAAGAAGATTTCCCAAGGATCCCAATTTATCCAATTCCCATGCAGCACTGAACCCAGCAAATTACACCACTCTAAAAAATAGGATGCTTTAGGCCACCTATTTATTACAGTATAACTTAAAAAAAAAGTTTGTCAGTACTGTTCTCTAAGTCACCTTATAAAAATAACAGGCAACAAAACCAAGCTTTCCTGATCTCAAAAATGGAAGCTTCTTGTGTTGAACCTGCAGCTCTTTCTCACTATTCTCCTCCCTTTCGTCCAAAGCCCAACTCCCTGAATAATTTATACTACCTTTCTTCCTCAACATCTAAACTTTGCTACGGCAAAGTCCCTTGAATTGGACATTTCATAGCACTGAAACAACATGTTCTAAGACTGCCAACCATGTCCCCTGTCTAATTTACCCATTAGCTTTTCAGCAGGTCACAATTTCTTCAACTTCCCCGTTGTATTAATCTCACCTTTCTTGAGATGCTCTTCTCTTTTGTTCCATAAGACATCACAACAGATTTCCCAAAGTGTGTGCCTGGGAAACCCAAGATAGAGATCTCCTCGAGAGGAAAAAAGAATTTTGAAGGGACATATATTGCCATCTTGAAGATTCAAAGAGTAAACAAAAAACCAAATAATACATGAAATATGTCAGAAGGTGATACAATGGAAGAAAATAAATCTGATCTCTTTTTCTATGAGTTTGTTTTTGTTTTTGGGGGGTTTTTTTGCGGTACGCGGTCCTCTCACTGCTGTGGCCTCTCCCGTTGCGGAGCACTGGCTCCGGACGTGCAGGCTCAGCGGCCACGGCTCACGGGCCCAGCCGCTCCGCGGCATGTGGGATCCTCCCGGACCAGGGCACGAACCCGTGTCCCCTGCATCGGCAGGCAGACTCTCAACCACTGCGCCACCAGGGAAGCCCCATGAGTTTGTTTTTGAAGTACAATTGACCTACAACGCTACGTTAGTTCCTGTTATACAACATAATGATTTGATATTTCTAAACATTTCAAAATGATCATCACGATAAATCTAGTTACCATCACCATACAAATTTATTACATAATTATTGACATATTCCCCACACTATACATTTCATACCTGTGACTCATTTATTTTGCAACTGGAACCAGAGGCGGGGGGAGGCGACTGGATGAAGGCAGTCAAAACATACAAACTTCCAGTTATAAGATAAATAAGTACCGGGGTTATAGTGTACAACATGATAAAGGTAATGAACACTGCTGGATGTTATATATGAATGTTAAGGGAGTATATCCTAAGACTTCTCATCACAAGGAAAACATATTTCTCTTCCACTTCTTTAATTTTGTATCCATATGAAACAATGGGTGTTCACTAAACTTACTGTGGTCATCATTTGATTATGTATGTAAGTCAAATCACTAAGCCTTAAACTTATACAGTGCTAAAAGTCAACTGTACCTCAATAAAACTGGAAGAAAAAAATGTTTTTAAAAAGTAAAGCCAACAGAGTAAGGGGGGGGGGGATGAGAAATGAGGGATGGACACACTTCCTATTTAAATATGGTGGTCACCTTAGAGGGTGACATTTGGAAGTTAGCCACACAAATCTGGGAAAAGAGTGTCACAGGCACAGGAAACAGTGAGTGCAAAAGCCCTAAGCTAATAACCTGCTTAAGACCCATCCAGAAAGAGGAAAAAGATGAGTCAGGGACAGAGTGAAGGAGGAAGAGAATGGTAAATCAGAGTCAGTGAGAAGCCAGACCACAGAGGGCCTTGTAAGCCACTGGACGGACAGATGTATTTATCCTGAGTGAAACTGTTAACTACTACAGGAAAAAAAAAAAAAGTGGTAAGATTTTAATAGAATCACTGAGGTGAGGAGAGGTCAGATTCTGGATATCTTCAAAGGCAGAGCCAATGTGGTTGCTAATGGATTAGATGAGAGTATAGGAGAAAGAAAGGGTCAACGATGACGTCAAGGTTTATGATCTGAGCAACTTTATTCTTAATTTTAATTCCTTTGGGCATTTTACACATTAAACAAAACCAGGTATATATTACTTACCATGGCATTTTTTTACTAAAAGGAAAAGATGGAGTTGCCATCAACTGAGATAGGGAAATAAGTTTTGTGAGGGAAGACCAGGAATTCCACTGGACAGGTAAATTTTAGATGCTTAATGCATATCCAAGTGGCAATGTCAGGGAGAAAGTTGGATAAATGAATTTATAATTGAGAGACAGATCTTAGTTGGTGATAACAAATAATGGTGTGTATTATTAAAGAATCTGAGAGGTTCTAAAGCAAGAAGTTTGATTAACTTTGCTTAACCCAGAGTTTACCAAACTTATCTGGTCATGGCCCACCTTTTTCTAAAAATACCTGTTAACAGTCTACATAACCAGCCTTCCCTGGGATACACCTTGGCAAACACTGCTCTACTGGCTCCTCCAATTCCTCTGTCCACTCTGCTTCTCAAGCACCATCTTCCTGAAGGTGCTCCCAAGCCTTTTGCCTTGTGCTTCTTTCATGAAAACTCTCCTGGAGCCTTCATCTCATCCCTATCTCCAAACACTTCCCTACTCTCTCTCATAAGGCTCTAAAACACCAGAAATTGGGGAGGTTAGAAACAAAACACATATTTTCTCTCATAAAAACTGTTTCCATTTCAGTGCATCTTCTCTCAATTCTCCTCTCACAATTTTCTTCACCAACATTCTCTAAAACCAGTCAGTCACAAAGTCAGCTTTGTTCTTTCCAGCATCTCAGAGTCTACCTTTCCTCTCCATTTCTCCACTCATCATCTTTGTTCCTCATGCTAGGCTTCCTTCAGTAACTGCTTAATCTTGGGGTTCTCCATGCTTGAGTTCATCCCATACGCTGCTGTCAGATTAACTGTCCTAAAATGCTATTTCCATCATATCATTTCCCTGTAAAGAATTCATAGTGGGTTTTCAATAGCCTGTCAGATTAAATGCAAATTCTGATTCCCAGGTTTTAAGTCTCCAGCAGCAGTCTCACACATTCGACTTCATTTTCACTGTTGTCTAATTCCAATCTGGTTAAAACCATTTTCAGAATAGTCCCATGTGCTCAAAAATCTGCTCATTCCTAAGGGACTTTATTTATGTTGTTGTCTCCCATATAAAATGTCCTCCTCTGTCTGTTCCTACTATTTAAAGATGAAATTCATTTCATAGCATATCTTCTCTGTTAAGCCTTTCCCAAGCAGCCACATCTTAGAGCAATCGCCTTGCTTTATATTTCTTCAGTGCTATTGCATTTGGTCTGACCCATACTACCATGTGACTATTTACATTAGGATTGTTCATATTTTTCTGTAAAGGGTCAGATAGCAACTACTCAGATTTGCCACTGTAGCAGGAAAGCAGCCACAGACAATGCATAAACAAATGACCAGGGCTGTGCTCCAATAAAACATTATTTACAAAAACAGGAGGCAGGTGGGCTGTAGTTTACTGACTCCAGGTTTACATAATGACTATTTAATTAATTTCTAAAATTTGTTGACAAAAATTGCTACAGTTGACATTCAAGTCTGCCCCTGTGCATCCAAGCACAGGTAAATACATAAATAAGATAAATTATACATCTTATTATCTAAAAGATGAAAAAGTTCTCTTTATCATAGAAAACAAACTTTTTCATGCCCCTAAACTCTGAAGGAAATTTCTCACATTAGGCTTTCTACATGGGATACAGAGTGATATAATAAACAATAATCTCAATAACATAAGCAAAACAGAATTTTATGTTACTTCTTTTTTAAACAAACCCTGGAGAAAGCCATGGTTATAACATAACATGTAATTCAGAAAAAAAAAAAACTCTCAGCTAATGGGGTCCAAGTACAGAGTTTTCTGATGATCTAACCTAACTCAATAGAAAGTCAATTTTAGAGTATCCAGAGAAGCAGAGGGTTATCAACTTACCCCAGAATATACTTACGCAAATGTCAAGAGTGAGAGAGTTAGATAGAAGAAATGTGGGGTTATACTCTGATTCAGGACTGAACAATGGAATTCCAAAATGCTCTGGGGACCAGACAAACAGCTGGTTAGGCTAATAGCTTATTATGGCAGTGAAGAAGCTGAGCCATCCGGAAAGAGGACTTTATCTCCAGGAGGTGGGCCAATGGAGTAAAAGAGTACTGTTTTTACCAAAATTGTCTAAGTATAGATGACAAATACCTAAGCTTACAAAAGATAGTCCTAGTTTTGGTACAACACTTTAGAGAATAAGTTTTTAAAATCTACAGTAACTATCTTTCCTTAGGCATTCTCAAAACCACTGCCACAGCTGCAATATGATTTGATATCATCCTTGATTTGCTATCCTAGAGCTACAAACTGCAGGTGCCTTTCACCTGCTGGAGACACATTTCAAGGTTAATCACAACCATTTCGCCTTTCAAGGTATCAAAACATCATATTCTCTTAGGGAATTTCAAAAAGAGTACATATTTTGATTTAGCATTGGCAGTGTAGCATGTGTCCTACTTTATTTTTAATCTCAATGTCCCTTGGGCATCTTATACATTTAAGAAAACAATTTGTATATTACTTCTTATCCTGACATTCTTTACTCAAAGGAAACTAGTCACAATATGCTCCATAAACCACGTTACAAAAAAGAGTATTTGATTTTAAAAGATTTATCTCCAAACTGTCATAGTGGCTTTTTTGTCTGAATCTAAATCAGAAAGAGAATTTTCAATGAGGTCTTTAAGTTCCAAGTGAATCAAAGCATTTGTTTAACTGAAGCAATTATCATCTTATCTGCCAAGGTGTTTCAGCCCACAAGAACACTTCCCCAAAAATAAATCAATTGCACTCTAGAAGTAATAAAGGAGATAGATAAAGCACCTTAGGTTTTCAACTTTCTCAATAGTTTCCCTAGGATACAAAAATATACAGCCACAGATCACACAAAAGTATTTAGTGTCAAACTTCAAATGAAGGATACAATCTGAAAAACAAGAGAAGAATCTCTCTATAGTAGACCCTCAAACAACATAGGGTTAAAAAATCTATCTAACGCCGACCCCCGCACAGTTGAAAATCTGCACACAACGTTATGATCAGCCTTCCACTGCCATGGTTTCTCATCCACTGATTCAACCTACCACTGATCATGTAGTATTGTAATAAAGTATTTATTGAAAAAAATCCATGTATAAGTGGACCCGTGCAGTTCAAGCCTATGTTGTTCTAGGGTCAACTGTAATTATATTCACAAGTGCTATGGGAACCTAGCAGAGGGATTATGCAGGGTAGTTTGCGGGGGCCGGTGTCCAATGGTCACAGAGAAAGACTTGACTTTGAGCACTTGTGACTACCAAATTTCTATATAGGAAGGACTCAGGGCAGCAATATAGGTGGAAGTCAGGGCTACAGAGAGTACATTCTGGAAGCTAGTCTACAAAAGCAAAGTCATCATCAGACTGATAAAAAGTAAACTTCCTTCACATTAAAAGGACCCTGTTTCAGAGACACAACTAGGACCTTTTTTCTTTCTAACACTTTATCAACTCTTCCAATTATCAGTTATGCATTTACTTAGCTTCTTCCATCCACAAGTTAAGCTATGGAACCATCAGACTGAGGATTTTTAACACATATTTTGACAATTTATTACTTTTTTTAATGGCTTATAGGAAAGCTGATGCGTACCATCAATAAATTTGACCTGATCTTATAAGTTTATCAAGACTGTGGCTCAGGGGTATATTCCAGACACTTCTAGTTGCTTCACTCTGCCCCTTAAAGAAAAAAAAAAATTTTTTTTCAATCACCCAATATTTATATCTTCCTTGTTGTCCTACCTGCTTAGCTTCTCACCTACCTCTTCTCGGTCCCTAAGAGTCCCACAGCCTCTCTAGTATCTGGCAGCTGGAATCTGTCTCATCACCCTTTATTATATCCTGAAACCTGCTAGAAACTAGCTTAACCTCAGCTCTTGCTTCAAAAGCTTCAAAATCCAACTGGCTCCTGAACTCTCAAATTAACAGGACAATTGGAGTCCTCCTAACGACATGATTCATAAAAATGGAAATGTCATGGGAAAATTGCAATGGAAAGTTTTTAATACTAAAGAGCGAGTGTAAGAAAATAGTGATTTTTTTTTTTTTCCTTTTTGCGGTACGCGGGCCTCTCACTGCTGTGGCCTCTCCTGTTGCGGAGCACAGGCTCTGGACATGCAGGCCCAGCGGCCATGGCTCACGGGCCCAGCCGCTCCGCGGCACGTGGGATCCTCCCGGACCGGGGCACGAACCCATGTCCCCTGCATCGGCAGGCGGACTCTCAACCACTGAGCCACCAGGGAAGCCCGAAAATAGTGATTGTTAATCATTATATTCACTAAGTCATCATTAAATTAAGCTGAGAGTAGGAAATACTTTTATTTTCACCACTAATTTCAAAATCAAGACGAGGTAGAGGTCAACCTACTGGGATGACAGAACCACTTGGTCAATCAGAGAAAGCGGGAACGGCATAGACGTGGCAGAGACTGCTAACTATCCTTCAATATCTGTGCTTTTCTTCTATATTAATAAAACTGTAGCCTGACCAACTGTATTACATTTCGTAGCCTCAAGTATGGCTACAGAGACTGGGTATGTGATCAAGTTCTCCCCAGTGGAATCTGAGCAGACATGATGTGCCAGTTCCAGGCTACAACCTGTTTCCTCCACTCTATTCCCAACAGAAACCAGGTCTTGGCAACAACTCAGATTCAATCATGTGCATGAAGATAATGCGTCTAGGACACGGCTGGAGAAACAAGATGGAAGGAGCCCTAAATGATATAGCTTAGAGCAGAACTGCAAACCTGAAACTCCAAAAAAAAAAACCTTCTACTTTGTTTGAACCATTGCATTTTGGGGTCTGTTTGTTGCAGCAGCTAGTACTTCCTTAATAATATATTGGACCTGAGAGCATCTCCCTTCTGTACTTTTGTCACTGGAGAAACAATGTCAGAGGGGTTAAGCAACTCAACAAAAAGGTACTCACCCTAGCAGTTCACATGAGAAGGGAGGTTTCCTGACTCCCAATCCAGTGTTTCCCTGGACTATCAGTAACATGAGACATGACCAGCACACTCCACATTCCTGCATCATGTCCCAGGAATTTTAAAATATGTAATTCAAGTGCTGAGCAAATTTAGGTGACTATAAGTTCTGATTATCTCACTGGTTGCAATTTACTAAAATACATCAAATTGCTATCATATTCTTGCCTTTACAATTTAGTTTCTTCTCAGTTATATCACATGTTACTTACTCATAGATTTTGAAATGGGAGTCTAAAATAAGATCAAAGGCAGGAAATACCAAGTTAGAGCTTATTAGTGTCCAGGAGAACCAAGCATGAAAGTAAGAAACAAAACCACCAACTTCAATAATGTCTGATTTGTTACAATATTTTCTTCAATTATTCTTGGATTACCTTTTCTAAAGTGTCTTTTATGTGTATGTATTTATATGTTAAATATACAAGGGAATGCAGATGAAAAATAGTGATTTTTAAAATCTAAAGACTGATTTATCTCTAGAATTTTTACAGTATCCAATCTAAGTCTTCAAAGAAGTCCTCAAATTAGCTCCTTTATGAGATTATTTTTTTCTAATGTTATAATTTTTAAATATTTTTGCTCCACCAAAAGAATAATTTCTCAAATTGCTCAGTACATTTTTAAATAAGTATTTTATGTTGATACAAAATAATCTTTACTGTATATTTATGATAAAACTGATGCCCAATCATTTTGAAGACCATACTGACCAATAAGTGTCTAATCTGAATAGCTAAAATCTCCGTATTCATATTACTTTTAATGCCATTCAGTTAACTAAAATTTAGTAAAACACCACAGAATGTGTTTTATAGGTATTTGATTTGTATTTCTTCCCCTAAAAAATGACTCAAATTTTGTGCACTGGTTCTCTAAAATAAATTACTCCTCAGCAAATATTAATATGGCACAAACTGAAGTATACCAGTGTCCCTCCAGGGAAAAAAAAAAAAAAAAAGAGGAAATGATATGTAAAACAAGAACATCTAAATGTTGATAATAGATGGGTACATTGGAGTTCATAATACTATTTTATGTTTATATATGTTTGAAATTTTCCATTATAAAGTTAAAAAAAAAAAACCCACATGTGTGATTCTCACCTAGGGGCCAAGGCAATAGTCTCAGCACTTCACATTTATTAACTTATTTAATCCTCACAATACCCTATGAAATAGGCACTCATTTTACAGAAGAAGAAACTGAGACACAGAAAAGACAGATAACATTCCCAAGGTCATACAATAAACTGAAATTCAAATCCAGGTAGTCTGGGTACATATGTACATAGAAAAGCCTGGAAAACATAAATTATGGGTGATTTTTAATTTTGCTTGTTCCTAGTTTATTAATTTTTTCACAAGAATATGTGTTTTTGTAATTTGAATAAAGTTACCAAAAATATGAAAACCTTTATTCAAATACTTACACATTCTTTAGAAATAGAGGATATGACTTTCTAAAACCCAAATCACTATAAGCATAGAAATCCATCATTAACAGATGTCATTAAGTGAGCAACAAACTAGAAAAATTTTAGAAATGATAAGACTACTTTTTAAGCCATTTTACCAATGCTTCATGGAAAGAGTAATATTGAAAAGGGGTCAATGTAATTTAACTAGATAGATTCAATTAACTTTAGACCATTTAAAAATCTTCCTTCATTTTCAAGGAGAAATATAACCATTATTATTTTCCTACTTCAGACTCCTGGGAAATTTTATACCAAAATAAAAACTCTCACTCTCAAAAAGAATTATGTAGACTGATGACAAGTTAAATGGCAACATTTTTCTTGATTGCTGCAAACTGGCCAAACTCATTTCTTATTTTTCATGAAAACTAAATTATTAAAATCATATCGAATGGAATAGAATTATTTTAACTTACACTCTTAGTACTAATGAAAGCTGAAGATCAGATGGGCCAAGGAATTTTATAGGAAGATAGTAAATTTCCCTGCTGTTAACTAACTCAGTGTGGCCCAAGGTGGAGAATATCTCTATATTCCAGGCCTGAATGGACACAATCACAGAAATAACATCATCACCACACTGTTAGAAGAACCACTCTAAAAATGTTCAAATGAATAAGATGAATAGGGCACTGTGAAGCAATGTCATATATTCTTTTGCAAACCCTACAACTATCCATAGTGAAGATGAGAAAACGTCTTTAATTTGATTATGCTTAGTCTTACATACCCCTATCACCATGATGACAGAGCAACTTGACACAGAGAGAAAAATGCATGGGGCTGGAGGGTCAGGGAGTAGGAAAAACAGACTGGTTGCAAAACCTGACTCCACCACTAGGCATTAAAATTTAGGTTAATCACTTACTATCTGGAGCCTATTTCCTCACTGGTTAAATCTGGGGCCACCTGCCTCACAAGGTGGCGTAAATAACAATATGAAGTAAGCCTGAAAGCCAAGAGGATCTTGACACAGTAGGTATGTACTCTAAAAATGTGTTTCCTCCCTCCCTTGATACCATGTAGGACAGTCAAGGGAAGCGAATGATGAAAAAGAATTTAAGTTTTAGGGATAAGTAGGGCATCTCTAATCAAAGACTAGGATGGGATCCTGTATGTAAGTCACCAGCTAGAGAAATAAGACACCAGCGCCCACGGTTAGGAAATGCATGAAATTCCCATTCAAAATATACAGTTGACTTCTAACTCACCTGCTGAAAACCTTTCAACAGCATCCCACTGCACTCTGTAATAAAATTCAAACTCCAAACCATGGCCAAAAGGTCCTACATGATTTGGTCTCACACCTGTCCTTCAGTCAAGGAGCTTTAGCCACAATGACCTCCAGTTTGCTCCGTGAGCCTCCCAAGTTATTTCGATGTGCAGGTCTGGAACTCTTAGGCCCCTCAGCCTCAAGTGTTTGTGCCCTTGCTGTTTAAACAGCTGACTCCTCTCACTGTTCACATCTTCCCTTGAGCCTCTCCTACCCCCCAGCCCCAAGTGCTTCCCCACTCCCTACCCCCAGTGACCCACTATTGTATCCTTCACAGCTTTGGTCTCAATCTCAAACGATCATCATATAGTATTTCTGCTGCCTCTCTCTCCACCTCCCAGTGAAATGCAAACTCCTGAGGGCAAGGGCCTGGACTCTCTTTTTGACCACTATACCCCAGCATATAACAAGTACCTGCTCAATAAAGATTCACTGAATGAACACAAAGCACAACATGAGATTCAGAACACCATGTTGGATGAAACAGCTCCTATGTGCCACACATCCACAAAACACTATAAGTAACTAATCCCATTGGATCTTCAGAATAACTCTGAGGTAGGTATTATTAACGCCATTTCCAGTATGAGAAAATAAGAGCTCAGAGAGGAAGTAACTTGCCTGAGGTTACACAGTGGTATTAACAGCCAGGATTTATTGAGAATTTTACCATGTGCCAGGCAGGCATAGTTGAAGCTCTTTACATGTGTTCTCTCACCCAATATTCAAAACCCCGTGACGTGAGAACTACTATTATCCTCATTTTCATATGAAAAACCATGTGAGGCAAAGAGAGGTCAAATTAACTGCCAAAGAGAGGTCAAAATTAACTGCCTTACAAAATTATGTAAGAAGCAGAGCATGGATATGAACCGTGCAGCCTATGAATGTGAGTCAAAGTTCACATGCTTAACCACTCCTCTATAAAGTACAGTTGACACAGAGTTCCTGAAAAATTAAAATAATCCATTAAAGCAATTCACTCAGAACCAGTCACATAACAAACACTTTTTAGATGTTAGGTCTAAATCCAACACATTGTTTTTTTCTATTATATCTTGCTGCATCCCAGGGAATCAAGCAAATCTTTAAAAACAAAAACAAAAACCTAGGTTTGGATATACAGTGCTAGATCAAGTTCCCAAAGCAGCTCATCAGTATCCGCAAACAGCTCTGCACCTTTGCATATATTGCAATCCTAAAAACATGTAATCAAGTCTGATGCATGAAAGTTACATATTAAAGGGCTGCTCCATGCCGAGAACAAAACACAAAAATTATCAATCCAAACTTAACCCTCATCCTGTGGCACCATCACCAGCAACACATTTCCCACATCTGTATGTTTTGAGATTTTATACTTGTATTTCGTTGTTGATCATTCACTTTAAGTCCAATGAGTACCTAACAAAGGATAAAGATTGGCCACTTTCATCATGGCGACTGGTATCAATCTGTAGTGAGTCCATGCTTCTTGCCATTGATATCAAGGCTTTCGTATTTAATTTTCCATTTTTTAAAATCAGTAAATATTCATTGAAATAGATGAAATCAATCATTGCCCAAATAATTGCTCAAACACTACCGCACAGACACAGATGGCTACACGGCTGCCAAATGAACGCTTGGCTGGCGTGTAGCCCCAACCATGTGACAGCTCAAGACACATCTCAATGAGACGGGACACTTTCACTTCAAAAACATGCAGGAGTTTGAAATAACAATGGAATGTTCGGGAAGAAATGTTCAGAAGCAGGAAGATCAAGAGGAAGCCACTGAATGTTCTCAGTTCGTGCAGCTGCCTCAGAATACAGAGCTTGAACTACGACTTGGTATCACACTCCATGCAAGGAGAATATGAGGATATGGTGTACAGGGGCCATACTGCAGAGCTAGGCTCAATTTCTAATGCCCCTTCCAGCTCTGAGAGGACTGTCACCAATCCTCAAGATGTAGATCTTCTCATCTCATTCTGAAGGGGCTAGCTCTATCTGTGGAGCAACAGCACACTACTGAAGGAGTATCTCAAGCAAGAAGGATTCCTCACTGACCAAGCCTGCTGCATTATTCTCCTGCACTTTCAAGTTTCTTGGGGGAAACAGCTGAGCCTTGTTCACCTCCTGCTGGGCCTGGCATGTAATAAGCAGTTACTTAATGTTTTTTGAGTTACTGTGTTTAGCACAGTACCTAATACACAATAGACTCAAAAAAATGTTAGAATCAGAATTCTACTGTTTATTTTGTTTTCAGATCAACTTTCCAAAACAGAAAGTGAGAAATAGAGAAGAATCTATATCCAAATCTCTCTCACTAATTAAGATTTGTGAAACAGACCAAAATAAATTAATAAGAACCAGACGTCAAAAATAAATAAATAAATTTGTAAATGACTCTATTTTCAAATTAATACAATAACCAGATTCAGTTATCAACACATTTAGGGTTTGAAAATAATTAGTTCTTTTTAGACCGACTCCTTTTTCCCGGCTTTTTAAAAACTAAGCAACTAACTTCTGTATAGGTAGCATAAAGATGAACTTCAGCCAAGCCCAAATCCCAAATCAGCAGAATCCAAGTTAGTGAGATTTTATCACACTGTTACTGATTTTGGTACATTTTCTTACAAAAATAAAATAAAAGGTCAAAGAACACATGTAAACACAAGACTGGTTCATCACTGTTTCCAGCTGAATCTAATAGAGATGGAAAATGGGTCTTTGTTACCTGAATACATCATAAGTTTTACATGAATGCTTCAGTTGACAGCTATTATTTATCATAGCTATACTCTTAATCTGCTATGTATTACAACCCTTTAAAAGCCTGCAGTATTACCTCTATGTATTTCCCACCGGGGTAAAGGCCTTTTAAACACATAATTACCCAATGAAGTAACACTTACTAATTTGCCGTTACACACCTAGCAGTATTCATGCCTGTTTTTACTTGTAGGGTTCTTAATAATCAGATATTAGTTAACCTTCACAACTATACTGGGCAGACGATCATTAGTAAATCCTTTCACATTAGTACAGAGACACCAAGCAGTATGTTCAAGAAAAGGATCCTGCAATGAAATGCTAATATCCAGTTGGCAGAAGAAGAGGAGGAATGGGAAGGGGAGGGGGAGGGGGAGGGGAGGAGGAGGAACACCTAGCTGTTCGTGACAATTATTTTTAATTGCACAAATTTTAAAACCAATACATACAATTTTCACATGTACAGGGTTCAATGGAACTTTTCAACACTATGCTGGAAGTAAATGACTGACTAGATGAACAACAGCGAGCCAGCAACTCACAATGAAGCCAGTGCTCAGAGCTTCATTTCAGTCTCAAAAACTACTTCTGCCTCTCCGTCCAAATTCAAACTCTCTTTATGAAATTGCTCCCAATCTGTCTTACCTCCAAACTGATACAAAGGTCCTCAAAGGCCAGATCATCTCTGGAGCAAAGCCTCAGATGTAAGGCAGAATCAGCATGGTTCCCAGGATCACAAGCATCTCCCCAAGCCCCAACCCACCGTACTCAATTCCATAGAGAACTTAGCACAGTAAATCTGAAAGTCTGGGGTAGGTCCAAAACTAACCCACTCTGTGGGAGTGGGCAGTCAGGGTACTTACTGATCATCTGACCTTAGTGTTTGGCACTTCTTGGCTATATCCCAAAGTGTGGCATACATGCTTCAAGTTCTATTCACCTCCCATTTCAAAAGTGTAAGAATACAAAAGGCTTAAAAGCAAGCTTCTTTTGTGCAAAGTTATTCACTGATTTATCTAAAAGGTAAGCTAAGGAATATGCAGGTAAAATTTTGATTAGTAATGTGAAAAACATTTATAAAGAGTTTTAATAATATAAAGAAATGCTCATGACAGAGTAAAAAAATTGTAAGAAATTTTTATACACAATGGTGAACACAACCAAGTTTAAATTATAGATATAAAGACACAAGATTCAGGAAAAAAGTGAATATGCAAAAATGTTAAGTTCATTTCTGGTTAATAAGTTGATGACTGATTACATACTATTCCTCTCCTCCTTATATTTGCTACATTTAATTTGCCCCCCTACAATGGGCATACATTACTTTTTTACATTAAATAGAAATTATTAATTCTCTTCAAATAAAAGTGTAAGATCAATGTTTTAGTCTCAATAAAAAAAATTTATGATCTTATTTATTCACTTCAAACCATGGTCTTCTATCACTGTCTAAAGAGGCAGTTTCACCACAGCACACACCAAGATAAAAAGCCTCACTTGATCCAATTACACTGCTTATTAAGAGCTATTTAATGAGAAAGTCACACCTTTGAGTTATTAGATGCTATAATGGTCCTGCAGAGTTCCAAACAACTAAGCTAACAGAATTACCTTTGATTCTAAATTGTTTGCCAGAAGATTAGTCCATCTGTCCCTGAAAAAAATTAAGTGTTCCTCCAGTGTGTTCAACTTCCTCCAATCTCATTTTAATCAAGGATGTTGGCCTCAGTCAACAGAGGTATTTTTTAACAGATTTATTGAAGTATAATTGATGTACAAAGAAATGCACTTATTTAATGTGTGCAATTCGATGAGTTTAGACATGTGCAAACACCCGTGATACCATCACCACAATCAACATAATAGACATATGCAACACCTTCCAAAGTTCCCTGTGTCCTTTTGTTTTCATTTTGTGGAGTGCACAATACCGTACTGTTAACAATTGGCACTATGTTGTACAGCAGATCTGTAAAACTTATTCATCTAGCATGACTGAACTTTATAAAGGATAGTTATTTTTAATTGCTTAAATTATAATACAAAGAGTTTAATTTTTCCTTTAACTTTCCAAAAATGCATATACAACATATATGCATATATGCAACATAAACATATGTGCATTCCAAAAATGCATATACAACAAAACTGTTGTCATCGATAGATAAATTTTCGGGCGGTCTTTACATGTTTCGGCATCTGTCAAAGAATAAAGACAGGTCTTTCTGATATAGTGACATTTGGACACAGACTGGGAGGAAATACTGAGCATTCCAGACAGAAGGAACACTAAGGGCAACAACCCTGAAGTAGAAGCACATGTGACAAATTCAGGGAAGACCAAGGACACCAGTATGGTTGGTGCAAGTGCTCAAGCTGGGCAGTAAGAGATGACAGAGTGAAGCAGGGGCCCAGATGACAGAAGCCCCTGTAGACGCTGTGGGCTCTGGATGTTCCTAAGTGGCACAGGTAGTCCTAGACGCTTTGGGACAAGGAGATGGCATGCTTGACAGTCATTTTAAAAAGTTCATTCTACCTTCTCTGGAGAACAGGCCATAAGTGGGCAAGGATGGGAAGAAGGAGACCAGTTAGGAGATTATGGCAATAATCCAGGAAAGAAACCATATTTTCTTGGACAAAGAGAACAGCAGTAGAGATGGGAAGAGGTCAGAGTCTACACACATTTTGACAGAATTTGCTAATGGACTGGATGTGGAATGTAAGAAGAGTGAAGGATGACCCCAAGGTTTTCAGTTCAGACAAGTGGAAGAAAGATGCAGTCACATACTGACATGCAGAAGACTAAAGGTGTCTTGTTTTTGAAACAGTGCAGCAATGTGCAAGTCTCCTAAATCCATGGGGTGCAATGTACTTTTGTCTATGTCAGGAAGGAAAGGCTACATGACAAAAGGGTGCTAAGTGCAGAGAGTACAAGCTTCATCTTCTCAATTTTATTTGAAGCCAATCTTCACTATAACAAAACAAATGTTAAATTTTGTATGCTTAGCTCTAGCCTGGATTTGCATTCAATTCATACCCAATACCAATGCTGCTGTCAGCACATGCCCCACTTTCTAATCCCCATAAGGCCTCGGTGGCCTGCTAAACCCTAACTATCCTACAGAGCGGAAAATCTCACGAAGTAAAAAGAGGGAGATATAAAGGAGGGAGGGGAGACAGGCAAATTAGTATGTAGGTGGGTAGATAATCCTTACTTCCCTATTCACTCAGCCTTCATTGTCCATTCCATTTCATAACTCCTTCCAAGCTTTATGTTATATGTTCAATACATTCTGAAGGCACTGTGACTGAGCAAATTTAGGATTAAGGGAGGGGGGATGGGAAAAATTGGTTGTGAAGTGATACTGTAAAGAGAAATGTGAAGAAAATGAAAATATATTCATTTCTTTAAAAAAAACCTTTAAAAATATGAAGTCACTTTGTTAATATCTAATTGATTTGTGAGTGACTCAATTGTTGCTAAAAGAATTAAGTTAAAGGATGATGGGAACTTTATATTAGAGGGCTCTGAATGATACCACCTGAACCCATTGATTCATCTTAGCATCATTAAAAGTGAGAAACCAGACACTGTGTCCTTATGATGTAAAGGAATAAGAAGACATACACAGAACCCTCCAAGAATACTCTTGCCTAAAAAAATTCAAACTGGGGACTTACCTGGCAGTCCAGTGGTTAAGACTCTGTGCTTCCACTGCAGGGGGCACAGGTTTGATCCCTGGTTGGGGAACTAGATCTCACATGCATGCTGCAACTAAGAGTCCACATCCACAACTAAGAGCCTCCATGCCACAGCTAAAGATCCTGTATGCTGCAATGAAGATCCCATGTGCTACAACTAAGACCCAGTGCAGCCAAAATAAATAAATAAATAAATAAATAATTTTTTAAAAAGACCCTGAATAGCCAAAGCAATCTTGAGAAAGAAGAACGGAGCTGGAGGACTCAGGTTCCCCGACTTCAAACTATACTACAAAGCTATAGTAATCAACACAGTATGGTACTGGCACAAAAACAGAAATATAGATCAGTGGTACAGGATAGAAAGCCCAGAGATAAACCCACACACATATAGTCACCTAATTTACGACAAAGGAGGCAAGAACATACAGTGAAGACAGCCTCTTCAATAAGTGGTGCTGGAAAACTGCACAGCTACATGTAAAAGGATGAAATTAGAACACTACCTAACACCATACACAAAAATAAACACCAAATGGATTAAAGATATAAATTTAAGACCAGACACTATAAAACTCTTAGAGGAAAACATAGGAAAAACACTCTTTGACATAAACCACAGTAAGATCTTTTTTGACCCACCTCTAGAGTAATAAAAATAAAATCAAAAATAAACAAATGGGACCTAATTAAAATTAAAAGCTTTTGTACAGCAAAGGAAACCATAAACAAGACGAAAAGACAACCCTCAGAATGGGAGAAAATATTTGCAAATGAAACAACGGACAAACGATTAATCTCCAAAATATACACACAGCTCATGGAGCTCAATATCAAAAAAAGAAACAACCCAATTAAAAAATTGGCAGAATCGGGCTTCCCTGGTGGCACAGTGGTTAAGAGTCCGCCTGCCGATGCAGGGGACATGGGTTCGTGCCCCGGTCTGGGAAGATCCCATGTGCCGTGGAGCGGCTGGGCCCGTGAGCCATGGCTGCTGAGCCGGCGCATCCAGAGCCTGTGCTCTGCAACAGGAGAGGCCACAACAGTGAGAGGCCCATGTACCGAAAAAAAAAAAAAAAAAAAAAAATTGGCAGAAGACATAAATAGACATTTCACCAAAGAAGACATACAGATGGCCAAGAGGCACATGAAAAGATGTTCAACATCATTCATTATTAGAGAAATGCAAATCAAAACTACAATGAGGTATCACCTCACACTGGTCAGAATGGCCATCATCAAAAATTCTACAAACAATAAATGCTGGAAAGGGTGTGGTGAAAAGGGAACCCTCCTACACTGTTGGTGGGAATGTAAATTGATACAGCCACTATGGAGAAGAGTATGGAGGTTCCTTAAAAAACTACAAATAGAACTACCATATGACCCAGCAATCCCACTACTGGGCATATATCCTGAGAAAACCATAATTCAAAAAGAGTCATATACCACAATGTTCATTGCAGCACTAGTTACAATAGCCAGGACATGGAAGCAACCTAAGTGTCCATTGACAGATGAATGGATAAAGAAGATGTGGCATATATATACAATGGAATATTACTCAGCCATAAAACAAAACAAAATTGAGTTATTTGTACTGGGGTGGATGGACCTAGAGTCTGTCATACAGAGTGAACTAAGTCAGAAAGAGAAAAACAAATACCGTATGCCAACACATATATATGGAACCTTAAAAAAAAAAAAAAAAAGGTACTGATGAACCTAGTGGCAGGACAGGAATAAAGATGCAAACGTAGAGAATGGACCTGAGGACACGTGGTGGGCGGAGGGGGAAGCTGGGATGAAGTGAGAGAGTGGCATGGACATATATACACTACCAAATGTAAAATAGCTAGCTAGTGAGAAGCTGCTGCATAGCACAGGGAGATAAACTCAATGCTTTGTGACGACCTAGGGGGTGGGATAGGGAGGGTGGGAGGGAGATGCAAGAGGGAGGAGATATGGGGATATATGTATACATATAGCTGATTCACTTTGTTGTGCAACAGAAGCTAACACACTACTGTGAAGCAGTTATACTCCAATAAAGATTTTTTTTAAAAAAGCCATGGTGAGAGCATGCGTCAGATGTTTGAGGAAGAGCAAAGAGGCTAACTGAGCAGAGTTAGTGAGTGAGTGGAGAGTAGTTGGAAATGAAGTTGGAGAAGCAACAAAGGGGTCAGATGGAGGCAAGCCTCACGGGCCACAGTAAAGACTTTGTTTTTTACTTTGGGTGGCAATGGGAAGCCATCAGAGGGTTTTGGAAGAGAAAAGAAATCTTATGTTTTAAAAATAATCACTTTGGCTACTCTGCTGACAATATGGTAGGAGACAAAGAGAGAATAGATCAGTTAGGAGGCTACGGCAGATTGCAAAAAAATGGCCCCGAATTCTTCCCTGTTCCTGTATGCACATTTCCTTGCAAAGTACCTTTGCTGCTCCTCTCATAAGTAGTCTATTTCAACATCCCCTTGGATTTGGGCTGTCTTTGTAACTATGAACAACAGTGGGAGAAATGAAGTTGTGGGAATTCTTAGTCTACATCTCAAAAGGCCATACAGTTCCCTCTCGCTCTCTTGGCTCTATTAGACCACGGTGTTAAGAAGCATGGGACAGCTTACTGGTCCTGGTGCAGCACAGATAAGCCATCCCAGCTGAAGTCTCCAAACCCACCAGTCCCCATTTGCTACATGAGTGAGCCCATCAGCAAAAGAACTCCCCCCACCCCGACCTCCCCAAGCCTGATCCAAATTGCCAGCACCAGAACCATAAATAAATGATTGTTGCTTTAAGCCACTAAATTCCGAGGGTGAGTGGTAATAGATGACTGATACAGAGGCTGTCACAACATCAAGGACGTAGACAATGGAGGCTTAGACTAGAGTGACAGCAGTGGGTAGTGAGAAGTACTCAGATTCTAGACATATTTTGAAGGGACAGCCAATAGGCTTTCCTAATAGTTTACAGGTGGCTTGTGAGAGATGAGTCAGGGATGACACCCAAGATGTTCGCCCAAGTCATGGAAATTGTCAAGTTTCCATGAATTGAGATGGGGAAGACCACAGGTGAAGCAGGTATAGGAAGAAAATCAGGAGCTGAATTTGAGATTTCTATTAGTCATCCAAAAAGAAATGCTGAGGAGGCATCTGGATACACAGAGTCTAGAGTTCAAAGGAAAAGCTCCAGGCAAATATATATATATATATATTAATATATATATATATATATGTATATATTGGGGGCTAATAGGGCATTATTAGTATTTAAAGCCAGTATTTAGGACCATGAGGACTGAGCCCAGGAGCTCTTCAATGTTGAGAGGTCAGAGAGGTAAGAAAGAACCAGTAAAGGAATTGAAAAGGAGCAGAGGGGTAGGAGGAAAACCAGGAACGGTAGCATCTTTGATACTAAGGGAAGACAGTGTGGCAAGAAGCAGAGAGTGATCAACTGTTTCCAAAATTGCTGATAGGAAATGGTAACTATGTGACAGGATACAGGTGGTGGCTCATACTATGGTGGAAATCATTTTGCAACTTCTAAATGTATCAAATCAACATGCTGTACCTTAAACTTACACAAAGTTATGTGTCAATCACATGTCAATAAAGTTGGGAAAATGATCTGTCAAGTAAAAGATGAGGATTAAAAACAGATCTTTGGACTTAGCAAAATGAAAGTCATTAGTGACTTTGAGGAAAGCAATTTTTTTTTAGAGTAGCAAGGGAGAAAGTCTGATGAAAGTGAGTTTAATAACAAATGGGAGGAAGTAATTGGACACATAAGTTTTGCCAAAAAGGGAAGTTGTGTGGTGGCATAAGGAGGAAATGGGGTCAAGAAAGAGTAATTATTTTAAAGTAGGAGAAATAACAGCATGTTTAGATACTGAAGGGAATAATCCAGTAATGAGGGAAAATGTGATCTTGCAGGAGAGACACTGGAGCCAAATCCTGGAGTAGGTGAAAGGAATCTTCGTGCATGAGCGAGAAATTCTCCTTAGAAACACAGAGACTATTCCACAAGAATCTCAGTCCTAAAATAATAGGAGAGAAATCAGAGGGAAATCAGGTACACGCACCTCCCACATCCATGGCAACTGTCATCAGTTATCAAGGCATTTTTCACACCTCCGAGACCAGAACCAACCTAAAAACGCTCAACATAACCTTCCAGGCATCCTAGTAGATGGGAGTTGTCACATGTGATGAGAAGTACAGCTGACTCTTGAACAATGTGGCGCTGAGGGGCGCTGACCCTCCCTGGAGTGGAAAACTCGCATATGGCTTTATGGTCGGCCCTCCCTACCCATGGTTCCACATGCATGGATCCAACCAACCATGGATCGTGTAGTACTGTAGCACATATTTATTGAAAAAAATCCAAGTATAAGTGGATCCTCTCAGTTCAAACCCATGTTGTTCAAGGGTCAACTGTATTTGCCAAAATATTTTGGAAGTCCAAAAGTCAAAAAGAGGTGCAAAAAGCAAAAACCCTCTCCTTTCTCATAACATAAATATTCATTGGAGGTATATTTTTAAATTTGGAACTAGACCTATACCTGCTATCCTACTACTGAAACTGTAATTATTTCATGGATAAAGTTGATAACAGGAGGCTTCACCAAAACTTGAAATCCAAACTACTATTTTTAACTTCAAAGCCAGCCATGCGCTTCAGAAAAACTGTCACCCTCACACTCAAATCTAACTTTTTTCTAACCTGCCTTCCTCCTCACTAAACACTAAACAGTCCCAACCTTTTGGTCTCGGATACCATGGTCAATGAGTTTTGTTATTAGATGCTCAGCCTCTTCATTAGATGCTTCCCCTACCTCTTAGGCCTGCAAAAACTAGACTTTTCTTCTTTGCTGGCCACTTCAGTGAAGGCTAATCATCCTTCCAAGCTCCAAGGCTCAGAAGAATATTTCCATACCATCTACCCCACACCTCTGAGGGTGCATATCCAGGTATCTTCATCTCTCTTGTATACTGATCGCTACCACTGGCAATCTAAAACCTCAGAAACCATGGTCTATCTCATAGTATCTCTCTCCACCCTGGGTACACAATCATCTGGGGTCAACGTCTAGGTGAGTGATTCATCCAACACACCAGTCTCATTGTTTTTGAACACCTTCATGTCACCTCCATTTCATCCATCTACAACCATGGCTAAACCCTATACTCCATCAGCACTCTAAAAATCTAAAACTCCAATATTCTACTCAGACTACAGAGTACTTCTATCCTATCAGCTATCTCCCTTATACCTACCTACACGTGTATATTTACTTCATTCTGACTTCTAATCCCTTGAACCAATTATTTTCTCTCAATCTTTCAGCCTACTCCTGGCCTGGGCATCACCTCTATCCAGTCTAAACCTCACATTCCATCACTTCAACCACCATCTCGTCAATACCTTGAATTCCCTTGCATTCCTACCATAGGTACATTACAAAATCCAAATACTGAATCATTCCAACTATTCATAATCTCTAGTTCTACTGAATTTTGCTACAGAAAGTCACACAATTATATGAACTAGTGTCACTACAAATGAATGCTCCTTGCCTAACTGGTAAACTCTCCCAAAATCTCTAGTCAGCTCTTTCTTCCATTCCTGATGGTATTTGACAGCTGACCATTCTCGCCTTCTCAAATTCTCTCCCTCCTTGTCTTCTAGAGCTCCACTGTCATTAGGCTGTTCTTTCTCAGTCTTTTTCATCGGATCATCTTCCTTATATAGTGGTGCTTCCCAGAGTTCCTCTTCTGTTTTATTCTTTCTTATTCCACAAACTCCGTCTTAGGTATCACATCCACTCTCAACACTGTTTTCACTGTCACTTATATGTCAATAACATTATAATCTCTAGATTACCTAGAATCCCTTTCCTCATCCCCAGATGAATGTGGCCAACTGCCCACTGAATAGCACCAATTGTGTGACCAAAAGGCATGTTCAAGACCGATCTTATTCTCCCATACATGTGATAATCCTCGTGTGATTCCTATCTTAGGAAGTCATAAACCTAGGAGGCATCCTTGACTCTACCTTCTCCTCATCCCACATATCCAAGTGGGCACCAACTTCACCATCTTAATATACCTTGCATCCATCCTATCCTCGAGCCCCACTGCATAATTTGGAGTTCTATCATATCTTGCCTTCACAACTGGGCCTTGCTCCACTACAATTCATTCTGCACATTGCCACATAAAACTGATCTTAACTTTCCTCCACTTAAAATCTCTTCCCCATGGACCCCCACAGCCTGAAGGATAATGTTCAAAACCTTTAACGTGGTGGGGAAGAGGGTCTTTTATTATTTGGTGTTTGTTTATTTATTAAACCTCATCTCTCTATTCTCTCCTTAACACATTAAAGTCTGTGTTTTGTCTGTAACTTGTTCATTTGGCCTTAGTTCTTTCTTGTGCCTACAATGTCTTATCCACCATCCTCACCAAACAATCCTTACTTGCTCTCAAAATTCAGTTCCGATGAAAATGCCTCCAGAAAGCCTCTTCTGAATGTCCTAAAATCTCACACTCACACAATTTTCCTCTATTCCCCACTAAACTTGATGCATACATCTAATTATAATATTTATCTCATTGTATTTTGGCCTTGTCTGTGGCTTCCAAGCAATACTATAAACTCCTGAAGAAAAGTTAGGGACTTGGGACCAGAGCAGATGCTCTGTCTTTACTGAGTGAAAAAATAAATAATGAATACAATATCTTTAACGTGTATGAATCTGTAAAAATTCCATTTATTTACATGTTTCAGCAATTCAAAACAACTTCAATAAAAAGTCTCCTCCACTCCCTCCATGTTTTGTCCTAACAGCATATGCTAAAACCTGAAGGTCTGATCGCATAAACCAACCAGTTCAATGACTGTTAAACAGAGTAAAATTCAAAGTAAATTCTGAGAGCAGCAAGGCCAAAGAAAAAGGTTTGTCAAAAGAGGAGGGAAAGATACACCCTGGCAGCCAGAAAACCTCTTAACAAAACTATAGTTCAACATTCACAATTATAACATTTGTTCAACACACTTATCAGCCAAATGAGCAGTCACTTTATCTGACCAAAAAGAGATTAGAGGATATATTCTAAAACAATGGAAAGAACTGAAATCTTCAGGTTAGAAGCTTGAGTGGAATGTGTCATTGGTCCCCAGTAAGTGAAATCATGAATCGTTAAATAAATAATAACAAACTTATCTATGCAGTTCGAATTCTCAACTTCCTTGGGCCTAAAGAAATGTTTTCCCTTCGTGAACAATGGAAAATTTTACAGTATTTAATGTCATAGCTTTTGAAATGTCTTCAAAATATATAAAACTAAAGTAACTCAGGCTAACTGAATGAAAGCCAATACAAATTAACAAAATTTTTAAATCATAAATGCAATTATATTACTTCCAATGTGGCTTGGAACAGGTTAAAAAATTATGAGGCCAGAAGTACTTGGTGGACCCAATTTATAAAAACAACAATGTTCAATCTATTGTTTGAAAAGAGATGGGATCTTCCACATTGCTTGAAAAATCTGTTTCAAATAATTGAAATGGGAGAAAAATGACAAACATCCCTTGTCCTATTAGCTTAGCAAATGTGTTTCCTATCATGTGGAAATAGTACACACAACCTCCAAACAATTTATCACTAATTGTGAATCAAAGATTTATATTATACTTATATAACTATATATTGTATTATATTGCTCATCTCTAGATCTGTAGTACTTTTAAAAAATATATAATACTTATAGATTTCACATCTCCTAAAGAAACATCTACTGCCCACCTGATCAAAGTTTAAATTATCACCCAGGTTTCTTTTTTGAGATAAACTGAGCTCGTTGTCATCAATCAAGAAATATTAAGATGAGGTTTTGCTATAGACCCATGAATAATCCTGAAACTACTATTTCCTTACATTTCTTCCAAATACAGTTATAATTTCAGTTTCATTGTGCTTTCCTCCCGAAATTTTAATTTTTTTCCTTCACACAGATATTTTCATATACACCTGAATCCCCTGAGTCTCCCCAAATTTTAAACCAGAAGACTCCACTTAGATTTTTTTCCTCAGCTCTAGCATTTCTCCTTGGTCTTCCCATCTTAATCTGCTCCATTTCTAGAACAAGAAAGATCTAGCAAAAGCAAAATTTTTTAAAGTTCAACTTTCTTAAATTTTCCAAACCCCTAATACTGATATAGGGGTTTAATTTAATTCACCTAATGGTTTGTGAACCATTTGTGAACCAAACTATTCTAGAAATTTAACACCTGCAGGAAGGCTAAACGAATTGCTTAATAAGTACCATCAATCAATCAACAAATGAAAAACTACTGTTACATCTCTATGGGCATTTTTATTCTCAAGCTAATGATTTATTTACCTTTTGGTTATCAATTCTCAACTGGAGACAGCAATCAATTAAAATCCAGTAAATTTTAGGTTGATAAAATAAATGTTAACAAAGACATGATACTGAAAGACATTAGCCAGGTGATGACAACTACCTAATATTAACCAAGTAAGCAAATAACCAAGGCAGAGGTTTTAGTTACCACTAATCTACTAAAGCAAGTAAAAATGCTTCAAAAATTGCATTCTTATCCAATGTTTTTATATCATATCTTTAAATGTAACATTAAAAAGCTCCTGATTATTACATTTCAAAATTTAGATGAGTCATAGTGCTTTGAGTGCAGGAATTGGATGTGAATCAAAATTGTAAACATGCACTTGCTTGCTAGTCAAAAAGTCAATATGGACAGATTCAGGAAGAGTAAAACATATAATCTTAAAATATATCCAGGGTTTTTTAAATGGTCACTTCTCAACTGTTAACACAGTTCAGTAAACATGCAATCTGCCCATCCTGTCCTTGAATATCTCAATATTACTAAATATTTCTAACCCCATCACCTCACTTTATGGATAGGTGCCTGAGACCTAGGGTCTTTAGCGATACTTAGCAGGATTATGCCTCAAGGCCATCATAGTCTGAGGCTTACCAGAGGTGAAAGTAAGGAAAACTGAATGAGGTCCCAGAAGAGCTATAGCTTATGATACAGGATCATAAGCTTCTGTGCCTAAATCTAGAACCTGAAATGGAATCATCAAATCTAGACAATAAAACCGGCAGATACACTGGAAGAAAAAGACAGGGAATGCCCATTTTAGTTTACGGCATAAGACCTTGACCATGAAGAAACACATCAAAAAAGTGTTGAATAGATGAATGATTGATTGCATGATACTTGATAGCATGATTTCATTGATTTTAGAAGCTCCAAATTCAGAAACTAAACTGAGGGATCAGGATGCCATGGCTGAAATTAAAACTCATGGAGAGTAGGGGCAACACAGTTGCAAGTCTCTGCAAATCTTTGTATAGGGGTTGCAGACATTTCAAAACATACATTCATACATGTATGTGATATATATAGAGAGATACAGATATATACTGTTTCTTCAGGGAATTCCTGCAAATGAGGACAGAGCCAGAGAACCAGGAGGTCTGAAAACAGGCCCTGCTCACCCATAAGCCTTTGCATTAAAGTGGACAGGATCTAAGTGAGTCACTGGAAATTAGGATGAGACAGTCACCGCAGGACGAGCAGGACAGGGCTGGAATCCCCTGTGCTGCCTTCGAGAAGGGAATCGGTCGGGGGAGAGTGGGACGACTGCAACCTGCTGCAGGAAGGTATGCAAAGATCACGCCGACCTGTTTCCGAGTCGGGATCCCGCTGAGCCCCACCGCAGGCACCGGAGCCGGCCCCACCCAGGCATCCGAAAGCTCTCTAACGTAGAAGGCCTAGTCCTTCAGGAGTTCAGAACCCAGACAGGACAGGACGAGGGCAAACGGCAAGACCTGTCCCCTTCCTGGCCGCCCACACCGCAACGCGGCCCTGCCACCACATGCTCCACTGCCCCATCTCCCATCAGAGCTCCAGGCCCACAGGGCCTCAGCCTCCCTCCCAGCAAGCTGAGTCAGGCCACCGGCGGGTGCGATCCAGCGGCCTCTGTGCAGGAGGTAGCGGCCCGCAGCCAGCCGCCTGCCACCCGCATAGCTTACCTTCCTTCTGCCACAAGCGCAGCCCCACGCCGGCTGCCTGACGTGGCCCGCCCCGCCGTCTCGAAAGCCTGGGGGCGGGGACTACGGGGAGACAGCCAATGGACTGCAGACGGCAAGGGCCTGCCCCGCCTCCTCCAACTTCGGCCCGCCCGCCCTCGCTCGCGCGCACGCGCGTTCAAGGCCAAGGCCGCGCACTGCGGCTGGAAGGCAGCGTGGGCGGAGAAGCGCGGCTCCGCAGACGCCTGGGGGCAGGTAGGGCGGCGCGTGGAAGTGCTGGCTGTGGGGCTGCGCCGCAGTGGAGAGTTGGCCCAGGGGAAGGCAGTTTAAAGGAACCCGCCTGGAGCTGCCACTGCAGCGTGTCCGGACGGTCCTGTTGGCAGCCTGCCCCTATGCAGCTTTTGGCGGTGCAAAGCAGCTTCTTGGTATTTGGAGATTTTGTTTCCCGGGAAAAAAGTAATACCGATAACATTAGGATTCAGAAATTTTAATACAGCCGGCAGACTTACGGTTTCGTTCTTCGCCTTGTAGCTGCTGCTTGGTATCTTTACTTCACTTGGCCAGCACAGAACATTGCAGTTCTTGATGCTACAGTGACATTATCCACCTGTTGGGTAGTCCTGCAGGTCGTCCTGGCCCAGGCATTTCTGTTGATTTAATTTGGGGAGAACTGGCGGCCATAATTGTTACTTTTATTGTTGTTATTATTTTTGTCTAATACTTATTGAGTGTCCACCCGTGCATGAACACGCATTTTCATAAGAAGGCTCTGAGACACCTGGCACCATGGAACAGAAGCTAAAAGAGGCAGCAGGAAAAAAAGATGAGGTTATGACAAAATGGAATTCTGATTGTGGATGGCAAAAGTGAAAATTATATACAAGATGAAATAGTTAAGACAAGTTGCTCTAGAGAACCTGACTTACCCAGCAGTTACTAAACCCTAGTGCACCTTTACAAGCATTTGAGGCGGTTTTTTTAAAATACCAGTAGCTGAGCCCCATTTCTAGAGATTCTGTTTTAATAGCTCTGCTGTGGGGCCTTGGCATTGGTCTTTTTCTAAGTTTCCAAAGTGTTTTTAATGTGCTGACAAGTTCTACTTCTCATTTGTAAGAAAGATTTGGTTTCCTATACCCCACTTCAGAAAAGTAATTATATACCACAGACCATCTTCAGTTCTCTCAATAATCTATTATGCATTTATTATGTAAGAATTTAACTAAATTAATTTTGAACCTACTTATATATTCAATGTTACCCTTTGAGAGAAAAGAGTGTTATAAGGTTTATAATTGCCTTTTTGATTTTATGGACTTTGATGATATTCCCCTTCAGTCTTTTTTTTTTTGGCTGCATTAGGTCTTGGCTGCATGTGACTTTCTCTACTTGCAACGAGCGAGGGCTACTCTTCGATGCGGTGTGTGGGCTTCTCATTGCAGTGGCTTCTCTTGTTGCGGAGCACGGGCTCTAGGCGTGTGGGTGTCAGTACTTGCAGCACGTGGGCTCAGTAGTTGCGACATGCAGCCCCTAGAGCGTGGGCTTTAGTAGTTGTGGCTCGTGGGCTCTAGAGCGCAGGCTCCGTAGTTGTGGTGCATGGGCTTAGTTGCCCTAAGGCATGTGGGATCTTCCCAGACCAGGGATCGAAACCGTGCCCCCTGCGTTGGCAGGCAGATTCTTAACCACTTCACCACCAGGGAGGTCCCCCCTGTTCAGCCTTAGTAATTCCAAATACAACAGCACTTCTTTTAGGACTATTTTAATTCTTTTTAAAAATTCTTTTTCTATTTCCTTATTTTTTGAGATACATTAGTCAAAGTTACAATTGAACATTTAACTATGTGAACAGCACCTTTCAATGTATGTCAACTCATTTAATCCAACTTTATGAAGCAGGCACAGTTATTACACACATTTTATAAATAATGAAAATTAGGCACAAGGAGTAAAGCATCTTGATCAAGAGGCACTCTGGCTCTCAATAAATAAATGTACTGCACCTGTTATAGGAAGTCTGGTTTTAGGAGTGTTTGGGGAAACGCCCATTTAAAGAAAGATGGTGAGTCTGTGATTTTTCACTTTTGACACTTCCCCTAGATTCTGATTTGGGGCAGGATTGAGGGATTTAGGCTGTTAAACCAACAACCTAAAACTGACAACAACTTGCTGCAGATCTTGGGCTAGGCTGGAAGCACAAGGGCTCACCCTCTTCTGGGATATACTCACCCCACTTCTGGGATATACTCCTTCCATACATGACTGTAGTTCAGCAAGGATTGTTCCACCTTTTAATTTATTTAATCTATTGCTATACCTGGCACTGTGCTAGACGTGAGAGATATCAAGATGAAATACACAATCCGGAGCCTCAAGGAGCCAGCTTATCCTGGAGATTTATTTGTACAAGACTAGAGGTATAGACTTTTAGAACCAGAAAGGATGTCAGAAGCTGCCAGTCTATGACAAAGTTTTAACTAAGTGCTGAAATGAAAAATAAAGACAATGTATTAAGTTTTCATAAAAATAAATTTATTCAGTGTAAAGGACTGTTCTTTTTGAGGTTATGCCTTGATTTTTTCTGTTAAAAATGTTCTCTCTTTAGGGCTTCCCTGGTGGCGCAGTGGTTGGGAGTCAGCCTGCCGATGCAGGGGACGCAGGTTCATGCCCCAGTCCGGGAGGATCCCACATGCCACGGAGCGGCGGGGCCCGTGAGCCATGGCCGCTGAGCCTGCGCGTCCGGAGCCTGTGCTCCGCAACGGGAGAGGCCACAACAGTGAGAGGCCCACGTACCGCAAAAAAAAAAAAAAAAAAAATGTTCTCTCTTTGGTGATATACTCTATAGCACAGGGAACTCTACCTAATGCACTGTGGTGACCTAAATGGAAGGGAAGTCCAAAAGGGAGGGGATATCTGTATGTGTATGGCTGATTGATTCATTTTGTTGTGCAGTGGAGGCTAACACAACATTGTAAAGCAACCATACTCCAATAAAAATTAATTTAAAAAAAAGAAAAAGTAAATAAAAAGAGAGCTAAATGCTAAAAAAATATTTTAATGTAAAAAAAAAATGTTCTCTCCTAATAATTAGTAGGTTAAGTTGTTGGGAGTTTTGTTTACTTTAACGACCTTAAAGTCCTGTGTTGATTCTCAAAATTTTTTGATGTTTTCCTGATTTAGTTTAACTGTCAATTGCTGGCGAGGGAAATTAAGATTGCAGAGGGACAAAGTCCAGTTCTCTTTCTACTACATACCCATTGGAACAGCCCATTTCATGAGCAGGGCTAGAAATGTTTGAAAATAATAATAACAAATTTAAAAAGAAATCAGGGTCAAGGTTAGACAACAAAGATTAGAACTGGTTCTGATAGGCCAGCTGTGTTGTTAGCCAGGCAGAGAAGTCTCCTGCCTGCTTAATTAATCAGATTAGCTAAGTAGCTTGGTTTCCTTCTGAGCTGAAAGCAAAGAATGGGGCCTGAGGGAATACAGCTACTGTATGGAGTGACTTTTTTTTTTTTTTTTTTTTTTTTTTTTTTTTGCGGTACGTGGGCCTCTCACTGTTGTGGCCTCTCCCGTTGCGGAGCACAGGCTCCGGACGCGCAGGCTCAGCGGCCATGGCTCATGGGCCCAGCTGCTCCGAGGCATGTGGGATCCTCCCAGACCGGGGCACGAACCCGTGTCCCCTGCATCGGCAGGCGGACACTCAACCACTGCGCCACCAGGGAAGCCCTGGAGTGACATTTTGATTGGGGTAAGACCCAGGCAAAATCAGCTGGACTGAGTAAGGCACACCCATATCTGATATAGATATGTGGAGTCTATATTCCCTGAGAGTCAGCCTGGGGAGAATTTTTGAGAAACAGCAGGGAGAGACTGGACCCGGATGGGGGCCGTCGGAGAAGAATCAGCTTCATTCATGTAACCTGCAGAGGGTGGTCTAGACCTAATACCAGAAGCCCCAGCTCAGATGGAAATTTCAATTGAAGGATCAAAACAGACTTCAAATCTGTATGTTATTTTCTGGATAGGCTTAGATCCTACATGCAATACATGCAAATGAACTCTTTGCCTTTTAAATATTCAGGACAAACCACCGTCTTGCAGAGATAAGCAAGCAGACAGCATTTCTCTGTTAAACTCCTTGTATTATTACCCCTGAAGTAGTTAAGCACTTAGTTCTGTATTGTACCAGACCCTTTAGATAAGTACACTTTTTGAAGTCAGTATAGAAGGGCCTATTGACTTTAACAACAACAAAAAAAGAAAGAGAGTAAGAAAAATGTGTCCACTCCCAAATCATTAACTGAACTGAAAAGAATATGCTAACAAAAAAAGACACTGTAGTGTGAATCCTGTACTGTAAGAGAAGGTCATATCCCCCACAGCATCAGGAGAGGCACAAAGCCTTGAACTTAGGCCCAAGCATGCTGGGCTAGCTCAACACGCCCACACATTCATCAGCAGGAACGAAACTGGGAGGAGAAATTCAGAACTGAGTCACAGGGCTCCACTGTCGACACATAACAGAAAGTAGTCTTATTAGACTTAATTAGATGTGAGTAGATGGCTCCAATGGCTCCCCATTTCTTTTAGAGAAGAAGCCAGAGCCCTTACAAAGGTCAACAAACTATACATGATCTGTCTCCCTCTACCATGCACCTCCATCCCCAACACACACACACACTGCCTGTTAATCTTTGACCTTGCCTTCTACACTCACCCCAGCCAACTCCACTCCAATCACCCTGCCTACTTGCTGCTGCAGGATCTTGGCACTTCCCCCCACATATTCTCATGACTCATTCCATTGAATCATTCAAGCCTTTGCTGAGATATTACCTCCTGGATAAGGCCTACTCTCTCAGTCAGGGTCCCAGCAGGAAACAGATGGCACAATCAAATTAGGAAAATGGAGAAGCATTTAATAAGGGACTATAAACAAAGGTGTGGTCATGGAATAAAGAGATCACAAGGGAAACTCAGGAACATTGAGGCCCCCAAAATCACCTCTGAGCCTAAAGGGGCAAGAATAAGGAGTAGTTACCAAACATGGAGAAGGCTGTGTACATAGGGACTACCTGACAGGAATTAGGAGCTTTGGTCAAGGAACACAGCCAGTCCACAGTGACCCAACAGGGAGAGGAGAGCCCAGGAGTTAACACTTTGACCTCCCTCATTCTCCTCTCTCTTTCTGATCTTCTGACACAAGGGAACCCAATGATGCTGTTCATATAGGTCCATCTCCTGGGGCACAGTGAAGGGGCAAAAAGAAGATATCTCTAAATCAATCTTACCTTGATTACCTACAACAGTTAGCTTTGGCTGTGTAACAAACCACCCCAGAACTTAGAGGCTTAAAATCACAAATGTTTATATTGCAAAAGCAACCATGTCTAGTCATGGTAAGGGTGGAAAAGGCCCAGGGAAGGGAGGGGCCAAGCACCATGGAAAAATGCTGTGTAAAAACCTGGGGATCAGGAAGCCTGCCATCCAGTGTCTGGCCCAGCATGGAGGCATTAAGCCCATCTCTAGCCTCTTCCAAGGGGAGACCGGCAGGGTGCTCCAAGTCTTTCTGATGAACATGATCCAGGATACAGTCACCTACACAGAGTATGCCAAGCCCAAAGCAGTCACAGCCATGGTGGTCTACATGCTCAAACCCCAGGGATGTACTCTAGGGCTTTGGTGGCTGAGAGTACAGGATCTGCCATACCACAACTTTGAAAAAAAGAGCCCTTTTCAGGGCATCCCATGAAGTCACATAAAGGGTTGTTGTGCATTGCAGAATTGTTAAATCAGAGTAGGTAAAATCAAATAGCGGTTTGCATAAGGCTGCTGAAAGGTAGATGCATTATTATTTTGCAATGCAATTACATAACTTAATCCTGGAACATTTTGTCACACTAAGGTGTTGGGAAATCGGGTGTTTTTTTTTAACAAAGCAAAAGAAATAGGTCTTCTAAAAAGGGGTACAATAGATGAGCACAAGCAAATGGTGCTGATAAAAAGACTGGCTACCTAAAAAAACACAAACAAACAAAAAAAGAAACATTTATTCATTTTCAGGATCCTGTGGGTTGCTTAGGCAATTCTGATATAGGCTGGCTTTTGCTGGTTCCTCCTGAGTCTACTTATGTGTCTACAGTCAGCTGGCAGCTTGGCTGTTCTAGAATAGCCTCAGCCACCTCATGTCTGGTGGCTTGCTCAGTGTCAGCTGGAGCAATAGGGATGATGTAGCCATGTATCCATATTAACTGTAACCAATCACTTTTCTTACTCATATGACACCATCAGATCCTTGCTAATATCAAGGTACATTATTTTGATGGAATTCCCATGTTAAGACAATACCGATTTTTATTTGACCCAGCAGTGTTTCCAGCCCCAGGGGATAGAAGAGGATTGATCAAAAGGAGAGGTCAGCAAATTTTTTCTGTAATGATCCAGAACGTAAATATTTTAGGTTTGTGAACCAAGAGGCAAAATTGAAGATATTATATAGAAACTTAAATAAAAAGAGAGAAAACAAATTTCCACAAAACTTTTATTGATGAAATCCAAAGTGTAATGATAATTGAGCACAATCATTTGTAATTCAGGTCTACTAATGAGAAGAATGGAATTCTTTGTTGGAAGATAATAGTTCATTTAATTGGGATTCAAAGTTTGTATTCCCTGTCATCAAAATCAGTTCCACATATTCATCTGTTAATGCTGATCTATAATGTGATTTTATGCATTTCATCTTTGAAAACACCTTTTACACAGATAGATATGGCCAAATACTGATATCAATCTATGAGAGTATGATTTTAATTGAGCATATTTATCACTTAGAAGTAATTTACAGAATTCTATTAGGTTCTTCTCTTGATATTTGCCAATTACCATGTCATTATATTGCAGATTAATCACTTCCAATTGAAGGTTAGGTGGAAGATACTCAGCTGCAAAGTTACATGGATTTTGAAATATGAAATTTCCTTTCCACATGCATTAAGATCCAAAAACGCTTTTGGAACTGTAGTTTGAGTGTAGAGAATATATCTCCTGCAAATTTTTGTGGGAATGAAGATCTTGCTTCTTTTTAAAACTTTGACAGCACAGGAAGTATATTAAACAGCTTGACATTACTTGTGATTCAAACAGCATCAGTTGTTCTTAAAATGACTTTCCCACAGCATTACATTTGCATATGGGCACTGTCTGCCTTGTAATTTTTTTTTTTTTTTTTTTTTTCGCGGTACGCGGGCCTCTCACTGTTGTGGCCTTTCCCGTTGCGGAGCCTGTGCTCCGGACGCGCAGGTTCAGCAGCCATGGCTCACGGGCCCAGCCGCTCCGCGGCATGTGGGATCCTCCTGGACCGGGGCACAAACCCGCGTCCCCTGCACCGGCAGGCGGACTCTCAACCACTGCGCCACCAGGAAAGCCCATGCCTTGTAATTTTATATTGAGAAATTGACCAAGTCTGCAGCAAAAGTGAATTTTCAAAACCAGTCAGTGTTCAATAAAAGTGATCGAGGGAAATTCTCATTTCAAAAAAATTCAGTCTTGGGCTTCCCTGGTGGCGCAGTGGTTGAGAGTCTGCCTGCCGATGCAGGGGACAAGGGTTCGTGCCCCAGTCCGGGAAGATCCCACGTGCTGCGGAGCGGCTGGGCCCATGAGCCACGGCTGCTAGCCTGCGTGTCCGGAGCCTGTGCTCCGCAATGGGAGAGGTCACAACAGTGAGAGGCCCGCGTACCGCAAAAAAAAAAAAAAAAAAAAATCAAAAAAATTCAGTCTCAGGCCTGAGTTCAAAAATTGTAGTAAAACTACCACTGCTAAGCCATCAAACTGCTGTATGGTAGGGCAAGGCAAAATATTCACCTCCTATTTTTGACAAAAGTTCACAGAACTGATGATTGTTAAGTCCACCAGAGTAAATGAAGTTTAACATGGAGGCTACTGGTTCAAAAGCACAAGAAATTGAAAAACTTTCTGCAAATGACCCACTGATGAATAACAAGATTAACCACAGGCTTTAAATACCTATCATTTCACAAGCTTTATAAATTTGTTCAGGTAAGCCTTCTCTGCTCCACACATATTTTTATCACCATCAGTTGGAACTCAGCAGATTCCATTCAGATTGTACTGAATTAAGGCTTTCTCAACTTCTTTGAAAATATTCTCATCTATAGTTTTTCCATGCTGACAATTTATAGAGGCTGATTCTTCAGTCAAACTCAGCATTGACTCCTTGAATAAACAATGTACTGAACGGTATTAGTAACATCTGTCAACTCATCAAGAGACAAGGAAAACCTGTGGAAATCGTTTAATACTTTGGTTTTTTTTGTTTTTTTTTTGTGGTACGCGGGCCTCTCACTGTTGTGGCCACTCCCGTTGCGGAGCACAGGCTCCGGACGCGCAGGCCTATTGGCCATGGCTCACAGGCCCAGCCGCTCCGCGGCATGTGGGATCTTCCCAGACCGGGGCACGAACCCGTGTCCCCTGCATCGGCAGGCAGACTCTCAACCACTGCGCCACCAGGGAAGCCCAATACTTTGTTTTTTAATTAACTATTGATGTTGCTCCCAGTGTCCTCAACTCTTCAAGGAACTGTTCTCAGTGAAAGGCTACTGGTCTTAAACAAGTTTATTTTCTCCAGAAATACGTCTTTAGCTGCTGCAATCAAACATGACTTAATTAACTCACCATCAGTAAACAGCTTTCCTTGCTCGACTAACAAATGAGCCACTCAGAAATTTACTATGGTTGCAATTTTTTTCATTTTTATTTTTGTGGAGAAATTCTGCTGTGATATGTTGCATTTTAAATATGCGTATTTTTCTGATCATTGATTTCCTGTGAGTTGGGAACATTGTGATGAATCTGGGAATGTCAATACATAATGTAATCTTTTCACACAGGTATAGTGACTGTACAATAAACACATACTTTGTCAACTATTTTGAAAGCAAAATAATCCATATCCATTGTGTCTTTAAAAGCATGACATAAAAGGTGAGTGACGTCAAAAAAATGGTGCGATAGGAGACCTCAGCCTCCCTCCTCCCACAAAGATCAACAGTTAGACAGTTATCCACAAACAAAAACAGTTCTGGGAGAGCTCTGGGGTCCACCTAAGAAACTTCAGCAACAGGGAACTCCCTGGTGGTCCAGTGGTTAGGACTCTGTGCTTTCATTGCTGAGGGCCTGGGTTCAATCCCTGGTGGGGGAACTAAGATCCCACAAGCTGCACAGCATGACCAAAAAAGAAAAACAAAAAACAACTTCAGCGACACAGTGGAACAAAAACCTGAAAACAACTGCAAGAAAAGAGGGAAGACAGCTTAATTCTGCCTGCTTCATCCCATCCCCCAAGCCAGCATGGCTCAATGCCAAGGGGAAACTTCCCAACTAGAAAGAGTCTCCTTCATCAGGAAAGGAAGAGTAAGGTGAGTAACTAGCTTCCCCAGCCTTTTGGGACACTGCACAAACATCCCACTTTAGATTCACCCAACCAAGACCTGCAAAGATGAGACATATAGAGATGGCTAGAAACAAGGAAGAAAAGCAAGGGCTACCAGTAGCAGCCATACAGCTAGAGCAATTACAGTTCAAAGTGACCAGCTTTGCAGATAAACCTGACAGATTTGGCCACAGAAGAAACCAATGGCCCAAACAGCCACTGAGGAGCCCTGTGTCATCAGCTTTCACCCCACAGATACTCATCTTCACTGACAACAGCCGCCTGAGTCCCTCCCTGCTCCCTTCCCCACCTCTCACCCTACCAGAGCCGGGGGATTGCACTAACTCAGCCCAGGCCTCTGCAGCTCTGTGAATGCAACACACCAGTCTCGACCTCTGAGTTGAACCCCACCACTGTACGTACATTCAAGGTTAGCCCTTCCAGCTGTGCACTTGCATGCCACTGGCTTGATGCCTGTCACTGGGCTCCACTGCAATACATATACCCAGGAGGAGACTGTGCAGCCACAGGAGAGCACATCAATGACCAGAGCCCATGCAGGTGCTTGTGGGACCAGATTAGACCCTGTCTTCTGTCACTGGCCTGTACCACTGCTCTCACCTGCAGCTAAGCCCCTCCAGCTAGGCATCTGCATGCCCCTGGCCCAGCCCCCATCACTGGCCTTCACTGCCATGCACCCATGGCAAGACCCAGCAGCCATGGTAGTACACAACAACAGCTGGCATCCCACAGCTGTCAGTGAGTTCATAGTTGGCCCCAGCCCTTGCTGCCTGCCCTGGCCCCTATCACTACATATGTATCTGCAACTGGTCCTCACCACTACATAGATACCTGCAGCTGGTCCTCTGTAATCAGCACTGACTCTGGTCACCACCACTGCCTGCCCTGATCCCTAGAAATAAACATACTAAAACTAATGGGATGTTACAAAAGCATTTCTAAGGGGGCTGTTTATAGCAATAAATGTCCACGTTAAGAAAAAAGAAGGATATCAAAGAATCTAACTTTACACTTTAAGGAACTAGAAAAAGAAGAACAAACTAAACCCAATGTTAGCAGAAGGAAATAAATGAGAGACCATAAAAACAATAGAAAAAGTTAATAAAACGAAGAACTGTTTTTTTAAAGATAAACAAAATTGAAAAACCTTTAGCTAGACAAAGAAAAATTAAGAAAAGAGTTAAATAAATAAAATCAGAAATGAAAGAGGAGATATTGCAACTGATACCACAGAAATACAAAAGATCATAAGAGACTGCTATGAACAATTATACACCAACAAACTGGAAAAATTCCTAGAAACCCACTACCTACCAAGACTGAATCATGAAGAAATAGAAAATCTGAATAGACCAAAGAGTAAGGAGATTGAATCAGTAATCAAAAAACTCGCAAGAAACAAAAAAGCCCAGGACCAGGTGGTTTTACTAGTAAATTCTCCCAAACATTTAAAGATAAATTAATGACAATTTTTCTCAAACTCTTCCAAAAAATTAAAAAAGAGGGAACACTAAAAAAATAAAATAAAAGGAGGGAACACTAACAAACACATTTTATGAGGCCAACATTACCCTGATACCAAAACCAGATAAGTAAGGACACTACAAGAAAACTAAAGACCAATATCCATAATGAATATAGATACAAAAATTCTCAACAAAATGTTAGCAAACCAAATTCAACAGCACATAAAAAGATTTTACACCACAATCAATCAGGATTTATCCTTGAGATGCAAGGATAGTTCAACATATATAAATCAATAAATGTGATACACCACATTAATAGAATGAAAGATAAAAATCATATGATCATCTCAATAGATGCAGAAAAAAGTGACAAAATACAACAACATTTCATGATAAAAAATGCTCAACAAATTGGGTATACAAGAAACATACCTCAACATAATAAAGGCCATGTATGACAAACCCACAGCTAACATTATATTCAATGGCAAAAAATTAAAAGCTTTTCCTCTATAATCAGGAGCAAGACAGGGATTCTCACTCTCACTCTTATTCAACATAGTACTGGAAGACCTAGCCAGAGCAATCAGGCAAGAAAAAGAAATAAAAGGCATTCAACTCAAAAAAGAAGCAGCAAAATTATCTTTTTCTGCAGATGATATGATCTGATATGTAGAAAATCCTAATGACACCACCAAAAAAATTGTTAGAACTAATCAATGAATTCAGTAAAGTTGCACAATACAAAATCAACATACAGAATCAGTTGGGCATCTATACACTAACAACAAAACATCCAAAAAAGAAATAAAGAAAATAATCCCATTCACAATAATATCAAAAACAATAAAGTATTTAGGAATAAATTTAACCAAAAAGATGAAAGATCTGTACTGAAAACTACAAAACTCTGAAGAAAGAATATGAAAAAGACACAAACAAATGGAAAATTATGCCATGCTCGTGGATTAGAAGAATTAATATTGTTAAAATGTCCATACTGCCCAAAGTCATCTTTATTTAATGAAATCCCTATCAAAATTTCAACTTCTTTTTTCACAGAAATAGAAAAAAATCCTAATATTTGTATGAAACCACAAAAGATCCCAAATAGCCAAAGCAATCCTGAGAAAGAAGAACAAAGCTAGAGGCATCTGTTTCTGATTTCAAGCTACATGGCAAAGCTATAGTAATCAAAACAGTATGGTACTGGCAAAAAAAAAAAAAAGGACACATAGACCAATGCAACAAAATCAAGTGCCTAGAAATAAAACCTTGAATATATGGTCAACTGATATTTGACAAGGGAACCAAGAAAACTTAATGGGTAAAGATATTCTCTTCAATAAATGAAGCTGGGGAACCTGGGTAATTACATGCATAAGAATAAAATTGGACTCCTATCTTATACCACTTAAAAGAATAACTCAAAATGGATTAAAGACTTGAACATAAGAACAGAAACTGTAAAACTCCAGGAAGATAATGGGAAAATCTCTTCAACAGTGGTCTTGGCAATGATTTTTTGGATATGACACCAGAAACACAGCAACAAAAGCAAAAATTAGCAAGTGGGATTACATCAAACTGAAAAGCTTCTGCAGAGCAAAAGAAACACTCAACAAAATGAAAAGGCAACCTATGGAATGGGAGAATGTATTTGCAAATCACGTATCTGATAAGGGGTTGATATTCAAACTATGTAAAGAACTCATATAACTTAATAGCAAAACAAATGGCTATTATCCAAAAGACAAGAGATAACAAGTGTTGGTGAGGGTGTGGAAAAAAGGGGAACATTTGTGCACTGTTGGTGACAATGCAAATTAGTACAGCCACTATGGAAAATAGTATGGATGTTGCTCAAAAAATTAAAAATAGAACTACCACATGATCCCGCAATCCCACTTCTGGGTATATATACACAGGAAATGAAAACAGGATCTTGAAGAGTTATCTGCATGCCCAAGTTCATTGAAGCATTATTTACCATAGCCAAGATATGGAAACAACGTAAGTTTCTGTCAGAGGATGAATGGATAAAGAAGTTGTGGTATATGTAAACACAATGGAATATTATTTAGCCATGAGAAAGAAGGAAATTCTGAGAACATGGATGAATCTTGAGGGAATTATGCTAAGTGAAAGAAATCAGACAGAGAAAGACAAATACTGTATGATCTCACTTATATGTGGAATCTAAAAGAGCCAAACTCATAGAAACAGAGTAAAATGGTGGTTACCAGGGACTGCGGGTGTGGGGGAAATGGGAGATATTGGTCATAGGGTACAAATTTCCAGTTATAAGATGAATTAGTTCTAGGGATCTAAAGTACAGCATGGTAATTATAGTTAATAATATTATATAATTGGAAGTTGCTAAGACAGTAGATCTTAAATATTCTCACCACAAAAAAGAAATAGTAATTATTTAATGTGATAGAGGTATTAGCTATCTGTGGTGTAATCATTTTGCAATATATAAATGTATCAAATAAATGTATTGCAAACCTTAAACTTACACAATTATATCTCAATATATTTGAGATATATTTGTGAATGTATTTGTGTCAATATATCTCAGTAAAGCTAGGAAAAAAAGCATGACATATAAAGCTTACTTTTCTTATTTTGACATGATGGATCTGTACTGGTTTTTTTTTTAAACACATTGTAGAGTAGTAGTTTCTTTTTTTTATTAATTTATTTTATTTATTTATTTTGGGTTGTGTTGGGTCTTCGTTGCCGTGCGCAGGCTTTCTCTAGTTGCGACGATCAGGGTCTACTCTTCGTTGTGGTGCACGTGCTTCTCATTGCGGTGGCTTCTCTTGTTGTGGAGCACAGGCTCTAGGTGCACGGGCTTCAGTAGTTGTGGAACGTGGGCTCAGTGGTTGTGGTGCACAGACTTACTTGCTCCGCAGCATGTGGGATCTTCCCAGACCAGGGCTCGAACCCATGTCCCCTGCATTGGCAGGCGGGTTCTTAACCACTGCACCACCAGGGAAGTCCCTGTACTGATATTTTTTTAATGTAGAAATTATTCTTAGCTTGCAGGCTCTACAAAAACAGGTGAAGGTCTAGACTTGACCCACACACTGTATTTTACTTACCCTAACCCAAGCCCATTATGGCTATTTTGTTCCCCTTTGCCAGATACTTTCCCAGACTCCATTATAGCAAGGTGTGGCCATGTGATTCGGTTCTGTCCTATGAGACTTACAGAACTATAAGATTTCTAAAGAATTTTCTTTAACCAGAAAAAGAGGGCATTACAGGGAAGAAGTCATTTGCCCTTGCTCCGGGCTTTTGTGTTTGTGGAGAATGTATGAAAAAGTAGCAATTGGTTGGGAGATTGGGATTGACATATATACACTAATATGTATAAAATGAATAACTAATAAAAACCTGCTGTATAAAAAAAGTAGCAATTGGTTCTGTTGCTGCTTCCTTAGCTATGGTCCTGTCCCCATCCCACCTCACCCCAGATTTAGACATAACCCCTCGCCTAGGCACTTACTTAACTCCAGAGAACTCCCTAGCCCCCTTCTGCTATCTGAGGATAGGACGATAAGTCTGCAACCTGGAGATGGCCCTTACCCTAACCTGATGATGCTGATCTCTGACTTTCAGCTTCCAGAACTGTGAAAAATTAAAATCCTGTTGTTTAAAAGCCGCCTAGTCTATGATATTTTGTTATAGCAGCCCAAACAGACTAAAACACTAAGGAAAAAATTGTAGTGCTTGTTGATTTCTTCGGTGTAAATACTCTGTGGCTGATTTCAAACGATGAAAGTGATGTCAGTGAACATGGAGTTAGGAGGAAATGTGCACTACCAGTGCACAGGAGCCAGTAGAAGCTGGGTGCAGCACTTGTAGTGACAACTATGGTGTGGATGTCTGTGTATGTGAGGTGAGTTTTGAGGGGAAGGGAGGACAATTGAGGCACATCACACCTTGAAGAGCTACTGTACTGGGGAGCAAGGCAGGCAGTTCTTGCCCCCTTTTACCCTTGTAGGGAACACAGCTGTTCTCTCCAGCATCTGTCTGATACTATATTTTCTCTCTCCTCTCTGCTTTCTTTCTTTTAATCTCTCCTACTTTTTATTTTTATTACGTGTTGATGCACTAATCTACTTTTGTGAGAGAAAGGTACCTCCTTTGCAAGAATGGCCAATAGGTGGTGAACCGAGCAGTCACCATACACTCAGGTTCAGAGGTTTGCTCTCCTGCTGTGCACACTGAGGTACTTAGAGATTGCTGCATCCACCTGAGAGAAAGCTTGTCCTGGGCTGCTCCCAGATTTGGAGACACTCCTACAGCCTGGGGATTTCACAAGACTGGTACTGGATACAGGACCTTGCATAAAATGATGGGAGAAGTGTAGATCTGCTTTCACCAGTATCAACGTATACATTCCATTCTTAAGGGATTTTTCTTCTTTAAGACTTCTACTCCTTGAAATTTGTCACTAAGGGTTCAGATGTGTACCTTTTTCTTATCTACATAACTTTATCTACATGCGATTTCATGACTATCGAGTTCTAATTAGCAGGACACCTTTGTAAGATTGTAGGTATCTGTGACACAATATATCATATATTATATCCAGGATATAATAATTTCCCCTTGCCCTATGACAGAAGAGGAGAAAGGTAATTTTAAAATGTCTGAGGGACTTCCCTGGTGGCACAGTGGTTAGGAATCCACCTGCCAATGCAAGGGACACGGGTTCGAGCCCTGGTCCAGGAAGATCCCACATGCCGCGGAGCCCACACACCTAGAGCCCATGCTCCGCAACAAGGGAAGCCACCGCAATGAGAAGCACGCGCACTGCAAGGAAGAGTAGCCCCCGCTTTCCGCAACTAGAGAAAAGCCTTCACGCAGCGACAAAGACCCAATGCAGCCAAAAATAAATAAATAAATAAATTTAAATAAATAAATAATGTCAGATTGAGATTGACATGTATACACTAATATGTAGAAAACAGATAACTAATTTAAAAAATGAAACAAAGGGAACTGCTTTGAAAAAAAAAATGTCTGAGAATATATCTGCCTAAGGAGAGAATGTCCTGTATATGATCAGAGTCTCTTGTACAGTTAGTATTTACTAGTTGGAATTTCTAAGGTTTTGAATAATAATTATTATTTGCTGGTGTCAGGTTAGTAAAGTTGTTAGACATATGACCCAGTTAATAGCAAAAGATAATCCAAAAACCAATCAATTATTCCCAAGTGCCTACTATGGGCAGAGTGGTTAAGGGTTTAGACTTTGAAATCAGAGGAGTACAGGTGCCAATCCCAGAGGTTAATTAACCGTGTGACCTTGGGCAAATTGCTTTAACTCCCCAGGTGTCATTTTCCTTATCTATAAAGTGGGGATAATAATAATATTTACTTCATGAGGTTGCTTAAGGATTAAATGAGATCATTCATATAAAACCCTTAGCCAGTTTCTGAATTTCCCCTATCCATCCATTCCTTCAACAAAGAGAAATACTTACCATGTAGCAGGCTATGGGCCCATAATAAGAGCTCAGTGACTATTAGTTATTATTGTTGCTGCTAAGTTCTCATCAGGGGTTTAGTAAGCACCCTGGGCCAGAAAGATGCACAAGAAACCCATGCTGCTGTCACAGAGATTTCAAGGTTTTAAAATGACTTTTAACTTAATGTTCTCATGCTTCTCCAATTCTCCACAATTCCTCAAAGATCAGCAATTTCACTTGCAAATATCCCAGAAGATCTGGCTTCCTGGGTGTGTGACCCATGTAGTCACACTGGGCCTCACACTCAGAAAGTCCCCATGTTTGGTTTAGTGCCCTACTATTGCTTTCTGGAAGTTCTCAAATTTTTTCAACAAGGGCCCTACATTTTCTTTTTTTTCACTAGACCTTACAAGTTATGGAGCCTGCCTGGGATGTAATGTTTCTAGGTCCTATAATCCAGAATTCATTTAGAACAACCAGGTATTCTCCAGCTACTTCTCAGACTTCTGTTCCCTTACTATTTTGGTCTGTACTGCTTTGATTATAAGGAACAGAATCCTCTTGATTAAAGGAAGAATAAATATAAGGAATTAGTCGTCAGATTTAAGGAGGCCCTTACTCACAGGAGCTGACCCTGCCCTTGCACAGCCCTGAGAGTGAGTGTCCCCTTAAATTTTGTGCCCAAGACCTCACTCGCCTCACCCTCACCTGGCCATGCTGTGGTCCTTGGTGGAGCACAAGGCCCAAGAAAGAGGCCACCAAGGAATTAAATATCCGAGAGCAAGGAAATAAAAATTCCCTCTCCTCCATCCTTCAGTCCCCACTAGGACTTTCTATGGGCTGAGTCCAGATGGAAGTCAGAGGTCCTGACCATAGAGGTCAGCCCAGAGCCTGGTGGAGAGGCTGAGTGGCTCTAAAGAGGCAAACAGAGACTACCCAGCACAGGTTGGGAACAGGACAGCAGACAATAAAGCTTTTCTAGTGTTATCACCATTATGTATGCTATGTGTTTTAGTTCAGTTTAGAAACACTAAATTACTTTTAAGCTTTGCTATTTCATTTCTGTTAAGTAAAAAAAAAAAAAAAAAAAAGGTTTTTAAGATTTGTCCAGATGAGTCAGGATTCAGCCTCCTGACAAGTCTAATACTCAATGTAGGGCAGCTCATATGTGGAAGGTGACCTCCTCAGAGACAGCCATTTAACTGGCTCCTGACAGCAACAATTATGACTAATGGATCTATTCAGTGGCCATCATGCCCTGTAACCACACCAGTTAGGAGTTTTACAACCTTTATAGCCTACCCTAATTTCTCTCCTTTTCCTCCCCCTATCTATTTTTTTTAATATAGATGTTGCTTTATATCAAAACATAAAAAATAGAAATATGAAAACAATAGTTAGCCATTGCTTCTTAGCACTGGAAGTATTTTCTTGCACAGCATAACAATGCTGGCAGATAATGCAACTTTGCTTATATCAATACACATTTATAGAATGTTCCCTCTTGATTGACATTTCCATCTTAATAGGTTAAGAGGATGTCCTTCATCTTGCTTCTCTTTTTGTATCTATTTGTTAAAATGAAGTCATTAAAGATCAGATAATTCTTGGGTTATTTTCTCCTTTATGATGAAATGTTGTAAGTATTCAGTAACGAACTCTCAAAGAAAGGAAAACAAAAAGAACTTTGTTATTACCATTTAATACCTCATTCTAAAAAATACTAAAAAGAGATGCAGCTAAAAATGGATTTCTTGGGGGGCTTCCCTGGTGGCGCAGTGGTTGAGAGTCTGCCTGCCGATGCAGGGGACACGGGTTCGTGCCCCTGTCTGGGAAGATCCCACATGCCACGGAACGGCTGGGCCCGTGAGCCATGGCCACTGAGCCTGCGCGTCCGGAGCCTGTGCTCCGCAAGGGGAGAGGCCACAACAGTGAGAGGCCCGCGTACCACACACACACACAAAAAAAGGATTTCTTGGGACTTCCCTGGTGGCACAGTGGTTAAGAATCTGCCTGCCAACTCACAGGACACGGGTTTGAGCCCTGGGCCAGGAAGATTCCACATGCTGCTGAGCAACTAAGCCTGTGTGCCACAACTATTGAGCCTGTGCTCTAGAGCCCGTGAGCCAAACTACTGAGCCTGCATGCCACAACAACTGAAGCCCACGTGCCTAGAGCCCGTGCTCCGCAACAAAAGAAGCCACCACAGTGAGAAGCCCACGCACCGCAATGAAGAGTTGCCCCCGCTCGCCACAACTAGAGAAAGCCCACACACAGCAACAAAGACCCAACACAGCCATAAATAAATAAATAAATTTATTTTTAAAAAATGGATTTCTTCACTACCATATTAAATAAGAAAATGCATTTATTTACAAGAAGCTATGCAATTAAATCATATTTCCCTTAGAAATTATTAGAGAGACTTGGCTCTCCCAGAAAGAGTAACAGGTGAAAAAGGTGCACGCCCTCTTCCCTGTCTAAACGCACTGAAACCTTTTCTAGTGGCATCTATAAACAACTGAAAAAAAATGAACAATTTGGCTCCACTGCAGTTATCTACATCAGAATGATCTCTTTGATAAATACAGTGAAGGAAGTATTCCTTCTCTATTAGGAAGATGCGTAGTCTGGTTTTCATTTTGGTTTGATGTTTTGTTTTTGTTTTGGAGGGGTTTTTGATTTCTTTATTCTTTGGAAGTCCAAAGTTTTCCACACACAATCTTGCCACAGATGAACCCCAAAGCATCCCTATCACAAGAGTGACCATGTGCAAAAAGTATTCAGCTATCAGTTGTAAAGCACCTAAAAGATAATTGGAATTTCTATAGTTGTTTCCTTGGTGATTCCTCCTTTTTGTCTTCTCAGGGATGTTCCTAGACCCCAGGCTAACATCACAGAATTATAATGAAAGACTCCATTGTCAGGGATGTGGCCAAAAGCGTGGGATTAATTTTGGATAGGGTTAAAACACAAGAGATGAGACACTTATTGGATAGTTTTTCTTTTACAGTTTAAATTCTCAATTATAAAATTATATAGCATACATTTCGTCCATTCCTTCTGGGTTAATAAATCTGTAGACTTTCCTTTAACTTTAAGAGCCTGTCAATGAAAATTATGTCAGATAATTTCAATCTCAAATGAATGAGTGAATGATTTTTAGCTTTTCCTAAAGTGTATAGACTAAGATTACTTACCAGAATATTTTGAGTGGTATGGAAGATTTAATTTTTAATTAATTAAGATGACAGTATGAGACATAACACAACACACGTATTTCACACAAGCATGTTTTCAGTGACTATATAGGACAGACAAAGAAAGAAAAACTAGTTAGCGGTAGATTCTTAAGTTGATTCACATGTAATTACTAGTAGCTTCAGAGAACAACGCAGGAAGCAACTACCAAATTTTCCTAAATATAAAGGGACCTCGAAATTAAATCAATCCCTTATTTTCCTAATGAGAAGATACAAAAATAGTGAGGTGTTAGGTTTTTTTGCCCTACTAGAATATATAATATTTTAGAAACTTTGAAGACATAGTAAAAATCATTTAATAATTTATTTACACATACATGTATACATATTTATAATAACATGTTATCTAATATTATTTTAGGATGTTTTCCTACTCATATATATTCATTAAACAATTTGATTCAAATTCTTCACAGGCATCTCCATCATCAGTATTTTTGTCACCAAGAGAGCCACATTTAAAATCATCACAATTTTCTAGCACACCATTTTCACTTCCATCTAAGTTGCTTAATACTAAGTATTGAATCTGTATGTGAGCTATAATTGGACATTTTATTCTAAGTCATAAATATCTATGTAAGGAAGATTAAGGCAGTTATTTTTATTCATACTATATGTAATATTCATGATATTCACCAAATAACTACTTAATAGAATGCTTAATAGTACAGGTAACTAATTTAAACAATCGGAGAGTATTACAGGATTTTTAACAACAAGAACAAAAACCAGCAGTTTTCTGATCTATACTCTTCATCCCTGATTCCAAATTTCTAGTGGCCACTGCTTTCAAGTCTGTTAGGGTTTTTTTTTTTCTCTCTCTTAGTATTTACCTTCCTATTTCTAAGTGGGTTATTCTAGAATTTCTTGATTTTTCAAAAAAAGTTTTAGATAATATCTACTGACTTCCTACTTTGAAAGATGAGGATTTAATCTCTCTTATATAGGTCTCCCTCTGCCAGCTTCTCTCTCTCTCTGTCCCTCTCTTTCTCCATCTTTATAATGTTGTATCACAATTTGGAGTTAAATCAATATTCAGTGTTTACTTTATTATGCTTATATTACGATTCACAAATGAGCCACCTTGTTTGCTATAACAACATTTTCATTATTGTACGGTATTTTTGTTTTTCTTTCCTGGCATTAATCATTGCCTCATTTGTTTTCATTTGCTTTGTCTTCTATGTACCTCTTACTTATTCACCCTCAAACTTTCAAGGAAAACTGTAAATCTTTGTTCAATATGTCTAAACACTTTAGTTAATCTGTTGCAATATATGTTTCATTTCCTATGGGGAAAAATCCCTCCTGAATCTCTTTGTCTTTTTGTGTCATCTTGGGACCTCCTGTCATCATGATGATCATCATCATCCTCCTCCTCACCATCATCAAAACACTCTTCACTTCTTTCCTCTGGTAGATCTCCTTTTCTCCTGCCCCCCACATCTTCTTTCTCAGTTTACATTCTCCTAGCTTTCTAAGAAAGGAAAGGAGATAAAGGTTTTGAAATCTTGCATTTTGAAATGTCACATTTTCCCCATGTTGATTGATAATTTAGCTAGGTATAGAATTCTTGGTGGAAATAATTTTACCTACAGTTTTAAATGCATTGCTCCATTATCTTCTGGGGTGCTATTGCAAAATCTGAAGTTATTGTGATACCCAATTATTTTCATGTAACTTGTGTTTTGTCTTTGAAAGTTTTAGGATTTTTCTCTTTATCCCTGATATTCTAATATTTTATTTGGATGTATCTTAGTGTTAGTCTTTTCTCACACTTTGTTGGGCATAGCATGAAAAAGGCACAGTGTGTCCTTTCAGTCAGGAAATGCAAATCCATCAGCTCTGGAAATTTGTCTTGAATTATTTCTTTGATAATTCTTTCCCACCATTTTCTCTGTTTTCTTTTTCTGTTAGTCAGATGTCGGACCTTCTAGCTAGTTTCATTCATTTAAAATGTATTTTACAGTGTGTTCTTCTGGGGTGATGAAAAAGTTTGGAAACTAGAGGGAGAGGATTGTACAACATCATGAGTTCACTAAAACCACTGAATCGGGGCTTCCCTGGTGGTGCAGTGGTTGAGAGTCTGCCTGCCGATGCAGGGGACGCGGGTTCGTGCCCCGGTCCGGGAAGATCCCACATGCCACAGAGCAGCTGGGCCCATGAGCCATGGCCGCTGAGCCTGCGCGTCCGGAGCCTGTGCTCCACAAGGGGAGAGGCCACAACAGTGAGAGGCCCACGCACCGCAAAAAAAAAAAAAAAAAATCCAATCTAACCATTAGATCTTTGCTAATATGATAATTTAGAAGTGATATTCCAGTTTGTTTTAATTTGCATTTCTGTTTCTGTAAATAAGATTAAGCATCTTTTTTTTTTTTTCCTGTGGTACGTGGGCCTCTCACTGCCGTGGCCTCTCCCGTTGCAGAGCACAGGCTCCAGACACGCAGGCTCAGCGGCCATGGCTCGCTGGCCCAGCCGCTTCACAGCATGTGGGATCCTCCCAGACCGGGGCACAAACCCGCGTCCCCTGCATTGGCAGGCAGACTCTCAACCACTGCGCCACCAGGGGAGTCCTGGGATTTGTTTTAATGTAAGTTATGAGGTACAGATCCAAATTTATTTTTCCTTATTTTTTTCTAGATGTCTATTAGTAGACTGCACACCGTTTATTACATAAATCATCTTTCCCATTGATTGGAAATGCTGCTTCTATAATTTACTAAACTCTATTTCTGAATGTTCTCATTTGATCCATTATTTCTTTTAAATATATAAAAGAGTGAGGTTATCCCACATTCTATACTTCTCCTACATTTTCTTAGATATTGTTGTTTGTTTCTTTTAAAAATAAACTTCAGGATCAGATTGGCTAACATAAAATCCTCTTTGTCTTTTTATTGAATTGACCTCTGCCTGACAGTGGTCTTCCTATTAAAGAATATGGTAAGACTTTCCATCTGTACAAGGTTTTAGGGGGGCTTCAGTTGCAGTTTAAAGTTTTTTTTCAAATAGATTTTGCAATTTCTTGTTAAGTTTTTTCAAAGATTGTTTATATTTTTTGTGGTTTTTGTAAATAGAGTCTTTTTGTCCATTATATCTTTTAAATAGCTAGCTGATATATGTTAATAAACTTGCTGTTCATTTCTGCATATTAATTTCATGCTCAGCCAACTTAGTGAATTGCCTTATCATCTAGAGTAGTTTTTCAATTGCCTCAAGTGTTTCAGGAATGCAACAGCAACACTGATGAGTAATTATCATTTTGCCTCCTCCCTTTCCATTTTTTATACTTCTCAATTCTATCTCCTTTCTAGCTGTGATGGCTACCATCTTCAGAAATGTTGAATATCAGTGACAGTAGTTTTTTTTTTTTTTTTTGCAGTACGCGGGCCTCTCACTGTTGTGGCCTCTCCCGTTGCGGAGCACAGGCTCCAGACGCGCAGGCTCAGTGGCCATGGCGCATGGGCCCAGCTGCTCCACGGCATGTAGGATCTTCCCAGACCAGGGCACGAACCTGTGTCCCCTGCATCGGCAGGCAGACTCTCAACCACTGCGCCACCAGGGAAGCCCGCATCTATTACCATCTTAATGGAAGTATTTTTAAAGAAAGAATTTATGTTACATTTTATAAATACCTCTGTATAGAGATGCTATGATTTTTATGTTTTGATCTATTAATATAACCAGTATAGTAACAATTTTCCAATTGTTAATTGCATTCTTGCATTCTTGCAATTAACTCCTCTTCATAATGATGTAGTATTCTTCTAATGAGCTGCTGGAATATATATATATATATACATATATATATATATACATATATACATATATATATGTATATATATATATATTTAGAGAGAGAGAGGGAGAGATTAAATATGGTTGGTATGTAATTCTTTTCTACCTGTGTTATACTGTGGTATTGATATAATCCTCTCCATAAAAATTTTGTTTTTCTATGTTCTGCAACATTTTGTATAACAATAGAGATGTCTTTTCCTCAAGAATTTGGTAGAATTCCCTTGTAAAACCATCTCAGCCTTGTGATTTGCAAGGGGCTCGAATAACTGATAATTTTCTCAAATTTTTTTTCACGGTAATTTGTCTGTATAGATTTTTTGATTCTTTTCTGGGCTTAGATTTGTAAATTATAGTTTCCTATGAAGTTATTCATTTCATCCATATTATTAAATTTATTTCCTTACTGTGGTAGATTGTTACACTAATGGCCCCAACTAATCTGCCTCATGGCATCCATGCCCTTGTTTACTCCTTCCCCTACTGACTGGGCTTGGTTAGCTGGCTGATCTGGTGAATGGGACAGGACACCAGCAAATGTGACACAAACAGAGGTTTGTCAGACACGTCACACGGGGGCTTGCCTGGAACACTGCCTCTAGCAGCTGAGGAAGCATGGTTGAGTCTCCTTGAGGAGCAAAGACCTCGTGGAAAGAGAGGTCCAGTTATCCCAGCTGACTCTCTGAATGCTGCTGCATGAGTGAGCCTAGTCATAACCAGAAAACAAAAATCCTCTAGCAAACCCACAGTCATTATTTTAAACCACTAAATTTTTTTTTTTTTTTTGCGGTACACGGGCGTCTCACTGTTGTGGCCTCTCCCGTTGCGGAGCACAGGCTCCGGACGCGCAGGCTCAGCGGCCATGGCTCATGGCCCCAGCCGCTCCGTTGCATGTGGGATCCTCCCGGACCGGGGCATGAACCCCTGTCCCCTGCATCGGCAGGCGGACTCTCAACCACTGCGCCACCAGGGAAGCCCTAAACCACTAAATGTTTTTTAATTTTATTTATTTAATTAATTTATTTTTGGCTGCATTGGGTCTTCATTGCTGTGCTCGGGCTTTCTCTAGTTACAGCGAGTGGGGGCTACTCTTCGTTGTGGTGTGTGGGTTTCTCACTGCGGTGGCTTCTCTGGTTGTGGAGCAGGGGTTCTAGGCATGCGGGCTTCAGTAGTTGTGGCACGTGGGCTCAGTAGTTGTGGCACGTGGGCTCAGTAGTTGTGGCACGTGGGCTTAGTTGCTCCACGGCTTGTGGGATCTTCTCAGATCAGGAGTTGAACCCGTGTCCCCTGCATTGTCAGGCATTCTTAACCACTGCGCCACCAGGGAAGCCCTAAACCACTAAATTTTAAAGAGATGTGTTGCACTTCCCTTAATGAAATCATTAAGGACCTCTTAGAGAGAGATGATACCCTGTTTTGTCCAAATTGGTAATGAACAAAATTCATTTTCATATTAAGGCTATGACATAGCTAGGGCAAGGTAAGACAGTAATAACACGTTTCAGGTATATAGTTGTTTGTGGATTATAAAATGTTTTCATATGCATTATTTATCTCACCAGTTCTCCATCATAATCCTGAATTAAGACTCTAAGGAACATAGAGACTCAGTTGCAAAGCAAGATTTAGAACACAAGTCTACAGACATCCATTCCAGTACTTTTTCTAATTATTATGCCAGGTTCTGTCCTCTATTTTATTCTTATAAATGAAGTATAAAGCGCAGGAAAATGTTTTACTTTGGAAACACAATAAATAGGTCAAGGATGAAAGAGATTAAAAATTAAATTCTCTTATGGGACACAGTTGATATTTTCTAGAGTATTCACACTTTATGTTCACTGTCTCATGTAGCCAACAGTTTAACCTACCATTCTTCCTTATAATTACCGCATTGAGTTTCTTATCTCTAGAGCTGAGTCTGGAGATGTAAAGTGAGATCTGGCCTGGAGGAACGGATTTGGAAATCAACAGGTGATAATAAAAAACTTAGGATTAGATGAGATAATCCAGAAAAAAACGTGCTCTAGGAAGAGAATAGAAATAAACCAAGGATGAAAGCCTGGGTGAAAGCAATTAGAAGGGTAGTTGGAAGAAGAAAAGTCTAAAAAACAGAATGAAAAGGAAGAGCAAGAGTGAAAAGAGAAAACCATAAGAAAAATGTGTTCTTGAAACGCAGGGAGTCGAGAACCTCAAGAGGCTGTCAACATCAAAGTCTTCAGAGAGAAAAGTAATTATAAAGAATGGAAAGTATCCATTGGAATTAGCAACAAGACCATCACAGGCAGATTTGGCAGGACTGATGTCACTGGATGTAGTGTCTGTTTTGTGCCCAGCAAGGCTTTTCTGCCCTCATCTGGCAACAGATCACAGCATCTCCCCTCCCTGGCTGTAAGAGGTAGGCATAGGTTCAATAGTAAGCATCTGACCTACTGGGCCAATCTGAACCTTTGCCTGGGATCTTACTGTCTGGAACTAGTGAGGAAAACACCCTTTTTTCTTTTGGATAATGAAAATATTAGAATGAAGTCAAAATACAGAGATATGTAGAGCCGAGAGATGAGCAACATGAAAGACTCTGTGAAAGACTCATCTGTGTTTCAGCCAATGGATCCAGTCATCCCTGATGTCAGCCCTGTCTCCTTCTCCTGAAACTTAATTCTCTTGTCTTAATTCTATGAGCTTCCTCAATGTCCTTCCAATAATTTCCACCGCTTCTCTCTTTTATTTTTTTAGTAACAAAAGAATTAAGATTAATAGGTAGAAGTCAGATTGTAATTGGTTTAAAAATGAAAGATATAAAATACCTCAGAATAACCATAATAAGAAATGGACAGGAACGATATAAATAAAACTGCAAAATTTTACTGAAGAACATAAAAGAAGACTTGAATAAATGGGAAGTCCTACCACATTCCTGGATAACAATGACTATTATAAAGATGTCAGTTCTTCTCAAATTAATTTATAGGTTTAATGCAGCTCCAATCAAAATCCAAATAGGATATCTTTTGGAGCTTGAAACGGTGATTTTAAAGTTGATTAGCTAGCATAAATAGAGAAGAGCCAAGAAATTTTGAAAAAAGACAATTGATGAAGGGAACAGTGAACACCTACTGGGTGCCCTCCCTGACTTAAAGAATTCAATAGGGATGCCTCTGTAATTGTCTCTCCTGTTCAAAGTGATCTTTGCCTCTGGGCACAGTTGATTGGTCCGTGGATATTCTCTCTTTTTCCTAAAGCAACTTTAATAAATTTTTGTTACTTGTAGCTAAAAAAAAGTATTATATGGATTTTCCCCACAATGTATTAAAGTATATTAAAACAGTACATAAAACAGGATACTACTAGCATAAATGTGCATAGCATACCTTTTGAACAGAATAAATAGCCATAAATAGATACCATTACTTATAAAAATGATGTGAATAACAAAGTTGTTATCACATTGTAATGTGCAAAAGAAAAATTATTCAATAAATTGACAAGCTGTGGTAAGTTAAATATGTCAATTTATTTACAACATATGTTAAAATAAATTCCAGGTGTTAAATGTGAAAAGTGTTCAATGTAAGGTAAACAGAGAAATATTAAAACATGTACCTGAAACATAATCAATGTTTGCCAAAGTCTGATTTAAAAGGTAAAAGAATATTTAGGGAACTATTTAAACTATTTACTTGTTCTTGAGCTGAACGAAGAATTGTCTAAGCATAAAATAAATGGGCTAAATCACAAAGGAATCAAAATCAAAGATTTGACTACATGAAAAATTTAAAAGAAACCATCAAAAATTGAGAAGTAGATTACAAAGTAAAAAATATCTGACACACAGTGATTAGCAGTTTAAATCAGGAAAACACTGAAACTTTAATGGAAGAAGGTGCAGCAACAATGTATAGACAAATCTCAGATGCAGAAATATAAATGATCAATATATATGTGAAATGATTCACTGTTAGTAGTTACAAAATAAAACATCAATGACATATCACTTTATTCTACCAAAAAAACAAAGACTCTAAAATATATTAAATTTAAGGCTGATGAGGTTGTTTCAAAATAAGCATAGTCATACCCTCCTATTGAGAGTCGAAATTGGTTTGGGGTTTGTTTTGGGGGGGCGGGGAATAATTGGCAATATATCAAGAACTTTATAAAATGTCCATAGTCCTTTTCCCAAATTCTCCTTCTAGGAACCTAACCTACTATAATTATTAAAGGCACAAATTGTAGCTCCTGCCCTCAAAAGCATAAATATGTGTGAAAACATAAAGCTGACAGCCAGAAGGAAAGGGGAGGGAGGAAGGTGTGGGTGGCATTAAGCCCCTGGTTCTAGTCCTTGAGGTTCTTATAACACTCCTGGTTCGTCAGGACCAGCCTGTGTCCTGATCAAGTGTATTGCAGTAAACTCACTGATCGTTTTTCGGTTTCCCTCTTTGTCTCTCTGTCTCTGTCTGTCTCTGTTTCTCTCTCTCTCTCTCCCTCTCTCTCTCTCTCTCTATATATATATTTCCCCCCCTCCCTTTTGCCTGCTTTTTGCCTAATCCTGCTGTGATTAGATCTCTGTTTAGACATCACTTTTTAATCAAGAAGCCCTGTTAGTTGCTGGTATGGGGCGTTGGCTAAAAAATTTTGTTATGGTTATCTTAGCTTGGGAAAAAGGAGAAAGAAAATCCATGTTGAACATGTTTTGATTTGGAATATACTGTTTTGGGTAAGTGAATTAGAGATAATATTTTACTGGTCAGCAAGACCTGGTCACAAAATATTTTCATTCCTAACATTAAATATTGTTACCGTTAAGTTAGCTATAACAGCAAATCAGTAATATTTAAGCTCTAGCTCCTCTAAGTGGTTCTCAGGATTAAATATAAATAAGCTCATATTTATTTTTAGTTAACTAATTTTTAAATAAATTACATGCAGTAAAGTACACACATCTTAGTGTAGTGTACAGTTTATGAGTTTGACAATTGTATATACCTGGGAAACTAACACCCCAATTGGGATGTAGAATTTTTCCATTACCCCAGATAGTTCCTTTGTGCCTTTTTAGTTAATCCCTCCATGAGGCAGCTGCTGTTCTGATTTCTATCACAATCCATTAGTTTTACATGTTCTTGAATGTCAAAGAAGTAGAATCATATAGCACACACTCTTATATGTTTGACTTCTTTTGCTCAACCTGTTTTTGAGATTCATCCATGTTGTTGTATATGTGAGTAGTTCATCCTTTTTTCTTACCAGTTTTCCAGTGTAGCATATATACAACTTGTTTATCCATTTTATCAACTCTTATGTTGGTAGATTTATAGATTTCCTGTTTATGGCCATTTTAAACATTCCCTGAGATTTCTTTTTTCTTTTTTTTTTTTTGCGGTACGCGAGCCTCTCACTGTTGTGGCCTCTCCCGTTGTGGAGCACAGGCTCCGGACGCGAAGGCTCAGCGGCCATGGCTCACAGACCCAGCCACTGCGCGGCATGTGGGATCTTCCCGGACCGGGGCACGAACCCGTGTCCCCTGCATCGGCAGGCGGACTCTCAACCACTGCGCCACCAGGGAAGCCCGAGATTTCTTTTTGTAAACATATGTTTCCATGTTTCAAATTTAATTAAAAACCTAGAAGTTGAGTAACTGGATCATAGAATAGGTGTATTTTTGTCTTTATTGGAAACTGCTAAACAGTTTCCCGAAGTGTTGATAAGATTTTACACTCTAACTAGAAATGTATGCAAGTTCTAGTTACTCCACATCCACACCAAGATCTGATGTTGTCAGTCCTTTTAATGTTTGCCATTTTGGAAGTATGAAATGGTGTCTCATTGTAGTTTTAATTTGTGTCATCCCGAAGACTAAGGATGTTGAGCACCTTTTCTAGGTTTCTATTCTGGAGTCCTTAGGGTGTGGTCTTCATTCTCATTCTTACAAAATGGCTGCAGGGGCTCTAACTGTCACTCTGAATTGTAGGCTGAAGAAAGAACAAAGAATCCAGGTCCTGAAGTCATGCATCTATTGAGTCTTTCCCAGAAGCCCTGTTTACTGGCTTCTGCTTACATCTCATTGGTCAGAATTATGTCACATGGTCACTCCAATCTGCAAGGAAGGCTGGGAAAGCCTTCGGTTTTAAAAGTGAGTGTTCTGGGTATCTACTGCTGTGCAACGAACCAACTCAAAACTTAGTGGCTTAAAACAAAAACATGTGTTTTTCTCACAAATATGACAATTGGGCAATGCTCATCAGAAATGGCCTGTTTCTACTCTGCCTGACATCCATACAACAGCAGTTGTTGCTGGCTTTCAGCCAAGAAGAGTCACACAGTTGGAACTGTGGTTAGAACACCTACACATGACTTTTTCATGTGGCTGCTTGGCTTCCCACACCATAATGGCTGAGCCCCAAGGGTGAGGGTCCCAAGAGAGACTTAGGTGGAAACCATATTGCCTTTTATGACTTAGGCCTGGAAGTCACACAGCATCACTTCTCTATTCATTGTGGCAAACACAAAAGACTGCTCAGGTTAAAAGGGAGGGGAAATAGAGTCTACATCTTAATGTAAGGGTGGCAGGTTCTGGAAGAGAATGTAGGATCAAAATATTGGTGTGGCCATTTGGGGGAAATATCTGTTACAGCTGGGCATGTTACTTGCCCCCATCCAAAGTGGGGTTCTCTTAACAGAAAAGATGTGGTAAATAGATATTGGGTAAGCAAAGTGAGTTTCTGTCATGTTCTTTACATATATCACATTATAATTGTTTGCTTTGCCACTATACTATAAATCTTCATGAGGGAGCAGTCAGGTTTGTCTGTCTTGCCAATTATTGATTCCTTGTGGCCTAAAGCAAAAAAGAGGTATTTAGGAAATATTTGTCAATGAATGATTATTAAATCAAATAAAAATATAGAGAGATTATCTGTTTTAGAAAATAAACTGTGGTGCAAACATTGGGAAAGAAGGAAAAGATTGACATCTTAAAAGTCAATAACCTACAAAAAGTCTAATAAACATATATGCTAAGGATTAAAATAAATTTTCTCATTCCACCTTTTAAAATAGATCACAGGGCTTCCCTGGTGGTGCAGTGGTTGAGAGTCCGCCTGCCGATGCAGGGGACACGGGTTCGTGCCCCAGTCCGGGAGGATCCCACATGCCGCGGAGCGGCTAAGCCTGTGAGCCATGGCCGCTCAGCCTGCGCGTCCGGAGCCTGTGCTCTGCAACGGGAGAGGCCACAACAGTGAAAGGCCCACATACCACAAAAAAAAAAAAAAGATACTAATATAGCAAAAAAATTAAAAAAAAATTTTTTTAATAAAAATAAAATAGATCACAAAACAAAATATCGCCTTCTCAATTAGAAATCTGTGCCTGAATAAATGGCTGTCTGATTACTATGTGGAAAGAAGTATCTCTTAAAAAGGGATAAAGCATGCTTTGGGGAGATGATCAAGGACTTCTAGACAGTCTGCATGATTGTTGTTTATATTTTTTCAAATTGATTTAGAATACCCAACCGCTGGCCATGATTTGCTACCGCTGGGGACAGCTTAGAGACTGCAACCTCCCTAACCCTTCCTGGATCGGTACTGAGGTCAAGAACTTGCTCGTTGGGTAAGCTTTCTCTTCTTCATCCTTAAATACATTGTTGGTTCAAGTGGCTTAAAATCTTTTCTGACTTATTTTCTTTGATATGTTTAAATCTTTTTATTGTTTTTATAGTTTTATAATCCCTTTCCAGGAGATCTTCAAAGTTCTTTTTTTATTTTGCTAGTCCATTTAAAAACTAGTTTACCATTAACCATGATCTTGCATGGTACATTCCTTAGGACTCTGTGTGACAAACATTCTCCTGCTGTGATCTTTTTTAACATGCAAATCTAATCATGTTAGTCCTTTGCTTGGATTATTTCAGTGGCTTCCCATCAGCACAGAAAAATGTATACTTCTTAGCATGACATATAAGGCCCTTCAGGAGCTGACTCCTCATCTCCCACCCCTGTGCTCCCCTCAGACTGCTGGGCACACCGTGCTCCCTCCTGTCTGTGCCTCCCCACCGCCTCCCTGCCTAGTGTCTTTCCAGGCTGAGAGAAGAATATCTGTTCAGTGTTTCCTCCAGTTTCCCTGCCCCTTGTCCACGGGGAAAAACTCTTACCTTTCAGTCTCATCTGAAGCATTAACTCCTTGTGGACCCCGTTCCTGAGCTCCCCTCACAGATTGGGTGCATTTTCTTGGTCTTGGTCTCCATATATAATCTGAATTAAACTGAAAACCAAAAAAAAAAAAAAAAAACTTTTCTTCATAGCAAGCAGTTTTACACATAATCTCGGTGGAATAAACCAAGCACCATAGTTTCTTTAAATGGCATTTATTATTCTTTCCTCTTCCCATATCTTTTTTGTAGGAGTAGGGAGGTACCAGGGGGAGAAAGGCATCCTCCTCCTTTGCCGGCTCCTTTTGTACTTAGTATTGGCCAAAGAAGGAGCAGACAGGTGGAGAATGGGGATGCTCCTCATGGAAAGCCAAAGTGGAAGAGGTCACTCTTTCTTGGAGTGGCTTCTGAAAGATTTATCCACCCAGCTGGGTGCAGGTGTGATTTGGGAAGTGATAGAAGAAGCTTGGACTCAAGCCCTGCTGATACACTTCCTATCTTCTTCCTGGCTTCCCATCTTCTATCTGCCTCCTTCATCAGCTTTTAGGGTATCCTTCCCCACCTGCCCAGGGGACAACCCACCCATCTTCTCTGTCCTCTGGGCCCCCTGCCTTGATAGAAGGTCCTTTTTAGTGTGGTGCTGCCACAACAAAGCTGTTACGATGATTGAAGGGAAAAGGCCAACAGACAGACAACAGAAGGTTTCTTTAACATCCATGGATACAGAAACAGTCAGACAAAGCAGGAAACAACATAGGGCGCTTGTAGTTGGATTTACAGACTTTTCAGGTTCCCTATTGTGCCCATCGTGAAGAGTGAGACATCTCTTCCATTCTCACAGGGAATTTCCAATCTTCCCTCTGCCTGATTTTCTGGAGACGCCAATTGTCATGTCTGCTCTCCAGCTGCAAGCAATTGATGCAAATTAACCTCAGCACATTCTGGAGTGTTTATTGGGAGACCAAGTGAGCTGATTTTCCCAGTAGACGGTCTTATAACAGCCCAGATTTCAGGTTTGCTTTTGTTCGGTCCATTTCTATGCGTGGTGTTTCCACACTTATTAGGGTTATCCCTGCATCATTGTGAGGGACATAGCATGTTAGTAGCAAGGGGTCTGGAGTCAGATCACCAGGGCTTGAATTTTAGGGTGATCATTCATTCTGGTTTTCCCAGGACTGAAGAGTTCCATGGAGATGCAGGACTTGTCAGTGGATACTTCTGGACAAACCAGACAGTGGGTCACCCTAGGCCTTTGCTACTTACTAGCTGTGTGAACTAACTTCCACAAAGTATTTAACCTCTCAGGGCCTCAGATTGCTCAGGCCTAGAATGGAGGTAATAATAATATCCTAACATCATGGAAGTATTATTTGGGTTAAAAAGTTAATATTTGTAAAGTGCTTATAACAGTTTCTGGCATACATAAGTGTTTGTTAAATTAAAAAATTAAGAAAGTCATAATTTTCCCCTGGGCAAAATCTCAGTGTCCATGCATTGCTTGTATTTTCTGCCATTATTTTAGGGACTCACAACAGTGAGTTTCTCATTTCTCTATGCATTTGCATATACATGTAGAGACATTCTGACTAATCAAATTTTTACTGTCAGATTTTCACATGTAACAATACATACTCAAAAACAACATTTTCATAGTAATGTTGAATGACAAAATGGTATTATGTAAAGTGATGTGAATAATAAAGAAGGACGGCTGATTGTTAAGAATGTCCTCCAAACCCCTGACCCTCTTTCCTTTCTACTCTCTTGCTATTTTGAACAAAGCTCCATTATAGTAATTACTGTATTGTATTAGAATTGTATGTCTATTACCACAAGAGAGAGGATGTGCAAGGGGTAGCACGTGCACAAAGGGAGTGCCTGCACTGCAGCTGACAGAAGGGAAGGAAAAGACAGCGTGGTCAGGGGGCTGTTAACACCAGAAGCGAGAGACCCAGTGATTAGCAGACCCCCACCCGTCAGTATAGCCACACCTCCTCCAATGGAGGGGAGTGGCTAATCTAATCTAGATTCTAGAGAAGGCAATAGGAAGTGTTCACTCCCAGAGTCCACCAAAATGAAAAAGATGGATGGATTAGGGATCTTTCTCCCCGCTCACAGCCTTTTGACTAAGAGACCCCGCCTTTAAAATATTTGTTAATGGACTTCCCTGGTGGCGCAGTGGTTAAGGATCCGCCTGCCTGTGCAGGGGACACGGGTTCAAGCCCTGGTCCGGGAAAATCCCACATGCCACGGAGCAACTAAGCCCGTGTGCCACAACTACTTACTGAGCCTGCGCTCTAGAGCCCAGGAGCCACAACTACTGAGCCCGCGTGCCACAGCTACTATGCCCGTGTGTTGGAGCCTGTGCTCCGCAACAAGAGAAGCCACCGCAATGAGAAGCCCACGCACCACAAAGAGTAGCCCCTACTCACCTCAGCTAGAGAAAGCCCGCACACAGCAACAAAGACCCGACGCAGACATAAATAAATAAATAAATTTATAAAAAATAAATAAAAGAAGAGTTTTCATATTTTAAAAAAATTTTAAAAATAAAATAACAAGGGCTTCCCTGGTGGCGCAGTGGTTGAGAGTCTGCCTGCCAGTGCAGGGGACACGGATTCGTGCCCCCGTCTGGGAAGATTCCACATGCCGTGGAGCAGCTAGGCCCGTGAGCCATGGCCGCTGGGCCTGTGCGTCCGGAGCCTGTGCTCCACAACGGGAGAGGCCACAGCAGTGAGAGGCCCGCATACGACAAAAAAATAAAAAAATAAAAAAAATAAAATAACAAGATCTTTAGGTTTTACTTGAACCCCTTGAAAAGGACCCATAGATACCCAGTACTTCTTAAAATCCTCCCTTTCTTCTCTGACTGTTCTACTCAGCGAGGCAGCCCAGCCCTGATCTCCCTAAACTCTGTACCCAGTTCTTCATTCCACTACTTTCACTCACAAATCTAGGGGCATTTGTTCCTACTCCACTTTTCCTTATTATACAGACCGACTTAGTTGCTTGGCTAAAGTGTTGCCACCTCCTAAAAATATTCTTATGTTCTATATCCGTGCTGTCCTTCCAATTTGCTAGCACCATTGTGGCTTCTGAGCACTTGAGATGTGGCTAATCCAATTCGAAATATACTGCAAGTATATATACACCGAACTTCAAAGACGTAGTATGAAAAAAGGATGTAAAATATCTCATTAATAATTTTTCTATTGCCTACATATTAAAGTGATAATATTTTGAATATTTTGGGTTAAATAAAATACATTATTAAAATTAATTTCATGTTTCTTTTTCCTTTTGAAAATGTATCCACTAAAACATTAAAAATTACATATGTGGCTCACATTACATTTCTATTGGACAGTACAGTTTCAGATCAGGGGTCAGCAAACTTTTTCTGTAAAGGGCTAGGTGGAAAATATTTAAGGCTTTGTGGGCCATATGGTCTCTGTCACAACTACTCCATTCTGCCCTTGTAGCATAAAAGCAGCCATAGATAATACATAAACCATAGAGCTCCACTGTGTTTCAATAACTTTATAGACACTGAAATTTGAATTTCAAACAATTTTCACGTGTCATGAAATATTCTTTAACATTTTTGTTTATTTAAAAATATAAAAGCTTTTTTTTTTTTAAGCTCAGAAGGCTTGAAACCTGATTGGTCTCCTGTTGGCCATAGCTTGCCCACCATAGATTAACTACATCTGTTTTATGTCAACAATGGGATCCTAGGGATAAGATTATCTTCGCTACCCCAGAAAAGTCCTCAAAGACTAGGCTGGTTGAATAAATGGGTGAAATTCAGAGGGCAGAACTCTAGGTAACCAGAGGAGGATAACCTAGTCTAATGGGGCAGCCTGGACTCAACTGAGTTGACGTTCAGATATGTGAGCCTTGGGTGGCCAGATCTTCTGACTTTTTTTTTCCCAGGAGAAACAGGGGATTCAAATTGTATGGAAAATTTTCCAATTACTAGTTTTTTCCCCCCACTTCTTATATAATTCCCCCATCACAGTTTTATTCTTTGTGAAAACATATTCTTTCCTGAAAAATGGATTTTAAATGACTAGTAGATGAGAAGTGTCTTGGCTCAAACAAGGCCCAATTTTTATTTTAGTTTTACTGTGATTGTTTCACAGAGAATGAGTACTTAGAAAACTGTGTGTGTTCTCTGAAGGAAAAAAAAATCCCAACATGAAAACTGACTTGGGGGCTTAAAAAATACTGCTTTCACCTTTGGTTTAACAGTTATTTGGGGGCCATCTTTATTTCTAGTTTAAATAAATTTTATTTTATTTTATTATTTTATTTTATTTATTTATTTGCAGTACGCGGGCTTCTCACCGCTGTGGCCTCTCCCGCTGCGGAGCACAGGCTCCGGATACGCAGGCCCAGCGGCCATGGCTCACGGGCCCAGCCGCTCCGTGGCATGTGGGATCCTCCCGGACCAGGGCACGAACCCACGTCCCCTGCAGCGGCAGGTGAACTCTCAACCACTGCACCACCAGGGAAGCCCTAAATAAATTTTATACTATTAGCTTAATGAAAAGTTATTCTGAAAAAAAATTTTTTCTATTCTCACAACAGAATAAGATGTCCCAAATTTGTTATTTGGGGAACGTCTGCCACTTGGAGACAACTTCTTGATGTCAAAGAACTTCCTTTTTGAGAAATGTGCTTGGCTCAGAATTACTTATGCTCCCCAGTTTTGCCTAGTGGGCTTGCTTATACCCAAGAGCTAAATCATTTTATCTTTTTTTAAAAAATAAATTTATTTATTTATTTTTGGCTGCATTGGGTCTTCATTGCTGCACACGGGCTTTCTCTAGTTGCAGCGGGGGGCTACTCTTCGTTGCGGTGCACAGGCTTCTCACTGCGGTGGCTTCTCTTGTTGCAGAACATGGGCTCTAGAGCGCAGGCTCAGTAGATGTGGTGCACGGGCTTAGTTGCTCCACAGCATGTGGGATCTTCCTGGTCCAGGGCTCGAACCCGTGTTCCCTGCATTGGCAGGTGGATTCTCAACCACTGCACCCTCAGGGAAGCCCAAAAATCATTTTATCTTTGACATTAAGGAGTAGTTTAGTCAACTTATATTTAGGTTAAAACTTTTAAGAGGAAAAAAATCTGCTAAGATTGATTTAATTCTGTTTTGTAGCATTTTTCATGCATATTCATATGAGTTCCGTGAACTCTTGACTCCAGACATGTAAAATTAAATAATGAAGCCTCTGCAATTACCTTCAGACCTAATTTTTCAAGGTTTCTACCCATGAAACACAAAGTAGCTTTTGAAAATGACCAATTTTATTAAATTTGTGGGTGCGGTGGGGAGAGTGAAGTTAAAAACTGCTGCTATAATAAAACCAGACCAAGATTGTTTTAATTTATCCCAACTGGAAAAATGAAGTTGGGTGCACCTCAGCCTTGATGGCATTTGTTCATAAAGACAGAACCCTGTGTCGGGATAAATAGCTTGCTTCTCCATTCCCAAGTTGTTTTGAATTCCAACTGTGCCCATGATATCTTATTCATACTGTTTCTTGTTTTTTAACAAGTAGATTTAGTCCAGGAAATATATCATCTTGAGGAACTCAAAAACTAAATACTTGTACATTTTTCAACATTGCCTTTTAGCAGATTTTCTTATTTCTCTACATAGTTCCAAGTATTTCTTTCCTGTGCCTTCTCTTTTTTCTTCTATCTTTCTCTCTCCTTTAACCAACATTACTCCACCCAAATTGCCTTCATTACTCCACCCAAATTGCCTTCCCAATTGAATTCTATCTAAAACTGCAAAGTTTAATTCCATGTGTGCTTTACATATAATAGGTGTACAATAAATATCTGTTAAAAAATAAAGCTGTTAGGGAAACTGGTTTTTCTTTTCTGTGCCACACTTTTCTAATATATTCCATCAACAGTTTTACAGATTGGTGGATCTAGGAGTAGAAGCAATGTCATCCACTTATATGGTAACTGCCAGTTTTACTTTTAATAAGGATTAGAGGGATCATAATTTCTTTCCATTCTTCCCAAAATAAAACAACAAAAATCAAAGCCTTGAGTGTCTGACAGTGAAAACATTTGTACCAAGTTGGTGAGTCAAGGAAAACAAAGTGATTTGAGATATTTTGTGTTGTGGCCTGGAAACTCTCTTTACATCATTTACCTGCCAAGTGCAAATGACCTCTGCCTTCATGCTCAACTGAAGTTTTGGCTTGTAGATCAGTGTGTTAGCTCTCTAATCAAAATATCGGGAGTATGGCAGGATCAGTACACAGTTTTAAGTATGGGTTTGTATAAGAGAATTAAAAGTCTTAACTGAAGGAAAAGTTAAGAGGTATGACATCTCTGAAGGACACCCTGGTACCTTTTGTTTACAGAGTAAACAGTTTGGGTAAGAACCACAGTATAACAACTAATTAACTGAGAAACTATATGGACTGTGTTATATGCAGTCATAACTACCACATTGGGGTTACTGAATAAGAATCAAAATCTGTCTTTAAAATCTTTACCCTTAGGGCCTCCCTGGTGGCGCAGTGGTTGAGAGTCCGCCTGCCGATGCAGGGGATACGGGTTCGTGCCCCGGTCTGGGAGGATCCCATATGCCGCGGAGCGGCTGGGCCCGTGAGCCATGGCCGCTGAGCCTGCGCATCCGGAGCCTGTGCCCCGCAACGGGAGAGACCACAACAGTGAGAGGCCCGCGTACCGCAAAAAAAAAAAAAAAAAAAAAAAAAAAAAAAATCTTTACCCTTAGAGTAAAAATAATTTTTCTACAATAAAGTTATTCTATTTATAATTCCCATACATTTTGTTTTGTGGTTTAGTATGGATTATTTTTTTTCTTAAAGTGATTTGGATTTATCTTGTTTATGTGTTCTTTATTTTGGAGGGTTTTTTTTTCTCCACTTATTTCTCTCAATGTCTTTCTCTGCCCCTGACTGACATTTTAGGGAATGAGTGGTGACTTTGTGCACTCTCTCTCAAGTTTGGAACGGAAACACACAGCTCTCCACCTTGTTCCTATTTTGTCTACTCTTACCCCATTCCTCTCTCTGGTACATGGTTGGCAAAAAAAAATCCCCATAAGGATCCTGGCCCTAAAAATGAGAGCCTGAAGAGTAATTTATTAATCTGTTATTCGTTCAGAACAGCTGGCCAGTCTTTAGACATTGCATTGCCTGTTCTGGATCAAGAAAAGGTCCTATTCCTGATTCTGAGAAGTGCTAACCTGACAGGTGTCAGAGGTAGGTGACCTTTAAAGAAAATATTAACTGGGAACAAAAGCATTAGATGGTTTCTAAATGAGCCAAGGCTACTCATCCAGCTGCCCTTGAGCAGTAAAAAAGGAAAGTCAGTGCATTAAACACCGGGTCAGTGATAAAAGCCATGAAAAAAAAATCTTTCTAAGTTAGGCAATGCTGATATTGGCAGTCCTTGAATGCTATTAAACGCACACACACACACTTCTTTTTGAGAAATGCTTAATGGAGCACAATTAAGCAGTCTGTAGAATTGAATGACCTTTAAATTGCTGTAATCTCGTGAGGGAAACCTTTCACATACAGCATCTACTTTTGAAAGAACATTCACATGAAAATATTGTCACTAATTCAGCAGGGCATGCCAGACCCATGTCCTGTGTCTTGCTCCCTTTTGGAGCCCTTCTTTGCCAGAAAAGCTGAGATCACTAAAGATGCTGACCTCAAACATATCAGTCAACCAAAAGCCATCGCACTTTTATAATTCAAAAACAAATTTGGTGATGAGCAGAAAGGGGAGATTATAAAGCCTCAAAGGGCCAAAAAAAAATTCTGACCTTCTATCTTTTCTTTCAAACAAAATCCTTTAGATTATAATATTTTCTCTCCTCATTTTCCCTATTTTTGTTGTTAAGCATTTTTTTTTTTTTTTAGAAAACAAAAAGACATGCTGTTGAAAAACCATATACTGAACTGTGAACTCAGAAATTAGTTTTGAATCTTGAGGATCATTTTCCCCCTAAAACTTATATTTTGAAAAAAAAAATCTACAGGAAAGGTAGTACAATGATCACCTCAATTCATTTGCGTTCTCTCTTGCTCTCAATTTATAACTATGTATAACTTTATGGATTTATTTATTATTTTGATTGATCTACTTGAGAGTAAGTTATAAGTTACAGACATCACAACACTTTCCTAAACACTTCAGCATGTATTTCCTAAGAACTAGGAGAGTCTTCTATATAGCCACAAAGCCTTTAGCACATCCACTTAACTTAACCTTGATACCATATATATAGTACATATTCAAATTTCCCCAATTGTTCCAGGAATTTCCTGTCTGTTTTATTGTTTGTGTTAGTTTTTGGATCTAGAATCTAGTTAACTATTAAGTATTGTATTTAGTTGTCACGTTTTTTTAGTTGACTTTAGTCTGGAATATTTCCTCACTTTTTTTTTTAAGGCGAGAAGTCAGTTATGATACTGATTTTTGAAGAATCCAGGCTAGTTACCTTGTAAAGTGTCTCACATGACCTGGATTTGTCTGATTGCTTCCTCACAGTTAGATGCAAACACTTTGGGCAGGAATACAACACGGGTGATGCTACATGATTTTCATTGCATCATATCAAGAGGCATATGATGTCAGCTCATCTCATTATTGGTGATGTTAAGTCTGATCACTTGGTTAAATGATGTCCAGCAGATTTCTCCATTGTAAAGACTCTTTTCTCCCTTTGTAATTAATATGTAATATGTGGAATGACGCAATGAGCCATTGTATCATTGTGAATAATATTGTCTCCAAAAATCTTTCATTCTATACGTTCAATACATATTGGTGAGCCTTGACTAAGTCTATTACTGCGTTGGTTGCTGCAAAATAATGATTTTTCAAACTCTATCATTCCTTTTACGTATATTAATTAGCTAGTATTTTTCTATAAGGAGACGCTTTTCTTTTTACCTGCTCGTTAATTTTTTTTAAGTACCATTACAGATGCATAGATTCTTTTTGAGACTCAAATTGTCCCAAATTGATTAACTGGAGCCCTTAGAAATGAAATTTTGATTTGGAAGTACTCTCAGTACTTGTTTGTGACCTTAGTAAATAATTCCAACCTCCCTTTCCTTCTTTCTTTCTTTCTTTCTTTCTTTCTTTCTTTCTTTCTTTCTTTCTTTCTTTCTTTCTTTCCTTCCTTCCTTCTTTCCTTCCTTTCTTTCTTTCTTAAGGATTACTGCCAATGTCATGGCTAAATCTTTTTTCTTTCTTAAATAGAGATGTAAATGAATAACAAGGGTTTATTGTTAAGTGCTTAATAACATCTTTTATTTTTTGTAACAACCTGTCAGCTCTAAGGCAATAATTATGAAATGACTTGAAATAAATAATGGTGTTAAAGGAATCCTATGCTTGTATCCTGAGTTTTCAAAGGACCAAGAACAGTGGCTGACCTTCAATGGACAGCCAATAAAAGTTAATTGAATGCACTGAATTAATAATAAAACCAAAATGTCAAAGTCATGAAGCAGAAGCCAAAAGATTGAAATAATATATATTAAGGTCTAATTGTATAGAAATAAGTAAACTTCTTTTCTATTCACAAGTGACTTTTATCTCCTTGTTAAAACTTGAAATTTCCCCCAAATTGCTACCAGTACAGTTCAGAAGATAGTCCTTCCCAGAGAAAGACAAATACTGTATGTTATCACTTACATGTGGAATCCAAAGAATAGAACAAATGAATGAATATAACAAAACAGAAACAGACTCACATACAGAAAACAAACTAGGGGTTACCAGTAAGGGGAGGAATGGGGAGGGGCAAGATAGGGGTAGGGGATTATAAAGTGCAGACTACTATATAAAAACAAGAATATATTGCATAGTACAGGAAATATAGCCAATATTTTATAATAACTTTAATTGTAGTATAACCTATGAAAACATTGAATCACTATGTTGTACACCTGAAACCAATATAATATTGTAAGTCAACTATACTTTAATTAAAAAAAAATCATCCTTCCCTAACTTTCCCTTATTTGATTTCGTGAAGAATACATAATAAAACTATGTAATTAGTAATAGCCTCTAGGAGTTCTTTTAATTCAGCACACTGGTAAATGAATATTCCTTCTTTCTTATCAATTTGTGTTGCTTCCTAGATCAATAGTTTTTTGCCAGATCACTCCATCTCTGGGATAACAAATTGCTTATAAAAATTAGAAAGTGGGGTCCAAAAGAGGCATGTGGACTAATACACAAGCTTTTCTGTGAGAAAAGCTCTGAATGGAAATTGACAAATTAGATGCAGTCATGCACATTTTGTATAATTAAAAAAAAACCTGACTCTAACGTAAATTTACATTAAAAAAACCCCACACATAAATTGTGTCATTGTAGATTATCTACAAAGTGGATAATATGCTCATGGATCATTCAGAGCTGACTGTAAATAGTTTAACTCAACCAGGATACTTGATCCTATCAGAAAATAGTAAATCACTCACTTCTTAGAGGCTTAGTATTATTTTCAAACCACTCTCAAACCATTTAATACATGGAAGGGAGTAATTTCTTCTTCCTAAATTTCTCTGGCAGTTTTAATTGAAGTTTGACCTGTCAACATTAGTTCATAGGCCCAATATGTTATTTTTTCATTTTTACCAAATAAGGCAAAATATAATTTATGATTTTAGGATAAAGTGATTATTTTAACTCTCCATTCTTAATGTGTGAATGGGAGAGGTGAAATCATATATAAAAAGAGAATTTACACTGGAAATCAAGGAGGTCCAATCATTATCTTAAGAAAGATAGGAAATTGTACAGTAGCCTTTGAAGAGATGCCAGAGATACATAAAGATAGAGCAAAATGATCTACTTTTTAGATAGACTGTTTTATAGCACACAGTTTCAATTTACCATGTATTTTACCTATAAATATTTCACTGGGATTCTTGTATATATTAGGAAGACATTTTCAATCATACTATATCAACTGACCTCCAATATTTATCTTGTTTCGTATTGTTGGTCTTATATAACATCCTTGATTAATTTTCAGGCCTTGAGGTGATATTTATTAAATTAGGGATGCAGCCCACTAAATTAATAAATTATTATTGTGGAGGCATTCTTGTCTTCTGAATGTATAAGTGCACTGCTTAAATTACTCTCAGGGAATAATTTACACATGAAGAGGCTCTGGTGGTTAAAAAAGCTTTATGTATTTCTTATCTCTGGAAATAGTCTTGGACTAGGTGCTTAATTGGGTATCAAAGCAATTGTTTTTTCAAAGTGGTAATGTTTTGTACTATTCGGTGGTTCCCAATACACTATCCTAGAACTGTGAATTAAATATAATGTTAAAAAATAACATTTTGAACCAAAAATTTCCATAAGAAACAGAGATTCTGTCTCAAATGAGAAAATACGCTCATGATCCTGAAAAGGCTTAGTAAGCTTTCTTTCATTGTGAGATTTCTTTTTTTTCTTAAAATAGCTGCAATAAAGTGAACATGGAAAACACTTCAGATCAAGGAAAAAGAAATTAGACCTTGGCTGCTGTTGCAAAAAAGATATTACTCCCCTCCCACCTTATTTTAAGTATTAAAAGGTAGAATTGAGGACAATGCCCCTGGGCTTCTAATCTTGTGCCACTCTTTTTCTTGTCCTTGGGCTGTTCGTGTCAAATTTGTATGCTGCTTGCTTATGTGTGACACACATCTCTATCCCAAATGTAGGCATTATAAAATTTTAAAAAAGATGTGGTTTTGGTAAAACATTTCCCTTGGGTCATAAGCTCTGTGACAGCAGGAACCCTGTCATTCTTATATTCTTAGAGATTAATTCTGTGCCTGGCACATGGAATAGGAGAAATATCATTTTGGTGAATGAATGTATGGGTGAAATACACAGAAAAAGTGCACTATTATGGAAAAAAATCCTTAATTATTCTGAGTCTAATATTTGCAAGATGTTTGGTTATGTCTGTCCCATTATCTGTTTTTTTCCCCTGCATATTCTTCCTTTTCCCCCAAAATCCAGACAGCAAAGAATGAGCAATGGTTAATTTTAATTGATTTGATTATTTGAGTTTGTACATCAGTAATCTATCACAAGTAAGTAAAATTCTATTGAGAAGCAACCACTGCTCCTTGACACCCTAATGACTCTTTAAAGGAGCTATATTGTGCTAGAAACATCCAAACTGGCCTCAACTTCTAACTAAACAAACCAATTGCAAATAAAAGGACTGGAGCCAAAATGACGGTGTACGGCAGTGGCAATGGTGGTGGCAGTGCTTAGGAGTTAATATCCATCCCAGACACCGTCTTCTTTTATTCTTCATCAAACATTTTATTTGATATGATGGTGTCAATTGCTTTTCTTTTCTGCTCCTCAAAACTAACCCTATGGTGCTTCACACTGTGCTAAGTACTACAGTATGAATTTTGGTAAGATAATTGCTTTTTGTATAAATAAATGGTTTTATCCTCATCACTTCCATTTAATTTCTTTTTTTTTTTGTATTTAGAACTGAAAAAATTTGTCTCAAATTTTATTTGCAAACTCCTTTTTATAATTAAAAAAAAATACTTTCTATAATTACATTGTCAAGTACCCAAAAAATTGTTTCACATTTGTACCTCACTTAAAGTGCAAGGATCTTCAGATGTGCTGGGTACATAATTAATCTGGTGTTATTTCTGTTTTGAATCCTTTTAATTAATAGACAGCTTGTTAGAATAGGCTATAAATAATATATCAAAAGACTGGCATAAATTCCTTTGCCCAAAAGTTGAATCTACATTATTCATGGTTGTGTTATCTTTCCTTTTTTCCCCCTCCTTGTCCTTTTGTTGCAAAGAGGTCACGTAAGGACGTCCGTGGAAGGGCTCCGTGCGCCATCTACTGACGAAATCTATATTTCCACTGTCTGGAGAAAGAAAAGAATTACACCTCCGGTTTTTAAAGCAGTCTCTGAGAAAGGAGGAATAATGGCAAAAGACCTTCTCTGACTCTCTGGCTTATTGGTGACTCCCGTAATAAATCCAAATTCAGCAAATACATAATTCAGAAAGGAGACATCAGTCCCTCAGCGCGAGTACGAGTTATAGAGAGAATCCCAAGACATCCCAGTTGGCATTGGAAGAAGTTAGCCAAACCCTGAAGTCAACTCAAACGAAGAATGGATTGTTTTTTTTCACCTGTGTGCTAAGCTAGACTCGCTGCCTAATGGTTGCCACTTTATAAGAAACGGCTTTATTTTTTTTTTAATTTTTATTGGAGTAGAGTTGATTTACAATGTGTTAGTTTCCTGTACAGCAAAGTGAATCAGTTATACGTATACATATATCTGCTCTTTTTTAGATTCTTTTCCCTTATAGGTCATTACAGAGTACTGAGTAGAGTTCCCTTTGCTATACAGTAGGTCCTTATTAGTTATCTATTTTATATATAGTAGTGTGTATACGTCAATCCCAATCTCCCAATTTATCCCTCCCCCCTGCTTTCCCCCCTGGTAATAAGTCAGAGAAAGACAAATATCATATGGTACCGCTTATATGTGGAAACTCATTTGCTTTTCAGCAGTCACTTTCAATGTCTTGCCTGAAAGGAGGGTGTCCCGTAGGAATGGTAAGCCACATGGCAGGTCTTTTCAGGGAGGGGGCTTTATCTGGCACCCCTAAATCATGGCATACAGGAAGCTCCTACTTTATTCTTCCCCGCACAAGACCATGTAAGATGGTAAGAATGCAGTGGAAAAGGGGGAATTTTCCAGGTTTAATTCAGAAGGAACAAAGCACAGGTGGCCCCAGAGCAGGGACCCTTCCAGCCCCACCCCATCATGATACACTTCACCAGCTTGGGCAGAAACAGGAAGTAGGTGAGGGCAACACAGAGCCCTGTGAATGTGACCAGGGCACCAAAGAAATGGCTTTATTAATGGCACATCCAGATAATCATCAGTTTCCTATCTTATTATTCCAAAGGACTTCTCTCCAGTTTGATTATTTTATTTAAAAATTAAATAATGCATAGCAAGTAGTTCCATCCTTCACGTAGATCCTAACACATAGTTCGTCAATGTGTATGTAAACTTAGTCCTTATACACACAGACACAACTACACGTACACCTACAAGATGACACGCATCAATGTACATGTGGGTCAGTTGCGAAATCTAAGCTCTTGGACTTGGATTAAAATGTTTCTATCTTCAACTGTTCTCTCCATTATATACTAAATCCAGTAAAAGGGTGGGAGGAATTGGAGTCCACAGGTAAAAGAAGCTTTCTTGGTTGTAGGTGGGAGGGAGAGAGCAGAGTATCAGTTTTAGGGCTTCAAACCACTTGAATCGGAGGCTTGCACTGGAAATTAAAATTGGCCCGAAGCGGTCCGATGTGATGTGGGTTATCTTCGCGTAAGCAGCTGGGAGAACTGACAAATTAACGTCGAGGATCCCGGATGCCCCAGCTAACCTCCTTCCCCCTATATCTCTCTCTTTAATCCAAGGGCCCAGACAACTTGCTTTCGTGGTTTGAAGAAAGACAAAACGAAAAGAAGCAAGAAAGTTGAGCCAAAAAATAAAAGAGAGGCAAGTAAAGAGGGAAGGCAGGGAGAAGAGAATGAAGCCAAGAGAAAGATTCAGAAAGAAGTTGGGAGGTAGGAAAAAGGGGAGAAAAGGAAGAAGATAAAGAGAGCAAAAAAGGAATGAGGGCAAAGAAGATGCAAGGATCCTTCTTTAACGAACCGAAGTTACACACATATTTCACTTTCAAATCAGTTGTCTAGATCTTATCCGTTTCCTTTCTAAAGGTTGTCTGTGTTGCTAAGGAAAGCTAGTCAGTACTCCTACCCCGCCCCACGCGTGGCTGCGCTGTTCTGTCCCCGGCCACCGAGACCAAGTACAACCCGAGTGGAAACCTTTGCAGGAGCGCGACTCTGGGAACACTCCTGCGACTGGTTATCACCAGGGAGCCTAACAGGATTAATACCCAGAGATGGATTACGTTGGCTGTCACCAATACGCCTAAAGATTATAATCCAATTTATGCACATTACAGCCAGTGTTAACTTTATCTGCTATTTTAAGACTCCCAGTTGCCCCGCGCGTCCTTAGAGGACAATTTGCCACGTTCTTATGCAACCCAGCAGGCTGTCTGGAGTGGGAGCTTCCCCAAGAAAACTCCCAGCTTGGTCCCCGAGGATCTGCACCCAGCACTCCCAGGTATCTCGCTTTCACCTGGGCACCGCTTTGTGGTGCATCCCAGCCGGGGATTACCAACACGGGAGGCGTTCCCTGGGAAGGAACTAGCCTTCTAGTTTCTCTCTCTTGTTCATTTCATTTTAAAATTTTCGGTGGCGGTGGCAGTGGCAGAAGGGCGGGGGTGAGTGGATGGGGAAGGGGGCCAGGGAATTGTTGCCGGTTATAACCGTCTCAGCGACTGCTTTTAGATGCTTGTTTGTAAGGGTGGCATTTCTCTCGCTCTGTCTTTAAATAAGTTTGTTTGGGTGTGAGTTCTTGCCTTTTCAGCACAAAACCATAAAAAGACGTGGTGGAAAGTGAAAGAAAGCCCCCTCCCTCCCCCGAGCGTGCTAACTAACGCCAAAGACTTGATTTAACACCCCTTCTCCGGAGGCTGGGGGCTCTAGGCAGTGGCTACATTCCAGCAGTTTTAATCCGTTTTTTATTGTAGGGCGAGAGGAGTTTACACAGGGTCTGGGATGGCTCCCCAGCTGGCCGCTCTCCCTACTCCAGCGCCCCTTCCCCGCCCTTCTCCCTACTTCCCCCCACCCCCCAGCAGGAACCTGTTACTTTAAGCGAGGCGTTCCAGTGTGGCGGTGCGGGCTGCCGGGGTTTCGGGTGGGTGGCCGGTGATTGGCTCTTTCGAGCTCCCCCTGGCTCGCTCGCTCGGCCTCCCCGCCCGCTCCGCCCCGCCCGCGCGCCCTCCCTCCGCCCCGTGAGGCTCGGAGCCCCGGTGTCAGGCGCCACGGCGCATGCTCCGGAATCTCATCCTCTGGCCCTGGAGCTGCTGCTGCTGCTGCTGCTTTTGCTTTTGGGGCTGAGTTTAATAAGCGAGCGAGCGAGCGAGCAAGCGAACGCGGGGGGAAAAAGGCAGAGAATGTCCGCCATCTACCCTCCGCTCCTGGGCGCGCTCTCATTCATAGCAGCCTCTTCATGAATTACAGCTGAGGGGGACGGGGGAGGGGGGTACCACACAACACCCCAGCAAACCTCCGGGCCCCCAGGCATGGCTAGCTCGGTAAGTACATGCAAAAATAATAATAAAAGACCCCCCACCCCCCGCCTTTCCTCCCTCGCCCTGCGCCGCCGCCGCCGCAGCCCAGACAGCGCCAGCGCTCCGCGGTTCCAATTAGAGAAAGGTTGGTACGGCTTGCAGGGAGCTGCTGCCTCTCCCTCAGCCTCCGCTCCCCTCCCTCCCTCCCCCCCCCCGGCGCGCGCACACACACACACACATACACACTCACACACTAACACACACTCGCCCCTCCACCCCCCGCGCCTCCCTCCTCGCCTCTCTGCAATCGCAAGAAGCGCACTCTCGCTCACACGCGCGCACTCACACACACACTCACACACGGTGGAAGGAGGCGAATAATAACTCAGCCATATTTCAGCTGCCGCCGCCGCCGGGAGCCGCGGGCACAGTCCGGGGACGCGGCGAGCAGCCTCGCCGGCCGCTACGATGGTGCGTTCTTCGCGGCGCGCGAGTGTGAGCCGGAGTGTGCGGGCTGACAGCGGCGGGGCCGCACGCAACTTTGCCCCCGCGCCGGGCTGTGCGCAGTCGGGGCTCAGCGGCTGTCCGTCCGCCGCCCTGCCTTTCTGAATTTCATTTTTGGGGGGAGGTACTTTGGGGCCACTTTGGCTCTTGGAAGTGTGTTGCGGGGGCTCTCTTAGGCTGGCCTCGCCTATCGCGTGGGGCTTTTCGCTGGGGGGGGTGCGGGGTGCCTTAAGTTATGGACGCCTCGGCGTGTTTTCCTGCGGGCGTGTGTGTGTGCGTGCGTGTGTGTGTGTGACGACGTCTCACTTTTGTTGTGCACGAACCCCGTGGTAAGAGCACGGGAGTTTGTGCCCATCGGCGGAGGCTGCCTGTAGTTTCCATTCCGCCTGGCACAGCGCTCCACACGCACGCACACACACACGTACACAAAGACTTCTCGGCGTGTGCCTGTCGCCGCGGCACTTTCGGGGTGGGGGCTCGCCAGAACCCCCCTCGGGGGTCCCAGTTACCTCCCCTCCCACGCCGGGCAACCGCCCGGGCATCGCCTCCTAATTGTCTCTAATTTGTTTCCGATGCATTCGTTGTCGTGCTTGTAGTGGATGAGCGTGCTCGCTCCTCTTTACCCCCCAACAACCGGACCCCCCTTCCCGATCGGGGGTAACATTCCGTTACAATCCCGGCGGGTGTGGATGCGGGCCCGGGGGCGTGTATTTGGGGGTGTGGGGTGTGCGCGCCCACGCGCGTGAAACGTGGATGCAGAGGGCACCGCCGTTTCCTTTTATGTGCGTTTCAAGAAGGAGGAAAAAAAATGTCAGGCGCAATGTTCAGTGTCGAACGGTCGCCTTCCTGTTGTTCACGGCTGTCTCTCCTCCCCCCTGCCCGCAGTGTGCCGTGCAGGTGAAGCTGGAGCTGGGGCACCGCGCCCAGGTGAGGAAAAAACCCACCGTGGAAGGCTTCACCCACGACTGGATGGTGTTCGTGCGCGGGCCGGAGCACAGTAACATACAGCACTTTGTGGAGAAAGTCGTCTTCCACTTGCACGAAAGCTTTCCTAGGCCAAAAAGAGGTAGGGCTCGAATACAAAAGGAGCTTGATAAAAAATGTCTTTGCTGGAGGAGGAAACAATCGCTTGGCCCGGGCGGTCCCCCTGCCCCTCTCCCCGCCCCCCGCGTCGCGCTCGCTGGCGTAGCTCGGGACCGGGGTGCGCGGCGCCGCGCTGGCCAGGTCCCCGCTCCCGCCCGCGCGCGCGCCACTTCGGCTCCGTGAAAGTCACCGCAGAGAAAGGACTGTCAGGTGTCGAGTGTTTATTCATCCCAAGCCAGTCCTCGTCGGTCTTCTGGGGTTAGCCGCGGGTTCTGCGGGGAAGGTGCAATTAGTTGTTGGGTTTGGAGGCGTGGGGAGCGGGGCTGGAGGGAATAAACAGCTTGCGCCTTTTTTTTTTTTTTAACCTGGAGAAATTGAGATTTACCTGTGTTGTTAGCAGAGGATGCATGGGATGTACTGATTGTTCCGTCTTGAGAAGTCGCCTGTCTTTAGGGTCTTCTCTGCCTTCCTCCTGTGTATGAGGCTTTAGGTACCAGTTGTCACAGACTTTTCTTTTTGTGGGTTAGCCACCCCGACCTCCCACCGTCAGGATTTTACGTTCGGTTGGGGGGGGGCACTTACTGGTCCCTAGCTCCCCGATGGTACTTGGTTGCTCATTCGATTTTGAGCAGCGTTCAGAAGTGTCTGCCCCATGTGATCTGCAGGGAAGAGAGTCCCTGCAGAGGTCGAAGCTAAGTTTCAGAGCAACGGTGTTGTCTTGCCTTCTGCTTCATTCCTTCCTCACCTTGGTTTTTAGCCTTGGTGTCTGGTTTGCATAATTCTGCTCAGCCTCTGCGGTCCCAAACATTTTCCATAAAGGACAATTTTGAAAAAAGAGGAACAGAGTGTTATTTTACAAGAAATTTAAAGAGGGTTTGAGAAATCTCCATTTCTGTTCCCTTCAGCCTCTGGAAAGCTACTGTCTGGTTGTTTTAGTTGGATTAGTGGAGGTAACAGTACAAATACAATAAGGTGCTTTGTTTGTGAGCAGGTTTATTTATCTAAGTTGACACAATGGTTAGTAGTTATCTTCCATTTGATCCGTAATCTTTATTGGCATCTAGAACTCCTGCAGTTTCTTAGCTTAACATCATAATAAATCCATTCTGCTTAGAGCTACGTAGAAATTATTGAACATTCAGGGGCTTGAATAAAGAAAGGAGAAATGCTCTGTGCCTTAGAGGTGGCAGAGGTTTATGTTAATGCTTATTTTTGTTTCCAGAGCTCTTGTAATGGGACTTAGGATTGTATGTTTTGCCTATAGTGGTTTGTTTTATAGCTGCTCTTGAAAACTCAAACAGTTGAATTTGATATGCTTTGCTGGATGGTTAATAAATGAATCCAGCATCTAAGAGAGGGGTAAGGATATGCATGGTCTATCGGAAATAACATTTAGATTTTGTTAGCATTTTATATCAGAATATAGCCAGAGATATTATACTTAAATTTTCCTCCGAACTGTAATAAGATGAGTATTGTCAAGTTTCTGTCATTATGTGAGGTTGGGTTTGATGCTTTTTGGAATCTCGCTTTCCCTTTTCCATGTGTCCATAGAGCCACAGCAGAGGAGTTTAAACAAAAGAAACCACCTTCTAAGATCCTTTGTACACACTGTTAGAAATACTTGCTGTTGTACATTTCAAGGTGAAATACCCTTAACAACAACAACAACAAAAGCAATATTTATTATATTAGGAAAACTAAGCCAGCTGGCCGAAGATGTAGCTCTTAAGATAACTTTGTTTAGGCACCTTAACAATCAACAAATTGACATTATGAAATTAAAGATGATCAACCTCTCCATATTTCACCACTGTTTGTCTGCTTCAATGCGTGTGTGTGTGTGTGTGTGTGTGTGTGGTGACGTTTCCTTTTATTTCCCACACTTAATGATTTTCTGTCCAGCCTGAGGGTACGTGAGAGTGCTGTCTGTACAGCCCACACCTGGGAGTTTTGTTGCTAGGTGTGGTAAGCGGCTTGATAACACTGATGTCTTCTCAGATGCCTCTAGTGAGAGATGTCTGCTTGTTGGTTGGGCTCTTCAATTTTTATTCTCAACTGTGGAGTTTCTTTATGTAGCCTATAAGCCATTGTTTCAAAATGTTTATTTTTGGATTTTTATTTGTATGTGTGCTTCCCATGATGTGACAAGTCCTGGGAAAAATGCCAGCTTACATAGCCCAGGAGAGACCTTGTCATACTGTAATTACACATGATTCAGATTGCAAGAGAAGGTTTCTCTGTTCATTGGGAATAGTTAGTTGTAAATTAAGGTAACACCAAACATGCCACTTAATCCTGGGACTTATTTTTTGGCTTATAAGGTCTTTCGAAATGATAAGAATAAATACAGAATAAGAATGCCAGGCATTTCTAAGTCTACTTCCATACTTGTTTAAGGTGTTATATTTTTGATATTATGGTCTATAAATAGGAGGATTGCAAATGGGAGAAACTGCAAAAATGGTTTTGTGAAAAATCTGAGTTACAAGAAATGCACATACTGTAAACTGTAAATGGCTATTAATAATGACAATTTAAATCACTTTCAGTATATATGGTAGTTGATAAACAGAAGTGGGCTTAGATCTGAGGATGAACTGCTCAAGCCACAAAAATGGATGAGTTCTTAGTTTCATAAATCTTTGGTTTGGAAAAGCGAATTGATTTTCAGGTTGATTTCCTTTATTTCACAGTAATATGAGAACTTGTAGAGGAGGAAATTACAGTAAGTTCAACTTGTTGCCCAGTGAGAATTATGTATACAGTTTCAGAATTGAGCTAATTGGACTTGAATTAATAAGGTTTTACTCTGTCCTAAAGACAGTTTCAATTTAAAACTACTAGCACAAAGTCCTAAAAGAAGATTTTGATGAAATAGTGAAGGCTGGAATAGCCATTAGCCATTACAGAATCGGCAGGTCAAACTATAATGCATTTTAAAACTATCTACTTGCAAAAAAAGACTATATTTTATTTATTAGTATCAAAGATTTATAATAGTCTGATATGACTGAAATGAAGTCATATTCAAAACATTTCATTTAAAATATTAATGTTTTCATTTTCAGCATGATGTGAATTTGAGTGAACTTTCTTTCCAATTATTGCCATCCTTACTATTGCAATCTGTTCCATTGACATTTATGATATGAAATCTGTTGCTTATTATTTTCTGTAAGCTAATTTGGCCACTGGTATGATTTGATAGCTTTTTATTTGTAGCCTTAGTTCTTTGAGTGGGCAGATAAAGCATGATAAATTTACACTTAAAACTTTCCTTTGATTTAAGTGTTTGAGCCCAGCTTTACTGTGTAGTTCTGATTTGTGTTAAATAGTTTTCCAAAATAATTTGAATAACTTTTTATCAGGGTATCTAAAATTTGAGGGGTTACTAGTTGAAAATATGATGTGCACCTGAAGTGTTTTCTCTCCTGAGGTATTTAAAAGGTTTATGGAAAAAACAAAGATGGGTGACTGTACTGACACATTCAGTGAGTCTTATGAGATTTGTGTAGAGTTCTGTATGGAATTAAGATGACCAGTGGGAACAGTTTTACAACTTGACATTTTGAAGCAACATAAAGTATAATTCACCAATTAAAAAGCTGAATTGCTGGAGGAAATCTCATGTGTGATTAGTGAGAATGTAAATTGGGCACGGACATTTTGGAGGGCATTTGGCAAAATCTGTTAAGATTTTAAATGTTTATACACATCGACCCAGCAATTTTAATTCTAGGTATTTTCTAACAGATACGGTGTCACAAATCCACAAAGTTACAGCATATTTTTTGTGACTCTATTTTGATAGCAAACATTTGGAAGCAAGCCATAGAAGGGACCTCAGTTGGGTACAGTTAGATCATGGTAATCTATTAAAAAAGAGGGTAAATCTATTTGTAGATAAAGAAAGATCTTCAAGAGATGGTAGGTGAAATAAGGCAAGTAGCTAAATCACTGTGATCCCATTTTAAAAATGTGTTTATACAGATAAAAAGTATGTGTGTGTATGTGTGTAAATAAATAAATTCTGCATGAATGCGCACCAAACTTTTACTAATAGTTTTCTTAAGTGGGTGCTATGGTATTGGTGGTGATGAGAAGTTTTTTTTGTAGTGTTTGATTTTTTTTAATAAATGTTAATTCTTTACATTTAAAGCATTCCAATGAGCACTTATTACTTTTTAAGATGAAAAAACAAGAGTAAAGGCCCAATATACGCTACAGCCTTTCAGAGAGGGATTACCATGTAGCTCTGTAAAAGTGACCTTGAATTGTCTTGGGTAGATATCGTTGCCCAGTGATAATTAGGGTTAGGAATTTCTATGTAAATTGTATCTATTAATATTGACTATATTCAAAATTAACCAGAAATAGTTTGAACAAATTACTTATTAATTTGTTTAAAGATAACAACCATCAACCTATTAGGTTAGCACATAAATACTATTTTAATGAAAAATTATTTTCTAAAACAAAAAGAGGAGTGAGAAGAGTGACATCATTTATTTTTGTGTGTGTGTGCAAATCTCTTTAACATTTTGCTTAATAGAAGACAACTGGGTCTGCTTATGTCTTTTATATTCAGTCTGTTGTGTTATCACACATCATGTAGCCTCTGGAAAACTCCACTGTACACTCAGGAGAGAATGAGAGTAAAAATGGCAAATAGTGTCTTAGAGTTGTTATGAAAATAGCTTTAATTTTGCCAGTTCCTGGAAAAGATTTTAGGCATCCTGGGGTCCCCAGACTTGTTCTCAGAGAACCTGTAATATAAAATATTCAACTTACAACCTGGCACAGATAAACTGCCCTGTTGTGTGGAAGCTAATTTTCTTTGTAACTATTATTATTGCTGCTAATAAAAATACTTGGGCTTCCCTGGTGGCGCAGTGGTTGAGAGTACGCCTGCCGATGCAGGGGCACGGGTTCGTGCCCCGGTCCGGGAAGATCCCACATGCCGCGGAGCGGCTGGACCCGTGAGCCATGGCCGCTGAGCCTGCGTGTTCGGAGCCTGTGCTCTGCAACGGGAGAGGCCACAGCGGTCAGAGGCCCGTGTACCGCAATATATATATATATATATATATATATCCATTTCCTGGAAAGAGAAAAGATAAATCTTCCAAGGTATTTGCATGGTTAAATTCCAGTGTAACAATTATCTAGTGATTTTTTTTCCTAAAAGGAAAATCCAAACTTGGTTTTACTGGCTATATTTTACAGTTAACATTACTGTCCATTTTATGGTGCAGAAGCCTTTTACATCTATTATTTTAGGTAACCCTCTGTAGAAGTACCTCTGGGAGGTAGATAGGGCAGGGGGATCCGTTGGTTTCATAATTTTTCTTTAAAGATTTTTTGTTCCTTCTCTTTGTTCTTTGAAGTTTCCTTCTAATGGGCTTCCATGGACCAACCTTAGCCCTTTAGCTCTTTTCCTGGTCATCTATTACAGATGATCCCCACTACTTAACACAGCTTTTACAGTTCTAAGATGTGGAGCTTTTTTTGTTTTTTATCTCTTAGTGACTTAAGTCTTCAAAAGAGAACTTGGATAGTTTAGATATTTGGGAATGGGGGGGAATTGTTAAACACAATTATAGCAATTATGTAATTAAGCAAGGACTCGATATGTTACTGAACTTACTGGACTTTAATCTTTATTGTCCAGACTTCAGGATATTTTTGATCTCTAAAACAATGTTTCACACTGTCCTAATGGAAATAATATAGAATTCTGTGGTTTTTTTCCCCTTGGTTTTTATACTTTCTTTTTGTTTTTATGTTTTCACTACTCAGTGAAGCAGCTAACATGTAGAAGGAGAGGTTCTCTTGTCTCAGTGATACAAATGAATATTCTTTTAAAACATTTTATTTTGTGTGTATGTGGCCAGAGTGTCTTTACTTCCTTCTTTTCCTCATAATGTATATTTTAATGCTTTAATCTTCTATTCTCTTGTATTTTGTGGTTCTCCTTATTCTTGTTTGTAGTGCTGTATTCACTTTCGGGAATATAATTTGTCTGAAAAGAGTTTTTGCATAAATAATTTCCCACTGATGATATTACAGGTAATTGACAAGTTTTTGTTATGTTATAGATCATAGAAATTGAGAAATTACATTGTACAATTCAGCTTTTATGAAGAATGCAAACATTAATTTTTTTACATGCAAATGAAAATTGTGTTTTCTAATTTATACATATGTGTTCACTGTAGAAAAACCAAACCATAGAAATATAAAGAAGGAGTTACCAGAAAATTCTTCATAGATAACCATAATTAATATTTTGGTAGGCTTCTTTTTATATTTATGTATACACACAAATATAAATTAACTTTAAATTAAGATTAATTCATTCCACAAGTGTTTTTTGGAGCTCCTATTATGTGTCTAGAATACTTCTAGGAGTTGGGGATGAAATACAGATGAGCATTCCTACCCTCGTGGTATGTGGTGGGATATCTTTTTAAAGCTGAATTTGATGGTATCACATTAAATATAGATTTATTTATTTGAACATTTATATTGTTCATAGTTTTAATTTGTTATGAATAATGCTATGATGAACATCCTTGATATTCATTTCAATGGTTTTTCCAATAATTTCCTTATATATATAGATTTTACATTTTGATATTCATTACCAAACTTCCCTTCAAAAAGATTGTACCAGTTTATACTTCCCTAGGAGTTGGGAGACTGCCCATTTCCCCACGTGGTTGCCAATACTGGGGATTAAAAGATTTTTTTTTTTAATCTTTGCCAATCTGCTGCATGAAATGATACCTCATTTTTATTTGCATTTATTTGATTAGTAATGCCACATAACTTTATGTGTTTATATATTTACCATTGCTGTTTGTGATATGCTTGTTTTGTGCCCTTTTTGTATTTCTGAAAAAAAAAAAGGCAGGGGGTGTATAGGAAAATACAAAGGGAAGAATGATAGAACAAACATTCAGATCCCCACTGCCAAGAATGAACAGATGTTTGCATTTTATCATGTTTGATTCCTTGTTGATTTTTAGGGAATCAAGTATTATAGATGTGGCTCAAGTGTTTAAATATTTCCCAACCTTTTCTTCCAACTCTTCAGCCTTTTTCCCATCTATTTATGTACATTTGCACATTTATATTGCTACAGGTAGTAGTATATTGTGTCTTAAAATCTTCATGAAAAGTATCATACTGGGTGAATCATTTTTTTCGACTGAGATATAACTCATATACCATAAAATTCACCCCTCTAAAATGTAAAATTCAGTGTTTTTTTAGTATATTCATAAGATTGTGCAACAATTACTGTTTAATTCCAGAACATTTCCTGGAGTAAATAATTTTGCATCTTGCTTTTCCCCCGTACTCAATATGTTTTTGAACCTTTTGCCATTTCATCTTTAGAGAGCCAACTCATTCCCTTTAATTTTTTCTGCTTAGTATTTTGTTGTAGAAGTATGTTCTGTGCTTACTCTTCTGTTCTTCTGTTAAGGACTATATAGGTCATTTTCTGTTCTGTGCAGTGAATATCTTTGTACTTGTTACCTTGTACAAATGAAAACGATTTTGGATATAGGCCTAGAATACCAGTTGTGTGTGTGTTTCCATTTGCATTAGACATTGTCAGATTGCTCCACAAAGTAGACGTGACAGTTCATACTCTGTCAGGGAATGAGTATCATTTTCTCCTCATCTTTGCCAATGTAGGATATTTTAAGATTTGTTATTTTTGATATTAGTTGAAATACGGTGTCTTTTTGTTTTCATTTGCACTTCTCTGCTTCCTAACGGGGTTAAACATTTTCTATATGTTTACTGACCATTTAGATTTCCTCTTTATGGACTTCTTTTTATATCCTTTGTCTTAAAAAAAAAAAGAAGAAGATTGGGAAGTTTGTCTTTTTCTTATCTGTGGGATGTTAATCCTTTGTTATTTGTGTGGAAAACATCTTGTCCCATTTTTGTTTCTGTTTCTTGTAGCCTAATGTATGGTATCTTTTTGTCATACATAAGTTTTTAATTTTGTCAGATTGATCTGTTTTATTTTGTTTTCCTGTCTGGTTTTGGGGTTTTGTTGAAGAATATAATTTGTGGGCATGGTAATGTGCTTAACCAATAGGCTTCATATGTGTAGGATACAGTGAAAGGACTGGGGGAGATGTAAATAACAGAAAGAGGAGGTCCCTGCCTTCAGTGTGCTTGTGTCTTTCAAAGCTGGAAAGGACACTTGAGATTCTTCATCTTTGTTTACCCTCTCATTTTACTTTTAATCGGAAGCCTAGAAATGTGAAGTGATCTTGCATGTAGACACAATGAGTCACAAGTATGCTGGTGCAAAGATAACTAGTAATAAATGGTGGTAAATGTTTACTTTTGAAACACTGAGTAATTATTCACTTATATTAGCAGACACATGTTCAGCCATAACTGCTTTTGTAGACATGATCTAGGACTTAATTAAGTGGTGGTAACCATGGTAGGTACTATTTAAAAGGAAGAGGTTCTCTAGCTACTTTCAGGCAAAATCAAATTCATTTTATGGATTAATTGAAGGTTTTCCTTTGAGATTAAATCATTAGGAAAAATTGTGACGGAATGGTAGGTGTTCCCTGATACGTTGTACCCCCTCCATCATAAGATTGCAGTTCCTTAAAGGATGCAAAACATTGTGTTAAGAAATAATGTTGCATGACCTAATCCTTTTAACTTAAGTGTGTTAAGTTTGTAGTGACTGAGGCCTGAAGAAGGCTTCAATTCCGTTTATCATGGAATTTCTAAAAAGATAAGGCTAGCATCTGGGTGTGATTTAGTTGGTATGTAGTAGTTAACAATTAACTTTTTGGATAAAATCAAGGCACCATCATTTTTTTATGAAAGAATATTATGGCTTATCTTGAACTTAATTCTGAGGGCCATTTATTTAAAATAATGTTCATAAGTGATTATAAAGATGATCAGTTGAATTTAATTAGTTACTACCCATGTTAGAAGATTGATATTCTCAGAGCCAAATAAATTTTAATATATTTAATTTTGCCAAACATGAATTTTTTTCTTTGTTCCTTTCCAGCAGAAATCATTAGTTGGTTATTTTCCCATCAATACCAGGCCAAATGTTATGTGCATGTATTGATTCTTAAAAGCAAAATATACATTAACAATTTCCTAAAATATTAATATAATAACAGTGGCCTAGACAGTAGAGAGATTTACTTTCTTCTTAATGTTTCTGGATATAAATTTAGTCTGCGTGATGCCTTTAATTTTTACAGATAGGTTTTATGCTCTCCTTCCCCTTTCCTCTCAGGGTGGTGCCGGGGAAGATTAACGTCAGATTATTCCAGGTGTCTATTTATTTTGGTAAGCATTTATAACATTTTGAGTGTTTAAAAACAAGGTTCATTGTAGACTTCATGTCATCCATACCTTTTACCCGAAATACTCCATTCATACGAGTTGCTGCATAATGAAAGCTTTCTTTGTGTTGAAGAAATATTCTTCTATTTTACAAAATGTTTTTTTTTCGTTTGAGTTCTCTCTTTGTTCCTATAATATAAGCAGCTGTTTTGTACTGACTGTTATTGAAAAACAGAGAGTCAGGCTATTGGGATTTGGTTGCTTTTAGTGGGATAGGTTATGCAAAATGTTGACATAGCTCCAGATTGTCTTATCAGAGATGCTTGTTTTATGACTTTTCCTACCTGTGCCCACAAGTAGCACAGAGCAGTGGGCAGCTACTTTCCTCATCGTATGGAGCACCAGGCACGCATTACATGTTTCAGCCAGTCCAGCACTCACCTCTCCTTGTGTATGTATCTATTGTTCCTGCTGTGTTGCATTAGAGTTACACATCCAAGGAGATGGGACATATAGTATCACTGTGGATAGTACTCATACCTTTCATCAATATAGTCTATAGACAGTAGACTTTTTGGGCAAAAGTATAACATCAAAGAGGATATCACAAGTCAGAAAGAGTTTGAGAATCCTGATTTAAGCATCCCCTTTTCTAAGTGATAAATTATTACTCTGTCTTCTGAAACTTATTTCTTCCGTACCTCTAATAACTGGCTTTGTATAAAGAGAACCACCACTTGAATTCAGCAGGAAACATTGTGTCCGCTAAGAATCACATTTTCTAGAATGGGTTTTAGCTTATTAGTTATAGGCAAAAATGAATTTTTCTCCTCTTCTATCTTTCCTCCCTTATTCTTTCTTACCTACTCCAAGTGCTTGTTTAAAAGCTGGACACAAATTTGAGTAACTTGGACAGGTCTATCATTTTTTTACTACTTAATCCATGAAATACAACTAGCCTTTTACCTTTAAAAATAGGAGTCAGATGTATTCCAGTAACTGGTACGAGCAGTATTTAGCAGTGCAGCAGGAAAGGCCCTGGCCTGGGAGGCAAAAGGGATGTGTTTGGACTGAGTAAGCTCTGTGTTTGGGCTTTTCCAGCTCTGAAGTATTATTTTTCCTTAGTTTTTAAAAAAGGATAAATTCTGAGTGTGTCATTGATCTAGTGTTTTTATAACGATGAAATAACTACCACTTATTACATATCAACTGTATATTGGTTGTCATGTTAGGCAATAGGCATGTGCTCATGTGTTTGCTCACTTTTCATAAACGTAGTAATTTGGAGAAGGATTTTTTGAAAAAAACAAAATGTTGATATGAACTTCAGTATATTGGAATTTTACCATTTAAATGGTGTGTGAACAGTGGAATGGGTAAAAGATTTGTTGAATATCAGAGAAATAGAAGATAACATGGGTAATTCACCAAGTAGGTGGTTAAGTTTTGGTTATGAAAAGTTACTTTCTGACTATATTGGTGCCATTTATATCAACAATCAACTACTTCTTATAGGCTGGAGCAGTCCAAGAACTCATGAGACTCTGTGTTTATTTGAAACTTCTTCTTCAAATGTGGCTCTTGACCAGGTCATTAGATCACTGTGTTTTTTTCTTGAAAGTTGACTGACTTTTTTTTTTTTTATTTCATGTAACATAAGCCAGACCTTGAAATTTTGTCACTTGTTTTGCTTTTTTGAAGTATCGTGTTTCAGATAACTATTAGTGTTTCTATTATCAATAGAATAATAACTGGGGACTTGGGCTTACATTATCATGTGAACAGGTTAGAAGAAAGTATGTCAAATCTTTGATCACTCAACATACTTGCAGGGTTTTCTGTTTAATAATTCAGATGCTTAATTGAAGTTGCCTTGAAAAGCAAGTACACTTTCAGTCTTTACTTGCAGCATGCTGCATAACTTTTAGGTTAAAGAAAAATAATTCTTGTTATCATTACAACTTGTTAAAGGGAATTGTCAAGTGACTGACTAGAGCCAAGGATTTCACTTATACAAAAATACTCAAATGCAAACATTTTAAAGAGAGCAGCAAATAAATGAGAATATACTTATGTTGTAAAGGCTACACAGTAGTTTATAGTTAATGCTACTTAATATCTTTCTGTGGAGTCTCTTTTTTTGATTTATCATGATCATTGATTTTAGTAGGATTCAGTCCATTTTCTTTATACCAGAATGTTCAGAGTTGTTCATCTTTACCCACATTTGGAGAATTGTATGACAGATAAAAATACATCAGTGAAAAGATGGGAAGAAAATACTTCGCACAGTGTTACAGAAGTTATCTCTGGGAGGTGGGATGTCAGGAAATTCTTGTCATCAGTAAAATTTGTTGGACTTTTCAAGCTTTCTTGAATGCTACATATTACTTATGTAAAAGTTAAACTAGATACTTAAATGTACATAAGGATGTATTTATAGTAAGCTTTTTAGTTTTTTAAAAACGTAATCTCATTTGGAACATAAACAGGAGTGTCTTCCCCAAGGAACATTTTCACATTTTGTTATTTGAAATTTAACCACCATGTCATTCTTAGTGTTTTCTTTTAATATTACTATGAATATATGCATAAATATTTCATAAGTTGATTGTAACCTTTAAAGAGAAGGATGTAAATCATGTTACCTTTCTTGACAATTAATGTTGTGTTAAGGTGTAAAATTAATCAGATTAACCTGACTTATATGTACATGACACAGAAAAAATTTTCTTTGTAACAGAAAGACAACTGTGTTTAATATTTCAGTACAGCATTCATTTTTGGAGTACTTAGGAATGTTTTGAGAAGTTTTGACCTTTCTTACCTATGGAGTTTTGATAAGTATAACTTTGTTGATTAATATGTTTATCTTGATGTGTAGTGGTAGAAAAATTTCCAGAGCCTACATCTGACTTTAAAAATTGTCTACAGGGTCTTCCCTGGTGGCGCAGTGGTTGGGAGTCCGCCTGCCGATGCAGGAGACACGGGTTCGTGGCCCAGTCTGGGAAGATTCCACATGCCGCGGAGCGGCTGGGCCCGTGAGCCATGGCCGCTGAGCCTGCGCGTCCGGAGCCTGTCAGTGAGAGGCCCGCGTACCGCAAAAAAAAAAAAAAAAAAAATTGTCTACAAATGAAAGGACTCTCATTATGTTTAGATATATGGTGATAGTGTTAGGAATAAATGGGGTCTATAGTTGGAAATAAAGATCCACTTCTAGCTTGTGAGTCTTTGTATATAATTTGGAAGTTAAACATTAAATTATGAGAAATAAAAAGTTAAAAAATAACTACCAAAACCAAGGCAAAAATAATGTTTGGGGCAGGGAAATAAGTAGTCCTTTTTAGATGGAGAATTGATGCATAATTGCATAAACACAAATAATATTTAGCATTAAAGTGGTTTCAATACTGTTTTATATATAGGCTGCAAAAATAACTGGAAGTTAAAACATGAAATTACATTTTAATTTTCATTTTTTTATATACAGTGCAGATAGATTGATATGAATATTCCTTAAACACAATTAAAAGAAATAATTTCTGCAAAATGAGGGAGTTAATTTTAGTTGTCTTAAAAGGTCTCTTTGCAATCTAAAGTTTATCTGATTAAGTACATTATATTATGATTAATGGGAAAACATCTGTCTTTATTTTAACATTAAGAAATAAGCATTACAAGTGTACTATGCTCAGATGCATAGCAAAACTATATGTCAAATAAAAACAAATCTGTTTTCCCTTTAGCATTAGATGCTTTTACAAAATTCATAAATTATAGTTAGCCAGATTAATTCTGCCTTAGAATATAAAATATAAAAATAGATGTTTGTAATCTGAGCATTTCTTTATTTGCTACTTGAATAAGGTTGCCACTTTAGTTCTGTTGGGTAGCATTTGGAATAACATTATATTTCATGGGCTTTAATTTAGTTCTGCTGATAAATTTTTACTTAACTATTTCTATTCCTTTTGAGAATGCTAAATGGCATTCATAGTCGCCTGGATTCCTTTCTTCAGGATTAAGGTGTGTATGAGAATGAGGAAAATATACTCTTCGGCACCTTGATTACAACTCACCATATTTGCTTGCTATTGTTCTTATTAAATTAACTTATGTAGATGTCTTAACTGCAGATATAGAAAATAAAGTAATTGTTTTAAAACCTGTTTTAAACGAATACTCAGGGGACCAAGCTGAAGACTTGAGAGTTTGAACAATACGAAGACTTGGTTAGAATATTGTAGATTGTTAGAGCTTCCCAATTTGGCACTAAATTAAATAAATATACTCATAGTATTTTATTATAGGACAGACAAAGCTGTGGTCGACTAAGATAATGTGTAACTGGCTCTTATTTGGAGCATAGAGAGTGGGAGCATATTTTGCAGTGAAAGGGGAACTAAAGGACAAGGTGTTCTCTACTTGTAAAGACCTCAGAGTTTTCTTTATGTTATTGGAGAAAGACATTATTTTTGCTTTGGCGTGCTTAAAACTAAAGGGCAAATGATCCAAAAGAATAATCTTGAAATTCAATAGCAAGAAAACTACTTGACATTGTGGGCTGGAGGCCAGCAAACGTGTTGCTTTCATTGAATGCGTGGGAAATGGGGCAGGCCTGGAATTTAAAGAGACAGGGTGCAGTACCCTAGAAAAGAAAAGCCCTCCTGTATGATTTGCTTACATGGAGGAAAAAAATAGACTTAAAGTTTTCTCTGAGGGATCTTTATTGGATCAACTATTGAAGGCATTGAAAGACACTGAGTGAATTTTTCCCGACTCCACCTCCCATCTCCCTAGCCATCTTCTCTTGTCTGAAATTGGTGCTGAGTAAAACTGTTTATAGCAGAGGAGAAGCAGCTTTTCAAATAAAAGTACTTTCTAGCCTGTTCAAATGGAGGATAATGTAATTCTCTCTGAAACTGAGCACTTATTACTTTGTTTATGTAGCTGTTTAAAAAGGGGGTGCCTGGCATAAGGAAGGGGGGGTACCGTAGGAACCTCTGCTTTAGAAATTACTGTTTTTTCTGTGTCTGAGTTTTCCTCCCCATCCACTCATGAATCCCCCTTCTCCCCCTCCCCCCACCTCCCACAATCCCTCAATAAAATAGTATTTAAAAGACTTGAATCACCAGTCCTATGTAGCAGCTTCTTGCTGGAGGCAGTAATGTTGTACTGTTTTCAATGGGTGGTCTGGAATCTCCATGGGAGATTTTTACAGGCAGTGGGCTCCAAGACCCACTAGGTGTGTTATATTGAACGTAACCTGTTAAGTTCCTGAGCCATCGAGAATATACAGAGATGGTTTTACATTATTGAAGTCCCATCGTTAGTTACTTGCAAACCAATTTATTTGATTTTATTTGAAGAATTTATGGCTTAAATCCCTGAAAGTGACTCATATTAACCCAGTATTTGAGGTTTACTTTTTAAAACAAGTAAGACATTCATATATATGTCAATTCAGGAGTACTCATTTGTGTGTATATTTTATTTTTATTTTATTATTATTTTTTTAAAAGGTGGTATCAATTTTTTAAAAAAATTTATTTATTTTTGCCTGCATTGGGTCTTCGTTGCTGCGTGCGGGCTTTCTCTAGTTGCGGCGAGCGGGGGCTACTCTTTGCTGCGGTGCACGGTCTTCTCGTTGCGGTGGCTTCTCTTGTCGCGGAGCACAGGCTCTAGGCACGCGGGCTTCAGTAGTTGTGGCACGCGGGCTCAGTAGTTGTGGCTCGCGGGCTGTGGAGCGCAGGTTCACTAGTTGTGGCGCACGGGCTTAGTTGCTCTGCGGCATGTGGGATCTTCCTGGACCAGGGCTCGAACCCGTGTCCCCTGAATTGGCAGGTGGATTCTTAACCACTGTGCCACCAGGGAAGCCCTGTGTGTATATTTTAGTTCATAGGTGTTTTTTGTTTGTTTTAATTCTCCTCCTTTAGGGAACCAACACCTAGTAGTCATTTCCAAATGTTAAATAATTGAAGCCATATTTCTCCTAATTGAGATAGTGTAAAATGATAGGATCTGTTATAATCAGAAAGTATATCAGGTAGTTTTATAATCATTATCTCTTAGCTGTGGCATGTGGCATAAATGTATATGAGCCTAAAATTTAACTAAAATTGCTTTGGGTCAAACCTTTGTAGAAGCACACAGGATTTGAATTACATATTAAATGCTGGATTAAGATTGCTTTTTAGAAAAAAATTGTTTTTTATGCAAACTTAAATAAAACAATACGTTTACTTATACACTGTAAATATTGAAATGGGGAATGTTGCAGTCATGCCTGTTCCTACATAATTTAGTTTAAACTTTTTTTGGAGTTTCTCGTGTGACCCTGTGGTTATTAACCAGAGTGATAACATAACTTTGTTGGGTCACTGATTTGATTACTTTGTTTCCCTTATTCACATTCTTCACAAAATTAGTTTATGGAGAATGTTGAATTTCTATTTAAAATAAATATCTGTAAGTCCTGATTAGTTAGAAGTCTGAAATACCTGTTTTCCATAGGCTAAATAGAGAAGAATTTAGGAGTAGGCATCTCGGATATATTGATAAATAAATGAATGATGATATATGATGGGAGAGCATTTTTGTTTGTTTTAAACAATGTCAATGGTTTTAGGTAGAAACTTGTAATCCTTAAGGAGTTGAGTTTGTTTCTTTTATAAAAATTAATTTAAACTTGTTTTAGGTCATATAAAAATAGTATGAATTCTGCAGTCTTCACTGATAGAATCAAAGCTCTGTGGCTCAACAGTTTATAGCAATGACTAAATGGTTTGCCTTTTCTTTTTTAGTTCAGTACTGGTCCTTGAATAGCTAAAAAGTTTTCCAGTAGTTTTTACAAGTGGCTTTAAAGAAGTGATAGCCATCTGAAGTTTATCTTGTGTAGCCAGTATTTAAAAGTTATTAAGGTTGTCTACACACAAAAAAGGAACAGCTCTTATGGCTATACATGTGAATAAAAGTTAAAAGTTGGTAAAATTAGCTTGTCAAGTAAACTTGACTGAGGAATAATTTTGTTTTCATTATCCATTCCTCTGGCTGAAAATGAAATAGAAACGATCTGGTTACTAAAGACCAGCGCTGTATTGGATCACTTCCTTGAGCTTTTGCTATGATCGTTAAAGGCAAAGTTAGACAGCTGCTGTAGATTTTGCCTGTGGCCTCACAAAAGAAATTGTTTAACCCTGTTAGTTTCAGACACTATCATTTCTACTTTGCAGATACACTTACTATGTTAGATATAAGTGATATACTTGGCTGTGTTAGATATGGATCTCTCTGATTATGATTTGAACTTCTGAATTATAGGAAGGCGGTGTAGCAGAAAATGAGTAATTTTAGCACTCTACTACAAAAACAGTTTCATGTCTTGGAATGTGACATATCTCAACATTTTTGCTTATATTCAGACAGATTTAAAAACTTCAACTTCTACTTTTCAAAGTTAGACTCTGCATTTGTATCTGAAGACCTCTAGGGAATTCTGAAAATTGTGAAAGTTGACTTTGACTTAAACTCCATTATAATTGGATATTTAGATGTCCTTTTTGGGGCTTGAAGTTCAGAGGAAATACTAAGTCATTGACTTTAAAATCTCATTTTGGGTAAGTGTAAAATTAGAACAAGGCCATGTACTCCCGAAATTGATGTCATAATATTAAAAATCCCAACGATGTTGGGTTCCTTTTGTATAATGCGTTTGCATTATTACTATAGGTTTAAAGGGCAAGGAAATACTTTATTGTTCAAGCTGAAGAGGGCAAGATTTTGAAACCTACTGCTACGTGATTAAATCAGTGTGTTTGCCCTGAGGCTTCAGCCATTCAATCTGAATTCATAGTCTAAAATTTTGGATTCCTTCTCTGTTTGAAAAATAATACTTCTTGAAAATTTTAGGACTGCCTTTTCCCACTCACATGAAAACTATTGAGGCAAATTATCAGGGTTAAGATTTTCATGCAATCAAGACTGCAGGTACATTTCAGAATTTTAAAGAGAAAGTTCACAGCCATTTTACATAAAATTTTACTGGGCTTTTCATTAATCTAAAATAACTGGTCTATAAGTACTTTATCAGTGAAAACTGCTCAGCATGTAAAACGAGGAGCCGAAGAGCACAAAGGCTTCCTGCAAATTAAGGGCACAATGAGTACTAACGGACTTTCCAGCCATCTCCAGCTGTGAGATTATTATAGTTTTTGCAAACCCTTTTCTCTCAAAACTAAATCAAGAATGGTAGAGTCCTGATAAAAAGAAGTGTAGAAAAGCCTAACTAATCCTTAGATGAGTTACTTCAAACGTGCCAAAATAGAATAAACTCAGTTAATAGCATGGATTAAAGGTTACTTTTAATGCATTTTTATCACTCGCATTGAGAATTTTGTTGTATGTTGATGCATTTGGCCTGGGTTAAAAAAAAATTCAGAGTGAAAAATATAATTAAATGTGAGAGATTACACAATCACGTTGTTATGAGGAAATTTAGTACTAATGTTAGGTGCCAGATTTGACCTACGAGATAAAAGCTGTGTACTTGAGATCAGAGATGTAAACAGGTGGCTCTAATTTTGAGTGGTAAGTGTTCCGGTTATAGTGAGAAGGCTCATCTATGTACTACTAAGAGTTGATTTATTTTGTAGATGTAAAAAAACAACATGGCTCTCTGTCTTTGGAGAAATATGTACAAGTGGTTCCCTGGATAAGAACGTGGAAGGGTGCTGAAATCAGATCTGGATTAATATTTTAAAAGTGCTTGACTCTTACAAGTGGTAAAGAGAAAGAGAAATAAGAGGCAGGTTTTGGGTGCAGAGGTAGTCTTTACTATTTATGCAACATATGAAATGATCTCCTTTCATAAACACAGGGAGACTATCATCTATACTTTTAATTCAGAATCACATGTTTGCTAACTGCTTATTTTGTGAAATACTTTTCCCACTTAACTGGCATATTATGATAGAGCTGCTAAAAATATTGGGTTAAGGAAAAACTGATTTGGCATGCTGACACTGGTAGGAAGAATTTTTTAAAAAGTAATATCTTCTCTTTTTGGTGCAGATATATAGGTATAGGTATGAGTGTGTGTGTATGTATGTGTGTTTGTATCAACCTTAATAAAATTTTATTATACGAACCTGAGTAGTGGGAGATTTTATAATCATGTCACATTTGCCACTCCTCTAAGATGCCCAATTGTAAGTTTCTCTAATGGCACTTAGCATTTATTTCCTTGTAATAGACGTGTATACTGTTTTTGCTGTGGCTTAATAGGAAATAGGCTGACTGGTACTCTGAGCACATGTGTGTGCTATGAATATTAGGTATTTGTATCTGCCATCCCACTTACAATTGTAGTGATTTTTCATAAGCCATGTGATAATAAAGTCCTTTTAATTTATAGTCAAAACATACAATCTCCCATAAAGTTCCTCTACTTGATATTCTGACCAGATTTAACCTTATACAAAGAGCTTCCAGCTTGAATGCATTTTGCAACATTGAATAAATACTGCGCTGTATAGTTATTTATGTGCTCAAGAAGTTGAACTTTCGTTCCATCCCAGTGTGTTCCCATGGGATATGTTATTCTAGTAAATCAGAAAATTTCTCTGAAAGCAAAGTAATTCTTAATTTTTGGAGGCTTGAAAGTGGGGAAATGCCCTACGCATGAGGGGGAAGAAATTCTAGTTGACTCTCATCACTAAAAAATAATTCAGAGTACTTGGCCATCGTACATTCTCTTGGGGGGAAGAAACCCCACCACAATGCTGCTGAATTGTTTTACTTCTGTAGTTATGTCTTTGTGTGTTTATAGGAGTGGGAACATTTTATCTTCTGTGTTTCTGTTGAGGTTGTTTTTCTGCAGTGCCCCAAGAAAAGTCTTGGAAGCTAGCTTTGAAGCCCTGTGGACAAGCTGGATATCAAAGAGCCAGAGGAATTCGGCAGTAATTGTTTTATGGCTGGCCAGAAATCAGACCTATTTGTATAGGTAGCACACAAAATAGCTGTGATTTGACAATTTGGTGCTATTTATACCTACCATAAAAAGAGAAAAGAAAAAGTTAAAGGGGTATTTTGGAAACAGGAACTAAGCTGTAAATGCAAATTGCTTCACCGTTTTCTCAAAGGAACAAAAAAGGAAAGGGTTTAGGAAGTTTTTATTGAAGCTACGTTATTGAGGAACTGTCTGCTTTTAGGATATTTAATATTGTACTCACACTGAAACTACACTTCTTTCTGTTGGCAGTTTTTTTTTTCCTATTTCCATCTGATTAAAATTATTTTTGTGGAGCAAGAGAAACTCTGGAGGAGGGACGGTGAAAATCTCAAAGTTTTCAACTCTCTCTTAACAGACCTTTAATATTTCATCTTACTTTTGTTATTTAGTTTGGGATAAGAATCATTTGTTGTTGCTAGAGTGAATTTTTTTCTTTCCAAATAAAAGTTATGTTTTTGTCAAGCAGTCACAGGTTGTTTACTGTGGTAGTGGGTGGGGTTTTGCCAGGTACATTTTCCTGGCTTTTAGGAAGCATGCAGGAGAACGTTTTAATGACTATTCTTGATCTGTCAGCTTAGAGGAGTCTTTTTGAATACAAAGTACCTAAATTGTGACTCTCACCTAGAGTATATTCCAAGCTCAAGGTGGGCGGTGTATCATGATTTGTCTGTACTTCAGTGAGCAGCCCAAAGTGAAGTTTGTTTCCAGAATGTCATTCAGACCTTCTGAGGTTGTCAAATGCTTCATTGTTTTGCCTTGAAACCCCCAGTCCTGAGAGCAGTCTGAGTCTGGGGGCAACGGTGCAGAGAAAAAGCAAGCACTTCTGTGATTGACTACACTTTTTTTTTTTTTTTAAGAAACCCTAGAAATGCCTTAGGGACTCCTGGGGCTTTGTCACATTTTAAAACCATTTTACCACTGAAGGTATTTCAGTGCTGTCGAATTGGGACTGTATTTACTTGCTTTGGTTTTAATTTTTTTTTCCATTGGATTCTGATCCTCCAATAATAAGGAGAGTGGTATTTGTCAAGTGTACCTTAATTTCTCAGGGGAGGCCTGTAGTTTTGATTGGATGAAAAGAGTTCACTGAGGGTAGGGAAAAAGAAGAGGAAACGGGTGGAGATAAATCTGGTATTGGGATAGTCAGTTTTGTCTTTACTTGAATGAAGAGTTAGAGTTTAGTAATCTGTGTGAAGGATCAGAAGCATCTGAATGAAGATTTAAAATGGGAATTTTCTAAAAGCCTAAAACCTTAATTGAATTTCAAGATGGATCCCCTCTAGGGAAGTAGGTGTTTCTTCTCTACAGAGAAGAAACATTGTGGACTGCTGGTACTCCTCAGGAGTATGAAAACTCAGATAGGAAAAGGTAAGGACATAGGTAGTTATAGACTGTCTTTGTGGGTTGAGGATGTACTGTGGGTTTAGGGCTGGCTAATGAATCTAAAGCACTGATCATTTATTCTGCCAACATAGAGTACATACTGTGTGACAGGAACTGCTCCCAACATTGACAATAACAACGGGAACTGAAGCAGTTCTTGTCTTCTTGGGGCACTTAGCCTGGCATCAGGCATGACCAGAAAAAAAAAAAATCGCAATACAGTGAGATGAGTGCTTTTATGAGTGATGAAAAGCAAAGCTGTGGAAACAAAGTGCTGAGAGATTAGTTCTGCTCAGGTATCAGAATTTGAATTAAGTTAAAAAAAGTTACAAGTGAAAAGTCTAATTAAAAAAAAGAATTATGTGTATTAAAAAATTATCCTGCATCTCTCACATGGTTGGCATTTCATCTCTTTGATGTTTCCCTTCATCAGGCTGTGTGATGTTTTTAGACTTTCTGAACTCTCGGGGTTAGCATCATAGAATACAGGGTTATATAGCTGAAAGGAGGTAGGAAAGCAATGTATAGTTACTGAAGGTTTAATTCTGTACCCTGTTCTTCACATTTTACAGATGTAGATCCAAGACTCAATATTAAGTAACCTGTCCAAGGTCCATATCGCTTGAGTATAGTGACCGTATGTCCTGTTGGCTGGGGATAGCCCCAATTTTTGTCTGTTGTTCTGTGTCACTCTCAAAACTGGTGCTTTTTGGATGGTAGACTGTGTGATCACTTTGTTTTTGAATGGCATAACTAATATTTAAACTCAGGCCTGTTTGACTCCAGGTCTTAAGTTCACCACTGTTTTATCCTGTTTATTCTATGGTTCGAGGTCATGTCTCTATTTCCAGTTTGGTCTTGTAAGAAGGATTCTGAGACATAGGTCTGGCTCAGTACAGTACTCAGTTCTTGGTTGGTGATGCTTCTCATGGGTGATGGAGAGAAACATGGAACTTTCATGCTACTTTTTTTTTAACATCCTGTCACTAAAATGTTTTAGAATGTAATTTTCCTTCAGAAATTTCAAAGGCATTTGAGGAACTTTATGTCTTAGGAGCATATTTGTAAATATCAGTTATCATTGCATGGTACTAATCAAGAAAATTCTGGTGATTTGAGCCCTTCTGGATAAACGGAAATCTGGTGTAACTCTTGATCACTGAACAAGTTACTTTTCCTTTTATTTTTGTTCCCTTTCCCCACCTAATCAGAAGCCTAGAGCAGCAGAACAAGGTTAGAGGAAACTAACTCTAATTTGGAAAAGAAAATTGGAAACTTATGTTCTGATTTGCTCATATGGGTTAGCTTTTCCACCAGGTTTGCTGGACGAATACTGAGAACATCACTTTTATTTGGTCCCGTTTAAAAAGGCTCAATACTTCAGAAGGGTGAAGTTTTAGAGGTATACTGTCTATCAGGTAGGTTAGCTAAAACTTAAATAAAATAGATTTAATTTACTAATAATCAGTTCTGGTAATTAAAGAATTTTATTTTGTTTTGTGTCATTTCTCTTACATGCTGTGTCACTTCTCATCAGAAGATGGGGTGATCTGAGCAGTGCTTCACTGAGGCTGTAGTCTTCTTCACTTAAAGGACTAATGTCAGCTCTCTGTTAGCCTTTGAATTACACAGAGGGGTAGAAGCAAAATAAAGCCATTTTCAAGAACTTCTGGGATAGGTTGTGTTGGGGTAGGATGGAAATGCCCCATGTTGCTCACATCCTACTTCTGGCCCAAATTTACAATTCTGTTCAGTTATATGACTTCTCTGCCCTTGAATAGCTCAGAGACTTATATGGTAGGGGGAAGGGGAGATGGCCTTGTAAGCAGATACATTTCAGTATCAGTTAATTACAAATTATAGTTGATGTAAGAATGGAGTTTTGTGGGAGCATAAATGGGCAAATTGAGACTGAAGATGAACACAGTTGTGTTTCCATTTATGTAGCACATGTTTAAATCTGACTCTCTTTTCATCTTTTGTCCCATTTTTGGTTTATAAAGCATTTTATGTTGTTTTGCCTTTTTTTCCCCAGTGACTGTTTATGACCCAACTTGAACAGTACAATGAAATTCTTCTTTACCTCTAGCTGTTGTGAAGCCAAAAATAGATCTGGGCTGAGATTGGACTTTGTGGCGCAAATTGTGGTTTGCAGGTTATGGCTGTTATTGTTCCAACAAATAACTGTATCTTAAAAAGTTATTTAGAAGTAAAGCAAATGTTGCTGAGACAAAAGGGGACCTGGCTGATTTTTAAATGGTGCTTTAAAACAATAAGCAGATGTCTCAGCTTAAAGGGCCATTTGGAATGAAATTGTTTTAGTTAAAAATACTAGTAAATTTCTGTGGGATAGTAGGATCCGAGACTGAAGTCCTGCAGGAATCTTACCTGTTACAATCCCCACTGCCCCACCCCTGCCCCCTTCCCTGCCTCCCCATTTCTGTTTCCCTTCTTTGGAAATTCAAAGGCATGAAGTAGACTTCAGAGAAAGAAAAAAAACAATGATAGTAATTACAAGACAATAAAACTCTCCCATCACACTGGTCAAGGGCATTGCGGGAGCATTGCTCTGCAACAATACTGTGTTCAGAAGAAGTATGGAAGAGTCCAGTCATAAGCATTGAAAGGGTAAGAAGGGCTAGACCTCATTTGCATGGTTCAAAAGTAAATGACTTCCTGAGGTTCTTAATTAGAGTGTGTGAAGGCCAGTTTGTTGCAAAAGATAGCTCATTTGAACTTGTAGTTTGATATCTATACAAATCACTTGAGGGATGTGTAGGATCTATTTCTGTTCTAAGGCTGCTACTTTGTTAATGGATAGGATTTTTTTTTTCCCTCACTGTATCACTCACACTTGTGCCCATTGGAAGTGTTGAATAAACATTTTATAGTAAGATACTTTTGTAAAGCACTTGATATATAAAATTACTTTAGTAGTAATAGCTGGTATTTAACACCTACTGTGTGCCAGCCTGAGTACTTGAGTACTCTGCAAGAATTACCTACTTAGTCTAATGGTCACCCTATGAATTAGAGTACTACCAGTACTACCCCCATAATAGAGTTCATTAAGATTATAGGATAGAAGATCAGTATACAAAAATCAATAGTATTTCTGTATACTTGCAATGAACATTCCAAGAATGAAATGAAGAAAACAATTCCATTTATAATAGCATCAAAAGAATAAAATACTTAGGAATACATTTAACAAAAGTATAAAACTTATGCTCTGAAACTACAAAATATTGTTGAAAGAAATTAAAGAATATATAAATGAAAAATACTCCATGTTCATCAATTGAGAAACTTTATATTGTTAAGATGGCAATACTTCCCAAATTGATCTACAGGTTCAGTGCAGTCCCTATCAGAATCCTAACTGGTGTCTTTGTAGAAATTGACAAGTTGATTTAAAATTTATGTGGAATTGCCAGGGACCTAGAATAGCCAGAACAGTCTTGAAAAAGAACAAAAAAGTTGCAGGACTCACACTTCCTGATTTCGCAACTTACCATGAAGAAACATTAATCAAGACAGTGTGGGTAGACATATAGATGAATGGAATAGAATTGAGAGTCCAGAACTAAACCCGTGTGCCTCAGGTTAACAAGGGCGCCAAGATCATTCAATAGGGAAAGAATAGACTTTTCTGTAAATGGTGCTGGGCAAACTGGATATCCATATGCAAAATAATGAAGTTAGACCCTTATATCACACCATACACAAAACTTAGCTCAAAATGGATTAAAAAATGTAAGCTGTAACTGTAAAACTCTTAGAAGAAAGCATAGGAATTAATCTTCATGGCCTTGAGTTTGGCAGGGAATGGTTTCTTAAATATGACACCAAAAGTATAAGCAACAAATGAAAAATAGATAAATTGGATTTTATAAAAATTAAAAACTCCTGTACTTCAAATGACACTCTCAAGAAAGTGAAAATACAGCCCACAGAATGCGAGAACATATTTTCAAATTGTATATCTGAAAATGGCTTGTATCTAGAATACACACACAATATGACAACCCAATTAAAAATGGGCAAAGAATCTGAATAAATATATCTTCAAAGAAGAGAAACAAATGGCCAATAAGTATGTGAAAAGATGCTCAGTATGATTAGTTAACAGGGATATACAAATCAAAAGCACAGTGAGATACCATATTATATTTACTGGGATGGGCATAATAAATCAGTAACTACCATTGGTGAGGGTGTGAAGAGATCAGAACCCTTCACACACTGCTGGAGGGAGGGTGAAATGGTGCATCCAGTTTAGAAAACAGTCTGTCAATTCTTCAAACAGTTAAACATAGAGTTACTGTATGGCCCAGTAGTTCTACTCCTTGGTATCTACTTAAGAGAAATGAAAACATATGTTCACACAACAACTTGCACATGAATTTTTATAGCAGCGTTACTCATAACCAAAAGCTAGAAACAACCCACATGTCCATCAGACCATGAATGGATAAACAAAATGTGGTGAATTCATACAATGGAATATTATTTGGCTATATAAAAGAATGAAATATTGATACATGCTACAACATGGATAAACCATGAAAACATTGTGCTAAGTGAAAAAAAACAGTCACAGATCACATATTATATGATTCTATTTATATTAAAGTCTCAGAATTGGGAAACCTATGAAGACAGAAGATTGGTTAGTGGTTGCTTAGGGCTGGGGAGTTTGGGGTAAAAGAGAAGGTGATAGCTAAAGGGTACAGGGTTTCTTTTTTTTTAAGATGAGGAAAATGTGAAATTGTGGTGATGGCTGAGCATATCTGAATATACTAAAACCATTGAATTGCATGTTTTAATATGTGAATATATAGTATGTGAGTTATAACCCAATAAAACTGTTATTTTAAAAAAGTATCCCTAACTTTCATTAATAACAATGTTGACACAAACAGTGTCTTCATGTTTATACATTAGGGAAATAAATTAAACCTTGATGGTATGTCTTTTCTCTCTTTTTTTTTTCTTTTTTTTTGCGGTATGCGGGCCTCTCACCGTTGCGGCCTCTCCTGTTGCAGAGCAAGGCTCCGGACGCACAGGCTCAGCGGCCATGGCTCACGGGCCCAGCCGCTCCGCAGCATGTGGGATCCTCCCGGACCAGGGCACGAACCCGTGTCCCCTGCATCGGCAGGCAGACCCTCAACCACTGTGCCACCAGGGAAGCCCTCTTTTCTCTTATATAAGGCACATGTCCACCAACATTCCAGGGTTATTGGTTGCTGCAATACGATTTATTAAAAGCATTGTTGGGACTTCCCTAGTGGCACAGTGGTTAAGAATCTGCCCGCCAATGCAGGGGACATGGGTTCGAGCCCTGGCCCTGGAAGGTCCCACATGCTGTGGAGCAACTAAGCCTGTGTGCTACAACTACTGAGCCTGCACTCTAGATCCTGCGAGCCACAACTACTGAGCCTGCGTGCCACAACTACTGAAGCCCGTGCGCCTAAAGCCCGTGCTTCACAACAAGAGAAGCCACCGCAGTGAGAAGCCCACGCACCACAACGAAGAGTAGCCCCCGCTCCATGCAGCTAGGGAAAGCCCGCGTGCAGCAGCGAGGATCCAACGCAGCCAAAAATAAATAAAATTAAAAAAAAAGAGCATGGTTTCCTGGATTGAACTAGACCTAATTAAAAATGTATATCTAACAGCTTTGGTAATTTTACTCTATGTTACTTTGTATGTGTGTTTGCTTTGTTTCCATCCATCAAGAATATAACCTCTTAGTTGGTAGGAAATAGTAACAACTGTTCATTGAATGCTTACCATGTGTAGATACTTTTCTATGATTTTAATGTGTTATTCAGTACATCTCACAATAATTCTATAAAGTAATTACAGGAATCCTGAGTTTAATGATGGGGAAACTGAGGCACAGGGTTTAGGTAACTTACTCAAAGTCAAATAGTAGGTAAGTGACAGAACGTGGTACTAGGTAGCAGCAATGTTTTGTATTATTCTGGGCCAAGCATATCTTACCTCATACAATAGATGTTTCTAGCCGTGTGTGTTAAAAATAACTTTTTGTAAGTGAAACCATGTTTTTAGTGTGTTAAAGGAGCCTATTATTTTAAATGAAACCTGCAAATAAATCAGTTCCTTTTTATCAGTCTTGACAATTGTGACATCTTAAATCAGGGCACTCCTATACGTTTGATTGAATGCAGTAATTTCTCTGGTGATTCTGTTGATTTAGGCTAGGTTTAAAGCTTTATTAGTTTCATTCTGCAAACTTTTAGTGAGGTCCTATTTTTTTGTAGTAAAGAAAAGTGCTATAAGAAAAGTCCAAAGGAGGCAACTCCTGATCTAGAATTAGCTGGTGATAAAAGCTTATAAAATAGTTTTCCCTGAAACCTGTCCTTAATTTAAGGTTTTTGTATATAATCTACAGCTGCACTGTCTAAAACAATAGCCAAGTGTGGCTATTTAAATTTAAATGTAAATTAATTAGAATTAAATAAAAATTTAAAAATCTGTTCCTTAGTCAGTAGCCACATTTCAAGTGCTTAATAGTTTTGCCTGTAACTAGTGGCTGCCATATTGGACAGAACTGGACTAGAGAAATGGTAACATCCACAGGACTTCTTTTTACAGGAATTAAGATGGTATATGTGCTTTTGTGGGGAATGATAAGTAGAGGAAAAGGATCTGATGGGACTTTTTATTTAAACTTATATGTTACTTTTTTTTCAATAGGATGAAAGCATACATAAGTTTTATGTGACATGGGAGCCTTCATAAGAAATGAAGAACCAAAGAAACAGAGCTGTGTATTTTTTGCAACTCTTGATAAAGAGTAATGGTCATGAAGAAATAGGATAGGTTGGGGCGTATGAGGTAACTGTAGTAAACTGGGAGAAATTTAGCGAGGCCTGTTTGTTAGGATTCTTCTTGGCTGTCCCTTTGTCTTCAGAGATAAGGATGCTCCTTTCCTCTGGGTATGGGGAGGGCACTTTTATGACCTTTCTAAGTTTTTAGCCTCTTACTAGTTACCTTTTTGCCAGTTCAATTTTTTATAATTCCCCCCCCCTTTTTTTTTTTTTTTGCAGTACGCGGGCCTCTCACTGTTGTGGCCTCTCCAGTTGTGGAGCACAGGCTCCGGACACGCAGGCTCAGTGGCCATGGCTCACGGGCCCAGCCGCTCCGTGGCATGTGGGATCCTCCCAAACCGGGGCACGAACCCGTGTCCCCTGCATCGGCAGGCGGACTCTCAACCACTGCGCCACCAAGGAAGCCCTCCCCCTTTTTTATTGTCTGTTTTCACAGTGTTGTCAGTTAGTGTACCTAGTCTGCCATGTAGATTACCAGTTTATTGTAAAAGGATATAACTCAGGCACAGTCAGATGGAAGAGATGCATAGGACAAGGTATGGGGAAAAGGCATGGAGATTCCTTCCTCACTCCCTCCAAGCTCTCCACTCTCCCCAAATCTCCATGTGTTCACCAACCCAGAAGCAATATGTGTTACATTTTTAAAAAAACCTTGGAGGATCTTCACAATGTCCCTTCCAAACTAAAAAAAATAATGGGTAAGTGAAGTGTTGGTAAAGAATACTTTAAAGTATTAATTATGTTGCATGTTAAATGGAATTATGTGTTATTAGAAAGTCCCCCTGATATGCTCATAAGAACTTAGTAAGCTAATAAATTCATTAAATGTAAAGGGAAATGTGAAGGCTTTGGTAATATACACTTTCTTAACATTTAATTATGACAAAAAATATATGTTAAGAGAATATATGTTAAGGGAATAATGCAGCATCATATGCCACCATTCATTAACATGTAACCATGTTTGGCTTGTGTGTATCATTTAAAAGTGAGTTGCAGTCACCATACTTGAGCCTTTAATACTTAGGGCATGTGTCCCCTAAGACTCAGGATGTTGTCCTGTGTAACAGTGTTATCATTATCACTCAAGAAAGAAATAATCGGGCTTCCCTGGTGGCGCAGTGGTTGAGAGTCCGCCTGCCGATGCAGGGGACACGAGTTTGCGCCCCGGTCTGGGAAGATCCCATATGTCGCGGAGCAGCTGGGCCCGTGAGCCATGGCCGCTGAGCCTGCGTGTCCAGAGCCTGTGCGCCGCAACGGGAGAGGCCACAGCAGTGAGAGGCCCGCGTACCGCAAAAAAAAAAAACAGAAAGAAAAGAAAGAAATAATCAATTTGTTCGTAATAATGCCAGGCCTATTTAAACATCCAGCTGTCTCCTAAATATCTCTTTTCCCAAATCAGGATCCCATCAAGTTTTATGCAAGTCTTTAGTCTTGAGCATCCCCATACCTTTTATTTTTTATTTTCATGAAATGACAGCCTCCTCAACTTTATTTTGATGAATTTGAAACCTACAATAAAGTTGAAAAAATAGTACAAGGAATGCCCACATTCATCAGTTGTTAATGCTTTTCTCCATGTACTTTCTTTGTTTATAGTTATACCTCTCAATCGTTTGAAAGTAAGTCACAGATATCATGGCCTCTTACCAAAGCCCTAAGTGCTTAACAGTGTATCTCCTAAGAACAATAATTTTCTCCTGTAAACCACAAAACCATTGATCGCATCTAAGATTTAATGTTAGCCTTAAGATGTCATGTCTCCTTGGTATCCTTTAATCTAGGACATTTCCCGTGCCTCCACCTTTTTCCCCCTTCTGATCTTGACATTGATATCTTTTAGGAAGCTAAGCCAGTTGTGTTATAGAACCTCTTACAATCTGCATTTGTCTGATCATTTGCTCATAGTCATTTAACTTGAATTCTCTGGAGTTAGATCTATAAGCTTTGTTGCATTTAGTTTAAGTATATTTAGCAAGACACTTCCCTAGGTATTTCTTGTTGCACTTCACATCAGGAGGCACTTAGTGTTGATTATCCCAATATTAGTGATACGGAGCTTATCACTTGGTGGAAGTGGCAAAAGCTATTGAAAAGATACACTTTTCCCCTTGCAATTACAAAGTGACTGTGTGACATGATACTCTGTATCTTTCACATGTCATGTTCCACAATGGTCTTTCTTATAATGGTTTTAGCATCTACAGTTGATCGATTGTGGATGAACCAGAATTAGCTATTACACTGGAATTGCACACTGGTTATTTTCCTAGTTTTGTAGTACTGTGTTTAAAAGGATAGGTATAGGCTTTATTCCATTCCCCATTTTTATCGATTACTATATGGTTTTTGAAACAGTTTATATCATGGCAAATGCTTTCTGTGTTTGATTTTATGGTTAATTTAGTGAAATCTGTGATAATATAAAATTCTCTATGTAATCTAATTTCTCCAGTAATTTTTAAATGTTGAGGTCTGTTGGAGGTGGGTCTAAGGGGAGGGAACTGATTCTAGTCAAATGTTTATGGTCATTTTAATTTACAGTATTGAAGCCCCTGTTTCTTGCTTTTGGGTATGCTGTGGCTTCTGAAGACCCATGCTGTTTCAGAAGAAATTTCTGCCTCTGTAGATTTAGCTACAGTTCAGGAAAATTTTGTGACCTTTTATTAAGTTCTGGGCATGGACATCAAGAATGCCATCATACACTTAACAGCTTTGGAAGCAAGTGTTGGAATGTAACTATATAAACTTTTTTTTTTTTTTTTTTTTTTTGCTTTTTGCCTTTTGCCTTCTCTTTCATTGCTTCTTTGGTTTTATCACCAGGGATGGGTGTGAAAGCAACTTGTCTGAAATTTTCTTGCCCTTAGGGAGTGACTTAAAATTCCCAGGATAGTTTTAGAGCTGATTCTTGATCTTGGAATGATGGAACAGACCTCCTGGTAATCTTCTCCCTGAAGTGAACGTGGATTCTAGGAGGGGTCTGACGAGTCCTGAGTGTAATGGTAGAGTTTTCTTTTTGTTTCTTTGTTTGTTTTTGTTTTCATTTTCTTTTGCTGATGTACTTTATTAAGGAAATTCTCAAACTTTTGGAGGTAATGTTTACTTCAAATTTAAAAAAATGTGTAGCTAGATGTAGTGTTATCTGCTGAATTGTGTCCCCCCAGCTGTCATATTTTTATGTTGAAGGTACAACCCTCCCAGCTAAGAATGTAACTGTACTTGAAGATGGAGTCCGTAAGGGGGCAGTTACAATTAAATGAGGTTATTAGGATGGGCTGTAATCCAGTATGACTGACGTCCTTATAGAAGAGGAGATTCAGAAACAGGCGTAAAGAGAAAAGACCTGTGATGGCACAGGGAAAAGATGGCCATCCACAAGCCAAGGAGAAGGAGGCCTCAGGAGAAATCATTGTGGCTGATACCTTGATCTTGGACTTTTGGCCTCCCGAAATGTGGGAAAATAAGTCTCTGTTGTTTAAGCCACCTAGTCTATGGTATTTTGGTATGGTAGCCTGAGCAGACTAATACACCATATGATCCAGCCATAGTGCTACATATTTATCCATATATATATTACATTTTAATAAATTTAATATATAACTTAAATTACATTTTAATAAATTTAATATATAATTATTCTGGCTTGTATCTTAAGCTACATATAAGGCAGGGAAGGGGCAATATGGGTTAGAAATAACCAAATGCTAGGGTTAAGTAAGGATGGATTATGAGCTTAAAAATCCAATTTCCCATCTTCCATTTTATGTTATTGAGATATGTGATCGGAATAGGTAAACTGTCCACCTGTGAACTTGCCCTGTTTTCTCTCTGATACAGGTCTTTATAGGTTTCACTTGGGAGTGAAAATATGTTAATAGGATTGGTAGCTCACCAGTTCCTATTCATTCTGTTTCTTTAGCATCTCTTAAAAAACACTCTTCTTTTCTTTTCCATTGGAGAACTCATTTTCCTGCTTTTCATTTAATCTTCCTTAGGAACTGTCCTTCACATTTAATACACATCCAGTCATTCACTTCCCTGCTTAAACACCTTTGTCTTAAAAGCCTTTTTCTGTGAAAAATTTTACAAGCAAGATACTCCTCAAAGGCTGAGTCCACTGTTTGGACATAGTTTAATTTTCAGATGATTCTTCATTCCCCAAACATTTCATTATTTCCTTCCTTTGTGTAAGTTGACCCCCTGAGTCTGGAATGCCCTTGGTGCCACACCTGGAGTCAGTTCCCTTTTTATGGCCTTCAGCACTCGCAGGTTGTTTTAAAATATCTGTTTAGGGCTTCCCTGGTGGCGCAGTCGTTGAGAGTCCGCCTGCCGATGCAGGGGACGCGGGTTCGTGCCCCGGTCCGGGAGGGTCCCATATGCCGCGGAGCAGCTGGGCCCGTGAGCTATGGCCGCTGGGCCTGCACGTCCGGAGCCTGTGCTCCGCAGAGGGAGAGGCCACAGCAGTGAGAGGCCCGTGTACCACAAAAATAAATAAATAAATAAATAAAATATCTGTTTATAAGTTTGTCCTGTGGGCCAGGGTGAGTCCTTTTGTGGCAGCATTTGCTGGACACACTTGTCAGATTACTACCTACAATGGAACTATCTTAAAAATGCTGCTTCCTGGACCCTCTTTCAGTTGTATGGACTTAGAACCTTTTAGAGTGCAATCTCGCCAGTTCCTATTCATTCTGCATTTTAAGCAAGCTGCATTTTAAGCAAGCTCCCTGGTGATTCTGAATTGGAGCACCTCTGCTCTGGAGTAGGGGGAACAACTTCACTCATCCCTAGAGTCCCTGCCCTTAGTTAGTTAGAAAAAACATCCTGGATAAATTAGGAAGAACAATAAACTAGATTTGAAAAAGCAGTCCAACAGGTTGCAAAATGTCACTAAATTTACTAAGTGCCAACATTATTTGAAAGTAATATGGATTTAAAAACCCTCTGAAACTCGGGTCTTCAAAATGTTGATATTATTTTGTATTACTTTGGAATAGATACATTGGGGGGTGGGTAATGTGATTAAATGTCCCTTGTGTTCTTTTTTTTTTTTTTTAATGTCAGGATAGCCAAAAAGTGTAGAGACTCTCTCTACTTAGCACTAACGTAAAGGGGATTTGGAATTCCTAGGAGGGCACAACTGCCATTTTCATCTATCCTGGCTTCTTGGATGTTTAGAAGCTTGAAGGGAGTTGTTTGTTGCCCATTGAAATGGATGTAACAGCTGAGGAGGTTAGAGTGCTTGGTGCAGAGAAAGGTAGACAAAGGTTTTCCAGCTTCTAACAACTGGCATAGATGACTTTGCAAACAGGCTGCTCATTACCTACAGAATGTCTTGTCTTGGCGGATAAGTTGCCTAGAAATCTCTGGTTAACACCATGGTCTGGAATACTAGTGCTGTTATAGGGGGAACTCAAGAGATACAAAGCTATGAACAGAATCTCAAATTCTCTCTTTTTTTAAATTTTTTAAAAAAGATTTCCCAGTGTACTCTAAAACTACATTATGGATTTTTTTGTGTCTTATACTTTACATGTTATTGTATTATTACAAAGTGGAAAGATTAGGGGACTCCTTTGTCTTGGAGATGGAGTCCTGGATTTGAATTCTGGCTTTGCTGTGTGCTAAAAGGCCATGTAGTGAGAAAGTTTCCCTAATCTCCAAGAGACTCTGCTTTCTTTTACGTAAAATGAGGATAGACAGATTAGCTTCTTCCACTTCACTCAGAATAGTGATAATGGGATTGAGTAAAAAAGAGATTATGTATGAGAATGTGTTGTAAATGATAAAATGCTAATAAATCAGTGATGTTAAGAAATTTATTACTATCTGCCATTACCAAAAGAATGTTTTGAGTAAATAGTCTGATTTACAGTTGATTATAGCTTAAAGTTTTAGCCATGAAAGAAAATCATTTTTATCTATTTTGTGTCTTACTGGTTTTCAAAAAAGTTTTCTTTGCAGATGTGAACCTACTGGGAAATAATTTTCTCCACTTGCTTATCTCTTAGAAATATGCAGTAATTAAAATATCAACTTTTGTTTAAAATACTTAAGAGAAATTAGCATGTTAATATTATTTTAAACTGCAGAATCATGCCCCTTTTTTTAATGCCTTTTATTTTGTACTTGACGCCTTAAAAAAGAATTGGCTGGCTGCTACCTAGAAAGTTTGAAGAAAATTAATTAATCAGATTTACTACTCAGGAAAGAGTCATGCTTTTGGTTTAAAAACAGATTGGAGGTTTCATTGCAAACTTCAAAAAAGTCTAAATAAAGGATGTAGAATATAGATAACAAAAAAGAGGTTTTTGTTGTTGTTGTTCTGCCTATGTTTTCCTCTAAGAGTTTTTTTATAGTGTCTGGTCTTACATTTAGATCTCTAATCCATTTTGAGTTTATTTATTTATTTATTTTGGGGGGAGTACGCGGGCCTCTCACTCTTGTGGGCTCTCCCGTTGCAGAGCACAGGCTCCGGACGCGCAGGCTCAGCGGCCATGGCTCACGGGCCCAACCGCTCCGCGGCATGTGGGATCCTCCCAGACCGGGGCACGAACCCGTCTCCGCTGCATCGGCAGGCGGACTCTCAACCACTGCACCACCCGGGAAGTCCAAAAGAGTATTATACTAGGAATAGTTCTTTCCTAGTCTCTTATAGTTTTTCTTTTTTTTTTTTTCTGCTCCCACCCCCACCTGTTAGAGAATGGGCAGCTGTTTCTTTTCCTGTCCTCACCAGCAAGGCCCACTGCTTCACTACTTTTTCGCCCTTCCTTCCTCTCCTTCTTGGAAGGAAAGAAGTAAAACAAAATTTCTTTGAGGCTTATTAGGGGCTTTAAAAATGAGTTTGATTTGTGACCTGTCATAGTTTGAATAATTTGCTTCCATGGTATTTTGCTTATCTCAGCTTCCCAGCTGCATGCCCAACTTCTGCCTCTTCTCTTCTTGGCAGGTTAGTTTAGCTTATTTTTAAGGAGTAGAACCAGTTGTCCCCCTTCCTCCCCCCCACCTTACCCCCCCACCCCTCACCCTGCTTCCAATGATTTTCCAGGGGGATTGGGGTCAAACAACTCAATTCCCATTCCCAACCCCCCCCCTTTTTTTTTCATCACTGAGTAGCCTTGACTTCCTGATCATGGCAGAGTACCAATCCATATTATATTTATTCTTTTCGAAAGACTTCGTGATTTAAAAGTCAGCTGCCAGTGAGGAAAAGATAATGGATGCAGGTCTCTAACCAGTCAGTACAGTAGAGTGAGGCTGACCGTTGGTGATAGTCAGTGTCCCCTCCCTTCTCCCCCTGTGTATCTGTCAATTTAATGTTTCTTGGTCCTGAGTGCATTAGAAAAGTCTAATACATTAGTATTGGATGGGGCCCAAGCGTCTACATCTCTAGCAGGCAGCGCAGGTGATCCCACTCTAAGGTGGCCATAGGACCACACTTTGGAAAACATACTTTTAGAATAGTGAAAAGAGCATGTTGCAGACACCTCACCAAAGAAAATATACAGATGGCATATAAACGTATGAAAAGATATTCAACATCGTATGTCCTTATAGAATTACAAATTAAAACAACATGAAATACTACTACCCACCTATTAGAATGGCTAGGATCTAGAACACTGACAACACCAAATGCTAGCAAGGATGTGGAGAAATAGGAATTCTCATTCATTGCTGGTGCCAAATGTTACGGACACTTGGGAAGACAGTTTGGAAATTTCTTACACAGCTAAATGTACCCTTAACGTGTGTTATGCTCTGAAAGTTTGTATCCCCCTCAAATTCGTATGTTGAAGTCCCAAACCTCAATGTGACTGTATTTGGAGAGGGAGCCTTTATGGAGGTAAAAGGTTAAATGAGGTAAAAAGGGTGAGGCCCTGATCTGATAGTATTGATGGCCTTATAAGGAGAGACTTGGAGCAGTAGAGAGACTGCTCTCTCCCCCTCCTTTCCCCCGCTCAGCCATGTGAGGACCTAGTAGCCATCTACCAGCCAGGAAGAGAGCTCTCACTAGAAATTTAATGAGCTGGTGCCTGGATCTTGGACTTTTTAGCCTCCAGAACTATGAGAAATAAACCTCTGTTGTTTAAGCCAACCCAGTCTATAGTATTTTGTTATGGCAGCCCAAGCAGATTAATACACAATAGCATTCAGCAATCGTGCTCCTAAGTATTTACTCACATGAGTTGAAAACTTATGTCCACACAAAAAAACAATATAGGGATGTTTAAGACAGCCTTTATTCATAATTCCCGAAATTAGAAGTAACCAAGATGTTCTCCAGTAGGTGATGGGTAAACAAACTGTGGTACATGCATACAATGGAATATTTTTCAGCAACAAAAGAAATGAACTATCAAACCACAGAAAGGTATGGAAGAACCTTGAATGCATATTAGTAAGTGAAAGAAGCCAGTCTGAAAAGCATACATTTTGTACCATTCCAACTCTGTGACATTCTGGAAAAGGCAGAACTTTGGAGGAAGTGAAAAGATCAGTGGTTGCCAGGGGGTTTGTGGGAGAGGGAAGGAAGGATGCATAGGGGGCGTGCAGGGAACTGTTAGGGCAGTGACACTGTTCTGTATGGTACCGTAATGGTGGGTACAAGGCGTTCGTCAAAACTGGTTGAATTACAGCACAAAGAGTGACCACTAATGTAAACTATGGACTTTAGTATTGGTGCATCGGTAGTAACAAATGTCTCACACCAGTGCAAGATGTTAATAATAGGAATGTAGTGGGGTGAGGTGAGATGGAGTAAGGGAAGATATGGGAACTCTGTATTCTCTGCTCACTTTTTTCTGTAAACCTAAAACTGCTCTAAAATGTACAGTTTATTAATTTTTAAGGGCATTTTGGGTTCAGTCTTGTTTCATAAGGGAGAGGACTGAAATCAAGATGTTTTAAAAATTCAAAATTTTTTTTTATGGATTGAGCATCAGATACAGACTTTGTTCTGTTGTTTTAAAAATGAGAGAAAAACAAAAGAGAAAAACGGAGACATCTTCAAACTGCAAGGGGTTTACTGTCCTTAAGCAGTGATAGGCAGCTTCAAATGCCTTTCTGTGGTTGTTTATCATTTAGAGAAAGAACCAAAGGTGATGGTATTTCTCTTACTAAATTTTAAAGGGTTAGTTCTGTGAAGAAATGTTAGATGTGAAATATTTTCCTGGTACCTGATAAAATTGTATAGCGTTTCCTGGTCATTGAGTGGGTAGCAGATCAAGCTAAGGAGCTTCAGCGACTGAGGATGGATGGAGTCCTCTTCAGTATCTCCTGTTGACTGCCACAGGCCTAACAGCTTGAGCCTATTAATTAGCTGTCCTTGTTCCTGAACTCTGGTTTGAGACCTGCCTGTTAGAATAGGAGCCAGCCACCCCAAGAGTTAGTGATTTGCTTAGCCTCTGTTTGTTGCAAAAAAAAAAATTTTTTTCCTCCAAGCAAATTTTTAGTGTGAGTTAGAGAAGACTTCTTCAGGCTTCCCTTTTAATCATTAAAGTGGCCTCTTAGAACTTCTGATTTAATGAAATGATAAAAATATTTTGTAATTAGCAGATCAAAGCACTACTGTGGCTGCTGTTTACATTGTCAGTATGTAAATGGAACTTCTAAAGGGAGTGAAAAGAATTTGTTTAACACCTTTTTAATTTTGTTTATGTAATTCTTTTGCTTAAAAATCTCCCCCACTACCACTTCACATTGATAATGCTAAGGTAAACATTAACTTCCCCCCCTCACTTTAGTATCAAAGAACTTGAGAAACAGCAGTGTCTGAATTGTCGAAGTTTACTATATTTAAGTCAGAATTTACTATATTTGAGTTCAACCATCCTCTAAAATGAAACATGATCCTGAAAGGTTCATCCATCAGCCCTAAGTCATAAATGAATCTATTGATAACTTGAATTTAAAGAAGCACCAAGTGGCGCAGTGGTTAAGAATCCCCCTGCCAATGCAGGGGACATGGGTTCGAGCCCTGGTCTGGGGAGATCCCTCCTGCCACGGAGCAACTAAGCCCGTGTGCCACAACTACTGAGCCTTCGCTCTAGAGCCTGTGAGCCACAACTGCTGAGCCCACGTGCCACAACTGCTGAAGCCCACGCGCCACTACTGAAGCCTGCGCGCCTAGAGCCCTGCTCCGCAACAAGAGAAGCCACCACAATGAGAAGCCCGCGCACCGCATGGAAGAGTAGCCCCCGCTCGACACAATTAGAGAAAGCCCGCGCGCAGCCACGAAGACCCAAAGCAGCCAAAAATAAATAAATAAATAAATTTATTTTTAAAAAAAGAAAGAAAGAAGCACCAAAAAGTATTGGGTGTATCCGTGGTAAATCTTGAATTGGAATTTGGCACTGTCCTTCCGTGTGAATAAACAAACGCAACTTAGCTTGCATGGCTTGTTCGGAATATACTGTATATTTAAAAATAAAATCTGTTGACAGAAGCTTTTCTGTTTAGGTGGTTAGGCAGGTTGGCCCTTGTTAATTGCTGTAGATTCAGTGTAATCCCTCACACTGGAGGGTGGGGCAGTGTCTCCTTTGGCACTCTAATCTGATATGATTAGAATGCTCTGTCTGATATGGCAACTATTTTAAATAAAAATGAACATTGACCGCTTTATTTCAAGGTGCTACCTGGGCATGTTTGGGGAGGGGAGGCAAAAGGGAAACATTGGTAAGTCTTGCCTGTCTGGAAGGAGAACAACCGTCGACCCATGAACAACACAGGGGTCAATCCACGTATATTTTATAGTCCGTTCCTCTGCATGCTCAGATTCAACCAACCACAGATTGGGATACTGAAAAATATCTGGTGTAAATGGACCCTCACAGTTCAAACCGCTTCGTTCAGGGGTCAACTGGTACACTGTATTTCAAGTCATTCCATCCCTGATTGCTTTTTGGTTGCCGCCTTGGTCATCTGTAGGTCTAGTTATTGTATACTGAGTGTTCTGGATAAAACTGCTCAAAGCAAATGGATTAAAAAGCTGTCCTAAGAGAACCCAAGAACTTGTCTTATGAAGGTTCGTCTTTACAGTGGTGGGTTCCAATTTGAATTTATTCAGGACTGAAATGAGTGGTAGTATGTCTGTGGAAGGGTATTTGTCAAGAGATTGGTTTTGAGTTCTAAACTGAGCTGGAAAAAAAAAAAGTGTTAACTAAAGGCAAGGTGTTAGATGTAACTCTTGTCACTGTCTAGTTAACCGTGATGGGTTTGCTTTGGTTAATAACTCATAAATGGAGAGAAGAGATTTGACCTTTTTGTTTGTTTTAAGGACTTGTTAAATGCTCACAGGGAAGAAAGAGAGCGAAGACGGAAGTGGGTGGCACTGTCTTTAGGACCATTAGCAAGGCTGGAGTTGTGTGCATGTTAATGACTGAGATGGGTAGTCTCTTTATGTTGTGAGACTGTGGTAGCTAAGCCAGAGCACTTGGGTCTTGCTAAGGTGACAACGAGCAAGGGCTTGCTTTTTGGGGGCCTCATTTGTATAACTGGGATAGGACCGCATTGTTCCCTATTTACCTCACACAAGTCTGGTGAGATTTAATTAGTTGTGCTCAGAAGAAGCTACCTGGGGCCTGCATGTAAGGTGGATTTACCCCATACCTGCCCCTACCCTGAAGAAAACAAAACTTCCTTTTCCCTCCCTAGGTGTTCCACTCTGACCTCTGAGGGTCAGCAGGCTGGAGTCCTGCTTCACACCTACGCTGTTACCGTGTCCTGTCTAGTTTCCCCTCTGTGTCCCTAACTTGACTTTGGACTTAGTCGTGGGGAAAAAGAGTAGGGTTAGAAGAAAGCTCTTTCGCTCTAACCACAAGACTACATTTCCTCATACCTTTCATATTTTGCTATTTCATAAAATATTAACTTTGTGTACCCCCATAATGGCTCTCATCAGCTCCCTGCTAAACGTTTCTTTTAAAAAGATTTATTTATATGTGTTCTTTCATAAGTCAGGATTCTTGCGCATAAATTACTAGGGTACTTAAAAGTCTGATTTGGAGAGATGCTTTTTAAGTCTCCTCATGGCTCTTTATAGAAGCCTGTTTCCCCTTGTTTCTCCATGATGCTAATTTGATTTATCCTTATTCTTAACCCTGTTTTCAAAAACTGTTAAACGCTTTACATCCCTTAAGGTAGCACTGCCCAATAGAAATAGAAGGCAAGCCATGGTTGTAATTTTAAATTCTCTAGTAGCTACATTTTTTTAAAAAGTAGAAACAGGTAAAGTTAAATTGTTAAAATATAATTAGTTTAACCTAGTATATCCAAAATATTATCATTCAATTTGTAGTCAATGTAAACAATCACTAAGGTATTTTACATTTTTTCATACTGAGTCTTCAAAATCTGGCGTGTGTTTAAATTTCACAAAATATGAAGTTTAAAAAGTAGGTTTAGGGCTTCCCTGGTGGCGCAGAGGTTGATAGTCCGCCTGCCGATGCAGGGGACACGGGTTTGTGCCCCGGTCCGGGAAGATCCCACATGCCGCGGTGCGGCTGGGCCCGTGAGCCATGGCCACTGAGCCTGCGCGTCCGGAGCCTGTGCTCCGCAGCGGGAGAGGCCACAACAGTGAGAGGCCCGCGTACCGCAAAAAAAAAAAGAAAAGTAGATTAGTATATTCGAATTGTTCCAAATATATTCAAGTTTCTTGGTAATTGATCAGTTATATTTTAAAAATTTAAATTAATTAAAGTAAAATAAAAAATGCAGTTCCTCAGTTGCACTAGTCACATTGCAAGCGCACCACGGCCACATGTGGCTGGTAGCTGCTGTACCGGACAGCATGGTGTTCTTTATCTGTCATTTTTTCTTTGATAGGTTTCCCATTTTCAGATAGTGAATCTGAGGCCCGGATTATTAATCAATCTTTTTTTTTCATTATGCTCTTGTAATATTTAGAACAAACCGTAACTCAGTGATTCAGAAATTTTGAGCACACATTTTGTGCCATATATGACCAGGGAAGGGATGATTTACCTAGATTTATTTTTACTTCATCTAGCAGTTCTTAAATTCCTATTTAGTGAAGGTCAGTGGAAGAGTCTAGAGTAGAATCCAGGTCTTTCAGATTGTTGTCTGTCTCTTCTTTTGTGCTCGATTCTACTAATTCCCCTTGCTATGGAGTATTTCCTTTCACGAGTGATAAGAATTTAAAAGGAATCCTTTTCTGTTTAGTGGCATTGACCTGTTGAAACCTGTTGAAACCATACCGCTCCAGCCAGTTTTAGCAGGGAGGGATTTGGTATAGGAAATTAGGTCCTTCATGTATCTTGGAGGAGCTGGAAGAGCAGGCTCTGGGTTGAATTTCTAAGAATGACTCCCAGAATAACACTGTAGAACTGGCTAGCCAGGGAAACTGCTACCTGTGCTGTAATCAAAAAGCTGAGCAGTCAAGCAGCCTCCCATCTTATAGTAGCAGGGGTCAGGACCTCATAGCCTAGCTGGCAAAATGATGTGGGTGTTGGCTGTTGGGTTTGAATCTGGGGACCGAATACCAGGACTTCAGCCTCAGAAGCACAGCCCTGCCTGATAGTGCTACCTTTTCCTTTCAGATCTGTCATGGTTGCGTCTGGCAGAAGCTCTGGTAACGTGGTCTTTCTTCTCTTGCTGTCCTTTCTTGTGCAATAAAGGGGCTAGAATATATGTGAATGAACAAGTGTGCAATAGTTGCCCAAGTGGTTACTAACTTATTGGTATAGAAGTCAAAGATGGGCCAGTGGGAATCTTCACTGAACCTGGGGCTATTTGTCTTGCTGAGATAATTTCACTGCCTGAAATTGAAGTGTAGTTAATTTACAGCGTTGTGTTAGTTTCAAGTGTACCTCAAAGTGATTCAGTTATACACACACACATACATATTCTTTTTCAGATTCTTTTCCATTATAGGTTATTACAAGATATTGAGTATATGTTGTTTTATTTTATTTTTTTTTCTCTTGAGGTCATTCCTCCAGGTCAGTAACTTCTGGAAAGATATGGGCAAATTGTAATACTCCTGGATCAAACTTGATTATTCCATAATTTGAAAACCTGAGAGTTCAATTCTACATGAATATATCAGTGTTGTTTAAATATTTATGTTACTGTTCTATCCTACTTTGTGATGTTTTTGTGTGTCTGAACATTCAAGGTCTTTAAAATGTGGAAGAGGGGAGAAAGTTTGAAATTTTTGCCCTACTATTGTTCTAACTGGTTAGTAAATACATCAAACATGGGGATAAGTCACAATGTAATTTTGGAAGAGACAAGTAGAAAGAGTTAACGTTTCTTGGGATTGTTGTGGGTCAAAATAATAGACATTGGGCAGTGTTACAGAATTAATCCTGGTATAAAATACAATACTTTACCATAGCGACTTCTCACAGAACTCTTGTTCTTCAAAATGTGTATAAATCAAATAATTTGAAAATTCAGACACTGGACTTAGGTTCAGTTGTACCTAATTTATCATTCTTTTATTGCATCTCTAAATGTTTAGTGTATCTCATTGTGATTAGTATAAGCAGTGGGTCTCTAAATGGGGTCCCCAGCAGCAGCATCACCTGGGAACTTGTTAGAAATGCAAATTCCTGGGCTTCTTCTCAAACCTATTGAATCAGAGACCCTGGGGGTGGTGCTCAGCAACCCGCCCTCTGCATTTTCACAAACCCCTTCAGGTGGTTTTGATTTTCAGTTTAAGAGCACTGACATTAAATGAATCAATATTCTTCTTTAAAGGGATTACCAGTCACTTATTCTTCCTTTCCCACTCAGTTCTGTCAAAAAAGAAAAAGGCAAAAATATTTTGTCCTTGGGCAAGTAACTTAACTTCTGTGTATCTCACTTTCTCTTCTGTGAAATGGGAAAATTTATAGTTTGGGGTTTTGACAAGGATTAAATGAGATAGATGATTGGTGTCATATGCATAAAATAGTTCAATAATTAATTACTATTAACATTATCGTTATTATAGCCCCGTTTTTCAAAAATACTTTTGGATGTAGCAACTTCATTCCAGTTTACCAAGGCGAGACTTAAGATGGACAAACACCTAACCTGTTTGGTTTAGTCCTCTTAAATTATGTCACATTCTATAATTTGTATTTCAGATCACATTTAGCTAATTATAGCTTTGTTTTTAGCCAGTTTAAAAAATGAAATTTATTTGAATTTCTTCTAACTTCTTTTCTAGGTCTTCTTCTATTTATCTCCATTTTAGTGCTATTATTTGTATCATGTTTCAGTAGTTTTTAAGAAATCCTTTTTTATTCTGACCTAGTTTTCAAACTTGGTGGGCAACATGAAAAGATCAACAGGAGAACAAACCAGATGGTTTCTTTAGGTAGTAGCCTGGAGGTACTTCTTTTTGTATGCAGGAGTATGCTTTTTAAAGGAGAGATTGTGTCTATTCATGGAGAAAACACTTTGAGCAAGAAGAGGTTTTCTTATTTTAATTTTCTTTCAGATAATACAAAGGTAGGTCAGATATTTTCTTTGTTCCTGAAGCTAACAAGTGGAATGAGAAATCTCAGAGTTGTAAGCTCACCTGAGTTCATAAGACTTAAATAAAATACTCCTTTACAAAGTCAAATAGCACTATATGAAAATACATCTTTGTTTGCTAAGGGATGATGTGTATGTGTGTATGAGTGGTGGTCCTGGTTTTGTTTGTGTGACTGAGCATGTTTCTGTACTACAAAGGCATGTAGTTCTATTTTCAGTGAGTAGTTTAACTCATAGGTTCTTTGTATGTCATACAGTCTAGCAATTGTGTAGTTAGTTTACAAAGTCTCTGTATGACTCATCTTCAGGCTATGGCTTTTGCAAGTTACACTTAAAGGTCAGAGTCTATTTAGTCTTTAACCCTGCCTTTTCTAAGTGGGAAGTGAGAGTCAAAAGGAGTAAAAAGTATGGAATTTGTTGGCTCTGGATTGAGACCAGTAGGTTTTTTGGGGAAGGGGCTGCTTTTTAAAGGAGAACAATCAGAATTGCTTGGAATTCCTAGAATTGCCAATTAATTTGAGATGTAAACTTTGTTTTAAGTGTTGTTCATTAAAGCAGGCCTTGGGATTTAAATTTTTGCTTAAATGTTTAATTTCTGTATCATACTGACAAAAACAACAAACTAAGAAATTCTTAAGGATTCAGAATTCCTTTTTGCCCTCATGTCATAAATATGCATACATCTAAATCTGTTTTGTTGTCATAGACATTCCAAAAATCTTATTTAAACAAAAACAGTTTGAAGTAATTAGCTTGAAATATTGTTAAAACAGTGATGGATGTAGGAGAAATAATTTTTATATGTTCATTTGAAAATGTAGTGTTTAGCCTTATTTTACTCTTACAAGCATTTATAAGCATTTATAGTAAGCATTAGAATAACAAAATACAAAATTGAAAAAGCAAAATATTTTGAGTACTCAGTTGCTTTTTATTACTACCAAGCTAGTAAGGCAGAAAAAGCTAGTAGGGGAGAAAATTAAGATTCTATGACTTGATTCTTTGGAATTCTGACTGTTGTCACTGTATAAACAAATAAAGCAATCTCTGGCTGCTCACAGAGTTTTTGTCCCTTGGTCAGATATAATGTCCTGGCATTTTTCATATTCTATTATCAAAGCCAAGGTCTAGAATTTTAAGTGGGAAGTTGGCTCTGAAATAATGAAATGCCAAACAAAGCCCATCTGAAAGTCCAATAAAGTAAAATTATAGTATTGCAAAATAAGAGAGTTACTGAACTAAATCCCCACAATTTGAGGATCTTTGCTATAAAGATGTTATTGTGTTATGAGAGGGGAGGGGCGGTAGTTTGGGCCAGCTGGGGGCATTACTTTGATCCACAAATGGGGAGCTGAGGGTTCATTTTTCCCTTGGGGTTACTGAGGAGGAAGAATGCTGGCTGGTACCGACCACAGCGCATTATGTGGGGATGAAGCCTTTACTGAGCTTCTGCTTCGTGTTGAGAGCCAAGCACTGAGTTAGGCGCTTTACATATAAATAGGTATTGTTAGCACCACTAATAGGGACCAAAAGTGAGATTGGAAGTGGCTAAATGATGACATGCCTAGGGTCATGGAGCTTGTAAACCGAGAAGCTGGGATTTGAAATTGTGTCTTTACTCCAAATCTCTTTCTGTAACTGGGTGTTCTGAATACCGAGGACGCTGCTGAGTTTCCCATAGCGCTGGTTTGCCGAAGTTTCATTATAGGTTGTTTTCATCAGCTTGTGCATTTTTCATAACATCCAAGTACAGTTTTAAATATGTCGTAGGAAATCCGCTCTATAATCTTCCTGACACCTCTAGACTTTGAAAAGTCTTAAGATTTCTTGGTAACTTTTGTTTGGGTGTTAATTTGGGAGCATAGATGCTTGCTATTCAGGGTGGACTTACGACTTGCACTGAGGGAGTGAGCCTGTTTTACAAGGATCGACACTGTGTCCTGATGCCTGCAACAGCCAGCCCATGGGGGCTTTTGGGATCTAAAAGACAGTTTTTGCTTATTAGCAGTTACTTTGAGCAAGTTACCTGCCTTCTCTAAGGTTCACTTTTAGTAAAATGGGAATGACAGTGGTTTCTTTAGGGGGGTTGTGAATAACACAGTGCTAGGCACATAAGCACTCTGCTATGGTTGATCTTTACATATAAATACCACATAAATAGGTATTGTTAGCACCACTGATAGGGACCAAAGTGAGATTAGAAGTGGCTAAATGATGACATGCCTAGGGTCATGGAACTTGTAAACTAAGAAGCTGGGATTTAAAATTGTCTCTTTACTTCAAAATCTCTTTCTGAAACTGAGCGTTCTGAACACTGAGGGCGCCACTGAGTTTCCCATACCGCTGGTTTACTGAAGTTTTATTACAGGTTGTAATCATTAGCTTGTGTATCAGTTTATGGAACTTTTATTTCTTCTTGATGTATTCCTTTTACAATCATTTTCCCCCCCTTGGTCTTGAGGATGGACAGAAGGAATGTAAATGCTACTCTTACATAGGGTCCAGGCTCTGGATCATTTTACTTTGGGAATTTTTTGAAGTAGATTAATTTCTCTCTTTCTACCTGGGAGTTTCCTCTCCTGTTTTTCTCTCAGACATCCTGAAGACAGAGATGTGATCACATTCTTGGTTGAAATCACGACTCCAACCCCACTCTGTTTAAACTCTCTAAATCTCAATTTCTTCATTTCTGAAATGAGCATAATACTTGTACTTCCTCTTAGGGTTATTAACGAGGATTAGGTGAGAGTACAGTCAAATTATTTGTACATAGCAAGGGCTCAGTCAACTTTAGCTAAAAGGGAAAAATAAACCTTTTTAAACAGATGATATTGCCCTTCAGGAAAAGGAATTAATTTGTTTTACTTTCTATTGGGCTATTTTTGTCAGATTCTTTTCATTCTGTACTTATTACATTCTTGCTTGAAACTTTATTTATGTGGATTTCTGCGTGTGTGTGCCTCCGAGCACAATGGTTTTCTCTTAAATTTGGATCTTGCTACAGCTTGGTTTACTGTGACAGCAGTGGCTTCTACAGGCATCCAGATAAGAGCATCATTCTTCACCAGAAATGTTTTAGCAATCACCATCAGGCTAATAGTAAATATTTACTTTCTGAACACAAAGTGATATTATTTTTGTTGAAAAGCTCACAGAAGAAAATAAAATAATCCAGAATCCCTCCTTGAGGGGTCGTTAGTATGAGCATTTTACTGTATATACATACTTTTGTGCCCCTCCCTCGCTTTTTATTATGGAAATTTAAAGATATTCAGAAAAGCAGAGAGAATAGTATAATAATAGTATTCACTACTTAACCTCACCTTCTTGTGTCATCAGTACCATCACCCAGCTTCCTTTTCCCCCTTTCTCTGAATGGATTTAGTTTGAATTCATTCCTAGCCATCTCATCATTTAACCCATAAATATCTCAGTGGCAGATGCTTTTTTTTTTAACATCTTTATTGGAGTATAATTGCTTTACAATGGCGTGTTAGTTTCTGCTGTATAACAAAGTGAATCAGCCATATGCATACGTATATCCCCATATCCCCTCCCTCTTGCGCCTCCCTCCCACCCTCCCTATCCCACCCCTCTAGGTGGTCACAAAGCACCGAGCTGATCTCCCTGTGCTATGCGGCTGCTTCCCACTAGCTATCTGTTTTACATTTGGTAGTGTATATATGTCCATGCCACTCTCTCACTTCATCCCAGCTTACCCTTCCCCCTCCCCGTGTCCTCAAGTCCATCCTCTACGTCTGCGTCTTTATTCCTGTCCTGCCCCTATATTCCTCAGAACCATTTTTTTTTTAGATTCCATACATATGTGTTAGCATGCAGTGTTTGTTTTTCTCTTTCTGACTTGCTTCGCTCTGTATGACAGACTGTAGGTATGCTTTTAAAACGTGATCAATCACAGTTCTACTCCCCACCGCCACCTCCACCTCCACGTGACCCCATGTGCCTCTGATACTTTAGGGCACATTCAAGTATCTCTGGCCACTGTATTTAATTCTTCTTAGCTTAGGGGTTCTGTTTGTTGATTTTTCATTAATTTGGAATTGTTGAGTAGCTATAGAACCAGGATTCCAAGTCAACATCTTATTTGTCCCCAGAGGCAGCTCTAGGTAGGGGATGGAGGTGGGAGATTTTCCTGGATGGAGTTGAGGGGTGTGGGGTTGAGAAGAGATCTTGAAACGTGGGCCTTTCTTTCTTTCTTTCTTTCTTTTTTTTTTTTTTTTTTTTTGCTGAACTCTGGAGCTTTCAGAGTTAGAAGCCAAGTGTTAGTCTATATAGCCATTCTCCACTGAACTGAAGGCCTGCTTGGTTAGTGTATGAGCCAATTTGCTCATTTCAAAATATATGTTACTATTGGACATGTACCCAATGTCTTGGTCACTGGGCCCATTTTATAAATCTGGGTAATGATGATAATGTGGTCAGGGCTATTTTATTGACCAAGTTGTGTAACGTTTCTTGTGTCCAGTGAATTCTTAAAGTTATGCTCTCTGGAAATCTGGCAAGGAAAAGGTGAACTGGTAAAGATGAATTAATTAATTCTAATTTCAGTGCTCAAATATGAAGATTTGCTAAAACAGAGTTTGACATAGAGTAGTTAACTATGCCATTTTATGTTTAAGCTCATTATTATTTGGGGTGGCTATCAGTTGGCGACTTTGATAATTTGAGATTGCAATTAGCAAGGCTATTAACCTTTTTAAAAAAGTTTAGCAAAGTTAAACAATTCCTACTATTAAACTGAATAGTATATTAATTGGTTAAATAACTTATGTTAAACAATTTTACTGAGTAGAGTACTACTTCTAACTCTTTTGGTTATGGAAGCCCATAAGTTTAGATGCTTGGAGAAAAGAGACCCACCCTAATTTTAATGCTTTAACCCTATGTTTTAACATCCGTAAATAGCTAATAGCTTTTTCTTGGCCTTTGAATGGTAACATTTTCTTTTGTTCTTGTGGGTGCTTCTGGAACTCCTTTTTTTCCCTAAGAAGTTTACACATTTTCAAACACAGTTCAGACACAGTTTGTAACCCACGAATGTCCTATTCCTAGGAAAGGCTGATGCCTTGGGAACCCTATAGGGACTGGGTGGTGCCTTTAAGGCAGTTGGAGAGCCCTTCAGATCAGGGACAGAGCAGCCTTCCAGAATCCCAAATTGCTCTGGGTACGTTTCACAAAAGACATCTGGATGTGCTGCTGTGCCTCAGTGTCCCTGTGTTGGCTAACCATTGGTCATTTGGTGTACCACCTGGAGGCACAGGTCCAGATGCTATCTGTTCCTTTCCCCCTTTCCAAACTGCACGTGGGCATGGACATAGGCACATGTAAGGATGCTGACATCTGTTTCCTCTTGCCTCTGGAGCCCCCATCAGGACTCTTGTAGATTCCTGCTCCTCTATTGCTCTAACTTTAATCATTGGTTGATTAAATATTTAGTGAGCACCTATTTGTACCAGCAGTGTGACAGGCACTGGATACAGAGGTGAGTAAGGCGGTTCTTGCTCTCATGGAGTGCATAGTTTGTTAGATGTGACAGATCTATAAACTGATAAGCATGTACATGTTTTAAGTATAGAACTGGGCTGGAAGGATACATATCAAATGGTTAGCAGGGGTTGGAGGGAGGAGAGAGTGCACCTGTTTTTAATTGTAGATGTCTAGGTAATATTTGAACCTGTTAGAAGCATATACTATTCAGGCAATTAAAGAGAAGATGCACTGTGTTAGGTACAAGAAACATACAAAAATAACAGTGGGAAAGTGATTAGTTCCATGGTAGGTACAAGAAACATACAAAAATAACCGTGGGAAAGTGATTAGTTCCATGGAGTAGAGGGGCCAAGGAACATTTTTTGAAACATTTTTTCCCCCTTAAGTAGGAGGAGGAAAGTGCAGGGTTGGGGGAGAAGGCTTTTCATGTAGAGTTTCAACAGTGACTAGCTCACACCAGCTCTCTGGGCACTACAGCTTTTCCTTCCTGGGGAGTGGGGAGGTAGCATGCAATCGTATTTTCTTTGGGGACTTGGAATGTATGTGCTTGAATATATTTTATATATATTCAGTACTTTTGAAAAGGTGCCATAATTGGTGATTAGGTTTATTAAAACTCATGATTAGAGGCGAACAATTAAACTGGACTGTGGTTAACTTTGTTTCAATAGGAAAATAACAACATTAAGTTGAAGCTTACCCTGCAGTGTATATTAGATTGGGAGGGTGGCACGTGTGGTCTTTATGGCAGTTGCCCTATAAAGGAAGTGAACAATTAGGTTCTCAGGTCAACTGGGGCACTCTGGAAGCTTTCCCTTTTGGGCAATGAATTGGTAAGTTAATTCTCAGGTCTTCTGCCCCACGGAGGGCACAGTTACAACTCACAGTGGTGGTGTTTTTTTAAACTCATCTCTCCCAGCTCCTGAGCCCCACTTTTTCTAAGTGTAGCTGATAACCCAGTGGAACCTAAACTTGATCATTGTGCAGTTTGGTCCGCAGCACACTTGCAGAAGATAATCTTGTCAATTGGAAACACATGCTCAAGGGGGTATCCTTTTATTTTTCCAGTTGATGGGAGAAAACTACATACCCAGAAAAAAATACGTGGTCAGTCAATACCCCAGAGATTTTTACCCAATTTATGTGGAATAAAGCACTTAATTCTTTGATTCTCTGTTCATGTCAATACTGTAGTGATATCATTTCTGGAGGTTTGCAGGGTGTTTTCATTCTTTAACCATAGATGAATGGTAGGCATGTGAGCTGAGTTTAGTGTAGAAAGCAGTCATATTAAGTGCCCGCACATACTGTGTGGTATTTCTTCCCCTTCCTACAAAACATTTGCCTTTTGGAAGAATGGATGGCTCAAGGGATTAGTGATGGGGAAGTGGAGGCTTTCACATTGGTTCAGATTTGACCTTGGTCAGTGATGCTTGAAAATCAGCACTATTTAATAGGCATTAAGAAAGCCCACTTTTTGATCCACTTCCAGTGGATAAATATCCATAGTTCTTTAACGCCATAGTTGCGGAACTAATTGGCAGAATTAAATGATTTAAGAACTTTACTCCCCTTTTGCCCTCAGAAAATGGTTGTTGTTTAAATCAGTCTTGGAGACGGCATGAGTCATTTCTGAGTCCTGGAGGCTGTAGCTAGCTTTGTAGCTCTTACTGTATTGGGAAGCTTATGTGCTCTGCATTGCTCTTAGTAGGGGGGACTGGGGAGGAGGGCTGTTTTTCCTTGCAGTTAGCAGTTTTCCCAAATTTGGGGCTGCTCATCCCTAGACATGCTTAAAAAAATATTGGAGTCATTCATTGTCTAAGATCCATTTTTCTTTTCTCCATGATCAAATAAAGGGGGTGTCTTCTTATTTTCCCTCCCCTGGAAAATTTCAGCACATAAAGCTTTTCCTAACACCCTCCTTCTGATTGATACTCTGGACTTTTGCATTGTGGCTCCAGTGAAGTTAATAGTATTTTAATTTTTTTTTTTTTTTTGCGATTCGCGGGCCTCTCACTGTTGTGGCCTCTCCCATTGCGGAGCACAGGCTCCGGACGCGCAGGCTCAGCGGCCATGGCTCGCGGGCCCAGCCACTCTGGCATGTGGGATCTTCCCGGACCAGGGCACGAACCCGTGTCCCCTGCATCGGCAGGCGGACTCTCAATCACTGCGCCACCAGGGAAGCCCGTATTTTAAGTTTTAAGCTCACTAACTGCCAGTTCTGATCACTCTGTATTAGTAGAGCTCCAGGGAAGGGTGAGCATTCAGTGACGATAATTACCTGCTAATTTGTTTGCTGAAAGATGGGCCCATATATTTAGAATGATGACAGATCAGAATATTTGGCTAAGTGTATCAGTCAGTGTCTCATTTTTCAAAACAAGAAAACGCCAACATGAGACTGTAAAAAAAAAAAAAATGTAATGCTGTGGTTGGAGTTTCCTTGCTCGGTGAATTTCTGTCCTGCCTAGATTCTTTCACTTATTTATTTATTTATTTTGAAAAGTCATCTTTTTTTGTTACATCCTAAGTTGGGTAACAAAGAACTTCTGGCTGGTTCTTTTTCTTCTTTTGTAGGTTCTATTTGTCATTCCTGCAACTCACATTCCTTTTTCTTATTCAGTTTTGGACACCAGCATCTTTACCACATAAAGAAGGTCAAGTACAGAAATCTATAGGTCTGACTGCCCTTTGTTCTCTCTGTCTGTAGCCAAGAGGTGTACACAAGGCCTTCACTAAAGGGGAAAGGGAATAAAACAATGGGCTTTCTAATCCAGCTGAGAAACTTTAGGTTGTGGGATGAATTAGAAGTGCCATCAGGAAGGCAGAAAAGCTGTGGTTATTCTTGAGTAGGTAGCGATGTTGCATATTCTGGACGTCCCTGTGGACTTTTATTGGGCTATTTCTCTCCCTGACACAGAAAGAATCCAGAAATGTATTTAGAGTGGCTTATCTGAATAAACTGTCAACCAAAAAAAAGGAAAAGACTGTCTTCAACTATTAGCTGCTAAATATGGAATGCCATCCCCACCTCAGTAGGGATCCGGCTTGGGCACAGCAAGGTTAGATAGTGAATGAATAAAAGGTATTCTCCATTGTAGTTCACCTCCATATAGAAAGTGATTCTTTTAAAAAAAATGTATAAGGGTGTTTAGAAATAAGCAGATTGAATTCCAGGTAAACCCATTAATGTTGTTACCTGGTGACATGTTACTGATTTTCCCAGGACTGTACTTGCAGTCTGTATGCTTTAAAGGTATTCAAATTTGGAGGTGATCACAGCATAAGAGATAAAGTTTCTCCCTTGAATCCTGCCTAGTCTGGTTCTTGGGAACGTTCCCCAGCCTGCCTGATAGCTCTGACAGGCTGTTGTGCCCCTCCACCCCAGGTCCTTGGGATTCCAGCTCTCATGCCAGCCGGGCTCTGCTGTGATTTGGTGGCAGTGGGATGGGGTGTTGCTGAAAGGTGTTGGATTGGGTGCAGTATGAGTAAAATAAAGACAAAATGCCAGGAGTGCTTCGGTGACCCAGGGTTTTGGAGATCCCACAACTCTCATTAGTTATGACCCAAAGCCAGCCCTTCTGAGGAGAACCTACTGTGTCACCTGTTCCACCACATCAAGCGTTAGGGAAGTGCTTTCACAATTCCAGTCCCTCCAAGTGGAAAGATAGGCAGGGCTGCGAGGCTGTTATTCTTAAGGATAGTGTCTTCTCTTAGGGAATCCAAATTATACCCAATCATTCCCTAAATACACTTTCTATATAAAATCGCATGTGTATCCACGAGAGGTGATCCTGCTGTCTTTAAAAATATTTAGTCTTTTTTTTTGTTGTCACTCTTCACTTGCATTTTCTTTTATTTCATTTCTGGATCTGTTTAACCACATTGTCTCTGAAACTGTCTTTGCTGGTTCTAAGAGTCCCGTTGGTTGGCTGTTTATGTTTATGAAGTAGCTTCTTAAATCCTGTTAGTGTCAGATCAGATTTTAAATCCCCTTGTTCACTACTTTAGAGATGCCTTTTGCTTTTGGAAGTGTAAATTATTTTTAAGCTATTATTTTGTAAATGGTAGTTGCGGTGGTGGGAGTTAGTGGCAGGAATGGAAGCAGGGATGGCAAATTTTAACCACATTTTAAATTGCTTCATTTCATTTGTCAGGCCATGTTTTTGCTGTTGTTTCTATGTAGTCGCTGAGTGGGAAATTACACTGATTATGAAACTGGTTTTATTCCGGAAATGATAGAATCATTTAGTATAAGGACATAGGCCTTTTTACCAGCACAGCTCTCAGTACTACATCGTAAATGTTGACATGCGTGGCTTTGTATATTTCCTCAATAATAAATGTGATTAAATAAAGCACAAAAATATTACCTATAAAATATTCGTAGGAAGAGAATATTGAAATTCTTGTGTCTGAGGTTACTCTTAATATTCTCCCCATCTCCCAGTGGCGATCCACTCTCCTTCTTGACTCTAATCACCCTCCTCCCACAACAGACAAACATGAAACAAAACTCTCAATTCTTCAAAAGGATCAGAGAGAGTTAATTATAGTGATATGCAGCAAGTAGGACGATTGTAGCTGTTGGTCTGTCCCAAAGCCTACAGAAGGTTCTTATTTCATAAGCAGAGATAATTTGTTTTTCTCTGTATGCCATATGGTTTTGCAACTGCAGAGATCAAACAGATTTGTGGATGTAAACTTCAGTTCTGTACTTAAAAATTTTTTGAGTGGTGTGGAGATTTTCATAATGTGCTTGAATCATTGATGCCAACCAGGTCTGTTGGAGTAAAGGAGTCCTTGTCAGTTCTGTAAGCAACTATGTATCGTGGTTTTTATTTGCCTTGGACTTTAAAGATGGCTTTGGAAAGGAAACTTGGAACACGAATTGTCAACTGGAATGCAGTGATTATTTGTTTTTCATAAAGACGATGATTAAAACCAGGAATCATTAACACAGAAGAATACTAGTTCTGAGGCTGCCCAGGTGGTCTCTGGAAAGGACTGGAGTTTTCTCTTAATCAGAAAACTTTTAATTATACTAATTTATTTTGAGATTAATTGTTTTGGGGATAGTCTTCAGAATTAAGAATTTGAGTTTCCTGATTGTTATTTTTCACAGAGCAAAAAGAGTATATGTGTGCCAATGATCCCCCCCAACCCTTTTTTTTTTTTTTTTTGCGGTACGCGGTCCTCTCACTGTTGTGGCCTCTCCCGTTGCGGAGCACATGCTCCGGACGCGCAGGCTCAGCGGCCGTGGCTCGCGGGCCCAGCCGCTCCGCGGCATGTGGGATCTTCCCGGACCGGGGCGCGAATCCGTGTCCCCTGCATCGCAGGGAGACTCTCAACCACTGTGCCACCAGGGAAGCCCCCCCTCCTTTTTTTTTTTTTTTAGTGACTCTGTCCTGGTCACAATGAGTATAATTTGTTTTTTTTTTAAACACAGACTGGATGACTTTTATTTATTTATTAAAAATTTATTTGTTTATTTTTGGCTGCGTTGGGTCTTAGTTGCTGTGCGCGGGCTTTCTCTAGTTGCGACCAGCGGCGGGCTACTCTCTTCATTGCCGTGTGCAGGCTTCTCATCGTGTTGGCTTCTCTTGTTGTGGAGCACGGGCTCTAGGCGTGCAGGCTTCAGTAGTTGTGGCACTAGGGCTCAGTACTTGTGGCTTGTGGGCTCTAGAGCGCAGGCTCAGTGGTTGTGGCGCACGGGCTTAGTTGCTCTGCAGCACGTGAGATCTTCCTGGACCAGGGCTCGAACCTGTGTCCCTTGCGTTGGCAGGCGGATTCTTAACCACTGTGCCACCAGGGAAGTCCCACAATGAATATAATTTTTAAGGTAGTATTTGGTTTATCTAAAGTAGATGCATATTGCCTGCTCCCTTTGTTTTCCAGTTTTTAAGTTCAACAGTGTATCCAAATTGTCTGAACAGCCTCCATTTATAGAACAAATTTTCTTTCTTTTTTTTTTTTTAGTAAAGTAGCTCTTATCGGTAGGGTTAAATCTGGAGGGCAGAGCCGGGATTGGAACTTGGCCCTGTAGAAGTAAAATTTGATTGATTCTAAGGTTATTCTCTGTGTTCGGAATGTTCTTTCCTGTTATTAGCATGTAGTATCTCCACAATCCCTCACATCTTAGATAAATTATTATTCCCTGGAGAAAATCTTCAGGACTCTAGACTCAGCTTCTTACACTATTAAATTTTCTGGGCACACCCTTTACATTCTTCTCTGGTGCAGTAGCCAACACATTTGTAATAATTAATTCTTTAATTTTTGTTAACCTGGCTCTCCTGCTATTATTTGGCTCCAAAAAACAGGAACTGTTTCTGTCTTGTTTTCCACTCTGTTCCCAGCTCTTGGCTCATAAAGTGTGCTCAGTAAATATTGATTGAATAAGTGATAGTATAGTTGGTGTAAATCATGCTTACTTAGTATGTTTAAATATATGACTTTTTCTCTTTTGCAAATTTTCATATAGAGCATCTTCCAAAAAGCAGTTGTGGCTTTTTATTTTTTTAAATGGCTGCATACCTTCTGCTTGCGCATATTCAAAAAGATCTGGTGCCTGGGTATCCAGATGTTATTCTTTTTTTTTTTTTCTTTTTCCCCAACTTGTGCATGGCAGCTATTATTTTGCTCTTTCCCAGCCTTATAATTCCAGAACCCACAGCGGGAGCAGGCAGACAGTAATGAATTTGTACCTAAATCTTACAGTATGCTTCATCTTTGTTGGTATAGAGAGCAAGACCTGAGACTTCTTGAAAAGTACAGGGTCATAAAGTGAGAGCTGTCAGAAATCATGTCTTCTGACTCAGTTTATATTTGATGAAACCAAGGGCACAGGGAGTTTACCTGGCTTCACCCAAAGTAAAATGAGTAGTTAGCTTGGTTAGCATATGAGTAGGGTTAAGATCCCAGTCACCTGAGTCCAAATGGATACTCTTGCTACTACAAAACCTTTGTATTTGGCAGAAAGTCAGTTTTTCTCTTTTCCACAACTTCTTGAGGAAGTTAGTATAGTATCAAACATTCATGAATGACTGCTCCATAAATATGTGTTTTATACTCCTTCAGGCAGTGGTCATAACAGATATCCAAAATTTGATAGCGTGAAGTACTTTATCCTACATAAATCAGGTGGAGGAGACACTCAGATTGAAGGACGAAATGTGACTCATTTCAAAGGTGCAAAGTGATTTGGCAAAAGGTTCCGTAATAGGTTTCTTCTGGCCAGGCTTCACCATGCCTCTGTGCCGCCCCTCTAAGAGACTTTGAAACGAATATCCCCCATCACATAAACCCAGCAATTTATTTGGAGGGGAAAGTCAGATAAGTTCAGATGGACTGCCAAAATGAAGAGGGTTTTCACCCTATCAGAATACGTCTTCCTTCCCCCTGCTCTGATGTAGAAACCCCCGCTGAGGCATTTTTCGATAAAAGCAGCTTGGAAACTGGAATGTTAACTTGAACATCGCACACTTCAACCAGTTAACCAGAGCTTGGTTTATTTTATGTTGCTTTTTCATAACAGAAGTTAAAAGGGTCTCATCTTTTAAAAGTACTCGAACATCCATCTTTAAGGAGTAGGAACCAGCATCCTTTACTGCTTGCTTCAGGAACACAAATATTCCAGAATACTTGTATTTATGTCAGTATTTTAAAATGGAGTCATAAAGTATAATAACTTTATATTTTTATATAAACTTATTTATAATAGACACAAATTAGGGAAACTGCCTAATCAGGAATGATTCCCTAGGGGCCACATCTGCATGGAGCCCCCTTTTTCTGCTACAGGGATCTTGGCCATGCAGTGGACTCAGGACAGGATAAACCAAACTCAGTGCCTCCACCCACTCTCACCCTTCAGCCTTTTAGCAGGAAGTCAAGCAGTGTGGTCCCATCATCCAAGCCAGGCCAATTGGGACTCTTTGCCACGATTGTGAAGCTGTGAGAAAGATGCTCTCCCCTTCCTCTCTGTTTGCAAGCTCGGAATGTTTCCAACCCAAAGCAGTTTGCAGTCCTGGTTCTAGCCTTGGGGAGCCAGAGCTCACTGATGAAAATGACACCAGCACGTCTGAGTTTCTCAAAGTGGGCAAAGTGAATATGAAATGCATTTACTGAGTGATATTCCAGGGTTGTCCTTCAGGCAGTGGTTGTAAAACTGTAGTGTATGTACTCAGGAATTCTCTGGAAGTTTGTTTAAAAATGCAGATTCTTGAGCTTCACCACAGACTGAGCCATACTGGCTGGGGGCTCCCGGAATCTGTATTTCAGACAAACAGCCTAGATGATTCTAATACTCCTGGGTGCTGTTGAATTGATGAGAGCCTGTTCTTCCACCTGGCAGCTGAGGATGTTGGTTTGCACTAGGTGTAAGTTACGTTTAAGTTTATTGCAATTAATAAGGTAGGTTTATGGCAGTTCGGTTCAGAAAGGTGCTTCCTCAAGGCTAAATACAGGGTCACATTTATTATGGCAAATTATTTGTTTAAAAATGCCTTGCTCTCCTAAAGATGTGATTTTGGGGGTGGGGTGTGAGTGGAGGGGCTGTTGCAGTCAGTGAAATCAGCTGTCTGTAGCCATACACCTGCCAGCCCATGTTCTCCAGGGCTGCTCTTGTGGTCCTCTTTTTGGCTTCCTTCCTGCAGTTTCCTTTTCTTTTTACAGCCAGCTCTAGGCCAGAATGATTGGAGGGGAGCAGGCAGTGGTATCCGTATTAGTTTGAAGAGTGAGTCCATCCAGATCTATTTTGGTTTTCCTTGGTCACTGATAGAGATTATCCCTCTACCTCAATTATTTTCCACTTATTGTTTCTTGATACAAGATAAGGAATGGAAAGAAGCCCTGATCATAGAAAGCGTGACTTTCCCCAGGTGTTTGTTCTCAGGGCTCTTTCTATTTCTTGCTACTAGATTTTTCTGTCTTTGAAATGCAAAGACTTGAGGCCCCGAGGAAAGGCCAGGGTAGACTTTTTTGTTAATTATGATACCCTTGCTAATGTTCCTCTCTCTTAACACGAGTTGATTTGTGCAGAGTTTTTATGGACCCGATTGTGTTTTCACCATCCATCTTTCTTCAGGAAGGATCAAATGTGGTAGATAGATTGTTCTTGTCTGTTCCTTCCAGCTAAAGGGTAGCCTGACATAGGTAATGAATGGGAAGCAGCTATTTATAAAGATGTTGGGCTTGAGCCTGTACAATACAAATCTGGGCCAGGGTGTGATTATAGTAGTTGTAGTAATAATTGTGGTGGTGCTAATACTGATGATGATGTAGCAAAAACTATGCGTCAAGCAGTGTTTTAAGGGTTTTAAATGCATTAGCTCATTCAGTTTTTACAAAACCCTGAACAGGTAATGTTGATTATAATCCTCATTTGATAGTTGAAGATACTGGACCATAGAGAGGATAAGTAACTGGCTTAAGTTAGTAAGTGGCAGAGCCAGCATTTGAGATGAGGTCACCTGTCACCTGATACATGCTGTCAATCCCACTATGTTATTCTACCCTCTTACCAAATTAGCAGTTCATAGCACCTGAGGAGAAGCTAGTCTTTCAAGGGAGAATGGGAGAATTTGGAGGAGGCCTGGGTCTGTCTTCCTGGCAGTCTGGACAGGGGCTAGGAGGTGGGAAAGTGCAGAAGCCAGTGGAGGAAATGATGTCTCTTAGACTCAAAGTGCAGGTACAAGCTAACTGTTAGCTATTGTTAGTTAAAGGCCAGAAAGGTAGCTGGAGCATTCCTCTGAATGAGAGTCCTTGGATGCCAACAGGCTGCTACCTGTGTAGCTCTGTGGTCTTCAGATTTGTGCTAACATCTAAACTTTCACCGTAAGTTTAGCTTGTATCAAAAGATATAATTTCAGGCATATTGTAAAAATTCACATTTAAAAGTAAACCTTTTACATGATATCCTTAAATATAGTCGATGAAAATCTAAAGATTTTCGTACCAGCCACCATTCATTAAAAAAAAAAAAAAGCAAACAAGCTCTTTAATTGGAAACTTATCTGTCCCCGTTAACCTTGAATTTTTTTTTTTTTTTTTTTTTTTTTTTTTTGCGGCATGCAGGCCTCTCACTGCTGTGGCCTCTCCCATCGCGGAGCACAGGCTCCGGACGCGCAGGCCCAGCGGCCACGGCCCACGGGCCCAGCCGCTCCGCGGCACGCGGGATCCTCCCTGACCGGGGCATGAACCTGTGTCCCCTGCATCGGCAGGCGGACCCCCAACCACCGCGCCACCAGGGAAGCCCCTTGAATTCTTTTTTATCCTACTTCTCCCCCAGTTTTTATTCTAATATAATACATGTTCAGGTTTCAGAGTCTTTTGTTGATTTTCATGTCATACTTATAAAAAATGTATAAAAACTTTAAAATGTCTTGTGCCTGCAAGGATTACTCGATCCAGAAGTAGCCGTTTAAACATTTCAATTGTTAGTAGAACAGAGGTGATCAAAATGACATGATTATATTACAAATTATGATAAATGATAAAACTAAAAAGTAAAAATGTGTTTCGTTTAAAAATTATCTCTCACAAGTCTGTGGGTGCTTTTTTCCCCCATGTTCATTTTTTAGTAGCTGATAAAAGATTAGACGTCACTTCTTTTCTTTTCTTTCTTTTTTTTTTTTCACATATGCAGGCACTAAAAAAACTTGTTCCCCAAAATGAAAAAGGGAGTATTATGACAAAGACAGCCAATTCCTTATACACTTTCTGAAGTTACATGGCAAAACTCACACAATGATCTGTCATCAAAAATTATCTGTGATGATTGGCTGATGACTCAAAGATTGGATCTTCTAGTTTTGTTTGAAGCAGTCTGACTTGCAAAAGTATTTGCTTCCCTGCCTGTAGATGCCTCTATTTCTTACACGTTTCTTTGCACTCAGACCAGCTTATATCTAGTGGCTCTCCTCTTTGGTGTCCTGGAAGTTTTATGTCCCTGGTGAGATGTCTGAGAAGTGTCCTCACTTGAGCAAGCGAGGAAAAGGCAGTTAGGAAAGAACTGTTGACGTTTCCAGGCATATAATTTTGGGGACAGAGGACACAAGGAAGTTGAAGATGGAGAAATTGATTTCTTGCCTTTAGAACAGTTTTCATGTACCCTAAAGGGTATACATAGCCCAGTTTGAAGACCATTGTTGAAGGATGTAGTACACCAGAGAGGTTTAAAATTTTTTTATTTCCTCAGCTCTGTGTGTTCAAGAATTCAGTTTTAGCTTCTAAAAGTGTCGCTGGGGTGCTTATATACATCTAGATTTACACAGGAGACTGACTTTTAAACCAAAGTGGTATTTCCAGTATGAAAGTCAACCCGAGAATCTGGTTCAAGTTTAGATTCAGAGGATGATTTGTGGGGTCACTTAGGTGACCTCCAGGAGGAGCGCTGGCAGAAGACTGGGCTAGCCGCGGGACAGGGGGAGTTAATGGGGCTGGCCACCACCGTATGCTTTATCATCTTCAGTTCTGTGAAGCCCCGAGTTTGATGTGGCCTCGTTCTAATTAGTTTGTTAATTAGTTAGAAAGGAATAATTAAGATATATACATTTACCTTAGGTATTTTAACTGAATACATAAATACACTCCATTCTCCTGAGAAAGGTCACTAAAAAATATATATATATATATTGGTCCACTGATTGGGGTTCTGAGTGGTTTTTCTTGTATTAACCACACACTGATACATTATCTAGTCTAAAAATGGAGCAAGAATTTGAAGCTCTGTAATCTGAGGTTAGAATCTTTCCAGATTAAAATTATTTTTTTCTTCCAGTTTTAAAAATTCTCTTTCCTAAGTTGTTGGGGCAGATTTTAATTTAGATGCTCCCTTCATTAAGCATTTGCTTTAGTTTCTTAAAAGTAATACTTTTTCACCCTCATTTCATTTTTTAAAAGTAGTACTTTTTCATCCTCAATTCATTAAAAATGTAAATAGTCAAAACTCCCCCCCCCAGAAAAAACCCAACAAAACCAAGCCAGATTTGGGAATAAACAAAATGCCTGTGCTAAGTACATTATTATGCAAGAGGTATTTAGTAGCTGTGAGCATCTACTGTTTGGAGAGCATCACCTGTGTATTTTACAAAGGGAAAGTAGGTACCCTTATCAGAGGGAGGCAACCAAAGTCAGTTAAGAGTTTAAAATACAAATAATTAGCTTTGTTTTGCTGAAGTGTGTTTTATCGAGAGTTTTGTCCGATAAATAAGAATCTTTCTCTCATTGGTTGTCTTTCCTATTGCATGTAATGTTGCCTATTATAATGTTCCATGAACATATTTTATTCCTATCACCCATTTTTGGTGTTCAGTAATTTATAAAATGAGTTTTAAGGACAGACAGTTGCTTGAATGTGGAACTGTTTTTATGATTATACTAGAAGCTTTCCTCTGTCAGAAAGTAGTAATAGAACTTGTAACAACTTGTATTGGTTTATATTCAGCCAGGCTGTGAATTTCCTTAAATAAAAGGGAACAGAGGTCTTTAAAAAATTGTGAACTGAGATTTTTTTCCAAAGGTGAAATGAAAGCAGTACTGTACAGGAAATTAAATTTTGGGGTAAGGACGTGAAATTGGTCTGATTGAAATCATTAATATCTCCTTAATGAGGAGTTGTATGAAAAATGTTAGGTAGAGAGTGTGATGCCAGTTAAAAATTTATTTAGTTTGAACAGTGTTTGGAATTGAATGGAGAAGAAAAGGAAAATTTTTATATGGAAGGAATTAGTTGTCATTTTCAAGGGTATGGAAAGCTGCTGGACCATTACAATTGATTTGCTTTTTTTTTAATAATTAATTTTTTTTTTGGCTGCGTTGGGTGTTCGTTGCTGCTCACAGGCTTTCTCTAGTGGGGGCTGCTCTTTATTGCGGTGCGTGGGCTTCTCACTGTGGTGGCTTTTCGTTGCAGAGCACAGGCTCTAGAGTGCAGGCTCAGTATTTGTGGCGCACGGGCTTTGTTGCTCCACAGCATGTGGGATCTTCCTGGACCAGGGCTCTAACCCACGTCCCCTGCATTGGCAGGCGGATTCTAAACCACTGCACCACCAGGCAAGTCCCACAATTGATTTGCTTTTGTCTACAGTGAAATACTTGATTCAGAGATTTGTGATATCAGTTTTTTAAAATTCGCACAAATTAGTATTTAATATTCTAGGGACATTTTACTTTGCTAGCAGTGTTGTGAATGTCTATATTTGCATATTGTAAATTTAAAAATTACACTGTTTCCTGTCTTCTAGAAGTTAGGAAAACTTCTAATGTAGTTCTAAAAACTTGGTGACACATTCAAACTCCTGTTTGTTTCCTGTGTTCCAGATCTGTAAGATAAGAGTATTTAAAAGTTCAAGTAATTTGACCAGCTTCATTGAGAAAGCCCCAGTGAATGCTGGCGTTAATATTTAGAGTTGGATATTCAATCATAGGTGAGGGATAAATCCTACTCTAATAGGAAGACAAGAAAATGAGCAGGATTCTATACGTATAGGCCAAACGTTCATGTGAAACACAGTGGCTGCCCTAATAGGTGCTCAGTATATGTTGTTGAGTATTATGGATGAGTTGAGAGCAGCTGGGATTGGTGGGCTTCAGGAGTACAGGGATTCTCTCTGACTCAGTGTGTTCAGGGCACCTAACACTATGCATATGGGGCATATGGGGATCAGCGGTCCTTTGTTGTGAATGAGGTATATTCGGGCACATGGATGGCCACCTCCTTCTGGATATGAGTGTTAGTTCCTCTAAGTATTTTGGAAGAAGAAATAACCAAAATGACAGCCTCCTCTCTCCTTTTCCTTGATGAATCTGTTTTCTTCAGAGTTATACTTAGTGTTGGTAATTGAGGACTTTTTTTGTTTTAAGTGACATTTAAAACTTCTCTGAGATTCATGGAGTTAAAGTACAGAAGTGTGACCATAAAACAGGGACTTACTTCTGGATTCTGACCTCTGGTGGTGAAGAATAAACACCCATTACTCATAATAAAGGTCAGATTCTCAGATTTTCTCTGGTACTTTCTGGATGTCCAATACAAAGAAAGTCTTTATTAGAAAAAATGTTTTAGTGTGTGTTTTCAATTTTTTTAAAACCTTTATTTTCCAGCATAGGCTTTTTAATAAACCTATAATAACATTTAAGATATACTTTTATAAGGCTCGTTACTAAAACTGGTTTTGTCTTTGGGACCTTGCCAGGTGAGGAAACAAGATTCTATGTGATTTTTTTACTATGTAATGCAATTTTGAATTTGACTTCTTAAACTTTCTATTAAAATTTTTTTTCAAGTAAATCTAAGGTTTATTTGGAAAACAAATTTCATTGTCACCCAATATATACATGCATATATCACTTGTGAAGAGTGCCAAGGTAGACTGTTTTGGGGTCTTAAAAACAACAGTTTATCAGAAACTCAGAGCTTATCCTTAACATTGTACCAGTTATTGGCCCTGTAGGTTCTGTTCTCATCCCCTTCATCTCAAAACCTCTATTTTTCCCCTTTTAACCCCCATAAAAACTGGAGTGGGAGATGTCTTAGCAGCTAGAATCTAGCTGCTAGTGGTGCCAGATTTAATGAGGTGGTTGTAATGATAAAGGTTACTCTGCTTCATGTGAGTGATATCAGACGTAATTAAATTTTTTTTTTTAATTTTGGTAGCTTAGGAAATTAAAAGGATAATTTTTTTTTTTTTGCGGTACGCGGGCCTCTCACTGTTGTGGCCTCTCCCGTTGCGGAGCACAGGCTCTGGACGCGCAGGCTCAGCGGCCATGGCTCACGGGCCCAGCCGCTCCGCGGCATGTGGGATCTTCCCGGACCAGGGCACGAACCCGTGTCCCCTGCATCGGCAGGCGGACTCTTAACCACTGCGCCACCAGGGAAGCCCAAGGATAATTTATTAAAAGGCAGCACTTGCTGCCTGGCATCTGAACACTACCTTGGATCTACTGGATGGTCTTCTGCAACTCGCTTAACTTTATTTTTTTCTGCGTTAAATAGGATTAAGAATGCTTCCTCTTCTAGAGTGTTGTAAGAAGGCTCTGATGTGACTGTAAAGTTCTTCGCAAGCAAGACTCCAAGTAATAAAGAAAAATCTTAAAACGTCTTTGCTTCTGTTGCTTACTATCCTCCCCCTGATAAACTTCTGAGAATTGATCAGAGTTCTGTAAAAGGGAAGTGGTTACAGTGTGTCAGGAAAAAAACATGAGAAATAAGTAATCTATAAACTTTACAGTCATAAGGGGATTCGGGTGGGTGGATCTGATGACTTGGCAATTGAGAAAGAGAAGCAAGTGTAATAGTTGATTTTATCAGAGCAGCTTTGTGTGTTTCTATATGCACACAGGGGGATGGGGATCGAATATAGACTTAACGATTAACATTAATTTCAGGACGTTACAAAAGTCTACTCTACATAAATCCTAGGCAATATTACTGTGTCTATAGGGTGTGGTATTAATGCTCAATAAAAAACGATATCAAATTCTGTCAAAATAGAGCTTGTAATAAATATGAGTTTTCCTTCCTTTCCTAGAATTGGTGTTTTGGGTCCTCCAGGTAAATAGTTTGTATTATCACTGGGAGTTTATGAAAGTTTTTTTTTTTTTTTTAGAAATCTAGCCAAGCCATAGTCTTTTTTTTTTTTTTTAATTTTTTAATTTATTTTTGGCTGTGTTGGGTCTTCGTTTCTGTGCGAGGGCTTTCTCTAGTTGCGGCAAGCAGGGGCCACTCTTCATCGCGGTGCGCGGGCCTCTCACTGTCGCGGCCTCTCTTGTTGCGGAGCACAGGCTCCAGACGCGCAGGCTCAGTCGTTGTGGCTCACGGGCTTACTTGCTCCGCGGTATGTGGGATCTTCCCAGACCAGGGCTCGAACCTGTGTTCCCTGCATTGGCAGGCAGATTCTTAACCACTGCGCCACCAGGGAAGCCCGAAAGTTGATTTTAGTATAATTAACTCTGTGTTGAATACTGAAATCAGAAACTGTCACCTTGGTCACTAAGCAAGTTATTTTCTGATTCTGGAATTTCAGCACTTTTAGCTTTGAAGGTTGCTTTGGGTTTGTTTTTGAATTGAAAAATGTCACGGGAAAGGATGGTTGTTAAATTCATGACCAATCAGGAGAATTTATAGGGCTCAGAATGTTTGGTAAATTCCTTTAATTAGAAGATATTTCCTCTGGACTTTTCCCAAGGAATGCAGTTCCATGTAAGAATTTACCGAAAGAGAATTGAAAAAAGGAAATATCACCTTTGGGGCAGGAGGCTGAGGGGTGTGGTTGATTAGAATGCTTTAAAAGCAGTCTTTGCTTTGTAGAATACTTTGAAGAGTTGCATGGGTCACAAAAAGAAGCTCATTCAGTTATCAATATGGGAGTACCTTAGAAATTAGACCAGATATGTTCTTATTCTTGGGGGTGCCTGAAAATAAATTCAAGAATTGGAGGTGTTCCTCTTTATCCTCATGTCTGCTGGCTGCTAAGGCCATTTGGAAATTTTAGCTAAGATGTTGGTTTATGTTTCTTTACTTATTAAATTTTCATAATGAGGATTTTTTTTCCTCAACAGAATGAGTCATTTAGAGAAGACTAAAATATATTAAACAAGCTTTAACATATTAAAGAAATTATATATAAACACACACACATATATAGTTAAACCAGTGGCACCAAGGAAGAAATCTAAATGGAGAAAAAGAGGGAGTTATGTAATAAGAAGAACAAGCGGGGAGAAAGCCGTGGTTAAATATGTATCTCTGATTTACGAAGGGCTGCATATCTAGGTTCTTGCTTTCTCTTTCTTCCACTTGGGTGTCTCATTATTTATAGCCACTTCCCTCATAAAGTGCTTTGGGCTTTTGGGATAAATAAGAGGAATGAAACTTGAAATAGTTGGCAATTCATTATCAGCCCTATATATATTACAGTATGGGATTGGAACTATTGTCTAAGGTGGAATTGTGAGTTTTTGAGTTGTAGGTGAGATTTCAATGCATGCTTCATGCTCCCATTACTCAGAGTGGTTTGGGGTTTGTGATATTGGGAGCAAAGACCTGGTTAACAGGGCCTGTAGATCACTGGTAAGCCACAGGATTTCTGTTGGGATCAACATTCAGTTTTATGAAAGCACTGGGGGTGGAGAGGGCAGTGGGATAGGCATTCCCTAATTTGGTTGTATTGACAGTGTTCTGGAACCAGATTTCCTACATGTGTATGCTAGGAAAAGAGACAAAGGTCCCAGTGGAAAGATCATTGGGCGTCTTTGGTGGGGAAGGTTGGGAAGAAGTATCATCTATTTATATTTCTGTCAGGCTGGGATTTGAGGGTCTGGGTAGTTAGTGGTCTTACAGTTCTTCTCAGACCAGCCAAGGTGAATTCTATAGACTTGGTTGTACATTGTAGTGGTTAAAAGCATGTCCTATGGAGTCAGACTGTTTGAGTTCAAATCAAAGTGGTATTCTGCCAATCACCTGTGTGACCTTTGTTCATTTAACAGCTCTTTCCTTACTTTCCTCATCTTCAAAGTGGGGATCATAAAGTATTTATAGAGTTAGAGTGCAGATTAAACAATATATGTAAAATATGTAATATATGCTTAAATAATTCCTGGCACAGAGTAAGTGACACACATGTTAGCTATTATTATTAGTATTGCTAGGGACTATTTAAGAGTTAGTTGTTGCTGTCATAAACCATGTTGAGTTGGTAACAGAGATGGTGTTTCTTTGTAGAGAAAGCAAAGCCTGTTGTCAGTTTTATCTTTCAGTCCAGTGTTTGGGTCCACACATATTGCCTTTACTCTTTTGAGAAGTTTCCAAGGAAACTCCCATAATTTACTGGCGATTTGAGTGGTTTATGCCTTGCCAGATGAAGGCTATATTTGTAACACCTTGTTTAATTTTACTATTTTTTGTTAATGTCTTTGAGTAAAATGAGTGTGTTGGTCAGTTTGAGCAGATTGAAGTTCCCAGCAATGAATACTGTCCATGAGTAACTTTCAAAGACATTCAGGTGGATAGTTTTCTCCCTTTGCAGCTCTTTGCTGCCCTTTGATCAGCCTGCTGACCAGAGCTCTCAGGAAAGATTACACCTGAGACCAGGCGATGCCTTCTCTTTTTAACTGAAGTATAGTTGATTTACAATGGTGTTTTAGTTTCAGGTGTACGGCACAGCGATTCAGTTATACTTATATAAATATATGTATAAATATATATATTCTTTTTCAGATTCTTTTCCATTATAGATTATTGCAAGATATTGAATATAGTTCCCTGTGCTATATACAGTAGGTCCTTGTTGTTTATTTTATATATATAGTAGTGTGTATCTGTTAATCCTAAACTTCTAATTTATCCCTCCCCCACCTTTCCCCTTTGGTAGCCATAAGTTTGTTTTCTATGTCTGTGACTCTATTTCTGTTTTGTAAGTAAATTTATTTGTATTATTTTTTTAAGATTCCACACGTAAGTGATATGATATTTGTCTTTCTCTGACTTACTTCACTTAGTATGATAATCTCTAGGTTCATCCAGGTTGCTGCAAATGGCATCGTTTCATTCTTTTTTTATGGCTAATATTCCATTGTGTGTGTGTGTGTGTGTGTGTGTGTGTACGTACATCTTCTTTATCCATTCATCTGTTGATGGACATTTAGGTTGTTTCCATGTCTTGGCTACTGTAAATAGTGCTGCTGTGAACATTGAGGTGCATGTATCTTTTCAAATTAGAATTTCTGTCTTTTCCAGATGTATGTCCAGGAGTGGGATTGCAGGATCATATGGTAATTCTATTTTTAGTTTTCTAAGGAACCTCCATACTGTTTTTCATGGTGGATGCACCAATTTACATTCCCACTAACAGTGTAGGAGGGTTCCCTTTTCAGGGGATGACTTCTTTTGAATCTTACTCTTGATAGGACCATTCCAAATGGATGTTAGGGCAATATCACATAACTAGGGCAAGCATATTTTACCTCTGGTGTTTCCAGCAATTAATTATTACAATTAAAATCCATTTACTGTAAGCACACCAATGGGATATCAAATCTAATCTGCATTTAGCACCCCTCCTGGATGACTTACACTTTTTTCATTTCATTTTGTATTTTTTCAAACTTCAAATGCTGAGTGCTTTCCAGAAAACAGCTTCCTTGGGGAGGAGAACTGCTTGGCTAATCTGGGACTGTACCAATTAGATGCCATGGGAGCAATCATAAATTAATGTTGTAGGACTAAAGGAGAGTGAAGACTGATGAAATTGATGCCTTTTCATGTTCCTATTAGAAACGCTTGTTGTGTAGTATGGTAGTCACTAATTGAGCACTTGAAATGTAGCTCAGACTGAGGAAATGAATTTTAAATTTTATTTAATTTTAATTAAAATTTAAATCAGATTTGATTCAATTATTGGAAAATTATAAGTATGTTTAGAACAACTTGGGTATGTGAATCTACTTTTTCAGCTATAAGTTTTTTGAAATCTAGATACTTGTCAATTAGTGCCAGTGAAAATTTAGCATCTAAATTGAGATGTGCTGTAAGTGTAAAATATACACTAGATTCTAAAGACTTACTGTGAATGAAAGGATGTAAAATAGCTCAATTTTTTATATTAATTACATTGGAAACAATATTTTAGATATATTAGACTAAATAAAATATTAATTTCACCAGTGTCTTTACTTTTAAAAAAAATGTGGCTACTAGAAAACTTTAAATTACATGTGTTATTACATGTGTTATTCATGTTCTTTTTCTATTAAGCAGCCCTGTGTTAGGCTGCTTCCCCCTAATCTGTGTATTTGGAAGCTTTTTAACATACTCTTATGTCCCTGTGTTTTGGGAGATCATATTTTGGAAGAGTTCATGAGAAATAAAAATCATCTGGAAATAAAATGATGAGATTAATGTTTATTGAGTATGAAAACCAGTCTCAACCCTGTCCCTTTTATGATTTCAAATGAGTGTTTTACAAGTAGATTTTCTGCTGCGGTTGGTTTAAATCTAATAGGGTTAAAGAGGCATGACTAAAGTATGAGGTCATTAAATAAGACTTTAGGTATAGGTAGTATATTCCTGTTGTATATTCCTGGTTTGGTCCATAAAAATACATATAACAAAATACACCCTGTCAACAATTTCCAAGTGCACAATGAAATACTGTCAACCACATGTACACTGTGCAACAGATTTCCAGAACCCCCCAGTCCTGCATGATTGAAGCTCTACACTCAACCTAACAACTCCCTCCATTCCCCCTCCCTCCAGCCCTTGGCAACCACCATTCTACTTTGTGTTTCCATGAGTTTTACTACTCATATAAATACCTCATATAAGTGTAATCATGGAGTATTTGTCTTCCTATGACTAGCTTATTTCACTTAGCCTAGTGTGAGGGAGCTTCATCCATGTTGTAGCATATGACAGGGTTTCTTTCTTTTTTTAAGGATGAATAATATTCTAATGTATGAATATACCTTTTTTTTTTTTTTTTTTTTTTTTTTTGCGTGGTACGCGGGCCTCTCACTGTTGCGGCCTCTCCCGTTGCGGAGCACAGGCTCTGGACGCGCAGGCTCAGCGGCCATGGCTCACGGGCCCAGCCACTCCGCAGCATGTGGGATCTTCCCGGTCCAGGGCATGAACCCGTGTCACCTGCATCGGCAGGCGGACTCTCAACCACTGCGCCACCAGGGAAGCCCCCTTTGCCCATTTTTAAATTGGGATTTTGTTTGTTATTGAGTTGGAGTTCTTTATATATTCTGGATACTAACTCCTTATCAGATGCATGGTTTGCAAATATTTTTTTCCCATTCCATAGGTTGCCTTTTCACTCTCTTTATTGTTTCCTTTGTTGTGCAGAAGTTTTAAAATTTGATGTAGTCCCATTTGTCTATTTTGTTGTCTGTGCCTTTGGTATCATATCTAAAAAATCCTTGCCAAATTCACCATTATGAAGCTTTCCCCCTATGTTTTCTTCTAGGAGTTTTATAAGTTTCAGGTCTTATGTTTAGGTCTTCAATTCATTTTGAGTTAATTTTTGTGTAGGTTGTAAGATAAGGGTCCAGCTTCTTTCTTTTGCATGTGGATATCTAGTTTTCCCAGCACCATTTGTTGAAGAGACTATCCTTTTCTCATTGAGTAGTCTTTGCACCTTATCATAGCTTATTTGACCATATACCCGCAGGGTTTATTTTTGGGCTCTTTATGCTCTTCCATTGGTTTATATGTCATTATGCTAGTACCTTACTGTTTTGATTACCCTATTATAGTAATTTTAAAAAATCATTGTTTTTGTCTTTTTTTCCCCCCCATGTTTTTAAGGGTCTGATTAGGATTGTTTAGAAATCTCTATTGATAATGCCTTCTCTAATTCTTTATAATTTTTAACTTTTTGCATTTTTGTATCCAGTGTCTCTTTCCCAGAAGTATAAGGCAGTTTGTTTTTTCTCTTTTTCTCTTTCACCTCAAGCATGTTTGGAACAACTTGAGTATGTAAATCTACTTATTCAAAAGGGATGGCAGATGGTGTGAATTTAGTTAGGAATGTTTGCCTCGTCAGGTATTCCTGGTCTTCAGATGGAGGTGGGAAGGCAGGGAGGAAGGTTGGGATTGTTTAATATGCTGTACTTTAGAAATGTGGGAAAAAGGTTAAGGCTCTGCAGCTAGATTGCCCGGGTTTGAATCTTAGCTGTAAATTTGGGGCAAATAATTATTTCTTGCCTCTTGTTTTAGTTTCCTCATCTATAAAATGAAGTTAGTGTTAGAAGCTACCTCACAGGAACATTCAGAGGGCAAAGTGAATTAAATACAGTGCCTGGCACATATTAAATGCTGTATAAACGTGTATTTTATTACTTTGAATATTAAAAATAAAAGCTAAAACACTTGCTAAATTCTTGGGTTCTGAGGTGGCCAGCCTTTCTAGTTCCACCAGAAATAATGAACAAATGGGGCACACATTATTTCTGTCCTTGAGAACTCTTAACACCCAGATGGTATAATAGGTGATTATACATTCTTAGGTCAGTGGAGGTTTCAAAATCTTTTAATGATTATATGAATGTTACATTTATATTAAGGGATATTACAAATGTTGCCATGTAGTTTATCATTTGTCTTCTGGTTTGTAATTAGTTTTTTTAATGTATGTATAAAACCTAGGGTATGATGAAGATTAATGCATTTGAACAGCATAAACCATGATGACGCTTTGATATTGGAGTGCTTATAATATGCCATGTCTGTCAAATAAATTTTGCAGTTTAGACTTTATTTTCACATGGCAATAAATCATCTGAAGGATCTGAAGTTTTAAATTTAATGGTAGTGCTTTTAAATTTCATTTTCTTGGTGTTTTAACTACGTTTAACTTTTATAGCTTGTGTTGCTTTATATTTGAATTATTCCAATATTTGAAAAATAAACACATGAAAGTCCACATTGGAACCAAGGATTTGTTTGAGATGTATATATATCAAGGGGCAGGACTCTTTTTTTTTTTAAGCTGTAAATGAATAAACAGCCCCAGGTGTTCTTTTATTAGGAAAATCATGAACGAGAGCTTATGATTCAAGATGTTTGTGAATGGTGAGATGATCATCTCTAGGGAAGTAAAAGTTCTTTGGATAAGAAAGTTTATCTAAAATGTCTTGTACAAAAGGAGTGTTACCCATATTTTCCTCTACATTTCTCTAGCGTATTAAAAATCACCCCACCCCCTCCCCCAGACAAGTGGAATATTTTCACTTTTGTAGCATACATCTCTGGCATCAAGGGAGACACACCTGTGTATAGCACCAATCCTCTATGGGAGTATACCTTTGTTGAGTCTTAGCAGTTTCTTGCCCAGCTGTAATAACATTGAGTGCTTGTCTGTTTTTTCCAAGCCATTTTGGAATGTGTAATATTTTTAATATCTGCAATTAACTGAAAAGTAACTGTCCATGAATGTGTGTGTTGAACACCTCGTATGTGACCTTAAATAATTGGCTACTGAGTGGCTTCCCATCGATAGCTTGACATGGGCAGTGCAGGCACCTAAGTTTCATGGTCCTAGATGTCTGTGTGGCTGAAACCTTAGTTATAAGTGAAGAACCAGATGGTTGTTCTTCATTTGGGCTGCCGATCTTAGATATTCTACAAAGCTGCTCCTGTCTATAAATGCAGCACTTATATTTTCTGCACAGCATGTGCCTGTTGGCAGTGTTTTTGTTTTTCTAGTTAAACAGCCATACTACCTGCAGGAAGAGTCACATACTGAGCTGAGAAGAAATAGCCTTGGCTGGATAGTTTGCAATAACTTTGTAATAAAAAAAAATGCACACAGTAGATTTTATTAAAGAAAAAACCATTCTGTCTACAAAAGGTTACCCTTCAGGAATACTCATCAGCATTCAAGAGCGAATTTAAATTGCAGGGACTGTGATTAAAGTGTTGTGCAACCAGGAAATAGGGTCTCTTTGTCTCGCCTATGGTATTACCTTCTCCTTTACTCAACTTTTTCTTCTAAGCTAATTATGGCTTATTAGACTGGTAACAAAGGAACCATAGGGATATAGCGTATTAAATTTACCACCTAGCACAGTGGTTTTTGTGAAATTCTCACCGTTAAGGGGGTTGAGGGGACCGGTTGGATAAACGCAGTGTTTTCTTTCTGCCTAAATGATAGCCATCAAAATCTAGAGTCAGAAATGACTTTTTCGTGATGACATGCTTCTTTTGTCATTGCACGTACTGCTATAACTTGGGACACTTGCTCTTGCCCAAGGGTATGGCATGAACCAGAAGTATGAGCTCTGTCCCAGTTGTAAGATAAATATTACAAAGGCATTTTCCACTTCCTGTTCTGCTATCCATTTATCCACTGCTGTCCAGTGGAAAAAAAAGAAAAAAACAAGATGCCAGTAGTATTGCTTTTTGCATGGCTGAATTAATGAGAAAGCATAGATTCCTGTCTCTTTGATTTTTTTAATGGATTGATTGGCTTTTTGCCTGCTTGACTACATTAAGGAAAAAATATCCCCCTTTAAAAATTACAGTCAGAAATATACCTGTGATGGACTTTTGAAAGCTGTTTTATATTTAATAAGTGCAGGAGGTCCTTATAAGTTTGAGGCATTCTCCCCTCACTACCACAACCCCCTGTTTAGTAATAGAATCACATAGCCCTATCTGCCTCTTGACGGATTAAAAGGCCACCTCATTGGGCCTAATTTATGCCTTGCACAGATATTTCTAGGCTGAGATATGGATGGGCATCCTCCCACTTGTCTGTTTTTTGTTTTTTGGTTTTTTTTTTGCGGTACATGGGCCTCTCCCGTTGCGGAGCACAGGCTCTGGACACGCACAGGCCCAGCCGCTCCGCAGCATGTGGGATCCTCCCGGACCAGGGCACGAACCCGCGTCCCCTGCATCGGCAGGCGGACTCTCAACCACTGCGCCACCAGGGAAGCCCCCACTTGTCTGTTTTTAACATTTGTCAGCATCAAACTGTTTTGAGCACGTGCTGGTGTCTTTGGGATGTGGAGCAGGTGGGAGTTGAGATGATCAGCTGATCAGGTCTCTTGGAGTGTACTGAATTGTGGGGAACATCTCCTCCAAGACCCTGCTGCTTCAGCGCCCGTCACATTGTACCTGTTGTAATCCTAAATGTGTTCCTTGCAGTGTCTGTTTCTGCTGAGCGAATGCAGTTTTCTTTCAGTAACTATTTTGTCTCTCATTACTCAGATATTTTCTGATTGATTTTTTTTTGGATGTGCATTTCCTTCCTTCCTCTTGGTTTCTATTAAAAGTCCGTTGTGTCTAAAAAAGCGTAGCAAGCTCTGGCCTCTTTGGCACAGAGCTTGCTGGGGTAGACCTGATTGTGCTGTTTATGTGCCTGTGGAAGACTTAGAATTTGTTATTTCAGAATGCTAGTTCTTGTTTGTGTAGACCATGGTTAGTGTCAGCTTTAAACAATTTTTTTCTAGTTTTGTGAGTGCTGGTGGGTTTCGTTTGCTTATTGAGAGGGGCTCTGCAGAAAACAGCGTATTTTTAATTCAAACTCATTTTCCATTCATCCAGGTAGGACAAGGTTGGGTAAAAACGAAGGGCAGTGCTACCAAAGCTCAGAACTTTTCACATGATTCTGTCAATTCACAACTAATTTTAAACTTTGAATTATTTGAAATCGTTTGGTTGCCTGTATATAGGACTGAAGCAGAAACATAGGATCACTATTTCAATTGGACCTTTTCCCAACTTTTTCAGACATGGAAAACTCTAAACATGGATCTGTAATGAAGATTTTTGTCCCCATCATTGCCATTGCTGTTTGCCTTATTTGCTTTTTAAAAGTTGGAACAATTCCTCTACAAAAGCAGCTTCCCAAAAACATGTCTTACAAAAATCTCACAAATACATTTGCTAAATATTCTTCCTTTGAAAATCTGCATTTTGTGTAGTAACTGTTAAATTTTCTGGTGGTAGATGTCAGCCACTAAGATGACATTTTCTTAGATACTCTAATGACAGAGGACAGAGTTTATGATATAAGTTGGAAAAGTAGACCAAAATTATATACCATATGACTACAACTGTGTTAATTTTTCACATTTATGAACACATAACATTTTGATGTCTTCTTCTAGTTTATAAATGTTAACAGTGGTTTGTCCTGGTTGGTAGGTTTATGAGTGATTTTAACTTTTATATATATTTCTACATTTTCTAGTTTTTCCATACTGTATATCTAACAACAATAACAACAACAGAAAACTCTTTAAAGTGTTGCTGGTGAATCTTTTTAAATGGTCAAGCAATATTTTCTAGTTTATTGCAAAGACTTTATCATATACTTGAATATCTTAATTTTACAGATTAAACGAAGGCTGTAAGGTTTAATCTTTTGCTTAAAATCATGACATTTAGGGGCTAGTACCAAATCTGTAATTGAATGCAGCTATGAAAGCAACTTTGAGATTAATTTAATTTGGTCATTTTTGTGGGATTTGGAATAGTGATGCCTATCACTATATTAACAAATAGTGATGTTTTGTAAATATTTTAGTTATTTAGTATAAACTAAGATTGAGTTTTTTAGCCTTCCTGTAAGTAAGTAGTTTATACAGATTGTTAAACAGATATGATTGAGAGATCTTACTGGGACTATGAGAGGAGACATCAAGCCATCCTTCTCAAAGATTTTTAAAATTTGTTTTTAACCACTGTTTTGTATAGTTTATATTTTGAAAATGACAGGAAACCAACAGTTTTTTAGTCTAATGTAAAATGCAATAACACATTTTAGTGTCATACTTCCTGTCTTAGAAATTGATTGAAATTAATATTGCTAGTGGAAGTGAGAAAAAAAGAGAAAAGTTTAGGGGAAGATAAATGAGAAGCGAAACTTGCTTCTCAGTGAGGGGTCTATAGAAATTAGAGTGGCCGCCACCAAGGTGAAATCCTAATTAAGTACTTGATAAAGACAAGCAATGCTTTAAAAAAGATAAAAAGAAAACAAATGAATACAGAGTTGAGAAGAAAATGTATTTGAAAAAGCAACTGTGCAGTGGATAGACGGTGGAAAACAAGGGGTACTCTGTCATGATAAAAGCTAAAAGCAAAACTAGGCTATTCTTGGATTTTGCTTTTTGAGGGAGAAAACAAGAGGTATCAAAGAATATAAGTAGATGTATTAAAATAAATTTGAGTAAAAAGTATGTTGAAAATAAAAGATATAATCCATAATTCATCTAAAATGTGTAAGCAATTTACAAAAGACTTTCAGATTGTGGCTGACTGAATACTGGTTTATATTCAGTAATTGTTTCTGTGAAGTTATTTACCAGAGAGCAGGACATGTAAAATAGGTGTGAATTTCTTTTTTTTTTTTTTTTTTTTGCGGTACGCGGGCCTCTCACTGCTGTGGCCTCTCCCGTTGCGGAGCACAGGCTCCGGACACACAGGCTCCGCGGCCATGGCTCGCGGGCCCAGCCGCTCCGCGGCATGTGGGATCTTCCGGGATCGGGGCACGAACCCGTGTCCCCTGCATCGGCAGGCGGACTCTCAACCACTGCGCCACCAGGGAAGCCCCCAGGTGTGAATTTCTGAAGAATATTTTTCAGATTTTGAGAGAAAGTTGTTGGATAAATTCCCCTTTAGGAATAAATTCCCCCCATCTAGGAACTGACAGCTTAACCTCTATTTCTTGGCTGATTTAAGCTCTGAAAAATTTGATAGGTGAGTTGGGTGGAATATTTCTTAAGGGGCTTTGAAGTGCTTTTTCCCCTGGGCATACATTTTGCCTTTCGTTATATAAAAATGAAATGCATATCTCAAATCAAAAGTTTAGTGACTCTTTCTTACAGTTTTCATATTAAAACATGTATTTTCTAGTGTTGGTAATTTTTTATTCGTGTAATGGCAAGTAGGGGTAATAATGGAGAGCCAACCTTTTTATAACTTCCTGATCTGATCCTCCTTTGTTTGTGAAATCAGTATATTGAGGTACTGTTTTTTGCTGGCTTTTGTTGATCAGTACTTATCATACTGATCAACAAAATAAAAATATTTCTAAGCAGAGTGAACAAACAGTAACGTTATATATCCAACCTTTGACATATTTAAGTTTCCCTTTTTCTAATAAGAAGCATTAAAAAATACATTTAGAAATAGAATGGACTGACTTTTGAGTTTCCCTTGTTTCTCTGTAGTGGAGATGGTGAAAAACCCTTAGGTAGCTGGATAAAAGAGTAGCTCCAGAAAGGAGGAAGAGGAATCAGAGATGTGAACACAAAATCTGTTTGGATAATGAGCCTGGGTGATAGAAAACTGGATTTATCATCTTTAAGTCTTGACTGTCATTTCCCATGCCTTAATAATGGTCTACTAATAATGCCTTAATAAAGGTCTTCCATATAAAAATAAAATCATGAAACAGTAGGCATACTTCTAAAATGATCTCAATATAACATGAATACTTTTATGAGTTGCTTGTTCTAGGCTAGCACTGCTTGGTATAGTTAAAGCAGTGTCAACTAAATAAACAAATTTGATTATAATTAGATTATAATAAAATTTCCTTGTAATAAAACTTTGTACTATTTCTTGGTTGGCCATCCTGTTCACATATCCTGATTTGGCTAAAAGAGTTATAGATGTAAGTTTTTAGAACTTCTGATCTCAACATATTTTCAAATTAAATTAAGAACATGATTATTAAAGATACTCTTTCTCCCTAAGGAGAAAAAGTGGTTCCATTAAACTGGTTATAAAAACAAAACAAATCTTTCCCTGTATAGTTAAGTATTCCATCTTATTTTGTTTTTTTTTTCTGCTAGAGATGGCGGTTTTTCAACCTTGGTGGCACATTTGAATTACCTGAGTTTAAAAAAACTAGCAAACAAAAATCCCCAAACCTGGGCTGTACACCCAGATTCTAATTTTAGTGGTCTCAGATGGGGCCCTAGCATCAGTAGTTGTAAAATGTTCCCAGGTGATTTAATGTTTAGCCAGAGTTGATAACCCTGTGCTAGACACTTATTTCTAATGGACATTTATAGTATGACACTGGTAGTCTGATTTTTCTGGACATTACACTTCGGTGCACCCTGAGCTTTGATACAGTACAGGTTGAAGTTCCCTACATCACCTTTCCTCCACTTGGGGCTTTGATATACAAACTGATGAGTACTTTGAACAACCCTACAGTAGGCTGCTGTAGTGGACTGAAAGGTGGTCCAGAGATTTGTCCATGTCCTAGTCCCTAGAATCTGTAAATCTTACCTTATTTCGAAAGTAAGTATTTTGCAAATTTGATTAAGTAAAGATCTTAAGATGAGGAAAGAAGAGAGAGATTTGATAGACACACAGAGGAGACAATGTGAAGATGGAGGCAAGGATGAGAGTGATGGGGCCACAAGTCAAGGAATGCCTGCAGCTATCAGAAGCTGGAAGAGGCGAGGAACAGATTCTCCTGTAGAGTCTCTGGAGGGAGTGCAGCCCTGCTGACATCTTAATTTTTTCTCAGAGAAACTGATTTCGGAATTCTGGCCTCTAGAACGGTGAGAGAATAAATTTGTGTTGTTTTAAGCCACCAAGTTTGTGGTTAGTTGTTACAGCAGTCAGAAGAAACTAACATAGCTGCCTTTCAGCTACCAGTTGGGTTTTGGTGGCCTGCCATCCCTGTCTACACAGAAATATGTATTTGTGTAATCCATTAAATATTCAATTGCCTTACCCCATTTTATAAAAATAAGTTGAAATCACATAAAGGTTTTGTGTATGTATGAGAACACACACGTGTATGTATTTATATATATATATACACACATAGTAGTGTAGCCTATAATCTTAATGTGATTGAGATAAAGATGGAAATCATTAGGATGGGTCTTTAACCTCAATTAGATGCTCATTAGATTTAAGCTGTGCTTAATGATGAAGCAAAAGTACACAATTAATGAACATGTACTGAATGCTGGAACTGTTTTGTTGAAGATTGTTTCTAAAAACATGAGAGATAATTAGGGATTTTAATAAACTTCTATTGCACTGGGAATAGATCATCTCTTAAAACATTTACTCTGCTTCTTTGATTCTAAGGTGTACCACTTTTCTCATTTATGATCTTCAGATATCTTACAATAAATGTGTTCATTTAATGTCTTTTCCCCTCATCCAGATATGTTGCAAAGTTAATGATGTTGTTCTGAAATAAAGGTGTTTTAGAATTGTGGCACTTCATTAAGTCTGTTTGACTTTTCAGATTTGACTCTTGGATATTCAGTTTGAGCACATTTTCTACAATGCATTATGTTAGAAGGCAAGCAGTACCTATATGATGTTCTGAATGAAGCTTCTAATGTTCTAATTTAATTACTGTTTTTGGCTTCAATTCCCAAGAGCTACCATAGTAGAAACTATATCTTACAATAACTTTGCTTGTTAAGATGTAGGACCTTTAGTGAAAAAATCATAGGCTTTAGAAGTAATAGCTAGACCTTTTTCATATGTGAAAACATGTTTGTACCAAATAGATTAAAAGCTTCTGCCCAAGCACTTGACTCGGCCAAATCAATACAGAAAAGGCAGCCAACCCAAGAGAAAAAGTGGATAGAAGACATTAACAGACACTTCATGAGAGTGAGTGTCCAATATGTACAGCAAACATATGAAAGTTGCCTAACCTCATTAGTCTTTAGGGAAATGCAAATTAAACCACAATGTAATTCCTCTACACGCCCACCAGAATGGCTAAAATTAAGAAAGACAATCAAGTGTTGACAGGAATGTAGAACTGCTGGTAGGAATGTAAATTGGTGCAAGCACTTTGGAAAACTGCCAGTAAAGTTAAACATAGACATATTCAATGATCCAGACATTCTACTCCTAGGAATGTGTGTGTGTATGTGTGGCTACATGTATAAGACATGTGCAAGAATATTCATAGCAGAGCTACTCATAATAACTTAAAACTGTCCATCAACTCTAGAATGGTTAAATACATTGTAGAATATTCCTACAGTGGAAAAATATAATTCTGTACATTAATGAGGATGAACCAACTACTGCTATACTCAACAATATGAATGAATCTCACAAACATAACAGTTTAAGAGTCCCAACACAAAAGAATGTGTATTCTATGGTTCTTTTATTCTAAAGCTCAGAAAAAGAATCATGCTACCTTTGGATATGTTGAGTTTGGAGGAGCAGGCTTCTGAGAAGCTTATAATATATTTCTTGAACTGGGTGTTGGTGACTCTGGTTTGTTGATTTAGTGAGAAGTTTATCAAGCTGTATACTTATGATTTGTTTCACTTTTCTCTATGCATGTACACTAAACTTTGATAAGTTTACTTTATAAAAAGTTCATCATTGTCAGCAGTGTGCTTGGCAGCTCATGGGCGCCTGATTGCCTAATAAACATTTGTTGGTTTTACTTGATTTTTACATTCCTAGTGCCTTATGAAATTTTTCACATGAACTATTATAGTGCTTTCTAATCTTAAACATACATATCTTCTCCACAGCAGCCCTCCCCCCTCCACCCTGCCCACCTTATGGACCTCCAAACCTTTCTTATCCATGGCCAAAATTACAAAAGATATTGCTTATTAGGTCTCAGTACAACTATCCTTGTCATGATTTTTAATAAATGCCTTCAAAGAATGTCACAACACGTAAATTTAGAGGGTCAGGCTTCAAGCTAAACTACTATGGGTCTTGTGAGACCAGTTATGAGTAATAGTTTGATGAAAGGTATTAAAAGCCTGGACTGACACATTAAAAGAGCTAAAAAAATCTTACAGCAACGAGGTTGTATCCCAAACCTATTAAATGGAGAAGCATGTGTGCCCAGTGACCTTGAGATTGACTAGACCTGCATTTGAGAGTTGACAGGAATGGTTTACAGATGAATGGAATAAGAAGCATGTGTAGTGGGGATACTGTTACATTTGATAGGAGGAATGAAAACAAGAGCTTTAAATTTCATTTAAAACCTTGGTCCTGAAAAAAAAAAACCCCAAGAACTGAATTTGTCTATTAGTAGAACTTATTTTTCACTGCTCCTTTTTGTCTAGTCCTGCTTCTTTAGTTCTTTAGTTTCTTGTTCATGCCGGCTCCCCTGTCCTCTCTTTCCTCTTCCTCTGCTTGCCTCTCCCCCTTCCCCTTCGTAGTGGGTAGGTTGCTTTCCAGACTGCTGAGGATGCCTTGGCTCCCTCTGCAGCCTGAGGGGGTCTTTTTCCCTTCTGACTAAAGTAGCTCTCAAGGGCCTATCATTTGTTTTGTTCCTTCTGGAAGGAAGAGTTTTAACTTCTTGTCTCCCTTTGGGATACATCTAAAAAATTAAGCAGGGGTAAAGGGGCTATGGAGTTGGGGAACCATCAGTGCCCAGCAGAAGCCTTGTTCAGAGATTGCCTGGATTCCTCTGAATGGAAGGGGAAGCATGAATATGAGTGGTAATCACACCTGAGACCATTGATAAAACTTGTGGTGGGCCATTCATGATAGCTACCTACCCTGCACCCCAGTCATTTTCTTTAATATTTTAATTTAGAAATGTTATTTCTAGTTAGTCACAGTAATTCTGTTCCTCTGCTTTAAAAAGTTAGGAAGAGAATTTTTATTTTACATAGTAAATTTCATCTGGCAGAAATACTTCATTATTCCATCGTACTGTGGAACAATTTTATAGACATTTTTATGGAGGTTGTTATATGAGAACCAGGATAAGGAAAACATTAATTCTGTGTCGTGATACAAGTAGTATTTTAAGAGACAGAACACTTGTTTTTATTTATTTTTGTTTTCTTCCTTATTCTTATGCTATACATGCTGGACAGGAGCTTCCCTGGATATTTGAAACAAGAGGCAATAAATGTTACATGTGACCTCAAAATTTGATATCAGACAAACAGAGCCACCTTTAAGTATTAAAAAAAAAAAAACCAAACCATTAGTAGCCAGTAATTGTATCTTCTAAGGAGTAAAAACGTAGTACTATTGTCCAGAATGGTTCTATCAGTATTTCGGAGAAGAAAAGCTAATTTTTAAAATGTGCCATTGCTTTCTTCCAAATAATGTTTAAGCTTTAATATCCAATTTATCTATTCCTAAGTACAATACAGGGTTATTTTAATTTTTTAAATTAATGCTTTCTTTGGTGGCTTTCAAAGCTGAAAGAGATGACTTTGGTGGTCTTATTTGAAGTGCGAATTATCAAAGAGATTTCTATATAAAACTTGTTCATCTACTTCAGTGATAATTTAAAAAACATGAATAGTTTGGTGGTGATAATAAGGGGGTCTTTATTTCTAACCAAAAAAATTTTTTTTGTTATCAAAATTTGATTCTGGGTTCTGGGAACAAATGTCCTTTACATTTTTACATTTGGTTTAATGAGGAAACTCCTCACAGCATGAGTTCAAGAGTATTAAAAAACTTGGGACAGAATTAAATGATAATTTTCCCTTTTAATATCAAATGGCATCTTTGTTCCTATGCATTTATTCATTCTTTTTTTACATTCCCCCTTTTTTAGATTGCTGTTGATCTTTGATACCAAGCTGCATTGGATAAACAGAATGAGAATATTATGGCTATTTTTTCAGCAATTAATGAGTTCTAGCTGGTCTTAATTGCTTATGGCATCATGGACAGTAAGGGATTTCTCTTCATTAAATCCAGGATTCAATTCTGATTTAAAGAACAGAAAGCACTGAGTTGTCTTTTTCATACATTACTTGAGGACACATTATCCTACCATTTTCCTCCTGTCTAAACCATGTGCGTTTAAAATTCTTTGCAGTTTAAATCTTCCTTTTATGGTAGGGTTACTGTAATATGGTGTGGAACCAAGAGTCTCTTTAGAGACTTGGATTTGAGTTACAATTAAATATTCCTCTTCTGTCAACTTGGGAGTTTTGAACTTAATTTCATCCATTGTCTCCTATTTACACACATACACGCACACACACACCACTGCTTCTCTAGCTTTTTGTGTAGCCGTTGTGCTGTGGCCATGGGCTAGCATTCTCTCCTAACATTTTGCCACTTTCAAATGTGCCTTGGATTCTCCTGTCCCTGTGCCTTTTTTTTTTTTTAAAGAGAGACATCTTTTTTTTTAAATTAATTAATTAATTTATTTTTATTTTTGGCTGTGTTGGGTCTTCGTTTCTATGCGAGGGCTTTCTCTAGTTGCGGCAAGTGGGGGCCACTCCTCATCGCGGTGCGCTGGCCTCTCACTATCGCGGCCTCTTCCGTTGCGGAGAGCACAGGCTCAAGACGCGCAGGCTCAGTAACTGTGGCTCATGGGCCTAGTTGCTCCGCGGCATGTGGGATCTTCCCAGACCAGGGCTCGAACCCATGTTCCCTGCATTGGCAGGCAGACTCTCAACCACTGCGCCACCAGGGAAGCCCTCCCTGTGCCTTTGAGACATCATCTCCCCTTCCCCAAATATCCTGTCTTCATTATGGTTGGTGAATTCCCAGTCTTCATTCCAGACTCAGTTCAACTACTACCTTCTCTAGGAAACAGTCTGTTCTGTCTACCAAGTAATCAATCATCCCTTCTTTTTGTGTGTTTTTACTGTGGTATTCTTCACCTTGATCTCTATTTTCTTGTGTTAGTCTTTACATGGTTCTCTAATTATTTACATGCCTTTCTATTTTACTAGATTATGTTACATGAAAGAAATTGGAATTCACAGCACTTGGGATGGGACTTGGTTGGTACAAAGTAAACTCAAAATAAGTACTTTTTAATTGATAACTGATAAGATTTGTGAGCCAAATATGTGACTATAGGTCAGCTTATTCCATTTGAGACTTAATGATATTCTGTGAGTTTAACCATGTGTCATGAGATATGTATATATGTACGTGTGTGAAAAAATATATGTCATGTAATCAAGTAAAACAGTGTGGCTTAATATAACGACGTGCTGCTATGCAGGAATTGTTTATATAACTGAAAGTGATAAGACATAAATTTAATAAACTTTTTCTTTTGGAATAAATGAAGATTTCCAGAAAAGTTGCAAAGATAGTACAGAGAGTTCCTGTACCTATCACCCAGTTTCCCCTGTTGTTAAAGTCTTACATTACCATGATATTTTTGTAAAAACTAAGAAACTAATGTTGGCACATTACTATTAGATAAACTCCAGAGTTTATTCAGGTTTCTTTAGTTTTTCCACTAATATCCTTTTTGTGTTTCAGATGCAGTCTAGATACCACATTATGTTTAGAGAACTTTTAGAAGTCTGTAATTTAAATGCTAACCTAAATTTCTTCTGTTTAATAAGTATTTCTATGTTTCCCCCTATTTAATTTCTTTTTGTTTTTGGGGGGGGGGCTGTTTAACTTTTATTTTATTTCACTTTTTTCATCTTTAATTTTGATTCTTTTGTTGCACTTATATATTTCAATTCCCCTATTTAATTTTTTAAAAAGCACTGTTTTCCCTTTTCTCTATCTTTGTCATGAAGGAAGATTGAACTCACTGTTAATTAACTGGACCATTAGTTAATTTAAAAAGTATTACAGGGTCAACAAAATCAAAATAGTCGCTCCCCACTTTTAAATTCAAAATAGTAATCCATCTTAACCTTTATTGAGAATTGTTAGCTTTTTTTATCCTGTGAATTTAGTGTATTTTCCCTACTCCTGCCTTCTTTTTTATGTCCTATAAAATTTTATAATGTTCTTTATAATTATTTTGTGGTTTTTGTCAGGTTTATATCTAGTAATTTTTTGCTGCTGGTGCAGTTGGGATCATATTTTTCTGTTGTGTTTTCACAACTTTTATTTTGAGGTAATTTTAGACTTAATGAAGGTTTGAAAAAAATAGGAAAAAGTTTCTGTCCATGCTTCACCCAGCTTCTTTTTATGTTAATATTTAAAATAAACATAGCACAGTTATGGTACGATATAGAAATTATTTGAATTTCATAGGTTCTTCTAGCATCCTTTTTTTCTGTGCCAGGATCCAATCTAGCATCCCACATTGCACTTAGTCGTCATGTCTCTTTAGTCTCTGATCTGTGATAGTTCTGCAGTCTTTCCTTGTCTCTCATGACCTTGATATTTTTAAAGAGTCCTGGCCAGGTATTTTGTAGAATGTCACTGAATTTCGAGTTCGTCTGATGTTTTCTCATGATTAGACCGTGGTTATGTGTCATTAGGAAGGATAGCACAGCCTTGATGAGCCCTTCTCAGTGCATTGTCCTTATTTGTTACCTTGTTCACATGGTTAAGGTGGTGTCTGCTAGGATTCTCCACTAGTAAAGTTATTATTTTTCTCTTCCTGATTATTAAGTATTTGGGGAGAGGAGGAACTTTTCCAGAAGGAAAAATTGTCCCTTCTCCCTGTTTGTTTGTTTGTTTATACCAGTATGCCACATGGATATTTATTTCGGTTTTACTATTGTTGTGTATTTTGTTATTTAAGTTGCCCCAACTTTGGCCAGTGGGAATTCAGGTTGCCTCCTGTGTCTTTAGACAAGTTTCTACCTCCACCTCCCCACCACCCTGCACTGCCTCATTTTTTAATTTTCTGACCCCATGAGACTATCCAAGTGCATTTTATATTTTCACTGCCCCAGCCCTGGGTTCAACCAGTTTTCCAAAGAGCCTTGGTTCTTTTTACTGGGGCTAGTATTTAGAAACCAAGATCTGGGCACTCTTTGTGATCTGAAGCAGGGCTAATGTTCATAGCTGTAAAGACCTGGAGCTGGGTCTGGAGTTTATGGCTAACATTTTCTGGATATCTTTCTTAGTGACTTTGCTTCCATTTTGTATTTCTTTGTCATTTTGTATTGTGTTCCCGTAGTACATAATATAACATAGCCAGTGACATTTGCTTGTCCATCATTTTTGTGTGTGAAAACCTTCACAAAATCCATGTTGTTCTGATGCAGAATGTACATCATTTTTCTTCAGATGTAAGCTCTACCACAAAACCTTTATATCAGCGGGTCTGTACATGAACTTGGGGTAAGGGGCACAAGCCTCTTGAAATGGTACAGAAAGTTTTATGGGTGAGAACATTTTTTTGCACATATGTTTTTGGGCGGATGGTCTGAAGTTTCATCAGGGTTTCAGAAATGGTTCAGAACCACTGTGGTCTCAGTGCTCACTGAGACACAACTGTAAGTAGGGCCATCAGACTGAATTCCCTGTGAATGGCATTATGACTCACAGCACCAGATGCAGCAACTTGTTCCCCAGTAAATGAATGTCACACCCTATCTCAAGTCTTCCTTGTACTTTGCTTGGGGTTTGGGGTTGGGGGGATGACAGTCTTTCTCACTACTGTGCTCTTACAACTTCTGTTCTCTCTCTGGTGCCCCCTATAGAGGGGAGCACCTCTCTGTAGCTCCTTATGTATTGTACCACTTAGTATATAAGGATTTATATAGTCTATGAGTCAGACTATGCTAGGCTGCCATAACAAGGAGACCTAAGAATACAGTGGCTTAAATAACAAAGATGTTCTTCTCATTTATGTAAGTCCTTGTAGTTATGATCCAGGTTGGGGGACCTGTGTTTATTCAGAGATCCAGACTCAAGTCTGTTTGCCCCCATTCCCCTGACACATTGTTGTCATTTACATGATTGAAGCCCTGTGGCCACCACGTCCAGGTTTCTGGGGGCAGGACAGAAGGAGAAGCATATTTGATTGTTTAAAGTCTAAGATGTCTAAAGTCATATATCACTTCTCACATTCTATTAGTAAGATTTATTCATACAAGCAGTGTACTGCAAAGGAATCTGGGAAATATTGTGTAGCAGGGAAGGGGGAAGAACAGATTTTGGTGGAAATCTGGGAGTCTCTGCCACATGCTGCATGGTATTCTCCAAATAGTTTGTAAATTTGTTGAAGTTGGGGCCTTACATTCTGTTCTTCATATGGTATCTTATGTATAGTAGATGTTAGATCATCTGTGTTTGTTGAATTGTCCTATACAGTGGAGTATGGATTTATATATTTATTGAAGTAAAGTTATTTTACAGCTGGTGATGCAAAAAAAAGGCAAGTACCATAAATAGCAGGAGTTCTAGCCAAAAGGCAGGCTCTTCAAACTATGTCATTAGTGTGGGTAGGTATTGGTCGTGTATTTTGCTTTGTCTGTGGCAGTGAGGTTAGAAGCAATTCTGGTGATGGCCATAGCTATTTTAGTAACTTCAGTTACTGACTTCTAGGAACAGAGTTTCTTGAAAAAAAAATTAACTATGTTAAAAAAAAAACAACAAACAACAAATGTACTTTACTTAATGATGTCGTTACATGTTATGCTATTGAAATAGCGTTATTACTGTTAAACTTTGCAGGCATGCAGGATAAAAACACCTGCACACATAGATGCTGTTTTCACATGGGTAGTTTGAGGCAGTGGTTCTGAAACTTTAGTGGTTATCAGAATCAGAACAAGCTGGAAAGCTTGTTGAAAAATGAGCTGGTTTCCTACCCCAAAGTTTCTGATTCATTCATTTTGGGGTGAGGCCTGATAATTTGCATTTCCAGTAAGTTCCAAGGTGGTGTCGATGCTGCTAGTCTTGAGGTCACAATTTGACAACTGCTGGTTTAAGGTAAGGAGGACACAAAACCTATGAAAATGGGCAAGTGTCTGATATTACCAGTTCATGCTGGTATGCTGTAACCATATAAAATTAAGAAAAATCTATTATGGAATGAAAACGTGTATGTTAATGGAATTTCACATCAGCCGCCAGGTAGGGAGGCATCTGTTCCACAATCCCTAAAACTACACCACTGCAGCCTTTCTTGGAGGTGGATCAAGAATGAGCACTTTAGTAGCATTTATTGAAGGGAATACTTTTGAAAACCTGCTCTTGAACTGCTTAGGCAAGAAAGAGTAGACAGAGGAGTGCATCTCATCAGTGGTTCAGACTTGGAAACCTTTTTCCTCTAGCAAGGTCAGCTAGGCTAGCTGCCTTCCTCAGCCAGAGGAGGCAGATAGGTTCCTCCTGCTTTATGACTCTGAGTTGGTAGTGGAATCCTGAGGCTGCTCCCAGCTTCAAAGAGACAAGCACATGATTGGTTATTAATGTCTGCTGTGGCTACTCTTGCTATCCCATGCCCTCAATATCAGCAGCAGGTGCCTGTCTTCTAACCTTTGCTTTTCTTTCCCCTTCAGTGATAGAGTAGGCTGTGTGTGTGTGTGTGTGTGTGTGTGTGTGTAAGCACTTGTGATATCTATGCATCTGTAAGTGATATGTTTAATTATGTTTCATAGCTTAACTTTTCCTACTTTTACTCCTGTTATTTTTACTTCTGGTAGCAGTTTGGGACAAGGAATTGTGAGATAGAATATTGTAAAGCATCCAGCATAGAACTCATTATATTATACTGTAACTTTCTTGGTAGATTTATTTTTTCCTATTTGAAAAAAGATATGGCAGGACTGCCTTATTTGTTTTTAATTATGTATCTGCATATATTCTTTCTAATATTGGGTATGATCAGTTTCTTTTGGTCTTAATTACTTATTTTTTCTTGAAAAAATTTAAATTATAAAAAGGAATGCATTTAATTTTCACAGGTCAGTAACCCCAGAAATTAATAAACATCCCTGCATACACATGCGCAAGTAAACACACACAGTCCTGCTAGTATCATCCTTTCATGATGACCTGTTTAACATTATGGTATGTTTCTCCCACATGTTTCTCATATGGTTAATAAAATAGACATGAAAAACTTAAAATTATATATATGTGTATATATATATATATATCAAAACTAGATAATACCATTTATATGATTCTCCAACTTGAAATTTTCAAACATACACATATCTTGTACATATTTCAAGATCAATAGATGCAGAGACATAGAATTCATTATTTTTAATGGATAAATATTCTATAGACAGAATCAACTGTGATTTATTCAGCTTTTCTGCTATTGATGGGAGCTGCATTTACAGTTTTTGTTCTTCTAAACATCCCTTCTAAACATCCCCATGTTCTTCTAAATATCCCTGAATATATATCTTAGTACTGGTGCTTTTAGTTCAGTTAAATAAATATCAAAAGTAGGATTCCCTGATTGAGGGATATATGACTTTTAAAATTTAAATAATAACATTTTACCATGTATCTTTCCAGAAGACTGTAGACTTTCATACTACCCATCCTCCTTTCCAAAAAATAGCAGTGTATGAGAATGCCCATTTTTGGCAAAATTGATCTTTTATTTGCATTTCTCTGCCTACCAGCGAGGTTGAGCATCTTTCCACATATTTTTCACTTATTTGCATTTCTTCTATTTCTTTTTTTTTTTTTTGCGGTATGTGGGCCTCTCACTGTTGTGGCCTCTCCCTTTGCGGAGCACAGGCTCCGGACACGCAGGCTCAGCGGCCGTGGCTCACGGGCCCAGCCGCTCCACGGCATGTGGGATCTTCCCGGACCAGGGCACGAACCCATGTCCCCTGCATCGGCAGGCTGTCTCTCAACCACTGCGCCACCAGGGAAGCCTTCTTCTATTTCTTGATCTTTTTTTTTTCTCTTGGGTTCTTTTGCTTATCAAATTTTTGGAATTCTTTAGAGGTGTTAATCCTTTGTCAGATGTGTTGCAGGTATTTTCTTCCAGTTTATCATTTGTCTTTTGTCTTTTGCCATACAGAAATATTAAATGTTTATGTAATTCAGTCTATCAATTCTTTCCTTTATGGTTTTGTATAGGGTTTTAGGGTATATAAAATATTTTCACATTTGATCCTCATAATTTATCTGAGATAAATGGGATGTAATGTTGATGTTCTCATCTTTAGATGAGAACTCTGATTTTCAGAGAAGCCAAGTGGCTTGCCCAGGTTTGTAAGTGGTGCATACCAGATTCAAATTAATTTGTTTTTAAAATAATGTACCTTGGGGCTTCCCTGGTGGCGCAGTGGTTAAGAATCCGCCTGCCAGTGCAGGGGTCACGGGTTTGAGCCCTGGTCCGGGAAGATCCCACATGCCATGGAGCAGCTAAGCCCATGCACCACAACTACTGAGCCTGCGCTCTAGAGCCTGCGAGCCACAGCTACTGAGTCCGAGTGCCACAATTACTGAAGCCCACGCGCCTAGAGCCCATGCTCCAGAACAAGAGAAACCACAGCAATGTGAAGCCCGCACACCACAACGAAGAGTAGCCCCCGCTCGACGTAACTAGAGAAAGCCCATGCGCAGCAATGATGACCCAACGCAGCCAAAAATAAAATAAATAAATTTTAAATAAATAAATAAATAAATAAACAAAATACTGTACCCTGGCCATTGTACTGTGCTCTGATTTATAGTTCTTCTTACAATAAAAGTTACTTAAGTCACTTAACAGAATATAAAACAAAAATCTGTGATGTTAGTGAAATAATTATAATCTGTTTTCAAAGATATATGTGATTGGGCTTCCCTGGTGGCGCAGTGGTTGAGAGTCCGCCTGCCGATGCAGGGGACACGGGTTCGTGCCCCGGTCTGGGAAGATCCCACATGCCGCGGAGCAGCTGGGCCCGTGAGCCATGGCTGCTGAGCCTGCGCGTCCGGAGCCTGTGCTCCACGACGGGAGAGGCCACAACAGTGAGAGGCCCGCGTACCGCAAAAAAAAAAAAAAAAAAAAAGATATATGTGATAGAAGGTACAAGTTATTTTGTTAGTGAAAGATGCATTGATATGTACATAACAGAAATGATTTGAGCTGCAGTATAATTACAGTTTTGCAGTGGTGAACTGTTTTAAACTTGGTATCACTCAGTATTTCAATTATTTGTGCTTAAAAACAACCCAAAACCTCGTCAGTTAATGAATATTTAGGAGAAAAAGCAAGGTAGAAAAGATACAACCCTCCAACAAGGATGTTTTAATGACTCAGACCAGGCACTACTAGAGAGTCATAACCACTTTTATTTGGAGATAAAGAAGAATTACAAAGAATGTAGTAAACTCTTCTTCCCACTATATTCATCTGAAATTTGAACTGAATAAATATACCTTTCAGCACACATTTTCATGAGCATACTGCCATAGTGAACACACTCAAAAAGTAGATCATCAGCTTAGGTAGGCTTCAGTTACTGTGCTACCAGGATGTGAAGGGGGCCCAGTCTGGCCTCTGAATGGAGAGAGTTTGAAGAGCCCAAGCAGATTTGGTGTTCATTTAGATCTTCACAAAATGTTAACTGTGGGCACCGTGCATACTTGGAAAAACATGGCGCCTAATGCAATAGGTATCTCTTTTGCATGAAAAGAGCAGAGCCCTAGTTCTTGTAATTCCCACTGGCTTATTTTGGCTTGTAATGCCTTTACCACCCTTCTCCAGACACAAAATCACCTGATTTTTAAAATGGAACGATTTAAAATGAAATCATGTACCATGTTCTTTTGGTTCCTAGTTCCTTGAGGCTATAGAGATGACAGGTGTATGAATTAGTGATACCATAAAACAGAAATGGTTTGAGTATGGTAAAATTGGGTTTCTTAGCCATACTTTTTTTTCAGCTGGGTTGATGGAGTCTGTATTCTTATTTTAGTGAACATGCCAAATACAGTTTGCCATCTGGGTTTAAAACATTTTTTTAAAAAAATGTACTACTTTTTGTTTAGTTCTTTTTAATTCAAGAGGCTAGTCTCTACAAACTTGAATTGTTTGGAGTCTGACTTTGTAAAGCAGTTTGTGCTTATCTGTCTAATCCTTTCTTATAGCCTGAACCTTTAACTGTGTTTTGTTTTGTCTTCATTCTTTACCTCCAAGATTTACTTTCAGTTCCTCACTGAAGCTATGACTGGGGTTTTGTGGACTAGAATTTCTTCTCTTTAGGTCTCTAGATCCTGGGAAGATAGTGTTGGCTCAGGGGCGGTGTCCTCCCCTATCTCTTTCTACCATCTGTAAACACTTTCATTCTGCCTTTAGTGGATGGGCCTCCCGAGGATACATGAAGCAGAGTGTTTGTGAAAGGAAACTGATAAGACTGAAGACATTTTCCCTTATAATAGAGCAAGGGTGGAATGTGGGGGAAAGGTAAGGGAATAGATCTGTTGTCCTTATTATGCATTTCAAGCATTCTGTGGGTTTTTCATTTACCTTGGATTTTCTGGGACAATACAAATGGATTTTATGACAGGAAAGTTGCAATACTTTAAGTTTAGAGCAGTCTCAGAAGCAATGGTACTGTGTATGATTCTGGTCAATTGTGGACCCTAAAATATTTTATTGTGATGACACTGAAATAGAACCTCCCTTTTTGTATTAAGCAGCAGGCAATGTACCTTTGAATATCTTAATATTTCTAATTAATTTTCAGGTTTAGTATGCCTACTTCAACCCCCATGTAAGCCACTTTCTTTATTATTTTTGTATGTGTTACATTCTGACACTTAGCCTAGAGGGAACACTTCATTTGGATTGATGATATATTCTTATCGTAAGATCACTTTTTCTTTACATTTTATTTTATGATTTTAACATTTAAAATGTTGAACCTGCTGATTTATCTATTGTCCTGACTTGAGTTGCTGTTGTTTTTTCTATTTTGGGAATAGGCTGCATGGTATTATGTGATTGGTTAACTTTCTTCTAATACTGCAGCTCTGCCTTTGAAGAAGACAGTGAACCTTGCTATAGTTAGTAAGCAAAATCTTGCATGCATGGGCAGGAGGAAATTGGGTAATCCTGAGAAATCATATGCTAGCTTTGAACATGGGATTAATTTTGGTTTTGATTACTGTGTTATCCCAGAGGTTGGGGAGGGAAGGGGGAAACTAATAAGGGTCTGGTTTTTAAGGCAGGCTTTAGAAAGGTTATGTAAAATTTGATCTGACTGTAAATATCTTTTGTGGTGGTACCATTGTCATCTTTAAAAAATGACAGAAGTTTTGAGCATAGGCCCCAGTCACTTGGAGCAGGCAATTTTAGACTTAAGAAATATTCCCTCAGCTTTTCATCAGATGCTGATACTCTTTTGGTAGGAAGCGGATTGCTGTAGATGCTCAGCTAACAGATTATGTGAATTTGTAGATTGTATATAAGCATGAAAATTTGGAGTTAGATATGGGTGGAAAACTTGATCTGGGTTCAGCTTGTCCTCTTCCCTCTTAAAAAATCAATTAGCTCTTAAAGTGATGTTTTTAAGGAACGGGGTTCTTTGCCAAAAGTAGATATTGTCTTTAAAATTTACTGCTCACTTTAGCATTAAGCCAGGGCCGATCTAATTGAAGATTTTAGTGGCGCCTTACACTCTTGCTATTGCCAGTTGAATAGTAAGTATTGATTTGGAACAAAGAGAATTAATTTTGTGTGTTTGAGAAGGATTCATTTTTAAGTGATATCCCCCCCTTCTCAAATAGCAAGTGATTAACTACTACTTTAATTTTCAATTAATCAAATTAGATTTCTACTGGTAGATTTTGATTACATGCAGTTCTAACAGCTTCCAGATACACTTCTCTTTCCCATATGCTTACCATATGCTGAGTAAAACCAATGTAGAATAAATTAGTGTAAAAGTAAGAACACTTAGTTCTTTTGTAGAGTTCATCTTGAATGACAGAAGACAGCTCAGAATCATTTTAGCTACGAGGCACCTTTTGAAAAGTGATATGGAAAAATAACCCATTTATGTGTGCCAAGGTCTGTTTTCATAAATGTAAATTTGAAAGTTCATTAAAATTTTGGCATGTGATTTGGAATGCATAAAAACTGGATGTGATTCAAAGCCAGAAATCTGTATCCTTATACCAACAACATGTTTCACTGAAGACTGGCTTTGTATGGGTGTTTAATATTTAAAAGGTAAAAAAAAAAAAAAAAAGAAATAGTATTTAGTCGATGGCTATGGATCTGGAAACTGTGTTCAGGATGGAGAGGCTGCCGTAGCAAAGAAGAGCCAGCAGTCTGACCAGTGGCCCCAGAATGCTCACCAGCCTCTCCTCCTGGATAAGCGGGGTAGGTGACTTTGGAACACTGACCCCTGTCAGTGACCACTGTGTCCCTTATTTTTCAGAGATGACAAACAGAAATGCATAGTTTCCTTGCTGTTGTTGGGAATGTGAAGATGGACCATGAAGGACATTTCGGCTCACATAAAAACAGTTGAAAAATGGCTGAGCTGGGTCAGGCAGAAGTGGTATCTAATGCTAGTAGCTAATATGAACAGTTAGTGCTTGGAGATATTCTAATGTTATGTGCCAGGCCTACTGCTAACCTGTAATATAAGCCTCCCACGGTGAGGATAGAGAAGCAAAGGGGAAGAGAAAAAAACCCACCGGCTGATGGTGCAACAACAAGCCCATTTCTTGTCTGTAATAAGAGAAGTGCTTGCTACCATGGTCCTTTCAGACATCGTCAAGTGAGGCATGGGAAGCAGTGCTACAGCCGAGGTAAGAACAAATGAGGAATTACTGCAAGAGGAGCTTTTTTATTTGAGAGCTTACAGGCTAAACTCTTCCAATTCTTATCCTCTGCCAGTTGTTATTTTTACTGTTATATATGTGTACTTTGTACGGCTTCCATTTTGATTCTGTTATTCCTCTTTATGACTTTGTTTTTAAAGTTTCTTGTTCCCTGACATCTCAGGCCCTTTGGTTTCTACAGTACCTTCCAATTCTGTCATAGGAGAGAAACATGGTTTATAAGGCGAGTAAGATGATCACCAGGATGAAATGTTACTCTCCTTGAGTTTGTGATTATGTACTTAGCTCAGTCTGTCACTTAGGGTGCCGGTTAGTGATGTTGTTCTATAATTAACCAAGCTTCCTGCAGAAAGTAAGTTTAAAATCACTGTCGTCTTGGTTTATTTTCTCTCTTAGCCTTTGATCTATTTGACTTTGACACATGCTTCTCACCAACTTCTGTAGATTCTTAGTTTGACAGGATGCTTTTATTCCCCCCTCCCCCATCCCCTCCAGCCCTGGTTCAAGTTATCTGTCACCAGATTGGATGTTCTTGTATTTGTTTTGTTCATTCCATTTCTGGGCCCTTTTTTCCTTTCACCCCAACTTAGTAGTTTTTCCTACTTCCAGACTCTCTTCCCACAAACCATTTTCCACATTGTGACCAATTATCATTCTGAAAACATGGGTCTCCTTAAGTTTTTCTACCTCTTAAGAGCATTTGGTGGCTGTCTACTGCCTGTAGAATTCAACTCCTTATGATACTGTGTAAGGAACATTACAGACTGGCACTTGTCTGCCTTTCTAGCCTCATGGTTGGTCACAAACAGCCAGGTACCTGGAGTATATCTATATAAGGAACCTTCAAGTTCACTTGTACTTCCTTATCAAGCCATGCATTCTCTGTACTCTGGGCTTCTTGCTTATGTTTTCTCTTTGCCTACCATGAGCACCCTTCATTTTCTTCTTGTCAAATACTTAACTACTCTTCTTTAAGGGAATCTCTTTTTGTGTATGGTTTTAACTGAGTCTCTTAAGCCTTAGTGAAGGCTTGCCTGTGGTGAAGTTGTATGGTGGTTGCTGGTAAATTTGTCTCCCTTGTTGGATGCTTACCTATGTAAGGGGAAAGAGACTGTGCCTTACTTCTCTCTGTGACCCAGAACATGGCAGAAGGTCTGGCATGCAGTCAGTGTTCCATAAATATTTATTGTATGGAATTTAGCTTATTTTCCATTATATTTTATAGAGAAGGGAATATAAAGTAAATGAGGCACCTAAAAATGGTGTATTTGAATGAAGATTTGTGATTTATCATGATTTATGGAAGTAGAAAGGTTAATAGGACAATTCCTTGGCACTCAGACTAGTGAATAGATATCATGAACCATAATTGATGAATTATCCAAAACACATTCACATTTGGTTAAGAAAAGTGTTGGTGTGTGTGTGTGTGTGTGTGTGTGTGTGTCTCACAGTGAGAGATTAACTTCAAACCAATGAAAGAATGATTTGAAACTGTGAATTATAATTGGTTCTTAATAATTTTTGGTAGGGCTAGAGTGGAACCTATGTTTCTGGGCCTTCATCATGAGGAGAAGGTGAGAGTGGAGGGAGTTGCTAATCACAGAGAGTTAGGTGGTTGCCATTAGTTTCTCTGTATGACTTGGAGTAAAGAATTCTTCTGGATCCACTTTTTATAACACAGGATACCTGAGGGGCCTAAGTCACTAGTGTGTGCTAGACTGTAGGAGTCAAGATGGAAAACAGTACTGGCAGAAACAAGAATGGGAAAATATTGAGCCTTAGGGATTTGAGTATATACCTTGACCTTGGCCTTTAATTTGAATGGAGCAGTTCACTGTTCTGGTAGCCCCAGGGAGATGTAGGATATGTTCTGGGGCAAATTTTATTTTCCAAAGATTTCCACAACATTATCTCCCATCTGACGTGTTCTTCTTGCAGTTTGATTTTTGACACTTTTATCAAGAGGTGTGGTTGATGTTTTCCCCTTTGAAGCTAAGTGGGCTTTTCTGACTGTTTCAGCTGACAGAGTATTACAGAAATGACACTGTGATTTCTGAAGTAAGATCATAAAAGGCAGTGCAGCTTCGTCTTTTTTTTGTTGGAAAGCAAAGCTTGATTGTGAAACTTGCAGCCACTATGTGAGCAGTCCAGCTGTCCTGAGGCCATCATGTTGTGAGGCGAGACCACAGGGAAGGGCCCTCAGCCTCCCTGACCCCTGCTGCTCCAGCTCCAGCTCCAGCTCCAGCCACCATCTGACTGCAGCCAAGTGAGAAACTCTGAACCAGGACTGCCCAGCCAAATCTTCCTGAAGTCCTGACTGAAAGATAGTAAAATGGCCATTGTTGTTTAAAACTAAGTTTAGGGTGATTTATTATGCAACAATTGATAATTAGAACATGTGTCTTTGGAGAAGCATTTTCTATTTTCTTCTAGGTGGTATTGAAGGAAGACAGGGCTGGAATTGGATTAGGGCAGGTTTAGAGTTGTCACTGTATTAACCCTGTTCCCCCCAAATTTCGTACCTTAGTTGGGGGAAGATCAAGGGGGAGAGATCATAAAAGAGACAGTCATGCAACTTTTTTTTCCCTCTTCATATACCTTTACTTAATAGTTGGTAAAGAGAGACAAGCCAAGGGCAGATGCTTAAACTAAACTGACTCTATTGCAACGAACCCGTCTGTTTTGGGGAAATAAGACCATGGGCAAGAAATTCTGCAAATGAGCTTGGGGATATCTCTATGGGAACAGTGAATGAGGCAAAAACAGACTGTTGTCAAGGAGGCTAGCACTTATGTTGAATAATTTATCATTCAGTGTGCATTTTTTTTAAAATTAAGATCTGCGTGCCTGCTGTGCATTGAATTATGTACCCCCTCAAAACATATGATGAAAGTCTAAACCCCCGTACCTGTGAATGTGACCGTATTTGGAAATAGGGTCTTTTGCAGATGTAATCAAGTAAAGATGAAATCATAATGCATTAGTGTGAGCCCTACATCCAATGACTGGTGTCTTTATAATGAGGCAATATGAAGATACGGACACCCAGAGACACACAACGAAGAATGCTATGAGAAGACAGGCACAAAGATGGAGTTATGCTGCCATAGCTAAGGAATTCCAAAGATCGCCAGCAACCACCAGAAGCTAGAAGAGTAAGGAAGGATTCTTCCCTAGAGCTTTCAGAGGGAGCATCACCCTGCTGACACCTTGGTCACATTGATTTCAGACTTCTAGCATAAAAGATTTTGTGGTACTTCTATGACAGCCCTCATGCCTAAAATAGGGAAAATGAAAAAAATTTTGCTTTTCAAAAGTTATGAAAATGAAAGATAAGTCACAGGCTGGGAGAAAATATTTGCTAAACATACGTCTGACAAAGGACTTGAATCTAGAATATTTAAAGGATTTACGATTCAGTAATAAGAAGGCAACCCAGCTAAAAAATTGGCAAAATATTTGAACAGGCACTTCAGCAGAGGAGATATACAGATGTCAAGTAAGCACATAAAATGATGCTCAGTATCATGTGTCATTAGGAAAATGCAAATTAAACTACCATGAGATATCATTACACCACCACTAGAATGGCTAAAATTAAAAAGACTGACGGGCTTCCCTGGTGGCGCAGTGGTTGAGAGTCCGCCTGCCGATGAAGGGGACACGGGTTCGTGCCCCGGTCTGGGAGGATCCCACATGCCGCGGAGCGGCTGGCCCGTGAGCCGTGGCTGCTGAGCCTGCGCGTCTGGAGCCTGTGCTCCGCAATGGGAGAGGCCACAGCAGTGAGAGGCCCGCGTACCGCAAAAAAAAAATAAAAAATAAAAAATAAAAAGACTGACAATGCCAACTGTTGATGAGGATGTGGAGCAACCGGAACTCCCATACATTTCTGATGGATACTTAAAATGGTTTAATCACTTTGGAAAATAGTTTTTCAGTGTCTTAAAACATTAATCATACACCTTCCTGGTTCTGATCGTAGGTACTTACCCAAGAGACTTGAAAGCATATGCCCATGCAAAGACTTTTACACAAATGTGCATGAGAACTTTATTTGAAATAGCCCCAAAGTGGAAACAACTCAAATGTCCACTGACAAGAGTATGGATAAATAAATTGTGGTAGATCCACATAATAAAACACTACTCAAGAATAAAAAGGAGCTGTTTATATAGACAACAACATGAATGAATCCGAAAGAAGCCAGACTCCCCCCCACCAAAAAAAAGAGTACATAGTGTATGATTCCATGTATATATAATTCTGGAAAATGCAAAGTAATTATAGTGACAAAATATACATTAGTGGTGCCTAGAGATGGGACTTGGGGCAGGGCAGGGAGGGGAAAGGATTTTAAAGAGAGATGAGAAGGCTTTTAGGGTTGATGGATATGTTCATTATCTTGACTGTGGTGATAGTTTCCTAAGTATATATTCGTGTCAAAACATATCAAATTATGCACTTTAAATATGAGATTTCTTATATGTCAATTATGTCTCAGTGACACCAGAACAAAAAGAAAAAAGTTATATGGGAAAAAGGTAGGGTTTAGTGGTGGGCTTAAATCTCAGGCCCTATGTTAACACTTATCAGCTGAGCATTAGCAGGTGAAGTTTTGTTTTGCCATTTACTGTTGAATATGCCCTGTCTTTAATGGCAAGAGACCATTAAATCCAGAGCAAACAAGTAAACCAAGCCTTCAGAATCAGTTGGGGTTTAATCATGGAAGAAGACTACAATTGATTATGGAGTAAGAGATTTATTATAGAAATTAAACCTTAAACATTTATGGTAGGAGCTGGGAAAGTGAAAGTCCAGGAGGCAAGTTGCAGGGCCAGTGGGGTTCCCAATTAGTCAGCCTGAGAAGCCAAGCATGAGACAAGGCTCATGGGAGAGGGTCTGTGGAAGGCTGTGCCTCCGTGTAGTTACCACTGCTATGGGTCTGTTGGTGGGCCTGGAGTCACTGTTGACCTGCAGGGCCAGCTTGGGAAATTGGACAGGGATCTGAGAAGGGCAAAGATAAGCTTGAACCCACCCACATAGCCATGTCTGGTCACTGTACTAACCATGACAGCCTTCAGAGAGTAATGGCTTCCAAATCCATGTAGATCCTTCCTTCCAAGTCTATGCAAATTCTACTTTTGGTCAACTTTAACCTGGAACTATACAGAGAAGAAGATACAAGGAAATGCAATTTCTGCTTAATGAAGTTGACATAGTACAGACCAACACAGCTTGCTCATTAATGAGGTTGGCAATTGTAGTACTGATTATGAACCTAAGCTCCCTTGTTCACATGTGATGAGTCGATTATGCTAAACAAATACAGAATATCTTTGAGAGTGATCTAATTGGGACAGAATGGTGGGAGAGTTAGTCCAGGGGTGAGGAATAAGGGTAGGTCTTTTCAGAATCCGGGCTGATTACAGTGTAAACAATGGGGAGACTGCATCCCCCTCTTACAAGGAAGGTGTTTATAGCAACATAAACACCTTTTCAACACAGTAATGTAAACAGTTTCTCAAGGAAACATTCTCTGGCATGCAGGAAATGTTTCTTTCTTTACAAACAAAAAAGTGTGCTTTTCTAAAGATTTAATTTACTTAAGAGCTCTGTTTAGAACAAGACTGATTGTAGAGGGATAAAGTTATTCCCAGAGCACTTTTTTTTTTTTTGCGGTACGTGGGCCTCTCACGGTTGGGGCCTCTCCCGTTGCGGTCCGGACGCGCAGGCTCAGCGGCCATGGCTCACAGGCCTAGCCACTCCGCGGCATGTGGGATCTTCCCGGACCGGGGCACGAACCCGTGTCCCCTGCATCGGCAGGCGGACTCTCAACCACTGCGCCACCAGGGAAGCCCGCCAGGGCCCTTTCGTGGTAGGCTATAGTTGAAATTCTTATAGAAGCATCTTGTTTAAAAATCTGTAGACTAGCAGAGCACAGGTCACTACAGGTGTACCATGTTACATATTGGATCCACCTCTGGAAAGTTGTATAAATTACACTTTTGTGAGTCAAATTGTGTAATGAATTCCCAGAAGCCTGATATTTTCTTATGAAAGTTATTCTTGAAAGTGTGAGGACCCTTTGTTACAGGTACCTACTGTGAGACTTACCGTTAGACCAGGGACTGTGATAGGGGCTACATATTTGTCTCAAACAGGCATAATTAAGACATTTGTAAGGTGAATTAAACTGGTTCCTAAAATTGATCAATTAGGATTTTTATATTAAGGCTCCTTAAAACATTTTTAACTTGCAACAATTAAAAATAGATTTCATCCACAAGATCCATTTTAGGTTTGAAAAGGAGAGGAAAATTTTTTTAGCAAGAATGCTTTCTCAATAGAGAATGGAGAACAGATGTACCTATTTTCATCATGTTATTAAAAAATCTCTAGTTCTGGTGGTGCAGTGAAAATCCTGTTAATAGGCACAAAGCATCAGCCACTTGCATGTTTTTTATCTTTGTGGAAAGACTTGATTTAATTAAAAGATTTATCAACAGTCTCTAGGAGTGATTTATTCATTGCTGACAGTAGATTTTCTGCAGCTTTTCACGACAACTTAGAATGCACAAGCAGGGGATAGTTTATCACGCTGCCTTCTACCTTAACCTCTAGACTAGTGCTTCTCAAACTTTAAAGTGCAGACAAATGACCTGAGCATTTTGGCAAATGCACATTATGATTCAATAGGTCTGGGGTGGAGTTTGAGATTTTTAGTTCTGATAAGTTCCCAGGTGATGTTGATGTCACTGATTTGTGGACCGCACTCTGAGAAGCAAGGGAGCAGGCGTTTCTGAGTGTAATTTTTGGTGTGGTTGAGCATAGTATTCAACATTTTACAGGAACTGTGATGGAAACAGAGAACTGACTGTTTTCACATATACCCAGTTTTTCCTTCAGGACAAAAAGATAGTGGTGAACTCCCTTTAATTAAGTAGCTGGATTATGGTTTGGCAGGAATGAAATACAAGCATTTCCCATTCAACTAGCTATAAATTTATTACCTTTTTAAATTTATGAAAGTGGGCCAGTTTAAAAGGCAACCTCTCATCGAGATGCAAATTTCCCTGGGAGGGAAAAAAATAATTTTGTATATATGTGGCATACAACTGTGGGCTTACTTCTTTCCCCTGGGAATATCCCTTTGGTATCTATAAAACTAATAAAATAATTAGATCTTTGAAGGTCAATGTATGTAAAATTAAATGAGTTTTTGGTGGGTATTAAACTCAGTGCCAACTTGACTGTTTATGAAGAACAGTTCAATATTGAGGAAATGTTCATGGTGGGGAAACTTGTCTGTTTGAACGATGAAAATGGGAAACTAATTTGAAAATACTTTTTAATTGTCTTTTGTTTTTTACCCTTTAAGATGGGCAGCCAGAAAACGTTGGTAAAGTTGCCCCAAGAGCTATTCAAATATATTGGTTTTGAATATTTTCAAAGAGAACTTCAGGCAGCTGGATTCATCTGGGAAATACCATTGAAATGTGAATTTGGGGTTAAGAAAAAAATGTTCAGAGAGAGATAAGATCAACTACTTCAAGTAATTATTTGCTTATTTCTTAAAATAACCTAGTTTTTCTTAAATTTAGGTCAAACACTTATAGTGTAATTGAAGATTAAAAACAAAGGAGAGCAAATGAACATCTTTAAAACTTTCTGGATTAGTGCATAAATCTGATTGTCCCTGAAGAATGGGAAAAGATGTGTCTCTATAGATGATGTGATGGATCATAGAAATCATTCAGCAACAGTGAAAGTTCCTTAGGATCCCAGCACATGTGGGAAAAAGAATTCCCAGGGATCCTGGAAGTCAAATTGTGTTTATCTGCTGTAATGATCATTGACAGCCCAATTATTTTTAACTATGATACTTAATAGTCATCAGATAATAAATAAACACTTTCCTAAGTATGTCTTCCAAAAGATAGAGGCTATTAGTTTCTATCTGAAAATTTTTCATCTGTGTTTCAGATTGCTGGATGTGTTGGAAGTATTCATTCTGGAAAAGTAAGCAAGGAGGTATTTCTCCATGGGGGCTAAGTGTTACATGATAGCTGCGTGCTTTAAAATATGAGCAGAAGGAATATAACTGTGGTGTTACAAATTAAAAAAATTATATATGTACATTGTATACCATTCGGGAAAAAACAATTAAAAAATACCCAGTGTACGTTCTAATACTTTTTCTGTGTAGTTTTCAAAAATTGAGATTGTCCTTTTCTTCACACGTCCTGTAACTTAAGCTGTTTCTCATGTAATTGCACATTTTTGGAGATGAACATGAGTTTTTATGGCTGCATAATATTCCATTTATAAAAGGAATAACACTTCGGTAGCCATTCCTTCTTATCAGACGTTTAAGTGGATTTTTCTGTTTTTCTAAGATGAATAATACTATAATGAACATCTGTGTATGTGTACGATGCTATTCTTTGATCAGAATTTTCTGCTTAGGTCAGATTGCCAGAACTGAAATTCATATTCTTAATTCTTATAGAAAACCTTTCCTTAAAAGCTGGTCTGTGAAGTTGAGGGACTGTTTACAAAGAAATACTAAGCCTTCCTGGGTGTTAAAAGATAAGGATGTTATGACAAGGTGTTAAAAGCTAAGCTGGATTTGGACAGTTCAGATTAACCTGGTTCTATCTTTGAAGCCTATTTTTAACACTGTTGAAATGGGGGAAAAAAATAAGGCTACAAACTTGTCCTGTGATAAGTTTTGATAGGTAGAATGTTTTCGAAAGAAATGAGTTGTTTCTGTGGCAGATGCCTTAAACAATATTCTGCTAATAAATAAGAATAAGAGAGCACTTGAAGATAAAGTTTCTGATAATAAGAACAAGTTTGTAATGTTTAACTCCTGACCCTGTGAACTTTAATTTAGGGCAAAAGTATTGAAATAGTTGTGATTCACTAAGCAAATCTAAAAAAAAGAAAAGAAAAGAGACAAGAATAATACCTGTAGTAGAAGAAAACAGAAACCAGCTCACAATTCAGACTGTAGACTGATTTGTAATACTCATTCTTAGCCAGTTTTTTAGAGGTAAGATAATCAGTTGGTTAGGTAGGTCATGAATCTGTCCTAGTTACTCCATGAAGTTAAAAACAACCCCAAACTTCTGATTAGTTAGCAGTATTTTAGTTGCCCTACAGTCTTCTATAATAGATTTATAGCCAGAACAAAAGGTTTTCAAGACCAGATCTATAAGCTATATTTTCTATGTATATTTTACCAAACTTCACAATTTAGTCTAGAAATTTTAGTTTTCAAGTGGATTTACATTTTTCTGGATTGCAACTATTTTGTGCTCTCCTGTATAGTTAAAATTTTGTAAAAGAACGTTTCTTCTGTTAATTCCAAGGCATTAGTGTTTATATGTATATAGGAAGTAATGAAGTACCATGTTCATAATTCTATTTTTATGTTTGTGACTATATTTTGTAGAAATTGTATCACCTGTTCAGTTAATTTTAAACTATGTAATAACACTTAGTACATAGAGGAGAATATATGTAATGTGTCAGCTACAAAGCAAGATTATACAATGAACATCCATGAAGCTACCATCCAACTTAAGAACTAGAACATGACCAAGTTATTTCCAAGTTCCTTTCCTAGCCTGTTCAGTTTTGCAGAGTGTACAGGTTAAAAAGATCTTGCCGCCTACTTTTCTAAATTATAATTAGTATGCTACTAGCCTTAAATAAAAACCTAAACAGGTAAGTGCAATTTATGTTAGGAACACCTGCAAATTAATGATGGATGTCAATGCAGATACATAATTCATAGTAACAAAGACATTTAAAAATAGGACATTAGCATTGAAAATGTTAACTAACCATGGCTAGATATAAAATTTTTCTTATATATTTCTTAAACTGGAAATTTTTCTCTTTTTTCTAAATAGGCTATTTAAAAAATCTTCTAGTACTGAACCTAAACACAACATGAGTACATTATTCATACATAAAAGACCAAATAGGTGTTCATTTAACAACTTAAATTCACATTACATGTTGGAAATCCAAGGTTGGTTTATTTGAGAGGAAATTTTGTATTTTATCAGCCAAGGACCTTCTGTGTTCCCAGAGCTTTGCCCCAACAATCTGGGAATCAAGATTTCAAGGTTTAAAAGTCCAACAAGAAAACATCATCACTAGAGGAAAGTAATATTGATCAATAAAATTCAAGGTCTATATGTGGTTATTTAAAGGCTTTCTCCATGTTTCCCCTCAAAATATTTGTACGTTTGTTAATTATTCTTTTGGAATATAAGAGTTGTTGATACCTGAATTGATTTTTGACTGAACCTCAAAGAACAGAAACCCAAATTCTTTATTGTCTTTAGCAGTTAACACTTTGAGAATTAGGAAACAAATTTTATTTCTCTCATATAGACATTGCAGTGACTGATTATCTGTGTCTTTCAATCTTTCTCACAAACTACCTAATAGATTTCATTTTTGGCTTGTATTTTCCCTCTGTTTTTCTTTCTGTATTGTCATTGTCTTTATCTGGAATTTTCTACTTTCTGGAGAAGGAGTGTGAGCATCTGACTAGTATGGTACAAATGAGGTGCTCCTCCTTTTTCTCTTTCTGTTAAAAAAGTCTCTCATACGGCTCTTCTAATACTTTAACTTTTTTCTCCTTATATTACCATATTTAAAATAGACTTATGGGGACTTCCCTGGTGGCACAGTGGTTAGGAATCCGCCTGCCAATCCAGGGGACACAGGTTCAAGCCCTGGTCTGGGAAGATTCCACATGCCGCAGAGCAAGTAAGCCCATGTGCCACAACTACTGAGCCTGTGCTCTAGAGCCTGCATGCCACAACTACGGAAGCCAACATGCCACAACTACTGAAGCCAGTGCCCCAGAGCCTGTGCTCCGCAACAAGAGAAGCCACTGCAATGAGAAGCCCACTCACCGCAATGAAGGGTAGCCCCCGCTCGCCACAACTAGAGAAAGCCCATGCGCAGCAATGAAGACCCAATGCAGCCAAAAATAATAAATAAATAAATAAATAAAATAGATTTATGGGATAAGAATAAAAAGAAAATTGAATTTATATTAAAATTTTAACCTTTTACTGACTAAATATCTATCTTGATTTTTGAATGTATAAGAGGTAGTATGTAGTTATGTAGGTTTGCATTTCTTTTTAGCAATGAGTTCTTTCTATCACGTTGACTGTATACATTCTGGCTTAAGGACATTAAAAAAGTACCCCTTCAATTTAGAGAACTTTTTTATTTTGAACTATTTTATTTAAAGTTTCTTCTTTTTGACCTTTTAAAAAAGTCACCTCCTTGTTGAGTGAAATTTAGTAATCTTTAAGCTGAATTTTAACTTCATGTTGTAAGTGTTGCAAGCCAATTAGCTTTCTTAAATACTGTATATGTAAGTCATGTTGGTCATTAGTAATTCCTGTTTGTAAGTTGGTTATTTAACTTTTCCATTCTCAGTTTCATCATCTGTAAAATGGAAGGTGATAACTTTTAAGAGTTGTTGTGAGAATTAAATGAGTTACTGTGTCCAAGCACTTTCATGTAAGTGCTTGCATTAATTTTCTATTGCTGCCAGAACAAATTAGCACAAATTTAGCTGCTTAAAACAACACAAATTAATTATTTCAGGGTTCTATAGGTCAGAAGCTGGGATTGACTCACCTGGTTTCTCTGTTCTGGGTTTCATGAGCCTGAAATCCAGGTGTTGGTCAGCTGGCCTGTTACTGGAAGGTTCAGGGAAGAATCTGCCCCCAACCTCATTCAGGTTTTGGGCAGAATCCCATTCCTTGTGGTTGTCGGGCTGAGGTCTCTTGTTTCTTTGTGAACTGCCAGCTGGGTCAGCCCTTAGCTCCTAGAGGCTTCTCTCCAGTTCTTGCTTGTGGGCCCCTACATTTCAGAGCCAGCAAGGGCACGGCACAGCCTTCTCACGCTGGGAAATCTCTCTGAATTCTCCTTCTGCTGTATCTCTCTTCTTCCTCTTGAACCACATCCCTCTGATTACAGCTGGAGAAAGTTCCCTGCTTTATGGTCTCATGTGATTAGTTAGGTACCATCCGGATAATACAGGATAATCTCCATAGCCTGTGGTCAGTTGATTAATAACCTTAATTACATCTACAAAATCTCTTCACAGCAGTACCTAGATTAGTGTTTGATTGAATAACCGGAGGGCAGGAATCTTGAGAGACAGCTTTGGGATTCTGCCTATCACAGTGCTCAAAAATGGTGGTGAGTAGTCTTGGAGGTGACTGACAGTGATGAAAGAAATCATATCTTCAACAGAGGAGCAGCACAGAGTAAATTATAAATTCCTTGTAGGTAGGCATTGTATCTTACCTTCTTATATCCATAAGACCTTAGAGTTTGTCATATAGTTATTTAAATACCTACCTTGACTGATAGCTTGAATGTATTTTTCTTTTGATTCTATTCATTTTCTTTCTCTGAATCTGTAAAAGTAGTGTGAAAGTTTTGTTTAATATCTCTGGTGCCTCCTTGGAAAGATTAATCATAACATTTAGTTTCCCCTTACCTTTTTTCCTACTTTTGATTTTCATCAAATCAGAGATAAAATAGCTAGTCCTTGTACAGGAAGCTGCCACGACTGACCTTTTGTCATTGGAGCACACATTTTGAATTTCTTTTTATTTTTTTATTTTTTATTAGTTTCTGCTTTATGAATTTCTTTGCCTTGTGCTTTTTTAGCATTTGTTGGCCTTTATGTACTCTTAGCTATGTCTTCTGTAACTTGTATTTGCAGATAGGTTGTGAGTACAGCACATTGTTGATAGCTGAGTGTAAAGTTGACCACCTGCCCCAGCAGAAGGGGGCACCCTATTGCCCTCTTCAAGGTGGCATCCTTAACTACCGAACCTATGGCTACACACATCAGCAAGGTGATAATCAGCCACCATTCCTCTTACCATTTTTGGATGTTTTCCTGATCAACAAATTTAAGTCTCCCTTTAATGACTTTATTAGACGTACTGGAGACCTGCCAAGAAAGAACGGTATAAATCCTTACCATTAAGATGCCAAGATCTTTGAAAAGGGGTTAAGCCTTCTAATGACATTGTTTATAGGATATTTACATAGGCCTTTCTGTGTAGATATGAAAACCTATTTGTCTCTGGGACACTACTCATTAAAATTTTTAAAAATTATTTTCTTATACTCTTTTCATTAAATTGGCTTGCTCAGCCCTCCACTTCTTACAACCTCTACCCCCATAATCCTGTGTTAGGCCAGGAGAAATGAGGAGTTTGTTTAATATACTTTTGTGGAATAGTATTTACTTTGTTACTTTCACTCATAAATGACGTCTTCTAATCTTTCTTGCTTTTTCTGACACTTAGCTGTTGTCTATCCTCCCCACCTAAAAAGATGCATAATATGAAATAACTCTTTTGTGCCAGAAAATTTAAGCATCTTTTGCCAAAGTACCTTGTTTACCTTGCTGCCTTTGAATTTCATGACAAGGGCTGGGTGGGCATTCACTTGGTCAGTCCTTTCAAGAATGCCTTTCTCTCTAGGATCTAGGATCAACAGTGTCCATTCACCGTTCCTTTGATCTTTCTATGTGTTTTGCAGATTCATCTGGCAGTCGAATTTCTGTCATGGAAAACTGGGCATTTGCTTTTTTACTTCAACTACTTTAAACTGAATTTGAGCCTTTTTTTTTTTTTAAACTGAATTTCCTTTCAGGAGAATAAATCTTGTAGAAGCTCTTTCAAAGAATCACATTCTCTGTATTCTCTGTATTGCTTATTCTTGACGATTTTTGAAAAGCTATCATGTTAGCAGAATAAGTTAAAAGTATTTTTGTTTAGTTTGTTGAGGAAGTTGTCATTCTTTCTGAGGTCAGTAGTTTATAATCAGGGAATTGATTAGCACTCTGTTTAAAGTTTTCTGAAGTATTGACAATTTTTCAGTCTTTTTCTATTGGTGTACCTTGTTCAACTTGTCTTATGGATCAAGTTGTCTGATAATTACTTTTTTAAAATTGTGGCAAAATGTACATAACATAAAATTTACCATTTTCAAGTGTACAGTTCAGTGGCATTAAGCACATTCACATTGTTCAGCTGTTACCCCTCTCCATCTCCAGGACTTTTTCATCATCCCAAACTGAACGTCTGTACCCATTAAACAATAATTCCTCATCCCTTGCTTTCCCCCTTCTCTTGGCAACTACCATTCTACTTTCTGTCTCTATGAATTTGACTTAACTGGTTTGTTTGTGTAATGTTCACCTTAAGAAGCATTTATCCTTCAAGGCCTGAGTGGGGGGTTGGGCCTGAGGACAGGGAGGAAGACTTGATTTACAGGTATCTGATTTAATTTACTGCCTAAGGAATTAATAAGTAACTTTTACCTGCCTTGTATATTTTGATTACTTTTCATCTGCAGGATTTGAACACTAAGAATATATGACTATAACTTGTCTTTAAAATAGAGAGTCTTTGAAGGAGAAAAGTAAAGCTTTGAACTTTGATTTATGGGTTTTACTGATATTCATATCTTTCAAATATATATATTTTTTCAATTGGGCTTTTCTTCAGGTTATTTGACTTTCCATCTTGAATGTTTAGTCTATGGCTACTAGCATTTAATGGTAATAATTCCTTGTTTTCTAAGACAGCTAATGCCTTGAGTTTTGACATAGACGTGTCTCGTATGCCACAGGTTGTTTTGAAATTAGCTTGATAAGAGTGAAATGTTGATTAATTATACCATTTGGATTGTGAATACTTTGCCTGATAGCTAAATTATTGGTAGAGACTCATTGTTCTCCTAGAATGGGGACAAATTGTTGTCTTTCTCATTGTAGGGAAGTAGGAGTTTTCCTGAATAGTACTGATTAGGGAATATAAACCAATTTTCTGTTTTTTGGCGTGGGAAAGCAAGGCTTGAATTGAAAATGGGTTAGGCTGTCTTCTGGGGAGTGGCTGTAAGCTTCTCCAAGTGCAGGATTATGGCTGCATTCCTTCATTTTGTAAACAACTTAGTGATATGTTGAACATAAATATAATGGCATTCTAGTAGTTAAGGTCCTATGATTTTGCCAGAGAGCAGCAAGGTTTTGGCCTTGAATAGTCAGCATTACAGGTAAACAGAGACCATGGTTTCACAAAGAGCCCTTTTACCCTTTTCTCCTTCTTACACCTAATAGACCAGGAGAACACATGAAGATGAGATGAGAAACCTTTTAGTATTAACTAGTTCTGTCTTGCAAATTTTCTGTACCAGCTTCAGAACCTTTTTAGCTGATGTTCTTTGTGTTATAATTTTAGGTGATAAACATAGATGATTACTACAGTCTAAGTAACTCTGTTTTAGAATCTTGACACACAACAATTGATAATCATGAATGCGTTTCCATAACATTCTAAAGTGGTTTTGTTTTTGTTGTTACAGAATGTCATGTGTAGCTAAGTGGGTTTTTATTTCCTCCCGGATTCCTCTCTATTGCAGTTTTCCATTAATCAACAAGTGCTGATACACAGATAGTGAAACATATGTGCCTTGCCTTTGGGGAATAAACCAGCTGATGGGAGCTTATAGACATTCACTGAAAAGAGTGAGTGTACAGGGCCGCGGGAGCGCTGTTGGGAACACCTTCGCCCAACAGTTTAAACTTTCATAAAGGCGAACCATGAGCTGGCCCTTGAAGAGTAAGTAGAAAGATTTATTGCTATGTGTCTGATAACGATTTGCATTGTGTAAGTGTGACCTTATCTTATTTTAAACTCTTTGCCAATCTTTTAGAAAAATTGTCTTTTGCATTTTTTGATCCCAGCGCAGTGGAATATCCTTTCATATATTTACTAGCTGCTCTTTTCTTTGGAGTGTTGCCAGGGAGTGTGCTTTCCCCATTTCTCTCATTAATCATCAAGACCACTTTGTGTTAATGTTGGCCTATAGGGGACAGGATGTTTGTTGGAATTGTGTTAAAGGTATGGATTGATTTATGGGAAATTAATCTTTTTGTGATATTCCATCTTGCCCATTTAAGAGTATGCTGTCTTTGCATTTATTCAGGTCTTATTTTATATATGTTTCACTAAAGTTACATAGCTTTATTTATAGGTAATCTGTATTTCTTGAGTTCGCTAAGTTTTTGTTGCTTTTATAAATGGAGTACGTTTTTCCATTATATTTCGGAAGTAGTTATCCCAGAAAGTAATTATTGCTGCCGTGGAGGAAAGCGACATATTATTATATATTACTATTTCTGGAAATCCTTTTGATGCTAATACTTTTTCAATGGACTTTCTTTGTTTTTCTGAATAGACAATAATCTTCTACAAGTAAATATGTATGGCTCTTGTTTGTTTGTTTTTTTAATCTTTATTATATTCACTAGGATTTTCAAAATAATTTTGAATTATGGTGGTATTAGTGGTCATTCTTGTTGAAGACATACAAGAGTTCAGTGATAACATTTTGGCAAACACAAAAAAGCAGAGCTCAGCACTTGGATATAACTGATGACAGACAAAAAAAATACATTTCAGGAAATGTATGACTTGACCATAACTTGGCATGTTAGGGAAGTGTTACTTTATGGCCGAAAATAATATATGTGCATCTGTGAGCAGACATTCATTCTTATAATTTTATCATCATTTTGACAACTGATCAATTATAGTAAAAATTTTAGGCCAAATGAAATCTGTTTGTTCAGCTTTATTGCAATTAATGGCACTGATTTATTTATCATTTTAAGACTGTGGAAAACTCTCCTTATTCCCCAATCCCACTCCCAGGGGCGTATCACTGTTAAGTTTGTTTTGTAGACTTCCAGTGTTTTCTGTATGTATTAAATCACTCTACACACACAAATAAATATATGTACATACATACATGTATGTGTGTATTAATATATTCTTTCACAAATATGGGATAATTTAAAGCAGAAAGTACAGTAGGTTTTTAAAAACTTAGCAATTAAATATATCCTATGTCTCTTTTTATGTGATTAGTGTCATTTTAAATCTCTTGGCTTAGCGTTCTGTACTTTATTATTATGGTGGTGACATTTCATAGTTTTTTTGTGTTTAGAGCAAATGAGAAATAAACAAGTTAAGGTATATCACAGTAAATGTCTTATTTGAAAATAAGATAAATTGTTTAAGTTTTCATACATATAGAAATCAATTATTCTAGGAGCCGGTTAGCTAAAAACTGCTTTAAAATCATGTGTGGGATTTATACTTCCTTAAGAGAATTTCACCAATTAAAATAAATTTAAATACAACAGGTATTTTATACGTAAAAACAAACCATTAACTGAGGCTTGAATATGCTGTTAACTTTAAAAACCTGATTAAGAAAAATAACTTTAGGATTTCCCTGGTGGCACAGTGGTTAACAATCCGCCTGCCAATGCAGGCGACATGGGTTCGAGCCCTGGTCTGGGAAGATCCTACATGCTGTGGAGCAACTAAGCCCGTGCGCCACACTACTGAGCCCACATGCCAGAGCTACTGAAGCCCGTGCACCTAGAGCCCGTGCTCCGCAATAAGAGAAGCCACCGCAATGAGAAGCCGGCACACTGCAAGGAAGAGTAGCCCTCGCTCGCTGCAACAAGAGAAAGCCCGCATGCAGCAACAAAGACCCAACGCAGCCAAAAATAAAACAAACAAGTAAACAAAACTAACATGTTATGTGTCAATTATTTAAAAAAATAACTAGATTTTGCAGCAGGGAATTTGTATAAGTTTGATTCATATTTTCAAAGACATTTGCCACACTCCTTAACTTCTGAAAATATTTAACTGCGTTGCAGATGTGGGTGCGATTATATAATTATTGTTCTCTGGGTCATAGTGTTCTTATGTTCACAATTTGTTTTTAGTATTTTATCAAATGTTTTGAATACTTTGGGTTAAGTACCACACTAGGCCCTAGTAATGCCAAGCAAAATAAAAGGAAAAAAAAAGAATGGTTCTTTTTACAGATTTTATAGGTTACACAGTAGTAGCAGGCACAGAGAAGCAGATTTCAGGTTCAGTAAAATGAGGATAATTTGGGGGTTGAGTTTTGAAAGATGAATAGGCTTTTTCCAGGTGGGTGGGTAGTAGGGAGAGTGATTACTGAGGGCACAAAAGCCAAAAGTTTAGGAACCATTGTGGTTCTAGAAACTGCAGGCAGTTGAGTGTGTTGATTGAGGAAATATTAAGCAATGGAGAAATTTCTCTAACCCAGCAGCGTAGAGTAATGATAGTGGAATGTGACTATTCTATGTTAGAAAAGAAGAGCAAAGAGTTAAAGGAATGACCTAGAGAGCATTTATTAGAGTTCTCCTATAATACAATTTTCATCAAAATTTCGAATAGGCCTAAATGGAAAATATAGTGATACCAGAAGGAAAAATGAAGTTTATTTGATGATATTTCACCCCCTGATCAACTTTGCTGGATTACCCCTTTGAGCACATTTTCTTTAGCCAAATCTCTTATAATGTGTTCATGTACCCGCAAATAGTCAAGTGTAATTATATCACTAGTGTATTTCATAGACTTTAAGATCTACATTTTAACATCACTGAAAGTCAGGTATGTCTACTAATCAGTACTAAGTTAGAGTTTTTCTGGCTATATTTTCTTCTTACTGTAGCATAAAGTAATGTTGAATCAGTTTACAGTCGGTGGCATCTTACACTTGAAATATGGTGTTAATGTTTTGCTCATTTGCCATTTAAAAAATATCCATATATATTTTCTACTTTTAAAAATTGTAATTATTTTCAGTGATGTGTTGAGTATCCATGACGCTATGTCATGGAGCATTTCTGATCAGTTGCCTTGATAAGGGTTATTGGATATGGGGTTGCCATTTCGCTTAAGGATTTTGAAATGATTCACAGTTGTTGCCCTCTAGTTGTCCTTTTCTTTTTCACAACTTTTTTGCACCTGAAGATGCCAGGGTCACTTGTCATTTGTCAGTTCCAGTTCTTAGCACCTAAATAGTCAGTTACACTTCTAAGATCAGCAAAGACAATTGGAGATGGGGTGAGTCAAGAGGTGGAAGATCTGTTTCTAGGATATAAACAGTCACCTGACAGGCTATGGGATAATGCGTTAAACTCATGATTTGTATAAGAAAAACAACAGGGAGTAAGTAAATGGCAAGGACAGATGTGTGGGTGTCCCCTGTCATGAAAGAAGTTCATTACCTGAAAAATAAATATACTCATTTGAACTCTTTTTATATGAAAAATAACAATAAAATGAAACCAGTCCTTTAATGCCTCTTACACTAATTATCTTAGTCACTGTGCATTCTCTGGCACTTATTAGAACTTATATTTTTATGATAAACTATTGTTCAACCTCCTGACTGGTAATAGGTAGGGATTCCTAATAGTGTATTTTATCACATATTTATGAAATAACACCATTTAAATATTTAAATTCAGGAGTGACTGAGATAGAAAAATAGAGGATGTGATGATGAAGAGTCTGGTTGTTAACAGGCTTCCTTGGATTGAGAGATCATGTCTAAACAAGACTGAGTTTGGAGCACATTTCTTCAACATGTGTAGGTTAAAGGTTTCACTTGTCAGGTGGAGTGTGTATTGAGACTGTGTATTGAGACTTGTGTATGAACAAGAAGGTAGACACAAAGCCCTCTGGTTATCAGAGGATTTAGCTTCAGGAGAAATGGGGGGTTATCTCCTCTAGACGGCAAAGAGTTGGGAGAGGCTCATGGGCTTGGCATGCTAATAAGGTAGAATTAGAAGATGAACTTTAAAAAGGCATTGTTTACAAAAATCTTTCTCACTGAACTATGCCCTCTCTGTATGTATTTAAAAAGTTGGTTTCTCATTTGCATAATAAAGTGGAGAGCTAGTAGTGGGAACTTATCTAATTCAAAGTCAGTACTTAAATTTCTAAGAAAAAAATATCTGAAACAGTAACAAGTGGTATATTGCCAAAAACTACAGGAAAAAATGAAATATAATGCCTTGATTTGGAGATAAAAAGAGCTTGAAATACATAAAGTACTTTAAAATTGTAGAAAATATAGTTCGAAATGATGAAATAAGAAATGATGAAATAAGAATATGCTACAGCAGGAGAGACTTGGGTGAGAAGTCAATAAATGTTTCCTGAAATACTGAACACAATAAATGGATGCCGATCGAGTTAGGCATTTAAAATGCCTTCTCTGCATAATTTTAAGAAGCTATTAAGTTTTTATTTATTTGGAAGTGGCTTTAAGGTTTAGTCATCTTGAATTGCAGGTGTTTTGAATGACCTCTCTGTTCCTTCTGGCCCTAGAATTTAATATTCTTTTGAAAGACAGTTTGCCAGTTTGGTTCTAGTGGTGAAATCACAGGAACGTTAACCAGATGAGGCTGTGGTTGAGAAAACATGTACTGAGGATTTGGCCCAGCACAGTTATTTTAACGGACAGCCAACTCTTTCCCCATTCCATTTGCTCTGTAGTATCCATGATCTCTTTTTTTTAAATCGTGTCCTCCTGTGGGCAATAGACCCTTTAAATCATTGACTTTTGTGTTTATATGCTCTGACTGAATAGGAAACCACCCACCACCCTTACAGTGACAGGAAGAAGTTAAGACTTGTTTCTCTGAAGTTGTCATTGCTCAGGTAACCATTAGTGTGATTTTGGCCCAAATCAATGGCAATGCTTATTTTTTAGTGCTAAGGAAGGAACTTCTGTTTGACTTTTAGAAAAATACTGTTTTAACTTTTCAGACATAGTCTTGACTTTGATAAGTAGCTTGTAACCACTTCCAAGTATATGTGAAGTAATTGCAGTTTTTTCCAGTGCTCCATGCCTAAGAAGTAGAAGGGATTTTTAACTGGTGATATATTATTGAAAGAAGGCTCCACATGGTGGTGGTGGGGGAGTGGGTATGGAGCAGTTTGATTCCTAACTCTCAGTAGGTACCTCACAGTGACATCAGGGATGACAAAATCAGATAATTGTAGAATTTGAGGCTATCCATTTAGGTGTCTCTTAAATTGTTCTGGGTCTGAGGTCCTTCGGATTCCTGAGGAAAATAGGACCTGTGACACCAACTGGGGAATTAAATCAAGAACTGGCCAAATGGGACTCCCCTGGTGGTGCAGTGGTTAAGAATCCGCCTGCCAATGCAGGGGACACAGGTTCGAGCTCTGGTCTGGGAAGATCCCACATGCCGCGGAGCAACTAAGCCCGTGTGCCACAACTACTGAGCCTGTGCTCTAGGGTCTGTAAGCCACAACTGTTGAGCCTGCGTGCCACAGCTACTGAAGCCTGCGTGCCTAGAGCCTGTGCTCTGCAACAGGAGAAGCCACTGCAATGAGAAGCCCACTCGCCGCAACTAGAGAAAGCCCATGCACAGCAACGAAGACCCAACATGGCCAAAAATAGATAAATTTATGAAAAAAGAAGAGAATTGGCCAAGAATCTTTTTTAATCTAGTTTTTATTGACGTATATTTGAATTACAATGTTGTGTTAATTACTGCTGTACAGCAAAGTGACTCAGTTATACATACATACATTCTTTTTCATATTCTTTTCCATTATGATTTATCACAGGGTATTAAATATAGTTCCCTGTGCTATACAGTAGGGTCTTGTTGTTTATCCATTCTATATATAGCAGTTTGTGTCTGCTAATCCCAAACTCCCACTCCTACCCTCTCCCACCCCCCCACCCCCTTGGCAACCACCAGTCTATTCTCTATGTCCCTGATTTTGTTTCTGTTTCATAGGTAGGTTCATTTGTGTCGAATTTTAGATTCCACATAGAAGTGATATCACATGGTATTTGTCTTTGTCTTTCTGACTTACTTCACTTAGTATGATAATCTCTGGTTGCATCCATGTTGCTGCAAATGGCATTGTTTTGTTCCTTTTTATGGCTAAGTAGTATTCCATTGTATATATGTACCACATCTTCTTTATCCATTCATCTGTCAATGGACATTTAGGTTGTTTCCATGTCTTGGCTATTGTGAATAGTGCTGCTATGAACATAGGGGTGCTTGTATCTTTTTGAATTATAGTTTTGTCTGGACATATGCCCAGGAGTGGGATTGCTGGAGCATATGGTAATTCTATTTTTGGTTTTCTGAGGAAGCTCCATACTATTTTCCACAGTGGCTGCACCATCTTACATTCCCACCAACAGTGTAGGAGGGTTCCCTTTTCTCCATACCCTTTCTAGCATTTGTTATTTGTAGGTTTTTGTTTTGTTTTGTTTTTGTTTTTGCGGTACGTGGGCCTCTCACTGCTGTGGCCTCTCCCGCTGCGGAGCACAGGCTCCGGACGCGCAGGCTCAGTGGCCATGGCTCACAGGCCCAGCCGCTCCGCGGCATATGGGATCTTCCCAGACCAGGGCACGAACCCGTGTCCCCTGCATCGGCAGGTGGACTCTCAACCACTGCACCACCAGGGAAGCCCATTTGTAGGTTTTTGAATGATGGCCATTCTGACCAGCATGAGGTGGTGCCTCATTGTAGTTTTGATTTAAGAATTGGCCGAGAATCTTAATGAGAGATTTAATAACTCTTAGCTGTCTGGCTGAAATGTGTAGGTTCATCATTAGGAAAAGTATATTACTATTCCAACTCCCCCATACTTAGAGAATTCATCAAGGAAAGCTTGACTTTGGTAGGATGACTGGCAACAGTTTGCTTATTCTCATTTTCTCTACTTACTTTGGGTTCTTGAATCATAAGTAAGTTTTTATTGATAATACTTATTTTTCAAGCCTTAGCTTTAGGAATATCTCTTAAATACCTCCTATGAAACCCATCCTGATCCTTACCTTACCATTACTTCTAATATTGCAGTTCTGACATTATAATAATTTATTTTTATAGGTTTGCCTTTTGTTCTCCTTCAAACAGGGTCCTTCTGCTCCCACGATCTTTGTATTTGTAGCACCTAGTACTTAACAGGTGGTCAATTGAGAACTAATTGAGTACCTACTGTGTACCCATCTTTACATGAGGCACTCTGAAATTTTAAAATAAATGAGTTCTTAGTGGATGGCCTTTTCTTGTTTCCAAAAGGGTAGGAAGCCTTGTTCAGGAAGTTAGTGCATGAGTGTTTTGTGAATTAACTGGGTTATGGTTTGATTCCACTGGGCTGTTCAGAAGCACGCTTGTGTCTTAAAGAGCAAAGTTGCTCTGAAGTGCCCAGCCAGAAGAGCAAGACTGTCTCTCCAACATATGGAGGAAAAGGAATCCTGACCTTCTTTGCAGAGAGAGGTGGCTTTGAAATAGGCCAGCAGCCGGCTGGCTCCATCTGAAGCTGTCAATCCGCCATTGTGGAGTTTCCATGTGGAAATTTGTCATTGCTCAGCTCGGACTAGGGATTATTCAAGGATGTCTTTTTGCATGAAGGGAAACTTCCAGAACTAGAAGCCTCCATATGAAAGGCAAGGAGTCGGGTGTGAAAGCAGTGGAAGCCTTGTCCCAGGAGCCAGGGGAGGAACTATTTCACATGCTTACTGATTTCTAGGCCCCCTTGCTTTGGGGAGGCCATAGGAAGGATTGAAATGGAAAGGCCCCAGGTCTGCCCCAACAGGTTTGTGGCCTGTGGTTTGGCTGTCAAGGAGACAGCATCAGTTCTTTCTGCTAATTTTCTATGTCTTCTAAGTTCCTGTGTTTTACCTCTACATTTTGCTTCCTTTGTTGCCTTAAACCTGCTTTCCAAAGACCAAGTCAGTGGGAGAAAGCATATGGGGTTTGGCAAAGGAAGGGAGCAGATAACATACCTCCTGTATTTGTAGAAAGGACTGTACCTTGTTATGGGCTGTGATATTTTCACATTTTACATTGTTGCAGTGGTTCAGAGCATGGGCTTTAGGTAATTTGTACTCATACTTGCACATAAGTCAGCCTGTTGTGTGATATATATACTGCAGCATTGTTATAAGTTATGGAAATTAAAACATTGTGGTGCATGATTTCCCTGAAAAATATTTCACGGTTTTTATTCAAATTTGGTTCTATCCACAAATAAATATTGTTATCTCTGTGACGTTTCAAATGTTGATTTTCATACCCTTTATTTCTAGAATACTTTTATTTTTTAATGAATGTTTTTCACAGCATACCAAGAAAGAAAGCAATGACAGATACTACCACCTGTGTCTGATTCAGGAAATTGAGTCATGGGGAAATTTTGACTTACCTAAACTACCATAGTTGCCTAGTTAGTGGCTACCCAGATCTTTAAACCATGGTACCTGATTTCTCTAGGCCTCATCCTTTTCTCCTGTCTGAATTGCTTGCTGTGAGTCAAATCAGTTAGCTCTTCCCAGGGGAAGGTCTTAGCTTAGAACTGGGCACTAATTTGAAAAAATCCAGGTTTCCTTTTTTAGAATTTTTTTGGGGGTGGAGACAGGGAATCACCTGTGTTCTGTCTTGTAAAAAAAAAAAAAAAGCTATAAGAAAGAAGACAGTTTGCTCGAGATGTAAAGAGAGGCCAACAGCAGTAACAACATAATAAGCAAATGACTTTGATGAGAAACCTAAGAGCATAAAAAGAGCCAGAAATATCTGCCCCCCTTCCCCCCAAAAAAAAACATAAATAAAAAACCAAACCGGCCGGCAGGATTATTTCATACTAGGACATTAAACTTATAAAGGAAAGCATTTTAAGCAGTTCCTTCCAAATTATCCCTCCCCCTCAGTAACGAAAGAGGTCCGTCATGTTATGAATAACACGAGGGAACGAGTTCAGGCCCTGCCAGAGGAGGGCAGGCCAGGATCTCTCTAATTGAGAGCCTTCACATTCAAACTGTCATCAGGTCCTGTCACTCTCTTTCTTCATAGTCTCTCAAGTGCATTCCCACAGCTGCTATTCTACTCTGGGCGCTCTGTGGAAAATTCTGTTCTGAGTTCCTAGAGATGGAACTTCCCCTCTGCTGAAGCCAGCCCCCCTCCCTCTCTTCTCTTTTCTTTCTACCCCTCCCTCCAGGTGCTTTCACAGGCGTGGCCTCCTTTCCCAATACAACTACACTGTGAAGTAAGTACTATTCCCTTGTTACATGGGAGGAGAGCTGAGAGGTTAAAATGACTTGGCCCAGGTCATAGCTATTAAGTGGAGGATTTAGATTTGAAACCAGGTCATCTTATTCCCAGTCCTGTGCTCTTCTCACCTTGCCATAGCTGTCTCTTCCATCTTAAGTGCAGCGATCGTTTGCAGAGGACGAGATGTTTAGGGCATCTTGGAACCTTTATAAGACCGTGATCAGTAATTTTGAGTTGTCCTGGCCAGGGTACAGTATCCCCTTCTGCTGTTCACCAGCTGTAATTCTGGGTTACATTTCTGGCAAACTTTCAAGAGGCCTGCCAGTCAACTGCTGTAGGGTTATTGAGCACCTGTTCCGTGCGAGGTATTGTGCTAGTCACTGGGGGACAGGACAAGGCGAACAACTCTGTTTTCACAGATCTTACACCCCTTCTCCTCTGGTCACCTCTTCGTGGAGAGCCAGCAATGTTTATAGAGCCCTATAAATGTCAGGAAGTATGTCATGTTAACCTCAGTGCACATGTCAGAGAGGCGAGTACAGAGACAGAGGGACAGGATGCTACTCCCTAGTGCAGCTACTGCCAGTGTAATAGGAATCCGAGATCACAGATGGGTTGCAAAGGACCTCCTCCTCCCTCATCAGGCTGGAACCCCTACACTCAGCTCTAGGGCAGGGTTTAGGGGATCCTGTATCTGAAGGAGGCTGTGTTTTTCTTGATCCAGCCCAGATGATGATTGTGCTTCCTACTTTTGCACTTGTAAATAGGGGATGGAGTTGGCAAAGGCTGGAATAGCACTTCCTCTGCAACCCAATTTTTAAAAAAGCCCTAAATACTTAAATGTTTTACTGGTTAGTAATCTGAAATGTACAGTCATAGGAACTATTTTTTTCTCTTTTGGATTTTCTCTGTTGCTTTTATATCCCAGTGATTGGTCATCCCATTTTCAGGTAGAAGTGAGCTTGCAAACACAACTCATACCATTAGGCTTAGTTCTTTTCAGTGTCTCCTTGGAATAGAAGGACTATAGAGCCTCAAAGGACACTATCTCCACCGTCGTTTTGGAGAAGAAACTGAGTCTCAGGAAGAAGTGTGACTTTCTGGGCCTAGACCTAGGGCCTCCTGGACCCCAGAGCAGATAAGAGAGGAGGGAATTACTGAGCTTTTTTTCTGTCCAGTTTTATCATCCTTCTGGTCATATGCTCACATAAAGGTGATAGATTGACGGTCAGCTTCAGTTTTGGGTGGCAGAGTTTGTTTTCATTTTTGGAAGTCTACTTTCAAAGATTTTAAATTGGAGATACGAGTGTGACTGCAACGGGGTTTGCTAGCCAAATGCTGTTATAAACCGGAGCCTCTGTTTCACTCTTCTAAAATACTACTTCAAAAAAAAGCAAAGGTCATAAGCAACTTGACGAGTTTATTGCCTTAAAAAGAAAAGGAAAAAAAAAATTAAAAGCCTTGAAATTTCCTATCACAACTGATGGAACAAACCTTGAAGTCAATGCATTAGACTTTTTCATTTTTGTTCCAGTTTTCTCCTGGCAAGTAGAAGAATTTAATAAGAAAGGAACCAATGGTTCCAAAACAAATAGGGTGTAAGTCCAAGACATCTAAAGCTTGTGTGGAATCCCTCTGGCATTTATCCCACTGGGCCCCAGGGAAGGGAGGAGACAGAAGTCCATATCCCTGTTCTAGTCAGAGTTGGTTCAATTGAAGGTGAAACTGTCTGTCAAACTATTTATAGCATGTTTATAGCATGATGGAAAAAACAAAAGACCATAGGTTTTAAAGCCTGGCTTTTATTCATAGATGGTAAAGACTGTTTTGTTTTGCTTTAAAGGAGAGATTCCTTAACATACTCTAGTAATTGACATGAATTTAAACCATGGCATTTTGGCCAATTGATGATTTTTACCATATTCATTATTAACAATTAGTGTTTGATGTTGAAAAATCAATAAAATATCAGTCTTTAGGATGAAGATGCCACTTACTTTTAGATGGGCGTAGAGGGGCTTCAAGATACTGTCTTAGAATGTAAAATGTTCTTCATTTCAAATGCTTAGAAGATTGGGTTTCATTGGCGTTTCCAAGGAATTTCAACCAGGTATGATATGATTAATGGAGCTTCCAGTATAATTCTGTAAACTTTTGTTTAATTTATGGTTTATATGTTACCATTTACCCTAACATTATTCCTCCATGACTCTTGAATTAAGGTGCCATTCCTTTTTTGTCTTAAGGATATACATTTTTTTTGGTACTATTTCATAAGTGACTGCTGTAACTTATATTTGAATAATATAATAAAGAAGGAACGTGTGGTTCAGGCATGCTGAAGTGTATGTGGAACCTTTGGTAGATGACATGTATGACTCTGGGATATATTCATCAAAGTAAAGTTGCTGTCTCAGGGACTCTGTTTCAAAGTGTTTCTCTGATTTGGGTCTTCTCTAGCTTGTTCAGAAAACCAGCCCACAGACTTGCATCTTCAGTACTTGTAGAGAAGACGGCACAAAATCAAAAGAGCTTGTACATTGCTTAAACACTAGTTTTCCCCTGCGTTTTGTTAGCTTTATTTATCATAAGACATTTTATACAAAAATGTCTTCACCAAATGGAAGCATTAATGATTGAACAGTCATCTCCTAACTGTTTTGGGATCAAATAAATTTGGAACAATTGGGAAAATTTTTAGGTAGTGTTCTCATATTTGATATTTAGAAAATATGCCTTAGTGAAATGTGTAGTTTGCTCCAGTGTGACAATTTTGTTGCTAAGTGAAATAACACCCTGACTGATATGCTACCTTCAACACTCAAAATATCTATATTTTGGAGGAGGACTCAACTTTGGTGGGTTAATAGCCCTCATATTTAGAGTATGCCAATTTCCTGGAAAAGGTAGCTAATGTAAATAAAAGCAGTGGAAGTCAAATGTGATTTTTCCTTGAAACCAATGTGAAATTGGGGGCTTCCATTCCTGACCCAGGGACTTTGGGCCAGTCCCAATGAGCCAAGCACCATTTCCGGTCAGCTGTAAATGAGATATTTCTGATGCTGTTGGATTGTCTTTAAGATATGCATGATTTATTTCAACACTGTATCAATAATAGCAAATTGTATGAAACTGTTTAATATATGTTAACACGCTTTTACATATTTCTTACCTGAAAGTGATTTGTGCCTTATTTTTAATGCAACAGATCAGAATTTGAAGATTATATCATCAAGTGAATAAAGTGCAGGCTGGCTTCTAGGAGGGGGAGATTTGATGGTTATCTTTGAGAAGATTTGTTAAGGCTTAGGGGTATGTAATGTGCCTTTCTTAGATAAGTTATTGAGGGATATCTGTATAGCTGCCCTCTTTCACATTATAAAAATTTACTGTAGAAAGCATAGCCATTAACAATCGAGTGGTTGGCATTTCTGCTGTGTTTGAATTTCTCCTTTCTAGACTGCCTTCTCATCAGCACAAGTAACTTCACCTTGAGCCTTAAGGTTGTATAAATCATACCGACCTTTAAAATGCAGGAATCAAATCTTAAGGCAAAGGATTTTTCATTCTTTCTTTTTTTCTCTTGCCATTGCTTCCTAATGTCAAGTGGCCTCAAAACTTTGCCTTGATGAGTGGCTCATAGCCAGTTCACAGAATCAAGCTATTCTAGTTCATCCATGAGCTTTGGATATTGACTTTTGACAATAAAGTCCTCCGTTGGTTAGAACACTATTTCTTGCACCTATCAACCATTTAAAGATATTTGACAAGTACTGATGGGATTTGGAATCACAATATTTAGAGCATATTCCTGCAAATGAGTATGTTTATTTAAAGTCGAGAAAACTGCTCTCATTAACTTGCAGTCATTGGATACTTCTTTGGTCTGCTTTTTTATCCTCTTTCGTCAAACTGCCCTTGGGGCACTGTCTTCTTGAACTAACAGCTAGATCAGAGAGGGAGCTGTATATAGGATGAAATCAAATCAGGATGGGATAGAAGCTAAGATGTGTAAGATGCTCAAGGTCTCTGCTGATTGAGACAGAGGCTTTTGTGTGCAGATTGAGGCTTGCAGATTATGGGTGAGTGGATTCATGTACAGGAGCAGACTGACAAGGCAGGGTTTAGTTCATTTATCAGCAATAACTTGAAAGTAATTGACTGAGTGTAGGGAATATTAATTGTGGGCCAGCTAGTCATTGAATATGAAAGTACTCTCAGCTGCATTTGAACATTTATGTATCCGCCCAAACCTAATTTTCAAGGTGTTCTAGTTTTCTAAATTTAGCTTACGTTTAGATTTAACAGATGCAACTCTTTACCACTACTCCAAACCTTCTCTTCCAGTTTACACAACTCAACTCATTTACTTAAGTAGCTTATTATAAAAGTTTCTGTGTGGTCTTAAGCTGAAGTTACCGAAGAATCTTTGGTTTCAAATCAGTCCAATAATTAGAGTTATGGAAATGATGTCAGGATCCTCAGAATGATATATTGCAAGTTTAGGAGCCAAGAGACAGAAAAAGATACTCCCAGCCGACACTCACAAATCAGAAGCAGCTGCAGCAAGGTCAGGGTCCCTGTGTGTTAAGGGGCTGGTTATTTTATCAGTTAAGGGAGTCGACTTTATTCCATGTCTCTAGGCATTTAACACTTCTATTGGGCATCATCTCTAGCCTTCTAGGAACAGACGTCAAGCAAGAGTGTGGTACAATAAATTCTATTGGTGCAATGACTAGAAAGTACAGTAATAATTTGCAAGTTGCACAATAATTATTTATGTATTGTGCTTCATTGTTGTACATGGGCCAGGCTTTGAGTCCATTACTGTTAAACAGCCTGCAGCTACTTTGCTCTTTGAGTTTATTACCACAGTTGGGTTTTTTTCTTGTCTTTTGCTTTTTTTTTTTTAATAGGATTATGGTTTTCATAGCAGTGACATTATGGGATTACTTTGTTCTTGATATTTCTTATGGGAAAAGTTTGCTTATTATCTGGTGGATTAAGCTTGAATATTGGACCTAGTCCTATTCCTACCCAACAAATGAAAAGCAACTGTTGTTTAGCCTCTGATGTTTAGAAAGTTCCTTCTATGACCATGTCCGTGTCCTCCTGGCAGGGACTGCTTGACCCAGTAAACAGACATACCTTTTGTGTTTTTATCACATTAAGAATCATTAAAAAAAAAAAGAATCATAAGCATACTCTTGAGCATTTCGTTTTGTTGTTCATTCTTTTTCTTTCTTTCTCTCTTTTTTTTAAACAAATTACAGTGGAAGAAATTGACTGTTATAACAGTTTTTCTATTATTAAATAGCATTAGGAAAGGACATTTAGGGGATGATTGTACACAATCCTTTGGTCCTTTCAAAAATAGTCATGTGTTAGAAAGTGATGTAGTTTATGAGGAAGGAAGTAACTTCACCCAGTTGGCGGAGGAAAAAACAGCCACGTAACTAAAGCAATGAGAAAAAGTGATTCATAGAAAGAGACTTTCTGCTCTGACATGGTTGAGTGTGTGAGAGAATGTCGAGGGGAGTGTTTCTCACACTTGCACAGGCATCAGAATCACCTGAAAGGCTTGGGCAGCAGATTGCCAGAGACATCCCCAGAGTTTCTGGTGCAAGAGGTCTGGGGTAGGGACTGAGAATTGACATGTTGCATGATTTCCTCAGGTGATGCTGATAACTGCTGATCCAGAGACCACTGCTGTAGTGTAATTAAACTAATGGAATCTTAGCTAAGAAATTTTTTTTAAGCAAAGTGCCGGTAACACCACAGAAAATCGAAAGAATGGCAGTTGAAGTTTGTTCGGGAGAGTGGTTAACTGACTCTTGGTTGACTAGGAGAGGATTGAATTGTAATTAAGTGGCTGAACTAATATGATTAAGGAAATCATATGGTTTAGAACTTAATATATTTCTAAATTTGGTTTAGCTTATAACTTATGTACTTATGAAAAGCTGTTTTTTTGTTTTTTGGTTTTTTTGGTTAAGAGCTGTTGCATTAAAACATGCATATGCTTACATATATGGTTAGTTTCAAACCATCCTAAAGTTTGTTCTATCCGGAATGTTCAACTATTGCTACTAGACACTTGGCACTTTCATTCATTTAATACTGCAACCTGGGGATGGGCAGTTAATTGAAATTCTTAATTTGGATCAAAAGTATCTGGATAGAAAATGCCTAGCTTATGATTTCTTTAAGGATAAATTCTCAGTTTTTCGTGCTTGCATTTTTAGTCATGGTATGTAATGTGTGCAGTGTTTATGAAAGGAATGAATGAATGGCCAGCAGCACACTCGTTGGAAATAATTAGACCATGGTGGTAATGGGAACCATCCCAGATTAACTCACCCCAGGAAATCTATTGATGATTTGAAAATTTTGCATATTAACTTATTAATATAGTTTATCTTCTCTCAACAAATTTAAGGCAAACTGAAAATCCTAATAGAGTTAAATGGTATCTGAGTTTTTAATATCAAAACAAATCTCAAGAAACATTTATTTTGACAGCCATACACACTATCTAAGTGAAAGTAGGGTTAAAGCCATGGAGAGACAACAAAAGTATTTCATAAGATATGAAGTCCAAGTAAGCTATATTGGTAAAAGAATTCAAAAACTTCCAAATTGATACCCTTCATATCATTAATCATTAACTAAACTTCCAAATTAAACATAAAATTAATTAAGAAACTTCCAAATTTATATCATTCATTTTAATAGTCTAGCAGAATCATGTTATCCTAATCTGTTTAAAAAATTTTTGTTTTAAGGTCTTTATCTTCCCTGCTACGTTGTTGGCAGGGGCATAATATCCACATCCTGCTAGAGTCCTAGACCCATCCATGAAATGGTGGGAGATATTCGTAAGGGCAGAGGCTGTGTTTTAATATCTCTAACACCGAACTCTTGGTTTGTCAGAAATTTTGTCTGAATGACACCTTTCCTTTGTCCCTATTAGTGAAAATATGCTTAACTGTTGGCAAAATAGTCATGTGTTAAGACCAACGTTCCATAGGAATTTAGCATTTATAAAATGACTTTCTCATAACTGCTTATATATTACATTGGGTCTGCACAGTGATGCCTTTTAAACTTTTATGGACAGAAGAATCTGAGGTAGAAAGAAGTTAAGTAATTTGCCTAAAGTTAGTTACTCCAGCTAGGAAATGTCAGAGCCAGGCAGAGAACACAGATTTGCTAGTCTAAATTAGGTTTCTTTATAAAATTCAACTACTAATGTGTCGTGTTTTTTTCATAGGAAAAGGTGTATGGTGGAAGTACACACAGGTGGGAAACCTTAATCTCACTTTTTCTTACTTTCCTAATGTTTTGAATTCCAGAAACCTTGTTCTTCTCCAAATTCATTCAGCATCACGTTGTTTTAAACATTTTTCTTTTATTATACAAGTAAGAATTTTTGTTTTTTTGTAGAAAAATGAGAAGCTACAAATAAGCAAAAAGAAGAAAATACTTTTCATCCAAGCATCCAGCACAGAGTGCTGGGCATAGAAGCCATTAATAAATATCTATTGATTGAATGCCAGGAATTAGCTCCCTGACCTCTGGGTAAATTGCTTAAGTTGTCATATTCCATCTGTAAAAAGGACTTGCACTACTTATTTCCTTACGTTATGGATTTATTTGACATCAGTGATCTTTCAGGGACTTGGTGAAAGGTGTTAAATAAATCATACCTTTATTGTTATCTCTGAGGAGGAAATTATTTGAAATTTGCTGTTTTTAAATATCCTACTGCTCTTTGTCATAAGTAGGAAAGCAAATGACTTATTTACAGTGTATGATATGCTTATTTGGGTGGGAGTATGTAGGAGAACAAATGCATTTATTTATAAATAAATCATCATTATAAAATATTAACAACTTCTTCCTGTGATATTTCAAGTTCTGTTGTTTAGTTTCGACCCTCCCTGAGCCCAAACTGCAGTCAGATGGATTTAGAGTATATCTACCAGCATTTCTTCATGAAAATAGAATAACAAGGAAAAGAAAGCGATAGAGTAAGGAAAGCTTATTTGATTTCTTGCTCTTCTTTCTGGTTGATTGTATTTAGTCCATGGGTATCATAGGGGTATGTGTATATTAATTCATACGACTTACTTAGTTTATTAGGTGATATCAGTGACATTGTCCACAAATGTGGCTATTTGGAAGAGAAACTAAGTTAGACAGTGGGTTTTCAAAATAGGATATGACAGTACATGAAGAGAATGATTTTTAAAAAACACAGATGTACCTGTTGTCCCATGATAAATTTCCATAAACTAGGCTTTTCTCCAGGTGGGCTTACAATAGCTCCAAAATATTCACTAGCATGATAAGCAGATTTTCTGTTTCCTATTGTTTCAGCGCTGTTTTATACTTCCCAGATTTTCTTATAGCTGAGCTTGTATTTCCATTCTATAGGTGGTGTGTGTACATAGAGAGAAATATGTTCATCCATTCAGTTAAATCTCCTGTTAAAATTGGTTGGGACTAGTGGTGAGACAATAAAGTCAACAAACAAAAAAATACCCTGGAAACATAAATTCCTGGCTTATTCTTTATAAATTTTCTTTTCTTTTTATATAAATGAATTGGGTTATAATAGAGTTCTACAAAACATTAATTGAAAGGCTCTTAGCAAAATTCATATTTCTATTAATATTTGATACTTAATAAATCCGGAACAAATTGGTAAAGTATGATATGACAGTAGGATCTTAAAGTGACTTTTCCACTTAAGGTCCAATAGTTTCATAATAGAAGTGGTTCCCTCTAAAGGTTATTTTGGGACTTAGTTCACCTTCATTCAGTTTTATAACGTATCTTTTGGAATTGACTCTGAAAATTATTACAGTCACACTTTCAGAGGAGTAATTTTTCTTCTGATTTACACTGAATGAGCGAACATTAGCTAGCTCTTCAAGTTCGGGTCTTAATTATTCTCTTGTTTGACCTTTGCCTGTAACATTTGGTTTGAGTTGTGTGCTTCTCTTTGACTTTAAGATTCAGCCACTGGCAGGAGCCTTATTTAATCTTTCTATTGAGCTGTTTCATCTCCTTGAATAGGACATAAACCCATTCATCAACCTATCTTTCATATGGGCATGCTGTTCTGGAATACTATTAAGATTGAGTGCATTATGGCAGGGTGCATTCTATTTAAAAAGCAATGTAATATGTTTCAGTGTGATTAAGAACAAGGGTTTTACAAGTGCAGTATATAGTAAAATCAGAACACTCGAGGGTTTTTTACATAATGTGCTATGCCTAATGTGCAAACAGTTGGTTTAATTTTTTACTTTAGCTTTTTAAAAGCATGGTGTTTCTCATAAATGCTGCCAGTATGTTCTGATGTTTCATCCCTTAATACTTGAGCTGATATGGTACTATCACTAAATTATATCAATTTCCCGAGGAATCAAATTTCTAGTTTGATTTATACAGGTAAAACAGGGTCTCACTCAGTAGATTTAATCGGACTTCATAATCAGAATGGAAACAAGAAAATGAAAATCTAATTTATAGAATTTTTTGTGTGTGTGTGGGCAGCCTCTATTAAAGAAATTCAGTATTTATTTATTTACTGGCCTAATAAAAATTAAATTCTCTTCTAAAAAGCACTTACCGTGAAACATTTTTAAAAATTCAAGTGTGATTCTGAATCTTTGTTTTGTTTCTGTTATTTTGTTTTGTCCCAATTTCCTGACTGTGTTATAGCAGATGTGGTATTTTAGCTGATAGTTGTTTTATGCTTAAATGAAGATCCTAAAAAACAAAATGCATTTGCCTTCAACTTAGAAGTGGCACGTATGACTTGTCTTTGGAATAACAGAATTGTAGATCTAGAAGCTGCCTCTGGGGTGAGTGGTGAAAGGGACTCTCCAAAGGTCAGATGGCAAATTTGTGGTAGAAATGGAGCCAGGACCACGTCTCTTGATTCCTTGCTAATTTATCTGTTACTACCCCACAGGACTCAAACTCAGATTGCATTTCTATTTTCTGTTGGTTTGTTTTATTGCAGTATTTCAGTTACTGCTTTATAATACATAACCTTGGAAACTTTATTTACAGCTTTTTCATAATATGCGCTAGTTTGGGCTTCATGAGTTTGAAGGTGGGCTGACTTTGTGAACCACCGGCTAGTGCTTTTAGTGGTGGGTTGAGCCAAAAGAATTCCAAAGTGAAGAATATTTTACTTTTTCATATATCCCTGTCAAGAATCCCTAAGGCCAAAAATAAAACCAGATAGAAGAATGCTTAATTAAACTGAGGGTAAGTATGTAAATTTAAATCTGTTCTTTGGACAGATTTGGGGGAAAGTTCAAAAGAAGTTCTCTAATGCTTATGGTTTGTGTTTGACTACTGTTAGATTAGTAGATGATTTCTAGTTTCCAGAAAGTGTTCTCAAGCTTTATAGGGATTATCTCATTTATGCCTTTAGCGTGGTGGATGACCTCTTAAAGCTTAATGAATGGTATGATATAGGTAATAGCATTAGCTCCATTTTATAACCGAGAGAATAGGATGTATTATGCCAGTGTCCAAGGTGGGATTTGAACCAAGGGGTTCTCAAAACCCCTGGCTCTCGACCTCTAAGCTCTTCTGCTTCCACATTACACATAATTTCCTGTCAGAAAATGACGCCTACCACTAAACTGAAGTTTTCAAGGGGCTTTGCTTTAAGTTAGCAAACATTTTTACACTTCCCACGGTAAACCTGAGAATTCCATGTACTTGAGAATTCTCACACTTATATTTGGGATACAGTAGTAATTTCTGGGATCATCTTAACTTGCAGCCTCTTTTTCCTCCTCTTTCTTCATATTCAGTCTTAATTTCTGCACTTCCCCTTTTCCTTGGCTTATTTGGAGCAATAGTCAGTGTGCCTTGGGCATTATTTGGATACCTTCATTGCTATTCTTAAAAGAGTAAGTGATTCTCTGTTATTCCCAAATAAGAGTAAAGCTGCTAGCTAGCCCTTGGCTCCTAAATTCTTTACCAATGTCCTGTTTCTTTACCTTCCTCTTAGAAAACTTGTTTCCTTGGTATTGTATCTCGAGATTGAAAAGAACCACGAAGAAGTACCTACTTCAGTTACCCATTCAGTGGAAAGTTTCCCTCATACTCCTGCTTGGACTATAATCTTTTCCTAGAATCATTACTACTCATTAAAAATTTCTTCCTCCTTTTGACAATATCATACCTGCTTTCTTTTTTTTCTTTTGGCTGCACCTCGCAGGATCTTAGTTACCCGACCAGGGATCAAACCTGGGCCACAGCAGTGAAAGAGCAGAGTCCTAACCACTGGACCGCCAGGGAACTCCCCAGACCTGCTTTCTTTAACCACACAACAATGAAACCCAATGACTGACTCCCTCTTTGCTTCTCCCTGGTTTGTTCCCTAAGCTTTTCAGTTTGTGAGTTCCCACCTATAATATTGACTATTAATGGTTTTTGTGTTTGTTCTGATTTCTCTTTCTTTTATATTTGTACTATTTCCCCCTATTAAATAATTCCTGGAATTCAGAGGCCATGAGAGGTACCATGCAATTAGCACTGCATTTGATAATCGGAGGGTATTTTGTAACATTTGACCCCATAAGAAGAGTAGCAGCTGGTTTTCTCCTCTTGCTCCCTGTCTCTGTTTAGCTCAAAGACATACCAGAGGGCTTCCCTGGTGGCGCAGTGGTTGAGAGTCCGCCTGCCGATGCAGGGGACACGGGTTTGTGCCCCGGTCCGGGAAGATCCCACATGCCGCGGAGCGGCTGGGCCCGTGAGCCGTGGCCACTGAGCCTGCGCGTCCGGAGCCTGTGCTCTGCAGCGGGAGGGGCCACAACAGTGAGAGGCCCGCATACCGCAACAAACAAACAAACAAACAAAAAGACATACCAGAACTGCAAATCTCAGCGAGAAATCAGTGTAGCTCACTTTTATAGTCAGGACAGACAGAAAACAGTAGATCACTTCTGTGTTCAGCAGGTGCAAGCAAAAAATCATACTCTGTGAAAGTAGATTTACTTTAATGATACAGTTAAATTTTTATAATGTACTTTTGAGCAGTGGTGTCAGACTTTATTTTAGCAGTGGCTTACTTTTTTTTTTTCACATAATCTGAAGGGACCCTAATCCTGTATCTAAAACTCAGGATTGGTCCTTAGGCTATTTACATTTTCATTGTTTGGGGCAAGCACCCTATTGCTTTTGTAAAAGCAATACACACTGCTGGGGTGTAGGGTTTTCTGGAACACAGTCTGAAAACCCTTGCTTTAGGAGAGTGGAGAGACAGAATTTTCCTTGGTTTATTTGGGAAGATTGAAAGATTGTCAGACTGAACAGGAACCACATTCTTGTATGCACTATGTCTAAACAGTTGCCATCATATCAGTATCACCCTCATTCTGTCTTCAGTTGGAATATCTAATGGAGCTTAAATCAATTAGAATACTTAGGATAGGCTATCTCTGTGCCACAATGCCAAACAGAAAAAACGAAGTAGAGTCCACACGATGTTGAAAAGGAATCTTATTTTTAGCTCTTTCTCTAAAGTTAGAACAGTTTTGATCCCTTCCCTGGAAGCATTTTTTCCCCCCTACTGAAAAGGGAATAAAGCAAAAATTGAGAAGGGAAAAATTGGATCATTGACCTTTTTTTGCATGATTATCTTTTGATGTTCCTGTGAAGTTAGTTTGAGGTGATCTTTTAGGCTATTGTATTTTTTTTCAAATTCAATAGAAAATGAGTCTTAACTTTAATTGATTATATTTACTTATTTTATAACACATTGCCACTTCTGTCACCCTAATGCAGTTGATAGCTCTCTTGTGTGTAACACCAGTTCGTAATCCTCTACATTGAATACTTAAAGGGCGAGTATTAAAAATTGCATGCTATGCAAGAAGAGGTGGGTGTACCACATTTAAAAGTGGCTCTTACACATTGTGCACTTACTAAAAGAAGAAAATTAAGCTGAAAAATATCCCTTTAATATGAAGTGCTTGAGGAAATCGTAACCTCTGTATTCTAATATTTTGAGTGTTATCACTTTTGTATTCTTCCTTTCCTCCTTGACCCACGTAGTTTTTTCCCTTGCAACACTGTTTCCCTCCCCTTGAGTAGGTAGCTTTACAATTGTGATCTTTCTTTTTCTCAAATTGCACTTAAAATCCACTTCTTTTGGGGGGTTGACGTTCCTTAGTCCAGATGCTTCCTTCTGTACTGTGTTTAGGAACTCTATTTCAAGGGACATACTTAAAAAAAAATCTCTTATTTAAGATTAGGTTATACAATTCCCAAGAATTATATCTACCTAAAAAACCTTCATGATGAAGAATCATAACGAAGATTTTGTAAGTAGATGCAAAGTGTTTTCTTGGGAGTTTGTAGCATTGGGAGAATTTAAGATTTGAGAAATGAGATTGTGAGGTCATAAGAGCCAAACCTATGTGAGTGTTAAATGGTGAATTCAGGATGGGAGAAAATGTTCAGGAAGGAGGAAGTAGCCTTCACCTCAGCTAGAGAGGAAAATCCGGGTAAGGGGCTAAGCAGCCCTGGAGGCAGGTATAAAGGCAGGCTTTCTTTCGGTTGTTTACACATCTGTCTCTGTAAGCAACATAAATAGCACTTTTTTCCTGCCTGGCCAACACATACCCTGCTCCTTTTTTATTTTGAGGTCTCAGCTTAAATGTCACCTTCTCAGGGAGGGTGTATTCATCTAAAAAGTAAAGAGGAACTCTCCCATTTCCCTCATGTCAGCCTGCTGTATTTTCATCGTAGCACTTAATAGTTTCTCGATATTTTCTTGTACGCGTATTCTTTCTTCTCTCCTCCTCACCCTCCCTGCCTCCTAACAGTGGACATAAGGTTAATAAGTGCAGGGGCCATGTCAGCTGTGTTTATCGCTCTATCTCATGTCCCTAGAATAGAACCTGCACTTAGAGGACAGTGTCTTTGGCTAGACTGTCATCTGCTTGAGAGCAAGATTCCACCTTATCTTTGTAGCCCTATGATTATATAGTGCCTGTTGAATTGAATTAATTAGGGTAATATTATTGAGAAGATAGGATCATTTTATAAATGAAGACATTATATTCCCTTTTTTCCTCTAAACAAAAAGCAGTATCAGTCTTAGTGATAGCAGGGCCAAGTGTAAAACCTGGGATAAAACTGGGTAAAACTTTGATGCCAGAGGACTATCCCAAGGGTTGTTGACTTCTGCTATTCCGGAAATCATGAGGGGATTATTTTAGGAAGTGAGATTCTTCAATGGCTCTTTATATATTTGATTAAGTAATGAAAAGCAGTATTAGTTTCAGATGTACAACATAGTGATTCAGAACTTTTATAGATTATACTCCATTTAAAGTTATTACAAAATATTGGCTATATTCCCTGTGCTATACAATATCTCCTTATAGCTTCTATGCATACATTTATTTTTTTTTTTTTTTTGTGGTACGTGGGCCTCTCACTGTTGTGGCCTCTCCCATTGCGGAGCACAGGCTCGGGACGCGCAGGCTCAGCGGCCATGGCTCACGGACCCAGCCGCTCCGCGGCAGGTAGGATCCTCCCGGACCGGGGCACGAACCCTCGCTCTCTGCATCGGCAGGCGGACTCTCAACCACTGCGCCACCAGGGAAGCCCCATACATTTATTTTATACATAGCAGTTTGTACCTCTTAATCCCATACCCTTATCAAGCCCCTTCCCCCTTTTCTCTCCCCACTGGTAACCACAGGTTTGTTCTCTGTATCTGTGAGTCTGTTTCTGTTTTGTTATATTCATTCGTTTTCTATTTTAGATTCCACATATAGGTGATAACATACAGTATTTGTCTTTCTCTGACTTATTTCAGCAAGCATAATACCCTCCAGGTCCATCCATGTTGCTGCAAATAGCAAAGTTTCATTCTTTTTTATGGCTGAGTAGTATTCCAGTATATATATATGCCACATCTTCTTTATCCATTCATCTGTTGTTGGACACTCAGGCTGCTTCCATATCTTGGCTATTGTAAATAATGCTGCTGTGAACATTGGTGTGCATGTATCTTTTCCAATTAGTGGTTTTGTTTTCTTTGGATATATACCTAGGGTTGGAATTGCTGGATCATATGGTAGTTCTATTTTCAGTTTTTTGAGGAACCTGCATACTGTTTTCCACAGTGGCTGCACCAGTTTACATTCCCACCAACAGTTCTGATGACCAATTTTTTTGATGTAGTAGTACACACTGAAATGAAGATGCTCCTGCCAAATATTGGAAGGATCTTAGTTATTTCCCTAGAAGACCATTTTCCATGTAGCTAACATTGCTTTTCCAGATGGACTTAATGAAATACGGTATTCTGAAAAATATTTTGCCCAAGGTTTAACTGTAAAAGTGGTGGTCTCGGGCTTCCCTGATGGCGCAGTGGTTGAGAGTCAGCCTGACGATGCAGGGGACATGGGTTCGTGCCCTGGTCCGGGAAGATCCCACGTGCCGCGGAGCGGCTGGGCCCGTGAGCCGTGGCCACTGAGCCTGCGCGTCCGGAGCCTGTGCTCCGCAACGGGAGAGGCCACAACAGTGAGAGGCCCGCGTACCGCAAAAAAAAAAAAAAAAAAAAAAAAAGGGGTGGTCTCCTTAAGATAGAAATATTAAGATTTTTCAATTTAATAATTTTCAATAAAAATTTAGGTCTGTCTCTAAGTTGAACTTTCTCTGAAGATACAATTTTACTCTTTCTTATCAGATTAGCCCGGTATGTATTTCCACTAGGCCAATCATTTGAAGCAATGCTGTATACTGAGTTACACTGAGGGAACTTGGGACAGGTTGGTGGTAGTGCTATGAATTTTAGTGCAAGATGTAAGCTTGAAGACTTATATTTAATATTTCCTGACAGTTTGTAATGTTATATAGTTTTGGGCACTCCCTGTATTTTGTTGACTTATTTGTATGTGTTCCTTGAAGAAATGATTATGAAGGTGGTCTTATTTTAATATCATGGTTATATTTTCTCCAGATGAAATGTATTGACTTAACCTCAGCTAGATGAGCTAGTGACGCAACTCCTTCTAAAACTGAAAACGTGCATACATGTAAAAAAAAATCCTCTCTTTTTCCCCACTGCCTGGAGAGAGAGCCATGGATATTCTGAGTCTATATATAAAGATTCCAAATTACTAACCAATGAAGTCATTTTTATGTATCATCATCAAGATTTCTAACATAGCCAATTTGGAGTCTTGAACTCTTATTCCAAATCTAGGAGTTTAGTGTAACATTCAAAATTAATGATTCCTCTTTTATATGTTTTACATTTTTACCCTCCCTGAGTTTCGATGTGAGTTTCTGAGTGTGTATGGTATGAGTTCGCTATAGAAGTATAAACTTTATCCATATTATCTGTTTTTTTATTCATCATTTTCAGTGTTTCTTCTTATACTGACTGTTCCACTATGCTGTTACTTTCCTAATGCCTTTTGCTCATACTTTCTGTTTGCCACCCAGGCATTTCTTGTCAGCTGCCAGGCTTGCTCCATCTCTTCCTTTGAGGTCATACTAAAATTACGTTTCATTGATTCTACTCAATTTCATAAAGGGTGGGCTGTGTTCAGAGATGGAAAGAGTCCTGAGATACAACCTTAGCCCTTGGAAAGCACAGATTTAATCTAGGGTGAGGATGGGGCTTGATAGTAGCATATATATTAGGATTTGCTAATAGGATCAGTGAGAAAAAAGGTTGAACCCAGAAGAGGGACAGTGCCATTTTTGTTTTGGAGTATTGACAGAAGGCTCTCCCGAGGAGGTCTGTTTGAGTTGGTCCTTAAATGGTGAATCCTGAGGAGGTAGACATGTGTTTTACATCTGCCTAGTTAGCTAACTGTATCTGGTTTGTTTCTTTGTAACTTCATGAAAGTTACTTAGACAGTTATCTTGTGTGGCCACAGTTCTTTATTGCATAGGAAACAATTAGATTTTCACAATTGAATTTGAATTTTTAAAAAAGTCAACAAGGTGAAAACAACTCAACAATACAATTCAAAAATTGTGCGATGTTATCTTTAATCCTTTTTCAGGGAAATGAGGAAGTGACACAAAGGGGGAAAGCATTTTTTGTTATTTGGAAATACCTGTTTTGAAATGGGCTGAATAGAAGCAATGGCAGAATCTCTGTGTGTGTGTGTGATGTGTGTGTGTGTGTGTGGTGTGTGCGCGTGCATGTGTGAGCTTATAAAAACAAAAATAAAATCCAACTGTTGATTTTTGTTCTTTTCAAGATGTCAGGAGTGTAAAGGCTGGGCCATGTTCGGTGGCAGGGTGATGCCCAGACTGCTAGATGTTAGTCTTTGGACTTCCAGACGCACAGAACAGGGGCAGCAAGACGGCCATGTAGTACCCTGCTTCACTTTTCTTAGGGGCTCTGATGTGGTGGAACTGAAGCAGGAAGAGAAGGAGTCCAAAATGCTGAAGCTAGAAGGGACATTGGGCACAGAGCCATGGTAATAACCAGTCTGTATATATAGAGAGTTTCGTGTGGGAGGGCTCTGCACTGTAAATAAAGTAAAAGCAATAATTATCAATGGGCAACTGGGCCATGTCCTTATCAAAAGTATTCAGATGTGTGTAAAGTCTAGTGTCTAAGCAAATAGACTGGAGAGAGGCTCTGGAGAGGAATCTGCCAGCTATTTTCCTAAGGATTTGGGAAAAAGCTGTTGCCTAATGATATTTTCTAAAGCTTATTACATGATGGTCTTGTGGATCTGGAGGAGTTTGTTCTTTTCTTTCTTTTTCTTGTTTTTTGTTTTTGGTGCTAAAAATTAGATATTTTAATAAATTAAGTTTACTTATTGTATATATAACATTATATAAGCACAAATTCGTTTATTCATGTAAGGAGCATTTATTTCTTTGTATCAAGCATAGCTATTTTTCAAGCCTTTTTCTCCTAGAGGATTAATATTAAAAATCTCAGGTAATAAGTAAGGATTTGACGTATTCCAGGCTAACCAAATCATGGCTTTTTTTCCTTTTCATGTGTTTTTCTTCTTTTTGTATATTTTCCACTCAACTTAAAAATTAAATAGATTAATGGTCAATGTATATAGTTAACATCATTCTAAATACTATGTATATGGGTTTATATTGTGCCTATTATTTTGAAAAGCTATTTTAGCGGGGGAAAAAAAGCCCAACTACTCATTATTTATGAAAACTTTGGTCTGTTCCTCTCAGGCCTAAATTCTGGGTGTTGTTTGTGGGTAGATCTGCATGGAGTTTTGAAAATGTCTTCTAGTTCGAGCCTTGGAGTACATGAGTAGTAATGTGCAGAAGGAGAGGAAAAGGGAAATGTTATTTATGGCTCTATAGTGTTAGTTTCAAAATGATGTTGGAGATCTTCTGGCCCAATTTGTTAACTCAATTTCTTAAAATTTGGCACTATAGAATTAGAACCAGTCCCACATTAGATACTCAGCTTTCAAGAGACTACTTCTCTGTGGCAACACTTTCTATCACCTCTACCAATTTTTAAAAGATTATTTTGCTTGTAGGGAGTTTGGAGAAGAATTTGACTGGCTAATGTCAAATCATTGCTGCTTGTAGAAAGCAACTTCTTTAGCAACGGTAGATCAGTGAAGAGTGGCATGAATCCTTTTTTTTTTAAATTGAAGTATAGTTGATTCACAGTGTTGTGTTAATTTCTGTTGTACAGCAAAGTGATTCAGTTATACATATACATACATTGTTTTTTATATTCTTTTCCATTATGGTTTATCACAGGATACTGAACATAGTTCCCTGTGCTATACAGTAGGACCTTGTTGTTTATCCATCCTATATATACTAGTTTGCATCTGCTAACCACAAACTCAAGAGTGGCATGAATCTTTAAGAAATCTTTAAGAAATTCAATTCGGTGCTCAGATAATAATGGTGAGGTTGCTGACCTCAAGTCGCTCAGTCTAGTGAGGAGTCTGAGAGGTGGTAACGTTATCAGGCTGCCTGATAAGTGCAACAAGAGAAGCTTGGAAGAGGAACAGAGAGACGTTCTGAGAGAGCCAACATCTCAGAATTTTGGCTGGATTTTGACAGGAATAAGAGTTCCCAGTGATTTCTACTGAATTAATGTGCATAGTTTAAAGAATGAATATGAGTCCTCCCATTTTATTGTCACCTAAAAAAATGTGATGGCTTCCTATAGATGGGTATCCCTTCAGTAACTTATGACATTTGGCCTTTTATTACATAGATCTTAATAGATCCTTAAGGTTAGAAACTCATGTTAATGATTCTGATTATAAAACAGTCGAATAAATAAACTACTTCTCCTAATTTGACCTTTTTTCAGATTAGAACTGTAAGTTTGTATTTGCATTGCTACTGCTTTTCTGTCGTGTTTATTGTGAATAAAATGTTTCTATTGTTTGCTTCTAATTGAGAACTCAGGGTGCTCAACAGACGTTATTTATGAAAATACTGCATTTAAAAATAATTGAGGTATGAGTTGGTAAACAGTTTCTTATAAAACTAGACTTCTTTGGAATAGTAATACATAACAGATCATTTCCTTTAAAGGGTGGGGAAAAAATTTAAGACCTTCAACTATAAGATGTGCTCACTAACAGCTGTTTTCTATAATAGGAGCATTTTGCATGCAGAATAGAGAAAATGAACTGTACAAAAGGGTGTATAGAGGAACAGCTACAACTTCTCTGGCATGTACAGCAGCCCACAGAATAAACTTCCTTCGAATGGCATTGGCATGATTAATCCCAAGCAACCTGGACACTGAAACTGCTGTTCTGAAAAGGGGCTCTGCAGCCTGGAAATGTCATGGATGTAATGCTATCTTTCTAGCTAGGGTGGGGTGCTCATGCATTTAGTGGCACTCTGCTCAGTGTTCAGGGTATTTGAATATTCATGATAGGTTGGCAGGTGGTCAATGGATGCAGGGCTGAAGCCACTCTGAGTCCTTTTGCTTTTTCATTTTTTATTAGAGAAACTTGTAAGGTCAGGTGAGATGCCTCATTCATCATCATTTACTTCTTCTGATGTCAGTTTGGGGAAATTTTCCTAAGGTGGGCTACAGGAGACTGCCAAGTGTTAAAATCCTGTCTTCAGTATACCTCTTTGTAATCATATTTGTATTCATAGAGTGTCTAACCAATTTTCAAGTACATCATCATCATCCTCTGCATTAAAAATGCCTCAGACTTGTATTTCCCCACATATATAATCTTCTTGAGTCTTGATAGCCATGCTTACAATGTGTAGATGGTGTTCTCTCTTTTAAAGGGAATGGGGGCTTCCCTGGTGGCACAGTGGTTAAGAATCCACCTGCCAGTGCAGGGTGCCCTGGTCCGGGAAGATCCCACATGCCACGGAGTAACTAAGCCCGTGTGCCACAACTACTGGAGCCTGTGAGCCACAACTGTTGAGCCCGTATGCCACGACTACTGAGGCCCGCACACCTAGAGCCCGTGCTCTGCAGCAAGAGAAGCCACCGCTCGCCGCAACTGGAGAAAGCCCACGTGCAGTCACGAAGACCCAACGCAGCCAAAAATTAAAAATAAATTAAAAAATAAAGGGAATAGAACTAGAGAGCTGTCTAGAGAATCCTTAGTCCAGGGCTGTGGAACTGAGTCTTCTAATCCAAATCCAGGGCTCTGTACTTGTTTTCTCCTTTCTATTTTCATCCGAAAGGTTTACATGACAATTGGGTATTTACAGGTTAGATTTCCTGCCTTACTTCTGTCACTTCTTGATGTGTTCCAGGACCTATCCTGTGTCTTTTACATACATCACCTTGTTTAGTTCTCACACTGTCCAGGCAAGGCACCTGAGGTTCAGAAAACTGGAGTAACTTTCCAGAGGTAGCCTGGCTAGTTCGAGGTGGATTCCGGATTGACACCCAGGTGTGCGTGAGCCCTTGACACTCCTTATGTTCCTGAGTAAATGTTTCTGTCCTTATGAATTGGGAGATTGGGATTGACATATATACACTATTGATACTATGTATAAAATAGATAACTAATGAGAACCTACTCTATAGCCCAGGGAACTCTGCTCAATGCTCTGTGGTGACCTAAATGGGAAGGAAATCCAAAAAAAGAGGGGATATATGTATACGTATAGCTGATTCACTTTGCTGTACAGCAGAAACTAACACAACATTGTAAAGCAATTATACTCCAATAAAAATTAATTTAAAAAAGTTTCTGTCCTTGGGGAGTGAAAGGGAATTAGAGATGAGGTTCCTGAATATATGATAATAAGGAAGTCTGTTAAGTGTCAAATCAGTGATTCAGACAGTTCTTTGGGAGGGTAAAAGGAGAAGAGAGAATAGTACTCTGTGGTCTGGAAAGGCTTTGTGAAGAAATTGAGATTTGAACTAGCAGAGGATACTAAGAGTAGCATCAAAGTGCGATGGAAGGAAAGAGGGCAGAGCATAGGTGGGAAATACTGGGCATGTTTTGGGGGAATTGATGCAATTGAATGAAGCATAGGAGGATTGGTGGGTGGCAAAAGGAGGAAGGGTTTAAAAGGCAGACTGGAGCCCTGCTGAAGTGGACTTGGGCTACCAGGTTATGTGCTATGTGGTATATGGCCTTGATGTTCAACATGTACATTTTTAATTCTTTGTGATACTTACTACCAGAATGCAGTCTTAACTAGAATAGCTCAGTTGGCTTGCAACTGGTTTTGATTTAATGGAAATTTTAGTGGGGTGAAATCATATTTAGCTTCTTAGGGCATCTCTCTCATTTCCCAAGAGCTTGCCTAAATAGTCTTGTCTAAATAAGTCTTTCTTCATAAGAATACAAAAGCCTTATTGTTTCTTATGTATTCTTATGGTGTGAATAGATTTGAAGTGTTTGTATGTATTGCAGTATTTCAGTAAGTATTCCTTTGGGGGGTAATGGGGGATAATGAGTCTTAATGAACACCAATAACATTGGGAGACACTGGGTTTGGGATTTTTCTAAGGAAGGAGGGTGGTCCTGCCACCTTTTGGTACGGAAATTAGGATATCTCAGAGAACTGAGGGGTTTAGGGTAGAGTGATGTCCATCAAAGACTAGACATAGATAATATGTTTGCTAGGTAACTTATAGTTGTTTTCAAGCTTTCAGTCACAAGGTGCTGTCCTCAGTTTCCCTAAAGTGTTAGAGCAGGGTGATAACCACTAAAGTCCAGTCATTCATGACCATGGTTGACTGTGATGGACTATCCCCCATCAAGATTTGAATAAATAACTTATGTATTTGATTTACATAGGGATATTATTATTGTAGATTCTGAACAAGAAGTAAAGAACAAATCAGAGAGTTAGCTGGGGCTTGGCAAAGGGCTGTGAAAATTGAGAATGATGTAGGTGGTAGGATGGGATTTTTTTTTCTTGTTTTTAAAGGAAAGAAGAATGTCTTTTTGCCTATTAATCTCATCTCACTTTTTTTCTTTTTTTAATGTTGCAGTGTGCAAAGATCCACCTTACAAAGTAGAAGAATCTGGGTATGCTGGTTTCATTTTGCCAATTGAGGTTTATTTTAAAAACAAGGTATGTAATCTTTACTCATTAATCTTTCAGTAGAAGATCCTTCATTAACCAAATGATGTTTAAAATAGTTTTGATTCATAAGCGCTTCTATCACTAGTTGATTTTAAAATAAAAGTTAAAATTTGTCTTCTAGGAATTTTGGCTATTGTTGTCCTTAATTAAAGAGGAAGTGGCTAGAGAAAGATAATTTCAGTTCTGTGAAGTCAGATTATATGAAATTCATTAAATGTTTCTTTTAAGAGAAGAGTGATTACCTTTTGAAAAAGAAGATTAATATATGTTTGTACAATAGAAAAGAGAAATTACGGCTTTTCAGTGAAATGATCCTTTTCTCATTTTCATAATTCTAGAATTTGTGACTTACAAAGAATAATCTCTCCTTTATCTTTATCTGATACACACATGTGACACATATATATACAATTATATCAGCAAGTAGATATTATGGATTCTACTGGATTTTAAAAATTTCAGCAGTGCATATATGGCAAAACACACAGACTATATTATATTGGACAAATTGCTCAACCTCTGTGGGGCTCACTATCCTCATTTATAAAATGGGGATAGGATATGTGTATCTACCTCATAAGGTGGCTAGGAGGATTAGATTAAATAAAGCTATGCAGGATTTTTAGAATAATGCTTCATATGTAAGTAAGCACTTAGTAAATGCTAGCTGTTACTTTTAATCACCCTGTTTCTTCCTTTTATTCCAAGGTAATCATAGTTCCTGAAACCTGCCCCAAAGTGAGATAATTCACATTTTTCTTTTTAAAGGAACTGAGCAATTAGAATGTTGTGTTATCCAAGCCAGTGCTCCGTAAAGTCTGGTCCTTGGACCAGAAGCATCAGCATCACCCAAGAGCTGGTTGGAAATGAGATTCTGAGGCTCTATCCCAGATCAGAATCTCTGGGATGGGGCTTAGGAGTCTGCATATTTACTGGCCTTCCAGGTGAAGAAACACCACAAAATATGAGAACTCCTGATAAGCCACTCTTTAGTGACCAGTATCTTCCACTGGAACAGTGTCCCACTGACTTTTTCTTTTTCTTTTTTTCTTTTTAATTGAAGTATAGTTGATTTACAGTATTGTGTTCCACTGGCTTTTTCAATGTATAGAAGGCCCAGTCTTCAATTCAGTAAAAATCTCTTTGTGATTAAGAGATAATTAACTTTTAAATAAGCTATAATGAAACTATCCTCAAAAGTTGGAATGTGAAAAAAATAGGGATAAATTTTATTTTTCATATTTCTTGTTTTTTTCAAGCTGGTCTCCTCATGTGCCACATTCCTGCTCCATGGCCTTCCTACACACATGATATCCCTGTTAATTATTTTTTCTTTATATTTATATTTTGGGTACATATTTGGTGGTAACCTATTTCTGTGTAGTTAAATAGCTGAGTGCTTACTTTGTCCGTGGCAGTTTGCTGAGCCCTTTACATATGTTGCTTTGTTTAGTAGGTTTATAAGAACTTTTGTGAGGTTATTATTCCTATTCTACAGGAAGGGAAACTGAGTCATGGAAAGATTACCTGGCTTGTCCAAGGCCACACAGTTGGAAAGTGTTAAAACCAGATTCTTGATCTAGATCTTTCTCTCCACTGGCAATTCTCTTGACTTCTGTGTCTTCGAAGCAGTAACTCTTTGCCAGAATAATGATTACCTTCCTCAGTAGTAACACCACTGAAATGTTCACGTGTTTTTCATCATATCAGAATTTGTTGAGATGCATTTATGTCTGTTCATATGATATGCTTTCATATTTGATGTATGGATTTGTTTTTTCTCATGTCAAGATTTCCCGTAAGAAATTAGTTTTTACCTTTCTTTTTTTTATTAAAAAAATTGAGATATAACTTACACACCATAAAGTTCATCCTTTAAAAATGTACAGCTCTGTGGGTTTTAGTGTATTGTGCAACCATCACCACTATTTAGTTCTAGGACATTTTCATCACCCCATAAAGAAACCTTGTACCTATCAGCAATCACTCCTCATTCCTTACTCCCCCAGCCCCTGGGGTTAATCTATTCCCTTTCTCTATGTAATATCCTATTCTGGCCAATTCTTATCAATGAATTCATACAATATGTGGCCTTTTGTGTCTGGCTTCTTTCATTTAGTAGGTTTTCAAGGTTTATCCATGTTATAGGATGTACCATACTTATTCCTTTTTATAACTGAATGCTATTCCACTGTATAAATAACGGCACATTTTTGCTTATATTTGTATTCATAATTTGATGGACATTTGACTTGTTTCCATCTTTGCCCTATGAATAATGCTGCTACGAACATTCATATACAAGTTTTTGTGTGGACATATGTTTTCAAGTCTCCTGGTTATATACCTAGATGGAGTTGTTGGGTCGTGTGGTAACTCTGTGTTTAATTTAACTTTTTAAAGAACTGCCAAACTGTTTTCCAAAATGACTGTACTATTTTACTTTCCTACCAGCAAGGTATGAAGGTACACTGAAGGCTTCAGTTTGGAAATAATGCTGCAATAAAGTATCTTCTCTCCTACTTTCTGTTTAACTTTTCTGGTCACTTTTACAAGCTCTCATTTCTTCAGAGAAATATATTTTCTGAACTGCTCAATTCCCTCCTTTACAGAAATAACTGGAATCTCCTCATCCACCAGATTTAAAAAGAAAGTAAATGAAGGATGAAGAGGCTGCAAGTAATGTGTGCACACGTGCGCACACACAAATACAGTCGTCTTGGTACTTTGGGTAGTAATTCTTAGGACTGAAAGACATATTATTTATTCACTTTGTGAGGAATTTTTAGTTTCTTAAAATATGAAAGAAGAAAGATGCACCTGAGATGGAAAACAGTTATTCCTTTGGGGCCATTGTAAAATAGACATTCAGCTGACCACTGTGTAGTAGATACTCTGTTTAGTGTCCAGATTAGCTGATTTTTATTTTCTAGTTTTAGATTTGCTTTAAGATTTTATACATAATAATTATTGCTTTTTTCACAGGTGCACAATGAAACATATTTCAGTGTTTGTAATACGAAAAAGTAGTATACACCTAATTGTAGCGACGTGGATCAATTACTGGTGGGTTAATAATACACAAAATGCTATATAGCAATTAATGTAGCAAGATGGATAAGTCTCAGAAACAAAAATGATGATTATATGATTATATGGTTATGATATCACTTACGTATGGTTTTATAAACCACTGAAGCCAAGAATAAATGAGGTGATGGAGACACACAAGAGCATGAATTGAAAGGACAGCACAGGAACTAACGGGCATGGCTTACCGGGGAAGGAGGGATGGAGAAGCTCATCTTTACAAAATTTTATTTCTTTAAAGAAAAACGTAAACTACCATGGTGAAAGTGTTAACATCTCTTTAAACTCAGTGGAAAATGTATGGGTGTAGTATTTCAAGTACTTTATGTTCTTAATTTTTTAATTATAATTATTGCTCTGTCATCTCTTTTTAATTTATCTTCTTAGGGTGTCTTAGAAACCAAATTTTTGCTATCTTCCATTCTGGATCTCCATCCTACTGAAATGATCCATGTGTGGAAATTTAATAGGTCTAGGCTGTTGCTCCAGAATGTTCATTTCATTTCTTCTGAGTGTATATCATTTTATTTATCCCTGGAGTTTACTCAACTCTGTCTCGTAGAAAGAACATCCATTATAATAATGGTTTATGAAAAAGTATTATTTCAAGTTTGCATAGGAGATGAGAGAAAGCAGCAAAAAGACCTCCATCTGATGTTGGAAGGGGCCTACTACTGCATATTCAGTGTATAATATCACCCCGCCCTTGGTCCCATCTCCATCCTTGTACTTTTCCTGCTTACAATAAGCTTGTCTTCAGTTTTGCTCACTTATTTGAGAGGTCAGAGTCAAGAGGGGTGGTGGAGTGTCAGTGCTTCTTATGAGTTCGTGTTTGTTTATTCTCTTATTTTGTGTTTGTATTCAACAAAACAAGCCTATCCATGAGAATCATGTGTGTTTCAGAAACTAAACCAACAGGCCCACTGAAACATAATTGACTGTAGCACTTCAGGTTTGAAAGGATCCCATGCTTCTCTCTTTCATTCTGTCCTCAGAAAAGTACACGAGTGAATGTCAAGGACTGAAGCAGACTGAGAGGGATAATTTGATATTGCCAAAACCAGGTTTCCACCCTCTAGGAAATGTATCAGCTTTATACGGAGAATAAATACAGGCTTCCTTGTTTGAACTTTGAAGAAGAATCTTTCCTGTGGAGCATAAGTTGACATTATATTGATGTCAGCCCTCTAAGAAAGATATTCAGTTGGTCAGACCACAAATTTATGGGTACTTTTTACTTTCTATAAAAAAAAAACTTCAAAAGAAAATCACACTCGGGATTCATACAAAGATTGTCACTTTCTGTGGTTCTTGGCCTTAGTTTTACTGAAAAGTAATTTTTTTTTTGGTTTTAAACTGGTGTGAACTGTAAAGTGTTGTTACTACCTCACTCTTTTTCTGCTGGTAATTATTATATTCATCAATGTATTTTTCTCTTTAAAAAAGTATGCTGGAGTATACTCCTAGTAAAAGTGAATGGAATAAAACTTAGGAGTTACTCCTTTCACTTCATTTAATCAATGTTAACTATTTGGTATAGCCTTTCCAGATTTTCCCCCCATGCATTTGCATGGATAAAAAGTATGTCTATATAGAGATTGGCAAGGGCGTAATATATCATATTTTAATATTTTTTCTGTGACTTGCCTTTAATTCACTTAGCGATATGCCTTTCCGAGTCAGTTTTTAAAAATATCTGCATAGTATTCCATGGTAATGATATACTTACATGCAGATCATCCCTGTTTTTTTTGCTATTATAAACAATGCTACTATGAACATTTTATTTTACATCTGTATCTGTCTATATATCTTTGCACACATATTTGAATATTTCTGTGGAAGAGATTCTTAGTAGTAGAATTACTGGGTTAAACATTGCATGCATTTAGTATGTTGATAGATATTGCCAGTGTGTTTTCCCAAAGGCTTTACCAATTTACACTCCCAACTGTAAGGTAGAAAATGGCCCTTCTTATTTTTTAAATTAATTCTAAGGTTGTATTGACTATTTTACAATTTGGAGGAAAGGCAGATAAGTAATAAAAATGGTTGTGATCATTACATTAATAAAGGAATGCTGTAACAGGGACGTCTAATTCAGATGGGGTTGGGAGGGTTAGGAAGACTTTTCAGAGGAGTTCATGCTTCAGCTAGGTCTTGAATGATGAGTTTGCACTAACCAGGTAAAGGATGGAAGTATGCTGGGAGGGGAGGCATTTTAGACAATGGGGAATACGACATGTGAAAGGCAAAATGAATGAGATAATATGAAGCACTGGGGAGCAGCAAGTGCTTCAACATTGTGGAAGGACAAGGTAGAGTAAGAGAACAAAAGCAATGCAGGAAAGGTATTAAAAGACTGTAATGGTTATTACCAGGAGGTGGGATTTCATCCTGTAGAAAATGAGCCGTTAAAGGCTTTTATATCAATGGGAAGATGTAATCTGATTTTTGTGTCAGAAAGATCACTCTCTTGTCATTGTGGTAGGTAGAAAGGGGTAAGTTTAAAAACAGGGAGGCGACCAGATGAAGAGTGATGAAGGTCTAAGCTAAGGCAGTAGTTATCGTGACTAGAGCAAAGGGCATAGATTTGAGAGTTCCTAAGGAGGAATACTAAACAGAACTCAGAGACCATTTGACTGTGATGAGTAAGGGAGAAGGAAGCGTTAGTGATGACTTTTGTGTATTTTACCCTTGGGAAGCAATTAAGATTTCTGTTTGTCATGATATAGAGTATAGGAGAAAGGACACATGAAGATAACTTCAGTTTAAGATAATGCATGAATTTGCTGTTGCTGCCGGTCACCCCAGTGGAGGTGTGGTTAGACTGGAACACAAGCATATGGCAGTCAAGTGGGAGCTGGGCTGGAGGTAGAGAGGGGAGTCACTGTCATAAAGGAGGAACTAACTCGCTGTGAATGGGCATTGTCTCCCTGGGGAATTTTGCAAAAAGGTAAATGCATTTAAGAGTCAATGAAAAAAGAAGGGAAGCCTGTGAAGAAAACTAAGGAGAAATGCCAGTAAGTGTGAGGAAAACCAGGAGAGAATGGCACCCTGATCAAGGAGAGAAGGAGCAAGTTTTGTGCCAGATTAGTAATAGGAGTGAGAGGTAGTGAGTACATGAGTGGAGACTGTGATCTGGGGAAGTTTGGATGAAGAGGTGAAAACCATGAATTTGTAGTAGGTAATGTCTGCATTCTGACAGTTTCAGGTACTAAGACTTTTTTTTTTAACATCTTTATTGGAGTATAATTGCTTTACAATGGTGTGTTAGTTTCTGCTTTATAACAAAGTGAATCAGCTATATGTAGACATATATCCCCATATCCCCCCCTTGCGTCTCCCTCCCACCCTCCCTATCCCACCCCTCTAGGTGGTCACAAAGCACCCAGCTGATCTCCCTGTGCTATGTGGCTGCTTCCCACTAGCTATCGATTTTACATTTGGTAGTGTATATATGTCCATGCCACTCTCTCACTTCATCCCAGTTTACCCTTCCCCCTCCCCATGTCCTCAAGTCCATTCTCTAGTAGGTCTGCATCTTTATTCCTGTCCTGCCCCAGATTCTTTTTTTTTTTTTAACCTAGCTGGACTTCACTTACCTTTGGTGTCTACATGTACTCCTGAGCCTATAACCTTTCATTTTAAGCTCTCCTTTAGTCTTCCATTTATTTATTTATTTATTTATTTATTTTTTTGCGGTACGCGGGCCTCTCATTGTTGTGGCCTCTCCCGTTGCAGAGCACAGGCTCCGGATGCGCAGGCCCAGCAGCCATGGCTCACGGGCCCAGCCGCTCTGCGGCATGTGGGATCCTCCCGGACCGGGGCACGAACCCGTGTCCCCTGCATCGGCAGGTGGACTCTCAACCACTGCGCCACCAGGGAAGCCCCTGCCCCAGATTCTTCATGACATTTTCTTTTTCTTTTTTTTTTTAGATTCCATATATATGTGTTAGCATCCGGTATTTATTTTTCTCTTTCTGACTTACTTCACTCTGTATGACAGACTCTAGGTCCATCCACCTCACTACAAATAACTCAATTTTGTTTCTTTTTATGGCTGAGTAATATTCCGTTGTATATATGTGCCACACCTTCTTTATCCATTCATCTGTTGATGGACACTTAGGTTGCTTCCATGACCTGGCTATTGTAAATAGAGCTGCAGTGAACATTGTGGTACATGACTCTTTTTGAATTATGGTTTTCTCAGGCTGTATGTCCAGTAGTGGGATTGCTGGGTCGTATGGTAGTTCTGTTTTTAGTTTTTTAAGGAATCTCCACACTGTTCTCCATAGTGGCTGTATCAATTTACATTCCCACCAACAGTGCAAGAGGGTTCCCTTTTCTCCACACGCTCAGTGCTAAGACTTTTTAGTCAAAAGAACTGAGTTCAGATCACTTTGTTTCATCATGTGTTAGTAATATAACAAATTCTTTTTTAAAAAAGGAAAAACATTGTTTTATTTGACTATGTAATTTTAGAAAATACTGTGTTTTAAAAAAACCATAAACACCTCATACATTGCAGGTGGGATTTTAAAATGGTGCAGCCACTCTGGAAAACAGTAAGGCATTTCCTAAAAATGTTCAACACATATTTACCTTATGACCCAGAAATTCCACTCCTAGGTGTATAGCCAAGAGAAATGGAAATGTATGTCCATACAAAAACTTGTACACAAATGTTCATAGCAGCATTATTCACAATAGCCCAAAATGGAAATAACCCACATTTCTATTTATTGACAAATGTATAACCAAAACCTGGTATACCCATATAATAGATTATTATTTGGCCATATAAAGGAACTGACACATGCTACAGCATGGATGAACCTCAAAACCATCATGCTGAATATAAGAAGCCAGTCACAAAAGAGCACACATTGTGTATGTATTTTATGTATATTCATGTATTTATATGAAATGTTGAGAATAGGCAACTCCATAGAAGCAGAAGTAGATTAGTGATGCCAGGGGGTGTGGGATCTGTTGGACCACTAATGAGTTTGAGATATCTTTCTGGAGTAATGAAAATGTCCCGAAATTAGAATGTGGTGATGGTTTTATAACTCTGTGAATGTACTAAAAACCACAAAATATTATACTCTAAATGGGTGAATTTTATGGTATGTGAATTACTTCTCAGTAAAGCTATTATTAAAAAAACATAAATAGTTTTTATCAAAAACACGTAAAATGGCAAAGCTAATGACAAATGAAAAAAGTAACACTCCACAGAGATGGTTAATATCTATAATACACAGGGAGTTTTTATATAAAGTAATAAATTCTAAGTGCTTTAATTTCCTCATCTGCCAAACAGAGCTGACAACTGACCCAAAGGAGAGCTATGAGAATTAAATGAGATAAATGTTAAATACATAATATTGTTATTATTATCCTCAGTATTCATTTCCCCTTGGATGCCTGAGAATCTGTCTGTAGAGAGGTTTAGATGTTTAGCCAGCTAAAGTAATGGCTGGAGAGTAGAACTCGAGTATCATGGAATTATAATTACTGTGTTCTCTTGGATATGGTGCTGTTTTGTCCACCAGGAAAATGCCGTATTTTCATTCATTTCCCAGACATTTATTGCATTGCTACTATGCATGGGGCACTAAACTAGTTGTTGAGGGTACAGTGAGGACTCAACCATTATTCCTGCTTTCAAAGATCTTATGATTTAGCAGGGTAAAGGGAGATAATAAGACAGTTATTCTAAGGTGTTTCAAGGATAAGAGAGAGAGGCACACAGAACAGAGGAGAGGCAGTTGGGAGTGGAGTTCAAGGAAGGCTTCTCCCAAATAAAACCTGAATGGAGAAGGATGAGTAGAAGTTATCCAGGTAAAGCAGAAGGTGGAGGAATGGAGGTCGGCAGTGGAGGTAGTAATGTAAAGCAAGGGTGAAACCCAAAGTTAATGTAGAATGAGTAAACTCTGGGAGCAACCAACCACAAAGTGTGGCTGGATCACCAGATGGGTGGAAGGGGTGTGGTGAGACATGGAACCAAGAGCTAGATTGTGAAAATCCTATGTGGCATTTAGGTGAGCTCAGATTTTGATTCTAATGGCATTGGGAACTTGTGAAATTTTAATCAAGGAGTGAAAATGGGTATATTTTTGTTTCATATGGACAGTTTTGAGGCCTGAATGAAGAAGAAAGTGATCATCTATCCTGAAGTAGGAAGAACTACTAGAAGAAGGAGTTTATAGTAGTTTGAGCAATGAGTAAGAGCATGGAAGTATGGGTTAGATGGCTTGTTCAAGAAGTATTTAAAAGACAAAATGTCAGCTGTTGATGATGGGTGTAGGCCCATAGAGTGGGAAGGGGAAGGAGTGGCTTTGGGGGTGTCTTAGGTTTCCAGTTGGGTGGCGGTGTTGGTGGTGTCATATCACTTGAGAGACTGCAAGAAAGATGATGATTTTATTCTTTTTGGTTTTCCTCTAAGACAAGAAACTAATTTTTCAGATGTTTCCATTTTGCTTTGTAGACAGTTCCATGGTGACTTTTTTCCCAGTACTTCCCCTTCTTTGACACTGTAGCTGTTAGATGTCTGGGTCTCTTTTCTTTCTTTTTCTTTTTTTTGAATGAATTTTTCTTGGCATATAGTTGCTTTACACTATTGTGTTGGTTTCTACTAACTAGAAAGGGAATCAGCTATACGTATACATATCTCCCCTCTTTTTTTTTTTGGATTTCCTTCCCATTTAGGTCACCACAGAGCGTCGAGTAGAGTTCCCCATGCTGTAGTCTGAGTCTTTTCTGATCCTTATCAGGAGTAAACCTTTGCTTTCCAAATTTCTATTTATACCTAAGTCTCTGTTTTCCTTCTTATTTTTTTAACCTCTAGGAAGAACCTAAGAAGGTTCGTTTTGATTATGACTTATTCCTGCATCTTGAAGGCCATCCACCAGTGAATCACCTCCGCTGTGAAAAACTTACCTTCAACAACCCCACAGAGGAGTTCAGAAGAAAGTTGCTGAAGGCAGGAGGGGTACGTGATGCTTGGCTTGTGAAAAGCCTTCCCATAGAAAGCTAGTTGCTAGTGTGTCAAGAAGTTCAATAATGTTTTGAGAGAGGTAAAAAAAATGAAGCACCTTAATGACCACACTGTGGACTCATGGTTTGAGAAGAAGAGGTAATTAAACAATACTTTAATTAGGTATGAGTCTGAAATTACATTGTTGGTTAGAACAGCCTTATAGTCTATGCAGTTCAACTTTATTTCAACAACAATCTAAAACCAAACTATCCTCAATTAAGAAAAGAACAATGCCTTAACTGTGTTATATCAGTGTACAGAACAATTTTTAAGTTGAAAGTTACATCAAAAATTATATGAAAATGAGTTATTATCCAAATTTTCTTGGTCAAAATGAATAGAAAAGGTGTACTCATTCAAATTACTTGTTTGGGTCATTTAAAAACACATTTTTGTTTGTTTGAATTGTGTGTAGGTAATAGATGGATTTTTCTTTTTAAGATAATGATAATATAGTGCCCGGGTGAATTGGCTAGGATGGGGAAAGATTTTTAAGTGGAATTTCTCACAAACATATGGGATGTTTGCTTGCGGTTTGTACAGACAAACACTGTTGATGGGTCAGAATCTACTTTACATTGGATACTACTAGGATCATCAGCTTCTATTGAATACTTCAGATGAACTTCCTGTGTCATCTTATATGGGCAGTTCAGACCCCATAATATGTTGTAGTGTGTTCTTTTCTTTTTTTTTTAGTTATACATTTTTTTTCCTTTTTTTTTTTTTTTGCAGTGCATTCTTTACTCTAAGATTTCCTTCACTTAGTTTTACTGGAAGGTTTTTGATAGTTTTTCATCTACGAGCTTATCATTATATGTAAGCATGTGTAGATCATAACTTCTCAAGATGCCTCATTTCACTGATAAACTCTACCTGAGGGCTTTGTAGGGGAGAATTGAATTTTATATAGCACAGAAGCCCTTTCCCTTTATGGGGATATGAATAACCACTTTGAGAACCTCAGGAAAGCTGTGGACCCTCTCATAAGAAAACCACCCATATATATATAATTGTGTAAACATTTTGGGTTATATGTAACCCCTGGAGTCCATTTTTTTGGGATCTGTTTTGCCAAGCTCCTATTCTCTCAGCTGAATTATTGATACTAATATGCATTTAAAGTGTTACAGGTACTTTTACCACATTTCATTCCACATTATACTGTATGTCGGTAGATTATGGGTTAAATAGGTATTGATGGGCCAGCTTTGGAGATGAATGACCGTTTGTATTTGTAGTATGTTATGGGGAAATGCATCTTCGTGAAGAACTGGGCTTTTGTAATACAACTCATTTTAAAGGTAGGGATTTATTATATGTTTATTAAGGAATTTTTTTAAACAAACCCTATTCGATTCTTTTATAGTTATCTAGAGCACAGTGTGGGTGCTACTTATCTATGGCTATGCCCTTAAAAATGAGCCTGTCCATTTTAAATCCTAATCATTCCCATTACGTTTCTTTTTATGAGGGTGGCATTTTATGCCTCTGATTATTCCTCTTGGGTATGAAGTTAGGTAGGTAATTGGAGCATGTGAATTATGGAGCTTGAGTACATCAGGCTTCTGATAAGGGTCATCGGAAAAAGTAAATATGACACAAGAACTTTTTAAAACATCCACTTAGTCCCAGAGTACTCAAAAGTTGTTTGTGAGCCAGAGAAGAGGTTACAGGTCAGTGATAATGTGGCAGAGTGCAGCACTGCATCCTGATAAGGTCTCTAGTAGATTTCTGTCTTTTTCTCCACTCAGCCTTTATCTCAGAATTATCCTCCTTGACTTCTAACTTTCCTTCTTTGTGTTTCTTTAAGTGCTATTTGAAGCCTGCGTGTTTTTTCCCTGTTAGATTTAGATTGTGTCTTGACAACTCTAAAATAATAAGTTGAAATGTGAAATATTCGAGCACACCAGTTATTTGACATAAGTTCCTTAAGTGACTGATTCTAGTAAATTTTGTAGTAAAATTTAAAAATTCATTCGAAATACTAGTAATCCCATAGATTCTGTCCATTTTGCATGGGAGGATTAAAATAGTCTTTTATGGAAATGGGAGAATCTGAACTAATAAACATTTTTTGTCTTACCAAGATTTTTGGATATAGTACCTTATGTTTAACATTTTAACATTTATCATTGTTAATGCAACCTATCATGGTGTTACTAACAGCAATTTTGATTTTATTAGAAATCTTTTTTTTCTCAGCTTTTATGGAGATACCACTGACATATAACTTAAGGTTACAACATGTTGATTTGGTACACTTGTATGTTGCAAAATCATTATCGCCATAACGTTAGCTAACGCCTGCATCACATCACATAATTACCATTTCTCTTTTGTGATGAGAACATTTAAGACTTACTCTTTTAGCCAAATTTCAAGTATATAATTCACTATTATTAACTGTAATCACCATGCTGTACATCAGATCCCCAGAACCTATTCATCTTATAACTGGAAGTTTGTGCTCTTTGACCCACACCTCTCCTTCTCTCCCACCCCCCAGCCCTTGGTAACTACCAGTCTAGCCTCTGTCTTTATGAGTTTAACTTTTTCAGACTGCACATATAAGTGATATCATACAGTTTGTCTGACTCATTTCACTTAGCCTAATGTCCTCAAGGTTCATCCATGTTGTTGTAAATGGCAGGGTGTCCTTCCTTCTCATGGCTGAATAATATTCCATCATACACACACACACACACACACACACACACACACATCTCCACATCTTCTTTATCCATTCATCTGTTGATGGACACTTATGTTGTTTCCATAGCTTGGCTATTGTGAATAATGCTGCAGTGAACCTGAGAGTGCAGATACATCTTCAGTATCCTGTTTTAATGTCCTTTGGATATATACCCAGAAGTGTGATTGCTGGATCATATGTAGCTCTATTTTTAATTTTTTGAGGAATGTCCATATTGTTTTCCATAGTGGCTGCACTGTGGAATTTACAATCCTGCCAGCAGTGCACAAGGGTTCCCTTTTCTCCACATTCTTGCCAATATTTACCATCTGTTGTCTTCTTGAGGATAGCCATTGTAACAGGTGTGAGGTAATAGCTTATTTTGATTTGCATTTTTTGATGATTAGTGATGTCAAGTACTTTTTCGTATACCTGTTGGCCCTCTGTATATCTTCTTTGGAAAAATATCTATTCAGATTCTCTTCCCATTTTAAAATCATATTGTTTGGGGTTTTTTGGTATGAGTTCTTTATATATTTTGGATATTAATCTCTTACCACATATATGATTTGCAAATATATTCTCCCATTCTGTAGGTTGCCTTTTCATTTTGTTGATGGTTTCCTTTGCTGTGTAGAAGCTTTTCAGTTTGATGTAGTTCCACTTGTTTATTTTTGCTTTTGTCACTTTTGCTTCTGATGTCTATTAGAGATCTTCTGTTCATGACTATGTCTCTCCATATAACCTTTTTTTTTTGACTGGGTTTTGGAGTGAAAAGGGGGTGCTTTTGCTTCTTATACTTAAACATTACATATGTGACATAGAGGTATATGTTCTATTTTTAAAGGAAAAATTTGATCCCTTCTTCATAAGTACTGTGTGAAATCATTATGTACAGCTTGAGGCATGAGTAGGGTAAACTTACCATTTTGGCTGTGGTTCCTTCTCTTTCACTTTTTTCTTTGAAACCAAAAGTACATAGCACTATTAAAAGTAGAACTTGGCTTTTCAAGAGATCAGAAAGGTTGTTTTTAGAGCTGGCAGCATCTTAGAAAAATGCTTTTCAGCTCTCAGAAGAAAATGATTCCAAAGAATGTTTTGCCAGAAGAATCTTGAAAAATTGCAGATTTTTTTCTATTTCATAGCCTATAAGTCTATAGCTATATGACAACTTTTTTTTGGTCAATAACATTCTCTTCTTTTCACTCTTTTTTTTTTTTTTAACGTTGTAACTCTATTCTAAATACTATCAGAGAAATCTTGGTGTGCTTCCGTCTTGGAAGAAATGTACCCTGTGTTCTTCTCTTGAATAGCTCCCTAAAATTAAGGTTATTTTTGCTTTCAAAGAAAAGAGTAAGTCTTTTGTGGGGAGGGCATTTTTGGATTTAAGCATTATTTTCTGAGAATATTGAAATACAGAATGAGTTCGTTTACAAGACCCTGAAGGTAGTTCTCTCTAAATGAGGGATGTCATTGGAACTTGCTAGGGAAACTGTAGATTTGGTTTACAAGCTAGCTCCTCTCAGGGCTATGTAAGAAAAAGAGGATAGGGGTCAGAAAATGGGAAATAATAACCTGAGAACTGGGAGGAGATGCCTTTGTTTTGAGGTCTTATTTTCTTCTTTGGTTGGTAGGAGAGGTAGAGGACAGTGAGCAGTAAACTTCTGAGTGCAGGACTTGATGTCATCTATTTATACTTGAGTTTTAAGCAGAAGGACCAAATGTATCCCACTGAGAAGCACCTCTCACTTTCACTGCGATATTTCTATTCTTTTTTTTAAAATGAACTGTTGAATCCCTGTAGAAGGATTTTCAAATATGCTCTTTATGATGTCAGGATTTTTTTAAAGGGTTATGATCACCATAGATGATTTTCTGTTTACTTGACCACCTTCTTAATAGCTGGAATTCAGTCCTACTGACAAAATGCAGACGGATTTGACATCCATTACTTTTGATCGAAAGAGGATGAGTTTTTCTTTTGGGTGTTGGCAAAGCAATGATACAGAGTTTGTCGTATAACTGAAACTTGTCATTTTACTAATTCGTCTCTCCGAATTTTCTTTTGGGAGGGCGTATGATACAATAAGAAATATTTTGAAATCAGGCAGATTTAAATTAAAACCTCATCTCTGTCATCTTCTAGCTGAATTACCCTGGAAAAATGTTTACATTCTTTTGAATCTCAGTTTATCATCTGTGAAATGGACAAGACATTGTTTTCTTCATTGGGAATGTGTAGCCATGTGTAGCCATAGTAGATACCCTGTCCCTTGATTCCTTTTCCTTTGATTGCTGGTTTAGAAAATCAGAGTCCTATCCATTTTTATATCAAGCACTTAAAAGTACAGTGGAAAAGGTTTGTTATTTAGTGTAAGCTACTCTAGTTTATTCACAGGAGTATGTGTTTAGCACCGGTTAGTGTGACCAGCACATTGATGGACACATGTTTTGTTTAAAGGGAATTGGCCCATTGTATCTTTTTTTTTTTGAATTTTATTTTATTTATTTTTTATACAGAAGGTTTTATTAGTTATCTGTTTTATACATATTAGTGTATATAGCCCATTGTATCTTTCTTCAAGGAATTTACATTCTGGCTGTTAGTATTTTGCTTGTATAAACTGAAATACAGGTCTGTTTGGAATATCATTTTCTTAAGATGTCCGTTTTCATTAGAAAAATTAGGTGTTCTTCCCATTGTTCTTACTCCTAAATTTCTAGCAGATTAAAAGCTTCTCAGAGCCCTAAGAAGATTTCCTAAGTAGTATGTTCAGCAAGTATATATGTTCATCCTTGTGCGTCTATGAAGAAAGCACAAAAGGGGCAATCATCTTTGGAGAATTGAGTTTGTTTTACAGCTGCTCCCTTTTTTTGGCCTGGAAATCAAGTGGTCTGCTTTGGTTCTGTTGTTCTTTATAGGATGGTGGTAGGGTGTTGGTGGGCTTTCTTTTTTTCTTTTTCTTTTTTTCTTTCCTCAATTAGACAGGGCAAAGTCTAAACGTGTTGTTCAGTCTATTTCTGAATCACTGGCCAGCAGTTAATTTTGAGGACTGAAAATTAAAACTAACCACAGCAGTTGTTAGAACTAGGGTTTCTATAGGCAGAAATCCAATTCTGTTCAGACACCACCTGTTTCAATAGGACATTTCAGACGCCCATTTGGCAAGATTTGCTGGAGAAGACATGGGGAACATGCTTTCAGTCTGTGTTAAGTCTGCAGCATAATGCAGTCCTGTTTCTCAAAGTGACAGTTGCATTTATATCTGATATGTTTTTGCAAGGAATAAATTGGAATCTTTCTGAAGCACTACTTATTGTGAAGTAGAAATCAGATCCACCGTGGACCCCCCAACAAAGGGTTTTGGTTACTAAAGGGCCAAAGGGATCTTACGATAAGGAGCTTTCACTAATGCAGCCATGTCAAGCCATCTGAACGTAGCATTTTATCGCAGGGTTCTGGAATGAATCTTGTGTAGGATGGTTTAGTATTTCCTTTTGTAGGGGAGTTCAGAACACTTTGAATTTCTAAACAGTACAGATCACATTCTCTTCCTCTCAAATTTTAATTTTTTTGAATAGGTAAATACACATCCAATGCAAAATGACATATAGTGAGCCTTTCTTCAGGCCACCAATTATGCTATAGTGAATAACCTTTTGTATAGTTATTTGTGCACATGGATGAGTGTATCTGTAGGATAAATTCCTGGGAGTAAAATCGTGGCTCCAAGGCAAAGTGGAATTTAAATTTTGATAGACATTTACAGATTGCCTGCCAAGGATGTTATGCTACTCTATGCTTGCATCAACAATGTGTAAGAGTGCCTATTTCTCCACCACAGTGATTCATTAAACATCTTTCTGCCAATCTGATGAGTGAAAAAATATCTCATTTTTAATTCACATTTCTCTTATGAGTGATGATGAGCATCTTTTCATATGTTTAAAACCATTTTCATTTCCTTTCAAATACCACATTTTAATGTATTTTAAATTGGAAATATTCTAAATGTTTTGGTTCAACTTAAATTTATGAATACTCATCCCACATACTTACATTTGGAAATGTTACAAAAAGATACGGAAGCCTCTTTAACCAAGGTCTGTATTTTCAGGCATTCTTCAACGTGTAACAAATTATGTTCTTAGGAACTGATTTATCAAGACTTTGGCTTCTAAAAATATGTGGCTTTTGTGGCAAACTCATTTTTACAGTGCCCAGAGATGGATAACTGGCTGCTTATTTTAAAAAATAAGAAAAGAAAATAATACATAGAAAATTATTTTAGTGGCTGTTACTGGACAGCTTCACTGGGTTTTTGCATATTTGTTTGGGGACAAGTGTGCCTTTCTCTTACTTTTCGATATATATCATCCTGTAAACGTCTGCCTCAAAAGATAAAAGGATGCTGCTGTTTTCACCAGCACTGATAAAAGGTGATTTATTTAAATAAATGTAAGATCAAGCAGGCAGCCTCCTCTGTTCGGTTGTTTCTCAGAGTTGAGGTCAATTTTATGTCATATTTGGTATTTTCTTCTTTCTGTTTCTTTGGCTCCTGCCCCCCACCAAAAGTCTGTAAAATTAAATCATGAAAGTAGAACATACATATAAATGATAACTAGAATGTCCAAGTTATGAGATCAATTATAAAGTATGATCATGATAGTATAAGTTATGTCACTCAACATACTTAGTGGTTAATTTATGGTTTAACGTCTTCTGAAAATCACATAATTTGTTTGAAGGACAGTTAAAGACTTTTGAAAATATGCACCAAAAACATCTCTGGTATAAATCTTCCTGCCTTCATTTGTTCCTTTCTTCCCGATTACCTGTTTACCTTTTCAGTAAGGAGGGGAAAAATAGGAGCACACTTTTTCACTCAGTCCAAAGCTCAGATATTTTTTACTGCATGAGTTGAGCAAAGGCTAAATGAAAAAGAAATGAAACAGGTAGATTATTCCTAGAGTGTGGAATAGGAGAAGCTCTGTCAAGTGTTTAAGCTGTCAGTGTTGGATGGTATGCCATGCTGCTTTCTGTCGACCTCTCAGTAGTAGCAGTTTAGCTGCCCATGGTAGGAACCTTAGTTTAGTCTTGAAAGGAAATGCTGTAACATCTGAAAGAAAACCATCACATAACCCCGCCTCTAGCTCCTGTTTCTAATGCACAAAAAAGCCAAGAAAATAAGAAATGAACAGAAAGGGGGAAAAAATTGGAGAATTTCAAATTAAAAAATGAACAATTCTTTCTCTTTTTAAATACAAAAATACTGTACTTGAAAACTGTTGGTTCACTTTCTCCCTTCTTGGCTCAGGTCGTTCTTTATGCCCTTGTTTCAAAGCTGCATTGAAAGTTTATCTAATGTATCCTAGTCTGTTCCCAGACTTCTAAAATGGTAAAGGAGTTGCTGTGTTGATTGTCCCCACTGGATATTTTTTGGGTTCATATTCTATAATATTAAAGAAAAACAATTTGGGGCTAGGGAGTAGGAAAGGGGAAGGGAAACTACTACGATTAACACTTTATTTTCTAAGTTTTTTTTGTTCTGTAAGTTATAAGAAAACTTGGCAGTGATCAGGATCTGTAGGTAGCAGTTTAGAAAATAAGTGTCTGAAACTCTTAGAATAGATACTTGTTTCATTTTAGAGGAGTGAGGACAAATGGTAGGTGGTTTAATATAATACCCTTTATTCCACAAGGGACATGGCCATGGTATGATATAAAGAATGTTTGATTTGAAATCTGAAGGCACAAATTCAATTCTTGGATCTGCTGCTAATTTACCTAGGGCTTTAGGTTGGTATAAATCTGAATTATCCCCTTCCTTACACCTGAGATTATTAAATAAAATGTGGTACATAGTTAAGCAGTCAGCAAATAATTGCTTTATTCACTGACACGACCTCTTTTTTCTATAGGTTTTTATTATGCTTTGTTTGTTACCTAGAAAGGTGAAAGTGAAAGATTTCCATTTCAAGACTTTGACATAATAATGGTGTTCTGCTAGAAACAACATGTTTTTGCCTCAAGAAGGAATCTGTTTTTTTTAACAGATTTTAAAATAAATATGTGCTAACTTTAGAACAATGTAGACTTTCTAGAAAAGCAAAAAAGAAGAAACTGTTTATAATCCCTCTAGTGATTGTAACTACTATATTTTATATTGTATTTTTCATGTAGATAAGATCCCACAAAATGTTTGTATTTTGCACTTAATATGGTAAACATGAATTGCATAAGTTTTAAACTACATGACTTACTTTATTTTTGTTCTTTAAAAACATGTCCCCACACTTCAAAAGATTGATGTAAAAATTGTGGTTGTTTATTGAGAAGTTACCAGTAATGTGTTCTATGTTTTTTGTTTGTTACTTTTTTCTCCTTAGGCTCTCAGCTTCTCACAAAGTTACTGGCTTAAGGCCTAAATGCTATACATGAAATTAGGAACAAAAGAAATGTTTTTCACAAATTTGAGGTTGTTTCTTCTTTTTTTAAATTATTTATTTATTTATTTTATTTTTGGCTGTGTCGGGTCTTAGTTGCGATGTGCGGGCTTCTCTCTAGTTGTGGTGTGCGGGCTCAATGGTTGCAGCGTGTGGGCTTAGCTGCCCCCCAGCATATGTGGGATCTTAGTTCCCCAACCAGGGATTGAACCCGTGTCCCCTTAACCACTGGACCATCAGAAAAGTCCCTGAGGTTGTTTCTTAACGGTTCTGACAATACAGAAGTATGATGGTCTAGTTTTTTTTGTTGTTGTTGTTGTTGTTTTACAACGGGATGGGCCATATTAGATCTGTTATCTGGAAAAATTTATATTTTAATATAGATTATCATAGGTGAAGATTTGGTAACTTGTCTTTGTAAATGTCATTTTTGCCTTTCTTACCGTTGTAGGGTAGATTGGGGACCTGTGAGTAATATGAAATGGTTAAATATAAAAAGTCTTCATTAATGGAAACATTGAGTAAAATAAGGATGCCTTATCCATAAAACAAACTGGTTCATTCAACTACAGTTTGAGTAAAAATAGAATATAATAAAAATCTGGTTAACCTTGCAAATTTGAGTCTTAACATGAACTCTTGGTGACTCAAGAGATGGATTTGAGTGGGTTATAGAGACAAAAGTCTGCCCATACGGTGTCCTTGGTCTTTGGGCAAACTAGAAATAAGTGCCTCCACCTCTGTGTGCCCCTTGAAACGCGAGCCTGGGGAACATGGCATGGCTAGTGTGAGCATAGCTGGATCTCATCTAGTTCTTATCCCCTTGGCCAAGCATCCTTGTACAGTGCACCATCTGGACAATCATCTGCAGTTGTGGCACTATTTATAGGTCCAGACAAAAAAGTGATTTTGATGTTAAAACAAAACTGTCTTGCCTAAGATATTCTGGACAGGAATGATTTATTATTTCTAGGGAAATAATAAATAAAACTTTCTTGAAAATTTGTTCTCCAGTTTTGAGTAGCCATGTCCTTTCAAGGTTTAGCCTGGCCTCTTGTTCTGTTTTAAACACAGGGAACAAGAGGACTTTGGGATCAGACCACTGTGCTAAACCAGGGGTTTCAAATGTCAGTGACTAAGAGACCAGGCTAACCCTTTGAAAGGACAAGGCTACACAAACTGGAAGACCAGCTGAATAATGTGGCCCTTGCTATTGTGAATTTCACACAATGGGTGGTGATTTATTATTTTTTTAGAGTAATGATGAAGTAAAGTAGACTTTTCCTTTTTGATAATTTTGAGCTCTGAGTGCTTTGGTAAAGAGAGCATCAATGTGCTCCAGATTAGGGTTCCTCTAGATCTTAACAGTGACTGTTAATAAGAATGCCTTCCACTTTGTTCCAGTTTTAAGATGCACTTTTTACCTGATTTGACTCTTGACATAGGGCCCTGGGCTAGGGCTGGAACTAGTTCTTGAGTCTTCTTTCCCTTATGTCCCTTCTGTATTTTTTTCTTCCTAGATTTCTGTTCCTCCTCTTGATAAAGAAGGGCTTCATTTCTTATGTCCATCATAACCTCTGCCAGGGTCGTTTCTTGGGCTTCTCTTCTTCTCTATGTATACTGTCCCCTGGCATGATCTTATCTGAATCCTGTTCTTCCATCTTTTTTATTCTTCTCCTGAAGGGATTTTTGTGGTTTATATACATGCTCCCAATTTTGGCTTCAGTTCTTTTCTCTTTTTTAATTGAAAAAACATGTTACAGTTAAATCTTTATTCTGATTTACCTTTCTTAAATGAAAATGCATTGAAGTTAAAGATGTATGTGTCTCTGGGAATTCCCTGGCGGTCCAGTGGTTAGGACTCCATGCTTCCACTGCAGGGGCCATGATCCCTGGTTGGGGAACTAAGATCCAGCAAGCAGCGAGGCGTTGTCAAAAAAAAAAAAAAAAAAAAGTGCCTCTGAATTACAGAGCAACACAGGAGGTGAATGTCTCACAGGCACAAAGATAAATGCCGCCCTTGATTAATCAGCCCTGAAGGCAATAATAAAACTATATGGATTGTTGTGATAGGTGGTAGCTTTCTCACTGGTTTTCTTTTTTTTCTTTTTTTCCACATCTTTATTGGAGTGTAAATGCTTTACAATGTTGTGTTAGTTTCTGCTGTACAACAAAGTGAATCAACTATATGTATACGTATATGCCCATATCCCCTCTGTCTTGAGCCTCCCTCCCACCCTCCCTAACCCACCCCTCTAGGTGGTCAGAAAGCATCAAGTTGATCTCCTTGTGCTATGCAGCTGCTTCCCACTAGCCGTCCATTTTACATTTGGTAGTGTATAGATGTCAGTGCTACTCTCTCACTTCGTCCCAGTTTCCCCTTCCCCGCCCCCCCGGTGCCCTCAAGTCCATTCTCTATGTCTGCGTCTTTATTCCTGCCCTTCCACTAGGTTCATCAGTACCACTTTTTAAAAGTCGTATATATGCGTTAGCATACGGTATTTGTTTTTCTCTTTCTGACTTACTTCACTCTGTATGACAGATTGTAGGTCCATCCACCTCACTACAAATAACTCAATTTCGTTCCTTTTTATGGCTGAGTAATATTCCATTGAATATATGTGCCACATCTTCTTTAGCCATTCATGTGTTGATGGACATTTAGGTTGCTTCCATGTCCTGGCTATTGTAAATGGTGCTGCAGTGAACATTGTGGTACATGTATCTTTTTGAATTATGGTTTTCTCAGGGTATATGCCCAGTAGTGGGATTGCTGGGTCATATGGTAGTTCTATTTTTAGTTTTTTAAGGAACCTCCATACTGTTCTCCATAGTGGCTGTATCAATTTACATTCCCACCAGCAGTGCAGGAGGGTTCCCTTTTCTCCATACCCTCTCCAGCATTTATTGTTTGTAGATTTTTTGATGATGGCCATTCTGACTGGTGTGAGGTGATTCCTCATTGTGGTTTTGATTTGCATTTCTCTAATGATTAGTGATGTTGAGCATCTTTTCATGTATTTGTTGGCCATCTGTATGTCTTCTTTGGAGAAATGTCTGTTTAGGTCTTCTGCCCATTTTTGGAACTGCTTGCTTTTCTGAACACCTTATTCTGATTTATTTTGGTGAAGAGAACATAGCACAGCAGTTGAAAGGGCAGACTTTGTTAGGAAAGAGACTTTTTTTTTCCCCAGATGCTGGCACTGGCACTTTGTAACTGTGTAACTTTGGACAAATTACTAATCTCTATTCTCCTGTTTCCTTATTTGTAAAATGAGGAAAACATGCATATACATACAGTTTTATAGTTGAAGAGATTCTTTGATATAATAGGTCAAGCTCCCTGTTTTACAGATGAGTAAACTAAGGAATCAAGTACTGAAATGATTGGCCAACTAAGGGATAGCAGAGTCAGGGTTGTTTGTTGTGCACTGTTCTTCTGTAGTCTTTCTATACAACATAGAGTAATGTTAGTTTTCTTTTGAAAATGGGACTAAAAGAGACAAGGAATTAAAAATAATCAAACCTCCAGGGTGACTTCTCTTAGTTGCCTTCGGGCCACTAGGACAGTCTTGCATGAGTCCCCTTCCTGAAGATGAGCTAGATAAGTTGCCAGAGTAGAGCTGTGTGTTTGCTGCTTGTAGCCAACTTTATCCTTTTGTTTCTTGCTTCATAGACTGAAGTTCTCTGTATTTTTCCTGTTTCTGAAAATCTAGTTTGTGTGAAGAAAATGATAATTAGGAATTTGCTCCTTTTACCACCCAAACTTTCTTAAGCCAGCATCAATTTATCTGTGGGGATTGGTTACATTTTCATTTTCCATAAATTAGAGACAAGCATGATTTTTGGAGTCTTTTTTTTTTTCAGCTGAATAGCAAGGGTATGCATGACTTTAGAAGTGGTTTTTCTTGGCATTAACCAGCATGTGAAAATGGCTATAATAAAGTCAACAAATAACTTTGTAATCTCCCAGGTTTTTGAAAGTAGAGATGCAAATAAGTCATGGGGTAGGAGTGATTCTTTGAGTGCTTAGATATTAAAAGATTTTCTCCTCAGGGTTGGAAAGTTGGCTGGTAATACACTTTATTAGAATCAGCTTACTGAGGCTGGCTTGCCACTTCTTTGGGGAAGCTTCTTTTGACTTCTTGAGATTCTCTCCCTCCCTCCCTCCCTCCCTCTCTCTCTCTCTCTCTCTCTCTCTCTCTCTCTCTCTCACACACACACACACACACACACACACACAACACACACACACAACACACACACACACACACCACAGTCAGGATACATAGGATACATGACCTGAAGATGGTTCAGAGTATTGGAATCTAGGACAGGTAGGACAGGCTTAGGAAATCCAAGATGCCTTTCAAGTCCTAGAAGACTTCTGGCAGAAGATTTTTATCCTTTTGTTTCTTGCTTTATAGTTTGAAATTCCCTGAACAAAACTGATTTCCCTTTCTTCTGAAAATCGAGTTTGAGAGAACCTTCTTAAGTCTTGCTAAGTCTTGTCCTGTCCTTTGTCTTCAGGTACCAACCTGTATATGTGTGTGTGTATTTTTTTTAAGCTCAGCACTTGCCTTGTCCTGAGAAAGTACAAGTACTTTAAAAAATATTAATGGGCCACACTTAATGCCAGATGCTGGGTATACAGTGAATGAACACTGGATTTTTTTTCTTTCTTTCTTTCTTTCTTTCTACCAAACTCCACTCTTGGTCAGTTTTCAGGGGATAATAGTCTCATCTTCTCAGAGGACTAAAATAACCCAGCTCAGTTTCTTAAAAAAAAGAAAAAAAGAAAGAAAAAAAAAAAAAAAACAAAGAGAAATTTCTAGCTGTTAGTCCAGGCTGCCCTGCTGTGCTTTTAGGAGAAAAAGCTGCAGTACTTTGAGGCATTCACTTCTTTTACTGGGGTGCCAGAAACTTTTTTTTACTGGACCCCATCCCCTCTTACTCCACGCAAGCTCTGTGGGCTTCTGAAGACCAAGGATGGCAAAAACAAACGTTTTCTCATTTGGCCTTTTGTGTACATCTGTTAGATGGTCAAAGTAAATGTATATAAAATTGTTTTGTTTCTACAACAGATTCTACCAGGTGAGCAGATTTTCCCAAATAAGCCATAGATAAGTTGTTTCCAAATACATCTTTGAATTTATATTGCAAATTTATAGTCTTTTTCTTCAACAGAAACAATTGGTTTTAATTGAGAGGAGATGAACTAAGACTTCAGATCACGTGTGTTTTTTGTTTGTTTTCTTTGTTTCTGTGTGTGGTATAAAAATGCAACCTCATTTGGCATTTTTGAAAGCAAACTACTGCCTCTTCTGATATTAGGAAAGCCTTGATTTAGCCGACAAATCTAACTTGTTATTAGAAAGCCTTAGTTCTTTTTGGAATGGTATTTAGATTCCACTTCGAAGAATATGGTGCAGTTTAGCTCTTCTTAGCATGATATGGGTCCTTGGAGAGAGAACCAAGTGGAGCAAATTGAACAGACTGAGGTTGCTTCTTGGACACCCTCGGATTTTGATGTCCTTCCCAGGGTCCCTTAGTCTACTGGGCACAGATTGCGACCTGGGGCTCTTCTGAATACTTGTATGTACTTTACAATTTTTTTGTTATTTTGAAATAATCTCAAACTTATAGAAAAGTTACTAGTACACCGAGATTTTCTTTCCTGAACCATTTGAGAGTAAGTTGCTAACATGATGTTCCACCATCCCTGAATACTTTAGTGTTTCTTTTCTGCAAACAAAGACATTCTCTTATTTAAGCGTGGTAATACTGTCAGGAATTAGCATTGATGCATTACCAACCTCTAGTCCTCAGATCCCATTCAAGTTCTGCAGATGGTTCCACTAGTGTCCTTTATTTTTGTACCCAAAGGGTCCTGTCTAAAATCATCTGTAGCATTTGGTTGTCATGTCTCTTAGGTTTCTTCCAACTGAGAATAGTTCCTTGGTGTTTTCTTGACTTTCATGAACTTGAAATTTTTCAGGCCAATTATTTAGTAGATGGCCCTCAATTTGGGTTTGTATGACATTTCCTCATGACCAGATTCAGGTTATGCATCTCTGGCAGGAATATTCCAGAAATGATACTGGGCTCTTCTCATTGCAGCCAGTCACACAATCATGATTTCCATTGTACCCTTCCATGACTACTGCAATATTACTCTGATCACTTGATTCAGATGGTGTCTGCCAGGCTTCTCCACTGCAAATTACTTTTTTTTTCCTCTTTGTAATTAATAAGTATTTTATTGGGAGATAGAGAAAATGTAAATATCCCATTCTTCCTCAAATTTCAGTTTATTCTTTATATATCATCATGGACACATGCATATATATGTTTTTTTTAGTGAGTTATAATCTGTTACATTTGTTTCCATGCTTAAATTGTCCTGATTTGGTCAGTGGAAGCCCCTTTAATCTGGTTTCTGTGTCTTTTTGACATGCTGTGATCAGTCTTTACATACTTCCTGACTTTTTGCTACCAGATGTTCCAGGCTCATTTTGTACTTTCCTTGTCCCGGCCCTGGATTTAGCCATTTCTTGAAGGAGCAAGCTCTTTTTTAGTGGCTCCGAGCCACCGCATGGATGCCCCTCCTCACATCACTGCCCTCTCCTCCCCTGCTGTTGCCTACTTTGCTTGGTCACCAATAGCTCTTGGTGAATTATTATTCAGAATTATTCAGAAAGAGGAAGGGCACATTTTGTTTAGATTTAATCATTTATGTTAGCTCTGTGTGGATGGGGACTATAACATATTTGATCTCGCATCCCCCAAATGCCTGTTATATATAGTAAATGCTCAATAAGTGTATAAACTCACTCAAAGACAAATACTTAACTCTGCATCTATTAGGAGTTGGTCATTATTCCAGGTGCTGGGGGTGGGGGAACACACAGTGAACTAAATTTGAAAAACAAAACGCATACATGTGTGGGAGCCCTGTGAAGGGAAATAGTTCTTTGTGAAGGATGGAAATAATTTTGTGAGGCAGCCGTTTCCCCCATTGTGTTCATCTATATTAATATGTATTCAATGGAAAAAAAGGATTTGACTTTGCACTTTTTAAACTGTAGTTCTTATTAAAATGCATAGACTAAATGTGTCACAGATTTTTTTTAGTCTTGGTAATTTATTTTCTTGTATTACCGTAGCTCTGCTTTTCCCCACCCTGAAGAGAGCTGGTGCCTTGCATATAGCTAACTCAGCTTTTAAATGCAAAATAGAAAATCCTAGTAATGTATTGATAGAAATGTTATATTAGTTAGCTCTACCCTGTAGGTTGTTAGTTTTTTTTAACCTTTAGCCAGAGATACTTCCAGCGAGGAAAGTGATTTTTCTCATTATGTTTTTGGTAATAAGTAATAGAATGTAGAAACAATAAGAATAGATCATAACCTCCTTTCTATTAATAGAGTTAATCATCTATGTTATTTTGTTTAACTCCTATGGGTAGGACCATAATACATAACATATAATCAAACTCTTTCTCTTTTTGAATTATAAAATTAGTCAAGCATTTATTCACTCAAAAGATATTTGATTGCCTATTCTTTGCCAAGTGCCAACCTCACAGAACTCTTAAAGGATTCAGTGAGACAATGTGTATGCTTTGCTCAAAGCAGCTAATAGATAAGTGTCCATTGAATCTGAATGTGAATTTCCCTTACTAAAATCTAGAGGATTCTGACATCAGGTATTATGAGTTTTTCTTAAAAATGTTATGCTATAATTGATACATATGAGGGTTATATGTATTTTATATGTAAATTATAAAACAAACACCATGAATCGACCATTCAACTTAATAATGAGAAATAGATCATTAGTGCCATTCAAATTACCTGTATACAGCTTCCTGGTCCATCGCTTTGTGTTCCCCAGATATAACTATGCTCCTGAATTTTCCTGAGCTTTTAAGTATAGTTTTACCACAAATGTATGTATTCTTATATTTATCCAGCTTTGCTTATTTTGGGTCTTTATGAAAATGGTATAATACTCTATGTAATTTTCTGTGACTTGCTTTATTTACTCAGTACTATGTAAGATTGGTCCTTGTTATTGCATGTTATTGATTTCACTGTGGTATTAGTCCATATGGTATGATTGGTATATCCATTCTCTTATTATCTAGATATCTAGATTACTACTTTTGATTTTGTTTTATTTTTGCTGCTGTGAAGAATGCAGTTATAAACCTTTTTGGGCATGTCTGCAGTACACATATATTAAGAGTTTCTCTAGGGTGGTGGATTTCAAACTTCTATGACTGTGACCCATAGTAAGAAATATGTTTTCCATAATAAGCAAGTACCCACTTACATAAGTATATGTACACAAATGAGACAGAAGTTTTGCAAATCAATGCTTAAGTTTACTACATGGGGTTCAATCTACTTTATTTTATACTGGTTGACTTATAAATAGCAATGCGATCCACTCTTGCTTTGCAATCTCACTAACAGGTTCTGTTTGAATAACATTGCTCTAAGTGTGTGGTTGAAACTCTAGGGCCCATGAGAATCACCTGGAGAGTGTGTGAGGATTCCTGGGCCTTGCTGCATAGATTCATATTCCGTAGGTCTGGGATGGAGCTTAAAAATCTGAATTTCTAATATGCATCCAGGTAATACTAATGTTGCTGGCCCGCTGACCGAATTTGAGAAATACTGCTATAGAGTATATACTCATGAATGAAATTGCTGAGTCATAGTGTTGCAGAAAAAAAAGCGGGAGGCAGGAGGATGGTCACGTCCCAGGTCTCAGGTGAGTCCCTGGGACGGGCCTCCAAGTGTGGGTTCTTGGCTTCGTGCAGGAAAGAATTCAAGAGCGAGCCGTAGTAAAGTGAAAGAAGGTTTATTCAGGGGGATACATACTCCACAGAGTGTGGGCCATCTCAGGAGGCAAGAGGCCACGGAAGAAACACACTCCAAGTATGGGCCATCTCAGAAGGCGAGAGGCTCCAGGGTACGGGGTTGTCAGTGTTTATAGAGGTGGGTAATTTTATAGGCTAATGAGTGGGAGAATTATTCCAACTATTTTGGGGAAGGGGCAGGGATTTCCAAGAATTGGGCCACCACCCACGTTTTAGCCTTTTATGGTTGGCCTTGGGACTGTCATGGCACCTGTGGGTGTGTCATTTAGCTAATGTATTAACAATGAGTGTATAATGAGGCTCAAGGTCCACTGGAAGTTGACCTGTCCACCATCTTGGACCTAGTTGGTTCTAACCAGTTTATGTTGTGCCCTCAATGACTATGTCATTCTTTTAAAGGTTGTGCCCTGCCCCCTTCCTGTCTCAATAGGGCATTCACGTATTTAGCTTTTTATTATTTTATATAGTTTGTTATTTTATATAGCTTTTTATTATTTAGAGTCCTATGTCTGCAATGTATAAAGAGGTACCATTGCTCTCTTTTCTAGTTAGACTTGTTCATTAATGCTCATTTAGTAGGCGTTAAAATGATATCTTACTGTTTTGTTATTTTGTATTTCAGTGATTAGTAATAAGGCTGAGCATACATTTCAGTGGCCATTCATGTTTCTTTCTCTCTGAAATGTTTGTTCATGCCACCTGCTTATTTTTCTATTTATTTGTTGAAGGTCTTTGTATATTCTGGAAATATGAATGCATTGTTGGTTATACTTACTGTAGATATCTTTTCCTAGTTTGCCCATTTAGTGGCTTTTTAACTTTCATTGTGGTATCCTTTGATAGAAATTCTTAATTTTAATGTGGTCAGATTTTTTATGGCTAGTTCTTTTTGTGTCCTGTTAATATGTTCTCTACCCCATGGTCATATAGATGATCTTCTGTATTTTTTTTTCCCCAACACGTTTGAAAAGTTTTGCCTAACATTTAAATATTTTCAAACATCTGGAATTGATTTTATGTATGGTATGAGGTAAGAGTCTAATTTAAATTTTTTCCTATATAGAAAATCAGTCCCAGCACATTTTATTGAGTTGTCTATGCCTTTCTCAATGATCTACAGTGCCTACCCTGTCAAACTTCAGATTTTCATATATTTGTGAATCTGTTGGAGGGATGTGGTTCAATTCTGTTCCCTCGGTCAGTTCATTGATCTCTGCAGCAATACCACAATGTTGTAGTTGCTATAGTTTTGTAATTGCTATATGGCATGACAAGTTCTATTACATCTTTCTCTTTTAGGATCAGTTTAAGTTCTTTGAAAAACTCTGTTAGGATTTGTATTGAAATTACATTGAATCTATAGGTAATGAGTATTTTTATCCATGAAACTAATCTCTCTATGACTTTATTTAGGCATTCTTTAGTGTTGTTGAAGTGTTAATATATTTCTGATAAAAGTGTAGATAGTTCTATGGTTTGTTTATTCCTAGGTACTTTATTTTTTTAATTGCTATTATAAATAGCATATTATATGTACCCTGTTTGTTGCTGATGTGTAAATATGCAGTTTACCTTTGCATACTTCTAAACTTATTAATTCCAGTAATTTTTCTGTATAGCTCCTTTTGTTTTTCTATGTGGACAGTCATATCATACGAATAATGACATATGTCTCTCTTATTTTCTTTTTCTTTTTTTTATAAAAAGAATGTTTTTTAAAAAAAGAAGTTCTTCATTGAATTTTTAAAAATTAATTAATTAATTAGCTTGCTCTGGGTCTTAGTTGCGGCAGGCTGGCTCCTTAGTTGCGGCTGGTGGGCTTCTTAATTGCGGCTGGCAGGCTCCTTAGTTGTGGCATGCTAGCTCTTAATTGCGGCATGCGTGTGGGATCTAGTTCCCCAGTCAGGGATTGAACCTGGGCCCCCTGCATTGGGAGCTTGGAGTCTTAACCACTGCACCACCAGCGAAGTCCCCTCTCTTATTTTCTTTTTAAATAAATTTTATTTATTTATTTTTGGCTGCGTTGGGTCTTCGTTGCTGCACACGGGCTTTCTCTAGTTGTGGCGAGCGGGGGCTACTTTTCATTATGGTGCGCAGGCTTCTCATTGCGGTGGCTTCTCTTGTTGCGGAGCACGGGCTCTAGGCACCATGAGCTCAGCAGTTGTGGCTCACGGGCTCTAGAGCGCAGGCTCAGTAGTTGTGGTGTACGGGCTTAGTTACTCTGTGGCATGTGGGATCTTCCCAGACCAGGGCTCAAACTTGTGTCCCCTGCATTGGCAGGTGGATTCTTAACCACTGCACCACCAGGGAAGCCCCCCCTCTCTTATTTTCAATTTTCTTTTTTCCCCTGACTTTTGTGGTCCTGTGTCAGTAGGATTACCAGTAAAATATTAGGTATAAATGTTCCTGATTTTAAAGGGAATAATTCCAACAAGTGACTATTTAGAATGTTGCTTGCATGGGAATTCAGTAGCTACCTTTTGTCAAGTTAAGGAATTTATCTCCTATTACTGGTTGGTTAAGAGTGTTGTTTCCTTGTTAAAAAAAAAAAAATCATACATGGATGTTGATTTTTATCAGACTTTTTACCATCTCTTGAGATGAACAGATGGTTTTGTTCTCCTTTAATCTGTTAATGTGGTACTTGACAAGCATTTTTATCATGCTAAACTCCTCTTGAATTCTTGAGATAAAACCAATTTGGTCTTGCTCTGTTAGGGTCGTCACCCCCACCCCCCCACCGCATTGGATTAATTTTGCTAATAGTTTATTTTAAATTTTTGCGTTCATATTCTTGAGGTTAAAATTGTATGTTTCTTTCCCTTACTCTTCTTGGCAAGTTTTGTACTCGATAACATTCACTACATAAAGTGAGAAATATTTTCTCTTTTTCAGCCTTTGGAAAAGTTTCTGTAAGTTTGAAATGATCTCTTCCTAGAACTTGCTTGTAAAACCTTGTGGGCCTGATATCTTCTTTGTAGGAAGATTTTAAGCTACTTATTTGACTTTAATGAAGGCTTATTCTTGATTTTTATTTCTTTTTGGGTCAGTTTTAGTAAGAGGACTGGATTTTTATTAGTTCTTTTCATATCTTGTTGAATTTCTTTTTAGGGTTTTTTTTTTTAAATCTTTGTAGTCTTGCTTTTGCTTGAGTTAATTATGCAAAAGTCTCTGTCAGTCATTTTTTCAAATATAAGCATTAAAGCTAAAATTTTTCCTCTAAGTACTGCTTTAAATACATTCCACAGGTATTAATGTGTAGTATCTTCTTTGTTCCATATGATGAATTTGAAATATTCCATTTTAATTTCTTCTTTTACCTGTGAATTATTTAGAAATATGTTTTTATAATTCCAAATATGTGGAAGTTTTTTTTAATTAAAAAAAAGTTTGATTTTTAGCTTAATTGCATTATCATAATTTCTTCTTGAATTCACTTTCCTTCTTCCTGAAGTAGATCCTGTTGAAGTTGTTTTAGTGAAGTTTTTTTTTTTTTAGTGAACTCTCAATTTTTGTTAATCTATAAAGTTTTGACTATTGCCCCTATTATGAAAAGTGGTTTTGCTGGTTATTCAATTCTACGTTGACGTTTACTTTCAATGCTTTGAAAATACTTCTTTTGTGTTTTTGAGGTCTGATGTCAGTTTAATTCAGGGTTATGCTGCTAGAGGTATAGCAGCTACCTCTCTGGAGGAAAAATTCCTTATTTTTAGTGTTTGCTTATTTCCATGGTGTAAATACTCTCTTACTATGTATGTCAGTTATTATAGAGTTGAGAAGAGATATGCAATAGCACACAATTGTGAAGTATTTCTACCCTGTTGATACAATAGACATCAATAATAATCTCAAGAGCACAGATAATAATATGTAGTAAAATAATTAGAGAGTGATGAAGTTTGATTATCTATCTCTGCTTTTAATATTTTTCATCTTATATTTTTATATAATTTAACACAGTAGTAGCCTTGTTTAAAAACTGCTCACAGAATTCCTGAAAATTTAACAATAGGTTCATATGAGCCTACATTAGCCAGCTGTAGCATACCACTCTTATACTTATTCTTTTTTTTAATGGGTGCTCTCTGTGAGCCTTGGGTGACTGCTTTTACGGTCTTTTTGTCTTTAGTGTTTTTAACTTTAAGTACAGTGTGTCTAGGAGCAAATTCCTTTTAATTTATGGATATATCGTTATTTTTATATTGTACTTTCTATTTCTATGGGTTCATGAATTTTATTATTTTGGAAAATTATCAGCCATTATATCACCTGAGTGATTTTTTTTCTGAGTCTCTAGTTAGATAGTTGTTATTTTTCTTCTGTTCTCCATGTCTCTTAATAGTTTTTATATTTTTCATTTTCTTGTGTCTTTGTGTGTGTTCTGGCAGTTTGTTTAGATCTATCTTCCAGTTTGTTAATTCTTTTCAGCCATGCTTAATCTGCTTTTCAGTCCATTGAGATATTAATTCCAAGAGTGCTTTTTTTTTCCCCTCCATTTCTTAAAGTCTGTTTCTTTTAAGTCACCTGGTCATTCTTACTCATATCTTATTTCTTGGTCACTTTTGGATTCCAACTGTCTTCATTTCCACACCTTGTATGTCATTATTTTATATTCTGCATCTGATGATTCCAATATCTGAGATCCTAAAGACCCTTTTACACACTCTCAGATCATGGTGGCTTATTTCTTTGTGTTTAGGGATATTTTAAAATTGTGAGTTCATATTTGATTTAGTTGAACTTTGGGAATCCTGAGGTCTTAATTCAGAGTACTTTTCCCCAACAGATTTATAAAGGCTTCTCCTGAATTTCTGAGAGACTCTGAAGTTCAGGTCTCCAAATATGCTGTAGGCCCCAGATTTGGTCTTAAAAGAGACCCAGGAGAATGTGGACCTATCAGTGCCCTTTAAGCAACTGCACCTCTCATGCCTAACTGAAGCTTACAGTTCACGTTTCAACTCCTCCCTTCTCTTTTGTCTTTCTGTCTGTATCTCTTTTATATACTCATCACTCTTGGAATTTTCTTTTATTTTTTTAATAAGCTCCACAATGAAGAGTTTTGTATTATCCAACATCTAATTGTATTTGCAAAGAGTCCACTATATTGCCAAATTAAAAGGGTTTTCACCCCACTGAAACCATGGTATGTCTAGCAGTTTCAGCATTGTTGTTTGCATTGTTGGAGACTCAATGAAAATGAATTGAATAACTATTGAGAGAAGGTGACAAGGCAGCATAACCCTGATTATATTTTCCCCTTCTATAATTGTGTCTCTCTTTGGGTTTTTTATTTATGCAATAGATTGAATTTTTATGTGTCAGGCACCGTTTTTCATCTTATACTTCCAGCTACTCTATTGTGATTAGTATTATACATTAAACATTGAAGGTCGACTATTCTTTGTGACTAAAGATTACTTATCAAGGTAATCTTTGTCAGAATTCCAGCTCATTGTCAGAATTCCAGCTAGTACTGAAAGAGAAGACCAAAATGATTTGGCCAATATGTTTTAAATCTTGCTTAAGAAAACGGAAATTATACAAGGCTAAGTATACATAAACCTAGAAAGAGAAGTGATATAATTATTACTTTGAGTTTCTAGTTTCAAGCCACAAAAGTTAACAAGTTTGCTTGAAACTGCAAAGTCTTCTAAATATAACTTACTGTTAACAGTACTTAATTATAATTTAGACTTAAAGCCATAGCAAGTCAGGGAATAGTATATACCTAGGGCCATTTTATTATTTATTTAGTTATTTTGAAAGGAGTCCCAGTTTTTTTTTTAATTTATTTTTATTTATTTATTTATTTATTTATTTATTTCTGGCTGTGTTGGGTCTTCGTTGCTGCACGTGGGCTTTCTCTCGTTGCAATGAGCAGGGGCTACTGTTCGTTGTGGAGCGTGGGCTTCTCATTGTGGTGGCTTCTCTTGTTGTGGATTATGGGCTCTAGAGCACAGGCTCAGTAGTTATGGCACATGGGCTTAGTTGCTCCGTGGCACGTGGGATCTTCCCAGGCCAGGAATCGAACCCTTATCTCCTGTATTGGCAGGCAGATTCTTAACCACTGCACCACCAGAGAAGTCCTAAATAGGACCATTTTAAATGAGATTGGATTCTGAATTAAAAGTATTTTTTAGAACATAGAGCATAGCTGAAACTAGTCATTTGAGAAAGGAAGACTTTTAAAATTTATCTGCTTGGAATATTATTTTGTAAAATATTGAATATTCTTGCCAAATGATACTTTACAGTTAAATTTCGTATTTACATGCAGATACAGTACTTAAAGATATTTTTAATATTGAGGAAGACTTTTATTAAATTCACTGTTAATGCTTTTGAACAGAAAGGTAGGGAAATGGAAATTTAACTGCTTTTAATTCTGTTCACTTTAGAACTGAAAAAAATTTTCTTGGTTGTTTCCATTTCTCAATTGTGAATATGATTTATAAATTTTATCTTCTTCATATTTTAATGATCTTAGTACAATGAATAAAATTCAAAATGCAACCTAAGTATCCTCAGCTAAATTTGTAGCTTAGAGCTTGATTGTAGCTTGCTTAAAAAAAAAAAAAAAGAAAGAAGGAAAAGATAACATTGAAACCACATCAGAAGGAAAATGGAATTTTTTTTAAAAAACACAGGAAGATAGTAGTCACATAATTGAATAGCTTTCTCTTTTTACTTTTCTAACACAAAATTTATTTCACAAAATCTCTGAAGTGCAAATGGATACATGAAAGAGGAGAGATATAAAAGTACTTTTGGGAGGTTGAAGAAATTTATCTTCTGTCAAAATAGTGCATTTACCTGGTTTAAAGAATTAACTAGCAAAGGTATTAGAAAACCCCAAAAATCCTATATTGTATTCTTTGCCAATCCTCTTTCCACTTCCTAGAAGGAAGCACTTTAACTTTCTCTCTTTCTTTTTTCTTTTTAAGTTCTAGGGTTACTGCCCAAAGTTTCCAAACTATATGCTTATGCTTCTATTTCTGCATGAGAATTTAACCTATTTGCTCCATCTCCTTTTCCTCCCAATATAATACCATTGTTAATTCTTACCTTGGATATAACTTTCTAGATGTTGAGCTTAGAACTTTATCTCTTGTTTCACTGACGCTGGACAGTGTTTCTTGATTCTAAATTTTGTAGGCTCAGGTTATACTAGAGTTTCTTTCCCTTCTCTGTTCACGTTTCTACCTTCCATGTTTGTCATCCATACGTTTACTTTTGCATTGTCACAGTTGATAACATTGTGTTATGTAATACAAGTCTTAAGTTTTCTGTGCTTGTCTGTAGTAGTAGTAATAATAGTGGTAGTAATGGAAAGCACTTACATAGTTCAGGCTTTGTGCCAAGCACATTGCATGTTTTATATATATTATTTTATAATACATACATATATATACACACAGATACTTTACATATATTAAACTTACTTAATCATCAGGTCGACCTTGATGGTATAGGTAATATTATGGTCTCCAGTTTACTGACAAGGAAATTTAAGTCACGTAGTAAGTGGTAGAGGTGAGTAGGTTAAAATGTAAAAATTGAAAATCAGTAAATGTTGTTTACAGCTATGACTGTAAAAGTTACCACAGTTAAGATGTATACTGTTATCATATCTTCTTTCTTATATAGCCATTTATTTTGTGGTTTTAAAAATTATTGTTTGGGGCTTCCCTGGTGGCACAGTGGTTGAGAATCTGCCTGCTAATGCAGGGGACACGGGTTCGAGCCCTGGTCTGGGAGGATCCCACATGTCGCGGAGCAACTAGGTCCGTGAGCCACAACTACTGAGCCTGCACGTCTGGAGCCTGTGCAACGCAACAAGAGAGGCCGTGACAGTGAGAGGCCCACGCACCGCGATGAAGAGTGGCCCCCGCTTGCCACAACTAGAGATAGCCCTCGCACAGAAACGAAGACCCAACACAGCAAAAATTAATTAATTAATTAATAAACTCCTACCCCCAACATCTTCTTTAAAAATTATTGTTTTCTTTATCGCTTCCTTGTTTTTGTGCTAAAATTCCCAAGTTTCCTCTTTCCCAGTAACTCCTGTGGAGGCCCTTATAGGATCCCTCCAGTTTTCTTATTCAGTGACCTCCCCCAACCCACCCTTTTTGGAGGTGAGCATTTATTTTATGCGAACACTACAAATTTTTGTCATTTCAAATTATATAATGGGGCAGATTTTTACATTGATTTTGAAAACATTGAATTATGAGAGAAATGTGCCTTATAGTTTTGTGATACTCTTTAAGATAATTAAAGATAATGTGTTCTGCAGGAATATTATAAGAAAGGTTGATTTTCTAATATCAAATAATCCTCTGGACACAACTGTTTTAATGTCTGTCAAGTTTGAAATATTTATTTGGTAACAAAAGACCCGAAGTTTAAGCCACTCGAAATGCATACAGGAAGAGCCTCTGAGTTCAAAATTAGTTATTTGCTACCTGCCCAAAAGTAATATGTTGTACCCCCTCTGCTGGAACTAAATAGAACTTCCTTATATAGTTATACTTAGACGGCAGGCAGGTTCAATGTTGTTCTTTTAAAGCCACTGAGTTCCTCTCCCTTTCTTCCCATCCTTCTTTCATTAACAGCTCAGGCTGTATTGGCAAGATTAACAGTTGGTTTTGAAACCAACTGCCCTTCTGAGAGTCAATAGAAGCGTAGTGGTTGAGAGTATGGGCATTGAAACCAGACTACTGGAACTTGAATCTCAGTGGGGGTATATTGTAGAGTTCTCTCAACTTCCTGGTGGAGTATCACCTTCAAGAATGGTACAACATTATTAAAAAATCAAAACAAGTAAAACATTCCAGAACATTGAGTCCTATAATGGCAGGCTTTTCTTTTTCCTTCTTGTGTGTGTAAATATTTCATGTTCTTTTTATGTACAGGCTATTTAGATTGTTATTGAATGAAAGACCCTTGTTACTATTCTCAAATGCCATTTCATTTCCATTTGTTCAGTGTTCTTTCAGTCCCCTATCCATTGACTGATAAACGTTAAATTTGGGGCCTTGTTGCCTCTATTTAGCCTTGATGTTTAAGTTTTGATTCTTTTTTAAAATTAGTTCTGTTATTTGTTATTGAAATGTTTTCTGCTTCACCATCTTATTGTGTTATAAATTCATTTTTAATAAAACATTGTATGAGTCAAATTGTGCTAAAAGCCTATAAAAAGAATCAGCAGTCCACTTTGCTCCGCGCCTTCCCTGAACTCTCTCTCTCAACCATTTTGAACTGTTTGGTGATATCTTCTTGTATTTGCCTACCTATTTTGAAATATTTATAAATTGCTATCCTCTCCTTAATTTTATTCCTTTTATGGTAGATCATGATTTTATGTGTAAGAAATCTTAAATTCAAGAAACTTGACCTCTCTTAGTTGGCTTTAAAAAGTAGATTATAGATCTCCTTTAAATCAGAATTAACTTATTAAATTTCTCTTTAGAATTTGATTCCTAAGTATACATTTAAGGCCATTATTTTAGAGCAGAAATGTTGGTGAAATTTGTTTCATTACTTTCTTCATTATATTTGGTATTATATTTGTGGGTCTTCTAGTTTCTCAGAATGGGTGCAAAGTGTATTTTTATACCTGGTTTCTCTCCTCTCCTTTCCTCTTCTCCTTTTAAAAATAATAAATGCAATAAAGACAATATATTTTATTTGGAGCATATGTTTTCTTGTGCCCCTAGATTTTTTGTATTAAATGGTCTTATCATTATTTTCTTTTGACTGATTTCTTTTGTCTTTATTTTTCTAATTTTATTAGAGTATGATCAACCAATACAATCTATTCAGATATTTTTAAAAGATTATTTTAAGTTCATTTTATGATACCTTTATGATTGATTTTTGTCAGTGTTCCATGGGCACATATGAAGTTGTCAGCTTTATTCAAGAGATTGAAAGTTTTCTATATAATTATTAAATCAAGTGTGTGGATTGTAGTAATCAGTTTCACTATATATTCATTTAACTATATTAGATTTATTTCTGACAAAGCTGTACTAATTTCTTATTTCATTGAAATACTTTTCAAGTTTTTCTTGCATATTCAATACCCTTTGCTTTATGTAACTTAGCTTTTACATTTTTTATGCTGTTTGGTCATCTTAACCTTGAATTTCACATTGTGTGATATTAGTATAACACTCATGCTTTCCTTTGGGGGCATTTAGCTGATATTTCTTGGCTCTTCCCTTTATTTTAAACTTTTCTCAGTCATTCAATTTTAAGCATTTTTTATAAACAGTGTATATGACCTTTGTCTCTTTTTTTTTCTTTGGCTGTGTTGGGTCTTCATTTCTGTGCAAGGGCTTTCTCTAGTTGCAGCGAGCGGGGACCACTCTTCATCGCGGTGCGCGGGCCTCTCACTGGCACGGCCTCTCTTGTTGCGGAGCACAGGCTCCAGACGCGCAGGCTCAGTAGTTGCGGCTCACGGGCCTAGTTGCTCCGCGGCATGTGGGATCCTCCCAGACCAGGGCTCGAACCCGTGTCCCCTGCATTGGCAGGCAGATTCTCAACCACTGCGCCACCAGGGAAGCCCTGACCTTTGTCTTTTTAACTCATCTGACAGCCTGTCTTTTAGTGGGAGAATTCAGCTTTCTTTTAAATTCTAATTAGTGATGCCTGATTTTGTTACTTTTTTTTTTTTTGCTGTACGCGGGCCTCTTACTGTTGTGGCCTCTCCCGTTGCGGAGCACAGGCTCCGGACGTGCAGGCTCAGCAGCCATGGCTCACGGGCCCAGCTGCTCCGCGGCATGTGGGATCTTCCCGGACCGGGGCATGAACCCGTGTCCCCTGCATCGGCAGGTGGACTCTAAACCACTGCGCCACCAGAGAAGCCCCTGATTTTGTTACTTTTTATCTTGTTCCTTATTTATATTTGTGACTTTTTACATTTTTAAAAAAAATTTGGCTTATATTTTCAAGTTGATATTAATTTCCCAGTTTCCCCTTCTTTATGTGTCAGTTGTTCTGTACTTTTCCATTTCATTATTGGCCACCTACCTTTTCAATTGCTCATAGATCCAATTTTTCCCCCCTGCTTTAACATGAATAATGATACCAACATTTTCCTTCACCTTCACACACTAATCCTCTCCTTTAATGTTCCTAAATTTCTTTGGAGATAATTTAATTTTTAGGTCCAGATTTTTGTTAGATGTTTGTGTCAAAAAATCATATTGAACACTTACGTTACATATTCCATATAGTTTATTATCCATTTAGATTTAGTTTTGTATAGAAGGCAAAGTAATTGCACTCCTGTTTCTTCTTACATGAAAGGTTTCATTTCTGATTCAGTTATTGTTCCATTAGAATCCCTTCTTAAGTCCTTTCCTTAGATGGAGTGGTAGCTAATGTGATCTTTGAATCCTTAAATTTTGGAAAACACTACTTTCCCACTGAAGGATGTTTGGTTTGTACTGCTTTTTTCCTAGCAATCTAGATGTTACTGTTCTTTCTTTTTAATTCCAATGTTACAAATGAGAAGTCCAATGTTAATTTGATTCTTTTTTAGTATTAAGTAATTATTCTTTCTGGTAGCTTGTAAGGCTTTCTTTTTATCCTTAAAGTTTAGGAATTTTAGTGTGATGTTCTTGAACATGTGCCTTTCCCTTCATTAGTCCTGGCTGGATCTTGGAGAGCCCTGTAAATTTGCAATTCAATCTCTTCTTTAGTTCATAGAAATTTTCTTTCATATTACTTTAATATCTTTTCCTTTTCCCCCATCTGGAGACTCCTTGGGAACTTTTCCTATAGTTGGCATGTTAGTTAGGTTGCCTTAACCTGTTCTTCAAGTCCCTTCTCTTTCTCCCTTTATGATTTTCATCTCTTTGTATTTTCAGTTTATGCTTTGAGATTTCTTCCAGTTGGTCCTTCATTCACTCTAATTCATCAGTTAGACCCCATCTTCTCTTTTAATTTATCTACTGAATTATTCAGCTTAAAGATTTTACTTCTTTAAATTTTCATCTAATTAATTTTCTAAAATTCTGTAGAAATTATTTTTTGCTCTCTACTTTCCTTAAGTAGTCATACTATTTTTGGCCTCAGTATTTTGTCTCTATCCTTCAGGAGATCTGTTAGGTCTGCTCTCTCCCACTGTCTCCTGTCATTAGGTATGTTGTTTATATGTGCATTGGGGTTCATTAGGTATGTTGTTTATATGTGCATTGGGGTTCAGGTTGAGCTGTTAGGAGACCTTAGTCTGTTTTAATCCTATAGGGGATGCTATAGGGGATGGAAGGTCCAGGCATCTCAGCCTGCGCTATAGCAGCAGGCATGTTGTATATTTCATGTGTACTTGGAGGACCTTGTCCCTTCCTTCTGGTCTTGCATTCCTAGCTTCAGGCGTAGAGGGGACTCTCTCTCGAGTGCCCCCTGAGCACTTTTGGGGCCAGGAAGACTGGTCACACTTGTGCAGTTGTGTATGTGTAGAACTCTTCTGGGTCTTGCTTGATATCCAGAGCAGAGCAAGCCCTACACCAGTTCTCTCTCAAGATGCTTATAATCCCAAGGTCACATTCTTCAGGCCCCACTCACTACCTGTTGGCCCCTGGAGCTGACTGGTTGAATGGTAATTAGTCTGTGCTGCTTAGTGGCACTTAATATTGAGGTTAATAGTTCAGTAAAAAATTTTAAAAGCCAGTGACTTGATCCTCAATTTGTATGGGATAGATAGGCTGAGAATCAGTGAAAGCTTTTATTCTGTGTCAGTAACAATTTAATTCCTGATGTTGTATCTAAGGCTCTGTTTTACATTTATTACATGTATGACTATGGAGGCAGGTGATACACATTTGAACTTCGCCATTTATCACAGGCTCAGGCCAAAGAAAACGTAGCCCTCTAGATTAGAAAGTGTTCTCTCAGTTTTTGTTATTTTCTAAATTTTTGTCTTGGGTGTTTTTATGGAATATGTTTCCCTTGTTAACTCTGAGTTACTTTAGCTTAAAGAATGCTTTTTGGTAAAGTGGAAGGAACAAGAATAATTGGGTCACTTGCTTATACCAAGATTTGTTGGATGGGTGAAAAGGTGACAGTAGGCATTTAATACCTAGACCAACATGGGGAGTAAAGTTATAAAATTTCTTGAGTTTTGTACTTAACATCATATGTATGTAATTAAGATGAGAACTTGAACTTTCTATGACACAAGAATCTGTGTCATATACCACTATGTACTTTGCCTTAAGAATTCAGTTTGTCCTACAAAAGGATTTTAAAAATAAATCATGGAAGGACCCGTATAGAAGTCGTTTTTTGTGTGTGTGCTGAAATGTTATATTTTTAAATGCTTAATGCTAGAAAATATGTTGGTAGCTTAAATTTGTGTATTTATAAAAATGTGTATAATACTCCATGAAGGTTGAATATTAAACAGCAGTGCTTGGGTGTTCTAGAGCCATAATTAGAATACCGTTTGCAAATTGACAAAATTCAGTGGGTCAACAAACCAATTAAAAAAAAACTCAAGTATATTAGATTTCAAACTGTTCTCCCTTAATTTAGTTTGTCCATAATACTTTATTTTAATTATTCAAAGTATTGCTTAACATGCCAGGAAATGTCTTATAATAGAATTTATAAAATAATGTCCTTTCAGTAATATGAATATGTACTTTCTTTAGCATTCTACTTTTAAATCTCAGATTAAGGTGTTTTGTAAGGAATTATCTAGTTTGATGGACGAAAACATGTCTTAGTAACGTTATCCATTTTAGAATTTTGAAACCAAATGCTCACTTGGGAAAAATAAATGGAATAATTGGTATATGTCATTTTGTTGTTGAGCAAATTAGACAAAAAATTTTGTAATAAAAAATACATATTCCCACTAACATAGAACAATAATTTTTCATTTTGGGTATGGCTTTATGATGTTAATCTATATATATTTGTTTTTGTTTTTTGTATAGCCCCATTTAGTAGATTGTTCATTTTCATGAAAAGCATGGCCCTTGCCTACTGTCTTTCCTGTGTCCTGCTAGATATTTAAGGAATACAGTATTGGTTTACATATCATTGGACTTACGTGGGTAAGTTAGAGGTGAAACATAACAGGCCTGAAGATGTAAATTCTAGTTGAAAATCTGGACATTTAATTGTCTTTGATTCCATTAGGAGGTGGAAGTAAACAAGAAAGAGCTCTTCTTTTAGTATTGGTGTGGATTTTTGCATGTCCAGGATCTACTTCCGTTTCTTATTCTTACTATGTGAATGATAGAGGTTCAGAAACATGGTAAGTATGGACTTAGATTGAGTTCCTAGATAGAAAGCTTATTTTTAGGTTATATATTCTGAGGTGTTTATATGAGTGAAAAAATTGAACACATTTAAAATGAAATAGGCAGTGATTAACTCTTTCGTCATGATTACACAACATGATTGCCAAAGACTTTTCAGTCCATTTGATGACCATTAGGTGAAATCTTTGTTCTTTTAGACTTTTCTTTTCTTTTTTCTTTCCTTTTGTTGTTGTCATTGTTGTTGTTGCTAGTGGATGGGAGATGTGTTCCTTAACTGAAGTTCGGTCAGAAAAAAAAAACTGCTTTTTATCTGAAATTGAGAATTATTTTATTTCTTCTTTCGGTCTTGTGATTCTTTATATTAAAAAGTCATTTAAAATTTAATATTATCTGGCCTCACTACGTGACTCTGGCCTGTTTTTCTACCTCCTTCTCAATCTTTGCTGTCGTTGGATGCTGCTCCCTAAATATAAGCTGTGCTTTGATCCCTCATTGTTTTAGTTCATTCTAGTCCCTGGTCTCCATGGGACTAGAATGAGCTAGTACCTTTTCATTCTTGCCTTTCTGGTAATCACCTGCTTCTCTTGAGGACCTCGTTGAGGTGTTAATTCTCCATAAATCTCTGAATTATTCTTCTCTGCCTCCCCCAACAGAATTAATTTCCTCTCTTCCTTTTGTTGTGATAGGTGGCTCCTACAATAACCATGAATCATAGATGTGTCATAGGTACTGAGAGTAGGAGCCATGTGTTATCCAGCTTTGTCTCTCCTGGGACAAGTGTGTAGTGAACATTTGTTGACTTGAAATGGTTAGAACTCCATGCTTGTCATGATTAAGAGAACAGCTTGCCTCATTCAATTCCTCCATCATGGTAGCCCACATGCACTGTTGCTCGCACACCCTGCTCCCACCCGTTCTATTGAGGTTGTCGGGTTCTATTCCGATGCATTTGGGAGCAGTCAACGGAGGATCCTTTTGAGGAGCTGTAGTACAAGGAGACTGGCTCTTAGTCTTCATGGACGTTCCGTTTTGAGAGTTTGATTTTCTCCTTGCCTTTCCGCAGGACCCCAACAGGAGTATCCATCCCAGCGGCAGCAGCAGCAGCAGCAGTTGTAGCAGCAGCAGCAGCAGCAGTAGCAGCAGCAGCAGCAGCAGCAGCAGTAGCAGCAGCAGCAGCAGCAGCAGCAGTAGCAGCAGTAGCAGCAGCAGCAGTTTTTCCAAGCCTCACAAATTAACGAAGGAGCACAAGGAAAAACCTTCTAAAGACTCCAGAGAACATAAAAGTGCCTTCAAAGAACCTTCCAGGGATCACAACAAATCTTCCAAAGAATCCTCTAAGAAACCCAAAGAAAATAAACCACTGAAAGAAGAAAAAATCGTTCCTAAGATGGCCTTCAAGGAACCGAAACCCATGTCGAAAGAGCCAAAACCAGATAGTAACTTACTCACGATCACCAGTGGACAGCAAGATAAGAAGGCTCCTAGTAAAAGACCCCCCATTTCAGATTCTGAAGAACTCTCAGCCAAAAAAAGGAAAAAGAGTAGCTCAGAGGCTTTATTTAAAAGTTTTTCTAATGCGCCACCACTGATACTCACTTGTTCTGCTGATAAAAAACAGATAAAAGATAAATCTCATGGCAAGATGGGAAAGGTCAAAATTGAAAGTGAGACGTCAGAGAAGAAGAAATCAACTTTACCGCCATTTGATGATATTGTGGATCCCAATGATTCCGACGTGGAGGAGAATATGTCCTCTAAATCTGATGTGAGTAGTCTGGCTGGTTTTCCTCCTTTCCCTTATTAGTTTTCCAATTTTATTTCCGATAGCTTCAGCATAAAGACAGAGGCAGGAGAATGACAGTTGCACCAGAAAATGGTAGCATGGAAGCAGACATGGCCTAGAAATGAATTTCCTTAACTAATGGAAAGAAGGAAATGAAATCATTAAGGAATCTGCAGACTTGTAGGCTATGATTTAAGTTGTTAAAGGAAAGATATGTCCCAGAGTATAATAATGGGTCATTTGAATAGCATTAGAAAAATCTAGATGCTTATCAGAGCTTAGTTACTATGCTTTCCAGGAAAGTGAGAAGAATGCAATGAAAGTAGAATACACCAAAGTAAATTTTAAAAAGAAACAGAAAATATTAGGGTGTAGCTACAGTGTTGATCTTTTTGATCAGTGTAATGAAGTAATTTGTTTACATAGATTGAAAACTGGTGATAGTATTTTTCAATACTTTTATCAAGGCAAAACTGATATAACAATATACTGTATATTTAAAATGTGTGATTTGATACATTTTGATGTTTATATGTGTCATGAAACCAAGTAGTGGTATTTTGGAAATGAAATATTTAGTTTTTTCCCCCATTTGTATAGCCACTGATTTGGAAGGGGCAGGGTATATATCTTCATTACAAGGTTTGCTAACGGGTAGGATTATCTTTTCTGGGTTCCTAAAAGAACATTTGGCCATCTGATAATTCCCCAAAATATTATTTGATGTTGAGACTTAAACTTTTTTTTTTTTGGCTTGCATTGGGTCTTCGTTGCCGTGCGCGGACTTTCTATAGTTGCAGCGAGCAGGGGCTACTCTTAGTTGCGGTGCGCGGGCTTCTCATTGCGGTGGCTTCTCTTGTTGCGGAGCACGGGCTCTAGGCCCATGGGCTTCAGTAGTTGTGGCACGCGGGCTCTAGAGCTCAGGCTCAGTAGTTGTGACGCATGGGCTTAGTTGCTCTGCGGCATGTGGGATCTTCCCGGACCGGGCCTCAAACCCATGTCCCCTGCATTGGCAGGCGGATTCTTAACCACTGTGCCACCAGGGAAATCCCGAGATTTAAACTTATAATTACTATTTCTCAGAGTTGGAAGGGAATTTCAGGTTACCTATTCTAACCTCCTACCAATGTAAGAAATCCTACACTTCTAGTGACAGAACTGTTAGTAATTCAAGTATTCCATTCTATTTCTGGAGAATGAACATTATTTACCATGAAGTTATCTCCTCCTCACTTCCCTTTTTTCTCTAGCTTTGGCCTTCTGCTGTTACTTATCAGTCATGATCAGTCCCAGTAATCTCTTTAATTTCAGTTGTCAGTATTTCTAGACAACGGTCAAGGAAGATGTCTGGCTAAAAATTGCTGGCCACTTTAGAATACTTCTCTTTCTTTCCCATAGCGAGGCTCCACAAAAGTTCCTAATTCAAATGCTGGCAAATGGCTAGGAGACCTTAGCAGATTCTCTCTTCTCCATTTGCACCATTCTGGGTAGGAAGGCAGCCAGGATTAGGACATGGCATCAGTACCGATCCCTAGTCATCCAGAGACCACCTCCTTCCCCCCCTCTACTCTCTATAGCTAATCTCAAAATTTTAATTCAGATTAGAGACAGAGTAGCATGTAAAATACTGGAGATGGAGTAATTCATTCCAGTGTTTGGTAAAGGCCTTAGAGTGATAGTTTGTGAAATGGAGACGAAAGCCTAACGGGTTTGTCCTAGTATCTCAAGCATTTATTTTTCCTTCTTTGCTTTGTACCCCTCCTCTTAATTCACAACTTGCTCTTAATGTAGATGTTCCTTGGAACGTTTTTCGTATGTTTGACTTTTTATTTCAAATCACTCTGAAATGTTCATTGATGCTATTGGGGTGTGACTAGTCTATCAAGATTGTCAAGTTTAGCAATTTTGTCTCTCCATATTCTGTCGTGTTGCAGTTCTTCTAGGACCGAGGTTTTCAAATTGTGGTTTGTGATTTACTAGTGAGCCATGAAATCAATTTAGCATGTCATCACCAGGATTAAAAAAGAAAATCAGAATACATTGTAACTAGTATGGGTAAGTAATGGTTTGTGAAAATTTTATTTCAGAAGCTGTGTGTATTTCTTATGGTAGGTCATCATCAAAATTTTGAAAGACACCTTTCTTGAATGTTGGCTGATTTGTGAGAAGACCAAATAGCATTCATAAAGCACTATTGAATGCACTTTCTACAGGAAATTATCACAGGTGATCTTCCTCTTTAGCTCATTCTGTGTATTCTTATTTTTGTTTGCCCCTTGCTCCCTCCCTTTTATATATGATTTATAAGGTATGACTTTTCCTAAACATCATGTTCAACTTGATAGGTTTATCCAAAGCAATACCTTGCAAAATCTTCTGGAATGAAGAGTGAGAATTGTAATTCCATACAGTAGGTAGCAAATTTTCAAGATGATTCATGACGTGTCAGAGCCACCTATCCAGTGACCATAACAGGAGTTTTTGTAATGTGGTTTGCATATCGTTACTGAGAAAGCCTCTAAAGACTCTTGGGTATTATTTGGGTATAAAACCCAACAACTATACTTTCCTTATTAGTTTTCTGGTAGTAATGCTTTTATTGTTGCTGCTTTGGTTTAATCTTCTAAATATAGGCGGTAGAACAGAAGAGAATTGACAGAAGTGGTTCCAAGTAATCCAGCGCCCAAAAGACTTTCTATGAACAAAGGAGGATAGAGGAGGGCTGAAATTCCCTTTCTCCAGGGGTAAAGGTAGCCTGTGTTTGGCCTTTCTCCTACTTGGTGTCCCTCCTGGGGTTAAGACCGAAGGAGCAGGAAGCAATTGTAATGGAGAGAACTAAGCACCCCGTAGTCTCCCTTGGCGAGGAACTGATTGGACAGCTTGGGACAGGCCCACCTTCAGGGGGCACCATTCACATTGTCCTGGTGGTGAGTGTGTCTTCATCTGAGTAAGTAGGATCAGATGACCTGATCTGTCGAAGGACCTTTACAGCTTCATTATTTGAATATGAGCCAGATTTATGTTCATTTGTGGAGGGCGGGGTAGAGGGTAATTTTAGACACAGCAGGCAGAGATCATGGACTTTGGAAACAGAAAGAGGTCACAAAAAGAAATTGGACGAGTGTGAAGAATTGGGAAGGACCAGGGAAAAAAGGTTATTCACCTGGTATGTTTGTAAAGAAAATATCTTGCCTTGGTACAGGTTAGTTACGATTAAAAGGAAGAACTTTTTAAAGAAGCTTTTCCATAATTAAGTTAGATTCAGGTTTTATATAAAAATAAAAGTCAGTGCTATTAAGATGGATTGGGAAGCTTAGATTGTTGATCCTTATAGTTCTTCTCAGTTGTGATTTTTATATACTTTGTATGTGAGTAGAGAAAAAAGAAGTGGTGCATCCATGGTTTATATGCCTGCATGATTTTTGAGGAATCACTTATTTGTTGATGAGTATGTAGGTAGGTAGGTAATAAAGTAATCAAATAATTAGGAGTATGCACTCTGGTGTCAGACAGGCTGTGTTTTGAATCCCAGCTCCACCATTGATCTTAGTTAAACGATTTGACCTTCTATATTTCTTAGTTTCTTTTTTTGTGAAATAGAGATCATAATAGCCTTTACTTTGTAGGATTATTGTGAAAATAGTCAATCTGGGTAAATCACTTAACATACTAATCAAAAATGTTATGAGGGACTTCCCTGGTGGCGCAGTGGTTAAGAACCCGCCTGCCAATTCAGGGGACATGGGTTCGAGCCCTAGTCCGGGAAGATCCCACATGACGTGGAGCAACTAAGCCTGTGCACCACAACTACTGAGCCTGTGCTCTAGAGCCCGCGAGCCACAACTGCTGAGCCCGCGTGCGCCACAACTGCTGAGCCCGCGCACCACAACTGCTGAGCCTGCGCGCCACAACTACTGAAGCCCGTGGGGTCTAGGGCCCATGCTCTGCAACAAGAGAAGCCACCGCAATGAGAAACCTGTGCACCACAAGGAAGAGTAGCCCCTGCTCACCACACCAGAGAAAGCACGCGGGCAGCAACAAAACCCAATGCAGACAAAAATAAATTAAAACAAAAAATGTTGTGAGCCGTTTGTTATGTGATTTGGCTTCTGGCAGTCTTTATAACCTATAGCTTTGAAAGAGTTTTTTTTTTTTTAAGATTTACTTATTATTTACTTATTTATTTATATTTATTTTGGGCTGCATCAGCTCTTAGTTGCAGCACACAGGATCTTCGTTGAGGCGTGCAGGATCTTTCCTTATGGTGCTCAGTCTCTTCATTGCAGCACTCGGGCTTTGTGGTGTGCAGGTTTTCTCTCTGTAGTTGTGGCGCACAGGGTCCAGACCGCATGGGCTCTGTAGTTTGCAGCACACACAGGCTCTAGTTGAGGCGTGTGAGCTCAGTAGGTGTGGCGCATGGGCTTAGTTGCTCCGTGGCATGTGGGATCTTCCCGGACCAGGGATGGAACCTGTGTCCCCTGCATTGGCAGGTGGATTCTTAACTATTGCACCACCAGGGAAGTCCCAGCATCTCAGTTTAAATCAATAGTTAAGCCATTTCCCAGGATCTTTTAGCTTTTTAAATTAAATGAGATAAAGGACAAGGACTTACCTAGTACTGCATTGGTAGGCACTTGGTAGATTTTTGTTGTTGTTGTTGTTGTTGTTTTTTGGTTTTTTTTGCAGTACGTGGGCCTCCCACTGCTGTGGCCTCTCCCGTTGCGGAGCACAGGCTCCGGACGTGCAGGTTCAGCGGCCATGGCTCACGGGCAGAGCCGCTCCGCGGCATGTGGGATCTTCCCGGACCAGGGCACGAACCCGTGTCCCCTGCATCGGCAGGCGGACTCTCAACCACTGCGCCACCAGGGAAGCCCTAGATTTTTTTTTTATTGCTGTTACTATTAAATCATTTCTTAGGATATCTTCTTTTATCTTTGGATTAATATTAATATGACTGAAAGAGTAATTTTTAAATAGGATTTGAAATTCCTGAGATGTTTCTCATTTTATAAAGAACTCTAATATTGTCACATGAAAGTCCATCAGTAATTTTCCTTTACAGAAGAATTCGGGAGGAGGCAGCGGGGAGGGCGGGGAGTGAGGCAGAAGGACTGTTTTATAGTGGGTGAGGGTTTAGCAGAGACTGAAAACATGATAAGGGCCTGTTTTTGTTATGTATGTAAATGTTAGCATTAAGACTATTTTGCATTCAAGAACTTAGGTAATTCCATTAGAGCAAAGCTGTTCTTGGTTGAGGAATTCATCTTTTTGTGGCCATAATGGTCACTTATGGCAAGTGGCTGTTCTTACTAGTCACCGGCGCTAACTAGCAGCTAGAAAGGGTGAGGCTCTGAGTGTATCTGGGTCAACTAAAAGTTTGTAATTGTGTTTTGCATTAACCTGTTTAAACTTTAATCGAGAATAAAAAAACAAACATCCTTTACCCTTCCTGTAATTCCCTAGTTTTTGTTTCTCATGTAACTCTCCTTCTAAAGAGAAGTGTATTGAGATGATCTTGTTTTGTGATATGAGGAAGTTTAGTATTCATAGCAGAGAAGGGGGAAAAACAGTAAAAGAAAATTGAAATAACCATGTATGATTAGATTTGGTTATGGTAGTAATTTCCTTATCGTTGCCTTCACTTTTTTTTCACCTTGCTTTATAGAGATTTAATTGTAATTTAAAAGTGCAGAAGTTAAAAGTTTTAATTATCTTTCCTTGTAAATGGTCAGACTACATTTGGTAAAATGTTACCCACTTCAACCTGAAGTGTGAGAAATGAAATTGTAATCAGTGTCTTGATAGTTTGGCTTACCAAACTGTTTTCCTGGATAAAATCTTGAGAAAGATGAAATCTCATCAAATGGAGTGGGTTTTCCCAAGGGTGGGTGGTGGTTCAGATACAGGGTAAAGACTGCAAACCACCTTAGCAGAAGTTTCTTTGGAAAAGAAAAAAAAGGAAGGAGAAGAAAAAAGAAACTTCCCTCCTTTTGTGGTGCCGCATTTCCTCCAGCCCCACCCTGTGCCTTGCCGTGCCTACACTGTCTGGAGCTGGCAGTAAATGTCCTGCTGTTGAAACACTGTCCTCAGGTTTTTATGTGATGGAAGGTTGTCACAGTCAGAGAAGAAGGTCCTTATTGTGCTTTCAAAGTGGTTTTGTAATGACTTGTAATTCCAGCACATGCAAGAGCTATGAAGTCTGTAGGAATGGTGAGTGAGCAGCTAGAGAGGCCCTTCATTAAAGAGCTGCCCTGACCCTCTGGCGGGAGCAGGGGGTTGGGGGCTCTCGTTCTGGACTCCTGTTCTCTGCATTTTATAACTGGAAGTAAACATACCTGAAGGGGTGCAATTCTCCTCTGGTAGATGCAACCCAGTGTGGAACATTCATTAACGTAATTGGCAGAAAGTTACCTTTGTTGGATACATGGAGGTATTTCACCTGACCTGTTCCTAATGCTTGGTTGTTTGTTGTCTGTTCTAGATGTGATCAGATGGAGGAGGGTGCAGCCTAGTCAATCAACTGATTATTTATTCAGCCACATTCCTCACTTGTTCCAAAAAAGATTGGAAGCAATTAAAAGGGAGATTTTTTAAAAAAACTACATTAGAGGCTCTTTCTCTTCCTTGTTTGGGTGCCATACTAAGCCCAAATGGTTTTTCAGTTTTTAAGTTAAATAATTCCTTAGAAGCCCTTAGGTAGCTGAGGGTCATGAACAGACAGGGGGACCTATCATTGAAGAGTTGGTTGTCATCAATAATTGCCAACACTCGGCATTTTCACTTGCTTGTATTGAATTTTATCTCTCTCCCGGTAAATTCCACGAGCCTCCTTCAAGGAAGCTGCATTGCCTATTCAGTGCATTCTTGTTTCTTACTCTAAGGCCCATGATCTTTATGTCATTGTCCTATCTGTCATCTTTAGACACAAAGATGTGACTCAACATGGTCTTTGCAGGATTCGCTTTACCATGTCATTGGGATGCCTGATATTTGTAGCTAAACTTTCCTTCGGTGCTTTCTATGTGCTAGTCACCCTTCTAAGTACTTCACTTGTTTTAACTCATTTAACTCTTAAAACAATCTGTGAAATAGACTCTTATTAGCCCCATTTTATAGATGAGGAAACTGAGTCTCAAAGGTTAAGAAACTTGGGGGTGAAGCAAATCTTATTTTCCCAGGAATTCCCAATATTATAATTGCAGAGATGTTCTTCATGAAATTGGCATCACTGCTATGAAAGCCTTATTTGTTTGTTTTTTGGCCACACTGAGCAGCATGTGGGATCTTAGTTCCATGACCAGGGATCGAACCCGTGTCCCCTGCAGTGGAAGTGTGGAGTCTTATTAACCACTGGACTGCCAGGGAAGTCCCTTTTTTGTTTTGTTTTGTTTTGATGAAAGCCTTTGATATCGTATTTCTTGTTCCATTTTTGAATTCTGTTTCTTTGACATGTCTATTGGTTTGGGCTCTACCAACAGCCTTCAGGAGGTGACAGGTTGTCCTCAGAGGTGGATTTGGCATACATATTCAGAACTGAGGGACGTGCTATGAAACATCCAGGAACCTCTCACTTCTTACATATATTTGCTGAAAATAAAACAGACCCTCATAGTTCTGAATTTTAACATTATTATAATGTATCATCAGCACTATCTCCCCGCTCTCAGAATTTTCCCCAGTTGCTTTTGTGTGAGAATTTATGTTTAACAGAGCTGAGCTGTAATATCAAGCTTTCCCAGAAGGTGCCACCAAATAACAAATGCTGTCCTCCAGTTTGAAGATTCCTTCTTATTGAATCTTCTAGTTCCATTTTGTAATTTCATTTTATAATGTCTCTAAGGTATTCAAAATAACGGGTGTGCTTTCTTTGAATTAGGAGATAAGATATGCAATGGATTAGTAGAGGGTGGTTTTCTTTTGGTGTCTATGTAATTATTTAACCAAGTTTGAGAAATTGTTCTCAGCGGGTAACAATTTATGACTGTAAACTTTCAAGGCAGCGTCAAGGTCCACAAAGAAAAATTACCCCTAAGAGGCTTCTTTAGGTCACTAGAGGTGGCTGCACAGTGAGATGTTCCCAGATAAAGTCAAAGATCCTTCCACTAGGCGAAAGAAAATGGAAAAGCATTTACTAAAGTGTGTGGAGAGAAGCAGACTTTTGCCTTTGAATTCTGAAGACATGGGGGATGGGGATGTGTGAGGACTGGGATAGGGAGAAATTTTCAGTCGGTGACACAGAGAAAAGAAAATCTCCTTGCCTTACTTGGTCATGGGAAGAAAATGTATTTATGGGGTCCTCAGATGTTACTTACGTAAATAAATAAGGAAATTACTAGAGTGCCCTGGTTTGGGACCTCGGTGTTTAGAATCACAGTACTGTTTTTCTGAAAACTAAATTGTTGGCCCTTGCTTTAGTTTCTGACCTTCTATTTTTGCTTTAAATATGATAACACTGTCATGTTACTTTGAGTAAGGACAAACATTTCCTTCTAAACATGTTTACTTGTTTTTAATATTCTTTAATTCCTGTAGTCTTGTTTAATAACATTGGAAAATGTTTGTGTACTCCTCTATATAAACCCTGTATTAGGTAGTACAGATGGTACAAAATTAGAATTTAGGCTCAGCTTTGAAGGAAGGGGAACATGAATTAGTGGAGATGAGAGGTAGGTGGGTAGGAGAAGGCATTCCTGATTGGAGGAAACAACTTGAGAAAAAAAAAAAAAACACCACTGATGACAAATGTAGACAAGTCTGTGTTGTCCTTACTGAAAATGAAGAGAACTCTTATACACGAATCCCTGCAAGTGAATTTATCCAACTGGATAAATTCCAGTTTGGAATTCCTTGTCAGGAATGAAGGAAACCTTATTGAACTGTACTTCATGGGAGGTGTGTCCTGGACACTTTCACTCTGTAACCTCTTACTTCATCCATACATTGTGTGAGATAGAAAGCAGCAGGGCTAGAATTTGAATCCAGGTCTGACCCACGCCAAAGCCCATGCTTTTTCGTACAGTACCATGGGTTAAACCTTGTTGAGAGAGAAATTGCATCAAATTATAACCACTGTGGGACTGATTAAACCTCTTCAAGAAAAAAATCGAATTAGCAGCGTTAACTCTCCGACCTTCTGCCTACCTCTGGTCCTCTGATAACGTTACCATAGTTCAGTGAAAGGGGGAGAATAAGAAATAAGATGTTGGGCTTCCCTGGTGGTGCAGTGGTTGAGAGCCCGCCTGCCGATGCAGGGGACATGGGTTCGTGCCCCGGTCCGGGAGGATCCCACATGCCGCGGAGCGGCTGGGTCCGTGAGCCGTGGCCGCTGGGTCTGCACGTCCGGAGCCTGTGCTCCGCAATGGGAGAGGCCACAACAGTGAGAGGCCCGCGTACCGCAAAAAAAAAAAAAAAAAGAAAGAAGATGTAGTAGCCAGAGTACTTGGGTTCTTGGCTATGAATAATGGGTGCAGGGAGACCTGGCTTTGATTTCCACAGTCCTGATCAACTCATGCTTTATATAATGTTCTAAGCAGCAGAATCGCAGAAAGTTTTGAGAGGTGGTGGTACCTTAGAGCCTATCCAGGGGCACTTATTTACCAGTTTATTGACTTCTACGTTTTTTCATACGCCTTATACCAGAGGCTAGGACACGGCCAGTGTGACTGTGAGAGCCCCCATCTACTATACTGCATCATCTTAAGGCTGTACTCATGGAAGATATAAAGAAGGAGCATAGGGGCTCCCTGGTCCTGGAACATAGCCATTCCTGGCTAATAAATTCTCTTCTCTTCCTGGGCCCAGGAGAGGTGGTCCAGGAGGCACGGCCCTAGAGCCTACACTTGGAATCAAAAGACGAGACAGGATCAGCTTACTAGCGGTTAACTGTAAAATGTGGATTTTAACAATAATGATGAGATTATTGATGCAAACTGCCACTCAGGTATTAATTCATGCAAAAATATTAATTATGTCATAGACAAAGACTTAACCTTTTTACTTGGTAATTTATGAATTGTATTCTATGAGGATCCGATATTGGTAGGTGTTCTTGTAAAGATGAAGAGGCAAAGCTACAATCTAGGAATTTAGTGATTTATAATCCACGGCCACAGTGTAGTTTTTACTCCAGCACGTGTTTTTAAAATGTCATTTTCCACTCAGCCTCACCTTAGATTGTATTAGGAATCAAAGCAAAGTCTTGCTGGAAGTACACCCTGGTGTAAAATGTTTAGGATCTGACAAATTCTACTCGAGGTGACCTGACACATTTTCAGGATTATAAAGTGTTCACTCTACTTTCAGGTTTCCTCCTCTTTCTCGTTATTTTCCAGGATTGTTTTAATTAAAGGTGAACATCAGACTTGTTGTTGATCTTTGTGACGGGTTATTTTAAAGTGCTAGGTTATTCAATAATCTTAGGTGAGAGTCATGCCTTATTCTTGCTTACCAAGCCTGCCTTCATGGTCCAGCCACTTTCAGAGACATGCAACAAGTCCCCTCCCTGCTTTTAAAGATAAGCCATGCACAGTCCTCCTTGGGTTGTGTAATAAAACTAGTGAGTCTCATAAATCCCTCCCCCAAAACTAGGGTTTGAAGGAGAGAGGTCGTGTGTCCCATGTTGCCCATCTTTTTATCCTCATCATGTTAATAGGTCTGTTGTCTCTCTTTTCTCTTTAGAAAATCTTCCACAGCTTACTATGTACTCTTTTAAAGATTTAAGACCCAATTTGGAAACCATGAACATCTATTTTTAATACAGCATTTACTTCACAATTTAGAAAATTATAGGATTTTTAAAAGCAGGAAGACTTCAGAAATTTCCTTTAACAACTTGTATTTTGCAGAGCAGAACCTGAGGCCAAGTTTCATGACCTGCCCAAGATCATTGCCCCCCCAAAAACCTGCCCCTGCTCTCATTGCTCCCCAAAAAGGCCCTAGGAGGCAGGTCCCTAGTTGATGTGCCATTGTCATTTCCAGTTGGAACAGTTTATAATCCTTCTTACGTCCTGTCCTCCCTTCCCCAAACTCTCCTCCACTTGAACATGTTAAATAAACTGCTTCCTAATGAGTGGTTTATGCCCATTAGACATAAGACCTCTTGGCCCTGCATCTCACTCTGTGTCCCCTTGTTGAATCAATGGACCTTACATTTCACATCCTCAGCAGAATCCCCCTGAAAAGCCTCATGCCATGTCTCAGTGAGGGTAGGGTGTTAATCTCAGGGGATATTACAGAGATTAATTGGTGAAAAATTTGATAGACTTGTTCCCTGGTCATCCTTGATTGTCTTTGGGAAAATACCAACCAGAATAATCATGGCTTGGTATATTTCAGGAGAAAAATAAATCACTAGACAAAACAGAAAATGACACATTTACATATCTGGCAAATCAAAGATCTTAATATTGTTTAATAATAAAATCATGGAAAGAGCTTTAAAAACCTCCAGTATAAATGAAGTCTTCACTTGGACAAGTTGATATTCTTAACAGATGAAACTTGACTCCTGCTCTCTCCTACGCTCCAGTGTCTTCAGTATCTGCCTCTGTGTGCTGTGTTCCCCTTAGTCTCTCTACAAGAGAGGCATCCCTCTGAGGCTTACTGAGACATCCCTCATACTAAACAGCCAGCCTCTCACACTGCCTTCAACTCTCCAGTTAACCCTGATGCTCTTCAGGCTATAATCCCTTCACTTCCTTTCCTTCACTGACAGACATCTCAAAAGCTTACTTCTCAACCCGTTGTGGTCTGGCTTTTCCTCTTGGAAACTATCCTTAAAACTACCACTGGGAAAAGGTCACCAGTGCTTTCCAGATCCTTATGTAGAAAACATCTAAGCATTGGATTTAATGTTCCGTCATCTTTGACTTGCTTTTCCATTCTATTCCTTGGCCCTGTTATACCTACCCTGATCCCTCTAACCATTCTCTGCGAGTCTCCTTTATCAGCTGATCTTCCTCTACCAACCTGAAGCTGCCATTGCCAGTTTCTTTCTTTTCTACTATATAATCTTTCCCTGGATAATCACTGCTTACCTGTCTCCTGTCTCTTTCCTTTCTCAGACCCTTCTCTATATAGCTAGCTATAACACAGACAAATTCTGGAAGGAAACATGCAAAAGGATGTAAAACAACTTGTTAAAATGGTATTATGGGTCATTTTCAAAATATCTTTAATACTGCTGTTTTTAAACAACATCTCCTTGTTTGAAAATCTTAGATCCTATGTGGGCTAAACACTAAATTCTCTCCTTTCTTTTTGTAGTCTTCTATTATGGAGAATTTCAAATATACACAAAATATGCAGGATAGTATCACGAGCCTCCCATTCATTCATCACTCAGCTTCAACAATTATTAACTGATGACCATTCTTGTTTCAACTGTGCCATCTACCCTTCCCCCAGTATAATTTTTAATAAAATCCTAGATGTCATATTAATTCATTCATAGATATTTCAATATGAATCTCTAAAAAATAAGAACTTTTAAAAAACATAACTAAAACATCACTATCACATCTGAACAAATTAATAATTCTTTTTTAAAAAATTAATCAATTAATTTACTTATTTTTGGCTGCGTTGGGTCTTCATTGCTGTGCATGGGTTTTTCTCTAGTTGCGGTGAGCAAGGGCTACTCTTCGTCGTGGTGCGTGGGCTTCTTATTGCGGTGGCTTCTCTTGTTGTGGAACACGGGCTCTAGGTACACGGGCTTCAGTAGTTGTGGCATGCAGGCTCAGTAGTTGTGGCTCGCGGGCTGTAGAGCGCAGGCTCAGTAGTTGTGGCGCACGGGCTTAGTTGCTCTGCAGCATGTGGGATCTTCCCGGACCAAGGCTCAAACCCATGTCCCCTGCATTGGCAGGCGGATTCTTAACCACTGCACCACCAGGGAAGTCCAAATTAATAATTCTTAATATCAACAAATATCTAGTCACTGAGCAAATTTCCAGTAGAATCAAAACGTCATAAATTTTCTTTTCTTACGGTTTGTTTGAATGAGGATCCAAAAAAGGTCCACGTCTTGCAATTTGTAACAATGTCTTTTAAGTCCTTTTTAATCTATAGGTCCTCTCTTGTCTCTTTTCTCATGTAAAAGTTCAAGAAAAAAAAAAAAGGTTGTTTGCCTTATAGAATTTTTCAGTTTGGACTTTGCTGATAGTATCTTTGTGGTATATTTTCTGTAAATTAGGGGTGTAGCCAGGTTTAGGTTAGGTTTTGTTTTGGGAGCAAGACTATTTCATGGATGGAGTTGTTAGCTTTCATCAGGAGGCCTGTAAGGTGGGGTTATCTCTTGTTTTGTGACATTAGTGCCCATTGATGCTCAGGGCCTAGATGCACTAATTCATAAGGGGTTGTCAATTGGTGGTATTTTTATTCTACCATTCTTTCTTCATTTATCAGCCAGAACTCACCTGTCTAGAGAAACTCTCCCTCTTCTACCCTTTGTTTAACCAACAGTTAGTTTGTCTAGGAAAAGTAAAACATTCTTTCCCTTTTTAAAAAAAAAACAGTTTTCAAAAGAATGGGTTTGGTTCCCTAGCATCTTTTAACAATAGCTAGTTTTTTTTAAGCATTGCTTTTAAGACTTCTTCAATCTGTCCTTTCCGCCCTCATCTTTCTTTGCTCTCCCTTATACTTTAGTGATCCTAAAATATTAGCAATCTTCGGTTCCCTGATCATTCCATTGCTATTTTACGTCCTAGTGAAATACCCTTGGTCCTTTATGACCTGGTTAACATTCACCTTTTCTTTGAAACTTTTCTAAATAATCTGCCCCATTTAAATGAATCCCTCCCTCCTTTGTGCTCCCTCCATTAACAGTTTATATTTTGATTATAGTTGTTATTCTCTCATATTAAAGTGTTTTTCTCCTGATCAGTAGGGTATTTTGAGGGCAGATACAGACTCTTAACTATCTGATTTCTCAGCTCTTTGCACTGTGCCTGGTACTTAATTGGTGCTCAACAAATATTGAGCTAAATAGTGTAAAGATTTATTTATACTTATGTATTATGTATTTATAATTGAGTTCTCTTAATTGACTTATGTATTTATAGGTATCTTAACTATAAATACATCCAAATCATCTGGAAATGTGATAGTTGACCCCTCCCCTTCAAGAGGGTAGAGTAGACAGGCCACAATGAATGGGAGAGCTCCCTGTATAAAAAAGACAGATCTTGGCCCTCTTAGAGCACACAGTTCAGGGGATAACCCACCGTTATATGAATAAGTTCATACAGTAGAATCCTGGGATAACCTGGAGGCCAGGGTAAGCAAGTTGTATAAATAGGATTGTACTTTACCAGTCTTTGTAGCCCTTGCTTTTGTGTTGGAGGACATAAACTAGCCAAGGAGCATGGAGCTCTTGAAAACTCCCACGAAAAAACCCGAGATTTTTTTGTTAACTGATTCTACCATGAAGAGTATTAAACCACAAAAATAACAAAGTGGGAGGCAAGGACCACAGATTAATCTTTTATTGAGACAGCAGAGGGATGTCATAGTCTAAAGTCCCAAAACGTTTGCTTCTGTATTTTAAAAAAGCAAATAGTTTTCAGAGAAATTTCAATAACAGGATGTCGAAGTGAAAGAAATTTCTGCCTCCCTACTTCCTATAGCGACTGTGTGGAAGCATGATAACGTGAGAGCTATACGACCACCTTGTTTTTGCTGTCTTTGTGATCATGAAATATGATTACATTCTCTCTAATGTTTATATGTACTCTTGAAATTATTGGAACTGGTAAAATAACACTTGCATAGTGTATAAAAGGAACTATTTCCCCCCCCCTTCTGTTTCCTTAGGTTGCATAATTACCATGAAAGATTAGCTTTAAATTAATAATGTTAATTTGGTTGTTAAATAATTATTAAACCATCACATTTGAGTATCAGCAACTGTGCAACTAAATGCTTATTGTATATGTGGAAGAATGAATGAAAAAATACAAAAGATTTAAGTTCCTAACCACAAGGGGCAAGAATTGTAAAAAAAAAAAAAAAAAAAAAAGTTCTACTGAACAGTACCACTTAATGCTGAGAGAAATCAGATGTACGGGATGCAGTTAGTTTTCCCAAAGAATTAGCATCTTAGTCAGTTTTCAAATATATATTTAATTGTACTCATCGGAGACTTAGCATTTCTAAGGGTGGTTTTAAGAGAGTCATGATTACACTATAAAACTAAAATTATAACCAAGTATAATTTATCACTGTGGGAGGTTGAATCTATTAGAAGAAAAAATGGACTGAAGACAGCAGCCATCATTTTGAAAAGGAAAATGTTACCACATCCGTCTTCTCTTAAGGAAAGACATCTCCCCAGCACATGTACTTTGAAACCTTATTAAGGTATCCTAAAACTTACACAGGCATATCTCTTTTTATTGTGCTTTGTTTTATTGTACTTCACAGATACCGTGTTTGTTTTACAAATTGAAGGTTTGTGGAAAGCCTCCTTTGAGCAAGTCTGTCAGCGCCATTTTTCTACCAGCATTTACTCACTTTGTGTCTCTGTGTCACATTTAGTAATTCTTGGGATTCTTCAAGCCCTTCACCAACCAAAAGATTATGAGTCAGATGATGGTTAACAATATTTAGCAATAAATTTTTTTAAAATTAAGATATATACATTGTTTTTTTTTTAGGCATATTGCTATTGCACACTTAATAGATATGTGTTGGGAAACCAAAAAGTTTGTGGCACTCGCTTTATTGCAATATTCACTTTGTTACAGTGGTCTGGAACAGAATCTGCAATATCTCCAAGATGTGTTCTCTCCTGTCTTCAGTCCTGGGGATCTCCTAAGTTGGAACTTGCATGCTAATGCATCCTGAACAGCAGCCCTTCTACCAAGCTGTTAAGCAACCCTACAGGGTCTGCAACCAAAAGCTCCACTAATGGGCCTGCACTGGTAACAGTGCTCACCATTCCTCTATGAAACATCCTCACTGTTGCCCATCACTGGTGGGTGCTTTCTTATACTCTACACTCCGCAGGTTGAGTGGTATACTCACCGAGAAACCAAGTAGTTGTTCCCAAACGTGTATGAGTGTTCCACTTTTAATTAATTAGTTAGTTAAATAATATACACAAAAGGTAATTGTTTCTTAGTTTCGAAAACTAAGTTGAAACATGAAGTTTTTTACACCAAGGGGGAAAAAAGTCTTAAGAATCTAGAAGGACTCTGCATTTCCAATAGCTATGCAAGTCTCTGAATTATTGCTTATAGAGGGTGATCACTGATAAGGTATTGAGTTATGTAAGGCTTTTCAGACTCCACTCAAAGAAAACTCCTTGATCTTACATCAAAAGATTGGTTGGGGACTTCCCTGGTGGCACAGTGGTTAAGAATCTGCCTGCCAATGCACGGGACATGGGTTTGAGCCCTGGTCCGGGAAGATCCCACATGCCGCGGAGCAACTAAGCCCGTGCGCCCCAACTGCTGAGCCTGCGCTCTAGAGCCCGTGAGCCACAACTACTGAAGCCCGCACGCCTAGAGCCCGTGCTCCGCAACAAGAGAAGCCACCGCAATGAGAAGCCCGCGCACCGCAACGAAGAGTAACCCCCGCTCGCCGCAACTGGAGAAAGCCCGAGTGCAGCAACGAAGACCCAACGCAGCCAAATATAAATAAATAAATTTTACAAAAAAAAAAAGATTGGTTGATTAATGTGACTTTATAAACTTTTAGTTAAAATACAATATTTAAGGGATGTGGGTTATTTTTTTAAACTAGTTCTAGAATCTTCCACCTGACATATGTTCACTAGCCAGAAATCTTGACTGCTCTTCACCTGTTATTCTGGTACTTTCTTTCTTGATCCTTGAGTTAGGGTGAGAGTCCATCAACAGCAATCTCTTGCCTCTCCTTTTCTGCATTATTCCATTTTATGAATGGTGATCTTATTCGTATCTAACCTCTTACATGGAGTTTATAGGATCAGTTTGTAGGATCAGTCTCCAGATGAGTATAATTAAATATATATTTGAGTATAATTAAATATATATTTGAAAACTGACTAAGATGCTAATTCTTTAGGGAAACTAAATGCATCCCCTACATCTGATTTCTCTTGGCATAGGTGTTACTGTTCAGACGAGTTTATAGGATCAGTCAGTTGGGCAGCATCCCTGCCCATCGACGTTTCCTTCAGCATTAGAGTGCTTATGTAATGCACTCTGGACACAGGAATCTGCTTGTAACCATAGTGTGTTAGGCCCCTGAAAGCAGGTTGTCCATATTTTGGTGAGGAACACAGACCATGTGTTTTTATAAAGCAAGTGAAAAAGGTATCCCAGAAAGAGTCTTGAGAGCTGGGAAAAGGCTTCAGGTCTGACACTTGTGCTAGCTTTGTGATCTGGGGCAAAATAACCTCTTTGGGTCTTAATTTCATAATCTCTGAAATGTGAACAGTAGCTCCCAAAATTCTTGTGTGAACCAAATGACACATAGTTGCTAGTTTGTAAATGTAGTAGAAATTGAGTATTTCTAAACTAGTTTCCCCCTTCCTCCTTATTTTTAATAAAATGGGGATTTTGTTAACATCCACCTCATGGATTGTTAGGATTATTTGTGTAAAGGACTTGACCAATTTTAGAATGCTGCTCAAAAGATTTTAAAGAGATGACTTTATGTAAATACATAACTGCAAACACAATCTGCACTAAGCCTTTTATTCTTCTAGTTGACAGATTTTGTTCTGCTTTGATGTAAAATTGCTGTTACCGATGCTTTGTTCATATGTGTTAGCTAACTTTTGCCCAGTGTGCTTCCTCTTGTCTCCTGATTAAGCATGTGAATTATTAAGGTGGGGACTCTGTTTTCTCAGAACACAAGCCCAGGTCTGTCCTGACTACAGGGTCAGAAGATCCCGAAGTATACTTACCAGTGGTTTTCCTCACCTTGTTTACCTGCTGCTCACCTGTCACTAATTCTGATGGCTTTTTAGCAGCCTAAAGCCTATAAAAATGCAGACTTGGATAGCATGTCTTAATCCATCTAAGGGCGTGTAATGTACCGCATAGGAAAGATTTATTTTGCTTTCATTGTGTGTGGCTGTGAACCGTGTCAGCAAGTCAAAGGAAAAGCTTTTAATTGTTACAGAAAGGATTGTTAAAAGGTGTTTAACCTAAATTTCTTTCCTGAATGCCAAATATCTTTCCAGGGGAGAAGGATGCCAAGTCTTTTCTGATTAGTTCATTAAAGAATAGTGAACACATAGCCAAGATCAAAAGACAATCAGGTTATGCATTAGATTCGTAGATGCATGTTCTAAAGTAGCTTTAAAAGTTATCCCATCAGTACCTTTTAAAGCTACCCATAAGATGCCACTTTACATCTGGCATCAGATCTATTAATTTGACTATTATGAATATGTAGGAATATTTTGAAAACTCCCGTGATCTTATAAAGCCTCCAGGCCCTTATTAGCAGAAAAATCTTGCCTCTGCCAGGGCATGGAGCCAAGGTAAGATCCTTAAGTAGATAACATTTAGCATTTGAAATAATAATAATGAAAGGGAAGTCCACATGGAGCTTTCAAGTTGTTACCCGTTTGAAATACCCGGTATGGAGTTGGAGTCCGAGGGAGAAGATTAAGCAGATGTCAGGCTTGTGTTGGCAGGATGCACTGCTGAACCACCTTCCCTCCAAAGTATTGTACGCCCGGCACCCTGGGAAGGGCTTGGACTAATTCATTTGAACCACCTGTTGCCTTGGGGGCCACTACGGGTTGGTCCCTTCAGCTACAGTATTAGCTTCATAGGTGGTGACGGATGAACTTGGAGAGATTATGGCCTTTCTTTTACCTGCCCTTCTCTCACATGGGTCACCTTGGGCTGAAATTCCTCCCCACCCCCCAACAAAATATTAGGACACAGCTTCTTTAATAGATCCATTTAAAAAAAAAAAGATAAAATAGCCCAGGACTTTCTCTTTTTCTCTGGAAGCTTTCTTTCTCCAAACTCTTGTTTTCTATTACTCTATTCCTTATTTTCCTCTCTTATCTGGGGAAAAAATTAAGAATACTTTCTGTGTTTTTTACAAGTATATCTTACAGCCAAGGTCGAATACTTTGTGCATAAAGATAACCCCTGGCCAAGGTGATCTCTCTTAGTGGTGGAGGAAGGTTGCGACTAGTTCTGTCATCTGAGTAGGGCAGTTCTCTCTCCCCCAGGTGGTAGAGTTATATACCAAGACATGGAGCTGGCGTCTTCTTTGTGGACCCCAAATTTTCCTATTAGGGGTATTGAGTTAAATTATCACCATTTAATTCTCCTCCTTACACAACTCTTCCCCACCCCCCACCCCAGCACCCCACCCCCGATTAAGGCTTTCTGGTAGACTTGAACTGTTAATTCTTTAATCAGGGCCAGGCTACCAATTGGCTCCTTGTCTAGGTAGAAGGAACCACAGCCGGTTTTCTTAAAACTGCTCACCATCCTATTGTTTGGCACAGAGGCCGTCTTTTCTGTGTTCAGTTTGGGAAGAACTTCTCTGTCCCCCTGCTTCTACCTGAAAACTTGGTTCTGATTCTGGAAGAGGTTCCCCCGACCCAACCCTCCCCTCTCTTTTCTGGGGAGGTCAATCCCCTTTATTTGGTCTCTCAGTCTGCAGCCAGAAGCCTATGTGGGAGTCCAGTCAGCCCCTTGAGGAAGAGTTGGTGAAAATTCTACAAACTATGTAAGAGTCATTTTCCTCACCTGGCTAGGAGCAGCGATGATGGCACTGAAAGATTTGGTTGGATGTTGTAAAGGATCATTAAAATGGTTATAAATCTTTTTTAGATGTGAAGCTTTGCAGGAATGATAACTCTTATTAATCAATGATGAAATGCTTTCAAGTAAAGCATCAAATAATCAGAACCAATGTATTATATACGTTTAAAAATTGGTAATGTCAGTTACAAGTATATCTCAAGTTAGAATTATCACTTTTTCTTGTTACTGCAATTTTCTGTGGTCTTACAGTTAGCTGTTCCTTTTAAGTGATTGGTACTTTAAAAAAAAAAGCATGAGTAATTATTACATAGGGCCAATAATGACTTTTTTCTCTCTCAATTAGTACTACTTTTGTCAGGCAATTAAACGTAGTTATGTCAGGCATAGCTGTTGGGACAAAGAATGGAGCCATTGCACGTATTTATAGCCTTCAGTCATTGGCCTTTTCTTATCAAATAACCTAAAACATTCAGACCTCTATTTAATTACATCACTGAATAATTTTGAAATTGATGGGAAATCTTGTGGACTTGCTTCAAGATTATTTGAAGATAATATAATGTACTACTGTTAAAGACAGTGTTACAATGAGTAATATGAGTGTTTGGCCTTGGAAGTGCGACAGTAAATATACAATGATAAAGTAAGCATGATCTCCTATGAGTAGACCTCACAATTCCTTAGTCCTACATTGTTTCCTAATAAAATTCTAGAATTGAATTTGAACTGTGTAGTCAAGGAGCATTTAAGAAAGACTGTGGCTGTCACTAGGTTCTAATGACTGTTATACCTAGGGAATCTAATATTCTTATTATAAGGTTGACTAAAGAATACAGTGACTCATCCATCAGTCTTTTAATGATACATTAGGATAAGGTGGAGGAGATACGAAAGCTGGGTGATTCCTGAGATAGGTGGATTTGTACTGCCTGAACAAACGCATTTAGAGTCTATGTCAGCCTGTCGAGAGACCCCTGTGGAGATCTCTTACAGAGCTTTGCATTTTTGCTGTCCTGTTTGCTATTTTTACATTGAGTTTCATAAAGATACGGAAGGCATGTTCACCAGTGACCTAAAAATGGGAGGGATCATATATTTCATATTATCCCAGAATTATGATTAAAAAGTCTTATCAGGGCTTCCCTGGTGGCGCAGTGGTTGAGAGTCCGCCTGCCGATGCAGGGGACACGGGTTCGTGCCCCGGTCCGGGAAGATCCCACATGCCTCAGAGCGGCTGAGCCCGTGAGCCATGGCCGCTGAGCCTGCGCATCCGGAGCCTGTGCTCCGCAGTGGGAGAGGCCACAACAGTGAGAGGCCCTCGTACTGCAAAAAAAAAAAAAAAAAGTCTTATCAAATAGAAATGCTAGGCTAAACCCAAGAAAGGGAAATTAAACTGAGATAATTGTAAGTTCCTTCATTTAAAATCAAGTAGTTGTTTTGATTAGTAAAGGATAGGGAGATTGACCTTAGAGACAGTTTTTACTGGGGGCAGGGGTGGTGGGGAATGATGATCTTGATTACAGTGGCTCACCAGTGCTCTGTGAGCTAGTTTAATCTGAGACTGTGTTAATAGAAACATTGTATGTCAGTCATGGAAAATTACAGCTCCATTACCTTCTGCCCCCATCAGACTACATTTGTGTCTCATGTTTGGTGCCACATTTTAAAGATGCTGGCAAAGTAGAAATAGAGCTCTTAGAGCAGTCTGTGGACCCTGATGGGTCTGGGAACCACCAGGCATGGTTTAAGAAAAAAAGATTGAGACAAGACATAATAATTATCTTTATTTTTTGAAATAGTGTTCTTGGAAGTATCTCAGTGCTTTGATCAACAGGATTTGGCTTCTTGACAACTCAGGGAGTTGAGGCAGGATAAAGCAACTTGGGAGAGGCCTAAGGTGAGCAGGTTGCACGGTATTTATCCTGGGAGGGTCCCTCTTACCTACCAGGTATGCTGATGTTTGTGGCAAGCCACCATTGATAGGCCCCTCCTTAGCCCCCCTCCCCCATTGAATTCCATGAAGTTTTGTCTTTTCCTTTAGTTGTTTTCTATCTTTAAGCTTTTGTAGCACCTGGGCTGTAGTGTGTCAAAGTAGTACAATAAAATGGGAGAAATATAAGAGTAGATATATACTAAAATCTTAACTTTCCCAAAGTTGCATAATTTCTAGCTGTTCATTGGACATCTGTCACCTCCTTGTCTTCCTTCAATTAACTTCAACATTAGAGAATGACGTTTGATAGTGACAAAGAATTTTATATTTTTTTGCCCTACCTTGTTGTAGAAAAAATAGTGTAGCTCATAGAAATAATGCTTAGATGCAACAACATGTGATTAGATTTAAAAGAGGTAGGTGTGGAAAGTGGGTCGGGAGACAGGTAAATCCAGGGTCTTTTTCACAGGCTGGAATATTTTCTACTGAAAATGTTAAATAAATACATAGATGGATGGGTAGATGGGATGGAACAATTATTCTGTGTGTTTCAGGCTGCTGTTGGATTCTCCTAGGCTCACTTGATGCTGCTCCTCAAATCTAGCTTTGATGTCTTTCGTTCCATGTCTTACAGTAAGAATTCCCTACTACTACCTACCTTCCCTGCAAAATAAATGTGAGGAGAATCAACAGAATTCCTCCCAAGTGAAGTCTCTCTTATCTACCACTTACATTTGTCCATTCTTCAGGAGGCTGTTCTGCTTCCTTTTCTTCTTTTTCCCACTATTTTCCCTTTCCTAGAAATGAGCTAGTATTTTCTATGCAGAGACAACCAGTTATCCAGATATGATTTTATTTCCACAAAATGATTGACTAATATCCGTTGGTTTGCCTTTTACAAAATCTGCTACCCAATGCCCTAGGAGAGTTGCTAGGAACAAGCAAGCAATCCAGTATCAACACTTAGCAAACCATTGTCCAGTCATCATCCGGGGAGCTATTCTGTGTCTTGAACTGATGGTATTTACATTGGTGTATACATATGTAAGAATTAATTGAGCTGTACACCTAGATTTGTGCATTTTACTGCGTGTAAGTTACACCTCAGTTTAACCTATGAAATATATAATTCTTCCTACCATGATAGGAAGGAAATGATTTATCTGACTGCTAATTCATACTTCTAGCTTTGATTTTAAATGTTTGAATAAAAGCAGCCAACTTGTTAGAGTTCTCTGTAAATGTGAAATATTGAAGCAAAAGGCAGTTAAATGTTAAATCATAAGCTAGACTGGAAAGCCTCTGGGTCAAGGATCATATCTGGATTGTCCAGCACTGTTTCCCCAGGGTGCTAACACATTTCCAGACACATAGTAGGCATGTAAGAACAAGTCAATAAAAGACAGCTTTTGATGTACAGAATTTGTGGATACACTTTACACAAAGGAATTAATGTATGATTATTTTGTGATCAATACTTTTATCTGATTTTTGTATACTTACATCACTATTTTCATTTTACCTTAATGCTACTTTTTCTTTGTCAGTAAGTAGATCTCAGTCTGTGTAACAAGGTTTAAGTTTTATTTTCAAAGCCCTGTCTGTATTTACAACCTTGGAGAAAAATTAATATCCTACTTTTTAGTTTTCTATTTAAACTTACCACCTTTTACCTCTAAATATCTCAACATGTTTTTCTAATTTATATCCTTCTTAATGTAACACTATCAAATCTACTACTATTTTCTTTGGCTAATATTTTACATTTTATCTGTAGTTCATTGGAAACGTTACTGCCAAATTCGCCATTAAATTGGTTGATTCTCATAACATTTCCTTTTTAAAAACTGCCATAATAATCTGATGGGTTAAATATCCCCAAAGTATACATAACTTAATTATGTTTTAGTCTTTAAAAACATAGGGATTGAATCAAATTGCCTTACTGGACAGAATTGAATGAGCAATTGTCAGTATATTTTCAATACAGTTTTCTCAAAACAACTTTATTGAGATACAATTCACATACCTACAATTCACCCATTTAAAGTGTACAATTCAGTGGGTTTTAGTATCTTCAGAGTTGTGCAAACATTACCACAATTAATTTTAAAACATTTTCATTGCCCCCCAAATAAACCCTGTGCCATTTAGTTATCACTTCCCAATTCCCTCATCTCCCCCAGCCCTAGCCATCCACTCATCTACTTCCTATCTTTATAGATTTGCCTATTCTGGACAATTCATGCCAATGGGATCATGTGATACATGGTCTTTTGTGATTGGCTTCTTTCACTTAGCATATTTTCAGGGCTCATCTGTTTTGTAGCATGTAGCAGAACTTCATTCCTTTTTATGGCTGAATAATATTCCATTATATGACTATTCCACATTTTGTTTATCTGTTTATCAGTTGATAGAGATTTCAGTTGTTTTCACCTTTTGGCTATTGTGGATAATGCTACTAGTTTTACATAATGAGTAACTGATGAAATATTACCTTCTGGTCTGACAGCAGCTTTCAGAATCCCTGACACTCTTATTGGTGTCACTTTTCTATTTCTTCTTAACTCTGAGCATCTTGAGAAAGTTTGGAGAAGTTTGATAACTGTTGAGGGAGATGGGTTGTTTTTCTCCCCATGGAATATCCCTCTGGGTCAGTCATTTAGGTATCCTCAGTATGTACAACAAGGTAAACTATATGCCCCCATCCACAGCTTTATTACTGGTAGGGATAACTCAGGTAGTTATGCAACTATTTGGAAAAACATGAACATTTTAGAAATGGGCAGTTTGTTTTTGAAAGTTACCTTATTATCATTGCTCTTTAATGGGAAATCCTTTTTGGGGAAAAAAAAAATTTTTTTAAGACAAATTCTACCATCTTCTTCATCAACCTTTGGTTTGTCTTTTTAGTTGATCAGTTTTACTGCTTTTGAGAATAAAATAAGTATTCAAGAGAAGCAATCAAGTACAAGTTTTCTAACTCATCCAGTACTTGATCTGCCTTTTTTTGTTTTGAGGTTTACACAAGAATCAGTTTGGTTAAAGATTCTAGTGTGGGAAGTTTCTTCCAGGTGAGAATCAAAACATTGATCTTCATAAATGTTAATTTGAACTTAAAGCACAAATGTTTATTTTATTTGGTTAGATATTATTTTGGGTGATTGTGACATTACAGACTTCCCCCACCTCCACCATGAGCCTCTCCTATATTTCTGTTTACAGAACTTGAACTTCCAGATATCTAAAACTTACCCACTTTAAATACTTGAACTTTCGAAATAATTAATGAATTGCACTTGGTAAATGAGTGATCTTTGGATAGGTTTGTAGGGGTTTGTAGTGGCTTTTTTTTTTTTTTAAGAAGATTATGGGGGTAGGAGTTTATTAATTTATTTTTGCTGTGTTGGGTCTTCGTTTCTGTGCGAGGGCTTTCTCTAGTTGCAGCAAGCGGGGGCCACTCTTCATCGTGGTGCGTGGGCCTCTCACTGTCGCAGCCTCTCTTGTTGCGGAGCACAGGCTCCAGACGCGCAGGCTCAGTAGTTGTGGCTTACGGGCCTAGTTATTCTGTGGCATGTGGGATCCTCCCAGACCAGGGCTCAAACCTGTGTCCCCTGCATTAGCAGGCAGATTCTCAACCACTGCACCACCAGGGAAGCCCTGTAGTGGCTTTTGAATTCTAAGTTTGTACTTTTTTTCCAGCTGCTTTTTCCAAGGTGTTACTGTGTCAGAGGAGCTGCTGTTTATCTAGTAAAGAGTAATTTATTTTATTGATGAGACTTTCATTTGTACACATTCAACAGTATAATTGGTTTGAAAAGTCACTTTCCAACATAAGGTAAAACAGTTATGTCGGGCTTCCCTGGTGGCTCAGTGGTTGAGAGTCCGCCTGCTGATGCAGGGGACACGGGTTCGTGCCCCCGTCCGGGAAGATCCCACATGCCGCGGAGCGGCTGGGCCCGTGAGCCATGGCCGCTGAGCCTGCGCGTCCGGAGCCTGTGCTCCGCAACGGGAGAGGCCACAACAGTGAGAGGCCTGCCTACCGCAAAACAAACAAACAAACAATAAAAAACAGTTATGTCTCCTACAATAACTCTGAGAAACTTGGACAACACAGTCAGAACATTGCTCTTTTATGGGTTAAAATTTAGTTGCCAAAGGACAGAGTGTCTTAAAGGAGCTAAAAGCCACATAGCTAGTGATTGAGATCATTAAGCTTTTTTCTGCAAAACAAAAACAACGTATGTTGTATATGTAAACAGAAATGGAGCAGGAGAAATAATATGGTAAATTAAATCAAAGAAATTTGGTTTAACCTACTATAAGTATGAAGTTATGCTAAGTAATTATAAGTTAGGGATCAGCAAACTATATTTCTTGGACCAAATCTGGTGTGCTCCTTGTTTTTGTAAATAAAGTTTTATTGGAACACAGCCATGTTCATTTATTTATATATAGTCTGTGGCTGTTCTCACACTACAAGGTCAAAGTTGAGTAGTCCTGACAAAGAATGTACAGAAGTGAAGACTAAAACATTTATTATTGGGCTCTTTACAGAAAAAGTTTGTCAACCCCTTCTATAAAGGGTGCAAAGTAAGTAAGATGTACTTTATATCCTCACCATCATCCTTATGTAGCAGATTGTGGGAGGAAGTGGTTAATGTAACTATTCAGATAATTCGTACACAAAGCAAAATACAGAATAGTAGAATTATCAGTGATGAAAAGGATGTAAAAGACATCTTCCCCAGGAAGCAGAATCTGGTCGGCCTGTAATTCATTATCTAGGTTGTATATATATATGTATCTCCAGAAAGTAGCGTGGCTGTCACCATAGGAGCAGATTGGCTAATACTAATAGCCCTAAAAGGCAGTTAGCATTTCTTACTGGGAATTCTCTGGGGTCTGGAATATTCAGTGCAGTCGTGTACTCCCTGGGTTGTATCATTCCAGCACATCTTTAGAATAGAAGTTTGGGGCATCCACGGAACGGGGTCTGTCACCTCCAGTGATGTCTGTGGCAGCTGAAAGCTTCTATTAATAGGCTTTGTCCACTCTTGCAAGGTTTGTTACTCCAGCGATGGGGCCTCCAAACAAATCTTGATGACAGGAACCAGGCCAATTCTTTCTTGGTGTTTCTTTAGCAAAGCTATAGCCAAGAAGAAGAAAACCCCAGATTTCAGAGGCTAACTTGTCAGACTTTGGGTTTATTGGCTTCTAAAGGGAGTAGGCTTGGGACTCCTGACCACAGTGGTATTTGAATGATTCTTCTTCCCACTCTGTGACATACTGTGCCTTGGAAACTCTTCTCTAAACATTGTTTTGTGACTTCAGGCATGGAACAGGCTTTCTCTAAATGTAAACTGACTCATAATACCACTCTTGTATTCACCAATTCTAACTGTAAGCTCTTTCTCACTTCATATAACATTATGTAAAGTCTCACAAGGTGCTTTCTGGACCCTGTTTGCCAAATGGCACGCATCTGTACTCGTCCCACAGTGGCAGTGCCAGCTGGAAATGGGAATTTGGTTTCAATCTAAGGGATGGCAGTGGATCCAACCCAGAACTAAAATGGAGTGATAGGCCAGAATCCTAAAGGGAGAGACTGAATGCAAATATTTCAGAAGGAAGAGGTTTTAGTTTTTTCCAAAATGCATCTTTACATAAATACCAGAGAGAGACCATGGAAAAGGATCTTGTCAGATCAAAAGTGTAATTTCAGGGAGATCTCAGAATTAGAATGTTATTAAAATGGAATGCTGTGCCAATTAATGGTGCATGATTATATGAAACTCCTGTAGTTGACTTGTAAAGAAAATATTAGTCTGGAGTAGTGGTTCTTGACCTGGGGTGACTTTCCCCACCCCGTGATATTTGGCGATGTTTGGAGATTTTTTTTTAATATAGTCATTATAAATTAAAATTTTTTTTATTGAAGTATAGTTGATTTATAGTGTTTCAGGTGTACAGGTAAGTGATTCAGTTATACATATACATAGCTATTCTTTTTCAGATTCTTTTCCATTACAGGTTATTATGGGGTATTGAATATAGTTCCCTGTGCTGTACAACAGGTCCTTGTTGTTTGGAGATATTTTTAAGTATCATGACCTGGACAGGGCTTGTGTGGGTAGAAGCCAGAGATGTTCTGAACCTTCTATAAGGCACAGGGGAGCCCTTGCAACAAAGATTTTTCAGTTCAAAATAATAACGCCAATGCTGAGAAACTGGATAGTGGGCAAAAATTCTTAGCTGAGATTTCAGCTTATTAGGATAAATTATTACACCTTTCTGAAATCCTTTTGGACATGAAAAGGGAGTATTTCTTACTGCTTTAGGGTGGTTTCAGTTGAGCCAAGGAAACACATTTTGGTATTTCTGTTTACCTATTTTAAACATAATTATGTAAAAAATTTTGAAAGGTACAAACTAGTTTTATAAAGAAAAAACAAAACACAGCCTGATCCCATCACTCATTTGTGTATTTCCTTCAAGATTGGAAATATTATGGAACAGAATGGTTTATCTATCAGAATATCCTCTTTAGAGAAACCAACCAAAAGATAGTGGCATTTTTCCTGGGCTTTCATCCTGCTTATAATATCTTTTCCTGGCCCCTTCTCTTTCAAGTAACACCGCTATCACACAAAGTTTAGGGTCAGTTTATGACAAAGTGATTACTTAGACTATAAATACCTTTGTAGAATTCCCAACATCAGGAATTGTTACTGGTATCTGAGTGAGAAAAAAGTTTTGTGAGATAGTTTAGTATTTTTAGGGTGTATATGTTAATCATAACTTAGAAATTTTATTTAGTACCTTTATTTATGTTTGGTTTTGTTAATAAGTCAAAGTATTTTGTAACTTTCCAGTCTGAATCTAGAGGTAACTTTTTACTTGCCAGATGAGTTTTTAGTTGATTGTGAGATGTAAAAAAACAAGGGAGAGGAAAAGACCAGATATTCTAGATCACCACACAATAGTATCCCTGAACTTCAAAAGCCCCACCCAGGAGGGTGCAGCTGGGGAGTGGTATATTTTCTGTACTCTTGGTAAGCTAAATTTGGTTTGGCAGAGAATTTTTAGCAGTAGATAAGGCTCTGTGAGTAAAACTTTGCAGTTTTAGCCAAAGAAAACAGACTGTAGATTTGATGACTCTATTTGATTTATTAGTGCCATATGCAGGGCCTTTTGATCTTCAGGATTCAGTAAACCAAGGAATTGATATTTATCAGAACTCCATCACATGGGAAGAAATCTTAATTTGCCTGTAGTATTGATACTAATATAATTATCCAACACCTGCATCCTATTGATGATAATTGTTTTAGGTTACATTTTAATGATAGGTACAGATGAACATTAAAAACAAGTCTTTGGAGAGCATTAACATTGGAAATAATCTTATTTCTCAAATACCTCAAATTTGCTTACTTGAGTATATAACAAAACCTCTTATGAGGAGTGCAAGAACTTCATGTAGTGATTGTGGTTTTAAAGAAAAAAGGGAAATAACTTGACATTGATGATACCACATGAGCAGATGTTCTATAATAAAGGCTACTCGCAATCTTAATTTGTCAGACAACATAAAGGAGATTCAATTAACTTTGAGGTTTCACCCCACTTCTGAATTCCTTTCTAATATTTTTATAAAGTAGCAAAAACCACAGGACAAATATTTCTGCCATTAAACCATCAGAATCCATCTGTTTTTGTCTTTTTACTACTAAGACAAGTTAACATATGACAGAAGTGTATATGTCTATGAAATTGAGATGAAATATCAAGAACATATCATGGTATTTGTATTTTCTTTAAATGGATCTTTTTATTGAGACTCTTGGAGCCCCACATTTTTGCATAGGAGGAAAACCTTCTGGATCTCAATCAGTGGGATGCCCTAAATGAGTTTTACTTTATTTTTTCTGTGAATTCTTAATTATTACTTGACCAGTGAGTTACTTGATCAGTAGTTATTACTTTCCTGTAGGTGATTTATGTTTAGATTAACTATCACGTTTTAATTCTCATCTTTCTTAGGCTGTTTGTATAGACGTCCTTTCTAGGATGTCTTATACACCAGGCATTGAATGAGGCATTTTATCAGCTCCCTGCTCCAAGAGAAGTTTGAGGGAAAATAGATTTTGGATCAGTTGAAGGAGGTTGCCTTATTTCTTGAAGTGTCAAATATATTTCAGGGAAGACTATCATAGGGGGAGAAGGTGGACAAGCCATATGGACTCAGACATGACTTTTCTCATATCAGACTTTCACGGTTCTTCTTGATGATAGTAGTAGCTAAATAATAGTCATCATTTATTCCATGCTCTGTCCTAAACACTTTGCTTGCATTATCTACATTCTCATACTAACTATATGAACTAGTACTGTTATTAATTCCATTTCCCCACTTTAGAGATGAAGAAGCTGAGACCTGGCGAGAGAATATGACTTGGCTTAGGTCACACAGCAAAAAAAAGTGGTAGAATCAGAATTCAAGCCAGGTCTGACGTTTCCAGACCCAGAGCCCCAAGTCATTTTATTATTCCACTCTTTCACCTACACCCTCATATTAATCTTGAGTTTTCAAAGTATTTGACGTTAGAGCTAAGTGCAAAATTGTTTACCATTTTTTGTAACCTGTCCTTCTATCACAGGGTATTTGGCTATTTGCATCTCATTTGCTAACACATCTTAATATGTATGAATCTCAATATATGTGCATATATACAACACGTATGATATAAACATATATATATACACAACACTACAGTGTTATAGGTGTAGTTCATAGCTGTCTCCAAATAGTGCCGTGTGTGTGTGTGTGTTATTTACTGGAAAATGTTACTAGTGGCCCAGTAATGAATAGGAGCTTAAAGTTCATGTTTGGTATCTCTACCTTTTAACTCTACCACTCTTTATTTGCACAAGCAAATGTGATCCTCTGTAGTGACTTTGCCCTGTTTACGGACTAGAAGTGTGTGCTATCACTGATAGGATAGTCAGGTCTTACAGTTAAAATACTCCTAAGACAAATAGATCCTGGAACCTTCACATGGCTATTTCTTTATAAAAGAAATATGTACTTCATAAAACTGTGCAGGTTACATAGAGCAGGGAGTTTACTCAACTGACTTAAGTTGATAAGTCAGACTTAACTTTAGAGAAATGTCCTGGAAAACTAAAGCAATGTGATTCAAGGTCCGGGTATACTAGGAGAGACAGTTAAGTGTTTGACATCTGATCTCTCTAGCAGAATGTATGCTTACCACACATACGGTCATATCAGATGGAAGAAGCTAGTTTCTAAAACAGTTCGGAGTGGATGTTTGCTTCTGATTAGCCCGTGTGTATGTGTTGGACAAGTGAGCAATCGGGAAGTCATGACCATGTGTTTGCTGTCATTTAAACTGCCAATCTAATCTAAATATACATGTGGGTGCCTAAGGAGACTTCTTTCTTTTCAAGAGGATCATTCTTAACAGCTCTCAACTCCTTGCTGACACACGTGAACTTTGGGGCACTTCTGTTTTCCTGAGGGCTACTCTGTTTCCTTTTAAAAGAGGTGAGGATGATTTCTTTGCTTGCTGTATTTCTGATTTTTAAAGGCCAGCTGTATGTAAAGTTTATTTATTGTGAGCAGTAACTTCATAGGAAAGATAGCTTCTAGGATGTTCTACAAGGTAATGAAAGGGAGGGTGGGGGGGGTGAGGGTGGTGAGATGAGTAAAAGAACTACAGGGTTTCGATTTATAGAAGAATTCAGTTTTAGATCACTAATTTGCAGGTAGCATGCTATGATCTAATTAAGAAAAATTAGAGAAAATGTTTATAAAATAGGAGGTATGATTTTATAATACTTCACTTTATAATGGAGCCCTGATGTGATTTAAGGTAGGAAGAAAAAAAAGATACCCTTCTCTGACTTTGAAGCATTTACACATATTTTATCTACCCAGGAATTACTAAAACACATATTAAAGAAATTGAAGTTTTTTCTATTCATGATTATTATATTGTAGACTTTTATTTTTTTAGAGAAGCTAAGGACTAGACATAAATATCTTACTAATCTGAAATGAATCTTTTCATTTAGAAAAGAATAATACTATTCTTCCATTTTTTTCATAATTATATAGCTTATCGTATTCTACAAAGCCATACACCCAAAATGTTTTTCTTTCCCCATTCACATATTTTTAGATGTAAAAGCAGTGTACTGTTTTTAACTTACGAAAAAATAACAGGACACCCCTTGTCATCTAACTGCTAGAGTATTTGATACAAATTAGCTATCATTTAATTGCATGTTAAAATGTTGTTTCCTTAATATTGTTTTGATAATCCTAGAGAAACTGACTTATTTTCTTAAAATTTATGAGTATATAAATTCTTACACAAGTACATGTATTTAATTTTTAATTTCTTTAACAATCATACTGTATGACAGTTTGAATGGAATTAGGCTTACGGATTAATATATGTGACAAATATAAACTAAGATAAGTAGTAACAAAATTTAAAGAACATAGCATTTGTTCAGAGTTAGGCAAATTTTCCTAGAGAAATATGAGAGTTACATACTTTTATATTTGGAATGTCAGAAAGCATGAACATTTATTGGCAGAAATAAATTTTCCTGGAACCATATTCAAGGAGAATTTACCATATGGGTGTCTATAAACTAAATGCAGTTACTTGATGTCCAAATAGTTAATGTTATATATAAATGGGCAAAGTAATTTCATGTAAATACTAAACTCAATAAGTTAACATTGTTTTTCTGATGTGGTAGAACACATTGTTTTTATCCAGACATGGAGATATCTAAAGGCTTAAGAAACTTTTTTTTAAAACAACATTTCCTTTTTTAAATGTTTTCATTCCAGCATAATTTCAGAGAAAACAGAAGCTGATCATAATAATCCCTTTAATTTCTGGAAGAGTCGTATTTAGTAAATTGTATTGTAGAGCAGTAAGTGGAGCTTTAGTGCTCCTTCAAAGCTAGTTTCTCCCCTCTCCCTTCTCCACTCCCCACCCCACCTCATTGCTTAGCACACACTCAAGGAATTGTGCAATTTGCTCAGTTCATCCAGAAGTTTATGAGAGTAATAATATCAATATTTCTAGTTTTCTTTCAGAGTTTTAGTTTATAAGAAAACACTATTTTCCAGAGTAATTTGACTTCCAAGCTTCCAGCAGCCAGCTGGTAAAGAGGACGTGATCTATTACACATTTCACAATGTTCATAAGATGAAAACCAATCTCTTAGGAGATGTTTTAAGTCAAATGCAATTAAGTGGAAAGAAGAGTCTGTGTTTTCTACTTGCTTTTCAGCACTTGGTTCTTTTAAGTAGAGCAGACAAAAAGGTAGTAAGTAGCCTTTACTAGATAGGAAGAAATTTGAATGCCATATTGTGAACTAAATGTGCCGAAGTTTTAAAATATAATATATATCTTTGAAACATTCATGCATGCTTGTGTATACTAAGGTTTGTGGAATTTGTAGCTGTATAAATACTGTATGTATGTAAGGTTTGTAGCTTTTCCTGAATAATGATTCTATGAGTAGGAAATGCTCTTGTTTCATGAAGATTAAAAACAAGTTTAGGTCTTTAAATCATCCTTGAGGTATTGAAATTGAATGAGCTTCTGAGGATCAATTCACAAACGGTTCTAAACCATGCTCTAAGAATGCTGTAAATCACTTGTGCTGTTGATCTAATTGAACAGCGTGGATCTGAACCCTCATTAACTTGTCTGTAAGGAAGAGAAAATTGAGGAGAGCAAGGAAGAGGCCAGGAGAAGTCCTTTAGCCGGTACTGTCCTGAGCTGCCATTGTCGAAGGACATCCTTTGAGCTAATTTCAGTCCCATAAAAAAAAAAAATCTATTTAGTGATTAGTAATCAGTGGATGAGAGCAGAAAGCCCAAGTGAATAAAGGCCATAAATACTGAAGTCCTTGGGATAACAGCCTGTAAAACTGTCAGAAAGCATTGCTTAAGTGACAAAAGATAGCCCAAAGTAACAACAAGTGTTAGCTCACTAGGCAATACTCCATATTCATGGACAGAAGACATAATTTAGTTTTCTTCAAAAATGGAGGTTCTCCCTTGAATCCAATACCTGCCTCACTTTATTTACTTGTTTTGGATGGTGTCTGTTTGCTTTTAATTTATGGTCGATTGCATTTGCTAGTAGGAATCATGATGCCTGTTTAAAGATAGCTGTGTTTCCAAAAGTAGAACTATGATTGCTGAAACTTCTATTTAGATCCATCAAGATCTACTTACTTGCTAAGAATGTTTAGCCTAACTAGAGTGAGTGGGTGAGTACATGTTTGTGTATTTTTAAAAGGCAGATGGTTAGGAATTAGATGCTGACAAGTGCCTTTCTCTTGTTTTTAAATTGAAATCTAAAGTTTACAATTCTTCAATATTTCTCCCTGAGGGAAGAATAAATTAAGTAAATAACAACAGAAGAATGTAAGGCTATATTATAAACTCTTTTGTTATTACCACACAATACTGAGATGACAAATGGTTGAAGTCTCACTTGCCAATACTTCAGGTTTGTTTTCAGAGTTAGAGAAAATTCAAGATGATGGAATCAAAGGTCTTTATTCGAAACTCCTATTGTTCTAACTATGATGATGATTTCATGGCATTTGCATTATAATGTTAGCAATCAAACTGATATGTTTTACCGTTTTTACAGTATAACCCTCAAATCCCAAATGCGTGTTTTAGAGATGTGTATGTCTTCAGTGTATTTCAAGTGTTGTGCTTTTTCAAGTTAGAGAATTTTTATCAACATACCAGCATTTGCTTTTCAGCATTCCGGCTGTGAGAACTAGAGGTGTCATTCATTTGAAGGGAGCAGATGTTAAAGGTTCTTGCCCCTGCCTCCCTAATGGCAAACACCCTTGAAGAAGAGAAATGTTCTATTACCCAAATAGGCATCTTTCTGATGGTGAGAAAAGGCGGTAAAAGGCAGTAAATCTGCCTTCTCATTATGAAGTGCAACAATAGATTGATTTATGAAGAAAAGCAACTGTTAGGCTTATATAAGATGTGTGCATGGAAATGTAGGTCCCTTTAGAGCCTTATAAGCAGTAACATTCCTCCTATTCTTGACAAGAATCTAATATTACTAATAGGGAATGTGTTGATTCTAAATACCACGTTTTTTAAGGGGTACATTGAGAACAAAAAATTCACCTCCTAATGTTTTCACATGAGAACAGTCTCTTAAATGTGCTGTTTTTACTCTTTTAGTTTATTTTCATTAAGATAGAAGGGAATTTTTAAAAATAGTTTTATTTTTATAAACGTTTTGTTAGTACTTAACATTTTAATAGAAGTGAATGCAAGTATAACATATTTAGATGTTAGACTGTTTATAAACTTTTCAGTTTCACTTAATAAATTGTGTAACTTAAATTGTGTAATTTTCAGCACACACTGTAAAATGAGAGTTTCAAGTAGAGCCGCAATGAAGATAATTTCAAATTTCAGGGGAGAAGGAGGTTATGTAAAGTATTTTTTGTTGGGCTATTATTTTAAGAAAATTTATGTGCACTTTATCTTTTAAATAAGTTTGGGTTACCTCTTATTTGTTAAGGAACTCTGTTAAAGTATTTTCGTTTAACTTAAAAATTAAAATTTTAAGCTCTAAAGTCAATTTTGAGCATAAAGTACAAAAATCTGGACAGTCCCTGAGTAAATTGTAATGATGCTGCCTTATATGTTTAGCACATGTCACTCCAGAATTTAAAATCTATGTCATATAATTAAGATTTGAGCAGGTAAATTACAGAATTAAAACTGATAATTATCTGTAGACTTTTAACTCATTTGTTTTAACAAACGTATATCCCCAATATATGTATATTTCCAAATTATACTTATAGTAATAGCCATATTAACATGTTATGTACAAGAAAGCATATACAAAAATTTGAAAATTTAAAAGGAAAAGACAGAAAATAAACATGAGTAAAGGTTCTATTTTCTTTTACCCCTATGTATTACCTTACACACATTTTTGTGAACATATATGTGCATATCCACACCCAAGGAACTTTGAGGCCCTCTCATCCAGAAGAAAGGGCTCCAGTATGTTACCTGAAAAATGCACTGTTATTCTAATTAGGAAGATACAAGGCTTGTAAAGAAACAGTCCTTGCAACTATTAACAATCTTTGTTGTCTAGACTGATCATCAGAAGTGTTGCATTTTTAACCTGATGATGATTGGCTAGTTTTAAATCAATACTTTTTTCCCAGTGGGTTTTGGTTATTTTGGAAGTCCAAGTACCATGGAAATAAGAGTTTAGTGAATAAAATGAACTCTTGATGCTGCTGCTATGGTAGTAAATCTAAGCTTCACATTTAATGGGGGAAATTCTCTAAGATAGTCGAAAGATTAAAATTAATAAAACTTCTTGACATTTGTGTAAGTCTATAAAGATTCTATTGGTGTCAGTCGAATACTCTATGACCATTTTTAAGTAAGCCATTTTTAAAAAGGTCTAAAGTTAATAAGGAAATGCAGTTAAATATCTTGTCAAGATCTCTTTACATGTATCTGTGTTTTACTTCATTTCAATTAATTGCCATGTTTATGATACTCTGAATTTATTCTGTTTAATTTAATATTTAAAATTTTATAATCCCAAACTGAGAGTTATAACCACATATAACGTACTTTTAGGACTTTGTTCAATTCAACACTGCCCTTATATAGAGAGAGAATCCACTAATACTTTTTCATTATTTCAAGTGTCTTGTGAGCTACACAGGTGGGTTATTTCACAAGTAACTGAATAGTAGTTCTGACAACAGTTAAGGGATCTTATTGTTAACTGATGAGCAGTGGTGTTTTGATGCTCATTGGTCAGCTTCAGTAGCAGTTAGTTATGGGGCAGTTCTATCAGGAAACTCTTTTTCTTCCTATTTCTCTTTTGTGAGGCATTACAGCTCTAAACCCTCTCACTTGTAACTTTTTTCTTCCTCTGCCCTCAAAACACACAAAAGAGAAAAAGAGACCAGTTAAAAGATAAGTCTCTAACATTACAACCAAGTGGTATATTTAATGGCCAGTTGTGAAACTCAACTTCTGTGTGCACAGTCTTTGCTCAAGGAATAGTAACATGCTTATAGGTGGTACAACTGTAAATGGTCTGTTTCCAGATGATTTCTCATTCCTAAAGCTCTTAACAAGTGAGCGATTTTCAGAACACATCTGGCACATGCACCATCTTGCAGCAACTGGATTTTTTTTGAAAGATCACATGTTCTGGCCACAATAGTCAGTAGCAGCCTTCAAAGTACAACTGGTGATGAGAGATAAAAGACTTGAGGCTCCTCTGTTTAAAAGAGAGGAAGCTAAAAGAAAATTATAGCCATCCCTAAGTGTGGAAAAGGGTCTTATGGAAAGATTTATAGACCCTTGTTCCCCAAGGCCATTTCGTTTCCTAATGGGATTTTGTGTTCTCAGACAGGGAGAACAAAATGATGACAGCATTTAATAATAATAGTGAAGATGACGATAATAACGAAGAAAGCAAATGCAATTGTAAAAACAGAGGCACCTCAATATAAAGCCAATTATCTTGGCACCCAGGATAATTTTGTCTGTAAATTGAAAATATAACAGAAATAAAGATCTTTCCTCTTTTGCTAACCAATGGGGAGGGTTAAGTCTTAGGATCTTGCTCTTTTACAGGCAAATGATGGGTATAACAATAGCTTTTGATAATACAAGGGCCCAAGAGACTAAATACACTTATAATGTAACATCAGGTTCACTCAAGTTGTCATAATACTTACAAATGGAGAGGATTCGCCAAAGAGAGATGTGGTTTCTTCCGTGTGGTCCGTGTGGTCACAGACCTGAGTAATTAGCAATAATGGTTCCAGCTTCCTATTCCAGTGTCCTTTCTCCAATTAAACCTTGTTTTCAAAGAAAGAGTTGTTGACAGGTTACTTAAAGCATTAATTCCGTTTTGTTTTTCTGTTTTTTTTTTGTTTTTACCCCTGGAGTTTATGGGAATTGTATAGAAGGGTTGGGAATAGAGAGTAGATCACCCTTGAAGGCAAATAAACTAAATGAGTTTAGTGTGTTGCCTGATGTGCTTGCTGGTCCTCTTGATCACTGCCAATGTCCAGAGGATCAGGAAAATTCAGAGGAGAAACTTACTTGCTTTTTTTAAAAAAAACAAAACTTACTGTACTAGAGAGGTGAATAGCCAAAATACATTGTAGTATTGATTGGACGAATGTTAGAAGCAGTTGATACAGACACATTCAGACCCAGGGATGAAGTGTTTTGTCTTACCACTGGTTTGCTTTGGGTGCTGATCACAAGATGTCCCTTAGACAGAAGAATATTCAGTTTCACAGTGACATAGAAAACTTTGTTCCCTGACACTAGTGTTATAAAAGGGTGTTAGTGTGTTCAGGACCCTGCTTTAAATTGATAGCACTTTTTCAAGGTCAATAGGTGTAGTAGAATGAGCACTGGATTAGAAGTCACAAAACTTGGTTGTAATCCTCCTATTGGGCTGGCCAAAACGTTTGTTCGGGTTTTTCTGTACCATCTCACCGGTCACTTAATAAATATTACCCACTGGCCACTTAATTTTATTTTGCTTCAGTTTCATCATCGGTAAAATGGAGATTAAAAAATGTGTTCTATTTTAGTCAGCTCTGGCTGCCATAACAAGGTACCATAGACTGGGTAGTTTAAGTAACAGGCATTTATTTATATATTTATTTATGGACACTGGGAAATCCAAAATCAAGGTGCTGGCTGATTTGGTTTCCCTGTGAGGGTTCTTTTTTTTGGCTTGCAGCTGGCCACCTTCTCACTGTGTCTTCACATGGGAGGGGTGAAGGAGGAAGCAAGTTCTCTGGTGTCTTGTCTAAATAAGAGCACTAATCCCATCATGAGAGCCCCACCCTTATGACTTCATCTAAACCTGATTACTCCCAAAGACTGCATATCTAAATACCATCACATGGGGGTTAGGACGTCAATATATGATTTCTTGGGGTGGGGGCACGTGTAGTCCATAGTACTTACTTGCCTTTCTCATGGCAGATCATATGAAATAAAGACTATGATAGAGCTACACAAAGATACATTAAGAGGTTAGAGTTATTGACTGATTTTTCCAATCTTATTCTCATATACCTTTCTATATAATAAGGTTTTGTTCTTTTAGCATGTTTATTTCGAGTTATTAATGTAAAACCAAATAAAAATAAAAGTTCTCTTGTTTCTAGCCTTTTGACAATTCACTCTTGCGTTGACCTTGTTAAATTTAAGTGTTATTTTATAACTTTTAATACTTATTTCCTTGCTTAACTTCGACCTTACCTTTAATTGACATAGCTATCACAATATATTACCTATTAACAGAAATTGGTAAGAGTGTGTTCATAGGATGAAGAACATTTACACAGTTGTATAGAACGGATGTTATAGGTCATTTTTCTTTAAAATCAAATGTATATTTGAAAGTTGAGTTGGATTATCTTCAGTTTCTTATAGTAGAGAAACTAAATGATGTAGTCTCTCTTTTTTTTTCTTATAAATTCATTTATTTATTTATCCATTCCTGGCTGCGATGGGTCTTCGCTGCTGCACATGGGCCCTCCCCAGCCACGGTGAGCGGGGGGGGGGGTGGGGGGGGGGTGGGGGGGGGTGGGCGGGCACTCCTCGCTGTGGCATGCGGGCCTCCCATTGCAGTGGCCTCTCCCGCTGCAGAGCACGGGCTCCAGGCATGCGGGCTGCAGGTGTGCAGGCAGTTGTGGCACACCAGCTCAGCAGTTGTGGCTCGTGGGCTTAGTTGCTTGAGCTGCATGTGGGATCCTCCCAGACCAGGGATTGAACCCGTGTCCCCTGCATTGGCAGGGGGGCTCCCATCCACTGTGCCACCAGGGAAGTCCAAGGTAGTCTCTTTCTTTCAGTTTTGTTGAGATATAATTGACATATAACATTGTATTACGTTAAGGTATATAACATAATGATTGGATACATGAATGTATTGTGAAATGATTGCTACATAAATTTAGTTAATATCCATCATGAATTAGTCTTTTAAAAGTGTATGACATTTGTATTTTCTTCTTTGATTAGTACTCATCCTTGACACAGTCTTTCTGAATATTTGTGCAAAGAAAAGATGATCTTTATCGCAGGGTATGTGTTTTCATTTTCTAAACAAAATAGAAATTTGTGAAAAAAAGGTAGCAGTCTAAAATAATTTAACTAGTTACACGGCATTCTCTTCCTTTCTCCTGAAGAAAGGTATATATAATTCTCCCCCCTTTTCTTTATTTTTATTGTTTTAAAGATCAAGTTGAAGTTTTGTTCATAAATATAGTTGCCCATTAGAAAAGATGGAAATTCTGCCTTCTGATTACCTAAGGAAGTCTGCTCCCAGTTTAAGGAACAATGGCAGATTTTATAAGTCCTGTCATGTGACCTACCTTGACAGGTGTTCTTGTTTAAAGCACTTAACTTCTAGGAGTTGTAAACATGCAGTTTTTCTTATTTGTCTTGGACAGAAATAATCCTCTGTAGAAAATCCATTACAAAATGATTTTGCATAGCCATTTAATGTTGAAGATTGCATTGCAAATCTTGGTAGGCCCATTGTCTTGGTAGTAAAGGTATATCTTATTTTAGGCAGTAGAGGAGTTTGTGATCTATTGTAAATAATAGGAGCAACTAAGTATTGATTAGCTGCCATTGTAACAGCAGTGGGCTAGGAGTTTTTACTTTATTATATCAACTTAACATTATCGCTTCTACGTGAGGTTCAGTGCCCTCACTCTATGAGGAAACTAATGCTTAAGCGTTCTTCCCAAAAACATATATTAGTGAGCAATAGATTTGAGATTCTTAAGCCTATAGTTTTGTCACTGTGGAGCACACCATTTAAAGAAACTTCATGTCTAGTGTGTGATTACTCAGTAAATCAGCTAAACATGTGCTTAGGGCATCAGCAAAAAGAAGCAAAAAATTTCTTTTAGTGAGCAGAATTTTGATATTCAAAAACAAGTCTTAAATTAAGGGAAAATTCAGAACCTCATTGGAATTCCCTGCACTTAGTTTTTGGCATACCTAGGGAGGGAAAAGGAAGATACCATAATCTCTTCAATCCTTAGGGCCTATACAAATCTTAATCTAGCCCTGTTTATGGTGAATATTTTTTGTAAAGCACACAACCTTACCTAGTTTATATAGTCATCCTTGACTTGTATTTTTGGGGGGTAAATCTGATTTTTTTTTTTTTGAAAAATACAAACTTAAAGTGAGCTGCAGCTCTGTTTTGTTGGACTTGATAAAATCTAGGGCTGTGTCAGCCTCATCTAGTAGCAGAGTGGCTTTTTGAGCAGTTAACATCTAGTTGAATTTTGTCCTGGTCAGCTTAGGTTAGTTTAAGGTCCATCCACTAAAACACAATTGTACATGCTTCATAAATGTTTTTATTTACTGGTAACCATGTTCTGTCAGGGTGCTTTCTTGCCAAATACTTGGAAGAGTATGCAGGGATACTACCTCCGGATAGAGCAGTAAGTTTCTATTTTTTCTCATGATGCAAACTCTTATGCTTTCTTAAAATTAAGATTCTTTCAAAAACATGGTTTTGGCCTGTATAAAAAGAGAAGTGATCAACTTAATATCAGTGGTGTTCATTAATATCATTTGTTGAACTTTTAAAATACAAACATGCCTGGCATCCACACCCCACCCCACCAAACATTGAATCAGAATCTCCTCTTGTGTAGAATCCACCCAGCTGATTCTGATGAAAATTCACAGCTATGAATCTCTGAGTCTTTGGTCAGTGGTTCTCAAAAGTCTGGTTGACCCTCAGAACAGCAGCATCAGCATCACCTAGGAACTTGTAAGAGATCCAGGTTCTCATCACTATCCCAGACTTAGAGAACCAGAAACCCTGGGTGGGTGTGCATTTTAACAGGTCTTCCAGTTGATTCTCTAATGCTCAAGAAAGTATGAGAATCACTCCTTTTAATCATCTCAAAGGTCTCCATAGCTCTCAAATTCTACAAGTCCTTGTCCTGATTGCAAAAAGCTTCCTGGACATTGGAATTTTCTGCCCATCATTCAACACTTTATCCTCCTCCATCCACTTCTGTTGCTTTCAACTTTCCATTTTAATATTCTCATTGAATGAATGTGTCTTCTATCATAAGCCTGCTCGAATGTTTGGTGGAAGAGTCAGGGTGTTAATGATAAACATTGCATAGAAAGCCTTTTTCTCCTGTTGTATTGCGTTTTTTACTGTTTGCCAGTTTCCTGATGGTTAGCAACTGTGGCATTATTAACCTTGTTTATGGTTAAGAAACTAAAAGAAGGTTGCCTCCAGATTTGGTTCGGGCATTGGCATGATGCTTGAGACAGATGGGTCACATTTAGCATGGGGTAGTTGGAGAGATGGCCACCATCCTCTTGATCCTAATCAATGTCACTCTCAGCAAATAGCTCTGGCAGAACAGCTCCTTTAAGTCCAGTGTGACGCATACTGGCCAGGCAGGATGGGGATTAGAGCTCTCTCTGCTCACTATAAGGAAACCTCTTTTTTGGCTCCCAAATGGTTTCCAGAGCTATCAAAATAATATCATTTGCAGACACTTTTCATGGCTGAAAAGAGCAACTTCGAGAGGAAAGGGAGTGCTCTGTGGACCACGGGAGAAATGTTTTGCAGCTGGGCATTGCACATCGCTGCTGACTGCGTGCCCTTTCAGTTGTGTGACTCACCACAGTGACTGGACAGTGGAAAAGCCACTTGACAGAAATGAAGAGTACCTCCCACAGGCCTCTGTCCTTGTCCACCAGCTCTCCTTTGTGGGCCGCAAACAGCAATGTGTAGGACATTGTACTGCAAATCTCAAGGAAATCTTGCAGTGGTGATGGGTTGGTGGGCCGCCTGCTGCTCATTAGAGATCCCGTCTGGCTCTTTTCCTGCAGGGTGAGTGGTAGATTACTGACACCTGTTTTCCCATCCAGCCTGGGGATGTGAAGTGTGCATTAGGAATGCCTGAAAGTGCTTCCTTGTGTCTGAGTCTGTGGAGCTTGGTGTTGCTTGGAGAGGGGGGTGTAGTGGGTTCAGTGCTGAGAGGGGAGATGAAAAAGTCAGGGGTGAGAAACTGTAATACGAGCTGAACTGAGATTCTCATCCTCATGGAGTGGCTTCTGATTGTGCTGTTTGTTAGTCCTCCACGTGGCCGTGATAAACGTAGTCACCCACTGAGAAAAGTAGAAAGATGTTTCCTGTCCATGAGAAGACCTCAAATGTTTCTCATGATTATGGGGACTTTCCTGATAGCACAGTGGTTAAGAATCCGCCTGCCAATACAGGGCACATGGTCCAGGAAGATCCCACATGCTGCCGAGCAACTAAGCCCGTGCGCCACAACTACTGAGCCTGTGCTCTAGGGCCCGCGAGCCACAACTACTGAGCCTATGTGCCACAACTACTGAACCTGCGCTCTAGCCCGCAGGCCACAACTGTTGAGCCCACGTGCCACAGCTACTGAAGCCCATGCACCTAGAGCCCGTGCTCCACAGCAAGAGAAGCCACAGCAGTGAGAAGCCCACGCACTGCAGCAGAGTAGCCCCCACTGGCTGCAACTAGAGAAAGCCCGGGCGCAGAAACGAAGACCCGACGCAGCCAGAAATAAATTAATTAATTAATTTAAAAAACCAAAACATGAGTATGTAGTTGAAACTATGAGCACATTAGAAATGGAATAGAAATGGTCCACTCTTTCAACCAAATATATCAACATTAAGTTATTTTAAACTAAATTGGGCCTTAAATATGTACAATTCAAATGTGTGGGGCTTCCCTGGTGGTGCAGTGGTTGAGAGTCCGCCTGCCGATGCAGGGGACACGGGTTCATGCCCCAGTCTGGGAAGATCCCACATGCCGCGGAGCGGCTGGGCCCGTGAGCCATGGCTGCTGGGCCTGCGCGTCCGGAGTCTGTGCTTCGCGACGGGAGAGGCCACGGCAGTGAGGGGCCCACATACCGCAAAAAAAAAAAAAAAAAAAAAAAACACAAATGTGTGGATGGCATAATCAATTTCTCTGCACAGTTCTGTCCATGTGTTTTCCCTTCCCATCTTTACCTACTATAAAGTCTCATAAAAACTGGCAGAGGGGGGCTTCCCTGGTGGCGCAGTGGTTGAGAGTCCGCCTGCCGATGCAGGGGACACGGGTTCGTGCCCCGGTCCGGGAGGATCCCACATGCTGCAGAGTGGCTGGGCCCGTGAGCCATGGCCGTTGAGCCTGTGCGTCCAGAGCCTGTGCTTCACAACGGGAGAGGGCACAGCAGTGAGAGGCCCGCATACCACACACAAAAAAAAACCCAAAAAAACTGGCAGATGGTGGACCAGAGGACCTAATGTGCCGCCAGTCACAGATAAGAGAGTGCCTGCTGTATGCAATGCATGTTGCTGTACGAGGGAATAACAAGCAGCACAAGACAAATGCCCCAATCCTTGCTTTTTCAAGTGCTCGCAGGCTACTAGAAAGAAAAGACATACACATCGGAGGTAGAATGATACTGCTGCATACCTTCTAAGCAAACAGATGATCCATATTTTCAGTGGGTTTGGGGAAGGACGAGAACTCTGAGTTGATGGGTCAAGGAGGATGTGGAAATTTATTCTGGGTACTGAAGGATGAAGGGAATGCATTGAGAGTAAGAGAGTGGAGTGTGTATATGATGCTCTTTCCCTGCATCAGTGTGCTGTGGAATTAAAGGATGTTTTTTTGATTTTTGTTTTTTGTTTTTTTAAGTAGTGGGAACATTTTCCCCTGACTCATTTGTGGGACTTGGCCAGGTCTCCTATTTGTGAACTGGATGAATGGGGTTAGGGTTGGGTCATGGCCTTGGACCAGAGTGAAATTAACTGACTCATAATGTGATTGAACTAATGACCTTGGCCTCATTACCACTATGTTTTAACTAGTTGAGTCAATCAAACATTGCAGAAAGGGTAATCAAGGTATCTTTCAGAAAGAGATCCGGAGAGCAGTAAACATAGGAGTGGAATCAAAGCCAGGTTCTTGCCTCGTATAACACCCAGGTGTTTCCCTCTTTATCCCTGAGTTTTTATACTTGTTTCTGCATCTAATAAAAATATGATGGGCAAAATGAAAAGGACACTGACTCTCTGTGTTAGTGTTTTCGACATAAGACAATTTATAGTCATTTTTCTTACACAGTGTCAGACTGTTTCTGTGGGGTAAAGTATGTTTGAGCAACAATAGTGGTTTTAATTTTAGACATGTAGTGTCCTGTACATTTATTGATGATAACTTTTTCTTCTTTCAAGTCTGAACAACCCAGTCCTGCCAGTTCCAGCTCCAGCTCCAGCTCCAGCTTCACACCATCCCAGACCAGGCAACAAGGTATCCACATCTCCTGGGCCAACTAGGAGACATTTTTCTCATATAACATCTTAATGAGTTGATTTATGGCCTATTTTCTACTGTTTTTTTATTTGAATGATAACTTGGCTTTTATGCAGTTGTATTTATTTCCCCTAGGAATGCACTTGAGTATTGTTCTGTTGTATGAGGCCGACCTTTAGAAATTCCCCTTTTTCCAGTCCCTGCCATCAGAGTCCCATTTTACAAAGGGATTGTAGAGACAGCCCATTCCAGGGAGTTCCCAAAGGAAATACAATAGCAAAAGCTGGACTTGAGAGACTTTGACAGAGAGAAATAGGTTTTTAGTCTCCCTCCTGGACATCTTTCATTTTATTATTTTTCTACAGATTAGTAGACCTTTTTCTTTGGTGAGTGTTAATTTGCTGTCTTTAAAATATATTTTCTTCTACTCAACTCAAACTAAAGAAATTTAATTAAAAAATTTTAACTGGAACATTAACTAAATATATGTTCCACTTTTTCATGTGTGGAAACTCTTCAAATGTGGGCTCCTTTTTTCTGTTTGTTTGGTTGGTTTTTTTAACATGAAAAGTGAGATAGTGTCAAGAAATAATTTGTTTCTGAGCATCGTGTCACACACTGCCTTTTTCATTGACCACGCTGAATTCCTGATGGCCTTGTATGTTTTGAAAAGGATTAAATTGTTGTGTGTGTTCAGGCTAAGGCTAAGCTTCCAGGAAAAAATAAGACACTGTTCATTTTGGGTGTTCAAAGTTTTTGTTCCACTGACTTCCAAAGATAAAGGCCCATTACAAAAGCAGAGAAATTTGGGTTTTGCAGAATGTGAGATTACAGAGAGTCAATACTTATTTTAGAAGTGAGTTAATGATAGCTCAGATAGTCCTATCACAGATTAGACTTTAGGAATTGGCTAATCCAGAATGAAAGTGCCTCTCTCACTTTCTTGATTGCCTTTACAATCTCTTCTGTTAAGATTAGAAATATCTATTTTGTTTTCATCACATTTAGAGTAGTACGGCGAAAATAAGCTACACTATGCATTTTTTTCTGTTTTTTTTTTCAATTCTAGAATAATCTGAATTGATTTTTCTCTCCCATCTAATACTGGATACTCTTTTGAATATTCTGGGCACCTGATTTATTACATGGTCTTATTTATGTAAATACATGCCAGTATTTTGCTAGGAATTTCTTAAAAAGTAAAATAAAATTGGCTACACAAAATTGTTGCAACAAGACCTTGTGTCCAAGATCAATATAAAATCAGAGATAGGACATTACACCATGGAATTGAAATACTTTATAATCTGAACTTGACTAAAATGCTTGCTTGACCTGAAATTGACCTTGAAATAAAAGGAACAGCTAAACCTTAATAGATCAAAAACTACCACACAAAGGCTGCATTGCTAAGAACAAGTTACAACCATGGTGATTTATTAGTCTCAACTTTTCAATACACGGATTAACCTAACAAAACATTCAATTTACTAACAGATCTTTCCTTTTAGGTGTGATTTTTCTTAGGGAAAAAAATGCATAGAAAAATATCCCTAGGAAATAGAGATTTTCTAAAGAACATTTTCGGGCATCTGTTATGAAAGCAATAGTGTTTTGGCAGAGGTTGCATTCCAGAAACTACCAAATTTGTCATGTAAATTGTATAAATATATATGATAGTGGTAATTTTAAACCAGTGCTCTGTGCTGGTGAACATTCCTCTGTATCTGATGTGGCTAAGTGTGTTTGATTGCCTGTGGTTCGTTGTCATTACTTAGGTCCTTTAAGGTCTATAATGAAAGATCTGCATTCCGATGACAATGAGGAAGAATCAGATGAGGCAGAGGATAATGACAATGACTCCGAAATGGAGAGACCTGTAAATAGAGGAGGCAGCCGAAGTCGCAGGTGAGTGTCTTGGAAGGAATGAGGTTACCTGTAACGGAATCATACGTTTTCACTCCGCTTAATAGTATAACCACAGCAAAAGTGTGAAACACCAAAAACAATGGCAGTAAATGGTCGCATTCTTTTTTTTTTTTTTTGCGGTACGCGGGCCTCTCACTGTTGTGGCCTCTCCCGTTGCGGAGCACAGGCTCCGGACATGCAGGCTCAGCGGCCATGGCTCACGGGCCCAGCTACTCCGCGGCACGTGGGATCTTCCCGGACCGGGGCACAAACCCGTCTCCCCTGCATCGGCAGGCGGACTCTCAACCACTGCGCCACCAGGGAAGCCCGGTCACATTCATTTTTTAAGTTGCAGTACCTTGGCATGCTTACGCAACTTCTCCAGGGAACTATTTATTCTTTTTTCTCAGAAAGGAGAGGCTTTTCCTCCATAAATTTTACAGGGAAGAAGTCCTAGTAAAAGTCTTTGCTCTTCAAAGTAAATGCCAAGGTGGCAGGACTGGCTGCTGAAATTAACTCTGCTTTCATTTGAAGAATTTGTGTAGATCCATTGCTGTAGGTAGCTCAGAATCTGAGGAACTGTGTTTGCTGTTTGTAGTTAGAAATGCATAATTGGCCTCAATGAATTATGTGTGTGAGACCTAATTAAAACTAGGATCACCTGTGTGTTTTCCAGAAAATAAATTCCTTTTAAGTGTGCTGACAGTTAGGTTCCTTAAGTAGCTTTAATGCGGTGAGGCATAATTCTACATTATAAGATGGTAATTCATGTCACTTATAATTAATAGTCAACTTGAAATTGCCTTGAGGATTTCATTTCTTTATCATGAGGAAAACAAATAGGCATGCTTACTTTAATGCGTTTTGAGTAGAAAAAGTATGAATCTATTTGAACTTAAAAATTACATTTATAATATATTGCCTTAAATCTTTTCCCATTATCTATTACCCTAAAATTCCTATAAAGAATGCGATCTTAACCCATACTGGTCAGAGCATATGTTTGCTAATTGGTGATTCCTTCGTGTCCTTTGAGAAGAGGCTCCATAGAGTATATGCCCTATCAAATCTCTCAGCGATTCTTCCTTATGGCCGTACTCAATATCTCTTTCTCTGCCTTGTCTCCCAAACTCACCCATCTGTATTCCTTTTAAATCAGAGAAAATAAGGAACCTTATGGCCTTGGCCTTATAACGTTTCCCTTTAGAAGTCTTTAATCTGACAAGAAGGAAACTGATAGGGCAAAAAAAATCCTGAAAATGGACTGAAACTTGTAGGTGAGGAGCATCTTTATAACAACCAACATCCTGACCACTGGCTGCTCTTACATGTAGCTGGTGAGAAATGCATGACGCTTAGACATTTATTTAGACACTTTCCCAAGTTATTGTTACATAGAAGATCTCGGTATTCTGTGATGAGCTGTGGCCTGCCCGCTTCCTGCCCCATCCCCTGAGTCAATACGTGTCAGATGATACACGTTTGTGAGTTGGCTGGTGCGATGCACAGTTGTTGGAAAGGCTTTTCTCCCCTCCTGACATGTGCTGTTAGCACAGTCCCCACCAGCATAACATTTGATCTTCATCGCACTTGTGAAGTCTCAACTGTTTAATCAGTTTAAATACTCAGCCTTCCACTTCAGTCAAGCAGCATTTTAAAGCAGTGCTTCAACTGAACACTTCATTAATGCAATTTAGTTAAGAAAAACAAGTTCCATCAGTTTTTGCTAAAAGGATGTCCCAGTGTATCCTTTTCATTTCCTGTCTTGTATCTTGTCTCTCTGAATATATTATAGAGCTGGAATGTGATTGCCTATTTAGAGCAAAAGAAAAACTATCCTGATTTCTAAAGCATCTTCTGTTTCTGAGAAGAATATTATATTAGGTTACTATATAACCAAGGAGAGGGAGCAAACACTGAAGGACATTTCTAGAAGAGGGCGTACATTCAACAGAGTAGAATGAAGAAATATCTTCTATTCTGGCTAAAAGAAAATTCCATTTTGTTCTGAAAAGGAAAAAATTGGGGAGGAGGTGATATTTTTATTGTCTTTTATTGTTGAAAGATATTGTATTTTTCTAAAGCAGTTATCCCAAACACGCTGTCTCTTCATGTTGCTGTGGTATATTTCCAATGAATTGTTGTATCAGAGCTAGGGTCAGCTTTGTATCATTACACTATGGAAATGATTGGTGTTGGCTCTATCGTATTGGGCTTCACACATCCCATTCTCAGATGTCACCCTGAGCTGTCAGTCCTGCAGGGCTGTGGTCTGCATTCTTCTTAGCAGTTATTTCCACTCCTGCAGCCTGTATTTTAGCCATATTTGTAAAAATTTCACCTGTAGCAAATAGGCTGGGGGAAAGGAGAAAAAGGTAGTAACCTGTGAACTGTCTAATTTTGCTAACCTGCAAGCTTGGGTGACATGCTTATGATAGTAGGTGGATGGAGCTGGAACAGGGAGATGAATGAATAAATGAAGCCAGTAAGATATACTGGCTGGGCAGCAGCTTCAGGTCCCATTGCTTGGGTTTGAATCCTATAACTTCCAGTCTTACCTCTGTGACGCTAGGTGAGTGACCTAGTAGTCCTTCTAGGTCTCAGTTTCCTCATCTGTGAAATGGGGATTAGTAAATGAGAAGTCGTGGGTAAAACACTTAACCCTATTCCAGATACAAAGTAAAACGCCAATACGTGGCAGCGGTTATATGAGTTAAGACAAATTCACAGTGACTAGTGTTTGGATTCCTTACTCTCTGCGCTTAATTCTTTGGATATTTCAGGAACTGTCTGTAATGACGCATGACTTTGTTTCTTTTCAGAGTTAGCTTAAGTGATGGCAGTGATAGTGAAAGCAGTTCTGCTTCCTCACCCCTACATCACGAACCGCCACCACCCTTATTAAAAACCAACAACAACCAGGTAAGTTGCTGGGTTTGCACTTCTTAAGATTCTGCAGAGCTAGAGGTTGATCATTTTTACTAAGCACGCAAAACTTTTCACCCCTTGAGTTTTAAACAAAGTCCCTCTTGATAGCAAATAAGTGGGAATCTACAGCCTTAGGAATAAACACATGGTGAGGGTAAAAGAACTTCTGTTGTCATGAAAAGTATGTTCCATTGGATGGGTTAATTAATTAGATGCAGGACGGGATGGTGACAAAAAGTGTTGCCCATTTACTCTTGATCTCTGTATATTTTCCCCCTCAGTTGTAAGTAGGCTGTTAAGTGAATAAGAAAGAATATGACTTTTGGAGCTTACATAAAGCCTGGTTCTTTGTTTTACTAATTTACAGTAATTTATTGGTGGGAAAATAACTTTTAACTTAGCCTCAGTTTCCTCATTTGTAAATGGGGATATTAATATCTACCTTGCTGGTTACTGGGAGGATGACAAAAAATATATGTAAAGGGCATGAGGCATTGTTCATACCTTCTTGGCAAACAGTTGATGATAATGATAGATGGTTATTATTATAGGTGTTCTGCCTCTGTGTGCTCATCCAGGAAAAAGGATTATCACTTGGGATTGTAAGGAATAGTTTATAAAATACACAGTAAACAGTGGTCATTATCATTGCTGTTATAAATCAAGGTAAAGGACAGCTTGTGAATTTGATAATCAACTCAGAATATAGTTATTTGGATAAGGTCTAGGCAGAACCTCAAAAGCTGTGATGAAGAGCTTTTGTTAAACAAATGATTATTTTAAATACTTCCTAAATTAAACTATTTTCAAGTATTGTAATACCGTCTTTATGCATTGAGTTGATACTCTATTACCATGTTATTCTTATTTCTTTGTTTAGACAGATTCCACATGACCTCTACAATAATTGCTTAATTCAAGTTACTGTATGAATGTTAACTTGAAAATAAAGGAAATGTGGTTTTGTAAAATTATTCTGTCTCACAGGTGTCCTACCTGTGATTTTTAAATAGACTTGCCCTTGAATTTGTGGTCTTTGTTTTATGGGGAAACTGTGATTTTATAGCTGAAGCCTTTTTCATTTTAAATTTTGTGTAAAGCATAAGCAAAAATCTCTCAAAATTTAAAATTCCTCATTTATAAAGTTTATCTACAACTTAAAGCCTGCATTATTAAGTAGAAATAATATCAGTGTTCTTTACCTCACCAGTTACAGTTCAACTGCAATTTCTTTGTGACTGCAGGCCCAACCTCATCATCCATTACAGACTGGCCATTCAAGGAGGTGTGCATTCTTCTTCCTTATCCTAACTCCCCGAAGTCCATGTGCTTCCCCACCTCCAGTGCCAGCCATGCCCATGGCCCAGCCAGCTCTCACCTCCAGTGTGGCTCCAAGTCAGGTGTTTCAGGGGAAAGTGAGGACAATGGGCATAACCATCACTGCCACTCAGTTGAGAAGAGCCCGGGGCTGGCTAACTAGATTACTTGGGTTTCTTATATGTATAAGTGTGTGCTTCAGTATGAGCTGGCAAAAGAATAGCATTCAGACCTCGAATATATTTTTATATCCAGTTTAAACCTATATAGGCCTAATTTCTGCTTCCAGTGGGTGGTATATTACAATTAGGGTACTTCCTGGGCAGTGGCAGTGCCAGGAGTGAAGGACATTAGGGTGTGCTTTTGCACCCCACAGTAGTCTCCTTCAGCATATTTTCCAGTCAGGGTTAAGACTATGCTTGCTAAATAAATGCAGCTCCAACAAGCCCCCGTCTTGCCCTGCAGACAGAACTGCCCCTAATCCCTTCCTGACGGGCAGTCTTGAGCTGGCCCTGGTTTCAGGGAAAGGTTTAGAGTCTTTGTCAGACTTTTTTTTATTAACCTGTCTAGCAGAATGAAAACAAAAACAAATGGTATCATCTATCTAGAAAGGGTAAAAATTACTTTATCCAATTAAATAGCATACCCCTAGTTCCTTGGCATATGTTTATTTGACAAATGTAGCTTCACACATGTGAATCATCAATCTGTCAGGAATACTCAGTTATATGTCATTTTCTCCATACACCTAAAAGCCTAATAAGGAGGTCCATATGCTTTCACTTTTAACTAGTTTAGGGTAGGAAATAAATGTACCACAGGGTGCTTTCCTCCTTGGACCTATGTCTTAGAACTGGAGTGTGTTTTTTAGTCGTGTGTGTGTGTGTGTGTGTGTGTGTGTGTGTGTGATAGTGCTGATGATGATGATCTGAAATTTCACATAAAATAGATGAGAACGTACTGGGAAGGCCAAACTGTGACATGGGAAGACGCTTGAGTTTTCTTCTTCCATATCCCTTGGCTGTTCTCTGTCTGTAGGTTGATAATGGTCTCTCAAGTTTCTGTAAATTATCAGACAAAGCTGTGTTTTCCTTACCTTTCCTCAATCTTCTAGGGACTAGGGAAGAGAGAAAGTGCTAATTGAGTCAAACATTTTCTAACTCTTGGAAAAAAGTGAGCAGAGAGAGAGCCACATGTCAACAAAGCAAGTAATTAACCTGAGTATTGTTAGGAGCTACTAGTGATCATTAACATGAAAGACCCATCAGTAGAGAATCCATCTGCTGAATAATTGAGTTGTCAGTCCTCACAAAGGAATACAGAAAAATAATAAACTTGAAATTTTGATTCTCAAGCCATATCCTCAGATTAAGGAGAGAAGTGCAACTCATCACAGTTCTATTTTCAGAGACTACCACGTGCATAAATGGTGCATCTCAGCAGTCTGGGTGGCTTTTTCTTCCCATACAGCTTAATAGGGAATAATAGCGCTGTGCCATTTTAACCAAAGTTTTTTTTTTTTTTTAACTTCAAACCTTGTTATGTGAATTTCAAACAAAATCAAAAATTCCAGATCCTTTTTGGCTGAAAGTGTAGAAGGGAGGGAGGTGAGGGGGCCTTAAAGGAAGGAAGCGATCCATGGGACCTGAGTTAATATTCAGAATATGATAAATCACCTATCAGCCTGCAAGGCATGTTGAATGAAATAAAAGAGTCTATCCAGTTAAACTGGTTTGAAATCAGCCCGTGGAAGACAAGGTGCTGTACTTTTTTCTATTCTGGAGTCGTTTCCTTAAAGATAAGAAATGATCATAAATAAAACAATTGTCTTCAGCATGGCTCAGCTCTCAGAATGAGGTTTTGACAAAGCTGTTTATTTTGGAGCAGGGAGAGATCAAAGCAGGAAGATTAACTGAGCCCTCTCTGGGCAGCCACTCAGTAACTCGAGGCGGATCACTGACACCCGGGGCTTTTGTTCCTGCCACTGCAGCTTCAGAAGAAAGAAACTAGGATTTCAATGTATTTGGGCCTTCTGTGCTGTAGCACTCACGGAATGTGTAGGGTGGGACTTCAGCGCCCTGAATGTTCTGTCTATTTTCTGCTTTGAAGAGAAGGTGGTGGAACTCTCTCAGCCTAGTTAACAGCTCTATGTGGCAAATAGAGAGTTTTCAGTCACTTGGCCCCCAGAGGCAATGACTTGGGGCCTGGAATGGAGGGGGGTATTCTGGGGTGGGATATGATGGGAACAAAATTCCATTTTCTAATGCACAAGGCAGGCAGGCACTGTTTTTTCCTCTTGCCTGAAATCGCAGCAGATCTGCTCTGCTTGGGCCCAGCCCCAGATCTGAGTTGGTGAGGAGTGCCATCTACTGACCTACTTACTTCTAGGTCTCAGCGCCAGTGTTCCCTTGAGGTCTCATTTTCAACAATAGAGAAGGAAATTCTGAATGTAGTGGGGTGTTTGGTTTCCTTTACAGTGAAGCATGTTAAAAACTATTGCTTTGCCTCTGCGATTAAGTAATTTCCTTGTGTTGCCAGAAGTATTGTATTTGAAGTTAGCCTGGTCACATGGGTCTTCTGGTTATCTTAATGTTAAAAATGAAGAAATAAAGGCTATTCTCAGGCAAGATTCTGTTAGGTGCTCACTTCTTACTTATACATTTTCCTAAATTCAAAGGAATATGTACCCTTAGAGAAGTATTTGGTCTTTTCTAGAATGTCATCCTCAACAGGTAAAATGTTTATTAGTAGTAGAAAATTTTACAGCTGAATGGGAACCTGGATGTTATCTTGTTCATCTCTCTCATTTTATCTCATTTTTTGAGGTTCAGAAATGATGAATGATGGGACTGGTACCTGAACTTGGGTTTCTGAGCCCAATCAATGCTCTTTCTACAAATTAAATGACAAAATAAATGTGAACTCATTTTTAAAATCTTTTTTGTGTTTTGGAAGATGGTGGACCTTTGAACAGAACTGGAGAGTGGTGTGTGTGTGTGTGTGTGTGTGTGTGTGTGTGTGTGTGAAAGCAGAAATGGATGAAAAGAAGAGCAGTAGGAATATGAGACTTCTTAAATATCTCCTTTATTTTGCATTTTCTTCCTTAATATTAGCTTCAGGTTATAATAACTCACTTGGTAATGAGGCTATAATGAAAAAGACAAATTACTTTGCTTTTTATGTTTATATACATTTGTAAACACTCATCAATACTTTCAGTGGTTCTCAACCATTTTAAGCAGGGGCCACTTAAAAATATTTCCCTCATAATTCTCAATTTTGAAAATTCTAATAAATCAATTGTATTTAATAAGTAATAATTTGTTTCTCCTTTTTATTCATTAGAAACGTAGCTCCCAACAGTCTGAACAGTATGCAAAACTGCTCTTCGTAACCTAAGCTGCAATTGGGTCAGATAAAAGGAAAGGCACTTGATATTTATCATGGGTAACACATCATTTCTTAAAATACAGAAGATAGTCCTAGCTCTTTATTTCTTGAGTGGGAGGATCCCAAGTTGGGAGCAACCAGTGTAACTGATGGCTACCTTCATTTCCAAAGCTGCCTCAGTTTAGTGGATACGAGTGAGTAGTTTTTAGAATCTGAGAGTCAGGTACTAAAAAGCGTATTTGAGCGTTTGTCGTATCATCTTTATTGTACCGAGCACTGGTAGTCATGCTGAAACAACAGAATGAATAAGAAAAAATTCTTGCCAGAGGGGACTGTAATCCACTACAACTCAGCTGCTGTACATATGTGTGAGAATGTTGTCACAAAAGAGAAGCAGCCTTGGAAGCTTAGATCAATTTCCTTATCTTCACCTTTTTTTTTTTTTTAAGTTCTATTGCCCTGACTCAGCATTTCAGATATACGTAATTTATTTTCCCAGAGAAAGTAAGATTAGAGGAGAAGAAAGAAAATGTATGGAGGAGAAATGCTCTTTGGAAAGTGATGTTATTATATGACATTTCATTCTTTATTTTTTAACATCTTTATTGGAGTATAATTGCTTTACAATGGTGTGTTAGTTTCTGCTTTACAACAAAGCGAATCAGCTATACATATACATATATCCCCATATCTCCTCCCTCTTACGTCTCGCTCCCACCCTCCCTATCCCACCCCTCTAGGTGGTCACAAAGCACCGTGACATTTCATTCTTAAGCCCCTTCGTTTAGGTGGCTGGTTAGCTAAGAAGTGCTAGAAATCAAATTTAACTGTGTTCTCCTTGATCCCTAGATTCTTGAAGTGAAAAGTCCAATAAAGCAAAGCAAATCAGATAAGCAAATAAAGAATGGTGAATGTGACAAGGTAGGTGTCCAGTCCATTACTGTGAGTGCTCCAGCACTGCCCTCTTCTGTTTTTTTGTGTTTCCTTTAATCATCCTTGCTGGTTCTCCTTTCGTTTTCTTCATCAGAAATGCCTGAAACCTCCAAATGACAAGCAACTTCTTCCCAATGCTTTGTAGTTTATTTTCCAAGTCTTGTTTATATCTCCAGTGTTAAGCTTGGCCTTATGCTATCCATGATTGCCAAGGGATTTCAGGCACATTGAATTGGGAGGTGAGAGAATTGTGGTGCAGGTGGAGGGTTAAGGAATCTCAGACTTAAGTGAGCAGGACATCTGATCCCAGTGCAGTGTGTTTTCCCCAAGTGTGCAGTCACGCATCCAAAATCTGACTTCAAGGGCTGTTGGGGGTTTGTGTCTCGTGGGCAGGGTCCTCACGTGCTTTGCAGGGGCGGGCCTGGCTAATGCTTCACAGACCTTTCTTTTGCCTTCATTGCAAATGGCACTCGGAACATCCAGGCATTTATGCTAACGAAGACCGGGAGCCTGAGCATACGGAGGTGCACCTCTGCCTTTTCAGGGGACCTCTTGACAAAGCAGATGCTAATTTGGATAGTGACCTCTATTTTTCATAAGACATTCTTCTATCCCGTTACTTGCTGTTCACTAGCAATGTTAGATATGACCAGCAGGGACCAAGAGGGCTTTTTTCTTTTCAGTTTGCCCTGACATAATTGGTAATGTGCATCAGTACTTCCATATTCAAACTTGGGCTTTTTTCTCTTAGTTAAAATGCTTCTAAGATGGAAGAATAGTTAAAAAAAAAAAAAGAGTGTAGACTGTGATAATACACTTAAACTCACAATTTTTCATTGAGTTCCCCTTCTCTCTGTAGAGGCGTTGTCGGGAGAGGGTGAACCTGCTCACTTGAACCTTGTTGAGAGCAAATAAGTGCAAGAATTGCCCCTTTTATCAATAAAAAGCTGGCTTGAAAAGTTAATAGTTGGCCAAGAGAGATTTGGTCTGCAAAGGCCTTGGGCAGTGCATCCACACAGCCTGGGTTAGAGGGTAGAATGTGGAACCTCTAACCACTGCTTGTATGTTCGTATTTGTTTATTCTTTTAGTTTTGAACTGCTTCCTTAAAGTGCTTGTTCTTTGGGGGAATGCTGTTCTCTTTCAGGCATACCTAGACGAACTGGTAGAGCTTCACAGAAGGTTGATGACACTGAGGGAAAGACACATTCTTCAGCAGGTGAGAAATGCTCTTTAACACAACCCTTTCCAGAAACATCAAGGCCTAGTTTGTCCTGGGCTAGTGTGATAGCACCTGGAGGCCACTCCAGGTGGCCTTCTGAAAGCCCCACACTCTCAGACCTGGCTCAGTGCCACCTGCAAAGTAGGTGAGGGGGGATTCATTTCCGAGGCTGCCCAGAAGTCTGCTTTGGGGCTTCCGCGGTACGATGAAAACTGGGCACATGGGGAGGTGATGATGCTGGAATATACTGATCCCTCAGCCGTCTGATACTGTCATGTGGGCTGAGGGAGGGGAAGGTAGGAATGCAGAAACCTTTGGGGCCAGGCTTCTGGTTTCATGGGAAAACAGTGATAAGAATTGCAGTCAAGTGCTGTAAACATTTGTGATTCAATTTAGTAACCTTTGCCAATGCTATTCTAAGGAAAATAAATATTTTCCTCATTTGTCTTATCTTGTATAACATACATTCTATTATTATGAACTCAACTGTAGAAGACTTGTAGAGTGGGAAAACTTCTATTAGTACAATTTGATGTTTTGAGAAGATAAGAAGGATGGTTTTTAGTTTTCATACAGTTACAGCACATGCGTCCATTGCATTAACAGTGGCTATTGATAAAATAATTTTTCTTTAACACCCAAAGAGAAGGTTGGGTTCTAAATTCCAGGGTGGGTTTGTAGATTTTTTTGCTGCTTGAATTTTTTTTTTTTTTTTTTTACTACTTTCAAATGACTTGACGTTAGTACTTAATCTATGCCAGCTGTGTATGGGTTACTTTTTGTTTTAATATTTAATGGCTGATGGTCACATTTATATTTTGCATACATTTTTGCTTAAATCTATAAATACATGCTCTCAAACTTTCCAAGTTCCCTGATTGGTCTGATAAGCTTTTTAACCCTTCTAGAGTTTCAGGTTTGAACAAAAGACTGTAGACCTATAATTCTTAACTGGGGATAAGTTGCATTTCTTGCATTTCTATCTCAGTGCGTAATGGGTCAGGGAGCAGGGTTTGAGTGGCTTACCCTAAGACATATCCTAGTATTTTGATAGCATTTCTCTTCAGCTTTCTTCTGTGTAACTGAAAATTGTTCAGCCTGCCACTTACCAATTATTTGGGGCTAATTGCCTGAATGGTGATGGTAAATCTATTAGCTGACTTTCCCATCCTTTCCCGAACACCAGCTCTGAACCACTGTGGAGCAGTTGTCTAATAAAGCTATTAAAGCACAAGTTGGGCCCAAATAGTGCGTCTCACAGGAGAGTGAGACAGATGTTTGGTCAGGGTTGGGACCCCTTCACCAGGAAAGCCAACCAGTGAGTCGAGGATACTAGGCTTTTGGGCAGGGTCTTACCTTGGGGTGTCATTGGCATTCCTCATTTCACACTGTCCTTTATTTTGACCTTTGAAAGACTTGTGAGGGAAGGTGGCTTACTGGAGAATTCCATCGAAGTGGATTATTTTAGTGTTCTAGAGGAAGAGAGTGATATATCTATGAATTTTTAACCTGGCATAAAGTCACCCCAGGACCCACAGCGTTTCACCCTAATTGCATTCCCAGGCCAGTTGAAAGCTCTCAGTCTTTGGCCTTTTGCCTTGTAATGCAGCTGAGGCTTGTGATTATGATACCATGATGCATGTCCTGTCATGGTTTACTGCTTAATTAATTCCTATTGTAAAACATAGAACTACTGAGGACTAATGTTATTCTCCACCTTGAACACTGCTCATCTTGTGGACTGCATTCCACAGAGTCTGCATATTGTCAGACACACAGACCCCAGCACCTGAGACAGGATTTCTGGTGAGCTCAGGATCCCATCCCAGGTCTTTTCCTATTAAATGCATCCTGTCAAAAAATCTGGCCTGACACTTTTCTTTGGCTCACAAAAGGTGGTTAATATCTTTGTTTTATTCTGGGGACATGCAGTGCTGGCACCCAGCATCTAGATTAATGAACAGAAAGCGCTGGATCAAGAGAGGCTGTGTTCTTAAGGCCCTTTTCCATAAGGTAAAAGTATAGTACAGTAGACACAGTCAAAACCAGAGATGTTCGTACCTCGGACTGACTAATAATTTGATTCTTCTTTGAACCACATGTTCCACATTCATTTGGAAAGGGAGATTGAACACTTCTAAACACTTCTAAACTCCCTTGGAGTTCCAGCTCTGAATCTGGATTTGCATCCTCCTTAGGAGAAAAACAAAAAACCTCTGAGGAAAACCAGGGCTTCCTTAGAGGATGGTTCAGCAATTTAGGTAACAGCTATTATACATTTAGAATTTTCTTCAGGGAGTTGGGGAATAAATGGTATATCAGAGTGTTCTAACAACATGGAAAACTCTCCCTGAGAAGTGTTTTGCTGAAAGTGATTTTCTCCAGGATGCCTCTTAACCCAGGGTAGGGCACACGTTGTCACACGGTAGACAGGGCTTCCCCATCCATAGCTGGGGCCATTCTCCAGGAAGTCCTAACTTACCCCAGACCTGACTCCCCACCAGACAGAAGCAGTTAAAGCAAAGCTTGTTCATTACTTCCCACTCAGCAAAGAGGCTGCTTCGGGTGGAAAGAATACTGTTTTGTTTTGTTTTTTTAACATAAAAAATATAAAAAAGCATAATCAGACTACAATGCATCTGCCTTTTAATAATTTTTATGACTTTTATAACCAGGATTGGGGGAAGGAGCTACAGACTTAACAAGTGGATCTTACCCTGTTTAAAAACAAAAAAACGGCCTGCGTGGTACCCCCTCCAAAGCTGACGTGGCAGGAAATAATCCATCACAGATGTTTTCACAACAACCATCATCTGAAGAATGAGTTAAGCAGTATACATACGCCTCCTTTTCCACTACCTATAATATACCATATGCCCTTGCCTGCTTTCCTTATCTGCACTCAGTCTGTCTTTTATTATTGCTATTATTTTGGAGTTGGATTCATCATTGCAGTACGATGCAGGGTAACGACACCAAGGTAGAGCCACGGTGCATCAGCAGAGCAGGCATTCCTATAGACAGGCAGCGTGGCGTCCTTCAGGGACCAGCAGGGTGGCGCTTTTAGGCTTTGTGGCTGTGTCATTGCAATAAAGCATGTTAACGCGGTGTTTCTGATGTTCTGACTCTTTCAGGATTCATGGAGAGGCACCCACATTTATTTTTCTTTATGAAGTCTTTACTTAATTGAGGGTGTAGGTTCATGCTCTGATAATTCAAATCATTAATGCCGTTCCCATTGGCAAATAGTCCTGAACGCCCCATCTGTTGCCACAGCTACTACTTTAAGGCTGTCTCTGCCTCCGCCTGATGCATTCTTATAAGCTCCCATTAAAATGCAGGGCTCATTTAGTGAGATTGATAAGATCCCCTTCATTTCTTTGCGTGTTGTGTCCGCAGGCGGGCTGGGGGGTGTTGGTTGTGGAGGAGACGAGAGGGCTGTGATTGAAGCCCCGGAACCTACAAGGTAGTACAGTGCACGTGAGATGACGGGGCCGAATATCCTAGTGGGCAAATGTGTTTATTTGCTTTAAAACCAAGTGGCCTTTTCTAGAAGGTATTTTTATTACTCTGTCTTCTGCCTATTGCTAAGTAATTAGTGAGCAACTGTATTGAGTCACAGAAATTTATTTTCTTAAAGGGGTGAGTTACCTGTCATTTTCAAGGGAAAATGGAGGGCTGTACTTCTTTATCCCCACATTGTGGTTTTAGTTCGTCATTTCAACCACTTTACTTCAGCTACTGTTCTCCCTGCTTTCTTCCCTCCCTCCTGCAGACTTTTATTATAATTTTTTTTTTAATTTCAAGGAGGTCTTTTCTGAGCTTTAGCTTCTGGCATTTTCCCTGCTTCATTTGTTTTAGTGCTAATGAAATGGCTAACAGTCAATGAGGGGCAGAGGAAAAAGCACTGGGTCTGAAAATTCATGTGCTATATAGTTACCTCCCAGATAATTAAGGATAAGTTTATGTTTACATGGTAATCATAATCATGTTGCCCTCATCTGTGTAGCAATTTGCAGTTTATAAAGTAGCTTCATGTTCCATATGTTATTTGATCCTCTGAACAACATTGTGTGATAGGTAGAACAGGTGGCATTGTCCCCATTTTACAGATGAGGAGACTGAGGCCCAGGAGTTATTGTGTTCTGTCCAATGCCATTCAAATAGTGAACAGAGTCAGAATTTGATATGCCAAATTCAGGATTCTCTGTTCTGAGTGCTTGGTCATTTACCTACTGACCAGCTAGTTGAGGAGAGGATTCACACTCTGGAATAATTGTCATTGGCTTCCATTGTATAAATTGAAAGGCTATTTGTTTTCATCCCGAAAGAGCTCTCTGAAGAGGCTGTTTGTTTCTATACTGAAGTTTACGCATTTTCACTCGGTCTATAGTGTTTCTACACAATGTAGCAAAAAAGATAATTTACTCTGGAAAGTACTTTTAATTCAATCGATGTTAAATATGTATTATAGTAAGTATTTGATTGCCTTAAAAGTCTTGTGTTTGTGGACAGAGCTGTGTATGTGTGTTTCCCTATGTATATAGATGTGTGTGGCTGACTTATCTAAAGCTCTGTTTTAACTATTAACTAATAAAGCAAATGAGGGTTCATTTTAGATCTTTTAGTGTTAATAATAAGATCTAGCTTGATAAATTCTTATGTGAATGTCATACTTTAACCATTCCTGGGAACACCCCTTCTGATATTCTCTTGATGCGTGTGTTAGAACGCTGAGTCCAGTGGTTTAAGCAAGTAAGGCTCCCTCTCCACCCCTGCATCACCCCCTTCCCCGCCACCCCATGTAATAATAGGCCTGGAGGTAAGTGACTCATGGTCAGTGTGGTAGAAAAGATGCTACTGAGGACATAGACTCCTTGCCTTCCTGCTCTGCCGTCTTTCACATCTTGCGTTCATCCACTTGAGGGGAAGACAACTGCTGCACTTCCAGGATGGCATCTTCCTTCCAGACAGGAAGACAAGCAGAGGGCAAAAGCCTCATGCCCATTGTCTATACCCTTTCGAAATTTTTCCTAAAAGGCCAGTGACTTCTGACAAATAAACTGTAAATAGCAGTGTCTGCCCAGTGCTGCAAGTGGGTCTGGGAGGCAAGTATTTAGCTGGGCATATTGCCACTCCCAGAAAATCAAGCTTCTGCTAGTAAAGAAGAAGGGATAAATGGATATTAGGTAGGCAGTTCGCTGTGTTGGTCATGATTTTGCAATGGGAGTAACTGATTTTGTTATTAAACCCATAGTTATATCTGTTAAAAAAATAGTTCCAGAGGTTGAATAAGGCAATAACAGCTCAGTCTGGAGTTGCGCAATTAATTGGATTGAGGCTCACTATGTCTTATGTTTCTGTGGCAAATATGTCAAATAGGGAGCACATTTTCTATTGAGAGCCACTGACCCATAGGGAATAGTTCACAAATTTACTGGGTTTTTTTTGAAGAAAACTAATTGTAAGAAGAAAAGGTCAAAAGTTTCCATTCTGCTTTTTCAACCGGAAATTAGGTAATCTAAAACTTCATTGAATAAATAATAGGCTGAATAATTAAAATTATTCCTTTTAAGATGATTGTACTAAAGAGAACAGAAGCATGTGATAGAAAAGGAGTAACAGACAACTACAAATAAGCGAAAAGTTTTGCCAGTTGGTTTCTCTGCGCAAATACTTTTTCTTTCATCTTGATGCGGATTTTCCTCTCTCCCTGACGAAGCTTACTAAAATCAACCCCCCCTCCATCCCAATTTACTCACAACAAACATACCTAGAACCCATACTACCCAGGCATAGCATCTATTTCTGTTAAAATTATTAGTAAAATAGGAATAGAAAGACACGTAACATGATAAAAGATTCTTTCAAACCCATAACCAACGTCACTGTTAATGTTGAAACCTTAGAGGCGTCCTCCCGAAAGCCAGGCAAGACCAATAGTGCCTCTGTCACTACTTTTGTTTATCATATTTCTGGAAGTTGGAGCCAATTCAAGAAATGAGGTATAACTATTCCCAAATGGGGAGACAAAGGCATCCTTTCTTTCTGCAGATGATACTTATCACCCCAGATACTTAAGTGCATCAACTGAACATGACTAATGGAATGAATATAGATTTTTATTTATTCTTTGTCAAAGCATAACAAAATGTACAGCTAGGGCTTCCCTGGTGGCGCAGTGGTTGAGAATCTGCCTGCCAATGCGGGGACACGGGTTCGAGCCCTGGTCTGGGAAGATCCCACATGCCATGGAGCAACTGGGCCTGTGAGCCACAATTACTGAGCCTGCGCGTGTGATGAAGAATGGCCCCCGCTTGCCACAACTAGAGAAAGCTCTTGCACAGAAACGAAGACCCAACACAGCCATAAATAAATGAATTTTTAAAAAATGTACAGCTAGATGAATTTTAACAAAGTGAATGCATCTTTTGTAACGAGCACCCAAATCAAGCAACAAAACAGTTCCAGCACCCCAGAAGGCTTCCTTGAGCTCCTTTCTAGTCACTACCCATGATCTTCAGGAGGTGGAAATGTAGACGGTTTTAATTTTTTTCTTTGTGGGTTCTTGAGTTTTCTAAACTTGCAACAGTAATGTAATCAGAAAGAAAAATGATCATTATATATATGTGTCTGCGTGTATGTACTTTTTCTATAAGGAGTTCTGTTATTTCTAGGCTGGAATTTCCTTTCATCTATTAAGTACAGTCACTGTCCATTGAGTCAGTAACTAATTTTTAAAAGGGGTCTTGAAATTCTATCTCCCACTAGCTACCCATTCTCACTCCCACCCCTATAGTAAAATGGTCTGTTGATGACTTGGAAGTAGGAATCAGTTTAAAGACTATGAATGAGAACAGGTAGTCTGCTCTCATTGAGAAATTCAAAGGGTTAATATTCCTTTGACCTACCAAATTGGCTAAGTAGTTTGGTGCCATTACCAGTATAGGACTTTCCTGCTATAAATGAGACTATTAATCACTTGGTTCCATATTTGACTCCCTCCATCTCTCTCTCTTTTTGCCTTTTTTTTTTTTTTTTTTTTTTGCCGTACGCAGGCCTCTCACTGTTGTGGCCTCTCTCTTTGTGGAGCAGCAGGCTCCGGACGTGCAGGCTCAGCGTCCATGGCTCACGGGCCTCGCCGCTCCGCGGCATGTGGGATCTTCCCGGACCGGGGCACGAACCCGTATCCCCTGCATCAGCAGGCGGACTCTCAACCACTGTGCCACCAGGGAAGCCCTCTTTTTGCCTTTTGATGTCTATTGTTTATTGCCTAAACTTTCTCTACTTTACTCCTCTAGATTGTGAACCTTATAGAAGAAACTGGACACTTTCATATCACAAACACAACATTTGATTTTGACCTTTGCTCACTGGACAAAACCACAGTCCGTAAACTACAGAGTTACCTGGAAACATCTGGAACATCCTGAGGCTACAACAACTGGATGCATCAAAAACTCTGGTTTTTTTTGGTTTTTTTTTTGGTTGTGATTTTTTTTTTCTTGTTTGTTTATATGGAAACACTCAGAATGATGCAACCAAAAGGGAAAAAATAAAAAGCAAACAACCTTCAGCTTTATTTTTCTTTAAAGCCAGTCATCATCTCTTGATAAAGGAGAGGTTAAGCAAACCAGCCTCAGCGGACCACTCTTCTCTCCAAGGAAATCCCCGGGAAGAGTTAGCCTGGATAGCCTTGAAAACAAACAGATCAAATACAACACGAGAAAACTTAAAGAATGTGTATGGTATCATGTATCTCTCTCTGTGGCGGTTCATTCCACAGGACGAATGCATATTCAACACACTGCCTTATTACATAACTGATCTATTTATTATCGCATACAGATATTCTAGAGTTGTTGAGGGAATGACACCACAAGACATTCTAAGTACTCGGTCCCGTGGATGCTCTTTCAATGCAGCGCCCTTGCCATCCCAAGCCCAGTGACCTTACTCGTATACCGTGCCACTCTCCACCAACTTTTTCCAAGTCCCTTAACTTGTTGCAGTCTGTATTTTCCACCTTGTTTTTCCAGTCCCAGGACACAAATGATCAACTGGGGGGACCAAATAGCCACCCTGATTTTCTTCTTCGTGGTCTTTTTCCTGAAAGTTGGGGCCCAGTCCTTGGCTGTATCCATATAATGATCTTGGACCATGGTTAGAAAACGCACCAAATAGGATCATACGAATTGCTGTCTAGCCTTAGTCAATAAACCTGTAGGACTTTTAAACAAACGTGTGTACCTGTAAACGTCCTGCATCCAGCATTGTTGAGATGTCATCAACATCCTTGTGTCTGTTTTACTGTTACGGTATTAGGTAAATATGGAAGTGAATGCATTCCACAGGATCATAATTTTTAAAAGAGGAATTCTGGTTCTGTTTTCTAAAGAAATGTTGTAGAAATTCTTAATTTGGTCCTATTTATTAGTAAGAGTTTCAGCTTTCTTCGGCTGCCAGTGTGTTACCCATCTTTACCATAAAACCTGGAATAAGAGATTTTTGTTTGTTCACATATGATCCTCTTAGACTCTTTTATATTTGAAAAATTAAAATCTTTCTTTGGGGGAAATTCTTGGTTATTCTGCCATAACAGATTATGTATTAACTTGTAGATTCAGTGGTTCGATACCTGTTTAGTCACTTGCTTATGTTTCCAGAAGGATTTCTTGTATTGGTGAATATAAAGATGGTTGGGGAGGGGGGATATTTTTGTTCTTGATGTACCCTGTTTTGAAACTAGAAATCTGTCCTGTGGCATGCAAAAGAAAGCAAATTATTTTTAAAAGAAAAAAAAAAAACCAAACCAAAGTACTTTTGGTGTCATTATTCCATTCTCTCCATAAGTGGAGAATGCAAAATGAGAACAGTTCATCTTCCAAGTTTTTGCTAGGAATTCAACCGAAAAGAAAAGAAACGAAGAAATACTTCTGGATCCAAAGGTTCGTTCACTGGATCAGCCTTAAGAAAGTCTCTATGTGTGCTCATAGACCAGTATCTCCCTTGTTTATTCCCATGCCAGATGCTGTCTTTTCATACAGAGATTAACTAGTGTCTGTACAGAAAATGGTCTTTCCAGACCCATTCTTTTGGGCAGGAATGTAAATGCAGATTGATAATGGAGTTATTTCTGCATTTTAACAAGGGGATTTTTTTTTACATTGTTTCTTTCTATCCAGAGACACTATCTTTTCCTTTAAAAAAATTATAATACAGCCATGCTCCTTGTAAATTACTTTTCAGAAGCATCCCATTGAGGACAAGTGTACTTTTTCAATAATGTTACGACTCTTGATGATTGGCATGACTGACCTTGAAGCATTTGTTTTGTGGTCCACTTCTCAATGTTTAATTACAGAGAAACTTTCTGAGTCATTTTGGACATTAGGTGACTGATGAATTGAGTGGTTTTAGTTGTGTTTTGTTTCTTTTTTTAACTTTACAGGTGAAAGGGGTAGGCAATGCTTATATGGAATTTTTTGCAACATTTAAAAATCTTTAAAAATGCTAATCCACATATTCTAATTAAGCCAGAAATGTATGTGGTTTAACTAAAATATCTATATAGTTTAACTAGAAATGTATATATGTAGTTTGGGCCATTTTTAGTTTTGTATCTAAATTGTGTGGCCAAAATCATGATTTGGCAATGTAAAGATTTTTTTGTTCCCTAGGTTACTAACCAAGAAACTGGTTAACGTAAGTAACCAGACAAAAAGGATAGCAAGAAGGGAAGCTATTACAGTGATAAACTTTAGACCTAAAGTTTAGGTAATAAAGTAAATGTCTTCAGAATATCATCTGTAAATTAATAAAATTCAGGAAAACTTGCCCTTCTGTTATTCCTAGAGACAGCAAAATGAATTTTCCATGAAAGTCCAATAGAATAAGAGTCATGCTGTTGAGTTTTTAGAAGTTGAACTCTTGCTCTCATCTAATTTTTAAATGCAGAAATAATAAATCCCCTTTCAATTAAATTCAAATAGTTCTACTTAAAGTAACCCACTCAGTTCTGCCACGTTTATGTACACTCACCTTTGAAACCTGTTAAAAGATTTTTGGCATGCGTGTATTCTAACAGTGGCTTTGGTTTTTTTAAGCACAAAGGGAATATGTCAGGGTTTAATTTTTTGGTCTAAATAAAATTAATTGGGTGAGTGTGACTATGGTTTAAGCCAGCCAGAGTATGATAAACTTTCTTTAAATTTTTCCCCAGTAATTTGAGGGGAAGGAAACATGTACAGAACTTTTTTCTCCATTATCAATTACCTTTTGCCCCTGGTTTCGCAGCAGGATATGTATGAGAGGGGGTGCTTCTATCTTAGCATATAGCAGACGTGTTAGCAACAAAAATGCTTGCAGCTATTTTGTTTCTTCACATAATCCACCTCTCCCTCACTATGCAGACAGATAGAGATGTCTATATATGCTTGCATATTGTGTCAAAGTTGGGGAGAACATAAAAACTTAAAATCAGGAAACAAAAACTGTAGAAGAAAAAAGTCCTAGGAGAATGTCCTAAACATTTTAAAATTGCGAAGCAAATCTCTCTAATCTGAATAATTACCCACATTTTGTGGAAAGAGCCAATAAAATTGGTTCTCTTCGAGAGAGCCAATAAAATTGGTTCTTTTCCACTAAAAACTTTCTTCCACCAAAAATGTTTCTCCTGATAACTTTTACAGACCTAGCTACTCTTTAAAATAGACAGTTAAGGCGTGCATAACATCCCACATACTGTTTCAAGCCCCGCACGTGTTAACAAGTTGAAATATTGTTTAAGAGAGACTTTATTCTTAAATGTTTTAACTCTCCCCAGGTGACGGAGTTGGATATTCAGTGTTGGAAATGGTCAGTGCTGGTGTTGGGTGGTGTGTGTTCATTTTTCTCACTGTGGAGGTGACCAGCTCTGGACTAGTTTGCTGTATGCTCGTTACTTTCCACCCTTAGCATTTTTGTGTACTAATGCTTTGTACTCCATATGTACACACATCTTATCATCTTGCTTTGGACTGTTGCTCTAAAGCTATGGGTATAATGACTACTGCAGCTGCCATGAACGCTGAGGAGTTGATTCCCATGATTTAGTCTAGTCGGGCTGGAAGTCTACATCTTTTGACCTCTTTTATTTCATATGATGCCTTCTTATCACGTAGGCACTGCCATCCCCGAATATCCCTTGTAAAGATGCATTGAAGAAGTCAAAGAAAGACAAAGCCACCTCTGTCTGTAAACTGTAAATATGTATTTTGGCGCTTGTACTCCAGTATTCTGAAAATAGAGTTATGATGGAAATGCTGACAGATCCTTAACAGTGGCCAGAGCTACCATGCAGTGCAAAAATAAATTAAGTAAATTGTATTCTTGAGATTAACAGTGCAAGGCCAGTACGTTTTATAAATCTGTCAGTATCTTTTTTTTTTTTTTTTTTTTTTTTGCGGTACGCGGGCCTCTTACCGCTGCGGCCTCTCCCGTTGAGGAGCACAGGCTCTTTTTTTTTTTAATGGAGTGTGTATGTGTAGTTATGTTGAAAGATACACTGTGTATGTGTGTGTAGATGCTATTATGTGAACTACAAGGCATTCGTCAGATGTATTTCCCATCTCTAAAACCCATGTTGAAATGTAAGTACAGATGGACAGAAGTAGGTGTTTCACTTAAATTCATATCGAATCTGTTGTGGCTCCGTTTTCTTAACAATTCAGTAAGACTGTACGTTGTAAAGAGTCATTCGACCAAAGTTTGGTTTCCCTTTGCATACAGGAAAAATGAGCCCCCAGCCTTTCTCAAGAAGTGATGCTGGTCTTAAGGAAGAAAGAATGGCGAGATCAGAACCAGCTGAGGGCACAGTTCGTGCCCCATTCATCTTTGAGTCCCTAGGGTCTAGCACCACTTTCTGTGTCCTAAAACCAGTACATTCTTTAAGCTCTGCAGAGACTGGACAAGAAATGGTAGGGTACATTCTTGGAATAAACCAGGTTACTTGTGCATGGTGTTTTTTTCTTTTTCCCCCTATTTCTCCCAGAGGTTTTGTTCATAAACTAAACAAAGGCCTTGCATTTACTCTAGTGACAAGAAATGCTACCTTGATTGGACAGGAAGGAGAAAAACTACTTCAACAAAGAGAATAGAATACTTTCAGTTTGGCAAGGAACCAAGGAATTGGATGTAATGCTCTATGTAAGGCTCTTTAAGAGTAAAGAGATATTAGATTTGAGAAACTCACCTTATCTTCAGGCAACAAGCCATGAGGGGATGATAGTGGACTGCCTCGTATCTTATCAACTAGCAACTGATTTTAGGTGTGGAAGCATCAGTCCCAGATGGGCTCGGCTGACAGTTAAGCTTTTGAATGACCAGGCTTGAATTGGACTAATCTCTTCCCTTGTTTCAGCATAGATATTCATTTGTTTATTTTAAAATAATGGCCTGGAATTTTCTGCAGCATGGAGAAAGTCAGGGTGGGCATCCTGGGGCTGCTGAAGACAACTCAGGATGTCGTCTCCAAGTGCTCTCACACGGGAAGAGCACTGAGCCCGGTTCCCCACAACTGCATTTGTTTCACCGTCTCTTAGAATTATGGTCCCACTTGGATACGCAAGGGGCCCTGGAGAGAGATGGCAGCTCAACTGAGGCCTGACGCCAAGACCTCTCTGCTTGGGAATTTGGGGATATAGTGTCCAAAACGAATGGGCTGACTAGTGGAGTAGCTACGGGTATTTTATGGGTCTCCTTGCCTGGAATACCACCCAAATAGAGAAGCCTGAGCACATTTCAAGGCTTCTGCTTCCTCTGCCTGCTAATAGTATCCACACCTTCCTGTTTATGTGGCCCCTTCCCTTTAGGGCCATTTCCAGTCTTTTCCAGAGGTTGTTAACTTGCCCTGGGCTGTCGGCTTGGCCTCTTGGTCTTAATTTCCCCTTAATTAGAGAAGGGTGACCAATGTGGTTCCGACGCGGTAGGGAGAGACGTACGTGGCACAAACGGAAAAACACTCCAGTAATTATTACTGGGCCCTAGAGCTGTCAAATAACAACCAAAATAATCTACCACCTGAATGGGAAGGCTCCTTGAGTCCACGTTGATGATAATGCAGGGCGCTGGGCCGTCTGCACGGAATAGGTGGCCACAGGGACTGGGGAGATAGTGGTGAGTAAAGGCAAAGCAATTTGCTCCTTTTCCCTCGTAATCATGTCTTCCAGCACATGCGGGCCTCCACTGCAGGGCTCTGAAGTTTCAAAAGGGTAGAAAAGGATAAATCCAGGCCATTAAAAGAAAATAATCAAAGCTATTGAAAAGATAAAACAAATGAGTCGCACTAAAAGGGCCGTCTGTGCAAGTAATAAGGTTGAAATACTGATACTGATTTCCTAGCCGAACAGCATTCCTCACACATGTGGTTTGTGTATCCGCGTCTGGGTGGGTGGTCTGGTGAGAAGTGCTAAATGCAGCAAGATGGCTTAGTTTTTGAGCAGTGGAGGGAAGCTTTGGGACAGGCTCAGCCCTTGGCATCTATAGCCCCTGCAACATAAAGAGGCTTTCCTTTTGCTTTGTTCCAGGAGGGAAAGTTTTAACTTGGCTTATTCATTTCAATATGAGTCTCTGTTCTGCACAGAATCAAAGGGTAGGAGGTTTTTTTGTGTGTGTGTGTGCATGTTTTTTTTTAAGCACCTCCTTTTTCCTCGTCCCACCCCTAGGGGGTGGGAAGTATGGCATAGAATGTGATAACTCTCCGTTTGTTCTAATTTATTCCCTGGGTGCTAGGCAACTATACACATGTCTTTGGAAAGAAAGTGATGCTATTTTAAATAGCACCTCAGTCTAGATAGGACAGGAAAGAGTATTAAAGGCACATATTATGAATCCAGTCCACAAACAAAAGCCAAAGGCAGATGGACTCCCCCAGAGGCACATATATATTAATGACAAATGAAGTACACTCAGTTCAAAGGGGAGACTTGTTAAGGGAAACTTCTACTCAGAAAACAAGGTGCCCATCGATTCATGGCTTTTGACAGACATGGATCATTGCCAACTCATGTCTGAAGACAGATTGCTTCATGAATATTCCTCAGAATTGGTGACTGTTGTGGTCTTTATTTTGAATATCCATCACTTGGGGGGATAGATCATTGTTTTCCACATTATAATATTTATTTGTTTACAGGTTTATTGCCTTTCTCCCCCACTAGAATGTAAGCCTGATGAGGACAAGGGCTTTGTCTTGTTATACTGCTGACTCCAGGACCTAGAACAATTCCAGGACAAACTAGGCACCCATATTTGTTGAGTGAAAATGTGGGAGTATTCTGTAAAACATTGACCTCTTTTGACATTTTATGAAAAAAGGTTTTGTGTTTAAGTAAGTTTGGAAAAACTGCCCAGGATTTGACCCTCTTGGAAATACATGACGCGCTACTCTGTTAAATTTCTGGGAAGCCATATATGCTGCCAACAACCACCAAACTTGTTTATTGAATACAGTATTTCTCAAATTGTATGTAACACAACAGTAGTTAACACAAGACAATAATAGATGTTTTGCTTTGAAGTTCCTTCATCAACATAATTTTTATACGATATTTCATTCTTCAAGGTTTACAACATAAGTTGGCATGCTACAGGTTCACAGAAGGACAGCACAGCTGTTAATATCCCCAGAAATGGTTTTCTGGGTTAGGAGACCATGGTTCAAACTGGAACATTTTTGAGAAGGAAATTGGACACTATTAGTAATTATCCCAGGACAACGTGAGTAACTGGGGCTGTCTTTGACAAAGCAGGGTATGTGGTAGGTCATCCTATTTCCAAGGAACGCATTTTGGGACATGCAGAACTGAAGATTTACCCTCAGGTTTCTGTCTCTATCACTTAGGCAAGTACATGATAAAGGGTGGTTGGGCTCTTTATGGTAACAGAAGAGCATCCCCATGGTGGTAGGGGCAGGCCCTTAGGATCCAGCGTGTAAAGGGCATTTCCAATGTTGCTGAAGAGCCATGGTGGTTGAAGCCATCCCTCACTCCCCCACCGCTTCCCCCGTGTTAGCCTATCATTTGAATAGATGAATAGGCCAGTAGACGATCAGTCCTTTCTACAGTATATGCAACATACAACATACTGGGTCCCTGGCCCTGTTCTCAGAGCCTATTGCATGTTGAGGTTGTGGTGTTTTTCCAAACAGGATATCTGACGCCTTTGCTCAAGATACTACCTCTTCGTTGCCACCTGCTGAGTCACTCTGCCTGCTGCTGCTGCTTCCGGGAATCGACAACCTCTCCCCACTCATTGCTGGAGCTGCTCAGTTGGTAGGTTCTCTCACTGTTGGACCATGTTCTAGAATTTTGGTGCTCTCTACTCTGCCTCTAGGTCCTCCTACCTGATATCCTTTGATGTTTTAGTGGTTCCAAGTTGCACGGGTATAATTGCTAGTATAGATAGAACAAATACTCCAAAAGTGTTGAATGAATGGCTGTAAATAAACCTCTTGGCTTGACAGGGGGTTGCTACATTGTCAATCTCTGCTGCCTCTAGGTCCTCCTACCTGATATCCTTTGATGTTTTAGTGGTTCCAAGTTGCATGGGTATAATTGCTAGTATAGATAGAACAAATACTCCAAAAGTGTTGAATGAATGGCTGTAAATAAACCTTGGCTTGCCAGGGGGTTGCTACATTGTCATTCTCTGCTGCCTCTTTCTCCAAACTTCTCTTATTCTGCTACTGTTTTAAAGGTAGTGTATTATGATGACAAAAATCACACAGACATTGGAGTCAGAAAGGCTTGGTTTTGAATCCCAGAGCTGCCACTCCTAGCCCCAAAGCCCTAACCTTTCCTGCCCCCTTGGTTTTCTCATCTGTGAGATGGGAATAACAATTCATCCTCAAGTATCTTTATCCTAGTTGTCCACGTGTTGTGATGTGCCCACTACTCAAACAGCCATGGCCATTGACCATCCTCACATACAGGTTCTTGCAGGATAATTATCAGCTACATAACTGGCTGCTGCCTTTGTAGCTCTTTTCAGCCTATGGAAAGGAAAAGGAGGCAGAGGTAATATGTCACAATTTTCAGGTTTCTTTCTGGCCTCAGAGCTAGGTCACATAAAACTGGATTGAACACATTTCCCCTTGATGAGCTTGGTTGCTATAGAGATAATGCTGTGAAGCTGAGGTCAGAGGTTCAACCCCTTTAGGAGCCCATTTGCTTTGCCCCCTTGTATGGCTACAAACTTCCCCGTCTTATGCAGCCATGCCACGAATGAGTCTCGGGTCTTAGAAGGACAGGGAGACAGCATGCCCTTTCAAACATGACTTTATAACATCTTCTGAAGGGGGGTTATTGTACAGTTTTATCATCGTTGCCATCTTTAGGCAACTGTGGCTCACCATTTTGGTGAAGGGTGTTTGGGTGGGAGACCATCCTCTCAATAATATTGGCCATTTCACCTGGAGTAAGCCCAGGTTGTGACCTTGCTTAGACAGACATTCTGCTCAGTTACCATATACACCTTAGAATGATATCACTCCTTTTGTTTTTAAAAGCAGACATGTATACCAGGTAGAAATGGCCACTGTTATCTCATAGTCCTGTGATTTGATTTATAGTGAGCATCTCCGTAACTCTTATTTCAGCATTGTACTCTTAAAAGCCATACCACAGTTTTGATGGGATGTGGTCAGCCACATCACTTTGTAGAGGACCCCAATATAGCCCTTTGCTATGTTGAAATGCAAAGAAACGCCACCTTAGTCGCTATTTTCCCCTGTATTCTTTTTTCCCTTAAACATTATGTGATGTGTTAATTTGCCATTGCTGCTATAACATATTACCACAAATGTAGTGGCTTAAAACAACACAAACTTATTATCATACAGTTCTGAAGGTCAGCGGTCTGAAATGTGTTTCACTAGGCTAAAATCAGAGTGTCCGCAGGGCTGCATTCCTTCCAGAGGCTCCAGGGGAGAATCAATGTCCTTGCCTTTTCCAGCTTCTAGAGGCTGCCTGCATTCCTTGGCCCAGGGTCCCTTTTTCCATCTTCAGTGTCAACAGTATAGCTTTTTAAAATATTTCCCTGACCTCGACCTTCTGCCTCCGTCTTCCATCTTTTATGAGCTCTTGTAATTACCTTTGGACCACCCAGAGAACCCAGGATAAATTCTCCATCGCAAGTTTCTTTACTAATCGTAATCATACCTGCCTCCTTTACCATTTAAAGTAATATATTCACAGGTTTTAGGAATTAGGACCTTTGGGGGGCTATTACTGCGCCCACCACAGTGGGGAGATGCCAGTGTTGAAATCCCCATCCTTCTGGAAGTTTAAGCAGATAAACTTCTACTTAGATATCTAAGTAGAGTTTGTCCACCCCACATTAAAAATTAAAGCAATTTTGCTGCTAGTTCCAGTTGTTCATGATATCATACTTTGTGATGATGACTGTAGTAGTGATTTTTTTCAGAAATGGGAGAAAAATCTACAGTGAACCATATTGAAAGGTTATGTAAGGTTTTAGCTGTGGTGATGGAAATTCAGTCATTCAACAGATATTTACTGAGTACCTACCATGTGCCCACCGCTCTCCTGAGGAGCTTGTGAAAATGTAGCTGCGGTGGCCACAGAATTTCCTTTCCACTTTGCTGGGATAGAGACTCTTTACTCTGGAGCAATAATGTCATGTGGTCAGGAATTGTTGGAAGCAATATGGAAATCCCTAATTGGCAGACAGACTGAACAGCCTTTCTGGGCTCCCAGCCTTCTTATTCCCATTGCTGATGGCAAACTTCTTAATCTGCTCTGAGTTTTCACAAGCCCTGAATAAGTAGTTCAACTTAAAGCAATGCACAGAGAGCAGTCTGGGGCACTGACAGGACAAAGGAACCAGCCTTGCAGCGTCTGCCACCAAGTCGGTGTGTATTTGCTCCTTGTTGCTCTGGTTTGTCGAATAAAGATGAAAACCCGATGACGTCAGCATCATCCTACACCATCTACCTCTGTGGTTCCCACAGGCTGAGCTGTGGTCTGGTTTTATCAGCATCACCCAGGGAGCTTTTACAAGCTATTCCCTTTCCACAGGCCCTGATTCCATTTTTTTTGCACAAAGCCTTGGGTATCGGTAATTTCAAGTGGTCCCTAGATTATTCTAATGTACAGCCAGGGTAGGAGTGTAAAAATTGAAGTCCTGGTTCCCTCTGCTAGAAATTTTGATTCAGGCAGCCTAGAACAGGGGCCACAAATCCTGATCGTTAAAGCTCCTAACGTGCAGCCAGGTTTGGAGACTGTGATCCTAGCAACAATCTTCTGGCACCTTCAGCTATCAGGATTCTGTTTCCCAGGGGTCCCTGATGCTAGTCAGGGACTTATTAGGGATACAGATTTCTGGAGTCCATCTCCGTCCTAGCCTTCCTGATCCAGACTCTGGGGGTTAGAGTTAGGTTTAACAAGTTCTCTAGGCGATTCTTACCAGGGAATTGTAGGAAACACTGTAGAGCTAATTAGAATCCTGAGACAAAGGACTTAAAGTTGTGCCTTTACTTCCAGTGACTTATAATTTAGCCCACAAATCCACTCTCAGTCCCTGCATTTGGCTGATCTGCCCATGTGGCCAATATTCCTGGGCTGGGGTTGGTGGCGTACCAAGGATGGGGCATTGCACAAGTAGCACGGGCTACTGTGCTCGAGTGATTCTCCTCAGAGTTTCTGTGTGTTGATGGCTGCCTGGAAAGTGATGTGTAGTTCCCTGTTAGGTCATCTGTTAGGTTCACAGTAAGAAAGAGGGAGGGATGTTCTAAAGCAGTGGTCCCCAACGTGTTTGGCACCAGGGACCGGTTTTGTGGAAGGCAATTCTTCCACAGACCGGGGGTGGGGTGATGCTTTCAGGATGATTCAAGCACGTTATATTTATTATGCACTTTATTTCTATTATTATTACATCAGCTCCACCTCAGATCATCAGGCATTAGATCCCAGAGGTTGGGGACCCCTGTTCTAAAGCACAGTGCATAGGAAAGAGGCAAATCAGATGCAAATCCATCTGGATAAGAATAAACCAGAAGTACTTAAGAATGCACCAATCGAATTTTCTCTGATGGAGACAACATGTTGGCACTGAAACCTTGAGTCTTTCCTGATTCCACTAACCCGCACCAAGTATAAATTTTTAGTTTCTTTGACATGATCCAATTTGTTAGCAATTCTAGCATAAGAAGATCACTGTTTATTCTTACTGTTATAGTTTTGCCTTTCGGTAAATGAGCTATTTCCTCATGTACTTTACTCAGTAACCAAGGTCGAAAAATTATTTCCCTGAGATTATGTAGCCTTCTCCTATGTAGCTTTGTTAGCCTCAAGATGATCTCCAGTTTGGATGTTCAGGCCCAAGAATTTTTATACAGAGTCATCCAAGTCCTCCTCACAGGTGGTTTTCCAGCACATGTACATACACAGTCGGGTCCCCAACCCACCGATGGTGTCCTCACACCTCACCAACTTATACAAACTCAAAGCCATTTGCCCTGCAGAGTCTCCACAGACTTGACTATAGCACTGATTTATGACCCAAGGGAACAGAGATTTCAGCTTAGGTTTTGGATGTTTTCTGTGGACCAGTGACGATGGTGATTCCCAGTAAGTTGACTGAGCAGGAATAGTATTTATTTTTTCAAGTCATCCTGCTTTCATAGGATTCAAAGCCTTTTCTGCAAGGGTCATTATTGGTCATGATTAATCTTGCATTGAAATCCTTCAGGACAATAAGCTTATTTGTATGGAAGCAAATTTTTGACAAACTAAGTCATCAATTTTTCTCTTTCTTCAAAATGGAAAGCTAAGATGCCACTGATTTAAAGGTATTTAAAAGGGTCATCAGATACCTTTACCTGATGGCTACACCTCATAGGAAATATATTTGCTCTAAGAAAGTGTAATTGCTACCTTCTTTCCTGAACATCCCCTTATGAGGAAGGTGTTGGTTTCATTCCTTGAGTGGCTCCTGTGTTGATTCCTAACTCTGGGTCAGCCTGTCCATTTCAGTTGGTAGCAAATGGGAAGGAAGGCGGATCTCTTGAAGGGCATTAAAATTAAATATTGATTTTTTATCCCCTCTCCTTTCTCTTTGTTGATTTGGTTATTGGTGAATAGAACTGATACATAGGATGGAAACTTGAATAATTGTGGTAAGTCTTGCAAAAGCCATTCTCTTCTCTTAATGGAGTTCTCAACAGGCACCAAAGCTCAAAGGGTAGGCAAATTAATAATTCTTGGAAAAGCTTGCTTGTCTCAGGGCAAACTTAGAGTGACATGTCTTCCTCCATTGTGACAAATATACCATCAGCTTTGGAGGCTTTGCTTTTTTATCCTCCTATGTGGCTTTGATTTTGTGTGCTCCTGACTCTCCTGAATGCAGGTCTTCTTATAAGCTGCCTATTATTTCAAGAGTGTGATAGAAATTATAATTAAACCAATAAATAACTGTTCATCTTCCTAGGAGGTCCACCCCATGGTTATTCTTTCATCAGCTGCTGACTGAAGTGATTTTCCAGGCTGTGAGCTAGCTCTGAGGATACCAAGTTGAAGAAGCAGCTCAGTTACAGGTCTTAGAGCTAGAGGGGGTGCTAGGCAAGAAAATCAAAGTTTGCAGGCAGGGCAATGTATGGCATGAGGGAGTCACTGCAGGGCCAGGTATAGGGGTTTGCGTGGAGTTCCACAGAGCACCCAGGAGGCATGTAAAAGCCTGTACAGGAAGGCATTCTAGGAAGAGGGAACAGTATGGACAAAGGGGAAAGTACTGGCGACAACTACATCTAGTTTGATTTGACTCAAAGATAGGCTACAGGTAGGGGGAAAGCAGGAGATAAAACTGGAAAAGTAGGTAGAGGCCAGATGATGGCAGTCCTTGTTGCCAGACTAACAAACTTGGGCTTCATTCACTGGAGACATGGGCAGCTGTGGTGGGTGGGAGAAGCGTGGACAGCTTTGCTTTGTTAGGTGGGGTCCCATACTCCTCCCCTCCACAGAGTGTACACTGTAAGTGTCCTGCGACCCCAAACTTCTGTGCTCTCATGGCACTTTCAGCATGAACCTCTGCTACATGCATCTCACAACATTTTCATTACCCTTGTATTAGTTATCTGTTGCTGTGTAACAAATTACCCCAACATTTAGCAGCTTAGAACATCACATATTTTTTATCTCACAGTTTCTGTGGAATCTAGGCCTAACCTAGCTGGGTCCTCTGGCTCAGGGCCTCTCACAGAGCTGCAGACAAGCTGCTGGCTAGGCCACAGTCATCTCAAGGCTCAAGTTTGGTATGATGTGCTTCCAAGTTCATTTAGTGGTTGTTGGCAGGATTCAACTCTTCACAGGCTGTTGGACTAAGGGCCTCAGTTCCTTGCTGGCTGTTGGCTGGAGGACACCCTCACTTTCTTGCCGTGTGAGCTGCTCCAGCTGACAGCTTGCTTTATTAAAGCCAGCAAGCAGAGAGTCTGCTGGCAAGCTGGAAGTCATAGTTTTTATAACCTAATCATGGAAGTGACATCCATCACCTTTTTCTATATTCTATTCATTAGAAGCAAGTCACTAGGTCCAACTGACACTTAAGGAGAGGTTACTTCTGTTTCCATGTCAGTAAAAGGACTCTGGACCTGCCAGCTGGGTAATCCCTCATTTGGGGGTGATGAGCCTCCCTCTCAGCTGGAGCTCGGTAGTGGATAAGGAGCAATGTTGTTTCTTGACCTGAAAGTGCTGTGTACTTGGAGGCACTTCCTGACATCCCAGACCCTTGGAGAGACTCAAGGAAGCAGGGAAGGAATTTTTGCTCCTTAACTAGGCTCCATCCTCCTCCCCCGAAGGGAGATGTGGCAGAGCTCTGAAGCCTGCATGAAGAGAGCAGAGGAAGAAAAAAAAAAAAAAAAAAAATATATATATATATATATATATATATATTAGAAGGTGTCAGCTTGGATTTCCATAGACAGCCTGTTTATGCTTCACCAACTCAACTTTCTGGTTTGTAAATCACGGCCATTTGTCTTTCCTTCTGGGACGTTTTTAGTGGTTGGAAAGCAGTCCACCTCCCAGCTTGGCTTTTGGAGCTCCCATCCCATCTCTGTGTGACAGATTCTGCTCCGGGTTCTCTCCTGTCACTGAGGAGATTCCATTCTACTAGTTATATATTTTGTTTTCCAAACTTTCCATTGGGATTATGACTTTCCTCAAATGTGATTAACTCCTCGGCCCCTAATCAGATTTCTCAGATGGTTACCACCCTTTTCATAGAGGTGGATGGAATTGGCTGGCCCAGACAAGATGACCAGTATCCAATCTGTTCCTAGGAAACACTGAAATTTCTTTTCCAGTGACATTCATTTGTTTACTAAACTTCTATTGAATGCCTGCGATGGGTCAATCTCAGTGAGATAATCAGGGAGAAGAAAGCATAGTATCAGCCCTATAGGAGCTTATAGACTCTAGCATATTGTGAAGTTGCCTCATTTTATATAAGCTTTCCCTGTCTACAGAAGTGTCATCTGGGAAATAGCTTCAAAATATTTACAAGGAACAACAACAAATTGTTCCTCAAATTGCTGAAAAATTTGTGTGATCTCCACTTTAATGCTCTACAGTATATATTTAAGGAAGGATTGAATTTGGTTCCTGTCAAGAGTGAGGTGAGGAGAACCCATGAGTTAAGTGAGTTTGGAGGAAATGTGAGGCTGTGTGGCAGGTTCTAGACCTGGCTTCCCACTGATTTATTGGTCATCATCTTCCATATCTGCTTCCTCTTTTGGTCAAAATCACCCCCAGTTGAATGAGCCTGGCAAAAACATTTCTCACAAAGGCACTTTGTGCTTGGGGAGGGAGATTGATAAGCCCTTAGTACTATTTGTGCAGCTCTGTCATATATCAGCTTTATGACCTTAGACAGGTTAACCCGTCACCCTACACCTCTTTCTCAACTGTAAAATGGAGGTAAGAAGAATACTTCCTTCATTTATTTATTCAGGAATGTTTCATTAAGAACACTGTTCTAGACTGTGGGGTTCAGAAGGGAACAAAACAAAATCCTCCCCTCCTGCAGCTTCATTCTAGTTGGATGAGACAGTAAACAAATGTGTAACAGGTTGGGGTAGGGTTGGAATGGAGAAAAGGTCAGCAGAGTGTGGAAGATAGGGTGGAGGTGAGGCTCTGTGTATACTGGGAGGACAAGGGAAGCTTCCCACAAGGGAAGCTGCTCTGCCTAATTTCGTGTCAGTAACTGACATTTCTGTAGGGACAAGGGAGAGTAAAAAGGACGAGTGATGTGACTCCCAGGAAAGGGAGGGAGAATCCCACATGGGAGGAGCAGCAGGAAGAGCAACACAGCTGGAGGGGAGAAGCTGAAAGGCAGCTATGTAGGAAACACGACTGGTCAGGGAGATCACAGGGGTCTCCCCATGGCTTGTAGCAAGGACTTGGCTTTTCTTCTGAGTGAGACAGGAGGCCTTTGGAGGGTTCTGTGCAGAGAAGCATCATCATCCGACTGCTATTTTAAGGATGACTCTGAAGTTTGGGGGTGGATTAAAAGAGATAATGTAAGGGCTTCCCTGGTGGCACAGTGGTTGAGAGTCTGCCTGCCGATGCAGGGGACACGGGTTCGTGCCCCGGACCGGGAAGATCCCACATGCCCGCAGAGCGGCTGTGCCCGTGAGCCATGGCCGCTGAGCCTGCGCGTCCGGAGCCTGTGCTCTGCAACAGGAGAGGCCGCAGCAGTGAGAGGCCCGCGTACCGCAAAAAAAAAAAAAAAAAGAGATAATGCAAGAAAATCAACACAATGCCTAGAACATAGTAAAAACAGAATAAATGCTAGTTTCGGGGAAGAGGGGTCCTGATCACAAAGATTAAGCCATTGGAAGCATATTTGCAGAGTTCTGTGTCTTCCAGACGTATAGCCATGGATCCTAAAAAACTAAGTTCACTCCATATCAGTAGGGTTTACCCTCTTATGGGGGTAGGAGGGAACATAAATGGTAAAGGAGGCTTGGCTGTTCAGAGTTTAATGGCTCATAATGATAGCTATGTTTAAGGATGCCTTTGGAGCACGCTCAGAGAAGGTGGAGGTTGACCTGTGTGCATTTTTGCTAGTGGCTTTGTATGGACTGGATTTATTAACTGCCACCCCATCTGCTAAGCCCCACAGATGCTCGGCAAAGCTAAGGCTGGTTCCGATGGCATAGAAGCGGGAGAAAGCCAAGCTGAGCCTGATGCAGGGAGAGGCAGAAAGGGCAGTGCTGAAGGTTGGGAGCTGCTCTGCCTAATTTCGTGTCAGTAACTGAGCCAGAATGTAAAAATGAGTTTGTACTGAGAAGTGGCAAATTAGAGCTTGCTCAAGAGGCTTGCTGAGAATAAGTGCTTCTTAATGGATCAGGCTGTAACTGGAAATGCAAAATGAATACACAGAAAGAACGGAGCCCAGAGAAAGGCAAGCTGCCTGCTCACCTCTGGTCCGAGTGGCATCCCCGGGGAGCTGGGGGAGAGAGGGTTCCGGTTTGCCAGGTGAGTGAATTTTATAAGCAGGGACTGAAGTTGAGTCTTGAAAGCTCAGTCCTGCCGTAAGTGAATATTTTGAGGTGCTCGTTAAAGTGGATCTTGAAGACTGTGGTATTGATGGAGGAGTTTCTCTGAAATCTAGGAAGGCAGAGGCAACGGGACTCTTTTTCTCTGTGCGAAAAGTAAAAAGGATCCACGAGGCATCAGAGAGCCGAGTTCTTTCCAGGCCATTTTGCCTTTTATAACGGCATTCACATCAGAGGTGTTTGGATTGACTTGAGTGTTTCAGCACAAGTGTGGTGCCTTAAGGTCAAATGAAGCAAGTCCGGGCTCTGCCTGTTGCCCTCTGTTCACTCCTGCCTTCCTGTCCTCATTTCTGTACTCCTCTGGTTTCTCTCACGTCTCTCCTTGCTGCTCCCTTTTCCCTCTCACTCACTGTTCTCTTTCATGTGCTTTCTTCCCCTGCCATTCTTTTATGCTAGATTTCTCTTCTTTAATCACCTCTCTTAAGCGTTGGAAGCAGTGAGGGATGCGTGTATTCCCAGCCATCATTCTGCACGTTGGTCATTGCCATAGTGTTACTTCAGCCCGAGGGCAGAGAAGTGCAAGAGGTGTTTGTGTTTCTGTCCTGGGGAAGGAGGGCAGCCTCCTGAAGGGGTCTGAGTGTGGAGCAAGAGGTTGATAGTAACGTAGGAAGCAGGAATTTGCCTTCAAAGCTTTGGGAAGGTTCAGAGCAGGCTATTTATAATCCATCGGGATTAAAAAGAAAATGGGCAGGTTCTGGGATATTGCTATAGATCACCTAGGCCAGATGAAAAGATAGAGCAGCTCAGGAAATGTGTTTACAGATAAGAGGCCAATTTAAAAAGCCGGGCCATGATCATGGGGACTTTGACTGATTGCACCTACTAAATAATGTATAAATGAATGTTATTCAACAACTGCTGATATTGACTGGCAAAATAACAGTGGACAAGTGGAGGCAAAAGCAGAAGGCTTAGCAATAAATCTTGGCAGTCCAGCCTCTGCTAGGGCACTGGCGGCCCTGACCTTTCTCTCTTGTCCTCCAACTAGACTACTTTCAGCCAGCTTTGTGGGGAATTGATTCTTCATTCATTGGGTCATTCTTCATAGCCACACATTTGAGTACTTCCTGTGTCCAACTGGATACATTTAGAAGAAAAGATGCAGCTTCAGCTCTGAAGGACCTCGTGGGAGGGAGACGGGAAACAAACTCAGCCATGATCATGAAATCTGTAGAGATGCAGAAAATATGTAGTGAAAATCCAGGAGGCCCGTTCAGTCTGGGAAGTATCTCAGAACTAGGACCTGGTGTTTTGACTCTGGGTTGAAAGAGTCTTGAGATATTCCTGCATGGTGGAGAACACACATTTTCTGCCTTTTGTAATCGGGATTAAATATAAGTATCAAGAGGTGGCATATATTCGAAGTTCACTGAGAAACCAGAAGGGAGCCTGAAGTGAATCCAGTCCTCACCATTTCTTCCCCTGACCCACAACATAAACATTTTTAAAAAACTCCCTGAGATAAAAAGATTCAAGCAGGTCAGACAATTGACAGTTTGTTTCTTCTTTGTTAGATGGAGAGGGTGAGAATGTAGCAAAATTTGGGAGTGGATCTTTCTGCAGTTGCAAAAGGCATTGTTGATGAGGAAGAATTTTGGATTAAAGTTGGATTGGACAATTCATGTTGCTTTGATGTCAGTACTTTTAAGGCCATTAAATACAAAGAGAGTAGGAAGATGGCAATGAGAACTCTATCCCACAAACACGCCCTCCCGTTTGGGGTCAGTAAACTCTAAGCTACCAACCTTCAATGTTGTGGGAAATTCTTAGAAACCTCTCAGAATAATTTCACCAAGAACAGTTGGTATATTTTAGTTTCATTAAAAATGTCAGGCTTCCCTTGGGCAAAGAAGGTCCTGCTAATCTTCAGATTTCCACTTAGAGAGCTGAAGATGGCTAATTGCTAAATGGTGTCAAGGAGGAAATGTAGGGGCTGCATTTAATCAGGCAGGGAGGTTAGTTATAAGCGCTCACTCCCTAAAAACGATGAGCAGTGGGCTTCCCTGGTGGCGCAGTGGTTGAGAGTCTGCCTGCCGATGCAGGGGACACGGGTTCGTGCCCGGTCCGGGAAGATCCCACATTCCGTGGAGCGGCTGGGCCCGTGAGCCATGGCTGCTGGGCCTGCGTGTCCGGAGCCTGTGCTCCGCAACGGGAGAGGCCACAAGAGTGAGACGCCTGCGTACCGCAAAAAACAAACAAACAAAAACCAATAAAACGATGAGCAGTAATTGGCTGAAATATTAAGAAGCCTAGTAAAGGTTAAAAAAAACAACAACAAACCCCACCATCACCACTGCCCCAGCTCAGCACAATTAAATCAGAATCTTGAGTGGTGGAGCACCAGGCACCAGCCCTTTTTCAAGCTTCTCGAGCGATTCTAATATGCAACTAGGACTCAGCACGGCAGCTCTTGGGGGCTGCTGAACTTGGAGAGAGAATAGGGGACCCAGTAACAGAGATGCAACATGATTTATTAAGGGATAGTTTTAAGTGTTGCTCAGTGTAGAAAATATGGGATTGGTTACTCTAAAATTGTGAGAGCAGTGGATCATCCTTGGGCCAGGAGTGTGGTTGGGTTAAAGCAAACAGGCTGTTGTGGCGAGAGTCCCAAGGGAGTGTCAATGATCACAGGACAGGATAACTGGGACACTAGACCTCTCTTAGTTTCTGCTTTGAAAATCCAAAGTTGTTCTTCTCCCAGAAAAGCCTTTGAAGGGAGTGGTCAGGAGACTTGCATAGGAAGCCCGAGTGAGACGAATACCCAGTCCCACGCATGTGAGAACTTAATACAAGTCAACCTTCAACACATGGCGGAACAAGCTCTGGCGGAAGGTTGTGAGTAGCATAAGCACGCCCAGAGCTTCAAGCCCAGAGCTTTGGTTATGCGAAAGAGCTTTGGTTAAGCATTTTGATCCCCTTCCGATCAATCTGGGGCACTGACATCTGCTTTGGGATTCACACATCTAGCTCCTGGCAGCACTACCTCCTTACCCCACAGCCATCCTTCTCCAGCTGTCTTGCCACCATCCCTGGGCATGACAAAAAGCAGCTTCTCAGAGCACTTATTTGCATTATTTGTCTGGGAGACAGGGCGCATTATTGGCCCGTATATTTTGGTCAAGAAAGGCACCTGTTTTCATCTAAATCAGTGGTTCTCAGCCCTGGAGAGAACCCGTGCCTGGGCCCTATACCTAGAGATTTAGTTGGGCTTTAACAAAACCCTTTGTGGTTACCTCAGCTTAAGCTTTTGTCTCTGCCTTGAAATCACATAAGGAGTGTTTGCACATTTCAGGTGCGATCATTAGCTCATACAAAGGTCATGAGGGAGGGAGTCACCCAACTCCTGGAAGGCAAGGGCAGGGAGTTGCTCCCCACGGGGCTGTGGCTGGTGACTCGGTGGACCCCTCGTAGGAAGCCTCAGACACTCAGACCCACAGGGGACTGGGGTAGGGAGCCCGGGTTCAAACGTTCTGCTCTGTTTTCACAGGAAGGTATCCTGGATGCAAGATTGCTCTACCGGTGGTTTAGATTCTCTGTTAAGGCAAAGGAATCGGTCCAACCAAGGAGAGCCAATTGCTGGGAGAAGTGATTGTCAACATGGAGGAAGCTGCTGTTGCTCTTTGTGTTTCTAACTGTTGAAAGTGTCGCGTAGACAGTTAAAGCCTCCCACCATTTAATTCACTTCTATCCCATTTCATTTCACAAAGGGTTCAAGGTGGCTAAACTCCCAAGTATATAATTTTATACCTAAATGACCATATTCAAAGTATGACATCACACAGTATTTAAAAAAAAAAAGTAGTCTCTTTTTTTTTTTTTCCTAATTGAGATGCAAGCCTGATTCTTTTCATCTGGGTTACAGCTTTCTGGTATTTTGGCAACTCTTCACATGGCTCAGACAGTTTGGTTTTCTTCCGTATAGAACATCTTGGCTGGTGAAAGTCGGAGCTGAAAATGCACCAGTTTCTGTTAAGACAATCCTGTTAACCTGTCGTTACCTGCCAATTACATCATTCCTTGTTTTAGAAATTCAGTTGAAAGAGACACGCTAAGAACTCCATTAGGAGTTGGGTTGTTTTACGTATGGGTATAGGGAACCTGCCTGCAGCAGGTAACACGAGTGCCCCATGCCCAGAAAATTCCAACTGGAGTTAGGAGTAAGTGGCACTTGGCAAAGGTGTCCTCTTGTCTTCCTTGCCTAGTTTTGATTTTAAAGTATATTGTGTGTATGTCTATTATTCTGGGAGACATTATGGTAAGCCTTTCAAAGATAGTTTCCACTGAGAGGTCTCTTCTCCAGCTGGATTTTCTCAGGGCTTGAGGCTAGCATTAGATGGTACATCTAGAGGTGGGGCTGCTGGGAGGAGACTTTACCTCTCCAGAGCTGAAAAGTCTTCAAGATGGGTCCACCTGCTGGCCTTTCAGACTCAAATCTCCTGAAGTTTAGCCACAATCCAGCCAGTGCTCTTTGCCTTTTGGTCTGAGCTAGTGTGAGATGAGAAATAGGAAGTGTAAAGCAAGTGCAAACTTTTCCCCACTGTGCAGCGAGATAGGAATTTTGTCAGATCAGAAGAATCCGCTCCTATTCCTTTTACTACGCAGTTGGGGTAAAAAAAAAATAAAAGGAATATTTTTATGACAAATTTCTCATCTTCCAATTGAGAGAAGGAGAGAGCAAGCAAGCTATTCTGTAGACTCTAAGCTGGATGAGGGCAGCTAGCAGGCAAGCCTGTGTGCACTTGAATCCAAACCCCTGGTAGTGCCAGGGGTGCTTTGTTTGTAGTCAGTAGTAGGGGCTCAAAAATATTTGTTGGATTAATAATTGATCTCAATATGAAATTTCCCCTTTGTGCACAGTTGTCAATGTCATAGGTGTCTTCAGATGTTACAGAGCCCTGCATGAATATCAGTTGCCCTAAAGCAAACAAACAAAAATGGCATTGCTTTGAAAGATCTGTTTAGCACCTTAGTTACCTCAAGTGCTCATTAGGGTGTTCTTTTTTCTTGAAGGTGTGCATCTGGCTGAGAGTGTGTAAGCAGGCTATGAGCCTAGCCAAATGCCTTCTCTCTTCTGTACTTGAAACCCTATTCTCCCAAGCCAAAAAGTGGTTGACTACAGGGAAAATGTGACTCATAGCAAGTGCTGTTATTAAATCACCTTGAAGTGTCTCTTGTAAAAGATAACTCCCTGCATTGTAGAAATGTCTCTGACAAGAGAGGATTAGGGTGAAATTGCAATTACCTTGACATAAAGGAATGAATTAACTTTCCAACTTGCATTTTTACAAGGCACAGATTCAAGCATCTTGGAATATAAACAGAGAATGCGCTCACAATAGCTTGGGGCACTTGAAAATTCAAAAGATGGGCACGGAGCCTCGAGATGCGAGGCAGCTTCGGAGGTATTGCTCTCCAGGAAGGGATGCCTGCCTGGACAGAAACCCCTCTGAGCGGTCTTGCAGCATCTGCTCCTGCAGCAGCAGGGTTTAGAGGACAGTCAGCCCCAAGGCCTCCTGGAGCCGATGCACGTGGGGCATGGCTGCAGGAAATAGAGAAACGCTCTCACAAGATCTGCCTTCCAAGACTGCCCATTTGCTCCATTCAGCAAATATTGACGGAGCACTTACTCTGCGCTGGGCCGTGAGTTAAGGCAGACTGTCTTGGCTATCAGGGGACTTGGGGAAGTCAGACATGAAACAAATCGAGTGGCCGTGAACCTCAGTCCACGATTCATGTGTGAGAATACACACTTTTGTTTATTTTCTTGAAATCAAAGCTGACTCTAAGCTCTCATCCTGCCAGAGGAGCAGGAAATTCCAGCTCCTAGGTTTGTGCCAGAAACCCAGGGCTTTCGTGAGGATTCTGAAAACACAGATAGGGCCTCTGGACCCTGCTCCAGGGTAGCTGCTAGTGGCATCCTTATTTTGCCCAAGGCGCTAGATGGGTGAGGAGGCCCGAGATGGGAGGCTGCTCAGAGGTGTTCCTCTGCCTCCAGCCACCTGTGGGCATGTGAGTCTTTGCTGGAGCTGGGAAGGCCATGATCAGGCGCTGGCTTCCCTGGGCGCACCGCTCGGCCATCCCTCTGACATCTATTCATCGTGTGGGCACTGCCACATGACAGGCTTCAGCTGAGACACAGACAGATTCTCCCCTGCATGGGGAGGGGGCGGTCTGCAGGCTAGAGCCTGGGCCACCCTTGTATGGCGGGGGGTGGGAGTGGGCATCACTTTCCAATTTCTGCGGTGTTTCACGCTCTCCCCTCATACCTTTTTGTCCTATTCTTAACAGCAGCCATATCAATGTATGATTTAAAAGCATTAAAAAGGCCGAATTCTTTAGAAAATGTTCTTGGAGGCGAACCATTCTACTACACTTGGCTACACTTCAGTCTGCTTTCCACTGAGCTCAGGGTCTGCCAACACTCCTCCACCTTCTCATCCTCCAAGAGGACGGCTCCTTCCCCACTGCCTGTCCTGGGAGGCCCAGCGCCCTCCTGTGCCCCCCACACAGAGCTCAGTGTTTTACATGAAGAGCAGCATCTTCAGTCAGCTTCTACTTTCCCCCTGGAAAAATCCCCACAGCAAAGGAATACAAAGCCTGGAACCTGGTAGAAATGGAAACATAGAGGAACAACAGCCCCAAATGAACAGTTCAGTAGGGCCACCACACCAGGCCCCAAATTGGAAACTCCATGAGGATTATTAAAGAGGAATTATCCCAGCCCAGGCGGCATAGGACAGGCTGGTCTGAGGGGTGGGAGCCGGCCTCTTTAAGAAGTCATGCTAGTGCTGAGACCTCAAGCATGAAAAAGGAGTCAGCTGGGGGAAACAGGTTTCAGGTGTTTAAAGGTCTGGTGCAGAGTGAGTGAGAGTGAGCGAGCAGGCCCGGCCAGAGACCCAAGGAAAAGTCCAAAGGGCAGGAGGAGAGAAAGCAGATAGACGTGGTGACCCAGTGGTGGGTGAGTATGCCCTTTTCCTGACTGACGGGCTTCTCCTCAAGTGGTTGGTTTGCAAAGGGGGGTGTCTACTTGGGGGCAGTACAGATTGAGAAGCAATCCATTCGGAACCTGCCGTAGTCGAGGGAAGTAACTACAGCCCCTGTAACGACCCCATGTGCAAACCCAGGAGAGAAAGCGTCTTGGAGCCGGTGACCTGGAGCGAGCTACTTAGGTTCTTGGAGTCTCAGCATCCCCACCAATGAAGTTAGGACGGTAAGCCCTACCTCACAGGCTGCTGTGAGGCTTAGGTGAGCCGGCTGGTGCACAGTAAGTGGGGCCAGTCCTGGGTCAGCTTGCCCTCAGCTCCACTCCTTTCCCTTCCCTGCTCTCTCTGAGTGGCCAGGGGCCATCCCTGCAGGCTCCGGTGTCAGCTGGATCCCCAACCAACGGAGGTCTCGTAGGAGATTAGAGGATGCGGATGAGGAGGAAGCCCAGACATTTCTCCCCTCCCCCCTTCTCCCTGGCTCCGGCGTCCTCAGGACCGAACTGTAGTGGTTCTCGCTTGCACTTGCTGGGTGATCAGGGCACCCTGACTCCCCTAACACAGACCCTCACTTTGTCCCTTCACTTTAGAGGTGGTGATAGCTTTCTGCCTTTGCTAATTCGGGGGTTATTCACTGTCTCCTATTTAGCGTTTCAGCCTATTTTCACCTGCGTTACCACAGCCTTCTCTCTGTTTTAAACACTCAGAGTGGGTTTTGTGTTCCTGGTTGGATACTAACCAATGCAGTGAGTGGCGGTAGTTCTCCTCCCCAGCAGCTGTTATGAATGCAGTTGTGTTCCCAAAAGATATGTTGAAGCCCTAACCCCTCGTACCTGCAAATGGGACCTTATGTGGAAATAGGATCTTTGCAGGTGTAATCAAGTTCAGGTAAGATCATGAAGGTGGGCCCTAATCCAAAGACTGGTTCCTTGTAAGAGGAAGGAAGTTTGGACACAGACACCCATAGGAGAATGCCACGTGAAGACAGAGACACACAGGGAGGTCACCATGTGATGGCAGAGGCGAAGCTTGAAGTCATGCTGCCGCTCGCTGCAAGCCATGGATGCTGAGAACTGACGGCCACCACTAGAAGCCAGGAAGAGGCAACGAAGAATTTTTCCTTACAGGTTTCAAAGGGCATGGCTCTGCTGACACCGATTTCAGACTTCTAGCCTCCGTAATTGTCATACATACACTTCTATTGCTTTAAATCACCCAGTTTGTTACGGCAGCCCTAGGAAGCAAATACAACAGCCTCAGCAGACTCTTTGGGGAAGCCCCTATGTCTAGCTCTCCTTCCCCTGCTCTCACAACCACATTTCTTAGCAGCCCCGACTATGCTGCCCATGCCAACAGACACCCTTTCGCCTGCATGTGGCTCATCTTTGGGGAGAGGTGTCAAAGCTGGTGATCTCCACTGGAGAACTGTTGTTTTTGTCTCCCCCCATGATCCTCTGTTACTATCAACGAGAGGTTGAGATTTACTCTATTTTCACTGCCTGTATTGGTTTGGATATTTTAGCTGAAAAAAAACCAAACAAACCAGAAATCAAGTTAACCTAGCCTAAGGGGGAAAAAAAGGCACAAATTCTAAGAACCCAGAGACACCTGAGAAAAAGCAAAGTCACTAATGTAATTGTGCCTCTGGAAGGAATTGGAACCAGAAACTGGAAGCCCTCTGTTGTGAAAAGTAAAAGGCCTTTTTTCTTAGGGAGGGCAGAATTTTTCTGCTCCTCTAATCCACAGCTCCCACGTGTACAGATCATACTTCTAGCGTCACAGGGAAACTGACTTGATTCTCCTTTGGTTCAAGTGCCTGTATTCCCAAGGAAGAAAATCTGATTGGCTCAGCTTGGGTCAGGTGTCCATGCCTTATCCAATCGCTGTGTTCAAGGGGTGGGCACACTCCCCTTTAGGTCAGGGGGAGTTGCAAGTGCTGAAGGGATGGCCAGGTGTTTACTGCAAGGTCCATTTGCCTAAGAAGAAAGGTGTTTTGGGTCGATGCTGGGGTATGAAATGTGGCTCCAGGCCAAGCCCCGGCTCTCACCTCACAGTCGGGGCTCTCCGGACTCACAGCTGGCTCTTACCAGACTCCACCATCTGGATGTGCAACACAAAAAGAGTAACTGGAGAATTCGCTTTTGCCGAGGTAAACCTGCAAAATCAAACCTCCCACCTCACTAAATGATGTGTGATTACGTTATGTAATCTGTGGGTAATAATTGCTAACATTTATTGGACACCTAAAACGGGCCGGGCACTCTGCTAAGCGTTAAGAACATTCTAATGTTCCTAACTCCACAAGATCGATTTCATTATTCAGTTTCATCTCTATTCCTCCCAACGCACACCGTAATCTCAAATCGCAAGGTAAAACAACTACTGTCTTCATCTTTCTGCTACTTAATTGGTTTTTAAGAGGTAATGCATGTACATGATTCAAGACTCAGAGCTCCAAGTGTGAAAAGTCCTATTTTATGTCCCTCATTGAACCTATTGCTACCTGAAATTAATCTGTAGATTTATTTGTTTAATTGTCTATTATTTTGCCCCATGCCATTACTAAAATACAAACTCCATATGAACAGCGTCATTGTCTGAGCTGTTCTTTGGAGTAGACGCAGTACTTGGGACAGTCCTGGCACATAATAAATATCTGTTGAATACATGAAATAAAAGATAGATGTGTAGTGCCAATTAACTCAGGTATATGATATGATTCCTCACATAAATGACAAAATGGAAGTTAATTCCTCTCCTGCTGTAGTAGATAGCATCCTGGAATGGAAACACAGTGTCTCTTTCCAGGGTCCACTGAAGCTTGGCCGTAAATGAGTTATTTTCTTGCCTGAATTCAAAACTCTTCAATATGTCCCTCTGCCTAAGAAGTAGTCAGTTTGGAAACATATTACAATTTAAAACTGGAGAAAAAAACCCCAAACTCTAGAAAATGGCAAATTTTTAACAAAACATTTTTTTTAGCCAGTGGAGGTAAAGTAAGTGAGTTTACTTCTTCATACAGCGATTATTAAAGCATTTTCTCCCCATCCCCACTAAATAAATGTCTAACAAATACTTAAAGAATATTCGTTTAAAGTGGCACCAAATAATTAGGCTGCTTGGGATCCCCCATATACTGGCCTGCCCTGAGTTATCTATCCATCTTTGTTTTTCCCATATCATCACCCAGAGCTCTTGATAAAGGCTGATGCTCAGTAAAGGTTTGTGAAATGAAAGAGACAGGTGAGAGAGTCTTGAATTTTTCCTTGGCATCCAAAGAACTGAGATATTTGTGCTCTCAGCACAGAATTCTCTAAAGGGAGCCATCCAATGAAGAAGGCACACTCTGTTCCTTATGGCCCCTTCAAGAGTTTACAGCAGGAAGAATCAGATACACAGAGCCCTGCCTTGTGTTTATATTACCCCAGACCAACAGAACAACGTGGCCAGATTCCATTACAGCCTCTTTTCCAAAGCTTGAAATCTTCAAAACCTCTCTCTGGGTGTGTTGGAAATCTTCGTGTAGATGCATTTACCTTAATTAGATTCAGCCAGGCCCGGTAACTCTGGAATGTGTGATGTAATTAGCAAAGCAACTAGTTGAATGCATCTGTGCAGCTTCGAAGGCATTCTTCAAAGCAAGTGGCCCCATTTGGGAGGAGGCAAGATGCTGCACACTGTACAGAGACTGTACAGCTATAAACATTGTCTGGGTTGATTGTAAAAGGAAAGCGTGTTCTAATTAAGACTGTGAAATGGCTCCCCTTTCTCCAGCAGAGATGTTCTCAGTGCATTTTCCCCATGAAACTGAATCTTTCAGGTTTGGGCTTCACTCAAAGTGGAATTTAACTTTCTCTAAGTCTCAACATTTTGGAGGGATGGGGGTGGGACTCTTCTTCCTTCCAATGTAGGAAGGTTTTTTAAAAAAGAATTGAGCCAATTGAGGTTACAAAATTGAAGATTCTTAAGGATTAAGTCACCCCAAACTAGAAACACCTGGCTGAGTGTTTGAACATGTGAAGGTGATGATGACAGTGGTGACTTATCAAGCGTGGCAGTAAATCTCCCATAGTGTAAAGTCATTGCCAAGAAATGGCAGCTCAGGGGGGACACTGCATGTGGTCGGCTGACCACACCAGGGTGGGGGTCCCCCACCCCCAACATGCCCTTATTCCCGGAGACTGAGAGTGTATTCGGTTACATGGCAAAGGGAAGTTAAGGTGCTGATTTTAAACTAGGGAGATTACCCTGGATTATGCTTTGGGCAAAATGAAGATAGCAAGGAGAGGATAAACCAAAGTTAGCAATGGCAGCGGTGGGAGGGGCAAGCAGGAGGCTGGAAGGATGGAAAAAAAGATGTTCTTGAAGGAAAGTTCATGAAGGAATCTGGTATGCCGCCCATGGCAATGCCTCATCCACTGAACAGGCCGCTGGTCAGGGGCCAGGAGATCTGCTTTCAAGTCCTGGTTACTACTACCGACTGTTTCTGAGCATTAGAACTATCGTTTGGGATGTGAGACTTCCCCTGCCTCCCAGGGTTGTTAGAATCAGGTGAGGAGTGGCACCAGTTATCGGTAAACTGTAATTTTGGATCCGTAACACGGTGTCGTAAGTGAGACTTAAGCCTCTGAAGCAAGCTACTTGTATTCCCTTTTGCCCAAAACTTCCTTGAATTCTGGCTGACACAGTTGACCTTGGACTACCAGGTCTGGCTCAGAGCTAACACCCTAGATTTGGTGAAAACTCCAAATCTGATCTTGCTGGCTGCTTTCAGAAGGCTTTTCATGCTATTTGACATCTTTGGCTTATCTGTGAAATCAGCAGAAAATCATCCCAACCTGGGGATGTCGACTCCCTCTAGCCAGAGCTCATGGAGCTCTCTACCTGGGAGAGCCTCATTTTCCCTCCAAAGCACTCGGGGTTGGGTCTGCAGTGCCTCTTTCCTGAGTTAGGAACTCAGGCAGGTACATCCCTGTGAAGGTGGACACTGGCACAAGGACCCCTCTTGGTCTCCAAGCCACTTGTGGGTAGATATGAATGGCTTTCTGAATAGAGCTGCTGCACAGATGTGGATAATCGCAGAACTGAAGGATGAGGTCTCAGAGATGGTCGTGGTGGTAGAAATGAGGCCACTTATCTCTTCAGCCTCATCTCCTAACACCTACACTCCGGCCAGCCCGAACTTCCTCTTCTGCACCAAGCTTGTCCCAGCTCAGGGCTTTTGCCCCTCTGCCCGGGGTACCCTCTGTTCAGAAGGCTCTGTCTCCACATCACCACGTGGCTGCTCCTTTCCTCCATTTGCATCTTGGCTGGAATGTCATTTCCTCAGACACACCCTGCCTGACCATGCTGCTCATGGTGCCTTTCACCACTCCTGTTACTCTCTCATGGGATTTGTTTTGTTCTGGGTCCTTATCACTACTGAAAATCTTAAGTCTTTGTTTCTTCTGTCTAGCCCCTTGAATGGAAGCCCCAGGAGAGCAGGATCCTGTCTGTCCTGTTCAGTGCTGTAGCCCCAGAGGCTGGACATTCTGAGTGCTCCGTGCCTATTTGCTGAATGAGCACCTTGCCTCGCCGTGTGCGGGACCACTTCTCTGGGATGCTGATTTTGTTTTCCTTGTTTTACAGGTGAGCCATCAGAGGCCCAGAAAGGCTGAGTGACTTATCCAAGATCCCCTCGCAGGTGAGAAGGGGACCCTGGGTGGGAACTGTGCTTATAAAGGTTGCAACATTCAGAGCGGTGGCTCCTAGCTCTGGGCTTGAGGGCCACATAGCTGAAGGATCTGTGGCCTGAATCCAGGGTGACCTGTTGACCACCATCGTTTAAGTAGTGCTTTTCAAAATGTAATGTGCTTTCGAATCACCCAGCGTCTTGGTGAAGCTGGAGACTCTGAGTCCATTGAGCTGTGCAGTGGGGAGGGGTGTGGGGAGGGTGGAATGATGACTGAGATTCTGCGTTTCTAACAAGCTCCCAGGTGATGCCAGTGGCCACCCTTTAAGAGCCAGGGTTTAGCAGGCCCGCTGATTTGAGAACTGGGGTGGCTATTTGCAAAACAAAGGCAGGAAAGGAAGGACCCGGTAAATCTTGTGGTCAGATTAATTGCCGCAGCTGAGCAAAGAAAGCAGAGACGGGTCCCTGCTTCCCTGGGAGAAGCAGATGCTGTCCCTGAACCCTCCACAGCCTGGTCAGACGCGGTCCCGGAAACTTGGGTGTAGCATGTATGTCTGACCCTAGGTTTGGTTTCCAGTTGTGTAGCACTTGGCTCGAGACCAGTGAAGGGGTTGAACCAACTATAGGAAGTCATCTCTTCAGCAGTAAGTGTTTCCTGCCGTCCCCTCCTCCCCCGGTTTGGATTGCATTCCTGGACCCTGAGTGCAGTTGTCCAACTCTCAACTCCAATTAAGAGGCTTGCCTGGGGTTTAGGCGTTTCTAAGAGCGCCTACAATTTGCTGGAATTTTCTCCACTTAGAAAAGAAGTGTAAAATATCTGCTCTGCTTATATGAGAGGGTTGTCGTGAGAGTGCTTTGAAAAGTAGAAAGTAGCATTTCCCAGATGTGAGTGGAATTGATTTTAGATAGGACAGAGACCCAGAGAACATTGATCATCGGGTGAGAGAGCTATTCCCGTTTTAAGTTTGTTTCAACCTTGCAATTAATTTGTAAGGAAATCTCACTTCAGTATTAGTATGTCTCAAACACTTCTTTTACGTTTCCTCATCTCCTTTCCCCCTGCACCCACCCTTTTTTTTCATCTTTATTGGAGCATAATTGCGTTACAATGGTGTGTTAGTTGCTGCTGTATAACAAAGTGAATCAGCTATATGTATACATATATCCCCATATCTCCTCCCTCTCACCCTTTTTTTAAAAAATAGAGGCAGCGAGCAACTCTTTCTAGTTAGAAATTAATAACATTATGCTGTTTTCTTACTTTTTTGGGTGGTTACCTTCTATCTGCGGCAAAACATATAGGTTTTCCACTTAAGACAATTACATAAACCTTCCCTTTGAAGAGAAATTTAAATAAAGCATGTAAGATGATTTCAAAAAAAAGTAAATAATATTACAGGTTGAATGTAGATACGGTAAAAATTATACAGGTAATAGTCAAGTGAGTCCGTCTCGGATGGTAACATAAAGGAATGTCAAGGGGCGTGGCTGTATTATTCACGGAGGGAGACAAAGGCACCTGACCCAGCCATCTGGCTGTGCCCTCCTCTATCTGTGGGCGCTCCACATGGCTGGCTCTGGGCTGGTAATTCTGCCTGAGGGTCCTCTGGCCGAATGTGGAGATAAGTCTTGATCCCAATCAAGAATGTGCAGCTAAATCCCAACCATAGATTAGCAGATGTCTTCAGGTCTTTCTCTATCTGTGAAGCCTTTGGGGGGAAAATGAGCAATCTGGCTATATAAAGGCTCATGGTCTTGCATTTGCCTGCAGTAGAGACAAATCAATTGCTGTGCTTTGGGCCTTGAGTTTTTTTTTTGTTTGTTTGATATGGTTAAAAGAGCTATAGTGATTATAATTAGATATTGTCATTTTTGTGCTTCCCTAAATCAGTTTGAAACAGGCCAAAGGAGTTAAAAAATCTTGCAGAATTCCAAGTCAACATAGGGCAGCAGAAACGATACCTGCTTCCAACATGGCACATTTGGATCAGGATCTTGGCTCAGCTACTTGTTATTAGCTGAATTGTGTCCCCCGCACCCCCCAGATTCATGTGTTGAAGTCCTAATGCCTAGTACCTGAGAATGTGACTATATTTGAAGATAGGGTCCTTAGAGGGGTAATTAATTTAAAAGGAGGTCACTAGGGTGGGCTCTAATCTACTATGATTGGTGAGTTTATAAGAATGTGAGTTTATGATTGGTGAGTTTATAAGAAGAGAGATTCGAACACACGGAGGGACAACCATGTGAAGACCCAGGGAGAAGGTAGCCTTCTACAAGCCAAGGAGAGAGGCCTCAGAAGAAACCAGCCCCGCCAGCACCTTGATCTCAGCTTCCAGCCCCCAGGACTATGAGAAAATAAATGTTCATCGTTTGAGCCACCCAGTCTGTGGTACTTTGTCATGGCAGCCCTAGAAAACTAGTCCCAGCACCCATTTACCACTGGGTGGCCTCAGATAGATTGCACAACCTCCCCGAGTCTCAGTGTCCTCATCTGTATATTGGGATAGTAGTTTCTACTTCACAGAGTTATGTGCTTAAATATGCTGATGCATGTAAAACACTTAGCAAAATGCCTGCTACAGTGTAGATACTGGAAATAACTGAAAACTATTTTATTTTGATTTACCTACTCAGATCAATATCCCTTTCCCTCCCATTTCAAAAGGGGTTTAAGGCAAAAGATAATAACTGTTATTGCCACCTCTTGACCTAAATCTTATTAAGATGTTAGTTGCTATTATCATATAGCTCCTAACAGAGATAGGTAGCCACCTACACAAACTCTTTTGTAACTATGAAAATGGTATCACCCTGCTTGGTAGAGCCCATTCTCTTTAAAAAGTATGTCTCAATATGGCATTTTCGGGAGACGCAAGAGGGAGGAGACATGGGGATGTGTGTATGTGTGTAGCTGATTCACTTTGTTGTAAAGCAGAAACTGACACACCACTGTGAAGCGATTATACTCCAATAAAGATGTTAAAAAAATATATGACATTTTCCATATCCAATCAGTTCCCCAGTGAGGGCATATGAAGTGGAGAGACATTAAGGGACTTGAGTAGGGGCGTGGCACGATGGTAAGACTGTTGTGGGTTGGTGGATGCTGGATCTGGCAGCAGGGATGCTGGTCAGTTCCCAAATGACCCAGGTGAGCTGTAAGGAGCTGGGTTGTGTGGTCCAGTGACTCTGGGATCACACCTGGACATACATTCTGGCTCTGCTGCTTAGCATCTCTGAGACTTTAGCAAGTTCCTTATTTTTTCTCTCTTAGTTTCCTCCTCTATAAAATAGAAGGATGAAAATACTGCAAGGCTGTCTCATTTTATATAAGGATTGTGCTCCTGAAAGCCTAGTATTATTCAAAAGGTATATAATTAAATAAGAATGAATCTATAGTGAGCTTTATATTTATTCTGATGGGTAAAGTGGGCTTTGCATTAGTTTCACACTTTTAACTTTGTACCTTTCTGAATGATCTAAACTTTCTAAACTTACATATGTATTTTACATAAAATAACCATGAGGATTATTTGGCTGATGAGTTTTTGTTTTTGTTTTTTAATTCTTCTATTTCTTAAAAACTTAAGTTTTAAATGTGTTCAGTACAATGGACTCATTCTCAATATCTTCTTTTCCTTTTAAAAAGGAGAACTCAGGCCAGACGGTCAGTTTTCCTCTGTGTTTTATAAGCCTTTGCAGAATGGACTCCTAGGGCTGTGAGCTGGGGGTCAGGGGGATGGGGAATGGAGCTGGTACCCAGCAGTGAAGTAGTTAACCTGCCTGTCACTTAAGTGGAGAGACCCAGCTTGAGGCAATCTGTGTAAGACAGCAACAAATCCAAGCCAGGCCTTCAGAGTGCAAACTGATGCTAGCCTCTCTAATCAGATGCTTCAGTCACTTAGCATAAAACCTGAAACTAACAAGCGCCCACCTCCGTGTGGCTGAGTTAGCTTCAGGTAGGATGCAAAGACCTGGAACACTGTGAGGTTATGCCAGGAGGCTCCCCCTACCCGAGAAAAGCATCACTTGCGTCTCTAAGAAGAAAATGGAATCTTCTGATAGCAAAGCTCAGTTAAATGTCAAGATATGGCTAAAGTCAGGTGGAGGAAACTCTGGTAGGAAGGAATAATTGGGCAGCTAAGTGCTGGAAGATCTCCAAGGCTCTGGTGCGAACGTCCTTTTGCTTGATTGTTTTAACAAACCTCCAGTTATTTGAACCACCCCTGGCTCTATAGAGGCTGGGGGCTATCATCTTTTGTGGCCCCCAAACCATGCTGTCAGAACGTGGGAACTACATTACTTCATTCTGCTCCTGGGAAAGGGAACAGACTTGTGGGATTTTAAATGAATGCATTCAATTTGTTGAGTTTCAAAGGGAGCAGTAGAGAAAAATAAACAAACTCTTAAAAGATCTTGGCTGCAGTACAGGGGCCAAAGTTTAAATCCCTGCTCTCAACCATGTTAGATTTTGCAAAAGACCCTCAGTGGTCCCTCCCAATTCACCCAGGTGCGAGGAGGGGTGCACCCTTCTTTTAGGGGGACCCAGAACTCTTTTCTCATGTAAATGGAAGGACCAGCAGAGGGGGGGCTAACTGTGCTCCTATGATGCATGAAAAAGGGCAGCAGGCTCCTGATGGTTTTCTGCTTTAAAAAATGTAGCTACCTGTATATCTTAGTAAAAAAATCTTTTTTTTTTTTTTAAGTGTGGTGAGATATATATTCTCCCATGTAGGTAAGAGAATACAGTGTGTACAGCCTTTTGGGAGATAAATTTAGCAAAATTTATCAATACTTTAAAAATGTTCATAGGCTTTGATTCAGCTGTGCCCTTTCGGGGAGTCTGTCTGAAGGAGATAATCCAAAAAGTGGACCGAGACTGATGTATCAAGATGCTATCATTGCATTGATTACAACAGTGAAAAACTCAAAGAACCTCCATGTTTATCACATGGGAAATAACTGGTTACGGTCATGGTGGTCCAGCCTACAGTGGTATCCTCCTCTGTGATGAAAAAGAAATGACATACAGGGAAGTGCTCAGCATGGAGTAGAGAGAGAAAAGAGGCAGGAAATCAAGTGGAAACGTGTGGGGATCATTGTGTGAAACTCTACACCGAGAAGGAGTGAAATGCGTCCGAGTCACCTCTAGGTGGTAGGATTATGATTAATCTTTATTTTCTGTTTCCTATTTTCCTGTTTGTTCCAAAGTTTGTGAAATCGAGCCAACTGTATTCTTATAACAACAACAAAAGTCCTTCTCTAACACCAAAAAATACAAACAAGCATTTGCCAGTCTTTGGTTGGGGCGACCAAGGTGGGCAGGGGTGGTGCCTGCTTCCTACAAAGGCAGGACCGTTCACCAAGGTTCCTCTGACCTGCCCAAGGCTGAGAAGCCCACAAGATGCTGGAGGGAGACAGAGCAGAGCGAGTGCCTCTAGGTTTGGCTCTTGTTTGCCTGGGGAGCAGAGTGCGCTTGTGGCCTCGTCAGTGGGGCGGTGAGGTAAACGACGTGCTCATCCAAGTTGTTAATCCCCTCGGCTAATCACCAGACCTTTCTTGTGGTTTTACTGGGACTCCTTTTACTAAGTGGGTGGATTTACACTGTTTGTGTTTGTATGTTGTACTTGGATTATGCCTTAATGTGTCACTCTGATGACAAAAGGGGTTGCAGCAATGGGCAGGCAAGCTTCCCTGCTCTTAATAGAAAGCACGCTCCGGCACTTTATTTTATCTGTAACACATAGAGCTGCTTAGAACAAAGCGTTGCCCCTAAGACGTGGTCCCTAAGAGTCTTTAATAAGGGCCAGACCGCTGTGAAGGTATTAATTAAATATTTTAAGCAGAATGGCTTCAGCTGGCTGGGGCATTTTTATGAGGAGAGGGAGTATAGTTAAAACCGGGGCTGTTTCTGTAACAGGAACCTGTTTTGAAGGAAATGTTCTTGGGTGGGACGCTACGGGTACCAGGCTGTCAAACCTCCAGGCCAAGTTGATGTCAAAAACAGACGCTCTGAACGTTTTAAACAATGTTTGAGTTGGGTCCTTGCTGTGGAATTTGGACACAATTCTAGGGCAGCTTTAAGACAGAGAAGAATAGTGAGAGTCTGTGAGTGCCCCAGGCTCTGTGAGAGACATTTTCTCATAAGTCCCTCGAGAGAGGGTTTGACGAGGTCATTTTTACTGAAAAATAAACTAATTAATTGTTTTCCAAGGTCACTAAGTTTGATGGAGGAGCTAAGACCAAAATTCAGTTTGAAGTCTGTCTATCCATCCATCATCTACCTATTATCTATCATCTATCAATCATCTTATCATCTATCAATCATCTACCTATATTTCAAAATATTCTACTCTTTCTCAGAAATTACTAGAAACAAAGATGAGCTTATACTGTGGATCTTGGTCCAGTTGATAGGCATTTTTCTGAATTCAGAGTCATCAGTTATTGAAGGTAAAGTTTACCATAAAAGCACTGAGTTGGCTGATTTTTCTGGAAGGCAGTATGGTGTGATGAGAACTTGGAGTAAGAGGTCTATGGTTTGGATTCTGGCTCTGCCCCTCAGTGATTTCTGTGACTTTGGGCGTGTCCCTCCCTGAGCAAGTTCCCTTGTCTTTAAAATTAGAACTGCATTTAGCATCGGGCCTAGCAGATACTTAGTGAAGGTGAGTTAAATCTAAATTTGGTGCTGGTAGTGGGGTGAGGAAGAGAGAGAGGGTTGTCCTCCAATCCCTTGTGGACCATTCTAGGTCTTCAGGAATCAGTGACTTCATAAGGGGCCTCCCCTCCCTGGCCCACGATAGCCAATGTGACCAATAAAGAGGAGAAATGCTCATGTGAGATATTGGATGCCTCTCAAGGAGTGATCGTGTTCCGATGAGAATGAGGAGGGTGGCTGGACATAGCTGACAATGGGGTAGCTTCTGCCATCATTTGATTCATTTCGGAGCTCATCGATCCATATCCTGGCATGGGAGGCCGCTCTTGGGACCAGCCTCAGTGTGTACCCACCTGCTCAACATGCCTCCCCAGGTTCCCAGGCTCCTTTCCCATGTGTCACGCGGCCTGAAACACGAAACCTTCGAGTCTTCCCCAAATCAAATACGTGTTTGAGTCTGTGAAGGTCCTTTGTGGCCCAGCATGGAGGGCTGCCCACATGGAAGGGCTAATTTTTATTGTGCCTTTGACGGGCCTGCCCTCTCTTGCCTACTGCCCTCAGTCTTCAGAAATTTCCAAGCTTTCCAGTGTAGACATTCTTGCCTCTTTAGCTCAAGACCTCCTCACCCCGCCTTTCTTTCTCTGTTTTTCTCAGGGAGCAATTTTATGCGGCTGATATATATATATTCACATACATATCTCAGCCTCCAAGCCACTCCATGGCCGCACATCCCCTCAGATCCTCCCCCCACCCCGCCAGCAGGGTCTGTGGAGGACCTAGTAAGGACTTGAAGTTATGTGGGTCTGAGTCTGCCCAGATTCGCTGAGGGGTCTCTGGCAAGGAGAAGGGCCGAGGAAATGAGGGACACGAGGGATGGCTCACCTGCTTCTTCCTCCTGCTCTCACGCCTGCTAACCTGTCTGTGCCTGAGACCCTCACCTCTGAGATCATGACCCTTATCTTCCTCGGGGCTCTCTGGAAGGATTCAATGACTTGATGCATACAAAGCACTTAGCACAGTGTGTAGCCCACAAGCTGCTGCTATTATTATGACTGCCTATAAAAATTATTTGAAAATATAATGATTTGAGATGGAACGTCGTCTATGAGAAAGAACACATCTAGTTTTGAAGCTCTGCTCTCTCACTCACGTTAGTGTTTGTACGAATCAGCCTCCCTGAGCCCTTTTCCTCATCCTTGTCACGAACGTGATACTCTCTTGCTCACGGGCCTGGGGGAATGCAAAGCCTCTAGGGCTACGCTGGCACAGACTCTGCATCCTGGGTCTCAGTCACCCGGCTTTGTGGCTGCCTTACCTGCTGTTGCTGAATGTGGCAAAGAGTTGGGAGCTGCTGTTTCTTTGGGGAGTTGCCTCCTTCAGCACTTGGAGAGGGAGGTATGCGGGGCAAGCAGATGAAGGTTCAAGTCAGGGAATACTGTGTACTTGAACTGACAGTGATTCACAACACATCTGCACAGATTGCCAAGAGTCCAGCCATTCGCCAAAGGGAGGGAACTGGTGGGTGGGGTAGTGGGGTGTGGAGCGTGGGGCCGTGAGCATAGGATGTTCCATCCTCGGGAGTATAAACACAGCATCGTCTGTGACCTAAAAAGGCTTGGTCGGGAGCACCACTGAAGCCTGCTGTCCGTTGTTTGGACTGTGCTTGGCCTCCCCAAGGAAGCGCCCAGGCAGCTACCTGCGTTGTGTCTGAGAGCTGTCACAGGCCAGAGCCAGCTGTGCTGGACTCTGCATGGGACTCCTGGCAGCTGCCTGCGTGAGGCCTGCCACTGCTCTTCCCTGGGAAAGTGGTTCTGTTTGCTGCAGAGGGAAACGTGCCAGCTACCTGTAAGGCCGAGGGAGGGAATTTGCTGAATCCCCCGGGTCTCTTCCAGACCTGCACTGTCACCTAGGCCGGCGGGCCCACCCAGTGACTAACTAGAAGAAGCCCTGACACCCTTGCCTCATTCCCAGTCCACATGCCAAACCCTCCCCAGGCCCAGCTTCTATCCCCCTCCCCGCAAGGTTTCAGACCCCTTGGCCTTCAAGCTGCAGCCTGGTTTCCTGTTTACAGCTTCACCCTGGCCCCTGGATACAGCTACTTTGGTCTCCACGTGTGGTTTCTCTCCCTGACCAGGATTAATGTGTAAAACTGTGGTGATGCTGACATGGTCTCTGGGAGCCCAGCCTGGACCTTGAGGCTAATTCTAGAACCTTCCCCCAAGGTTGTCTTTGGAATGTGACAGGCCTGGGTTTGAATCTTTGCTCTGCCATTTATTGAGCCAATTGCTTGTTAAGCTTCAGCTTCCTCACTGGTAAAAGAGAGAAAATTATGGACCTTCTTCTCAGAGTTGAGGTAGGGATTAAATGAGCTAATCCAAATACAGGGATTAAATAAAAGAATGATGTGAAACAGATGAAATGCTTGGTACGTGGTGAGCATTCAAACGGTGACTAATTTTTTTCTCATCCTCATTAAAGATAAAATGTCTTTCTTTCCTCAGTGTGACTTTTCTGTGCTATTGACATTCTCGGGTGACCTTGACTTAGGTTGGGCCCACCACACTTGAATGAGTGTGGCTGTGATAAGGTTGGTATTATTTTCAATGCCCACTTGGCTTTTTTAATGCACACACACACTATAGTTGTATAGCTCTATGTGTATTATACACAACTGGCACAGATGTATGTGTATTTGTTGGATTATTTTCACCGGTTCTAAAATTGGTGTGCTTAACAGCTGACAACCAGAATTTTGCAGTTATCTCAATGGAGTGGTACAAATGTGAACTGAGGTTTGGGGGAAGGAAGAGCTTGGGTTTGAAGGAACGTGACTTCCTGACATTGTCCCCCAGCGTCCTGTGGCCTTGCGTGTTGTGCTTCTGTCATCACCACGCACTCCTTGACATCAGGATGCCTTTTTTTTTGCGGTACGTGGGCCTCTCACTGTTGTGGCCTCTCCCGTTGAGGAGCACAGGCTCCAGACGCGCAGGCTCAGCGGCCATGGCTCACGGGCCCAGCCGCTCCGTGGCATGTGGGATCCTCCCGGACCAGGGCACGAACCCGTGTCCCCTGCATCGGCAGGCGGACCCTCAACCACTGCGCCACCAGGGGAGCCCAGGATGCCTTATTTTTCTCACTAGGTTTCAGGCAGGAAGGATGCATTTGTCCAGCAAACGTTTATTGAATTAAACTGTAGCTCTCAAGTAATGACCAGCTTTTTTTTTTCAATTCATATTTTTTCTTTAAGAAAATCAATAAGTGATTTCTGATGTCTGTAATAGAGCTCGAAAAGGGTTATGCTCACTCAGGATTCTCTCTTAATCCAGAATTGTTGTTTTCAGCATTTAGCTTATGATAGTATTGGTTCATCAGACGTAAAAAATGGGGGTTTGAGGGAAACGTTTGCATTGTTTTAGAGACAAGTAAGAGCCCCAGCCCAGGTTTTTCCCAGAATAATGAATAATAGCTCTGCCCAGGCTGGTCAACTGGGTGGAGCAAGTTACAGTGCTTCGCTTCATAGGGTGATGTAAAGCAACAATCAGACCTTTAGAAATAATCCCCTGGGATATGACTGGTGCCCTTTTAAGAAGACAGCCACGTGAAGACAGAGACACATGGGGAAAATGCCATGTGACGTCCAAGGCAGAGATTGACATTACACATCTACAAGTCAAGGAATGCCAGAGCTGGCCAGCAAACCACCAGCAGCTAGGAAGACGCTTCGAATTCTTTGAATCCACTTGACACTGTTTTCTGATTTCTCCTGGCTCTTCTCTTCTGCTCCCCTGTATTTTCCACATTCATATGCTAGCCTTGCTCCTACTGGTTGCTTGAGAGCAGGTATTGCTGTCCCTGCTTCTGATGGTGACCTCCTTAGGCTGCCTTTGAACTCTTCCTCTGTCCAGAGCTAGTGTGTACGGTTGCACAGGCGGTTCACTGCACAAGGACCCTGGTCAGGGGGGCAAGTAGGGCTGAAATCCAGCCTGTGCTGTGCTTGCCAGGCTGTGTACGCTGGTGGAAGGTCACAGTCCTATAGGGGACTGCATTTAAAATTTTTCATGAAGATGCTGGCCAGCCCAGTTCTTCTCTTGAAATTAGCTGTCCTCTGCCTTTTCTGTGCCCTTGGGCCTCAAGGTCTTCAATGGCCTCTGTGGACTCCACCCCTTGCCCAGCATAGCCCCATCTCTGTCTCTGCCTTTCCCCAGGATCCCCTGCAGTACTCTCACTGGCCTTCAAGAGCTTTCAGAATGTGTTTCTCTGGTAGCTCTTTCTGTGGTGGCTGGTGGGCATCTCAGGGGCAGCTCCCTGTAGCATCCAAAATGATTCGTCCCTGTTCTTTCTGCTCACCCCACAGCATAAGCCGGCAGGAGCCGCAGGTGGTGGCGTCACCACAGCTTAGGATCCAAGAGATTCATTCCAGCCACTAAAGCGCTAAGCTTTCCCTGTGATCACACATTTTTGCACCAGCCAGAGCTCACACATGCCTCCACAGACCCGCGGCCAGAGGCATGTGGGTATCAGTGACTGCTTAGAGAAGCAGGCCAGGGCTGGCCGAGGAGGGAGGGAGGGCCCAGAGCCCGTGCAAGATGAGATGCATTTGCAACAACTGACAAGAAACTGTACGTTGTCGGCAATCAGAACAGCTGTGGGCTCCTCGACGCAGCAGATGGGTATGCGGGGAATGCTATGCAGCTTTAATCACATTTAACACGCCTGTCAGAGAATTGGGTCCATTCTCAGTATTAACTCAGGTTTTATACATTGTTGGTTTGACAGAGTTCAGGCTTACCCTGCATGCTGCGCTCAGCATGGCTAGCAAGAAAATGATTTCTCTCCCTGGGTTTCAGCAGAGAGCAGCGAGTGCAGTTCTGCTGGACTGGGAAAGTGGTGGGGTTCATGTCGGGGTTGGGTGCAGGGTGGAGGGGGCACTGTTTGCCCTCCTTCCCGGCAGAGCTCAACTGAGTGCTCAAGAAGTGGGTGTCCCAGCCCTGATTTATGACCACGGTGTGATGGCACCAGTGAGTGTGTGTGTGGCGGTGGGGGGGGGGGGCGGCGCTGCTGTGATTAAATTCTGAATTTTTGAGTGCTTCTATGAATCTACCGTCCTAATATTTCCATTCTGGGGCCAAGCCAGCACACAGGTTCTGGCCAGGAAAGGCAACTGTGCTGGCTCCAAGCCTTAAGAGTGGCAGCATGATGTAACAGGAGGAGGCGTTGGGCGTCAGTAGACCACAGGTCAGTGCCTGCTGTGGTCTTCTCCTTTGTTCATTCATTCACCCCTAATCATCCATGGAGCGCCAACTCTGTCAAAGGCACTTTCTCTGCACGTGTTGCATATGAGGGAAACAGCTCTTCATTTGGTGAAGTCATCGTGGCTTGGGTGCCAACCACACTTGTTCCTAACCCACACGGAGACATGAACAGCCACCTCGGGTCAGTGTCACGAGGTTAAAGGAGGGAGTGCATGAAAAGCACATAGCACCTGCAGGGGTCAGGGGCTCAGTACATGATGGCTGGCAGTAATAAAACTGTCTTCTCTCCCTGTCGAGGAAGAGAACATTTTTAGTTCGTTCCTTTGAGAAGAGGTTTCTACACGGCATACCATCTTGGAAAGTGGTATGTCATTTTCTGCCCATCCTACTAGCCCTGGCCTATGGTCTGGGTCTTTTGGCCTGCTGGTAATAAAAAAAAAAAAAAACATAGGTACTCCTTGTACTATAACATTTTAAAACTGCTAATGAAATTAAATTTTGCTTGTTTGAATTGCAAAGGCATAATTTTAAAAAGCTGGCTCCCAAATAATGCCACTGTAGATGTAATGTCCCTAAAACTCTCTGTAAGGCATGTAAAACGGAAACCAAATGCCTGTAAACATACACATGCCATCCTCAGGAAAAACAATCCTTTTGTCTCTATTTGATGAGACCAGAGTCGGTGGAGGGCCATGAGTTCAGAGAGGCTGAGGAACCCACCCCACTGTACTTCCCCTCTACCCTTGAAGGCCAGCACTGGATAGCATGTTATTTTGCTTGGTTCTCTAGATGTAGCCTTTGTTTCGCGGCTTTTACAGATTGTTTTTGAACACTTCAAAAGAAAAATTGTATCTTCTGCTTTTAAGATCTTTTCTTTTGCCATCTAGTTAGTATCCTGCTGGGCACAGAGGCTGAGTTCGCAGGGGCCGCCTTCCCTGTGCCACCAAAAAATGTGTTGTAAGCTTATTCACATGGCCAGGTTTGAACAATTACATTCAACTGTTCTCTCTGCAGCTATTAATGTACCTGAAAGTGCATTTGGCATGATGTAAATGAGCAAGAGTTTCCTGTGAGGATTACTGCTGGTTTTGACATGTCATGGAATCAAGGGCTGGCTATTTGTTTGCGGCTTCCAGGGATGCAGAGGCAGGATAGAGGAGGGTGATGCCTACCAAAGTCTAGAAGCATATAAATTGCCAGCAGAGCGCTAACAGAATCAGATTCCCCTCTCGGGCCACCGCCCTGGCGTCTGAGTAAGTCTGGGTTGGAACTCAGGAATCAGCCTATACAGTGTGTACCCAGGCATTCTAGTGCAGGTAATCCAGAGACCATCCTTTGAGAAACACTGGCTTCCAAAAGGGGAAATGCACGTGACCTATAAGTAAATGCTCAACGTCACTATTATTTAAAGAAATATAAATTTATATAACATGATTTTTAACCTATCCAATTGGTTAGTATTTTTCTAAGTGATAATACCCAACACAGGCAAAGACACAGCAGTGGCACTCTCCCAGGCAGAGGGGAGTGGGAACATTGACCCGTCTCAGGGGCGTGGGGCACTGGGGGCGGGGGAGGACTTGGCCATGTGTATTAAAGAGCCTTCACAGGTCTCCTCTATCCCTTTAACCCAGAAGAATACATTGAGGAATTTATCATAAAGGAGAAATCATAAGTGTGTGCAAAGTTGTAATGATACAGATGCCTAAGTAGTTCGTTGCAGTTATCAGTTCTATGGAAAACAGAAATAATCTAGGTATCCAACGTAAAAGATATTTGGTTAAAAACTATGTTGGATTTAACTGATACAAAACTATGCAGACACTAGAATGATGTGGTAGACGTATATGTAAAGTACTGAGGTAGTTACCATGAAGTGATATTAACTGAAATATATATTTATAAAAACCACTTGTCCATACTTTTCTGTATTTTTCAAAATTTCTGTAGTGAACATGCCCTTAATTTTAATAGTTGGAAAGATACTAATTAATGTTACTTTTAAAGGAGGGGGAAATTACCTTTGGCATCTGTCAGGCCTGGATTTGCATTTCTATCACCGATGGAGTGTGATTTGGGGTATTAATCTCTCTGCATTTCAGATTCCTCAACTGTAAAACTGAGTAAATGCTAACAGCATATGGGTTTATCATGAGAATTAAAAGAGATAATTATGTAAATGCACTTGACACATAATAGAGTATATAAATGTTGGATTTTGTCTCCCTTTTCAAATTTCTGAAATCAGAAAAAGCAGTAAACTTTGGCCAAAGATCAAAAGAATTCATTTATTTTACACAAACCATGAAATTTCAAGTTGTTTCTTTTGGGTACTTTTCTGGGAAAGGGTTTCTTAGAGCTTATTAGATACTGTTGGAGGTGAAAACTGGAATTTGTCATTGACACTGTAATGGGCTACTTGCAGCCTCTGGCCCTATTTGTTTTCCCTTTTGTCAGCTTTAACAATTTGGAATATTTACATAATTTTCCTCCTTCTACAATTTTAATAAAAGGAAATCTTATACTCCTTGTCTAGAGTGGCAGTAAAGCTCAGACGATTAAAATTTTCCATCTCCTTAAAAATCCCACAGAGTGCCAATACCATTTACAATAGCATCAAAAATGCAAAACACCTAAGAATAAACCTAAGGAAAGATGTGCCAGACTTCAAAGAAAACTATTGATGGGAAACATTGTTGAGAGATATTTTTAAAACACCTAAATAAAAGGAGGGATGTACCATGTTTATGTTCTGGAAATACTGTAAGGAGGTCAGTTTTCCCAGATTAATCTATATGTATGTTTGCCAAAAGATATAACCTAGAATGTTTACAGCAGCACTATTTGTAATAGCCAAAAATTGGCAACAACCCAAATATTCAACAACTATGGTATATTCCCCAAATGGAATGTTATACAGCAATGATAATGGACAATCTATGATTGCAGGTAATAAAATGGGTGACTCATCAACATGATGTGGCACAAAAGAAGACATGCACAAAAGAATACATGTTTTATGATTCCATTTACATAAAGTTCAAAAGCAGGCAAAGTTAATCAGCATCATGGTTTACCTTGCGGGGGACTAGTGATTGGGAAGGAGCACAAGAGGAGTTTCTGGGGGGCTTGTAATGTTCGGCTTCTTGATCTGGTTGCTGGTTGCGACATTGTGTTCAATTTGTGGAAATTCATCAAGCTTTCTACTAATAATATGTATATACTTGAATATATTTGATACTTCGATAAAAAGTGTAAAAAATATATAGTTTCCTTAAGACAAGAAGTATAAATCAGTCAAAGGCTGTCGTTGAAGTTACGTTTTATTAAAAACTTTGTTTGGCATTATTGTGATCTTTGGTGGCAAAGCCCCACCATCCATCTGAGAGAGGAGAGGTGCTGTGCTCATGGTGTCAGGATTGCCACAAAGGAAAGGCAGAGTGAGAGCCTACTTCATAAAGCTTCGTTTAGGGCCACTCTAGGTAGGAGAAGAGAGATAGGCAAGTAAGATTTATTGAACATCTGTTATGTGTCAAATCTTGACTGTCCATGTGCTTTTCTCCCCCGCCCCCCGATATCTTAACTCACACGACAAAACTATGAGATTATTTACCCTTTTTTACGTATTAGAAAGCTGAGGCTCTGAGTAGTTAATTAACTGGGAAAATGCCAGGCAGACCAGGAGAGGACTGTATTCATTTCCTGAGGCTGTCGTAATAAACTACCATAAACTGGGTGGCTTAAGACAACCGCAATTCATTCCTTTGCAGTTCTGGAGGCCAGAAGTCCAAAATCAAGGTATTGGTAGGGCTGCACTCCCTCCAAAGGCTCTAGGGAACAAGATTCCATTCCCTGCCTCTTCTAGCTTCTGGTGGCTCTATCTAGACATTCCTTGGCTGTTGATTGCATAACTCTAATCTCTGTCTTCATCTTCACATCTTTTGTGTCTTTGTTTTCTCTTCTGTCTCTTATAAGGACACTTGTCATTGGATTTAGAGCCGGACTCATCTTGAGATCCTTAATTATATTTGCAAAGACTCCCCCCCGCCACCTTTTTTTTTTTTTCAAATAAGTTTACATTTACGGCTTCTGGGGTTTAGGACATGGATATGTCTTTTTTTGAGGAAGACCGCAATTCAGCTATAGGGTCCCAGGTTTAAAATGAAAACAAAGACAAAATCGAAACCATAAATCTAAAATCTGTTGTAGCTCTAGTACTGGAGATTTCTTCTCTTTGGTAATAGTGGTGACAGCTGATTCTTATACAGTCATTCAGGACAACTTCTCAGGTGCCCAAAAGTGTCTTCTGTCCTGAAAGGAAACAGAATGCCTTGGGAATTTGCTACCCATCTTTCTTGCTGCTTCTAGAGGATGCTGTGGGACCCAGACCTTCCCCACCAGGCCGACACACCCTGTTCTCCAGCACTCTAGTGGCTACTAGCAGCTGACAGCTGCTGCCTTCTTCAGAGAGTGGCCCTTGGTCACATGGGGGCTGTCTCCATCTGGAGGTTATGCACTTCCCGCCTCCCACCAGAGGCTGATGATTGACAAGGGGTATAAGGTGCCCCTTGCCTGAAGATAAGATCAACTTTGTGGTACAATTTATGTCGCAGAACTCACTATGGGACCACACCGAAGCTATCTAAGCCACATCCTTGGTTAATTTTCTGATTCTCTTGCTCTTTTTCTCCTGAGCGCACTCCTGCAATAAATCACCTTTTCAAGAATCCCCATCTCAGACTCTGCTTCTTGGAAATCCAAAGTAAGACAATACCTCTGCCAGTGGCGGCAGCCTACCTTTCCTGCCAGACCCTGATGCTTCATTTAGTCGGCAGGTGCGCACAGGTGAAGATTTTAAGGATGGGACAGTTCAGTAAGCTGAATCTCAGAATTTTGAATTCTGAGTAGAATGGTTCTACTGGAAAATTTTTATAAATACTCAGCTTGAAAGATCAAAATCATTAATGCCATGAGAGCGAGTCCCTGGGGCCAGGACTTGTGACCAGCCCCACAAGCCATTGGAAGGAAGATTTATTTTTATGGTGGGGATGAAATGATCAGTTCAGTAATCCGAGGAAAGATTTTTCTGTCTCCTAAAATGTGATCTTATCTTTCTAATTATACCTTAAACAAGACAGTAAAACTATAGAACTCCTCTCAGCATTTAATTCTAGTCTGGCAGGAGGGTTGTCCAGACATCTTGGTTAGAAATGGATCAATGAGTTCCTGATGGACCTACACAATCAACATTAGTTTTTTTTAAAGGCAGCCTTGGAGGGGGATCAAGGTAGTGAAGTAGGAAGACCCTGAGCTCACCTCCTCCCACAGACACACCAAAATTACAACTACTGTCCAGCCTCCAGTAAGTGGTGCTGGGAAAACTGGAGAGATACATGCAGAAGAAACCGGACTTTCCCACACCATACACAAAAATAAAATGGATTAAAGACTTTTATGGTTTCAGGTCTTACATTTAACTACTAGAAGAAGACATAGGCAGAACACTCTTTGAAATACATTTTAGCAATATACTTTTTGGTTATGTCTCCTTAGGCAAGTGAAACAAATGCAAAAACAAACAAATGGGACTACATCAAATGAAAAAACTTTTGTACAGTGAAGGAAGTTATCAACAAAAAGGCCGCCTACTGAATGGGAGAAGATATCTGCAAATGATATATCTGATAAGGGGTTAATATTAAAAATACACAAAAACTGATATAACTCAACATCAAAAAAAAAACCCAATTAAAAAATGGACAGAGGATCTGAAGAGACATTTTCCAAAGAAGACATCCAGAGGCCAACAGACATGTGATAAGATGCTCAACATCACTAATCATCAGGGAACTGCAAATCAAAACCACAATGAGATATCACCTCACACCTATCCAAAAGGCTATTATCAAAAAGATAAGAAATAACGAGTGTTGGCAAGGATGTGGAGAAAAGGGAACGCTGGTGCACTGTAGTGGGAACGTAAATTGGTGCAGCCACTATGGAAAACAGTATGGAGGGCCTTCAAAAAATTAAAAGTAGAACTACCAGATGATATGGCAATACCACTTCTGGGTATTTTTCTGAAGAAAATGAAAATGCTAGTTTGAAAAGATATATGCACCCCTATGTTCATTGTAGCATTATTTACAAGAGCCAAGATGTGGAAGCAACCTAAGTGTGTGTCAACAGATAAATGAATAAAACAGACGTAGCATATACTATATACAATGGAATATTGCTCAGCCATAAAAAAGAACAAAACCTTGCCATTTGGAACAACATGGATGAATCTAGAGGGTATTATACTAAGTGAAATAAGACAGTCAGAGAAAGAAAAATACTGTATGATCTCACTTATGTGGAGGGGTGGTTTAAGAAGGGGCATGTGTGGTGTTATCTTAGGTGTGTTCTTCTTGTGTGGAAACTGGCTAAGCAGCGGTGGATACTTCTAAGGCCTGAACATTTAGAAGCAGATGCCGCTGCACATATACCCGTTTTCACACAAAGCAGAACCGTTGGTCTCAGGGCAAGGTGACTCTGGGAGTTTGAGCAGAGACAGTTTGAGATTCTCCTGGTGAGTGCTCTGGCATTAGTATGATCCAGCCACTCCCTGTGACTCCTATGGCTACCATGATACTCATGGCCTCTGTGCTTTTCTCTGCAGGTCTGCTCCTTCATCACTTGTTTGCCATAAGCCTTAACCCAACTATATGTCTATATTTACTTTTAATTGCAGATCCCACTGCTGAGAATCTCTTTTTATCGGTATTTCTTAGTTCATATTCTAGAAAGGGAATCTGATTGGCCATTCCTATCTTTTTTGTGCCAGGCTGCATCATCTCAGCTGCCTGGCCAGCCTTCAGATTCCACATCTTGGATCAAGAGTCTACCCCAAACCTATCATCCAGCGTCTGGCTGGGGTGAAGGTTGAGGAAGAATGTCACGTGTCACAATACATAGCTGCATAAAGGCTGACTCTTTCACGTGGATAGTATCTGGGGCAGGAAAAGGTACTGATATATCTAGTGCTGCCAATCAAGCTTCCATTCTTTTCACAGTGTGCGGGAGAGGCCCGAGAAGGGCAGAGTCTCTTCAACCCCAACATGTAAGCCATGCTCCATCATCCTTAGGCAACCAGGAGGGACCAAGTCTCCTCTATTGTCATGTGGCTTAGTGAAAATAGCCCAGGGCCAAGTCAAGAGGCCTGGTTCCCCCTCAGCCCTGACAGTAAAATGCAGTGGGCCCTTCACATTCCTAGGCTTCATCACAGTTTAGATTAGACCCTTTCCAGGGTCCCCTTTGCTCGTAAACTCTCCACTCCACAGCCATAGTGTAGCAGTCAGGAGAGGGACCTGAGAGTAACACTGGCCTCCCCCCTTGCACCTCAAAAGTTGATTCTTAACCCAGCAGACTGAGGTATACTGTTAAAACATGAGTTGCATCAAGCCACTCTTCTGATTAAACCCTTGAAGGGCTTCTTAGCTCACTTAGGATTAAAGCCCACCTCCCCAATGTGGCCTAGAGCACCCTGCATCATCTCACCCCCTCACCTCTTCTCTAGTTTCACCATCCACTTGGCTCATCCTCCTCCATTCCAGACACAGGCCCCCTTGCTGGTCCTCAGACACACTTGCTATCCTTTTTACGCTTGCTATCCCTTTGACTGGAAATGCTCTTCCCCCAGATACTCGTGTGAACCCCCTCCATCCAGTCTATATGGACTAGCAGTCCCCAGCACTCCCAATCCCCATTCCCCTGTTTTTGTTATATCCAGAGTCCTTAACAACTGGTATCTTTATTAATCTGTTCATTATCTACCCCACCACCCACCGATACATTAGAATATAAGCTTCAGGAAAGCAGAAACTTTGGTTTCCCCACTCTCACTGTTCTCCTCGGTGCTCAGAACAGTGTCTGGTACACATCTGTTGATTGAATGAGTGGAGACATAAATCAGTAGATGTTGGGGACAAGTGTCATGTTTCAGCTGTCCACATCCTCTATTGTGTGTGATAGTGTCTGAACACACAGCTTGCCTCCCTCTGTAGAAGTCACTGAGGGTGGATCCTCTTCCTCCTGCCCCCTGGCAGGGTGTGGGCGTGTGACCTAGGCTTGGCCAGTCAGATCTCAGCCTGGGATTTTGGATCAGGATCGAGTGGCAAACACTGAGCGCTCTTCATCTTCATCTACCGTAGCTGTGCCGTGCCCAGGGCATCACTACTGGGCTCCATGGCAAGTTTCCTACTGCTGTTTCTGTTGGCTCTGGCTTCCTACGCATTCCATGAGCCCTGATAATCTTCCAACAAATTTCTTTTCTGCTGAAGGGAGCCAGAAGATTTCTAGAGCTTGCAACCAAGCACCCTGACCAGAACAATAGGTGTCATTAATGTGGGGCTTCTCAGAGGTTGCTGCCATAGTTTTTCTTCTTTTCATTGTTTTGAGTTGCCTAATCAATCTATTGATTTATTTCAAAGACTGGTTGATATGTTTATAGGAGAGATAAATGAGACAGTTTGGGGTTTTATTTGATCAATTTCCTGACTTGCTTTCAAAGGGATGTTAGCAGATTAGCTGCTGGAGAGAGGGATGGGGTCTTTTTTTTTTCCTTTATTTTTTATACAGCAGGTTCTTATTAGTTATCTATTTTATACATATTAGTGTACATATGTCAATCCCAATCTCCCAATTCATCCCACCACCATCACCCCCGCCCCCAATTTCCCCCTTTGGTGTCCGTACGTTTGTTCTCTACATCTGTGTCTCTATTTCTGCCTTGAAAACTGGTTCATCCGTATCATTTTTCTAGATTCCACATATATGCATTAATATACAATATTTGTTTTTCTCTTTCTGACTTACTTCACTCTGTATGACAGTCTCTAGATATACCCACGTCTCTACAAATGACCCAATTTGGTTCCTTTTTATGGCTGAGTAATATTCCATTGTACATATGTACCACATCTTCTTTATCCATTCGTCTGTCGATGGACACATAGGTTGCTTCCATGACCTGGCTATTGTAAATAGTGCTGCAATGAACATCAGGGTGCATGTGTCTTTTTGAATTATGGTTTTCTCTGGGTATATGCCCAGTAATGGGATTGCTGGATCATACGCTAATTCTATTTTTAGTTTTTTTAAGGAACCTCCATACTGTTCTCCATAGTGGCTGTATCAATTTACATTCCCACCAACAGTGCAAGAGGGGTCCTTTTCTCCACACCCTCTCCAGCATTTGTTGTTTGTAGATTTTTGGATGATGCCCGTTCTAATTGGTGTGAGGTGATACCTCACTGTAGTTTTGATTTACATTTCTTTAATAATTAGTGATGTTGAGCAGCTTTTCATGTGCTTCTTGGCCATCTGTATGTCTTCTTTGGAGAAATGCCTATTTAGGTCTTCTGCCCATTTTTGGATTGGGTTGTTTTTTTTCTAATATTGAGCTGCATGAGCTGTTTATATATTTTGGAGATTAATCCTTTGTCTGTTGATTCGTTTGCAAATATTTTCTCCCATTCTGAGGGTTGTCTTTTCGTCTTGTTTGTAGTTTCCTTTGCTGTGCAAAAGCTTTTAAGTCTCATTAGGTCCCATTTGTTTATTTTTGTTTTTATTTCCATTACTCTAGGAGGTGGATCAAAAAAGATCTTGCTGTGATTTATGTCAAAGAGTGTTCTTCCTATGTTTTCCTCTAAGAGTTTTATAGTGTCCGGTCTTACATTTAGGTCTTGAATCCATTTTGAGTTTATTTTTGTATATGGTGTTAGGGAGTGTTCTAATTTCATTCTTTTACATGTAGCTGTCCAGTTTTCCCAGCACCACTTATTGAAGAGACTGTCTTTTCTCCATTGTATATCCATGCCTCCTTTGTCATAGATTAGTTGACCATAGGTGTGTGGGTTTATTTCTGGGCTTTCTATCCTGTTCCATTGATCTATATGTCTGTTTTTGTGCCCGTACCATACTCTCTTGATTACTGTAGCTTTGTAGTATAGCCTGAAGCCAGGGAGTCTGATTCCTCCAGCTCTGTTTTTTTCCCTCAAGATTGCTATTCAGGGTGTTTTGTGTCTCCATACAAATTTTAAGATTTTTTCTAGTTTTGTAAAAAATGCCATTGGTAATTTGATAGGGATTGCATTGAATCTGTAGATTGCTTTGGGTAGTATAGTCATTTTCACAATATTGATTCTTCCAATCTAAGAACATGGTATATCTCTCCATCTGGTTGTGTCATATTTGATTTCTTTCATCAGTGTCTTATAGTTTTCTGAGTACAGGTCTTTTACCTCCTTAGGTAGGTTTATTCCTAGGTATTTTATTCTTTTTGTTGCAATGGTGAATGGGATTGTTTCCTTAATTTCTCTTTCTGATCTTTCATTGTTAGTGTATGGGAATGAAAAAGGTTTCTGTGCATTAATTTTGTATACTGAAACTTTACCAAATTCATTGATTAGCTCTAGTAGTTTTCTGGTGGCATCTTTAGGATTCTCTATGTATAGTATCATGTCATCTGTAAACAGTGACAGTTTTACTTCTTCTTTTCCAATTTGTATTCCTTTTGCCTCTTTTTCTTCTGATTGCCGTGGCTAGGACTTCCCAAATATGTTGAATAATAGTGGTGAGAGTGGACATCTTTGTCTTGTTCCTGATCTTAGAGGAAATGCTTTCAGTTTTTCACCATTGAGAATGATGTTTGCTGTGGGTTTGTCATAGATGGCCTCTATTATGTTGAGGTAGGTTCTCTCTATGCCCACTTTCTGGAGAGTTTTTATCATAAATGGGTGTTGAATTTTGTCAAAAGCTTTTTGTGTATCTATTGAGATGATCATATGGTTTTTATTCATCACTTTGTTAATATGGAGAATCCTTGCATCCCTGGGATAAATCCCACTTGATCATGGTGTATGATCCTTTTAATGTATTGTTGGATTCTGTTTGCTAGTGGTTTGAGGACTTTTGCATCTATATTCACCACTGATACTGGTCTTTAATTTTATCTTTTTGTAGTATCTTTGTCTGGATGTGGTGTCAGGGTGATGGTGGCCCGAGTTACCAGAATGAGTTTGGGAGTGTTCCTTCCTCTGCTATATTTTGGAAGAGTTTCAGAAGGATGGCTGTTAGCTCTTCTCTAAATGCTTGATAGAATTCACCTGTGAAGCCATTTGGTCCTGGACTTTTGTTTGTTGGAGGAGTTTTAATCAAGTTTCAATTTCATTACTTGTGATTGGTCTGTTCATATTTTCTATTTCTTCATGGTTCAGTCTTGGAAGGTTATACCTTTCTAAGAATTTATCCATTTCTTCCAGGTTGTCCATTTTATTGGCCTAGAGTTGCTTGTAGTAGTCTCTTATGATGCTTTGTATTTCTGCATTGTCAGTTGTAACTTCTCCTTTTTCATTTCTAATTTTATTGAGTCCTCTCCCTCTTTTTCTTGATGAGTCTGGATAAAGGTTTATCAATTTTGCTTATCGTCTCAAAGAACCAGCTTTTAGTTTTATTGATCTTTGCTATTTTCTTTGTTTCTATTTCATTTATTTCTGCTCTGATCTTTATGATTTCTTTCCTTCTACTAACTTTGGGTTTTGTTTGTTCTTCCTTCTCTAGTTCCTTTAGGTGTGAGGTTAGATTGTTTGAGATTTTTCTTGTTTCTTGAGGTAGGACTGTATTGCTATAAACTTCCCTCTTAAAACTGCTTTTGCTGCATCAAGAGGGATGGGGTTTTATTCAGTTTTATAACCCTCAGGGTACCAGGGCAGTGTCTAGAACAGTACCTGGTACTCATGTCACCTTCGTGGGATGGAATTGAAACTGGGGAGCCTGAGCAAGATCAACTTGTCAGGCTGAACTTCCCCTCTAAGGGATAGGTGAAACCATGAAACCCCTCAACAGCAATTCTCTCTGGATGATGTTAGGAATGGTTATAGGTATCTCCTTATATCTGTTAGAGGGTCTTGATGTTGTTTGCTACACCACTGAGTCCCTTTTAGAAGGTCTCAGAAGGACATTGTTTTATGGTCTCAATGCCAGTGCTTCTCTTGAACTACTAGTTTGAGTTTTTGACTTTTGGACATGATGAATCACACAAGTCAGCCATTCTCAAAGTGTGCAGTTGGCATTTTGGATGGGACAGTTCTGCTGTGTAGGACTGTGTTATGCACTGTGGGATATTTAGCCTTCCTGACCCCACACACTAAAAGTACAAAGCAGCCCCAAGTCATTCTGAAAAAATAAATGTGCACTAATAGGACCTCCTTCCCCGCTCCAGGTGGGTGGCATCTGAAGCTATGATTTTGCTCTTTGCTTTGGCCATTAGGAAGCTCATAGCCAAATCTAGTGAGTGCCTTCAAGAACTAGAAAGGCTCTCATAACAGGCAAATTTATACTATTCTTGCAAAAGGATATTTTAATTTTTCTTTCCATATTTTTTCAACTGAATTTCCTTATTGTTTTTTGTTGGTTTTTACATATTAGATGCATTCGATAAGCCTCTTCAATTTTTTTTAACAAGATGGAGTCCAAATAAGTAATAAAATAGTGTAAAATCATTTGGGTAGTTCATGTTGTTAGATGCTTTCCTTTCATATGTGACATCTGCACCAGTCTCTTGCAGGAGCTTTTCTTTCGTGGGATGCTTCAGGAATATAAGCCCTCGTAGAAACACATCTAATGTCCTGTGTCTGTTGCACCTAGTAGTGCTGTGAGAGAGGCCTTCTGTGTCCAGATAATCTCAGTCAGTTGTAAAGTGACTTTTCAAAGATGATCTGTTGGGTATGGGCTGGCGAAATTGAAAAGGAAATCCCCTAAAAGAAACAGCAGTATGTATCTGGTAACACCCACTAGCTCCGGAGGAGAGGAAAAATAAAGATGCACTGTCTAACTCTTAAAACTGCAGGAGAGCATATTCTGGCTAGAATGTAACTCCCCAGACATCTGTTGGTGACATCTACAGTCAGACATGCATCATTGGAGGGATCTGTAAATTATCTGGGGGACAGTTTAATGATCTACAGAGCAGCACATCCCAGCAGCACAGATAACATCTTCAAAATAGGGCAAGAGAATTAATTTCGGTGAGAGAAGAGAGACTGGTAAGGGGGATGAGTGGGCAACAGGGCTCAATGGGAAGGATCCCTTGGAAATAATAACCTTGAAAGCAGGAGTGTGGGAGGGGGGTAGTGCAGTCTTGTGTATTTCAGATAGGGTTAAGCAGGAAATAGGAGGTGGCTAGCACAGCTTAGAACAGAGGAGGAAACGGTCCTTTCACATATATATGGAATTTAAGGAAAAAAATGTCATGAAGAACATAGGGGTAAGACAGGAATAAAGACACAGACCTACTAGAGAATGGACTTGAGGATATGGGGAGGGGGAAGGGTAAGCTATGACAAAGTGAAAGAGCGGCATGGACATATATACAGTACCAAACGTAAGGTAGATAGATAGTGGGAAGCAGCCGCATAGCACAGGGAGATCAGCTCGGTGCTTTGTGACCGCCTGGAGGGGTGGGATAGGGAGGGTGGGAGGGAGACGTAAAAGGGAGGGGATATGGAAACATATGTATATGTATAACTGATTAAATTTGTTATAAAGCAAAAAATTAAAAAAAAAAAAAAAAAGAGGAGGAAAGCAAAAAAGGAAACTGGATTCCAAAAAACAGAAGCCAGTTCCTCCTTCCATCCCCCGCCCTTCCATTTCAAAGGAATAAATAGGAAGAGCAGCAACCCATTATGGGCGACTCTAAATGTTTTCTTAGATATCTTAAGACAACAACTTTCAAGCTTTTACTGTGTTGAAACCTTTTTATTTCCCAAATGAAGTTTTGCAGAGTTCCCTTAGCATGTAAGCTCGGTGAGGACAGGGATTTTTGCCTTGTTGCTTACTCCTTTATCCCCAGACTCTGTCACCCAGTAGACACTCAATAAATATTTGTTAAATAGACTAATGAATAAGTAGGATGGTAGTTGGGCTGAGAAAAATCACTGCTCTTCTAGCAGATACCAGAGTTCCTTAGGGAAAGAACCTTATTTTAGGGAAATTCCTTGATAAATCACCTGGGGGAAGAAGGCAACCAAGACACAACTAAAGGCTTTGTGTAAATAATAAAACTGAATCTGTTGGTGGCAGGGGTGGGTAGCAAAGAGAGAGAGGAGGAAGAGGGACGGAGAGGATGAGTGGCAGGGCTGGTTATGAACAGTTGTGACTAATACTCTTCCATTACAGCCTGTGTGGTACTGTGTAGAAACTCCTTATCATTCCCAGTCCTCCAGCAAAAAATATAGTCCAGACATCTTGCTTATGTGTGAGATTGGGAAGGATATCAAGAGGTAAGGGGCTGAGTTCTTTGTCTGGGTCAATACGAAGAAGAAGATAAAAAACAAAGCAAAACAATAAAAACCTAAATGACCCTGATTGACAAAGTCAGTAAAAACAAGGTATGAGATACAGGTGACTAGGAAAAGGTACACCTCTAAGAAGTTGAAGAAATCTTGAGGGGAGCTTTTATTTCTCCCTGGTTGTAGAATGGGGGTTGGAGCTCATTTTGTCTAGATATTAAAGGATGGCTGATGTCAGGGAGACAAACAAAGCAGAGGAAGCAGACAAGCAGATGAAAAGAGACACCCAGAACTCTGCTTCTTCCCCGTCCCCCTTCTCATTGTACCCCATGTCCTTTGGAACTTTTAAGAGCTGAGAACAGATGAAGGAGAAAGAAGTTTGGGAGAGTTGGGGGCTGGCGGGGGGAGAGGGAAAGATGAGCTGAGGAATGGGGCACTGGGGTTTAGATCCAGGACCATGGTATAGTGGGGATATTCCTGAGATGGTTATATCCCCAATTCCCCGAATCACGTATGCCTATCATTTCCTTATCTATACAACTGGGGTAACAACAGCTACCCTCCAGGGAGGGTGAAAGGTTCCTACACATTTGTATTAAGAGAGCCACAAAACTGTTGAGGTTTAGGTGACACCTAGGCCCATCCCAGTTAGGACGCCTTCCTCCACGCCAGCCTGGACGTGTGGACATTGAAATTCACACTCAGGCGAAATAACCAATGGCTCTGCTCCCCAGTGGTCTATTGGGGTCACTTGCAAATTGTCGAAGCAGCAAATTTTAAGTCCTTAGCTGCAAAATTGTGTGTTAAAAAAAAAAAATCCCCAGCTGTAAAGGGTTCAGAGTGAGCGCCACTCGTCAGCTCCTTGTTGGAGATGGTGCCCCAGAACGGCAGGACCTGAGTGTCCCACAACGGCACCCCCTGAGAGCCCACTTTCCTGCTCCTCCCCACACTCTATACCTGTTTCCAGTAAGAGGCTGCCTACTATGAGCAATAGGCAGATGGGAAAAGATCTTAACTAAATGTCTTCAGGATGCAGGCATCCTTCCAGGGCCTATCTGTACACGTGAAGAGGCGGGACCAGAAGCCTGACGTGAAGGGAGAAATGCTTGTGGCGGCTGCCAGTGACTCGGAGGGGGCTCCCTCCCCTGCTGCTCCCCAACTCCCCATCTCCCCCCTCCCCCTCCCCCTGACTTCCCTCTCTCCTTTCCCCCTCCCCCTTCCCCTCTCTTCTGCTGCCCCTGGATGTCCAGTTTTCCAGAGCGGCCTCTGGCAATGCACTGTGAACAATCTCTCCGGTGCCTGAAAGGGAGCTCGTCCCCAAGCCCGGTGAGTCTTCTCAGGCAAATGTGGCTAAAGGGGCTGCCTTCTGTCTCAAGGCAGTCCTGTCCCTCCCTTCCTCCAGCACAGAAACTGGGTAGCAAAGAACCTGGCTGGGGAGGAGAAAGTGGAGGAGGAAGAAGAGAAAATGGAGAGAGCGCTGGGTGCTCTCCACCCATTTCTTGGTACCCAGAAGGAAGGCCCAAGAAGCTTAAGGTCGTTCACTCATCACCTCATTCACTCAGTCACCCCCTTGTTGGTTAAGTTCCCGAGCGGGGCCCATTGTGGATACTGGACACACAAACCTAAGAGAAATTGTATTTCCCCTTTTGGGGTTCACAGTCCAGAGGCAAAGATCTCCCATACACGGAACAGAATGATGTCCTGCAACGTGCGATCGACTCATTCATTCACTGATCATCCACCATGTGGCGGATGTTGCTCTAGGCTCCAGGATTGTGCCTCAGAGGGTGTTCGGGGAGCTCCCGGAAGGGTGGAGCATCCAACTCATCACCTCGGAGTCTCCCCTGCCGGCCTCCCCGACACCCAGTTAAAGGTGGGAACCCTGTAGTCAGAATGCTGTTCTGCCCCTAGCACCAGTGAGCGACCCCGCCCCGCCGCGGGTGGTGGCGTGTGGAGGGGGCCTGGCCCTGCAGTGGGCTAAGAGGCCACACTGACCTTGAGGGTGAGTTCCCCGTGGGATACAGACAAGCAGTGGCCATATTCTTATTCCAAAGTTAACATGAGACCTAGACAAGTTTGAGATGGGGGGTGGGTAGATGATGGTGATGGTGAGAACTATTTGCAACATAGTGAAAATATATTTGTGGTGAAGGAGGACATTTAATCTCCATTTACAAATGTCATAGGATGGCATTTTCCAAACTGGGTCTGAAGAATACTGGTTTCTCTATAGAAATCTTTTTTATAATGTCTTATGTTAATTTTTCATCCGTCAGTTAAATAAAATCCAAGTAGCTTTCTTTTAATTGCAGAACTGCTCAGTGCCTTGGCTGTCATGAAGTGCAGTGTGAATCTCCAAGGATGCAGAGATTTTCAAACTTGCTTGTGTAGGACCTATTGAAGTTGGGGTGTCTCTCGGTGTTCAGGAGAATATAGGTTGTGAAATGTAGCTCTGATGTTTTGGAAAGTTTTGGAATACTGTGGCTTATGATGGTGTGTGTTCCCTGAATTGCCCTAGAAAGAAACGTGTATTAGGTGCTTAACAGATGTGCAAGACAAGAAGATCTGGGTCTTTGTGGAACCCCGAAAAGCAGTTATCTGAAGGCAGAGATGGGGTGGCTTTTCTTCAGCTCCCTTTTATCAACAATCGGGAACACTTAATTCTCTGCCTTTGCCGAGAATCCACACAGTGGATGGCAGTGCCTGTCCAATGCTCTGCCAGCAGCCATGCCTGTCCTGTAATCCTCATGTGACTGGGGAGGCCTCAGTGGCACAGATAGTCATTTATGTGGATCCCCCGCTGTGGCCTGCTCTAAGAGCAGGGACATGCCCCAGGATGTTTGCAGCATGCTGCTTCTCTGACTTCCCTGGAAGTATCCTTCAAAAGATAAAAGCCCCATGCTGATGGACCCAAGGCTGGGGGCTTGGTCTGAGCCCTAGACTCTGCACTCACTGTTGGAGTAGAGAGAGTGCACACGTCTTCATCAGGAAGATACTCTAACAATGGCGACTTCATGCGTTATTTGTAGCTCAGAGATTTACATGTGTTAGAATGGATAGGCCCTCAGAGGCCTTTTATATCCACCTCTCTATTTTCTAGGCATGACCGTTCATAGAGATTAAGTGATGTACCTAACCTCTCTAAACCTCAGTTTTCTGTAACATGGAAACTTTAGGGATGAGGAACTAATCATGAACACTCACATTTTGTCACCGAATATCTTCCATGTTATCTCATTTAATCTTTGCAATGGCAATCTGATGTAGATATCATTGATTGCTCCATCTTCCAGAGGAGGAACCCCAAACTGAGATTGCCCCGTGGTCCAAATGCCAGTTAGTGAGTGATGGAACCAGCGTTTTCAAGGCTTTAGCTCAAGCTCTTGTCACCCCACCATTCCACAGAGAAAAGATTTGTTTTAGAAATTCTTGACTTGGTGTTTTAAGAAAAATCCTTGAGGAAGGACAAGGTTCAGCTATAGTCTATGAACCAGGGTCAACTGTTCTGACTTTTAGCTTTTTGCTGGTCCTGCCCACAGTAGCTGAGATAAACTGAGTTATGTGAGAAAGAACAGCCCACAGTTATTGATCATCAAGGGCTTACTAGGAGCCCAGCTTTGTTCAAAACACTTTAAATGAATAGGAACTCTAATTCTCTCAAGGACCCTGTGGAGTAGGTATCATTATCCTAAGTTTATAGGTGTGAAAACTGAGGCTCAGAGTGGTTAATGGAATTTGCCCCAGTCAGTGGCTCAGCTTGCGTCACAGCTATGTGATTGGGGGCATTGTCACTTCAGTGCCCCTGCTCTTGATGGCCTTTGTTTTACCTCAGCTTCTCCTGGTCTCTTGCATCATTTATTGAGCACTGACAGTTTGCCTGGTGTTGCTGGAGATGGGGGCCCTCAGGGCTGACAGTGACAAAAGTGAGATTGGCAGGAGGAACTGGTATCTGGGTCTCTCTTGTCAACATTTAGTCATTCCAGACACCTGGCCAGCCCAGAGGTGCAGAGCAAGAATGAGACGAGTAAGAACCTGGGGCAACAGAGGAGGAGATCTGTATCTCTCAGCTAGGTTTGAGATTTACCCAGAGCTTCACTGTGTGGGGTTTGAAGGACACCAGGAGGGGATAAGGGGAGAGGAGAAGCAGATTTTCCTCCTGTAACAATGGAAGTGTTTCAGGTTGGCTTTGTCCCAGTGGCACCAAGGAGAATTGCAAAATTCTCCCTAAAGGAACGTACATTAGAGGGTGAAACTAGTGCTGGGCTATGACTGCTCCAGAGGGCATTATTCGTATAAAAAGAGGGCATGGTGATGCAGGGGCTGCCATTCGCTTGGAGTCCAGTGGAAAGGGTGCCCTTGGAATTCTACAAGCTTCCTAGTTTCTTATGAGAAAGCACGTGGTGACCTGAACCGTAATAAATCCTCCCCCAGAGACTCCCACACCCAGGTCTTGGTTAATCTTACTGGTCAATACCTCCCCGGCTTAACCTCAGAACAACTCAGTAGTGAGGAGAGGAAAAAGTACATATGAATTTCCTATGAGCTGGAGAATGGATTGGGTCTTGGGTTACAGAGAGCATCCAGCATTACCATAGGTGAAGACTCCAGTTGATTGAGGGCAACTCCTGAATCTACACATTCCATTTATCCACCCTTTTATTTAACTGATTCATTTACTCACTCAGCAAACATTTATTGACATTTATTAAGTGCTGCTCTGCTAGACACTAGGGATGAAGATAAGGTGACTATGATTCCTGTTCTCCAGATAAAGAAAAACAAATTAAAACCAGCTTTGCAGATTAGAAAGAGACATTAGTAGAAAAATGGACCAACTCCAAAGTGGATGGCAAGGAAGGTGCGACGAGGGGCAGGGAGTGGGAGGGGAATGAGGGAGAGCATTCCAGCAGAGGAAATTCATAGAGGGGAACCAGAGTGAAGCATCCAGATGGCAGATTCTCTAGCTTGATGGGTTCTATTTTATTCAGGCTGCTGCCCAAATAGGAAATGAGAAAGTACCTGTGATAGGGTGTTGTACTGATAAATCAAAAAGAGCCACTTTTCCAGTTTTAGGTATTAGATGATTATTTCTGGGCCATGCTGAGGTAAAGGTCCCTTTCTGGCAGGCAGCCTAGTTACAGGTAGCTCAGGCTCCTGTGGCTGCAAAGCTGTTAGGAGTCCCGAAAGAATCCAGTTCACAAATTCATTAAAAATTACTTTTGGGCCAACATTGACCACTTTCCTTTGTTAAGCACTGTGCTAGAAGCTTTACGTATGTTATCTCCAACCCTCACAAAAGCCCAGGAGGCAGGCCTGATGATTCTCATTTACAGAGGAGGAAACTGAGGCTGCTGGAAGTAACTGATTTGCCAGGGTTGCACAGATAGGGAATGCCAAAAACCAAGATTCAAATTGTGTATATCTGACGCCAGTGGAACCCTACTTCTTTGGGAGGGTCAGTTTTATTTCCTCAAAAGTAAAATTCTGAGTAATCTGGGAGCGAGCTTGGTCCAAGTATAATGGTACTACAGGGTTATTTCTCCTTTTTCTCTCAGTTCAGGGGAAATATAACGTGAACAATGCTGTCTTTGGTTTATGGGGTGATTTTTAAAAAATGATTTGGTGTTTTCCATATTTTCCAAAGGCCAGGCTTTACTTTACCAATGGAAAATAGCAAACTTTACATGAAAAAGAAAATACAGTTATGGTAGTATTTTAATCCTGACCTATGTCCTGTGGGTTTCTAAAAATGAAATTGGGAATTGGTATCTAATTGCGTTTAGCTCCACAGAGGCCAAGATCTCTAGTGGAAAAAATGTTGTCTCCCCCTGCTTCAAAAAGTTATTAATTCCCCTTTACCTCTCTCATGAGAGAGTTTTTTTTTTTGGCTGACTGGGGACTCTTTTGTTATATAATTACTTGAGATGATTAAATTCTAGTAAATGTCTTTGACAGCATCCCAAACAGTAGGTATATGATTCATTCATCTTTTGAGGAACTTCCAGGGACTTTTCTTCAATACTCACCTACCTTCTGTCTTGGGAGAGGGCATTGTGAACATATTAAAACCACACTTTTAAGTTTTGATTAATAAAATTTTAATCCTCCCATGATAGTGGCATTAATAAGAATGTTCTCTGGGGCTGGGGTGGTTATTTTGTCAAAGTAGTTGTAGTAAGTATCCCCAAGTATTAGTTTTCTATGGCTGCTGTAACAAATTTAGTGTCTTAAGAACACAAATTTATTATTTTACAGTTCTGGAGGTCAAAAACCAAAAATGTGTCTCACCGGGCTAAAATCAAGGTGTTGGCATGGCTGTGATTCTTTCTTGAGGCTCTAGGAGAAAATCCTTGCTTTTTCTAGTTCTTAGAGGTCACTACATTTCTTGGCTCATGGCCCCCTTCCTCCATCTTCAAAGTCAACAATATTGTATCTCTCTGACCATTCTTCCAAGGTCACATCTCTCTCTGATTCTCTTCTGTCTCCCTCTTCCACTTTTAAGGGCCTTTATGATAATTTTGGGACCACCCAGATAATCCAGGATAATCTTCCCATCTCAGTGTCCTTAATTTAATCACACCTGCAAAGTCCCTTTTGCCATGTAAGTTAACATATACACAGGTTCTTGGGATTAGGGCATAGGCATCTTTGGGGGGTCATTATTGTGCCTATCACTTTGTGTGAGTGTGTGTGGTGAGGGAGGATACTGGGGAGAAGGAAATAATCATCACGCAAAAGGTTTTTAAGGCAAGGAAACCACTGACTTATTCCCAGCACTCAGCTTGTTCTTCTAAGTTAGGTCTTGAGGATCTTTCTGATGGCCTCCTCCTCCTTAATTACTCACACGCAGACTCCATGAGCTGAGGGCCCATGCAGGGTCATAGTGAACACTGGTTGTTTCTCTCTGGTGATGTAGCTCCGATGGGCTCACTCATTTTTTGAAAATGCAGAGGCCCAGGGGAAGGGAACCATCGTTCACTGAGGGTTTGCTATACACCAGGTTATCTCCATGTATAATTTTATTGTCATAACAAACTGATGGATTGGGTGCTGTTGCCCTCATTTTATAGATGAGGGAAAAAGAGATGTTAAGTAAACTGGCCAAATTAAAAAAGCCAGTAAGTGGCAGAACTGGGATTCAAACTCCATTCAATCTGGTTTAAAATCGGCTTTCTTTTCACATTTATGAACGTGCTGTTTCCCAGGGGCCAAGGTCACACCACTAGTTTAAGGCCGGAGCTTAATTCCAACACTAGTGCCTTTTTGTCTCTGCTGTATTTGTGCATCTGGTATGATCAGAAGGGTTTGGACCACTGGTGTAGACTAAGTCAGCTACCGAAAAAGAAAGTGCACTGGATTCTTCAATTTGGCTAACAACTATGAAGAAGTAGATTTTAATCTTAGGAGCTTTAAATTTCTAAAGGTTAGGTGAGAGTTTCTTTTGTTTTTGGAGTCTGTTTGTAAATCTCTAAGCCTTAATTTAAAAAAATTTTACAATGTATTTATCACTAATTGCAATTAGGATCAAACCAGTCTGGTGGTATATATGACAGACCAAGAGACTTGGGAGAATTTCTAGGCCTTGGGGATAAGCTGAAATAATATACCCCAGAAAACCCACAACCAATTTTAAAACCAGGTTGATAGTGTCTCTAATTTACAGTACCTCAAAGTGCTGAATCCTCTGATTATGTGAAATGATTAAGCTTTCTCTAACCAAAGGCAAATAGAAGAACCTTTTTACCGTGCAAAGAACAATAACACTGGCTGTGCACATTCATTCAACTTAGGGAAGGATGTGTGTGGGTACGTTAGGGTTTTATTATTATTTTTTTTTCTTTTCACTTTCCTTTCTTTCTTCCCATTTTATGCTCAATGGGCATGGCAGGAGCAAATAAAAATAAAAAGAGCCACAAACTTGTTCAGAATTCATTAACTCCAAAGGGTGCTTCTACTACCTGGGTAAGGTAGAAGAATCATCCCCAGGGTCATCAGGAAACCCTCCCTGAATGCACAGCTCTAGAAAGTATGAGCCCAGCCTCTCCGCTGCAGCGAAGAAGTATACAGTTAGATTTGGAAAATCACAGCATTTATAATGCCTGATGACAGAGCCTGTAAGAGTGGGGAAAGTAAAGAAGAGAAGCTTTGGGACAATCACGCCAAGAAGTGGGTGTTGGGCAGAAGACAGTGTGGCAAGTGGAGGCCTCAGTTGGTAAGAGAGAGAAAACAAAATAATTATGAAGTACAGGCCCAGACACCCCACTTCCTGGAAGGACTGGCAAAGGCTTGGCAGTGCTCTCCCTTCACAAAGGACTCTGCCTTTGAAGTTCTTGAGTATGTATGTACAGAGGCTTAGCAGGAAGGACGCATCAGAGTAGAGCAGAACACAGTTGACTGCAAGGATGTCTCACATGCTAAACCATTTTTCCCAAGCCGTTAGTCTTGAGCTCCCCCCTCCCCACTTTTATTATAAACTCAGCAAACAATTGAAGCTTAGACTCACCTTGCTTCACAAAAATATAAGAACGATTTGGTGGATTAAAGCTGGCCACAGCTTCGTTGCTACTTTTTCTACTGCTTTTAACATGAGCAGGCTCTGTGACTGTTTTGACCAACAAGATATGGCAGAAGTAGTGCTGGGTCAGTATCAAGGACCAGGTCATGAGATACTAGCAGCTTCCACTTACTGTCTCTTGGAACCCAGCCATCATGCTGTGAGGAAACCAAGCCGCCTCTTTCTCTCTTTTTTTTTTAAAGGAACATACATACATACATACATACATTTGTTTGTTTGTTTGTTTGTTTGTTTATTTATTTATTTATTTATTTATTTATTTATTTGCTGTGTTGGGTCTTCGTTGCTCCATGTGGGCTTTCTCTAATTGTGGCGAGCGGGGGCTACTCTTCGTTGCGGTGCGCGGGCTTCTCATTGCAGTGGCTTCTCTTGTTGTGGAGCACGGGCTCTAGAGCGCAGGCTCAGTAGTTGTGGCACACGGGCTTAGTTGCTCTGCGGCATGTGGGATCTTCCTGGACCAGGGATTGAACCCGTGTCCCCTGCATTGGCAGGCAGATTCTTAACCACTGCGCCACCAGGGAAGTCCCTTTTTTTTTTTTTTTTTTTCCAAGCCGCCTCTTAAAGAGGCTCACATGTAAAGGAACTGAGGCCCCTGACAGATAGCCCCAACTGAGCTCCCAGCCAATAGGCAGGACCAATTTACTAGCCATGTAAGTAATCCATGTAAGGCCAATCCTGCCTATTGGCCTTCTCTAGAAGTAGAGCTTCTGGCCTCAAATGGCCTGTCCCAGCTGATGCGATGCCAATCAGATATGAGCCGTCTCCCGTGAGCTTTGCCCAAATTGCAGATTCATATGGAAAATAAGCCACTAACTTGAGAGTGGTTTGTTGTGCAGCAATAGATAACTAGAACAAAGGAGATTGGGCTAAGCGAGGGATGAAAACTGTACTGTTTAATGCCACACCATGGCAGACATTACCTATCAGTCACCAAACTTTTTGCCTCCCTCAGCTCAGAAACCTTATCAGCAGTACTCTGGGCAGTCATTACCAACTGATCAGGGATGACATCAAACAATGTGTCCTCTCTGGGCTAAATGGTAAGTGGCTGAGGTATAGATATTAAATGTGCTGACCCTGAACTTGGGAGTTCCTTTGCTCACATTCCATGCTAGAGAGAGAGAATGACATTCTCCATGCAGGAACCTGCTTGGAACCTGATTGCATCATGAAATGGAAAGTTGTCACCTCTGCCTCTTTCATGGCTCACTAGGTGGTGGTAACTCTTGACACTCCTTGGTACCCCTGGAGTCAAGGATGAATGCATTTTCCATTTTCTTCCCTTTACCACCCGAAGCAGCCTAATGGATATCTGATGGGTTACACCCAAGTGACCCTACTACAAGTAATTGCCTGTATTCTTATCAGTCTTCTAGGGATATCTCAACCCCCTACCACCTCACAGGGTACCTGGCATGCACACAGCCTGGCACACGATGGGTGCTCACAGATGCTCATTAAATGGATTTTGACAGCATTATTTCCAAAATAGTTGCTTGATGAACAAGTGGAGTCTCTCCCTCCCTAAAAAATATCAACTCCAAACAGAAGCATAATAGAGCTGGAGCTCAAAGCAAAATTATTCACAAATTCCAAGTGCCTCAATCCATGGGTTTTAATGAAAGTCATTCTGCAGTTGAGAATGTTGTAGTAATTACAGGCAAGCTAATATCTCTGCCATATGGTTTGAAAGCAGGTCTGAATTCTGAAAGCCATTATCAGCAGTTTTATTTTCTGCTGCTGCTTCTCAGCACCCCACCCCCTGCCTGTCTTTGTCTCTTTTTTTCCCACTTTTATCTCTTTCTTTCAACCTCATATTCTCTTTCTCCCACAGGATTCTTCCTCCTTGCCCTCCCTCTTTAAGCCCCCATCACATTTTTAAAACCTTTGATATGAAACCTTCAGTAGTTCTGAGAAGTAATTGCAATGACCAGAGTGGGTCATGACGTAGATTGCCCATGCTGACCCACTTGGCTCGAAAGAAAACCAAGGGTGCTCTGACCCCTTGTGAGTTGACCGTGTCACTCTGTCCCTCAAGCGTGGTTGCACGATTGAAGGAATAAGACTCCAATTAATCTCTCTGCTACTGACTCACCCTGGTGCAGTGGTTCTCAACCCCGTGCACAGAGAATCACCTGAGGAGCTATGAAAACAGTAGTGATGTCTGGGCCCTACCTCCTTAGAGATTGGGTTCTGAATTAGTTGGTTCAGGATACAGTCCAGAGAATATAGGCTATAAGCTTCCCCTAGATGATTCTAATACAGAGCCTGGGTTGAGAACCCTGCCCTAGAAACTTAGCCTTGGATAAATAGCAGTGGAGTCTAGTCTTTCTCCTTTTGTCCACCTGTTATACTCAGAAGTGAGACAGTGCAAGTAAAAATTACCAAAGTCAGGCCAAATTACAAGGCATCTAGTCCCCTAAATGCAACTCCTTAATAAAATAGCTATCCACCTGTTTAGCTCAAAACTCATTCACAAATGATTTGATAAAGTCTTACAAAAACTCTGGGAAGTGGGCTGGACTGTAGTTAGTATCTTTATTTTATTTTTAAAATTTATTTCTGCTGTGTTGGGTCTTCATTTCTGTGTGAGGGCTTTCTCTAGTTGTGGCAAGCTGGGGCCACTCTTCATCACAGTGCGCGGGCCTCTCACTATCATGGCCTCTCTTGTTGCGGAGCACAGGCTCCAGACGCGCAGGCTCAGTAGTTGTGGCTCACGGGCCTAGTTGCTCCGCGGCATGTGGGATCTTCCCAGACCAGGGCTCGAACCCATGTCCCCTGCATTAGCAGGCAGATTCTCAACCACTGTGCCACCAGCGAAGCCCCAGTATCTTTATTTTATAAAGATACTAAGATCATATAGTAGACATGTCTTCTCTAAGGTCAAGCCTCTTCCTGGGCTGTATCATACTGTTCCCCCTCCCCTCCTCTAGGATAATTACGGGAGTGGTGTCTACCCACCTAAGGTCTAAGGGTCAAGACTTCCCTCTAGTCTACCCTAAAATTCTCACTATAGAGATAATTGCCCCAGGATAAACTACAAAGGTGGGTGCCCTGTTTCTAGAATTCCACTGTTATTCTGCCCTAGAAGGCCAAGAGCCTGGAGTCTTTCCTCAGCAAATTAGTTGATAAGATTAACTAAAGATCCCATTGGAAGGTCAGAGAGCCTTGAGGCAACAATGAAAGGGGAGATGGCAGGAGCTCAGAGGGAAGCACCAGCTGCTTAGTCAGGCATACAGAAGGTTGATGGAGCCTGGAGCCAGAAGGGGCTCCAGCGTGTGAAAATTTGGAATGGGTGTCTTTATATTTTTTGGAGACATTCTTGATGATTTAGGACTACATGGTGAGAGGCAGCTAGGGGTATATAAGAAGGAAATAGCTACCACTTGGTAGTAAAAAACAAAACAAAACAAAACAGTTCAATTCACCTGAACCTGAGCTGGTTTTTTGTTTGTTTGTCATCAGCCTGCTTGAGCCTCATATTCCTATCTATAAAATGAAGGTAATTCCATTTTCTCTGGATGTCTCATGATATTGTTCTGGGAATCAAGTGAGATTATGCGTGTGGTTACTTGGGAAAAATCAAGGGGCTCTGCCCAATTAGGCATTTTTATGAAAGGAGTAGTACAGTGTATTAGAAAGCCCAGTGAACTAGATGTCAAAGTCCTGGCATCCTGTCCCATCTCTTGCCAGTTTTGACACCAGACACAATGATCAACTGCTTCCTTTTCTATAAAATGCAATAATAGTTGCCATGCTACCCCTAGAGATGTGAAATACCAATGGAGAAGCTTGTGGGAAAGCGCAATTCAAACTATTAATTTCTATATAAATGTAAAGTAGTATTAGGATTACAACCCATATGCCTTTCCAGACACACCCTTTTAATTGAATATTGCCTTATTTGTGAATTTTGAGCTCTTCAAAATGACCTTTACAATTATCTTATTGTTCACAGCAGTCTACTTTTATTTACAATGTGAACATATTATCTTGTAGCCTTGTGACTGGTTTCCCAGTATCAGTTCTCTCCCAAATAATTTGCCTAAGCTATTCATGGCAATTTCATTCTCTTTGCCAGTGACTGGTCTAGAGATGGGCAGGTGATCCAAGTCATGGCCAGTGAAGCATGTGGTCAGGTCTTCTCGGGGCTTCTGGGAAAGATGCCCTTGCTCTCAGGAGATAGAAGAAGGATAATCAATTTCTATCTCTGGACATTATGGGGCATGGCTACGATGTCTGGAACAGCAGCGGCATCTTGAGTCTCCAAGGGAAGCTGCCTTACAGTGCAAAGGGAACATTGTGGGTGGCAGAGGGAAGGCTTAAGAAGAACCTGAGACCATTGAGAATCATCTACTAAATCAATCATTCCTGGAGCCAAACTACCTCTAGATCTCTTTTTTCCAAAAATATATTTTTTTGTTTGAGTCAACTTGGGATTTTAAAAAATGCTACAGACAGAAGTATCTTAACTGATAGGCCTTGTAATTTGACCACTAATGTTACATAATTCTTGATACTTACTTTTCCTAGTTAATATTTTCTCTTTGTGAAAAGTATCCTCCCTATTGTAAAAGGGAGGATTGTTAATGATAGTAGACTTGGTAAATTGGACATATTTAATGAATATAAATCATCATAGCCTCCCAACTTGGAGAAAGCCATGGATAACTTTTTGATCCATTTGTCCTTGGTGTTGGCTTTGACCTGATCTTACCTGTTCGAAAAGCTTGGGGAGAAGAGGAAGAAACTCACAATAGATTTTACTGGACTTATGTCCTCCTCCAACAAGGGATGCCAAAAAAGGGATAAGAGTGAGGGCAAATCTGGGAAACCTTGTTGGGAGGAAGTACCAAAGACTGCAAGATGTTTGGGAAGAGAGAGAATTGGAAAGGAAATTCTCACACAAAATGTAACCTTGGAGATTTTCCCGAAGTTTGGTCATGACCCTCTCTCTGGCTTCCCTTGCCAATGTTAAGGAAGATGGGCCTTTCCTTTTCCACTATCTTCTTGTTCACCATCAGCTACACTGGACAGAGACTAGCCCTGACCCTTCTGTCTGGAGGAGGTGAATGCTGGAGTCATCTGGTGCCTTGCATATATGAGCAGCTCACCCAGATACATCTCAGGGATCTCATTAGTCGAGGTGAGAGCTGTGCTTCCAGGAAATCAGGCCATGAAACTTACACAGATGCTCAGAATTCAGAGAAAGGCAAGGATCTCAAGACTTGGTTTATGGCAGAGGCTACAAACTGATGGCCTCTGAGCTGTGTGGGACCCATACATGTATTTTGTTTAGGCTGCATAGTGTTGAAAAATTGGGAGATTTGAGATACATGCTCAGATTTCAGATTTCTCTTTTTGAAAAAAATATGAAGATAAGGCAATGTTGAACATGCGCTTCAACATGGGAAGACATTAGCTGGAGGCGACTTGGCTGCCCCTTCATCCAGGACGATGCCCTTGTGTTCGGCACACTCACATGAGGTGTTCATAGGTACTGACATCCCACGCATTTTAGTTATTTCCATGACCAGCGTGGTCTCTGTTGAAGGGATTTGAGTTTTCATTCTTTAAGGTCTAGTGCCTAGGTGACAGAGAAGTTTCACTTCACTTGCCAGATTTGATTGTGTGGTATTGACTCCTGCAGGCTGAGTTAAAAAAAGTTTCTGCGGTTCATCAGAAAAGAGCCACTATTGATTGGTGATGTCTGCCATGGGCATGAGATGGGGGGCTCATTGTCACCTACAGTCTAAAGATCAACCATTAAGCATTTTGAGGAAAAGACCTGTAGGACTTCTTAAGTCAGGTAGAGAGTAGCTTCCAGAATAGCTTGGAAGAAGCAGTGGGCCAATCTAGCCGAGTTCTAATTCTGATTCTGCCACTATGTAGCCTGGTTGATTATTCCAGTTCACAGTTTCCTCGCCTGGGAGATGGGGTTAGTGATCCTTTCTGTATCTACATCACAGGGTTACTATGGGGAACTAAGTATGATGCTATGTGTAGAAGGGCTGGGATAACCATAACAAGAATTCCTATTGTTCTCTTGTGTTGATTTGGTTGAAAATCCTTTCTGAAGTGTGCTCATTATTTAGCAAAATTTGGAAATGGATCTCTACCTAAGACAACCGGTAGATGTAACTTTTAGTTTCTGAGTTGCTAAGGGAATTTCGTAACACACATTTTTTCTTTTATTCGAATGTGGAACTGGAAGGGGAATCTAGAGATCAGTCTATGTCTGTGTAAGGCCTATTTCCTGATTCCAAGAGGTCAATGTTGAGAGGCAGCTCAAGTGCTGTGACCACCACTTCCTCATTTCCTATTAGATATAATAGTCATCATAGTAATAATGATAATAGCAGATGTTTTCTCTGTACTTAGTAGTAGTGAAGACACTTGAGATGGATTATCTCATTTAATCCTTATGATAAACCTATAAAGTATTTACTGTCCCCTAGATTACAGAGGAACAAACTGAGACTCAAGACATTTAACTAACCTGTCCATAGTTCATGCTATAAAATGGCAGAGCTGTGATAAGTATAATCACAGCTAAAGTGTATTGAGCACTCACTGTGTGCCAGTCACTATCCTGAGTGTTGACATGCACTATTTCATTTGATCTTTGAGTCAACCAGGTTAGGTACTTTATTATCCATGTGTTTGTCCCATGAAGAAAACCCAGGATCAGAGAAGTTAATCAACTTGCCCAAGGTTACACAGCTTTTTTTTTTTTTTTTTTTGCAGTACACGGGCCTCTCACTGTTGTGGCCTCTCCCGTTGCGGAGCACAGGCTCCGGACGCGCAGGCTCCGGATGCGCAGGCCCAGCGGCCATGGCTCATGGGCCCAGCCGCTCTGCAGCATGTGGGATCTTCCCGGACTGGGGCACGAACCCGTGTCCCCTGCATCAGCAGGTGGACTCTCAACCACTGCGCCACCAGGGAAGCCCGGTTACACAGCTTTTGTAACTCATAGGCAGGCAGGCTAACTCCAGTGTCCACTATACTTCATTGTTTTTGTCTTGAGCACAGGATTGCCAGATCTGATCCTGTGCTCTGTCTGCTGTGCTCCCTGGCCTCTGCAGGCTGTGGCTCCATTGAGCAGCTTCCAGAAGGAGAGGGGGAAATAGACCAGGGGCAGGAAGAACAGAACCATGAGCAAATCTCCAGAGGAAACAACTGTTTAGTGGATCCTTTATTGTCCATAAAGGCCCTATAGGAGCTCTGCCATGTAGGTGCCTCAGAAAAATAAATGCCAGCGATATAGCTGTACATACTACTGCAGTTGGGTAGTTATTTTGTTCCTGATAAGAGGGGATATGAAGTCTCAGAATTCTACTTGTGAGGCAGAGCCAGAGAAATGCTCTTTCTTTCTGGGGACTTTTCTTCAACAACTATTAAGTCCCTGAGGCAAGACAAACATTCCTGAGGTGTAAGATCCACATCGTGGATGGGTGGGAGCTCCCACCAGGGTCCATTGCATCCACCACTGGCCCCAGCTGCAGCCACCTCCCCCAAAGCAGCCAGCCGCTGAGAACAATCTGGTCCATATCAGGAATCAGAAACTGAGTCTCAGAGAGCTTGACTTTGTCAAGAACACACACCGAGTTGGTGAGAGAGCTGAGTCTAGAATCCAGATCCTCTGACATCCACTTCTGGGCTCTTTGCTTCATACACACATGGACAGACAGGTGGATCTAATCAAGCACTATTTATGGAGGGCTCACCATGCGCAAGCATTCTCCAAGCACTTCGTGTATAATAACTCTCATGAGCATATTGGGAGGGACTATTATTATTCCCATTTTACAGATGAAGACACTAAGTTTCACAGATGTTGGAAAGCTTGACCAAGTTCACACAGTAAATGAGTTTGACTTCAAGCCCACGCTCTTAACCGTTATGCTGTGTTGCCCCTTGGTTTTTTTTTGTTTTTGTCTTTGTTTTTGCGGTACGCGGGCCTCCCACTGCCGCGGCCTCTCCCGCCGCGGAGCACAGGCACAACCAGGGAATGCCCCTTGGTTTTTTTGTGAGTCACCTGAAAAGCCTCTGAATCTGGAAAACCGTTGGAGGTAAGATGTATGGAGGTCAGTGGGAGAGGCAAGACGTACTATATTAGAGTTCCTGGGCTTCCTTGGTGGCGCAGTGGTTGAGAGTCCGCCTGCCGATGCAGGGGACATGGGTTCGTGCCCCGGTCCGGGAGGATCCCACATGCCACGGAGCAGCTGGGCCGTGAGCCATGGCCGCTGAGCCTGCGCATCCGGAGCCTGTGCTCTGCAACAGGAGAAGCCACAACAGTCAGAGCCCACATACCGCAAAAAAAAAAAGAAAAGAAAAAAAAAAGAATGGTACCACCATGGGATTTGCTTGAAAAGAAAATGATCTGTTGATTCTCCAGTAGAATAGATCAGTAAAAGTTCTTAACTAGGGTATGTCTTTTTTTTTAACATCTTTATTAGAGTATAATTGCTTTGCAATGGTGTGTCAGTTTCTGCTTTATAACAAAGTGAATCAGCTACACATATACATATGTCCCCCTATCTCCTCCCTCTTGCGTCTCCCTCCCTCCCACCCTCCCTATCCCACCCCTCTTCTACTACGGTGTGTATTCATGGAAATGCCTTTGCCTTTTATGCCACCGAGGAAAAATGTTTCCAATATAGAAATCGGTGAAGATTTAATGAGATAATATTTGAAAGTTGAGGTACTTGGCAGAGGGGGCTAAGTAAGTTCAAGATATAAATTGTCTCAAATGTTTATCTGTGAAAGGAATCTCATTTTATAATAATGCAGTACACTGGTAACGGTCATCTGGCACCAAGAAACACTACAGGAAAGCAGTGTTCTCTGGAAACAGATAGGGATCCTGGTGCCACTAGCCCCTTTAAAAAGCTGAGCCAGGGCTTCCCTGGTGGCGCAGTGGTTGAGAGTCCGCCTGCCGATGCAGGGGACATGGGTTCGTGCCCTGGTCCGGGAGGATCCCACATGCCGTGGAGCGGCTGGGCCCATGGGCCATGGCCGCTGAGCCTGCGCATCCGGAGTCTGTGCTCCGCAACGGGAGAGGCCACAACAGTGAGAGGCCTGTGTACCGCAAAAAAAAAAAAAAAAGAAAGAAAAAGAAAAAGCTGAGCCAGAGCGGGTTTCACTCAGCAGCTGTGCTTGGGGAGCTCTAGCTGGGGTTGGTGGGAATGCAAGGAACCCTCATGGGCAATTCTGCCAGGCCACAAAGTCTAAGAAGTGTTTGTGAATGGAGCGGCTGGTGGTTGTGCAGATGGTACAGCTGAGGCCAAGAGACTGGGGCAGACCAAAAGTCAGCAGCTGCTCCCTTCCTCCCAGTGACCTTCAACTTCCTGACTGAATTTCTTCCCTCTTTTCTGGAGGGAGATCTGCATTCTGCTTACCTGTGAAGAGCCCTTCACTACTGTGGGCTTCCTATGAAGTTCTATCAACATAACTGATGGAGACATTTATTTTGTTATTTCCTGAGCCCAACACATGTGCTAAGTGGTTCATAAAATTAAAATGAACCCTTTCTTCCTGACTGAATTTTTACACATTTATAGGGTGTTCTGCTTTCATTGAAAGCCAATAGGCATCATACCAAAATTGCAAAAACAGGTACTGAAGGGGTGAATTATTTATTTCTTAGAAGGAGTTATCTTTGAATTATTTTAAAGAGTATGTGTTCAGCTCTGTGATGAAAATTATTAGCTTGAATAAAATTTGATATACTCTGCCAAAAAAAAAAAAGGCAGGGGGCAGAATTCCCTGGCGGCCTAGTGGATAGGACTCTGCACTTTCACTGCCAAGGGTGCAGGCTCAATCTGTGGTCGGGGAGCCAAGATCTTGCAAGCCACGCAGTGCAGCCAAAAAATAAAACAATAAAATTTGATGTACAGGTACTTCGCATTATGGGCGCTAAGTATTTTGATGTCATAACTCCAGCTCTGACACAGAGCTGGGTACATAATAAGCACCCAAATACTTGCTAAATGAATCTTTCTCCAAGTGCCAGGCCTATTTTTCCAACTATTTATTGGGCATTTGGCTTGATATCTTGCATCAACCTCAAAATTTACATACATACATGATCTCACTTCTTTCCCTTAAATACCGTGTCTCCTTCTTCGTGAGTGTACATGTAGAAAGTGTCTAGGGGACTGGATGGCCTTTATTTAAATTCTGGCTGCCTCATTTAGTAATCTGCAACCTTAGGCTCTTTATTAAAGCTCTCTTTGCCTCATTTCCCTCACCTGTAAAATGGGTATAATAATAGTGCCTGCCCTATAAGGTTGTAGTGAGAATTAAATTAGCATGGATCTGGCACATAGCAACACATAGTAAATGTTGAATGTTAGCATTTCCTATTTTAGCCAACCACTTAGTTAGGAACTAACTGTGTTAGGAACTTTGTCGTTAAGCTCACCTTTCCTTTCTTCTCGCTAGATCCAGTCTGACTTGACCTCTCACTGTTTTTGGTCCACACTAACTCTGCCACAGTACAAGTGCTTCTTATTGCAAAATCCCTTTCCCTTCCAACACAACTTCTGAAGACCAGGGTGTTCTTTCTAAACTGATTATTCCCCTCCCCACTGCTTAGGAGTCACCTTCCTTCGCACAGCAATCCAGAGTTTGATGAACTGCCTTCTGGCTCCAAATCCACGTTCCCAGCCCATGTTCAGCCATTCCACACCTCTCCATCTCTACAGTCTAGCCACATTGGACTCCTTTCTGCTTCCGGAAGATATCAGACTTCCACTCCTCTTGGCCTTTGTTACTTTTCTCTGGGATTCCCTTACCTTTCTGGTTTCACCAATATCATCTAGGTGTAGTTTTCTTTCATACAGTCTCATCCTACAGAAAGAATTGCTCCTTCGGGTATACCCCACAGAACTTCATCACCTAACTTTGTTGTAACACCTAATCATTTTGCCCCTCTCCACCTACCTTTCTTCCACTATTGGATACAAGCTCCTTTAGGTAGGAACCACAGACCGTGAGATCTTTAACCATTTCTGTGTTACTAGGGCCTAATACAGGATTGCTGTTCAGTAAACTATCTTTCTCTATTTTTCCTATGGTAAAATTAAAATGTTCTCATCAGAAAAGAAAATCTCTATAGGAATAAATGATTTAGGATGTGAAAATTCCCTGTAATCTGCAGCCACTGCTAACTCCTGCCAAGGTTCATGGGCATCATTTCTGACATCTGCCTTGCAAAAAACACAATATTTTTAAGTGGAATGGGAGTAAATAATTATGATGATTCCCTATCAAGAACACAGATTTTTTTTTCTTGTATAACTTGTACTATGGTAGACTTTCTGTTGCATTTGTTTTAAAGAAAATATAGAAATATTTGCTTTTATAAAGGAGCAATACTGGGCTTCCCTGGTGGCGCAGTGGTTGAGAGTCCACCTGCCGATGCAGGGGACACGGGTTCGTGCCCTGGTCTGGGAAGATCCCACATGCCGTGGAGCGGCTAGGCCCGTGAGCCATGGCCGCTGAGCCTGTGCGTCCGGAGCCTGTGCTCCGTGACGGGAGAGGCCACAGCAGTGAGAGGCCCGCGTACCGCAAAAAAAAAAAAAAAAAAAAAAAAAAAAAAAAAAAGGAGCAATACTGTTATTCTGTCCTACCTTCTATTTTTATAGGATGCCTCCCATAATTTCTCCTCTTCACTTGAGAAAGGGAAACACAGATGCACAAAGAAATGGGAAAGATATTAATTTCTCTTTTGAACCTAAGGGGAAAGCACATGTTTCTACCAAATTTCCATTAGGCTTTGAAGGCAGAACGATTTTTCATTTGGAACCCAAGCAGAATTTCAAAGATGTTCAATGCTGGTACCGTCTCTGCGTCACTGCTGAAGGCAGGAGTAAAGCTGGCAGGATCCGAGGGCTGCATGCATGCGCTTCGCAGGAGGGCGGTGTGTGGGGCTGGGCGTTCCTCTGGCTGGCCTGGGGGTGAGGTCCATCTGGTCTCCTTCCTCCCCCACTGGTGGCTTAAGGGCTCCCTTTCTGATACCACTCCCTCCTTCTGCTGTCCCTAATGCTGAAATCATCATCTGGTTCTTCACTTGTTCCTACTTCGTTTAATTGTCTCCTTGAAAGCTTATAAAGACTCATTTTGGTGTCTGGCCCATAGCTATATAAAGGCACATATTTTAACCTGATAGTTTAGTCTTTTTTTTCCTTTCCTTTTCCCCCCGAGTTCATTGTTCTTCGAAACCACCTTGGCTGGACTGTTAGAGTCAGGGGTGCTCCTCGGAGGTTTGGAGCCTCTCAAAGGAATCAGTTCAGCTGCCCAGACTCACCGGATTAATTTAAGACCTCCTGCACGGGCCGCCTGGCCATGTGAGCACAGCTTCACGGGCTGGGGCAGCAGCAGGACACCCAGCTTGACTTGAGAAACTCCCGCTTGGTCCCCCTCCTTCCCATTCCCGGTTCCTCGCTGTCCTTCCTCCAGTCCACAAATAAAACAAAGAAACCTGAGAAATAATCTCTGAAAGAAGAGACTTCTCGGGCCTTGATTGTCACACTGGCCTCGAGCCAAGCCTGAGCCTGCCTCAAAATGAACCGAGGATGGGGAGCTACTGGAAGGCAGTCAAAACCCCCGAAAAGTGAGGTCGTGGACAACCCCTACCAGCAACAAACTCACTTGCTCTGCCTTCCTTTTCTTTTACAGGAAAAATGAAAAGCCTATGACATTAAACCCCAGAATGCCTTGTTCATATATCTAACAAAATTGAGAGAGAATGTGCGTGCACATGTAAATTGTGTGTGTGTATGTGTGTGTAAGCATGTTTACAACCTGGCTAGAAAAATTATCCTGGGTCAAAGGTCTTCTCAATTGCTGAAGGTGATGTTTATCATTTTCAAGCATGTTTGAATATTTTTACTACTCACATACATATGTATCCACAAACAGTATTGTATACTGTTTAGTATGCTACAGTTTTATAAGTAGTATCTCATATTTATGAAATATGATACATACAATCACAGAAAATGAAGGAACCAGGATGTCAGTGTTCTGCTTATGTGCTTTTTCGATAATGATAGTTTCATGAAAAGGGTATTTTAACACATTCTCACTTGAAATGCAGCAGATGCCAACTTTGAGGGAATGAAGGTGCTAATTTATAGTTTTTAAAAAATTGTGCACAGAAACTTGAAAGAATGTAAGTGCAAGCTTAGCAATAGAAGGAGAAGTGAAAAGACGCAAAATGGGGGGTGGAGGGGTGGGAATGGAGTCCTTTCGTCTGTAACCAAGGAGGTCTGTAAGAAACCACGGAAGCTTCTGCTAATTTGAAATTCCACCAGCAGAGAAACAAAACTCTGCTGGGTTATTGAAGAAAGGTCTTGGCACCTTATGCACGGGAAATGAAACTTTTCGTTTTGCAGTTGGCTTGTAGATTGGTTACAACCCCTCCCTCGCATGTTTCAAAGGCTGAGGATCCCGCTGTAGTTAAGAGATGCGGTTTGCATACATTGCCTAGTTGACAGCAGCAGATCAACAGTGAAAGGCTAATTAACTAAATGAAGGCAGCAAAGAAGTAAGGTTTTGGCAAATGACAAAGCCATTCATTGAGCCACGTTTACTTCTCCTTTAGCTAAGTTCTGTTTTTAATTAGCCTCAGGATGTTTTTCTTGCAGCCATTTAGAAGGAGGTTCTTTCCCTTGTCAGGTGTTGCATCCCAGAGTCAGATGTGGTGAGGAGAGGAAAAACCTCAGCACATCCACCACAAAGCAGGAATTACCAGGCATCTCTCGCGCTGTCCCTTCCCCTCCCTGCACTCACAGCCTTAGAGGCCGGGGCCTTCCTGTGGGAGAGCTGGCTTCTCCTGCTGGACCAGCTACAGTTAGTTGTTGACTTGGAGGATAATTCTGAACACATGCAGATTCATCTTGCTGGAGCCCAAGCTCTGGATTTCCTTACTTCCAGTTGATCCATAAGAAGCATTCAACCTTGGATGTGATCAAATCAGCCCAGCAACCCACAAGCGAATTGAGTCAGATGCCATTCTTGTTTTGCTCCATACTTCTAAGTGTTTTTTTTTCCCCTGCCCCATTTCTTGGGACTTTGTAGGCCTTTGTAGCTTTTGTCTAAATGGCCAGGAAGCATGTGTCTATTTGTAAACAGGAAGACTGAGGCAAAGTTAGTATTTTAGCCAAGCCCATGTGGGGATTGTGGAGGACAAAGATTGTCAAATCTCCTGGGGCTTGGCTGAGAACTGGGCCAGAACTACTGGGTTGGGATGTCAATTTAGTCCACAGAATGGGGGATGGTGGATACAATGCTCATGGCAGAAGATGTGTCTGGTGAATGAGGCTGGTAGGTCATTAGAATTTAGAGAAGACCACGAGGAGAATGAAGGAGTAAGCTTTAGGAGTAGTGGCAACTAGATTTCATTTAGAGGGGACTGGGTATTTGTAGAAATGAGACAACAACAAATACAGTGACCATGTTTTTTAGAAACGATGTTTCTAAATGATGTTATGATGTTATGATGAATGATGTTATGACTTCTCTCTGCTCTTCCTGTTCTTTCAACCTGTTCAGTGCAGGCTAATAAACTTTCAAGGCCTGGCTTGGCCCTCCAGACTCCTCCAACTTCCCTCCACCCACCCCTATGCTGAGTTCAGTGGCTCATGGGCTCCTGTGGTGATGAATTTTATGTGTCAGCTTGACTGGCCTAAGGAATGCCCAGATAGCTGGTAAAACATGATTTCTGGGTATGTGTGTGACAGTGTTTTATTTGAATAGGTAGATGGAGTAAAGAGGATTGCCTTCACCAGTGTGGGTGGCATTGTCCAATCCACCTGATAGAATAAAAAGGCAGAGGAAGGGTGAATTTGCTCTCTACTTGAGCAGGGACATCCATTCTGTCCCATCTTTGGACATTGGTGCTCCTGGTTCTCGAAACTTCGGACTTGGACTGGATCTTACACCATGGGCTCCCCCCAGTTCTTGTGCCCTCAGACTGACCAGGACTTACACCACTGGCTGCCCTGGTTCTCAGGCCTTCAGGTTTGGACTGGAACTACACCACCTGCTTTCCTGGGCCTCCAGTTTGTAGACAGCAGATCATGGGACTTCACAGCCTCTCTGATAGCATGAGCCAGTCCTCATAAAACATCTCCTTCTATATGTCTATATATATATGTCCTGTGGCTCTGATTCTTTTTCTTTTTTTAAACATCTTTATTGGAGTATAATTGCTTTACAGTAGTGTTAGTTTCTGCTGTATAACAAAGTGAATCAGCTATACATATACATATATCCCCATATCCCCTCCCTCTCGCATCTCCCTCCCGCTCTCCCTATCCCACCCCTCTAGGTGGACACAAAGCACCGAGCTGATCTCCCTGTGCTATGTGGCTGCTTCCCACTAGCTATCAATTTTACATTTGGTAGTGTATATATGTCCATGCCACTCTCTCACTTCATCCCAGCTTACCCTTCCCCCTCCCCGTGTCCTCAAGTCCATTCTCTACGTCTGCATCTTTATTCCTATCCTGCCCCTGGGTTCTTCAGAACCCCTTTTTTTTTTTTTTTTTTTAGATTCCATATATATGTTAACATACAGTATTTGTTTTTCTCTTTCTGACTTACCTCACTCTGTATGACAGTTTCGAGGTCCATCAACCTCACTACAAATAACTCAATTTCATTTCTTTTTATGGCTGAGTAATATTCCATTGTATATATGTGCCACATCTTCTTTATCCATTCATCTGTCGATGGACATTTAGGTTGCTTCCATGTCCTGGCTATTGTAAATAGGACTGCAGTGAACATTGTGGTACATGACTCTTTTTGAATTATGGTTTTCTCAGGGTATACGACCAGTAGTGGGATTGCTGGGTCATATGGTAGTTCTATTTTTAGTATTTTAAGGAACCTCCATACTGTTTTCCATAGTGGCTGTATCAATTTACATTCCCACCAACAGTGCAAGAGGGTTCCCTTTTCTCCACACCCTCTCCAGAATTTATTGTTTGTGGATTTTTTGATGATGGCCATTCTGACTGGTGTGAGGTGATCTCATTGTAGTTTTGATTTGCATTTCTCTAATGATTAATGATGTTGAGTATTCCCTCATGTGTTTGTCGGCAGTCTGTATATCTTCTTTGGAGAAATGTCTATTTAGGTCTTCTACCCATTTTTGGATTGGGTTGTTTTTATGATATTGAGCTGCATGAGCTGCATGTATATTTTGGAGATTAATCCTTTGTCAGTTGCTTCATTTGCAAGTATTTTCTCCCATTCTGAGGTTGTCTTTTGGTCTTGTTTATGGTTTCCTTTGCTGTGCAAAAGCCTTTACATTTCATTAGGTCCCATTTGTTTATTTCTGTTTTTATTTCCATTTCTCTAGGAGGTGGGTCAAAAAGGATCTTGCTGTGATTTATGTCATAGAGTGTTCTGCCTATGTTTTCCTCTAAGAGTTTTATGGTATCTGGCCTTACATTTAGGTCTTTAATCCATTTTGAGTTTATTTTTGTATATGGTGTTAGGGAGTGTTCTAATTTCATTCTTTTACATGTAGTTGTCCAGTTTTCCAAGCACCACTTATTGAAGAGGCTGTCTTTTCTCCACTGTATATTCTTGCCTCCTTATCAAAGATAAGGTGACCATATGTGCGTGGGTTTATCTCTGGGCTTTCTATCCTGTTCCATTGATCTATATTTCTGTTTTTGTGTGTTTGTCTATTTCTTTGAAGAACCCTTACTAGTACACCCACTGAGCACAGTGGTGTATTTCTTTCCCAGGAGAGATGGCAATTTTCTGCTTTTATTCTTACTTGAGGTAGTAAGCTCCTTAAAAGGACAGAGACCATATGATCATCTTTGTATTCCTTGACCAATTTATTGAACAATAGCGCCAGGCACTGTGATGGCTGCTTGTCGTACTGCTTCAATGAATCCTCACAACAACCCAGTGAAGTAGTACTCTCATAATTCACATTATAAGGGAGCTGGGCTCGAAGGGATTAAAATAATTTGCTCAAGGTCACACAACTAGTAGGTAGTGGAGTCAGGATGTGCTCTTGATCATTATGCTACTCACTTCCCTAGTGGACCCTCAAGAAACATTTGCTGAATTGAACTGGTAATTTGTATGGTGCTTATTTTATTGCATGTAGTGGTGCTTAATTACTTGATTTCAAAACCCATATTCAAGCTGAAAAGCCATGTAATCATCTAAGGGAGCCATTTCTCATAGATCCTAATATGAATAGGGGCAAAAAAAAAAAAAAAAAACCCTCAGTGTTACCACCAGGTAAGCAAAATGGTTACATGTCTCTGCAGGTGGTGGTGGATTCTGAAGACATGTGGTTTTTACTGGCTAAGGTAAGTACACTTTATTATTTCATTATCTTCTCTTTATTACTGAAAAAATGTTGAAGGAAGAATCCCTTCTTCTGGGAGGAGGGTGGATCTGAAAGGAGGAGAAGTGGAAGGGAAGAGAAGCTTCTCTTTTTATGAAGTTAAGACTCATGAATCTATCTGTCTATGGCAGAGGGGCCATCAGCACAATGGTCTTTCAGGGGCAAAGGCTCTTAACTTGGTTATGAGAGACCCTCAGAGGTGCAGAAGAGGCTGGTGAAAGTGTTATTACAGACAGAGCTCCATCTTCACTCTGGGTTGCCCCCCACTCCCACCCAAAGAACTCTTCTTCCCGGGACCCCTGTCTCATCTGCTTGCACCGAAATGCAGAACCACCCTGGTTCTAGGGACAGTCCAAGACCCGTAAACAACCCCCAGGTCGTTTCAGTCCCTAGTCATTTTAAACTCTCTTGTAATCTGCAAAAGAAAGGAATCTGGATACCTTACTTAGAGTTCAGAAAAATTCTACTCCCATTAAATCACCTGAGTTAAAAAGGAAGCTGCTTAGTTTGGCTCTGAGCCAGTTTGCCTTCACACCCGCGCCCCCCAACTTCTTACTCTGGACTTTTAAGCAGAAAGATATCCTGAGTCAGATTCCATGGGGTAGTGGTTAGGAATGAGACTGTGAAATTAAGAAAGGAGTCTTAGCTTTCATGACATTCCAAGTTCAATTATATCTCTCTTCAAACACTCAGCACTTTGCCTTAGGGTTAGCTTGCTTGGGCCCCCTTTGTGTGCACCCCTGCAGCCCTGAGTTACGACCATGGGCTTAAATTCTCATTGAAGGCTGGCTGGCTCCTCCCAAGATGGAAGACAAGTCAGTGAAGTCAGTGAGTGAATACCTCATAGCACCTCGGGCCAGGGGAGGTGTCTGCTCCCCGTCCCCCCTCCTTTCCCACCCCCTTGGGAAGGACAGTGCCTCACCTACTCACCAGCCCAGAGACAGGTATGAAGAATAGAGAGGGAGAGAAGAGCAGGGGGAGAGGAACGGATCAAGCCCTTACCTCTCCTGGAATACTTAGCCCCAGTCTCTGTCTTTTTCACTGGCTGCTACATTGAGCAGAGTGATTTCTCCTAACCCAGGTATAAGCAAAGAAAACACTGATACCTTTTCCCAGCTCAGCTGAGGTGAATCAACTCAACAAAAAGCAGGAGGCAGAAGAACCCAAAGCATTTTCCTAGTATTGATCTCTCTTTAAGGTGATAATGAAAACTGCCAGTATTGAGACCTACTATGTGTTGAGCACGGGCTAGGTTTCTGACAAATAGGAATCCACGTAAGCCTCCTTTTTACACAGTTCAGAAAACTGAGGCTCAGAAAAATAGTGACTTTGCCCAAGGCTCATAGTGGGACCCAGGTCTCTGTTTCATGTGCTTCCTTTCCAAGCCTCCTGCTACCAGTACTGCTCTTAGATCTGGGCAAGAGGGATCCCTGCCCTGGGCCCCAGGCTTTAGAGGGCCCCGCCCAGGAGGTAAGGAGTCTGGGGAACCGGGAAGCTCTGCTTACCCAGGGCCCACCTTCCCCCCTCCCAGGCCCCCTTACATTTTAGGTGTAAGGATACCTCTGGATACCTAGGCCCCTGGAGCTTCCTCACCAGCCAGCTGGAGTTGCCAGATGTAGCAAATAAATACAGGCTGACCAGTTAAATTTGAATTTTAGATACAGCAAAATTTTTAGTATAAATATGACCCATGAAATATTTAGGACATGCTTAATGCTAAAAAGCTCTTCATTATTTATCTGGAATTCCAATTTAACGGCATCTTGTATGCTTTCTGGCAACCCTAGCCCCAGCCCACTTCCAGGATTTGGCTGTTTGGGTGGCACGTGCACAGAGCTTGGATGTGCACACTTGGGTGTCCAAAGGCAGGCAGGCAAGGCCCCTCCTCAGAGCTGGAAGGAGCCGAAGAAGGGAGTAAAGGGGGCCGACTGGGACCCTCCACTTGCACCCTTGTTAAGGGTGTGCCTGCTCCCCAGACCCCACATAAAGCATAGATTGCTTTATCGTCTCTCTTAATTGCCATTTGCAATTTCCATAGTCATTTGAGTTCCCAGAACATGACCCCTTTTGTTTTCCTCACCTCCAGCTGGATCAGGGGTGAGGGGGTAGAACAAGCTACTCAGAATCCCAGTCTAAGGGATGTTTCCATGTTGACGCAGTTGGCTTAAGGGGGCTCTCAGTCTGTGAAATGGAGAAGCTGCTGGATGTGAGGGTTAACGTTTTCAGCTTTCCTAAGTAAAAGGTTCCTGACCATGAATGAGTTGCTTCACCTCTCTGAGGTCTTTTTTTTTCATTCATAACATGTGAGAAATACCCCAGCCTCCTGGAGTGGGTGTGAGGGTAAAATGAATTAACACGTGAAAGTATCTAAGCATTTGAGGTGTCAAGCCCCATAAACGCAGTTGGGTCTGAACAGTCAGGAACAAACCCCTCTCATTTTTGTTTTTAAGGCTTAGCTGGACCACCCACACATCTGTTTCCAGCCTGGGGGCCCTTGGATCTTCCGTGAGACCAAGATGGCTCCTGAGTCATAAGCGATGTCACCTCCATCCAAGCCTCCTGGAGCATTTTGATAAATGAACCCGGGGCAGGGCCTTCCAGAACAGTCTGTCTCTAGGTTTGCAACTCAAAATTACACTACACCATGGGACCTATGAGATGGCTTCTGTCTAGAGGCCAAGGAGGACCCATCCCACCAAGATAGGGCTAAGTCACTCATCAGAACAGAGGTCTGAATTATTCCCCTGAGCTTTATGAAGACTGCTAAGATCAAGTCTTACTAAGAATGATTAAATAAACAAACAGGGCTTCCCTGGTGGCGCAGTGGTTGGGAGTCCACCTGCCGATGCAGGGGACACGGGTTCGTGCCCCGGTCCGGGAGGATCCCACATGCCACAGAGCAGCTGGGCCCGTGAGCCATGGCCGCTGAGCCTGCGCGTCCGGAGCCTGTGCTCTGCAACAGGACAGGCCACAACAGTGAGAGGCCCGCATAATGCAAAAATGAATGAATGAATAAACAAACAAAAACCTGACTTCTTTCCAGTGCCAGTTGAATGCTCTTTCTTGAGCACAAGTGGCAAAAAATGAAAAGAGAAAAGCAAATCATTCCCAACACAGGGCATGGAGTTTCCCTGGTCTTCTCTAGTCCATGTTCTCACATCTTCCTAATTCCTCTCTCCCTTTTCCCTCCCTCTCCTTCCTCCTGCTTCTTCTCCTCCTCCCAACCAATTAACTTGTAATCATCAGTTAGCAATCCTCAGGAAAATCTTCAAGAGGAAGGTGGTGTATTGTGAAGCAGGAAACAAGGACTCGGGTATCAGAAAGACTTGGGTCCCAGCTCTGCCATCTCCTGGCTGTGTCATCACAGGTAAGCTACTGAACCTTTCTGAGTCTCAGTTTTCTCTTGTAACAGTGGATAATACTACCTACTTTCACTTAGCACAGTGCCTGGCACCTAGAAGGTGCTTGTTAAATGGTGCCCGTTGTTACTGAAGATGACGCTTAATATATATAAGATTATACTTTATGCTCAATAAAGCATAAACACATGAATGAATGAATGAAACAATTCCTAAAAAGTTGCCTTTTCAAATTTTCCAGTGTCACAAAAGCAGAAGTCAGCCAAAGGAGTAACTTGGGGGTTTCTTCCAGCCCTGAGTCCCCAGATCAGAGGGCTCCTTTGAGCCTCTGGCTTTTGTGACTCAGTCTCCAGTGTGGTCTGACAGTGTGAGACACACCTTGCTCTGCTGGCTCACTGTGATTGTCGGTCCCAACCTCCTCCATCCTCCATTGATCTGGCTCACGTTTACCCATAACCATCCTTGATTACCTGCAGGACTAAACAAGTAGGCAGCCATCATTAAGAAATCACAGGAGGTGGAAAGGGGAAGATGGCGGAAGAGTAAGATGCGGATATTACCTTCCTCCCCACAGATACACCAGAAATTCATCTACACGTGGAACAACTCCTACAGAACACCTACTGAACGCTGGCAGAAGACCTCAGACCTCCCAAAAGCCGTGTGGATGAAAGGCTCTTGGTGCTGCAGCCAGGAGTCAGTGCTGTGCCTCTGAGGTGGGAGAGCCAACTTCAGGACACTGGTCCACAAGAGACCTCCCAGCTCCACGTAATATCAAATGGAGAAAATCTCCCAGAGATCTCCATCTCAACACCAGCACCCAGCTTCGCTCAACGACCAGCAAGCTACAGTGCTGGACACCCAGTGCCAAACAAGTAGCAGGACAGAAGTACAACCCCACCCATTAGCAGAGACGCTGCCTAAAATAATAAGTCCACAGACAACCCAAAACACCGCCAGACGTGGACCTGCCCACCAGAAAGACAAGATCCAGCCTCATCCACCAGAACACAGACACTAGGCCCCTCCACCAGGAAGCCTACACAACCCACTGAACCAATCTTAGCCACTGGGGACAGACGCCAAAAACAATGGGAACTACGAACCTGCAGCCTGCAAAAAGGAGACCCCAAACACAGTAACATAAGCAAAATGAGAAGACAGAAAAACACACACCAGGAGAAGGAGCAAGATAAAAACCCACCACACCTAACAAATGAAGAGGAAATAGGCAGTCTACCTGAAAAAGAATTCAGAATAATGATAGTAAAGATGATCCAAAATCTTGGAAATAGAATAGACAAAATGCAAGAAACATTTAAAAAGGACCTAGAAGAACGAAAGATGAATCAAGCAATGATGAGCAACACAATAAATGAAATTTAAAATAGTCTAGATGGGATCAATAGCAGAGTAACTGAGGCAGAAGAACGGATAAGTGACCTGGAAGATAAAATAGTGGAAATAACTACTGCAGAGCAGAAGAAAGAAAAAAGAAAGAAAAGAATTGAGGACACTCTCAGAGACATCTGGGACAACATTAAACACACCAACATTCGCATTATAGGGGTTCCAGAAGAAGAAGAGAAACAGAAAGGGGCTGAGAAAATATTTGAAGAGATTATAGTTGAAAACTTCCCTAATATGGGAAAGGAAATAGTTAATCAAGTCCAGGAGGCACAGAGAGTCCCATACAGAATAAATCCAAGGAGAAATACGCCAAGACACATATTAGTCAAACTGTCAAAAATTAAATACAAAGAAAACATATTAAAAGCAGCAAGGGAAAAACAACAAATAACACACAAGGGAATCCCCATAAGGTTAACAGCTGATCTTTCAGCAGAAACTCTGCAAGCCAGAAGGGACTGGCAGGACATATTTAAAGTGATGAAGGAGAAAAACCTGCAACCAAGATTACTCTAGCCAGCAAGGATCTCATTCAGATTGGATGGAGAAATTAAAACGTTTACAGACAAGCAAAAGCTGAGAGAGTTCAGCACCACAAAACCAGCTTTACAACAAATGCTAAAGGAACTTCTCTAGGCAAGAAACACAACAGAAGGAAAGGACCTACAATAACAAACCCAAAACAATTAAGAAAATGGGAATAGGAACATACATATCGATAATTACCTTAAATGTAAATGGACTAAATGCTCCCACCAAAAGACACAGATTGGCTGAATGGATACAAAAACAAGACCCATAGATATGCTGTCTACAAGAGACCCACTTCAGACCTAGAGACACATACAGACTGAAAGTACGGGGATGGAAAAAGATATTCCATGCAAATGGAAATCAAAAGAAAGCTGGAGTAGCAATTCTCATATCACACAAAATAGACTTTAAAATAAAGACTATTAGAAGAGACAAAGAAGGACACTACATAATGATCCAAGGGATCGATCCAAGAAGAAGATATAGCAATTGCAAATATTTATGCACCCAACATAGGAGCACCTCAATACATAAGGCAAATACTAACAGCCATAAAAGGGGAAATCGACAGTAACATATTCATAGTAGGGGACTTCAACACCCCACTTTCACCAATGGACAGATCATCCAAAATGAAAATAAATAAGGAAACACAAGCTTTAAATGATACATTAAACAAGAGGGACTTAATTGATATTTATAGGACATTCCATCCTAAAACAACAGAATACACATCTTTCTCAAGTGCTCATGGAACATTCTCCAGGATAGATCATATCTTGGGTCACAAATCAAGCCTTGGTAAATTTAAGAAAATTGAAATTGTATCAAGTATCTTTTCCGACCACAACGCTATGAGACTAGATATCAATTACGGGAAAAGATCTGTAAAAAATACAAACACATGGAGGCTAAACAATACACTACTTAATAACGAAGTGATGATCACTGAAGAAATCAAAGAGGAAATCAAAAAATACCTAGAAACAAATGACAATGGAGACACGATGACCCAAAACCTATGGGATGCAGCAAAAGCAGTTCTAAGAGGGAAGTTTACAGCAATATAATCCTACCTTAAGAAACAGGAAACATCTCGAATAAACAACCTGATCTTGCACCTAAAGCAATTAGAGAAAGAAGAACAAAAAAAAACCCAAAGTTAGCAGAAGGAAAGAAATCATAAAAATCAGATCAGAAATAAATGAAAAAGAAATGAAGGAAACGATAGCAAAGATCAATAAAACTAAAAGCTGGTTCTTTGAGAAGATAAACAAAATTGATAAACCATTAGCCATACTCATCAAGAAAAAAAGAGAGAAGACTCAAATCAATAGAATTAGAAATGAAAAAGGAGAAGTAACAACTGACACTGCAGAAATACAAAACATCATGAGAGATTACTACAAGCAACCGTATGCCAATAAAATGGACAACCTGGAAGAAATGGACAAATTCTTAGAAATGCACAACCTGCCAAGACTGAATCAGGAAGAAATAGAAAATATGAACAGACCAATCACAAGCACTGAAATTGAAACTGTGATTAAAAATCTTCCAACAAACAAAAGCCCAGGACCAGATGGCTTCACAGGCGAATTCTATCAAACATTTAGAGAAGAGCTAACACCTATCCTTCTCAAACTCTTCCAAAATATAGCAGAGGGAGGAACACTCCCAAACTCATTCTACAAGGCCACCATCACCTTGATACCAAAACCAGACAAGGATAAAACAAAGAAAGAAAACTACAGGCCAATATCACTGATGAACATAGATGCAAAAATCCTCAACAAAATACCAGCAAACAGAACCCAACAGCACATTAAAAGGATCAAACACCATGATCAAGTGGGGTTTATTCCAGGAATGCAAGGATTCTTCGATATATGCAAATCAATCAACGTGATACACCATATTAACAAACTGAAGGAGAAAAACCATATGATCATCTCAATAGATGGAGAGAAAGCTTTCGACAAAATTCAACACCCATTTATGATAAAAAACCCTGCAGAAAGTAGGCGTAGAGGGAACTTTCCTCAACATAATAAAGGCCATATATGACAAACCCACAGCCAACATCGTCCTCAATGGTGAAAAACTGAAAGCATTTCCACTAAGATCAGGAACAAGACAAGGTTGCCCACTCTCACCACTCTTATTCAACATAGTTTTGGAAGTTTTAGCCACAGCAATCAGAGAAGAAAAGGCAAAAAAAGGAATCCAAATCGGAAAAGAAGAAGTAAAGCTGTCACTGTTTGCAGATGACATGATACTATACATAGAGAATCCTAAAGATGCTACCAGAAAACTACTAGAGCTAATCAATGAATTTGGTAAAGTAGCAGGATACAAAATTAATGCACAGAAATCTCTGCCATTCCTATACACTAATGATGAAAAATCTGAAAGTGAAATCAAGAAAACACTCCCATTTACCATTGCAACAAAAAGAATAAAATATCTAGGAATAAACCTACCTAAGGAGACCAAAGACCTGTATGCAGAAAATTATAAGACACTGATGAGAGAAATTAAAGATGATACAAATAGATGGAGAGATATACCATGTTCTTGGATTGGAAGAATCAACGTTGTGAAAATGACTCTACTACCCACAGCAATCTACAGATTCAATGCAATCCCTATCAAACTACCACTGGCATTTTCACAGAACTAGAACAAAAAATTTCACAATTTGTATGGAAACACAAAAGACCCCGAATAGCCAAAGCAATCTTGAGAAACGAAAAACGGAGCTGGAGGAATCAGGCTCCCTGACTTCAGACTATACTACAAATCTACAGTAATCAAGACGGTATGGTACTGGCACAAAAACAGAAAGATAGATCAATGGAACAGCATAGAAAGCCCAGAGATAAACCCACGCACATATGGTCACCTTAGCTTTGATAAAGGAGGCAGGAATGTACAGTGGAGAAAGGACAGCCTCTTCAATAAGTGGTGCTGGGAAAACTGGACAGGCACATGTAAAAGTATGAGATTAGATCACTCCCTGACACCATACACAAAAATAAGCTCAAAATGGATTAAAGACCTAAATGTAAGGCCAGAAACTATCAAACTCTTAGAGGACAACATAGGCAGAACACTCTATGGCATAAATCACAGCAAGATCCTTTTTGACCCACCTCCTAAAGAAATGGAAATAAAAACAAAAATAAAGAAATGGGACCTAATGAAACTTCAAAGCTTTTGCACAGCAAAGGAAACCATAAACAAGACCAAAAGACAACCCTCAGAATGGGAGAAAATACTTGCAAATGAAGCAACTGACAAAGGATTAATCTCCAAAATTTATGAGCAGCTCATGCAGCTCAATAACAAAAAACCAAACAACCCAATCCAAAAATGGGCAGAAGACCTAAATAGACATTTCTCCAAAGAAGATATACAGACTGCCGACAAACACGTGAGGGAATGCTCAACATCATTAATCATTAGACAAATGCAAATCAAAACTACAATGAGATATCATCTCACACCAGTCAGAATGGCCATCATCAAAATATCTAGAAACAATAAATGCTGGAGAGGGTGTGGAGAAAAGGGAAGACTCTTGCACAGCCGGTGGGAATGTGAATTGGTACAGCCACTATGGAGAACAGTACGGAGGTTCCTTTGAAAACTACAAATAGAACTACCATGTGACCCAGCAACCCCACTACTGGGCATATACCCTGAGAAAACCATAATTCAAAAAGAGTCATGTACCAGAATATTCATTGCAGCTCTATTTACTATAGCCAGGATATGGAAACAACGTAAGTGTCCATCATCGGATGAATGGATAAGGAAGATGTGGCACATATATACAATGGGATATTACTCAGCCATAAAAAGAAACGAAATTGAGGTATTTGTAATGAGGTGGATAGACCTAGAGTCTGTCATACAGAGTGAAGTAAGTCAGAAAGAGAAAGACACATACCGTATGCTAACACATATATGTATGGAATTTAAGAAAAAAAAATGTCATGAAGAACCTAGGGGTAAAACAGGAATAAAGACACAGACCTACTTGAGAATGGACTTGAGGATACGGGGAGGGGAAAGGGTAAGCTGTGACAAAGCGAGAGAGAGGCATGGACATATATACACTACCAAACGTAAGGTAGATAGCTAGTGGGGAGCAGCCGCATAGCACAGGGAGATCAGCTCGGTGCTTAGTGGCCACCTCGAAGGGTGGGCTAGGGAGGGTGGGAGGGAGGGAGACGCAAGAGGGAAGGGATATGGGAACAGATGTATATGTATAACTGATTGACTTTGTTATAAAGCAGAAACTAATACACCATTGTGAAGCAATTAGACTCCAATAAAGTTGTAAAAAAAAAAAATGTCGCTGTTGTGATTAAGTTGTCTTTGTATATTTCACCAGGGAATCCTTACTCTAAGATGTCACTAACATAAATACCAAATATGGAAATTTTAATATATCATAAATTATGAGTCCAATCATGAGAAAATAGTCTGTTGATCAATAAAGAATTCTACAAGGACACTTGGAAAGTAAGCTTTCATCAGTCTAAAGGCACTCCTTGCCCTGACGTCCAAGATTCCCTACAACTTGTCCCGCTGCTACCTTAACCATACATAAGGCTCCTCCCCTCCCCTATAATATACTCACTGTCACTGATACAATCTGCAGTCCTGCTCCACCTGTCTGAATCCCAACCCCCTGTCAATACCTATATACCTGTATTCACTTATTTTCACTTAATCTACCCTTCTATATTCTGCTCTGTAAAGCCAGGGGACTCTGTTGGAATAAGAGTAGTTCAGTGTGCTCTTCTACAGCCCAAATGAAATATCCCTAAAATGGACCAGCACCTCTTGCTCTGATCCCATAACTCAAACAGTGGACAAACTGCCCCAAGCTGACCACAAGCTAATCCAGGGCAGTGACTGAGTTTTACAGGTAGAAAGAAAAGGGTGCTCTAGATTATTCATGTTTTTCAGTCTCTATAGTAGTGTTGTCTGAAACCAGACTATAAAAAAAAAAAAAAAGAAGAAGAAAAATACTCTAGATGGGATCAATAGCAGAGTAACTGAGGCAGAAGAACGGATAAGTGACATGGAAGATAAAATAGTGGAAATAACTACTGCAGAGCAGAAGAAAGAAAAAAGAATGAAAAGGAGTGAGAACAGTCTCAGAGACCTCTGCGACAACATTAAACACACCAACATTCGAATTATAGGGGTTCCAGAAGAAGAAGAGGAAAAGAAAGGGGCTGAGAAAATATTTGAAGAGATTATAGTTGAAAACTTCCCTAATATGGCAAAGGAAATAGTTAATCAAGTCCAGGAGGCACAGAGAGTCCCATACAGAATAAATCCAAGGAGAAATACGCCAAGACACATGTTAATCAAACTGTCAAAAATTAAATACAAAGAAAACATATTAAAAGCAGCAAGGGAAAAACAACAAATAACACACAAGGGAATCCCCATAAGGTTAACAGCTGATCTTTCAGCAGAAACTCTGCAAGCCAGAAGGGACTGGCAGGACATATTTAAAGTGATGAAGGAGAAAAACCTGCAACCAAGATTACTCTAGCCAGCAAGGATCTCATTCAGATTGGATGGAGAAATTAAAACCTTTACAGACAAGCAAAAGCTGAGAGAGTTCAGCACCACAAAACCAGCTTTACAACAAATGCTAAAGGAACTTCTCTAGGCAAGAAACACAACAGAAGGAAAGGACCTACAATAACAAACCCAAAACAATTAAGAAAATGGGAATAGGAACATACATATCGATAATTACCTTAAATGTAAATGGACTAAATGCTCCCACCAAAAGACACAGATTGGCTGAATGGATACAAAAACAAGACCCATAGATATGCTGTCTACAAGAGACCCACTTCAGACCTAGAGACACATACAGACTGAAAGTACGGGGATGGAAAAAGATATTCCATGCAAATGGAAATCAAAAGAAAGCTGGAGTAGCAATTCTCATATCACACAAAATAGACTTTAAAATAAAGACTATTAGAAGAGACAAAGAAGGACACTACATAATGATCCAAGGGATCGATCCAAGAAGAAGATATAGCAATTGCAAATATTTATGCACCCAACATAGGAGCACCTCAATACATAAGGCAAATACTAACAGCCATAAAAGGGGAAATCGACAGTAACATATTCATAGTAGGGGACTTCAACACCCCACTTTCACCAATGGACAGATCATCCAAAATGAAAATAAATAAGGAAACACAAGCTTTAAATGATACATTAAACAAGAGGGACTTAATTGATATTTATAGGACATTCCATCCTAAAACAACAGAATACACATCTTTCTCAAGTGCTCATGGAACATTCTCCAGGATAGATCATATCTTGGGTCACAAATCAAGCCTTGGTAAATTTAAGAAAATTGAAATTGTATCAAGTATCTTTTCCGACCACAACGCTATGAGACTAGATATCAATTACGGGAAAAGATCTGTAAAAAATACAAACACATGGAGGCTAAACAATACACTACTTAATAACGAAGTGATGATCACTGAAGAAATCAAAGAGGAAATCAAAAAATACCTAGAAACAAATGACAATGGAGACACGATGACCCAAAACCTATGGGATGCAGCAAAAGCAGTTCTAAGAGGGAAGTTTACAGCAATATAATCCTACCTTAAGAAACAGGAAACATCTCGAATAAACAACCTGATCTTGCACCTAAAGCAATTAGAGAAAGAAGAACAAAAAAAAACCCAAAGTTAGCAGAAGGAAAGAAATCATAAAAATCAGATCAGAAATAAATGAAAAAGAAATGAAGGAAACGATAGCAAAGATCAATAAAACTAAAAGCTGGTTCTTTGAGAAGATAAACAAAATTGATAAACCATTAGCCATACTCATCAAGAAAAAAAGAGAGAAGACTCAAATCAATAGAATTAGAAATGAAAAAGGAGAAGTAACAACTGACACTGCAGAAATACAAAACATCATGAGAGATTACTACAAGCAACCGTATGCCAATAAAATGGACAACCTGGAAGAAATGGACAAATTCTTAGAAATGCACAACCTGCCAAGACTGAATCAGGAAGAAATAGAAAATATGAACAGACCAATCACAAGCACTGAAATTGAAACTGTGATTAAAAATCTTCCAACAAACAAAAGCCCAGGACCAGATGGCTTCACAGGCGAATTCTATCAAACATTTAGAGAAGAGCTAACACCTATCCTTCTCAAACTCTTCCAAAATATAGCAGAGGGAGGAACACTCCCAAACTCATTCTACAAGGCCACCATCACCTTGATACCAAAACCAGACAAGGATAAAACAAAGAAAGAAAACTACAGGCCAATATCACTGATGAACATAGATGCAAAAATCCTCAACAAAATACCAGCAAACAGAACCCAACAGCACATTAAAAGGATCAAACACCATGATCAAGTGGGGTTTATTCCAGGAATGCAAGGATTCTTCGATATATGCAAATCAATCAACGTGATACACCATATTAACAAACTGAAGGAGAAAAACCATATGATCATCTCAATAGATGGAGAGAAAGCTTTCGACAAAATTCAACACCCATTTATGATAAAAAACCCTGCAGAAAGTAGGCGTAGAGGGAACTTTCCTCAACATAATAAAGGCCATATATGACAAACCCACAGCCAACATCGTCCTCAATGGTGAAAAACTGAAAGCATTTCCACTAAGATCAGGAACAAGACAAGGTTGCCCACTCTCACCACTCTTATTCAACATAGTTTTGGAAGTTTTAGCCACAGCAATCAGAGAAGAAAAGGCAAAAAAAGGAATCCAAATCGGAAAAGAAGAAGTAAAGCTGTCACTGTTTGCAGATGACATGATACTATACATAGAGAATCCTAAAGATGCTACCAGAAAACTACTAGAGCTAATCAATGAATTTGGTAAAGTAGCAGGATACAAAATTAATGCACAGAAATCTCTGCCATTCCTATACACTAATGATGAAAAATCTGAAAGTGAAATCAAGAAAACACTCCCATTTACCATTGCAACAAAAAGAATAAAATATCTAGGAATAAACCTACCTAAGGAGACCAAAGACCTGTATGCAGAAAATTATAAGACACTGATGAGAGAAATTAAAGATGATACAAATAGATGGAGAGATATACCATGTTCTTGGATTGGAAGAATCAACGTTGTGAAAATGACTCTACTACCCACAGCAATCTACAGATTCAATGCAATCCCTATCAAACTACCACTGGCATTTTCACAGAACTAGAACAAAAAATTTCACAATTTGTATGGAAACACAAAAGACCCCGAATAGCCAAAGCAATCTTGAGAAACGAAAAACGGAGCTGGAGGAATCAGGCTCCCTGACTTCAGACTATACTACAAATCTACAGTAATCAAGACGGTATGGTACTGGCACAAAAACAGAAAGATAGATCAATGGAACAGCATAGAAAGCCCAGAGATAAACCCACGCACATATGGTCACCTTAGCTTTGATAAAGGAGGCAGGAATGTACAGTGGAGAAAGGACAGCCTCTTCAATAAGTGGTGCTGGGAAAACTGGACAGGCACATGTAAAAGTATGAGATTAGATCACTCCCTGACACCATACACAAAAATAAGCTCAAAATGGATTAAAGACCTAAATGTAAGGCCAGAAACTATCAAACTCTTAGAGGACAACATAGGCAGAACACTCTATGGCATAAATCACAGCAAGATCCTTTTTGACCCACCTCCTAAAGAAATGGAAATAAAAACAAAAATAAAGAAATGGGACCTAATGAAACTTCAAAGCTTTTGCACAGCAAAGGAAACCATAAACAAGACCAAAAGACAACCCTCAGAATGGGAGAAAATACTTGCAAATGAAGCAACTGACAAAGGATTAATCTCCAAAATTTATGAGCAGCTCATGCAGCTCAATAACAAAAAACCAAACAACCCAATCCAAAAATGGGCAGAAGACCTAAATAGACATTTCTCCAAAGAAGATATACAGACTGCCGACAAACACGTGAGGGAATGCTCAACATCATTAATCATTAGACAAATGCAAATCAAAACTACAATGAGATATCATCTCACACCAGTCAGAATGGCCATCATCAAAATATCTAGAAACAATAAATGCTGGAGAGGGTGTGGAGAAAAGGGAAGACTCTTGCACAGCCGGTGGGAATGTGAATTGGTACAGCCACTATGGAGAACAGTACGGAGGTTCCTTTGAAAACTACAAATAGAACTACCATGTGACCCAGCAACCCCACTACTGGGCATATACCCTGAGAAAACCATAATTCAAAAAGAGTCATGTACCAGAATATTCATTGCAGCTCTATTTACTATAGCCAGGATATGGAAACAACGTAAGTGTCCATCATCGGATGAATGGATAAGGAAGATGTGGCACATATATACAATGGGATATTACTCAGCCATAAAAAGAAACGAAATTGAGGTATTTGTAATGAGGTGGATAGACCTAGAGTCTGTCATACAGAGTGAAGTAAGTCAGAAAGAGAAAGACACATACCGTATGCTAACACATATATGTATGGAATTTAAGAAAAAAAAATGTCATGAAGAACCTAGGGGTAAAACAGGAATAAAGACACAGACCTACTTGAGAATGGACTTGAGGATACGGGGAGGGGAAAGGGTAAGCTGTGACAAAGCGAGAGAGAGGCATGGACATATATACACTACCAAACGTAAGGTAGATAGCTAGTGGGGAGCAGCCGCATAGCACAGGGAGATCAGCTCGGTGCTTAGTGGCCACCTCGAAGGGTGGGCTAGGGAGGGTGGGAGGGAGGGAGACGCAAGAGGGAAGGGATATGGGAACAGATGTATATGTATAACTGATTGACTTTGTTATAAAGCAGAAACTAATACACCATTGTGAAGCAATTAGACTCCAATAAAGTTGTAAAAAAAAAAAAATGTCGCTGTTGTGATTAAGTTGTCTTTGTATATTTCACCAGGGAATCCTTACTCTAAGATGTCACTAACATAAATACCAAATATGGAAATTTTAATATATCATAAATTATGAGTCCAATCATGAGAAAATAGTCTGTTGATCAATAAAGAATTCTACAAGGACACTTGGAAAGTAAGCTTTCATCAGTCTAAAGGCACTCCTTGCCCTGACGTCCAAGATTCCCTACAACTTGTCCCGCTGCTACCTTAACCATACATAAGGCTCCTCCCCTCCCCTATAATATACTCACTGTCACTGATACAATCTGCAGTCCTGCTCCACCTGTCTGAATCCCAACCCCCTGTCAATACCTATATACCTGTATTCACTTATTTTCACTTAATCTACCCTTCTATATTCTGCTCTGTAAAGCCAGGGGACTCTGTTGGAATAAGAGTAGTTCAGTGTGCTCTTCTACAGCCCAAATGAAATATCCCTAAAATGGACCAGCACCTCTTGCTCTGATCCCATAACTCAAACAGTGGACAAACTGCCCCAAGCTGACCACAAGCTAATCCAGGGCAGTGACTGAGTTTTACAGGTAGAAAGAAAAGGGTGCTCTAGATTATTCATGTTTTTCAGTCTCTATAGTAGTGTTGTCTGAAACCAGACTATAAAAAAAAAAAAAAAGAAGAAGAAAAATACTCTAGATGGGATCAATAGCAGAGTAACTGAGGCAGAAGAACGGATAAGTGACATGGAAGATAAAATAGTGGAAATAACTACTGCAGAGCAGAAGAAAGAAAAAAGAATGAAAAGGACTGAGAACAGTCTCAGAGACCTCTGCGACAACATTAAACACACCAACATTCGAATTATAGGGGTTCCAGAAGAAGAAGAGGAAAAGAAAGGGGCTGAGAAAATATTTGAAGAGATTATAGTTGAAAACTTCCCTAATATGGCAAAGGAAATAGTTAATCAAGTCCAGGAGGCACAGAGAGTCCCATACAGAATAAATCCAAGGAGAAATACGCCAAGACACATGTTAATCAAACTGTCAAAAATTAAATACAAAGAAAACATATTAAAAGCAGCAAGGGAAAAACAACAAATAACACACAAGGGAATCCCCATAAGGTTAACAGCTGATCTTTCAGCAGAAACTCTGCAAGCCAGAAGGGACTGGCAGGACATATTTAAAGTGATGAAGGAGAAAAACCTGCAACCAAGATTACTCTAGCCAGCAAGGATCTCATTCAGATTGGATGGAGAAATTAAAACGTTTACAGACAAGCAAAAGCTGAGAGAGTTCAGCACCACAAAACCAGCTTTACAACAAATGCTAAAGGAACTTCTCTAGGCAAGAAACACAACAGAAGGAAAGGACCTACAATAACAAACCCAAAACAATTAAGAAAATGGGAATAGGAACATACATATCGATAATTACCTTAAATGTAAATGGACTAAATGCTCCCACCAAAAGACACAGATTGGCTGAATGGATACAAAAACAAGACCCATAGATATGCTGTCTACAAGAGACCCACTTCAGACCTAGAGACACATACAGACTGAAAGTACGGGGATGGAAAAAGATATTCCATGCAAATGGAAATCAAAAGAAAGCTGGAGTAGCAATTCTCATATCACACAAAATAGACTTTAAAATAAAGACTATTAGAAGAGACAAAGAAGGACACTACATAATGATCCAAGGGATCGATCCAAGAAGAAGATATAGCAATTGCAAATATTTATGCACCCAACATAGGAGCACCTCAATACATAAGGCAAATACTAACAGCCATAAAAGGGGAAATCGACAGTAACATATTCATAGTAGGGGACTTCAACACCCCACTTTCACCAATGGACAGATCATCCAAAATGAAAATAAATAAGGAAACACAAGCTTTAAATGATACATTAAACAAGAGGGACTTAATTGATATTTATAGGACATTCCATCCTAAAACAACAGAATACACATCTTTCTCAAGTGCTCATGGAACATTCTCCAGGATAGATCATATCTTGGGTCACAAATCAAGCCTTGGTAAATTTAAGAAAATTGAAATTGTATCAAGTATCTTTTCCGACCACAACGCTATGAGACTAGATATCAATTACGGGAAAAGATCTGTAAAAAATACAAACACATGGAGGCTAAACAATACACTACTTAATAACGAAGTGATGATCACTGAAGAAATCAAAGAGGAAATCAAAAAATACCTAGAAACAAATGACAATGGAGACACGATGACCCAAAACCTATGGGATGCAGCAAAAGCAGTTCTAAGAGGGAAGTTTACAGCAATATAATCCTACCTTAAGAAACAGGAAACATCTCGAATAAACAACCTGATCTTGCACCTAAAGCAATTAGAGAAAGAAGAACAAAAAAAAACCCAAAGTTAGCAGAAGGAAAGAAATCATAAAAATCAGATCAGAAATAAATGAAAAAGAAATGAAGGAAACGATAGCAAAGATCAATAAAACTAAAAGCTGGTTCTTTGAGAAGATAAACAAAATTGATAAACCATTAGCCATACTCATCAAGAAAAAAAGAGAGAAGACTCAAATCAATAGAATTAGAAATGAAAAAGGAGAAGTAACAACTGACACTGCAGAAATACAAAACATCATGAGAGATTACTACAAGCAACCGTATGCCAATAAAATGGACAACCTGGAAGAAATGGACAAATTCTTAGAAATGCACAACCTGCCAAGACTGAATCAGGAAGAAATAGAAAATATGAACAGACCAATCACAAGCACTGAAATTGAAACTGTGATTAAAAATCTTCCAACAAACAAAAGCCCAGGACCAGATGGCTTCACAGGCGAATTCTATCAAACATTTAGAGAAGAGCTAACACCTATCCTTCTCAAACTCTTCCAAAATATAGCAGAGGGAGGAACACTCCCAAACTCATTCTACAAGGCCACCATCACCTTGATACCAAAACCAGACAAGGATAAAACAAAGAAAGAAAACTACAGGCCAATATCACTGATGAACATAGATGCAAAAATCCTCAACAAAATACCAGCAAACAGAACCCAACAGCACATTAAAAGGATCAAACACCATGATCAAGTGGGGTTTATTCCAGGAATGCAAGGATTCTTCGATATATGCAAATCAATCAACGTGATACACCATATTAACAAACTGAAGGAGAAAAACCATATGATCATCTCAATAGATGGAGAGAAAGCTTTCGACAAAATTCAACACCCATTTATGATAAAAAACCCTGCAGAAAGTAGGCGTAGAGGGAACTTTCCTCAACATAATAAAGGCCATATATGACAAACCCACAGCCAACATCGTCCTCAATGGTGAAAAACTGAAAGCATTTCCACTAAGATCAGGAACAAGACAAGGTTGCCCACTCTCACCACTCTTATTCAACATAGTTTTGGAAGTTTTAGCCACAGCAATCAGAGAAGAAAAGGCAAAAAAAGGAATCCAAATCGGAAAAGAAGAAGTAAAGCTGTCACTGTTTGCAGATGACATGATACTATACATAGAGAATCCTAAAGATGCTACCAGAAAACTACTAGAGCTAATCAATGAATTTGGTAAAGTAGCAGGATACAAAATTAATGCACAGAAATCTCTGCCATTCCTATACACTAATGATGAAAAATCTGAAAGTGAAATCAAGAAAACACTCCCATTTACCATTGCAACAAAAAGAATAAAATATCTAGGAATAAACCTACCTAAGGAGACCAAAGACCTGTATGCAGAAAATTATAAGACACTGATGAGAGAAATTAAAGATGATACAAATAGATGGAGAGATATACCATGTTCTTGGATTGGAAGAATCAACGTTGTGAAAATGACTCTACTACCCACAGCAATCTACAGATTCAATGCAATCCCTATCAAACTACCACTGGCATTTTCACAGAACTAGAACAAAAAATTTCACAATTTGTATGGAAACACAAAAGACCCCGAATAGCCAAAGCAATCTTGAGAAACGAAAAACGGAGCTGGAGGAATCAGGCTCCCTGACTTCAGACTATACTACAAATCTACAGTAATCAAGACGGTATGGTACTGGCACAAAAACAGAAAGATAGATCAATGGAACAGCATAGAAAGCCCAGAGATAAACCCACGCACATATGGTCACCTTAGCTTTGATAAAGGAGGCAGGAATGTACAGTGGAGAAAGGACAGCCTCTTCAATAAGTGGTGCTGGGAAAACTGGACAGGCACATGTAAAAGTATGAGATTAGATCACTCCCTGACACCATACACAAAAATAAGCTCAAAATGGATTAAAGACCTAAATGTAAGGCCAGAAACTATCAAACTCTTAGAGGACAACATAGGCAGAACACTCTATGGCATAAATCACAGCAAGATCCTTTTTGACCCACCTCCTAAAGAAATGGAAATAAAAACAAAAATAAAGAAATGGGACCTAATGAAACTTCAAAGCTTTTGCACAGCAAAGGAAACCATAAACAAGACCAAAAGACAACCCTCAGAATGGGAGAAAATACTTGCAAATGAAGCAACTGACAAAGGATTAATCTCCAAAATTTATGAGCAGCTCATGCAGCTCAATAACAAAAAACCAAACAACCCAATCCAAAAATGGGCAGAAGACCTAAATAGACATTTCTCCAAAGAAGATATACAGACTGCCGACAAACACGTGAGGGAATGCTCAACATCATTAATCATTAGACAAATGCAAATCAAAACTACAATGAGATATCATCTCACACCAGTCAGAATGGCCATCATCAAAATATCTAGAAACAATAAATGCTGGAGAGGGTGTGGAGAAAAGGGAAGACTCTTGCACAGCCGGTGGGAATGTGAATTGGTACAGCCACTATGGAGAACAGTACGGAGGTTCCTTTGAAAACTACAAATAGAACTACCATGTGACCCAGCAACCCCACTACTGGGCATATACCCTGAGAAAACCATAATTCAAAAAGAGTCATGTACCAGAATATTCATTGCAGCTCTATTTACTATAGCCAGGATATGGAAACAACGTAAGTGTCCATCATCGGATGAATGGATAAGGAAGATGTGGCACATATATACAATGGGATATTACTCAGCCATAAAAAGAAACGAAATTGAGGTATTTGTAATGAGGTGGATAGACCTAGAGTCTGTCATACAGAGTGAAGTAAGTCAGAAAGAGAAAGACACATACCGTATGCTAACACATATATGTATGGAATTTAAGAAAAAAAAATGTCATGAAGAACCTAGGGGTAAAACAGGAATAAAGACACAGACCTACTTGAGAATGGACTTGAGGATACGGGGAGGGGAAAGGGTAAGCTGTGACAAAGCGAGAGAGAGGCATGGACATATATACACTACCAAACGTAAGGTAGATAGCTAGTGGGGAGCAGCCGCATAGCACAGGGAGATCAGCTCGGTGCTTAGTGGCCTCCTGGAGGGGTGGGATAGGGAGGGTGGGAGGGAGGGAAATGCAAGAGGGAAGGGATATGAGAACAGATGTATATGTATAACTGATTCACTTTGTTATAAAGCAGAAACTATTAAAAAAAATAAAGAAATCACAGGCGCATACCTTTCAGATAGCATAATCACCCCACCAGCTGGTACCCGTGCCCCAACAAGCTTCCCGCTGTGACCCACTATGCAAAGAGTTCCACCTGCCAGAGGTGAAAACAATTCTACTTTTCAGGGTAGGAGAAGACTGATTTTATGCAGCAAAATCCATTCAGTTATTCAGGATACTGCTGTCTTTTTTTAGTTCAGTTATTCAGGGGTTTCTGAGTACACGATTGTGAATTCAGCATTTGCTGGTCCTAAAGCTTAGACTTGATTGGTTGAGATTCAACTTGTTCAGTGTGTTTCTCAAACATGACAGTGAATCTGGACAAGAGAAACGGACATCCTTTTGGCAGAGAATCAAGTACGGAGAAATGTAGCTTTGAAAACTTTTGATTCACAACCTCTAGCTAATACAAATAGAGTGCTTACTTTCATCATGATCCTTTCCCTTTCAAACCAACACTGGCAGAAAGATTTTTGGAAATCAATAAACAGCCATCCCTGTATAATGAGTACATTTATTTCAGATAAATTCCTCTCTTTATCTCCTACTAAAATAGTACCCCCATATCCTCTCTTGAATATTTATATTGAGGGTAACCTGCTTGTCTACCACGGTACCACGTTTCCTGGTTTCAGATGAGAAAGTAACCTGAGGATGAGGTAGCAGGGATTCCATGTTATATTTTTGACAACAGAGAAGTATGTGGTTTACTCTCAGAAAGCACATCTTGACTGCTGGTGATAAGTTATTTAACACTCACCACCTGTCTCCATCCCCTGTGCTGAGTTTTAATGAGAGCTTCTGGAAAGTGATACCTAGTTACTTCTGTTGGCTCATTTATTCACTCAAACATTCATTGAGCATCTCATAGGTGATTTGGGGTTGGACAGTGGGGATACAGCAATATACAGATCCCAGTCCCTGCCCTTGGAAGGCCTACAGTCAGTGCAAGAGACAGATATTAAAAAAGACAAAAAAATTACACAAAAATATCTAAATTTGCTCACTGCGATAAATGCTTTGTTGCCAAAATAACAGTAAAAAAAAAAAGCATACGATAAGGAACTTAAGATGGTAAGCTGTTCCAAGATGTTGACAAAGTCATGAATTGAGTAGTTATTATTTTTGGTATTTCTAGACCCTTGCCCATGGCCTGGCACATTGTCAGTCTATTGTGTGAATGAAGACTCTTTTATGAGGCCCTTTGTACTCCAGAGTCTCCAATTTTAACAAGTAAAAACTTGTACATATTGTTTGAGTTCCTAACATGGACCAGGCACTGTTCTAGTTCTTTATGTCTATTAGCCTATTCATCCCTCCCTCAAGGTTCTGAGGTGGGTATTAGCTATGCCTTCATTACATAGATAAGAAAATCAATACACAAAGAGGCTAAGGCATTTCATTGAGGTCACACACTTAATACAACTTACGGCTTGCTAGAGTCTGGATTTGAACCTTGATCAGCAGACCTCAGAATTTCAACCTCTAACCAGTGTGCAGCACTACTTCTTGTAAAATTACTGAGCTCTGCAATGACTCCAGGAATGTGACGAGCTGCGGTGAAGTAAAAGAAACAAATGTAAATAGCATGTCTTCCCCCAGGAATTAGCACTGAGGGTTACAAGACAGCAAGAGAGAAATAGCAGAGCTTATAACAACTCGCTCCCTATCACCTGTCCCCAGGTTCTTCCTTTGCTAAATCCCTTTCTTTGGCCCAAAGCATGCATCTCCTTCCATGACTCCATAGAAGTCCCCATTCTCAGGGCCGACTAGCTCTGGTTGGTGGCTTTGGGGGCTCCTGGAAGGATCCACACACTGCAGCCACTACAGTGCCTCACCTTGCGTGGATGGCTAGCAGATGCCCCTTCGCCAGAGTGAGCAGCCTCAGCATCACCATCACCTCTCCTTCCTCTGCAGGTGGTTCTTCTCTCTTCTACGTGCTTCTACCTACACATGAAGTTGGGGGGGACACAACAGTTTGGGCCCTGGGTGCCAGACTGGATTGAACCCACTTGGAGTCAACACAATCTGCTTGTCTAGACCTCAACCCCTTCCTGGAGCAGGGAAAATGGGATTTCTGTAATGCACTATAACAAAAATAGTGTCTCCTCTGCCCTTCCATACACACCTATCAGCGTGGCCTTGGGATGTTGCAGAGCAATCTAGGCAATCTAGGCAGAACAATCTAGGCAGAACGATCTTGCCCCCTCCTTTGCTCTCAGGGCAATAGCAGGGAGCATCTGAGGAAATCGTCACTGCGAGTACCCATCTTCCTGGAAAACAGCCTACCCCTTCCACTTTGAGTTACTGTAACCTCCCCATTCTCCAGACTCATTCGTTTCCTTTTTTTTTTTTTTTTTTAATTTGTGTGCCTATCCCCTTACTTGGGAATTCATACTCCATTATCAACTTTCCTGCTCTGGGTGTATATACGTATGTGAACTGGATTTACTCTAGGCGTAGCTGACTAGTCTGTGACCCTCCTACCAGAGCCAGTGTGCTGTACCTGAGAGCAAGAGCTGGAGAAAAGCTAATGTCTTGCAGAGGAGAAAAGGAAATCTGAGGACTTTGATTTTGAGCCCTAAGGTCTGATCCTTGGAAAACACAGTTCACCATCTCTTTTGAGCTGTGGAGATATTAAGTCAAAGCAGTTGCAAATTCCATTTGTTCAAGTCCTGTGATAAAAAGGCTTTGTTTATAATATCTGAAAATTAGTAAACTTAGAATATGCAAGTGAAGAATTTTGTCATGTCAAAGCTTCTAGCATTTCTTTGTGCTACAAGAGGTGGAGATATGGGGGAAAATATAACCAGTTTTTATGGAAGACTGACCTCCTTGGGCCTTTTGATTTTGCTAAGGGAAGTGAAGGTCCTATTCTGGAAGAAAGGGTTTAGACTTGAACTCCAAACAGCTAAAATGGCACAAGTTATTTTCATGGTGGATGGGGTGCAATTTTTGCGACTCTACTACTTTTGAGAAAAAATATATACTTCATACAGCCCAGTATTGTTCATACCACCCAGTCCCTGAGCAGTATTGTTAGTTGTTAGGCCATGAGTGTGAGACCTGGTTGAAGCAATTATCCCAATAGAGATGTGGGAAAAATTCAGTTAGTCACATGAAGAGATCAAGTTTTCGGGCCTGAGCTCAGGTAGTTATTGAGCATAATTGGCTGCCTAGATTGTCCTGCAACATCCCAAGGCCACGCTGATAGGTGTGTATGGAAGGGCAGAGGAGACACTATTTTTGTTATAGTGCATTACAGAAACATAGCTGCTTCTGCAGCAGTCATCTTCAATTCATTCTGCTCAGGCTTTTCCTCTGGAATGTGTAAGCTTGCTTAAGATTATACTTTAGTTCTCCATGAGACCTTCAACTCAAGTGGTTGAGCTGTCATTAAATATTCTTGTGGCTGAATGGTTATTAAAACACCAGAAAGATGATGCAAATAGGTATGGACCACTTTGCCAGGTTAGTACAGCATCACAAGCCTGAAGAAAAGTGAGGTTACACACCATCACATACCAAAGAAACCATAAACAAACCAAAGATTTTCATTGGCAAAGGGTAGTTAAAATATGTAATTGAACCCAGCAGCAGAGTCAACATACCATATTTATATTTTAAAGCAATTGACTGTGTCATAGCATATATCAAAATCTGACCATTTGCAGAGAGGCAACACTTCAAGCCCATTCAGGACCAACTAGAGTTAAGTAGTCTAAAAGGGACTTGCTTTATCAGAATGCTAAGATGAAGTTACTGCAGATGTTGGATTTATAGAATGAACAATATAAGCCATCTATTAGAAAAGATTTGGGAATTTTGCTTTTATACAAGGACAAGGAAGACAGCTATTCAAGTAGGTCCTTACTATTAGGTCCCCCCGACCCCTTCTGTTAAATCAGAACAAATACTCTAGTCTTAAATTATTTCCCTGATGTTAGTCAGAGCCCACCTCCCTGGCTAGATATACCTAATTGTGAATGGTCAGGTTTCCCCATAGGGGCTGTAAGACACACACATGGTTGATAGAGATTGCAAAAATTGCATAGGTCCATGAAATATATAAACATGCATCTGTAACGTATTTAAAATAAAGACAGATGGAAGAATGTGCCCACAAGATGACGAAACAGGACTATGTGTACTGGTCCAAGTCTTCATCAGTATTGCTCCAGCTCCATGCCAGGTATATGTTATGGCCTAGAGTATATGCATGCATACACCCAAGGGAGCCTCAAAGAAAGGAAACTGCAGTAGGCACACAATTCATCTCTAGCTGCCCACCTGCTAAATGTTGGCAGACTACTCTGGGTCACAACCCACATGTTGTGAACCACCGTTTTACCTCCCTGGGTAGCATGTGGTTTTGAAGGCAAAGGCTGTGAGTTTATGTTCCCGGATGCCATATGTATGCAGTTAGTGGACAACTATGGTCTCTTTATATGTACATGGCCACAAATCATTCCAGATTGATGCCTGGATGATGGACTCCATCTCCTGCAAATTTCCCATATGCTTCACCTGACTCCAAAATGAGTTGGAAGAAAATATGCAATATTGGGGGCTTTTAACAGAAAAATGGGAAGCCTCTACTCCCTGTGGAACTACAGCATGTGAAGCTACAATTGGCAATGAAGGGAAAGTCAGCTTTTCCTTAATTTCCTTACGCATTCAAAAAGCAAATCGAAGAAAAGGAAACCACCTGCAGTGAAAATATAATTGACCGCAGGGGCTTTCTCCCAAGTGGTTCTGATTCATCCTTAGTAACTGCAAGGGAAGAGCCATCCCCATGTTAAACTATGGCGTTTTCACAGATAAAACTGTGGAATTCCCAGTTTCTCTTTTTCTTCTCTCTCACTTTCCTTTTGTTCTTTCTTCCTTCCATTTCTCCTTCCTTCCTATGTATGTACATATTATTTTTCTCACTTTATGAGGGACTTGGGAGAGTAAACAAGAACTACAATTAAACAATAACCTCAGCACCATGGCAACTGAGAGCACAAGCTGACCGTAAAGACCAGGAGTTTATTACTATTATTACTGAGCCTCCAGATAACCTACTTTTCCTATGAGTGTCCTTAGAATAAAGAACAAGAGAAACTTAACATGATTTGTTATCAAAGGGGGGAAACACATTGCTTCCTCATACATAGGTATCCATAGGGGTGTATCAGGGCAGGTGAGTGGGGTGGGTTTGAGTGAGGTTTTAGGGCCCCCTTTTTTTTTTTTTTTTTTTGCAGTACGCAGGCCTCTCACAGCTGTGGCCTCTCCTGTTGCGGAGCAAGGCTCTGGACGCACAGGCTCAGCGGCCATGGCTCACGGGCCCAGCCGCTCCGCGGCATGTGGGATCTTCCCAGACCAGGGCTCGAACCCATGTCCCCTGAACTGGCAGGCAGATGCTTAACCACTGTGCCACCAGGGAGGCCCAGCCCTCAAACTTTTAAAACCCTAGTGTATATTATAATCTACCTCCCCTACACACATCCTTGAAAGTACTTACCCCTCCGTCTTAGGGCAGTTTCCCTAACAGCAGAGCTTGAGACAGAATTGCTAGTGGGAGAAAGTGAGAGAAGTGAGGAAAGGAAGAAGCTTAGGAAAGACGTGGCTTCTGCTGAAGATTAACTTCATCGTGACCCCGCAGGAACCTCCAAGCTGCCTGCAAATGGCACCGCACAGTTGCCTCACTGAGGCAGGGGATGGGTCTGGCCTTTATACCCCTCATTTATCAGCCATTGGCTGCGGGCCACGGTGGAGGGGGGGCGGTGTCAAGGGGATGGGGGTGGGGCGGGGACCGTGCAACCACCCAGGCATTTCCAGTTAAAGAGGCTCTTCTTTGGGAAAGAGTGCAGCTGTGAGCAGTTAGCAGCTAATAGAGCAGGTGGGGGTGAGTGAGCTCACCCAGTAAAGGAGATCTGGGCAGGGCACCGCTAGCACTGACTGCACCTTCCAACGTGTGATACGTCCTGATGTTTTTCTCCCTCCCCCTCCCCCCTCCCCTTCCCCCTCCCCCTCCCCTTCCTTCTGTTCATTGCCCACTAAATTGATTTCATTAATTTAGCGAGTTAGCGGGGATAAGATAGATTATTCAATAAATGGTGCTGGAATAATTGGCTATTTATGTAGAAAATAAAGCAAAATTATATCTCTCATCTACACACACACACAGGCACACAGATTCATGGATGAGTAAGGATCTAAATGTGCTGTCCCTTCCCTCTCATCTCTTCCCCCTCACCCTTCCTTCAGTTCACTGTTCACTAAAATTGATTTCATTATCTGTTAATGGGTCACAACCTCAGGTTTTAAAAACACTGCCCTGGGATATGCCTAGAAGGGGAATTGTGGGTGTACGAACATCTACATTAGAAGATACTACCACCTGGCTCTACAAAGCAGTTTAATTGATTTATTTTTCTGCCAGTAGTCTGAGAGTTCTGGTTTTATCACATCTGTGTATGGTGGTACTTGTCATTGTTTTCAGACTTTAATTTTTTTATAAAATGTATGGTTGTGAAATGGATATATCATTATTGTTGTAAATTGAATTTCTCTGATTACTACTCAAATTGAGCAACTCCTTGTGTTTGTGAATCAATAAGTTTTACCTTTTGTAACTTGACCATTCATCTTCATTGCCTTTTGTTCTTGTTGGTGATTTCTAGGAGTATAACTGAGCAGGGCCCTGTGAGGGCTTCCCGGGACAAACATACCCCCATCCCTATGTCCTCCCCCTGCCTCTTGTTTGCAGAAAAACATTAGCTTCCTAGGTCCTCCCTGAGTTCCAAAGAACAGATTTAATCAGAGCAGTGAGAAAATATGGAAAACAAAGGAAAACACTTAAGCAAGACAAAATAATAGTAGTTCAGCATTAAACAAAGTCAAGGACATTTAGTTCCTCCTCAAGGGTTAGAGATAATATTCTGAGCCATATCCTTGAGCTATTTTGCAGATACTGAAACCCTCACCATGTGGAAGAAGTTAACTGCATGCTGCCCACAAGCACGTAGACCCCCAGACCAGGTGGAACCAGGTTGATGATGTTGACTCCCGATTACCTTACCATCCAGCAAGCAGAATAATGTGCACAAGCTGATCATGTACCCCGCAACCCTCTCCCTCACCCTGTCTCTAAACACCTTTCCCTGAAAGCCATCTGGGAGTTCAGGCCTTTTGAGCATTAGCCATACTCCTTGCTTGGCCTTACAATAAACCTGCACTTTCCTTCACTACAACCTGGTGTCAGTAGATTGGCTTTACTGGGCAGGTGAGCAGATTCTAGTTTGGTTCGTTAATAGGAGTTCTTTATGTATTTTGGGAATATATATATATATACATATTATATATATATATGTATATATATATAAGTTTTTTGCGTTTTGTTTTTTGTTTGTTTTTGGTTAATGTGTTGAAAATACCTTCTCCCTGTGTTTGACTTGACTTTTTACTTTGTGTATCTCTTGATGTGCAGAAGTTTTAATAAAGTCAAATTTATCTATATTTTCCTTCAGGTTTTATACTTTTTTGGGGGTACAATTATTATGAAATTTTCCTCTAGCTTGGAGATATAAAGATATTCTACTTTATTTTCTTCTAAATAATTTAAACTTTTATTTTTCACACTTAGATCTTTATTCATCCATGAATTTTTTTTTAGGATGTAGATTAGGGATGTAATTTTGTTTTATTTTCTACATAGATAGCCAATTATTAGAACACCTTTTATTGAATAATCCATCTTATCCCCACTAATTTGTAATGTGTCCATTTTCCCCTTATACATTAAGTCTGTTTATCCGATCCCATATATCTATTTGTATATTCACCTGCACCAAGATCATGATCTCTTACTTTTTATAGCTTTATGATAACTCATGATATTTGATAGGGCCAAACTACGCATTTTGTTCTTCAAAATTTTCTGGGGGTTTTGTGTCATTTTTTTCTTCCATATAAATTTTAGAATCAGCTTTTTAAGTTTCATAGAAATTTCTGTTGGATTTTTATTGGAATCGAATTGATATATTAATTTGAGAAGACATTATGTTATTGAATCTTTCCATCAATGAACATGGTATAGGCGACCGGGGGAAGATGGTGGAAGAGTAAGACGCGGAGATCACCTTCCTCCCCACAGATGCACCAGAAATACATCTACACGTGGAACAACTCGTACAGAACACCTACTGAACACCGGCAGAAAACCTCAGACCTCCCAAAAGGCAAGAAACTCCCCGGGTACCTGGGCCTGAGTGAGCCAGAATCCACGAAGTGCTGCTCCTTTAACCCTGTCCTGTCTGAGCGAAGAACAGATGCCCTCCGGCGACCTACATGCAGAGGCGGGGCCAAATCCAAAGCCGAGCCCCGGGAGCTGTGAGAACAAAGAAGGGAAAGGGAAATTTCTCCCAGCAGCTTCAGAAGCAGCGGATTAAAGCTCCAAAATCAACTTGATGTACTCTGCATCTGTGGAATACATGAATAGACAATGAATCTTCCCAAATTGAGGAGGTGGACTTTGAGAGCAAGATTTATGATTTTTTGCGCTTTTCCTCTTTTTGAGAGTGTGTACGTGTATGCTTCTGTGTGAGATTTTGTCTGTATAGCTTTGCTTCCAACATTTGTCCTAGGGTTCTATCTGTCCGTTTTTCTTTGTTTGTTTGTTTTTTAGTTTTTTTCTTAATAATTATTTTTTATTTTAAGAACTTTATTTTATTTTATCTTACTTTATTTTATTTTACTTTGTCCTCTTTCTTTCCCTTTTTTTCCTTCCTTCCTCCCTCCCTCACTCCCGCCCTCCTTTCTTTCTTTCTTTCTTCCTTTCTTTCTTTCTACTTCTACTAATACTTTCTTTCTACTTTTTCTCCCTTTTATTCTGAGCCGTGTGGATGAAAGGCTCTTGGTGCTGCAGCCAGGGGTCAGGGCTGTGCCTCTGAGGTGGGAGAGCCAACTTCAGGACACTGGTCCACAAGAGACTTCCGAGCTCCACATAATATCAAATGGAGAAAATCTCCCAGAGATCTCCATCTCAACACCAGCACCCACTTTCACTCAGCAAGCTACAGTGCTGGACACCCTATGCCAAACAACTAGCAAGACAGGAACACAACCCCACCCATTAGCAGAGAGGCTGCCTAAAATCATAATAAGTCCACAGACACCCCAAAACACACCACCAGATATGGAACTGCCTACCAGAAAGACAAGATCCAGCTTCATCCACCAGGACACAGGCACTAGTCCCCTCCACCAGGAAGCCTACACAACCCACTGAACCAACCTTAGCCACTGGGGACAGACACCCAAAACAATGGGAACTACGAACCTGCAACCTGCAAAAAGGAGACCTCAAACACAGTAAGCTAAGCAAAATGAGAAGACAGAAAAACACACAGCAGATGAAGGAGCAAGATAAAAACCCACCAGACCTAACAAATGAAGAGGAAATAGGCAGTCTACCTGAAAAAGAATTGAGAAAAATGATAGTAAAGATGATCCAAAATCTTAGAAATAGAATAGAAAAAATGCAAGAAACATTTAAAAAGGACCTAAAAGAACTAAAGATGAAACAAGCAATGATGAACAACACAAAAAATGAAATTAAAAATACTCTAGATGGGATCAATAGCAGAATAACTGAGGCAGAAGAATGGATAAGTGACCTGGAAGATAAAATAGTGGAAATAACTACTGCAGAGCAGAAGAAAGAAAAAAGAATGAAAAGAACTGAGGACAGTCTCAGAGACCTCTGGGATAACATTAAATGCACCAACATTCGAATTATAGGGGTTCCAGAAGAAGAAGAGAAAAAGAAAGGGACTGAGAAAATATTTGAAGAGATTATAGTTGAAAACTTCCCTAATATGGCAAAGGAAATAGTTAATCAAGTCCAGGAGGCACAGAGAGTCCCATACAGAATAAATCCAAGGAGAAATACGCCAAGACACATATTAGTCAAACTATCAAAAATTAAATACAAAGAAAACATATTAAAAGCAGCAAGGGAAAAACAACAAATAACACACAAGGGAATCCCCATAAGGTTAACAGCTGATCTTTCAGCAGAAACTCTGCAAGCCAGAAGGGACTGGCAGGACATATTTAAAGTGATGAAGGAGAAAAACCTGCAACCAAGATTACTCTAGCCAGCAAGGATCTCATTCAGATTGGATGGAGAAATTAAAACCTTTACAGACAAGCAAAAGCTGAGAGAGTTCAGCACCACAAAACCAGCTTTACAACAAATGCTAAAGGAACTTCTCTAGGCAAGAAACACAACAGAAGGAAAGGACCTACAATAACAAACCCAAAACAATTAAGAAAATGGGAATAGGAACATACATATCGATAATTACCTTAAATGTAAATGGACTAAATGCTCCCACCAAAAGACACAGATTGGCTGAATGGATACAAAAACAAGACCCATAGATATGCTGTCTACAAGAGACCCACTTCAGACCTAGAGACACATATAGACTGAAAGTACGGGGATGGAAAAAGATATTCCATGCAAATGGAAATCAAAAGAAAGCTGGAGTAGCAATTCTCATATCACACAAAATAGACTTTAAAATAAAGACTATTAGAAGAGACAAAGAAGGACACTACATAATGATCAAGGGATCGATCCAAGAAGAAGATATAGCAATTGCAAATATTTATGCACCCAACATAGGAGCACCTCAATACATAAGGCAAATACTAACAGCCATAAAAGGGGAAATCGAAAGTAACACATTCATAGTAGGGGACTTCAACACCCCACTTTCACCAATGGGCAGATCATCCAAAATGAAAATAAGTAAGGAAACACAAGCTTTAAATGATACATTAAACAAGAGGGACTTAATTGATATTTATAGGACATTCCATCCTAAAACAACAGAATACACATTTTTCTCAAGTGCTCATGGAACATTCTCCAGGATAGATCATATCTTGGGTCACAAATCAAGCCTTGGTAAATTTAAGAAAATTGAAATTGTATCAAGTATCTTTTCTGACCACAACGCTATGAGAGTAGATACCAATTACAGGAAAAGATCAGTAAAAAATACAAACACATGGAGGCTAAACAATACACTACTTAATAATGAAGTGATCACTGAAGAAATCAAAGAGGAAATCAAAAAATACTTAGAAACAAATGACAATGGAGACACGATGACCCAAAACCTATGGGATGCAGCAAAAGCAGTTCTAAGAGGGAAGTTTATCGCAATACATCCTACCTTAAGAAACAGGAAACATTTCTAATAAACAACCTAACCTTGCACCTAAAGCAATTAGAGAAAGAAGAACAAAAAGCCCCCAAAGTTAGCAGAAGGAAAGAAATCATAAAAATCAGATCAGAAATAAATGAAAAAGAAATGAAGGAAACGATAGCAAAGATCAATAAAACTAAAAGTTGGTTCTTTGAGAAGATAAACAAAATTGATAAACCATTAGCTAGACTCATCAAGAAAAAAAGGGAGAAGACTCAAATCAATAGAATTAGAAATGAAAAAGGAGAAGTAAAAACTGACACTGCAGAAACACAAAAGATCATGAGAGATTACTATAAGCAACTCTATGCCAATAAAATGGACAACCTTGGAAGAAATGGACAAATTCTTAGAAATGCACAACCTGCCAAGACTGAATCAGGAAGAAATAGAAAATATGAACAGACCAATCACAAGCACTGAAATTGAAACTGTGATTAAAAATCTTCCAACAAACAACAGCCCAAGACCAGATGGCTTCACAGGCGAATTCTATCAAACATTTAGAGAAGAGCTAACACCTATCCTTCTCAAACTCTTCCAAAATATAGTAGAGGGAGGAACACTCCCAAACTCATTCTACGAGGCCACCATCACCTTGATACCAAAACCAGACAAGGATAAAACAAAGAAAGAAAACTACAGGCCAATATCACTGATGAACATAGATGCAAAAATCCTCAACAAAATACTAGCAAACAGAATCCAGCAGCACATTAAAAGGATCATACACCATGATCAAGTGGGGTTTATTCCAGGAATGCAAGGATTCTTCAATATATGGAAATCAATCACTGTGATACGCCATATTAACAAACTGAAGGAGAAAAACCATATGATCATCTCAATAGATACAGAGAATGCTTTCGACAAAATTCAACACCCATTTATGATAAAAACCCTGCAGAAAGTAGGGAACTTTCCTCAACATAATAAAGGCCATATATGACAAACCCACAGCCAACATCGTCCTCAATGGTGAAAAACTGAAAGCATTTCCACTAAGATCAGGAACAAGACAAGGTTGCCCACTCTCACCACTCTTATTCAACATAGTTTTGGAAGTTTTAGCCACAGCAATCAGAGAAGAAAAGGCAAAAAAAGGAATCCAAATCGGAAAAGAAGAAGTAAAGCTGTCACTGTTTGCAGATGACATGATACTATACATAGAGAATCCTAAAGATGCTACCAGAAAACTACTAGAGCTAATCAATGAATTTGGTAAAGTAGCAGGATACAAAATTAATGCACAGAAATCTCTGCCATTCCTATACACTAATGATGAAAAATCTGAAAGTGAAATCAAGAAAACACTCCCATTTACCATTGCAACAAAAAGAATAAAATATCTAGGAATAAACCTACCTAAGGAGACAAGACCTGTATGCAGAAAATTATAAGACACTGATGAAAGAAATTAAAGATGATACAAATAGATGGAGAGATATACCATGTTCTTGGATTGGAAGAATCAACATTGTGAAAATGACTGTACTACACAAAGCAATCTACAGATTCAATGCAATCCCTATCAAACTACCACTGGAATTTTCCCCAGAACTAGAACAAAAAATTTCACAATTTGTATGGAAACACAAAAGACCCCGAATAACCAAAGCAATCTTGAGAATGAAAAACGGAGCTGGAGGTATCAGGCTCCCTGACTTCAGACTATACTACAAAGCTACAGTAATCAAGAAAGTATGGTACTGGAACAAAACCAGAAATATTGATCAATGGAACAGGGTAGAAAGCCCAGAGATAAACCCACGCACATATGGTCACCTTATCTTTGATAAGGGAGGCAGGACTGGACATTGGAGAAAGGACAGCCTCTTCAATAAGTGGTGCTGGGAAAACTGGACAGCTACATGTAAAAGTATGCGGTTAGATCACTCCCTAACACCATACACAAAAATAAGCTCAAAATGGATTAAAGACCTAAATGTAAGGCCAGAAACTATCAAACTCTTAGAGGAAAACATAGGCAGAACACTCTATGACATAAATCACACCAAGATCCTTTTTGACCCACCTCCTAGAGAAATGGAAATAAAAACAAAAATAAAGAAATGGGACCTAATGAAACTTCAAAGCTTTTGCACAGCAAAGGAAACCATAAACAAGACCAAAAGACAACTCTCAGAATGGGAGAAAATATTTGCAAATGAGGCGACTGACAAAGGATTAATGTCCAAAATTTATAAGCCACTCATGCAGCTCAATAACAAAAAAAACCCCAACCCTATCCAAAAATGGGCAGAAGACCTAAATAGACATTTCTCCAAAGAAGATATACAGACTGCCAACAAACAGATGAAAGAATGCTCAACATCATTAATCATTAGAGAAATGCAAATCAAAACTACAATGAGATATCATCTCACACCAGTCAGAATGGACATCATCAAAAAATCTAGAAACAATAAATGCTGGAGAGGGTGTGGAGAAAAGGGAAGACTCTTGCACTGCTGGTGGGAATGTGAATTGGTATAGCCACTATGGAGAACAGTATGGAGGTTCCTTAAAAAACTACAAATAGAACTACCATATGACCCAGCAATCCCACTACTTGGAATATACCCTTAGAAAACCATAATTCAAAGAGTCATGTACCAAAATGTTCATAGCAGCCCTATTTACAATAGCCCGGAGATGGAGACAACCTAAGTGTCCATCATCGGATGAATGGATAAAGAAGATGTGGCACATATATACAATGGAATATTACTCAGCCATAAAAAGCAACGAAATTGAGGTATTTGTAATGAGGTGGATAGACCTAGAGTCTGTCATACAGAGTGAAGTAAGTCAGAAAGAGAAAGACAAATACTGTATACTAACACATATATATGGAATTAAAAAAAAACGTCATGAAGAACCTAGGGGTAAGACAGGAATAAAGACACAGACCTCCTAGAGAATGGACTTGAGGATATGGGGAGGGGGAAGGGTAATCTGTGACGTAGCGAGAGAGAGGCATGGACATATATACACTACCAAATGTAAGGTAGATAGCTAGTGGGAAGTAGCCGCATATCACAGGGAGATCAGCTCGGTGCTTAGTGGCCGCCTGGAGGGGTGGGATAGGGAGGCTGGGAGGGAGGGAGATGCAAGAGGGAAGGGATATGGGAACAGATGTATATGTATAACTGATTCACTTTGTTATAAAGCAGAAACTATCACACCATTGAAAAGCAATTATACTCCAATAAAGATTAAAAAAACATAAAAAATAAAAAGTAAAGTATAGAAAAAAACGAACATGGTATATCACAACATCGATTCAGATCCTTCAGTGCTATTTTTAAGTCTTCCCCATAAAATTATAGCATATCTTTTCTTAGATTTATCCCTAGATTTTAAAAACCACAATTTATTGATATTTTGAGGGTTATATTTTTTTCTATTACATTTTCTATGTGGTTATTGCTAGTCCATAGGGACATAACTCATGTCCGTATAAACTCTTCCTGACCTCTCTTATTGATTCTAACTTTGTATGGACTCTCATTTTCTTTAGGCAATCACATCATCTACAAATAAGAAGAGGTTTCAGGTTTCCTTCCCAAGTTTTATGCTTATTTCCTTTCTTTTCTTATTTGATCAGTTAGGATTTTTATCACAATATTGAAGTGAAGCAGTCATAGTAGGTGAAATGTTCTATTAAGATTGTGCTTTCTATAGGTATATGGTGTTAAGGAAGTTCCCTTATAATCCTGGTTTGCAGAGATTTTTTAAAGCTTGATGAATATTACATTTTATAAAATGACTTTCCTGCATCTATTCAGATAAGTATATACTTATCTCCTTTAATCTGTATTTAAAGTGTATGACATAGATTTTCTTATAAACTCTTTGGTTTTTATACACTGACAAATGATTTGCTGATGTTTTATTTTGGACTTTGCATCTCTTTGCAAATATATGCTTTTCTTTTACAATCCTTGTCTGGCTTTAATATTAGTGTTAGACTAACCTTACAAAATGATTTGGAAATATTACTTCTTTTATTCTCTAAAGCAGAGATTACCAGATGTGCTATAAAAACACAATCTACTTTTAAATCGCCTGCAAAAGACTCACAAAACCAAGCTTAATTTTTTATTAGGCAAGGTCAAATACTTACATTGATTGAGTTTTCTGACATATTTGGGTTTACTTCTACCCTTTCATTTTAGGTTTTCTGATTGCCTTTTTAAATTCTTGTTTATTTTCTTTTACTTCCTTTCATCTATTGGACTAATATGATAATTACATTTTTTCCTCCCTTATGCTGTTTTATAAACTAGATTGTTTTCCTACCATTTTAGTTATTACTCTTAAATGTTTACCAAAATATTTAACCATAAATTTTACTGCCAACATTTAGCTATGTAATATTTCTATCTTTCTGGCAAACATTACTTTCCGCTTTTACTACCAAGGAACAATGCCCCCACTCCATCTTTTTTTTGTGTGTGTGTGAATAATATTTTAGTCATTTTTGTTTACAGCTGAAACTCTGGGAACTCAAAATTAACATCCTTGCCCGTGAGCTTGTTATAGACACCAGAAAACATTTCAACCTTGTGTTCCACATTGTTCTGCTGTGCTTTATTCAAACGAACCTTTATGAGTCGGCTGCCATCCAGCTTCATGTGGATTCTCTTGCCCACGATCTCACTTGGGAAAACCAAGTCCTCCAGGATGGCGTCATGCACGGCTGCCAGAGTGTGGCTCCTGGGACGTTTTTGCTTATTTTTTGTATGGCTTTTTCGAGTTGGCTTAGGCAGAATTCTCTGAACGATAAAGACAACATGCTTCTTGCTGAACTTCTCCAACTCACGCACTAGCCAGATCTGGATTTTCTGGAAGGATTTCAGATGAGGAACAGGAACAAAGATCATGATAGCTTTCTGACAACCAACATCTTCAATTTCCTTGGCGGCCGTGATGTTCAGCTCCTGCAGCTGGGCCTTGAGGTCCGAGTTCATCTCCAGCTCCGGGAGGGCCTGGGAGATGCCAGACTTGAATTCGTCTGGCTCCTCGCCATGGGCTTCATGATCTTCATGCTGGAACTGAACATGGCTGGGACCTTGACGACACGGCACCCCACTCCATCTTTTTATTGTGTTTAGAGCTTTTATTGTACTTTAAAAAATTCAAAATAGTTATTTTTATTTGTGTGTGTGTGTGTGTGCTGTTTCCTTTCTTCCTTCTGGGTTCATTTTTTCTTCTTGAGATAAATCATTTAATAGTTCCCTTTGTGAGGATCAGTAGTTGGTAAATACTCCAAGTTTTTGTGTGGTGAAATGACTCTTTTGTTTCTACAACTGAAAGGTTGTTCGGGCATAAGAGTGTAGATTGACAGTTATTTCCTGTCAGCCCTGAAGATATTATTATTATTTTTTGGCATTGATTGCAGCTGAGGAAAAGTCTGCTATCTGAGAGCTTTAAAAGTCTTATTTTCTTTGATGTTCTGCAGGTTCATTTTAATGTTGACATGTGGATTTATTTTTATATATTCAGTTCAAGACTTTGCACTTCCAGTCTGAGGACTTACGTCTTTTTCAATTTTACAAAACTACTATTTATTGTGGTTTCAGATCTTTCTTTCTCCTTCATTCTGTTTCTTCCTAAATTACTATTTCATAACTTCTCCTCTTTCTTCAAACCTTTAACACCTCCACTACCCTCATCATCCAAAAGGAAACCTTCACCTTCTTCCCCAAGTTAGCTTCTCTCGTGTTAACTTTCTTTTCTTTCTCTTAAATTCAATCTATTAACAATCCTATTGGCTCTAATTTAAAAATAAACCCAGAAAGCGACCACTTCTCACCTCTCTCACTATCACCACCCTATGCTAATCCACCATTGTCTTTCTGCTTCACCCTTGTTCCCCATAGTCTGTTCTTAGCACTTAAAATTTTAAATTGCATCTCCCCCCCCCTACTGTCCTCCTTGTCTTCTCCATTTTTCATTTTTCTCCATGGAACTTACACAATTAAAAAAATATATATATATACACACACACACACACACATGGTCCCTTCTTCTTCTTTTTCTTTTTCTTCTTCTTCTTCTCCTCCTTCTCCCTTCTCATTCTTATTCTTATTCTTTTCACTGTTTCTCTTTCTCACTAATATATAAGTTCTGGTGAGATAAGAATAAGGATGCTTAGAAGCATAAGGATTTTGATTTGTTTTGTTAACCCTGTATACTCAGCACCTAGAACAGTGTCACACATAGTAAGATTTCATTACATATTTGTTTAATAAATACATATATATTTAAAAAAATTTTTTGTTATTCATCTTTGGCTGCATTGGGTCTTTGTTGCTGCGCACAGGCTTTCTCTAGTTGTGGTGAGCGGGGGCTACTCTTCGTTGCAGTGCACGGGCTTCTCATTGTGGTGGTTTCTCTTGTTGCAGAGCATGGGCTCTAGGAACAAGGGCTTCAGTTGTTGCAGCATGCAGGCTCAGTAGTTGCAGCATGTAGGCTCAGTAGTTGTGGCGCACAGGCTTAGTTGCTCCACGGCCTGTGGGATCTTCCCAGACCAGGGATTGAACCCATGTCCCCTGCATTGGCAGGCGGATTCTTAACCACTGTGCCACAAGGGAAGTCCCCAATAAATACATAGATGTTTTCCACTTAGGTAAATGAGAGCCAAGAAATTCAAATAAATGATGAGAAATATATCTCAAATAATTAAGAACATGACATTATTTCAGAGAATCAGCAGTCCATCTTGGATCTTAGCATTCATGTACTTTTTAAAGGAAAGGCATCATGACAGCATTCTAAGTTAGGAGATGATGCGGCAGGCAGAAGAAAAAGAAATAGGAAACTTTGTAACCAACTGCTCAAGCGAAAGCTAAATAAACAAACAAATTAACCAACTGTCTTTCTGGGCTTATGATAGAGGTGCTGGAAATCACAGGAGACTTGCCTGGGACATGTGTTGTGTAACAAATCCTGACAAATACATGGATCATCAAAGAGATTTCTATTTTATATACTGAGAAGCTTTATGATCCAGGAAGTGGTCAGGCCATCTGGGATCTCCTGCTTACCCATCTGGAGCTCTGATTGAATATGTGAGAATAAAAGGAAAGCTCAATTTTAGTGAACATGAGCTGTTTGGAGTCAGCATGGGGGTGCATCAAAGGTGGTGGTGAAACAAAGGGATTACTTTTCCACCAAGCCCTTGTAAGGGAGGGCAGAGGGTGGTCAATGTTGGAATAAGAAGAAGGAATGACAAAGAAGGAAGCAATGACCTTCATTTCTCCCAGTTATGATGTTATAGGATGCTGTCACTGACCTAAAGAGCCAGGCATTTTCTTGGGATGGGGAATTACTGAGAAATACATGGAAGCATCATGTTGTCAGGAAAATAAATTATTTTAAACTATAGGAACCAGCAGGTTTTCTTCAGTGAATGCAGTAATAAATTGTGTTTATATAGCATGTTACACTTTTTCAAAGCATATACACCACCCCATTTAGTATTTCCAACCCTGTAAGGTAGGGAATACAGACTATTTGAAGCCAGGAAGTGAGCCATAATTCTTTAAGCATGCTCTCCTACCCTCCTGGCCCCACCGGGATCTAGTATAGTGCTGGATGTACAAATTGCTTTTAATCACTGTTATATTAATTCCCATTTTACAGTTGGGATTGAGGAAATTATGAAGTTGTTAGTTGCCAAACATCACATAGCTAGTTGTGGCATAGCTGGATCCAGGAGCAAGTCTACTACCTTTTAAATCTTGTGCACTCAATATTCCATCATGTGTCCTGCCAAGCGTGCCAACATCCAAAGACCACACAGATGCAGGAACAAGAAATACAAGTGTTCTTGGCAATTATCCTGTGCCAAGGGTCACTGATCTTCTTGATGAAGAGCTACTGTTGATTTACCGAATGTTTAGTAATCTACCAATGAAGGCACTATTAAGAATTGCTTAACGTAAACACTACTTGCCAGTTAGGGGAAGCTTGGCACAGACAATGTGTTGGCTAGAATGCCCAAGTCCATCCAATGCAGGAAAATTTATTAAAATCTCCAAGACTGGCCTAGCTTCAAGAAAGCATGCCAAAGAGGCTCTAGGAAAACAAAACAATGTTTCTTCCAGCCCTAGGTGACTTATTCAAAAAGCCTCACTTTTTTTTCTCTTAACTTCAGTGTCCTGCTCCAACACTGGCAGAGGTAATAGACCTCCTTGCTTCAGGCTCCCAGTGTGCTTCCCATAACTACATAGAAACCCATTCCTCACTGTGGGCATCCACCTGCTCATAGGAGGCTGTCCCTCGGTTCACTTCACCAGCAAGTATACGCAGTCTTCTCTTCCCATACAAGTGAACAATGTCTCTGCGAAATTATCCACTAATGGGAATGTCCTGGGGCCTACTCAACCCCACTGAGTAACTCAAAAATAGAGATCTCTATCTCCCTCATCCTCACATATACAATAACAGAGGTAATATCTTTCACTAACACTTTTCCTTTCTCAATTCCCTAACTTTCTCATTTTGTTAATGTGAATCAAGCCATCAACACTTCATCACTGGGATCTCCTCATACACAAAATCATTTTCTTTGAGTTCCAAATGATTCTGGGTCACCTTGGCTCCACTAAAACTGTAAATGGTTAAGGGTTATTGTCACTCATTCACCCCACATTTGCCTAACAAGATCTAGGGTTCTCTGTATCTCTCCACCCTTTCCTTTTGCTATCCTGTTCTGGAGGGACCCATTTCTCACCATGTGCCATTTAGGGGCCATGAGCAGCTAAAGGGCTTGGTGATGACTCTATCTCCCCATTAGGAGTAAAGAAGGGACTGACTGGGGGCTAATTCTCAAAAAAGTGAGAATTCTAGATTGACAAGTTGAGTCCCTTGCTTTATTTCAATGTCTAATTAATATTGAAATATCTTTTAATTGAGAAGGCAATGATTGATAGGAGATATATATTTAGAAATTTACAAAATATTTTTCTAGGTTTTTACTTTGCATCATAGTGAAGTTCTAGAATTAAAATATTGGGTTTTATTTTTTGAAATTTTATATATTTTGCAAAAGGAATGTAAAGTTGCCTCTAACAAAAGATGTATCAACTGCTTAATGAAGTAAATATAAAAAATAGATCCCAGGGCTTCCCCAGTGGCGCAGTGGTTAAGAATTCGTCTGCCAATGCAGGGGACACGGGTTTGATCCCTGGTCCGGGAAGATCCCACATGCCGCGGAGCAACTGGGCCTGTGTGCCACAACTACTGAGCCTGCACTCTAGAGCCCGTGAGCCACAACTACTGAGCATGCGTGCCACAGCTACTGAAGCCCACGCACCTAGAGCCCATAATCCACAACAAGAGAAGCCACCACAGTGAGAAGTCCATGCACTGCAACGAAGAGTAGCCCCAGCTCGCTGCAACTAGAGAAAGCCTGCGCACAGCAACGAAGACCCAATGCAGCCAAAAATAAATAAATTAATTAATTAATTAAAAAAAAAAAAGATCCTAGCACTGCTTTTCAAACCAGGGTAAACCAGTCAGAAGAAATAGCATATCCATAGAGGCAGGAAGTCAAAGTAATAGAAGCATGGCTGAGGTTTCTAGGGCATAAAGGAGGGACTGTTAACTGAACATTAACCAATAACTCAAAGATTAGATGTTGAAAAAGCCAACAGCAGACCAGGGCCTGGAGGATGCCAGAGGTCTATTTTTTGATAATGCCAGTTTCTTTGTAAAGAGGTTCCCTGGAATGTGAAAGGAGATGTGTAGATCAAACCAACACTGCTGCTGTGACTGAGCTACAGATTTGGCTCAGAGTTTCCTAGTTTTCAGTCAAAAGGGGCCATATGGTCAGTAATCTAGCTTTTCAAAGCAGAATGGAGGAAGCCTAATAGGTCCTTAGGATGATACATTTTTATTTTGGCAAAGAAAATATCTCTCTTTCCAGTTGTAAGATTAACAAGTTCTGGGACCTATTGTACAGTATGATGATTACAGCTAATAATACTACATTATATAGTTGAAAGTTGTTGAGAGTATATCTTAAGTGTTCTCACCACAAAAAAGAGATGATAATTATGTGATGAGATAGAGGTGTTAGCTAATGAGATGGTGGTAATCATCTTGCAATACAGAAGTATATTGAATCAACATGTTGTACACCTTAAATTTATACAATATTATATGCCAATATATTAATAAAATAAAATACAACTGGGGGAAAAAAGAAAAAGTATCTCCATTGTTGGCTTTTAAGAAGTAAGTTACCATATTATAATAGGGCCCATAAAAGAGCCACATGACAAGGAACTCTGAGAAGCTTCTCAGAGTTGAGAACAACCCTTACCCAACAGTCAGCAAGACAGGGACCTCGGCCCTACAACTGCAAATAGATAAATTCTGCCAACAACCTGAGAGCTTAGAAGCAGCTCTTTCCCCATTTGAGTCTCTGATTAGACCTTAGCTCTGGCTGACACCTGGATTACAGCCTGATGAGACCCTGAGGTGGAGAACACAGTTAAGCTGTGCCTGGATCTCTCACCTACAGAAACTGTGAAATAATACATGTGTGTGTTGATTTAAACTGCTAAATTTGTGGTAATTTGTTATAAAGCATAGAAAATGAATACAACTGAACATTAAAAGACATGGCCCCCTTTCCTTGAGCCAATCCTGTATGTACTTGACTCAGTTATTTTACCGTATCCAACATGAGAACTAGAGCTTTATAGGATGTTAGAACTCCAGGGAATAATCTTGTGACAACTACCCCTGTTAACATTGCTTTTCTACTGATCCATAAAATCTAAGTCTAAATATCCCTGGTTTGAGGACATTCTTCTGGAGTGGTTTTCAGTGCTTCCAGCACAAGCTTGAGTGTGTGTGTGTGTGCGTGCACGTGTGTGTGCATGTGTGTTGTGGTGGTAAAGCAACTTCTTTAATGGGGTCAGAACAGCTGGATGGGGAATTAGAAATCCAGGGGGGTGTAGAGCAGAATATCGAAGTCTAATTTTAGATCAGTGACCAGGAAAGGGTTCCATTACCAGGAGTCAAATGGGAGATACCAATGACTGAGTGGACAAATGTGAGAGGCAGAATTCATGGAGCTTTTGATGTGACAACCAACAGGAGCATCTGAGTGGACAGATTTGGAGATTTAGGTTCTAATGATGGTAGCCTGCGGTGAGTTCCTTGTTTAAAATTGATTTTCCCCTGAATATCTTTTTTTTTTTTTTTTTTTTTTTTTGCGGTACGCGGGCCTCTCACCGTTGTGGCCTCTCCCGTTGCGGAGCACAGGCTCCGGATGCGCAGGATCAGTGGCCATGGCTCACGGGCCCAGCCGCTCCGCGGCATGTGGGATCCTCCCGGACCAGGGCACGAACCCGCGTCCCCTGCATCGGCAGGCGGACTCTCAACCACTGCGCCACCAGGGAAGCCCCGCCCTGAATATCTTTTGAAAGCTCAAGGCTCACCATTATGGGAATCTCCTTCCCACAGATACTTCTCTGATAGAGACCCAAGAAAATGGTTTCCTCAATCCACAGATCATACCCAGAGAAAGCAAATTGCTTGCTTAAAGCCACATAGCATCATCTTAGGAAATAAATCTGGGGCTTCTGATTGCAAGCTAACTGTTTTCTTTGAGATCATTGAAAAATGGATATAATTGATTTAACAAAATGCACAAAGGATGCAAAATGGGAGGTGTTGAAAGTTCCAGTGAAGACAGAAAAGAAATACAAAAGCAGACTGAGATCAGGAATATAGGCAGGAAATAGCCAGATATGATTCAGATTGGAGAAAGAGAACCCAAAACATCTGGGGAACAATAATTTGAAACAGATACTCTCCTGGAGAAAGAAATCTGGAAAGCAGTAGCAGGGTGAGAGACCTGGGTAGCACTGTTAAGACAAATGGGGTCTCTAATGCTTGTGCAATGGTCAAACCTGGCTAATTGAATTTGGAAGCCATGGCTAGAGAGGTCAATGGATACAAAGGGAGGATGCAATTCTTAGAGTCTACGTGTCTGACACCACACTCTTCCAGTCCTTCCTGGCTGTGCACTCAGATCCCTCTGGCTAGAAGGGAAAGTCATAGATTCCCTGCTAATGAAGACAAGGGAAGGCTCTGAAAAATTGATCCTCTCAGCCCCCAGGGCAGCTGGAGCCCCTGGGCCAGTTCTTCAGTTTTTAACCAATCTCTCCTTTTACTCCAATCTGCATTCAAATATTATCATGGTCTCTGTGTGCCATAAATTAAAAAAGGTTAGGACCCATAGGCCTAGAAGACACTCTCACTCTCTGCTTGTTCTTCTTTCTAAATATTATTAATTAAAAATTTTATATCAAATATTGCACACATACAGAGAGGAGCACAAATAATAGATTTACAGCTTGATGAATTATATAAACTGAACACACCTGTTTAACCAGCACCCAGATTAAGCTGTTGAGCATCACCAGAACTCTAGAAGTGCCTTCCCCCCACCTGCTATGATAACCTTCTTCTGATCACTACTCACCCACTAAGAGCATATATCAGTTTTGCCTGATCTTGAACTTTATATATAGTTGGTAATTTTTACATCTGGCTTCTTTTGCTCAACATTATGTTTGTGAGTTGCAGGTATGTTGTTGCATGGTAATACATTTTCCTCTTCTCATTGTTGTATAGTATTCCATTGTATGAATATATTTATTCATTCTGTTGGTGATGAACATTGGGTTGTTTCAGTTTGGGTCTATCATGAAAATTTTTGTTCTTCTGGTAAGCATACATACAGATTTCTTTTAGTCTTAGCCAGCTTTTAAGAGTCTTTCAAGATAACCTGCTCTGAATTCCTTCATGTGCCTGAGGCCTCATGGGCTCAAAACACATTTAATTATTTCACCTCCCTTTCTTCCTTAAAAACAGATGAAAACAGCCAATCATGACTATTAACAATTATTCTCAGCTGAGGCCAAGATCTTTATATACTTGTTCAGAAGCATTATTACAAATGGAATATGTAATATTTACAAGCGTCCAATGAGAAGCCTTTGTTCAAGAATTGAGCCAGCTTTCTGTTTGATGGTGTTGCTGCAGAAGAAAGGGTACCTGTTCATTGAACCTACTACAGATGAGGCATAGATGGAATCACTGCCCCAGGGGAGACAATGAAAGAGGGTCAGAACCAAGGGTTGTTACCTGGATTGTCTTTTGGGAACCCCACAACCAACCTCAAAGAGGGTGACCAACCTCTTTGTTTACCCCAATATGCAATTCAAATATTATCATGGTCTGTGTACACCATAATATCAAAAAGAAATGTTTCTTTTTTAACACTTTAACAGAAACACTTGGTAATTCTCCCTTCTCTGATAAACACAGTAGAGCTTTATTACCTGTAGAGGCCAAGATTTGTATAACTCAAATCTCTTAAATATGCTTATTCCCAGGCACCAGGCCCCTACCTCTTGCCTTAGAAGAAATTCGTTTTCCAAGGAAGACTAAGGCTGATTTATTTCTTCATTGGGAGAGGAGAGAGAATGAAAACAAAATCAAGCTTAATCTCTGACAGGTCATCCTGTTCTTCTAGTGCCCGTGTTTCTGTCACAGCACACGTTTTCCTGAGGCAAACTGGATACAATATGATGCATCATTTAGGAAAGACATTTTGCATTAGACTAACTGCCCAAGGCACCATTGATATCAGGTACTAACACTGCAATGGTAAATAGAAAAAAACAAAAACAAAAACTCTTGTTTTGTTTGAATGGTTTTAGGATTTATCATTAAAAAATGTGTCTATCAATTAAGGTTTTTTCTCCCTTGTAAGTAAAAGAAATGGACTCAGGCTAACCTGAACTACAATCAACACAACAAAAGGATTTATTGGGAGGATATTGGGAACATCACAGGCTTGAAGTAATGGCTGAACAGTAAGACTTTAGGGCCAGGAATAAATGTGAGGAAATGGCATGCTTTCTCTCTAGGGTTAAAGGCCCACCTATTTCAGATTAGTGTTCATTTCTTGGGTCGTTCACTGTGGCTGAGGCAGCCTCAGGGTACCAGCATGGGTCACGGACCCTCTACCTCAGGGACAGAAGATAGTCACAGACAAAAGCAGTAGCCTAGCACTGCAAGGGTGATAGCTGAAGTCATCAGCCTACTGATGGAAATAGTACAAGAAAAAAGGAAAAGTGGTTTGATAAAGGTGATAACATGGGTAAGCAATATAAGAAGACCTGGGCTAATGACAGTACTGGAAGATACATGAAAAGGCTTGATTTATGCACATACCATAATCAAAGGGTAGATTTGCTTAGTGTAGGTTTGCTATAGCTACACATTTTTTTCTATTAAAAATTATTCCACTTCCTGCAGGAAAGTAACTTTGTTATTGTGTCTTCTCCTTCATCTCATTGAAAGAGTTTTTTAATAACATAGTTCTCAATAATATGAGGTTTCTTAGGAATGCAACTATTACATTATAGTTAAACACATACACACATATATGTTGGGTAGGACTTTCATATCCATATACATAAGTGAGATTGTACTGTAATTTTTCCATACTATACTATACTATACTATGCTAACTATACTGTATTATGGGAGTTCCCAGTGTTCTCATTCTCTCAATAGTTTGTTGAGTTACCCTTATGTGACAGGCTTTATGTGAATGTAGGTGCTGGGAATACAGGAGGTGCTCATGGAGGACACTGAGCCTGGTGGAGTTTAGAGTTTAGTAGGGAAGACAGATGGCAACACAGAATGTAATGAGTTTTTTGATAAGAGAAATACAGGGTGATATGGAAACAGAGCAATGTATATAATAATACCTACTTTATAGGGTTGTTATATCGGGGTAATGAATAAAGTACCTGATCCAAGGCAGAGCACATAGTAGGCACTCAAAAATATTATTAATAATGTTTCACAATTTTTTCTAATTTTTTAGTTGGATTACTAGTCTATACAAGTTTTTAAGTTCCTGAGCCAATTTTGGTAATATCTATTTCTTGCAAATATTGTCCACTTCATCATTATATTAGCATAAAATTATGTTGAGTATGATCTAATAATTTAAAAATCTTCATGTCTATGGTTACCCACACCCTTTTCTTCCTATTTTTTCTCTTTAGATTTAAGGAGAGGTGGTTTGTAAATTATGTTAACTTTTAAAAGTCTTTTTTATGCTTGAATGTATTTATTGATTTTTTTGACTTTTAAGTCAATTATTTATGTTATTCTCCTCAATACCTTCTACCAATTTTTCTTGCAAATTTTTTGTTTTCTATCTTAAATTTAATGCTTAGCTTATTACATTTTGTCCTTCTTAATACTTAAAACATTTAAGAATGAATTTTTATCTGATATAAACTTGGCTTCATCCTAAAGGTTATGATAGTTATTTAATTGCTTTATAAATCATTTGTAACTCCAGTTTTTATTTTTTCTTTTAATAAAGAGTTACTTAAAGGAGCATCTTAAAACTTTCAAAAGGCTGGCATTTATTTTGACATTTTTTTTTTTTTTTTGCGGTACTAGGGCCTCTCACTGTTGTGGCCTCTCCCGTTGCGGAGCACAGGCTCCGGACGCGCAGGCTCAGTGGCCATGGCTCACGGGCCCAGCTGCTCCATGGCATGTGGGATCCTCCCGGACCGGGGCACGAACCCGTGTCCCCTGCATCGGCAGGCGGACTCTCAACCACTGTGCCACCAGGGAAGCCCTATTTTGACTTTTAAAATGAAGGTTTTGCTTTTTTTTTTTTAACAGTATGGTCAATTTAATAAGAGATTGATAAAATTTCTGTTTTTCTTAAAAGCCTTTGTATCTTCTCTAGAAATTTTTATCTTTTATATAAACATTTATTTGTAAATATTTATAATATATGTATTTATGTACATTTTAGACACGTACACAACACACTCTGGTTTTTGTTAATATTTCATGGGAGCCAAAAAACGTGTTGTCTGTAGGCTGCAATGTTTGAGATGGATATCTGTAGATACATATTTAGTAGGTCACTCACATCAATTGTTATTTTTCAGCCCCTCCATGTCCCGTGTGAGAGGGTTCTTTTCATGGATCAGTTCTATTTTATTTCTGTCACTTTCTCCTACTGCAAACATTTTCCTTTTGTACATTTGGATATAATGAGTTTTGGCACATAAAATTTGTTGACTCATATCTTCATTATGAATTGAACCACTTATCAACATGATAAGTTGATATATATCACAAGTTATATTTGTGTCTCATGATTATTCTGGTGAATTTTCCTTTTTGTTGTACTAGTATTGTGACACCTATTTTTGGTGGGGAAAGGGGAAAGGGAATACATTTAATATCTTTTTATCTTTTTGACTTTATGTTTTAGTAAACTTTAATAAACTTTTCACTTTTAATAAACTATCATTGAGTTTTAAAAATTTACTTTGAAATTCTTTGTATTTTAATAGGGAGTTCAACCCATTTATTGATGTAGCTATTGTGATTTTACTTCTAATATCTATTTTAATTATTCTCTCTAGGCCTCTTTATTGTTTTCCCCCATGTAGACTATAATTTCCTTTTATTTTCTACAGTGCTTGGAAGGTTCATTTTCCAGTTTAATTCTATTTCTTTTTAAGTTAAAAAATTGTCCATTGACCAACATCTCTTCAATTATTAAAGTCAAAAATAAACATGAATCTTTAAAACCCTGTATTTTAGACAAAGAATTTAATATTCTTATATTTTTTTCATGCTTTCTTCCAGCTTCTTATTTCCCAATTTTTGAAAATATAATTTGGGGGTTAGCACTAAATTATTTTTATTCAATTATTGCTATAATTATTATTTTTTACATTTTATATCTAATATTTTAAGAACAATCTATGGACACATTTGCTTTTGCAACCATACTTACTACAATTCTTTAGATTGACATCCATGTGTAACTGGCTTCAATGTTCATTACGAGTTTCTTAGCTGTGCAATTAGCATGTATTATTTTACAATCATAAAAATAAGAGGGCTTTTTTTAAAGATTGAAAAGTTAAGTGTCCATACCAATCAGGATAGCAAATGCTTGTTAAAACTTTGTACATTGTTTTCTTACCTTGAGCACCAGCAGCTGTTTTTGAGGGAGGTCCTAGAATCAGATGTATGTCTAGAGGCCATAATACAATGATTTTTTTCTTCTTCTTAAAGCCAAAGTCAAGTTTCTCCTCAAAAAACCTAAAGTTCTGCCTGTTCCAGGACACATTCTAGAACTGAAGGATTTACATTGACTGTTTGGACTGAGGTAGAACAGAAGAGTCTGACAATGGCAGTGTGACTGCAATGACAATCTTATTTCAGATTTTTCTTCCCCTATCATTACTTATAAGCTCTGTCACTTGGCACTCTTCACATGCACGAGAACATTCTACATATGATCCTGTCCATTTTTTCTTCTTTGAATGCTGTTCAGCCAAATGTTTGTCTTTTGTCACTGCTTTTTATCACCCTACAGATTTTTTTTTTAAAGAGCCATTTGTTTACTGTCATAAATTACTTTTCCAGTTGCCAGCACTTGCTTTAAACTGTGTATGTGGTGTTAGTGTGGCCCTAACTATGGGAGGCCATCTGCCTCTCTGCCATCTTGCCAGGCACTGGGTCCGGGCGTATGGGTATGGGTGTTAAACCTGTCCCTCAAAGAAAACCACATTAGGTATTTTATCCTTTTTAATGCTGTGGTGGGCTTGTTCATCCTGTGTGAATGTAAACTTCAGAGCACTTGGTTCTTGGAATTCAGGAAGAAATAACACTTGCTAGAAATTCCTGACAACAAACTGTTCACAAGACCCCTCACATTAAGCTGTCTGCAGGTTTTAAAAAGCGTTTCAAGGTTCTAAGTACTTTCTTTCATTTGAGGTCCTGAGATATTCCTCTGAAAGGCCCTATGCAAAGGTCAAAGGAGGGGTGTTATTCTAGTTATTTCATAGTTCAGGCATGCTTAAGCCAAATGTACACTTTTGAAAGTCTTGCTAACTACTTACCAAGCACAATCTTGATGTGGTTTCTATTGATCCTTGTTCCACTGTGGGTTAGGTAAGAGAGAGTCATTTTTCTCTCTCGGATGCGTTGGACCTTGAGGGGGCTTGTGGTTGGAAAAATATCAAAGTCTGTGATTACTTCCTGCTTTGCCCAGTCTTGGGGGAGTGTGGTAGGCTCAGGGTGTTGGTGGGTGTAAAATGAGGGCTTGTGAAGGTGCTCTGCTCAGAGTGGGGATTCGGGTGCCGCCCTGGGGGGTGTAGGTGAGTGACAGGAGGGAGGCTGCTCTTCTCAAAGCTGCAGTGTCTGTTCAGAGCCGTAAAGGAAGCAGTTGGCAAATTCTGTGAAGAGAGGGCTCTTTTAGAACCATGTTTCAGATTTTAATAGAGAGGGCTTTCTTAGAATATTTTTACAGGGTATAGAGGCTACAGCAGTAAGGAAGGGGGAAAATCTTGTATGGCTGCTTGGCTAGGATTTCATGAAATGAGTGTTATCTGCACGAAGACTAAAAACAGGCTGATTCATTACAATAACTGTGTCCTTCAGATGCCAAATGAGTGGTTACTCATCGGGGTAAAACAGGCAGTTAAGCTGGTCTTGAGGCCCAGCACGCTGAGACTTGACATGTAGTGAATGCTTTGTTAAGCACTGACTTACATTATCTCATTTAATGCCCGTAACACGTATTAGTTCATTTTACAGAGGAGGATATGAGTGATAGGTAGATTAAATAACCAAGGTCACAGAGCTAGTTCATGGTTAAGCTGGGGTTTGCCCTTAGTCAGTATACCTTAATTACTCAACAGGACCTACATTGCTGATTGGCCAGCCCCATTTTCTCCCTCCCCATTTCTAGCAAACCAACTGAAGTAATCCGTGGAGCTTTGCTAGTATTCCTCCCATTTGAGGGGCCAACCCTTAAGTAAGAGTTGGTCCCAGGCCCAGGATGGGTGTTCCCATAACATTGCCATGAATCTCTTATGTTTCAGCTTCTGGGCAGTAGCCTGAGTAGGGGTCTATCTACTCGTTCTGGAAACAACCATAGCTGGGCTATTTTTTCCTTTATTTATGGTATGTGATCACTGCCAGCAAATTTCTCCGAGGAGTGCATTTAAATATGCCACATTTGTATTACTGTATATGTATTCTGGGTGAAACATTTATGATCAATCAAGTTTTTAGGTGCCCTATGGGGAAAGTGCTGATGGAAACATACATCTGAAGAAAACTTTTCTCTTAGCAGTAGTCATTTGAGGAAACAGGCTCCATTTATCTTGTGAGGGCTTATGTGAGATGAATACAGACCACCCAGAATCACAGCTCTGCGTATCACAAGAGGAAAGTGAAGTATCCAGACTTAGCTCTGGGCCTCTTCAAGTGTCTGTGCTGTGCTGTGTTAGTCCTTCTCCCCTTCCTCCAGCCCTCACTCTACCTTTCCAGCCTGGCAAGCCTGGCAACTTTCATGGCAAGCCTTCCACCCCTGCCAAATGACCCCCCCTTCCCACTGCTTGGAATGCTTTCCTTAGTATTCTGCTTCTCCAGTGGTTAACACCTACACTCCTGCATATTCATGGCACATTCTCAGAAACACCTATTCTGATCCCTTTTCCCTCCCCAATCTAAATTAGACCCTTGAAAATAGTATCTTCTTATATGATTTTTCTTTTCCGGTCCTGCTTACCGTTTGTAATTACATACCTCATTTGTATGACATTTGTTTAATGCCTGTCTCCTTCACTGAGGGGAAGACTTTAAGTTCACTGAGGGCACATGCTTCCATGAGTGTCTTGCACAAGTGTCTTGCCACATGGAAGGCGTTCTAAATATCTGTTGGAGAAATATGTTTCTCCTGGGCTCTACAGAAACACATGTATATAGTTTGCTTATTATATTCTGCCATTTAAAGACTCTCTCTTCCATTGGACTGTAAGCTCTCTGATATAAATATTTGCAATCCCCAATGCCTACCATAGTGGCTGACACATGTAAGTGCTCAATAAAAGTAAGTGAAGTTGACTGGGTCTTGCATGACTTATACCTAAGCTTTAACATCATGGAGAGGAAGTATTTCAGTTCAGTGTAATTCTTATTAAGCACCCATTAAGTGTCAGACTCTATGTATGGTATTGAGGATATAAGAATGTGTGTAAAAGCTTTTGCACAGCAAAGGAAACTACAAAGACGATGAAAAGACAACCCTCAGAATGGGAGAAAATATTTGCAAATGAAGTGACTAACAAAGGACTAGTCTCCAAAATATACACACACCTCATGCAGCTCAATATCAAAGAAACAAACAACCCAGTCAAAAAATGGGCAGAAGACCTAATAGACATTTCTCCAAAGAAGACATACAGATGGCCAAGAGGCACATGAAAAGCTGCTCAACATCACTAATTATTAGAGAAATGCAAATCAAAACTACAATGAGATATCATCTCACACCAGTCAAAAATGGCTGTCATCAAAAAAATCCACAAATAATAAATGCTGGAGAGGGTGTGGAGAGAAGGGAACTCTCCTACACTGTTGGTGGGAATGAAAATTGGTACAGCCACTATGGAGAACAGTATGGAGGTTCCTTAAAAAACTAAAAATAGAGCTACCATGTGACCCTGCAATCCCACTCCTGGGCATATATCTGGAGAAAAACATGGTCCGAAAAGACACATGCACCCCAATGTTCATTGCAGCACTGTTTACAATAGCCAGGACATGGAAGCAACCTAAGTGTCCATCAACAGATGAATGGATAAAGAAGATGTGGTTCATATATACAATGGAATATTACTCGGCCATAAAAAAGAATGAAATAATGCCATTTGCAGCAACATGGATGGACCTACAGATTATCAAACTGAGTGAATTAAGTCAGAGAAAGAGGAATATCATATGATATCCCTTATAGGCGGAATCTAAAAAGAAACGATACAAATGAACTCATTTACAAAACAGAAACAGACCACAGACTTAGAGAACGAACTTATGGTTACCAGGGGGGAAGGGATAGTTAGGGAGTTTGGGATTGACATGTACACACTGCTATATTTAAGATGGATAACCAACAAGGACCTACTGTATAGCACAGAGAACTCTGCTCAATGTTATGTGGCAACCTGGATGGGAGGGGTGTTTGGGGGAGAATGGATACATGTATATGTATGGCTGAGTCGCTTTTCTGTGCACCTGAAACTATCACAACACTGTTAACCGGCTATACCTCAATATATATATATATTTTTTTTTTTTTTAAAAAGAGAGAGAGAGAGAGAGAGAGAGAGCTGAACAACAACAGCAAAAAAGAGTATGATTAGTAGCAGTTTGATTGCAGAAACATGAAGCATCAGGCAGGGAGTGGTGGAAGTGAGGTTAGAGGGGAAGCCATGGAGGATCTCAGAGGGCATATGAAAGAATGTGTGATCTTTCCTTTATGTTTTGCTCCACAACCTGGGCATTGTGACTGCTGGAGTTTTACTTGGCTAGTGAGACCAAGGACAGCATTACAGAATGCAGGAAAATTTCAAACACTGAAGTTGAATAACTTATTCATCCATTCCTGTAGTGAATATTTACTTAGTATCTACTAAGTACCAGGCACTAAGGATAGTTACAGACTCAAACAGGATATAGTGTTCAGCCTTCAGGAGTTCAGCATAGTGAGGGAGACAGAGTAAAATACAATGAAATAAGTCCGCAGTTTTCAAATATTTTGGCTTTAGGACTCCTTCATTCTCCTGAATATTACTGAATATCCCGCAAAACTTTTGTTTATGAAGGCTATATATATTATTATTAGAAATTAAAACAAATTTGTAAAAGATGAATTAAATGAATCTCTTAAAGAAAGTATATGTTAACATAAATATTTTCATGAAAGTAACTTTATCTTATCGCTATTTTTCCTTCACAAAAAATTTAGTGAAAAGAGTGCCATCATTTTATACTTTTGCAAGTCTCTGTGCTGGCTTAACAGATTTTAGATTCTCTTACCTGTTTTTTGCATTCAGTCCGTTGCAATAATGTTGTTTGGTTGAAGTACATGAAGAAAACCAAGCCTCACACAGTTGTGTAGGTGGAAAAGGGGGGGAGTATTTCAATAGCCTTTTCAGATAATTGTGGAAATTCTTCGACACTACACCAAAACTTGCCAAGTGGTAGTTTCCTAAAAGTTAGATGAAATGTGGACTCTGAAACTAATCCATAACTTTTTTTTATCCTGTCACATAAAAGTTTATTGGCCCACTTTGTACTTTGTATGGATCTTTCAGCCAGGCATGATTTTGTAACATCGGGTGTTAGTTATTTGGAAAATGTTGGTTTACTGAGTGAACCACAGATGTGTTTTCTTGTAAAACATCAAATCATAATATAAACAAAAAATATATAATAACATAATAAAACATCACAAACATAAGAACTTACAAAATTCATAAATATCACTGTTGACTTCATCAGAAGAATATATAAGCACCGGAAAGCTATAAAGCTCATGGTGACAAGTTTACCAAAATTCGAAGTTTTGTTTGAAAGTTCAGCTTTCATCACTGGCAATGAATAATATCAGCTGTTTTCTTTAAAGTTATAGGTTTACTTAATTCATTTTCTAGAAAACATCGGCCAAATACCCAACGAGAAACAGCCATAGTTTTTACATCATTCTTTCAAGTAAAAATGGCTTTCCATGAAAAAAGTAATTCAGCTTGCAACTCAAGCACATAAGTGCTTTTCTTCAATACATTTGTAGAAGTAAATCATCTTATCTCAATATGCAGCAGTACTTTGTGTGTGCTTCCCGTTTTGTCACAGAATTTTAAAATGTGTACTGGAGGGTCAAGTTTAATAGGAGTAATACTTTTTATTGCTTCATCAGGCATAGTCTTAAGTGAAACAAGCATTTGTTTTCACTTTAAATGTGTGGTGGTAAAGAATACAGCAATTACTGGTACAGTTTGGTGCCACTGCCATGATCTGTGCCAAGATGCCAGCAGGTTTATCCACCATTATTTTTGCAACATCAACATGAGGTCAACGTGGTTGTTCCAGAATTAATCAATAGATTTTTAAAAAGGTGTGGAACGCTATTTCAACACCACTTGTGTTTGTTATCAGACATTCAAATAAAAGACTATCTTCTTTAATAATTAGAGAAATACAAGCAAAATTGCTATGTTTGTAGATTCTTCCATTTATGAGGTAGAAGTACAATTCTGAAGAAGAGAGGGCAACTCAGTCTTCATGTTTCCAGTGAAATCTTTAAATCAACAAGTTACTGTATTGTTGGAACATGACAGTGCTTGAATTCTTTTTACTGACTTTTTCATACTGACAGCAGGTATTCTGCAATTCAACTGTAGAAGGCTTTATTGTCTCAGCTACTGTATATGCTTCTCCAGCCAATGCAGTTTAATGATTTACCCTGTAAGATGCCTCTGGGGCATCTTCATTTCTAGTTCAAAGAATGTAAGCAATAATTTTTGGCTTTTAAGACCTCACTACATCTATACTTAAAATATATTTAAGTCCTTTGTCTTCAAACTCTGAATCTGCTTCCTAGTATATTTTTGTTGAATTTTTTTTTTGTATATTGAGTTTAATTCAGCCAAGGAAGGTAAATTAGTAATGTGAATCTGTTTATGAACACACTTTTTTGTTACTAGGAAAAGAGTTTCTGTCCATAAATACGTGTTGAAAAAATATTCAAATAATGTTGATTTGAAAGGGCTCCACATTAGGGGTCTGCTAATGTGTACATACTACAGGTCATCCCAAAAAACATGAATGATGAAGTGTCACTGCCCCGGAGTTTGGGTTGAGATGGTTTTTTTTTTCCAGTTAGTGATAATGTGTTTGCCCGTTTTACCCTGCTACTCACTGGGCCCCAAGGTCCAGGATTGCCAGTGTCCATTCAGAGTGTGAGGGGCCGCTTCTGGCTCCAGAACAGAGTGAAGTTGGCTGTCCCATATGCTGATGATCTCTCCCTACTTGAGTGACCCTGTCAGTGACCTACAATACGGCATGCACTTAACGCCCAGTATGATGCTGTCAGCCTAAAGATGAGGTTTTAATTGTAGCAGGAGGGATGGTTCTCACTGGAGGGGATTCAGAAGCCATCTAGACCACAGATACATGGAATTGTAGAGATCTTAAGTGACTTGCCTGAGTTCACCTGCTAATCAACGGTAGGGCTGAGCCAACAAGCTAATGCTTCGATAGACAGCTGAATTAGAAGCAAATTTACATGCAACTTTAGGGACAACTCCCTGCCATGAGAAGGAACTACATTATCTAGCTTAATTGTCACAACAACAAAAGAATCACAACATGCACTAAGGTAATGGGGGCTCCACACTGAAAGGGGTAGGAGTAAATCCTATCGCCAAGCCCTAGAGAGATCTCCACTCTTGCCCCCATCACAGCTGGACTTGATGGTGCTGTGAAAGGAAAACTGACAGGCTAACCCAGTCTTTTTGTTTCTTTGTTTCTCCCTTTAGGTCAGTGGTTCTCCAGCCTTAGTGTGGATAAGAATTATTATTCAGGGATATGTGTAATTATAATGGGAGATTTGAGGATATTCAAGCCAATTTTGCTAATAAGCAATATCTGCCAATCTTGAAACCTAAGTCTGGGTAAATGGAAATCCACTTCACTCTAGCGCATTAGAGATTCAGTATTTAACACATTTGAGTTGTTTTCCAAATTAAAATTTTGAGGATAAATTTCAAAAAGTGAAATTGGAAGAAGTGTTTTGGGGAAACCCTAAAAACGACTGCTTTCTATGTTAGTACCTGGTCTCAATGCCAGTTACCAAGGGATTCTATTATATTACATACATTTCTACCCTTCCCTCCCCTTTCTTTTTCTGTAATCCAGCAATACATCCCACTTGCCTTTCCCCCCTCTTTTTCTCTGCCCCAGAACACTCTTTTTTGGAACATTCAAGTCCCAGAGGAGAACTGTGAACTCTGAACTCCCCCCAAATCCAAGCCAAATTTTCCAGTGTCTTATTCTGCGTTTTTATACATAGACAACTCCTCCCCAGCCCCCCTCTGCCCCCAACTCACAACTCTCCCCTCTGGCCCCATTATCACTATGTTTTCCCACCTGGCAAACAGCCTCACTGAATTCTGGGTGGTAGGCACTGACCAGACTTCAATACAAATGCTCCTGTGGAAAATGGCACCAACTTAGGTGAAGAACAAAGACGCTCCGGCTTCAAAGCGGAAACTCCAGTTTCTGCACAGAAGGGGTTTCACACAACCCCGGTTAACAATAACAACCACCTCAGGGGAAGAAAAGACCCGGACTACAAAGAAATGCCAAGCAAGCAGCCATCAGCCCTCCCTTTCTTCTTCTGGCATGTTTAGCACAAAACCTGATCAGGAGAGCAGTTCTTTGATAATCGGGTGGACCATGACTGCTGCTAGTAGCACTTCTTCTGCCTCATATATCCCAGCAATTCATAAAGAGCTGAGTGTCCCGTGCTCACCCAGGCTCAGAGATGTGCAATGCACACACATACACACACACATGTGCACACACACACCATGGAATGGAATTGGTTTGCTAGCAAAGGATTCTGGCAACTTCCCAAAGATTACAGGTCAAGTCATGTTTTTCCTTTCCTTTCCTTTTCTTTCTTTTTTTTTTTTTGTGATTCTCTCTTTTTCTCCCCATTCTAGTTAACCACTGAAGTGTGGCCCTACAACACTGGCAAACGCATATTTGCTGCAATTGCCCAGTTTTTGAGGAAAAGAAGTTGAGAATAGTGGGAAAGTAGAGGCTGATGACATAGGGAGAGAGGAAAAAATGAAGTTTTAAAATAACAAAAATATTTTAACTGTTACATTTCCCCCTCCCTGTAAACCCAAAGAAGAGAATGAAAAGGACAGTTTTCAGCTTGGTCAAGCCCTAACTCAAAAGAAAAGGGGGGAATCAGTCCTTTGTGGAACGTGGCAGGCAATAAATAAGTAAATACATCAGACAAAATATTCTCAAGTTTCCATTCTTTTTCTGTTATGATACTTCTCCCAGCTTCTAACATTATCGCTCTCTTTGCACCCCTCAATCCCTCACTTTCCTTTTCCCTCCTCACCCTAAACTGTCAGGCCGTTTCTGTCCCCTCCACCCGCCCGCGTGGTCTCTGTTATCAGCGAGGTGGACAAGAGCCAGGCTTAGCCGTGGTTCTTTGCCATGTCACTAGCTATACCAGTTGTTGTTGAAAATCTGGCACTGAGAGATGAAGCCATCTGTGGTGAAGTTTAAACCTATTTACCTCTCTGGCAAGCTGGTCGAAGCCTCTCTTTCTCTGTATTCACTGAGGCTGAAGATGACAAATGCAGTGGGATTAAAGCCATGGGATGAAGTTTGGGCAAAACAAAACCCTTCCCCAAAGACAGCTCCTGAGAGCTGTTAGCTGTAAGGATAAGCAAATCCTCTGTGTCTGGCGTGTGTGGCCAAGGGGTACCCCAGCCCTGGGTTCCATTCTCTGTGCACTTGAAGGAACAAGACAACTGGCTGAGTTACAGGCTGGACTTAGGGTCTTGGGAGATGCCAGTTCTTTGTTGAATGATCTTGGAATGATCCCGGGCTGTATTTTGTGGTTTGCAGGGCCAACACCCTGTTTCAGAGAACTGTTCTCGTATAGTTAATGAGCTACACATGAAAACCTTCTGCCTTTAAAACGGGACTCCACAGCCTGACCAATTACCTGAACCCCATGACACTCGAGTCCAAAAGACTTTGGTTGTTTCCCAAAGTCCAATCAACCCATAAAGCTACCAGCGAAACAATTCAGACAGTCATGAAGTAAGCTCTGAAGTCAATGCCAAAAGCTGTGGACAATGGCAGGATCCCTGGGCAGAGGCCAATTTACCATGAAGCTAATAAAGCTTAAGCTTCTGTGCCCCTTTTGAGGCCCTGAGAGGGATCCTAGCAATGTGTTCACATGTTTCTTGCAAAAATAAGGTATTTTAAGCTCAATGAGTTGACTGCTGTCTCTGTTTCAACTTTTATGTTTCCCGTTTCATGGAGTTGGAGCGATCCAAAGCAGTTGAGGTGGAGATTCATTTAGTTTGGGCTTAGTGAGATAGATTTATGGGGATCAAAGTCACTTCCATGTATGGTTACTTTATTGCTGTCCACCTTGGTATAGGAATGGCTTCCAGGAACATGCCTTCAGCTTGCCTGGTAATGTGACACAAAGAGGCAGGGCCAGAGGTAACTCTCCATATGAAAATGTCCCATGGTGCTTGGCACTGAAAATACGTGGTTAATGGAGGAGGAGAAACTAGGTTTGAAATGTGTGGAATTAGAGGCTAGTCTGTAAAATGGGGCTAAAATATATTGTCAGCTTATTATGAAGATTAAACAAAATTAGGTGTGTGGAGGTATTAACCAGAGTCTAGTATAAATGGCAGGTAAATAAAGGTACTTTTCTTTCTTACTTGAAGCATCTCAGTATCATCCCTATGAAAACTAGATATCAGAATGCTTGGCAGATTGTGATAGCTCTTGAAACATATTATTATTTTTTTTAATGTCTGATGTTACTTTTTGCCCCCTTTTTTGCCCATTTATTCTCAAAGTGAATTGTTGGAGAAAATATTGAGGATACTGGTTATTTAGATTCCAGATAATTAGAAGTGCTCTCACACTAAATGACTGAAAATTTAAAACACCCTCAAGATGCTTCATAGTGACATTAATAATAAGAATCAAGACCTCTCAAATGCCACTGGGAAGAAGCAAAGTCCATCTGATATTACCAAGCAGCTCTCCGCTTTATTGACTGCTAGATTCTCTGAGGTCAGGAGGAACATTTTGGGGCTTAATAACATGGCGGCTGTTCCATGACATAGGTGCTCCACAGTGACTATTACGTCTCTCTGTTTTTTCTATTGGTCCATGGTACATGGCCTCTATCCAGCCTGAGTTTTAAAGATGAAGTTGTAATGGACCACTTACTCTCCACTTGGTATCATTTCTAAAGTAACGGCTGAAATCATCCCTAACTGGAGAGAGAGAAAATAAAATGACACCTGAAACATTCTTGTCAGTTAAAAAGCAATTGGTTGGCTAGAAATGAGCTTTTCTCTGCAGAAAAAAAAGGCCTTGTGTCCCTGTCCCCTGCCTAGGCTACCTTCTGTCTCACTCCTTTCTGCTTTCTTTTCCCTGCATCATCCAAAAGAAAAGAGGTGCCTCATTGAACTGCAAGCAAGTTTCCCCACATTGGAGAACCGGCTCCCCATCCCTTTTAGCCCCGGCATCACCTTGGTGAAACTTCAAGAATGTGCCCATACACAAAAGAGAATTTGCTCCTCCCTCTGGGAAACGGCTCCCTCAGGGCCCCATCAGGTTTGTCGGAGCCAGCTGAAAGTTCAGCAATCTTAACTGTGCTTCAGGAGGTCAAATACAGCTAAGGTCCCGGCTTCTAGGTGTTAGCACCTCGGGGTGGAGTGCGAGAGAGAGGGAGATGCAAGGGGACCCCAACGTGTTCCCCAAAGTGCATCTTTCCCGCACCCAGCCATGAGTGTATGAAATAATTCCTCCTTTGTCCGACAGCAGGCTTGCAAAGCTATCAGGATGAGTCTGCTGGACCTGTCTGGGAAGCTTGTTAAACTGCACAGAGTAAGTCAGCGAGAGGGAGGGGTGGGCAAAAGATTAAAGGGCGAATACAATCTGTGTGAGGCAGTGGCCCTGACTCTAAAGAAGCAGATGATCTAAGGAAAGGAAGAGCTTCCCTTTAAAACCAGAGACTGCATGCAATGCAAATGACCCCGCGTGCAGCTGCCTCTGGCAGGCAGCCACACGTCTCCTAGAGAATAAAGTCAGAGCAACAATTCCCTCCTGAACCCTGAAGCTTAGTGACTTCAAACAAGAAAAAAGAAAAGTGACATTTTTTTTTTCCCTTTCCCCAGTGAACTCATCCATTCCCCGAATTGTGCTGATGACCTCATCATCTGCAGCTGTGTGCTCCAAGCTTTTCCCCCACCTCAGCTTCCAGGGATCACATCTGGTGCAGAGCCTTGGTACCTGGGACTGACATATCTGGAGGGAACTGTCTTTGAAAGTGGAGCATTTTGGAACCCCTTTCACTCTTGTTGATGCAGCCGAGAGGCAGGAAAGTCCTCAGCAAACTTGTGCCTTGGGAGATGCCCCTCTGGTCTTCATATAGTGAGAATTTATAGGGAAGGACAGGGAGGTCACAGTTACTGTTTCTGGTACCTTTTCATTTTTCACCTTTTACGTTCATGGGCAAGTGCAGACCTGACCTTAGAAATGATATTGAATCATCTGAATCAATTCTGCCTGTGTTCGTTCTAGAGTCTGGCAAGACCCTGATTGACAAAGTTTATTTAGGTGTTAACTGACATGGATAATGATCCCAATCAATGGAATTAAACTGACTTTAGAAGAGTTCACAGTATATATGGCCCCAAAGGATCTGTATCTTGGGGAAAACATATAAACTTAAGAAGGGGCCCTTCCCCTATTGTGAGAGTATAAATTGATGCAACTAACCCTTAGGAAAGCAATTTGGCACTCCTCTCTATACCAAGGACCTTAAAAAAATGCTCATACGCTTTAATCCAGAAGTTCCACTTCTGGGAATCTCTCATACAGATATTACAAAAAAGCACTGAACCATAGTAAAAGATCTTCACTCCAGCAGTATATATTATAGTAAAAACAAAAACAAAAGACCCCCCCCCCAAACACAAAGAATCTAATTAAATGTCCAATTTTAGAAGAATGGCTATGGTACATCCATACCACGGAATAATATGCAGTTATCAAAAATGATGGAATAATGTTCACGTTGCAATGTCTTTGACATGCAAGGCTGGAAAACAGCAGAATACAAAACATGATTTCAACTTTATACAAGAAATATATGTATGGATGAAAGACTTAAAAGAATCTACACATAAATTCCACCAGAGTTATTTTTAGGAGGGATCATATTACTGACATTTATTTTTTAGGTATTTCTGTGCTTTTAACTTTTCTACAGCGAGTATGCCTTACTTTTATAATTAGGAAAGAGAAGTTATTTAAAAGAGGGGGAGAATCGAATCTTTGGCAGCTCAATGCCCTTGGAAAGATGTAATGAATTATTAGCCTAAGTGTTGTAAGCTAAAACGGCACAGGTATTAGGTAGGTAAAATACATGAGTGGACCAGGCCTAGTACAAGAAAATGGCAAACTATGGAGGAGACTGTCTTCAGTTTCAGCTAATTGTTATCATGTGGAGATACAGGTAGCTCAGAGTTGCTGAATCTGATTTTCCTAAAGAAGTTCTAAAGCAATACTTAAAGTGAAATCTATTAATTTTTAAATGAAGGCAATAAACTCACATTAAAAAAATTAACTACATGTGTTGGGCAAACAAAAAACCCAGCTACTGGACATCATTTTGAAACTTACTCATAGACAATGCAAGTGTAGTCCTGTGGAGCCATCCACCAGCCTGGGGGGCTTCCAGGCATGTCACTTCTCTTCATTACTATTAATAATACTGCAATGAAGAGTCTTCTGTGTCTGTGTTTTCATATCTAGGCAACTATCTCCTTAAGGTGAACTTTAAGAAGGTGGGTTTTAGATTCAAAGGGTATGGACATAGTTTTATCTTTTGATGCATGATGTCAAATAGTTTTCCAGCAAGTTCAAACAAATTATATTCCCATTAACTGTTCATAAGAGTCTCCTTTTCTCACATTCTCACCAGCACACAGTTTGGTCAAGCTTTTTCATATCATTGATCTTAGAGATGATGTTTATATCAAATTATATTTACCTGCATTTGTTTAATTAATGGTACTAAACAGGCATCATATGTTTATTGACCTTTGGTGTTTTTTATTTTATAAATAGCCTGTTCATATTTTTTTCCCATTGAAAAATTGTCTTAGCTTTTTCTTATGGTCTAATGACTTTTTTGTATACTAGGGATATTAACCATCTCTCATATGAATTACATTTTAAAAAACTGGTCATTTGCCTCTTAACCTTGTATAATAGGATAAAATTTTTATCATTTTAACACCTGCCATGACAGTATTTTAAGGAATTAATTTTGCTTAAGAGAATACCTTAAGAAATCATTTAGATTATAAATGTAATTGTGCAGTTATATGAAAACAATGAAACACAGAGACAGACAAACACAGTGAAGTGCAAGCAAATGTTTAAAAACAGACAATAAAAAAGAGAGAAAGTGGGAGGTTTTTGCAACCCAATATATATATATTCCTAGAAAATTGCATGCTTTTTTATATCTATATCTATATCTGTATCTATATCTATACACACAGACAATAATGCTCATTGAAGCCTTGTTTATAATTTCATCAAACTGGAAAGAACTAAAATAGCATTAACATAGAATAGATAAATAAATTGTGGTACGGAAAACTATACAGCTGTGAACACAGATGCATTAAAGCTACATGCTCCAGGGCTTCCCTGGTGGCGCAGTGGTTGAGAGTCTGCCTGCCGATGCAGGGGACGCGGGTTCGTGCCCCGGTCCGGGAGGATCCTGCATGCTGCGGAGCGGCTGGGCCCGTGAGCAATGGCTGCTGAGCCTGCGCGTCCATAGCCTGTGCTCCACAGCGGGAGAGGCCACAGCAGTGAGAGGCCCACGTACCGCAAAGAAAAAAAAAAAAAAAAAAGCTACATGCTCCAGCATGGATAAATCTTACCAACATGTGCTGGGTAAGAAAAGCGAGACACAAAGAACATAGCCAGGGTTATTCCTTGTATACAAAGATCAAAAAGGGATTAAATTATATGGTTTAGGGATGTATGCTCAGGTAGTAAATCTATAAAGAAAAACAAGCACATGATTACTATTTAAAAAATTAAGAACATGATTAATAATTAGAATGCTTGTTGTTTCTAGGAGATGGAGTGGTGGTTGTGCCGTGTGTGTGTGTGTGTGTAGGTATGTGTGTGTGGTTTTCTTTTGACAAGGGTCCTAGGGTGTCAACGATGATGTCTTTTTCTTTAATTTTTGAATTTAATTTATTTTTTTATACAGCAGGTTCCTATTAGTCATCCATTTTATACACATCAGTGTATACATGTCAATCCCAATCGCCCAATTCATCACACCCCTCCCCCGCCACGGCTTTCCCCCCTTGGTGTCCATATGTTTGTTCTCTACATCTGTGTCTCAACTTCTGCCGTGCAAACCAGTTCATCTGTACCATTTTTCTACGTCCACATATATGCGTTAACATACGATATTTGTTTTTCTCTTTCTGACTTACTTCACTCTATATGACAGTCTCTAGATCCATCCACGTCTCAACAAATGACCCAATTTTGTTCCTTTTTATGGCTGAGTAATATTCCATTGTATATATGTACCACATCTTCCTTATCCATTCATCTGTCGATGGGCATTTAGGTTGCTTCCATGACCTGGCTATTGTAAATAGTGCTGCAATGAACATCGGGGTGCATGTGTCTTTTTGAGTTATGGTTTTCTCTGGGTATATGCCCAGTAGTGGGATTCCTGGATCATACGCTAATTCTATTTTTAGTTTTTTTAAGGAACCTCCATATTGTTCTCCATAGTGGCTGTATCAATTTACATTCCCACTAACAGTGCAAGAGGGTTCCCTTTTCTCCACACCCTCTCCAGCATTTGTTGTTTGTAGATTTTCTGATCATGCCCATTCTCACTGGCATGAGGTGATACCTCATTGTAGTTTTGATTTGCATTTCTCTAATAATTAGTGATGTTGTGCAGCTTTTCATGTGCTTCTTGGTCATCTGTATGTCTTCTTTGGAGAAATGTCTATTTAGGTCTTCTGCCCATTTTTGGACTGATTGGGTTGTTTGTTTTCTAATACTGAGCTGCATGACCTAGGTGTTTGCTATTTAACTATTAAGCATTTTTCTAATACATTTTACATTTAACAATAAAATGGAAATTTCAGAAGTTAGAAAAAGCAGAGAAGTGAGGATACAGGAGAGGAAAAGAAATACTGTGAGAGAAGGGGCTAGATAACATAGCAGGGAGACTGAAGCCTACAGAAAAATACTGTTAATTATATATTCCAAGCAGTGGAGTGTACGAAGGAGATTTTAGGACAAAACTATCCAATATTCAATTTGCTATTGTTAGTATATATTTCCTCACTCTAGACATTCATTACATTTTGTTAAATACGTAGTCTGAAATTTCGAGGAAATCAAAGAAAAGTAACCAAGTTGGCATGAAAAAGAGAGGGAGACATATGTAGATTTAGATCAAGGATTCTTCAAGAAAGGTGAGTAGTGGCCATGAGAGTGTGAGCCTACGGCATGTATAGAAGTATTGGGGAGGAAGTGGAGGGTCTCATAGAATCAGGTGCTGGGGTTTAAGCCAAAGAGATTTAAGTCTCCAGAGAGTGCTGCCTTATCTGAAGCCCATAGATATTGGTTTATAACAGGATTTTCTCTTTTTCCTCCTTCTTTATTCCACACAGAAACTAAAGACTTACAGATAATAAAGTTTATTAGTCTTTACTTTTTTAAAAGATTAACTTATTTATCTATTTTTGGCTGCGTTGGGTCTTCGTTGCTGTGCACAGGCCTTCTGTAGTTGCAGGGAGCGGGAGCCACTCTTTGCTGCAGTACATGGGCTTTCCATTGCGGTGGCCTCTCTTGCTGTGGAGTGCGGGCTCTAGGTGTGCGGGCCTCAGTAGTTGTGGCACGAGGGCTCAGCAGTTGTGGCTCGCAGGCTCAGTAGTTGTGGCGCATGGGCTTAGTTGCTCCAGGGCACGTGGGATCTTCCTGGACCAGGGCTTGAACCCATGTCCCCTGCATTGGCAGGCAGATTCTTAACCACTGTACCACCAGAAGTCCCTATTAGTCATTACTTTTTGACTTTTAGATTTCCTAATATGCTTGAAAGATATTTCCTCATTTTTAAACATTTAAACTCCTTGATTTGCCTAGAATTCTATCAATACTTAGGGTAAAAATCGAGGGAGAGCTCAAGTTTGTTTTCCCAGAGAGCGAGCTCAATCTTTTTCTCTGATAATTTAAAATGCCTCATTTAATCACATATTAAATTTCATATTTACATACTCTCCATTCTGTTGGTTCTCTTCCTGTGTTATTCCTGTTTTTTGATTACTGTAGTTTTAGGATAAATTTTAAAATCTGATAGGGAAAGTTTTCTTGCCAGTATTTTCTTGGCACTTCCTCTTTGATGATTCTGTCAAATACATCTTAAAATCATTCTGCCAGGTTCTAAAGCAAAATAAAACAAAAACAAAACAAAACCCCATTGGGACTTTGAGAGAGAAGTCATTGAATTCACAGATTACTTTCAGTAGCAATACAGCATATTCTTATTCAAGAACCTTCTGTTTCCAATTATTCAATTATTTTTGTATGTTTCTCCATTGTGTTTTCTATTTTTCTTTATTAACATCCTAAATATTTCTCATCTCTAAACAAACTCTCTTGTTTATCAGTTTCAGCATCCAGTATTAATTTTAGAACCTCGTTTGATAGATATTTATTTTTACATTAAAGGAATAGCTCTATTTCATTAGGGATATCAGTAAGGTTTTAAAAAATACATTATATTTCCTTCTATTTAATGGGAGATCTTCCTAGATTCTGGCACTGAGTTGACAGTCTTTGTTTTGGGTAGTTTGAGTTTTCAAGTTTCCTTGTTTTTCTGTCTCCATAGATATTTTAATGGGAAACTGGGGAGGATACAGCAGGAAACTCCAGCCAGGCACAATTTTAAACCAGAAGTCTGTTCACTGACTAATAAATAATAGAATCCCAAGGCATAATTTATGTGTCTTAGTGCTGCTCAAGGTTGCAAATCTAGTCTGTTGCTTTCTTTATTTCAAACCCATTCTTGTCACCTTAATTGACATATGTGTGTCATATCTATATATGTCTGAGCTTTAAATGTATATGATTTCAAGGTCTACTTAATATAAAAGTATGTGGCGTGTTTACCACCTGGCATTGTTGCTTTTCATCAGACCAAACCAGAGCAGGGATCTTGCTACTTTTATTTAATTCCAACTTTAGTCTTTTTATGATAATCAAATGTCAGTTGCCCAGAGCCAGGGATGGAAAAGCACTATACTGTGTGCCTGGGGGTTCTTGAAATAAAAGGTTAGGTAATTTATATTTTTAATATAAGTGATTTAGAGCCTGAGGCTTTGATCCAATTAAGAAGAGAATCAAATTAGCTGGAGATTAAATGAAGATGGAATAAGGGGAAGTCTTGCTGGCTCCTGAGTTTTCTAAAGAAGGCTTGTTGGAGTGCGGTAGTTCTCAGCCTGGGCTGTACATTAGAATTGCTTATGGGGCTTTAAAATATACTGATGCCCACACCCCACCCGAGAGGTTTCAGTTTAATTGGTCTGATGAGCTGCCTGGGTATGAAGAATTTAAAAATCTCCCCAACTGATTCTCGTATGCTGCCATGGTTGAAAATGACATAGTTCTTAATCCCCAATAAGCTAAGAGTCACCTGGGAGCTAATTTAAAAATATATAGCTTCCAGGGCTCTACCTAGACACTTGCTGGTACAGTGACCTGAAACAGGGTCTAGGAATCTGCATTTAAAACAAATGTCCACGTGACTATGATATAAATGATTCCCGCTCTACCCACTGTAGTCTGTACTCTCCTCATCTACCTTTAACTTGGCTTTCAGAATATCTTCCTTAGATACATATGTTTTCCCAAATTTAAAACATTCCCTACTTGCCCAGTGTATTCAAAATGCAGTCTTTAGTGTGGCTTTGAAGGCCTTCCCCTGCAGTTTTCATCCGTCTCCGTAACCTTCTCAGTGTCTCCACTCCAACTCCTCTCTGATGTGCACATTGGATCCTTTTCTGAATTGACTTCTTCTTTCAGAGCCTTTGCTTATGCCTCTGCCTTCAACAGCCTTTTCCCCCTTGGCCCATGTAAATCCTGCTCTTGAACAGCTAGAATGCCATGGCTTCCGTGAAGCTTTATTTCATCTTTTCAAATTAGGATAATCAATGCTTTTCTCTATGTGCCTAGTGCAATTGACTTGCAGCTCTCTTGTATTTTGTTTGCTTTGGTTGGACTCCAGATGTGGAAAGCTGAGTTCATCCTGTCCCTCTGGTACAGCACATTATCTTCATTGGTCAGTGCAAGGCCCCTACTGTTTGGAGAGTATCCATAAGTATGTGCATACCCTCCAAAAATAAGTCATGTTGTCTTGTGCATAGATGCTTTTAATTTACCTAAATGGTTTTGTGTTAGAGACCTCACTCTCTTTTTCCACCCCAGATTTTTTTATGATCTATCCACATTCCTGAAATTAAGTCGAATTCATTACCTCTACCAGCCACATAGTAATCCTTAGGGGACATTCACCACAACATTTTAGCTGTCAACATAACTCTTATTTTCTCAAGGAGGTCACAGTGAACATTCTCATAGGTGGCCTTGGATGAATCTGTGTGAGAATTTCTCTGAAATACCGACTGAAGAATGGGATTACCTAGTCACATGTGCTCTCCTGGTTTCACCAGATACTTCCAGAACGCCCCCTGGCAGGCAGTGCAGTTGCTTCTCTTCTGGTCTCAGGCGCTCACCTCCTCATAAGTGCATTTATCCTTGCTGAGGATTTAGTCCCTGTCAACCACCCTGGCAAAGGAAGTCACCACTTATAAACTCAAGACCTTTTAAGAAAAAGTGAGCCAGGATCTTAAAGTTGTGATTCTACAAAAATTCTTTGAGATATTTTTACGTTAGTTAAAACAATGATTATAAAAAACTTGACAACTGCTAAGGAGATCATCAATGATACTTTACAAACTAAAAGCAATAATGGATATTTTCATGAGTGGAAGTGAGAGATCTAAAAGTCTGTCCCAAGAAAAAGTGATCAATGAAACTTAAAAGCTTTTGCACAGCAAAGGAAACCATAAACAAGACCAAAAGACAACCCTCAGAATGGGAGAAAATACTTGCAAATGAAGCAACAGACAAAGGATTAATCTCCAAAATTTACGAGCAGCTCATGCAGCTCAATATCAAAAAAACAAACAACGCAATCCAAAAATGGGCAGAAGACCTAAATAAACATTTCTCCAAGGAAGATATACAGATTGCCAACAAACACATGAATGGATGCTGAACATCACCAATCATTAGAGAAATGCAAATCAAAACTACAATGAATCAAAACTACAATGAGATATCATCTCACACCAGTCAGAATGGCCATCATCAAAAAATCTAGAAACAATAAATGCTGGAGAGAGTGTGGAAAAAAGGGAACACTCTTGCACTGCTGGTGGGAATGTGAATTGGTACAGCCACTATGGAGAACGGTATGGAGGTTCCTTAAAAAACTACAAATAGAACTACCATATGACCCAGCAATCCCACTACTGGGCATATACCCTGAGAAAACCATAATTCAAAAAGAGTCATGTACCAAAATGTTCATAGCAGCCCTATTTACAATAGCCCGGAGATGGAAACAACCTAAGTGTCCATCATCGGATGAATGGATAAAGAAGATGTGGCACATATACACAATGGAATATTACTCAGCCATAAAAAGAAACGAAATTGAGCTATTTGTAATGAGGTGGATGGACCTAGAGTCTGTCATACAGAGTGAGGTAAGTCAGAAAGAGAAAGACAAATACTGTATGCTAACACATATATATGGAATCTTAAAAAAAAAAAGGTTCTGAAGAACCTAGGGGCAGGACAGGAATAGAGAATAGACTTGAGGACATGGGGAGGGGGGAAGGGTAAGCTGAGACAAAGTGAGAGAGTGGCATGGACATATATACACTACCAAATGTAAAATAGCTAGCTAGTGGGAAGCAGCTGCATAGCACAGGGAGATCAGCTCGGGTGCTTTGTGACCACCTAGAGGGGTGGGATAGGGAGGGTGGGAGGGAGACGCAAGAGGGAGGGGATATGGGGATATATGTATACATATAGCTGATTCAGTTTGTTATACAGCAGAAACTAACACACCATGTAAAGCAATTATACTCCAATAAAGATGTTTAAAAAAAAGGAAGTATAACTCCCAGCATATGTGTTTCAAAAAAAAAAAAAATCCGCTTTTCTAGAGCAGGGGTTGGCAAACTTGTATAAAGGGCCAGGGAGTAAATATTTTAGATTTCCCTTGTGATCTCTGTTGTATCTACTCAGCTCAGTCATTGTAGCCAAAAAGCAGCCACAGTAAAATGTAAATAAAGGAGTATAACTGTGTTTCAATAAAACATTATTTATAGACAAGGAAAAAAGAATTAAAAAATAAAAAATCTTCTCACTATAAAAAAAAAAGAAGTGAAAAAGTGATCGAGAAAACATGGTGACTACAGCTTGATTAGGCCAATTTTATGACCTTGAGTGACTCACGATCACTCAGTCTGAGATTTTTCTTATTGGAGAGACAATCTTCAAAAGTCACTCACAAGTATTAATTTTAGAAGAGGGGAAGTATATTGGTGAAGGAATTATCATGAAAAGATAAGTGTCTTGAGAATGGCATGAAAAAATAATCATGTATCGTTAATACTTTTTGAGAAATTATTATGTACCAAGTACTGTACTAAACAACACATAAACATTATCTTATTTAATCCTCATTAATCCTATGAAATAGATTTTATTTTTATCATCCCCTTTTAAAGATGAAAACACTAAGGTTTAAAGAATTTAATTGGGCCAAAGTCATATAATTATTAAATAGCAAAGCCAAGATTTGAACCCAGATTTGTTTTGTTTTGTTTTTCATTCCAGATTTCTAGCTCATAATTAGTACAGAAAAAGCCCAGGCTTGGAGTCAGGAAGAGTAGGTTCGAATTCTTGCTTTGTCCATAAGTTACTAGTTATATGATGCTGGGTAAATTATTTAACTTTTCTAAGCCTCACTTTTCTCATCTAAAAATGGGGCCAGGAGTCCACTTCATGGAGTTGTGAGTATAAATAAGCACACTGTGTGGCACATAGTAGATGCTCATCAAATGTTATTTCCCTCATTAATCTGTTCTTTCCAGTTTCTGGCACAGAGTAGATATTTATATGTTTATTACATAAATATAACAGGCAATTAAAAATTTTCATATATTACCTGTCTCATCTGGATTAATTTGGCAGGGCATAGATCTGAGAGGGGTAGGAAGATGTATATAAGAGGAAGGGGCCCTATAAGGGTTACTTTAAGAAGCCAGAGACAAACCTAGTCTATTTTCCGTGAAGACTGCGCTGCCTGCTGTGCCTTCTACGGAGAGCCAATGAGTTACCTGACTCACCTCGAGAGATGGAGAAACAAAGATACCAGTGAGCAACAAGCTCATTTTGCCTCTTTCACTAGGTCTCCTGCAGGGAGTGTTGTGGGTTCATACAGCTAGGAACTAATGCAAACTCTCCCAGGGAACCGCTGGAGAGGAAATTAATTAACCCCCGCCTCAGCTTCCCGGTGGGGGACTGGGAATTAAGCTGTCATTCGTGCCTCGGGCCCCTCTCTGTGGCTGTCTGAGACCCCGAAAGACAGCCCATCTCCCCTCCCCATCCTGCTGCCCTTGAACGCCGCTCTGAGCAGGTGAGATGGGCATTCCCCTTCGGAAGCAAAATCGTGCAGTCACTGCCACTTGTATGCAGGGTTGGAAACGCCGGAGACACCGCCTCTAAGGGGGCTCAGAATCAGTTACCCGTAGCTAAAGTAATGCGATTTGCAGAGATCTTGAGAAAGTAGCTTTAGCTGTGGGCACCAAGGAAACTGTTCAGCATTTGGGACTCTCCGGCATCTAGAGCATTGTTAGCTCTCCAAAGGGAGGCTCATGCCCTGTGAAATTCAAAGCTGCTGAGAGCTCCACTCTTAATGAGATCTTTCAAATACGAGAGCTCAAATGGTCCATCAGAATCACAATGTCAGGTGGATTTCATGGTCTAGGCAGATTTGAAATTGCCGCCCCCCCTTCTTTTTTTCTTTAAGGTTTCCCCATAAACCAACAGTAATAAAAAATTTTAAAGTTCTTCTGGGAAGGGATTGATTTATTAATAGAAACTACTGGTTTTCTGCATTGATGGTCCCAGGGATTTTCATTCCATGGTTATGATGACTGGCTTTCCCCAACAAGCCTCCAGAGTTCCCAGTGGTCGATTTATCAATGCAGGATGACAAGTTCATTGTTGTTCTCTGGAAGTTTTGGCTCTCAAGAACTACTTGGGGTTTTAGGCTAGGAAGATGCCTTTGGGAGAGCATTCTTGAATGGAGTGGTAAATCTGCTTGAAAAATGCTGGATCTTTTGAAATTGAGATAGAACTAACCCCTTGCTTCTCCTCCACCCCCACCCACCCAAGGGAGTAGATTTCTTCCTAGAGTTTTCCAAGAGCCAATCAGCTGGAAATATAACCAGTTTCTGGAAGTCCAGGACTGTAGGAGTTAACTTGAGTATCCCAGATGTTACCACACCCCAGCTTGTGTAAACAGAGAAATTGACATTAATATGAATAACTCAGCCTTCCTACTTGTACCAGTTTTCCAGTGCTACTGTAATAAATTACCACAAATCTGGAGGCTTAAAACAATATACATTATCCTTACAGTTCCATAGGATAGAAGTCTGAAACAGGTCTCACTGAGCTAAAATCAAGGTGCCAGCCCAGCTGGTTTCTACAGGAAGCTCTATGGAAGAACCTGTTTCCTTGTGTTCCCCAGTTTCTAAAGGCTGTCCTCATCCCTTGGCTTGTGGCCTTTCTTACATCATTCCAACCTCTGCTTCTGTGGTTGTTTGTTTCTCTTGCTCCAACTTTGATTCCTCTTGCATCCCTCTTATAAGGACCATCGTGATCCCGTCAAGCCCACCTGGATAATGCAGGATAATCTCCCCATCTCGAGATCTTTAACTTAAATAACACTCACCAGTCCCTGTTGCCATATAAGATAATATTCACAGATTCTGGAGATTAGGATGTGAACGTATCTGGGGGGCCACTTTCCTGCTGACCACGCTATGTTGCTCCCATTTGCTTGTTCAGGGCCTTCAACTCCTGCAGTTATAACCCTAAAGGGTTATTTGGAGTTCCTAAGGAGTGCCTTCACCCCGCTCCAGGTGCTCACAACAGATTCCCCCTGTTAAACTCGGCCGCTCCTCAGAAAGCTTCACCTGAGGAAACTTCACCGTGGCACCCAAGATGAGAACTCTAAGGCCTGGACCTGGAATGTGACCTCCAAGGCTCCCAGGGGCTCCTCTCTCCAACAGTGCTGGATCCCATGGGAGAGATGTGGAGAACGTTCTTCTCTCTGATTTGGGGCTCTACATAGTCACATGGGACCCATAAATCATCCTTTGTGGCAGGAGTTCTACAAAGGCCCCTCCTGTAAAAAGATTTTTGCTCAAATCCTCTCTCAATAGGGATGCAAAACCAAATCAGGAGGCCAGGTGGGGTTCAGGTACAGGCATGGTGCCAAACAGCCTCTATGATGTGCAGATAGCATGGTAGGTACTGGGGATTCAGAGATGAAAGACAATTTCTCCTCCTGAGGCTCTTCACAAGTCTACCTTAAATTAGGGAAGCCTTCTCACAATGAGCCTAGGAATCACCTGGCTATCTTGTTAAAATGAAAATTCTGATTCAGTGGTTCTGAGATGGACCTAGACATTCTGCATTTCTAACTCTTTGAGTAGCAAAGGTCATGGGGAGACTGACCATCAGCCGATGTTTCATTATGATACAGCCTGATAAGTGCTTTGCCACCAAATCCACAAATGTTTTGAGCACAAAGGTGCACCTAGTCAAGGCTGGGGGAAGGGGAGGGGATGATTCCTACAGGAAATGACAAGTTTGAATGGAAGTTTTCCAGGCAAAGAATTGAGGGAAAGGATGGAGTCAAAGGGAACAGCATATACAAATAGAGGGAAACAAGAGAGTTCTAGAACTCCAAGAATTGCACAATGATGGCAGCAAAGAGCTTAAGGATGGAGGGGTGGCATGAGATGAGGCTAATGAGGTGAGCAAGATGCATCTGATCATGTATGACGTTGTGCCCCAGGCTAAGAAATATGGACTTCATCGAGTAAGTAATGGAGAAGAGATACTTAGACTAAGCGAAAGGAGAAAATGTAGGCAGAGAATTATCTTTGTTACTATCCATTCTTGGAAATGTCAGCCTTGTTTTGACTGGCAAATTATAGGGCAATTAAATGAATGACAGGAAACTTTGCCTTCAAAAAACAGACCTTATTTAGAATCCATGGGCCTATCAGGATAATGTCATATTTTTGGTCAGCCAAGCTCTGTTTCACAGCAGAGTGGTGGCAGGGGTCGAACTCGTCCTGAAACCATTGGAAGCAAGCCTGGGTGAATGGATGGGGTGTAGATGGGGGAGAATAAGACCTGCCCTGCTGGTACATGAGGGACATTGTCTCAAAATTTTGCTTGCATACTGCTTCCTCTCATGTCTTTTCATCTTAGCCTTGACAGTGATCTAGTTGCATATCACCTTTTAAAAGTTGTACAGGTGCCACTTTCGCAGATTGTACGTGGGGTCAGGACTCAGAACTCGGTCCCCATCCCTGCTCAAAGATCAAAATGGAAGTTGTGGAAACAGGTATGGATATAGGTGCTAAAAGAAAATTACAGTCTGGAAGGCAAAGATACCCACGATGAATAAAAATGCCTCTCATTGTTTAGTTTTGTTTTTTTATAAATGTATTTATTTATTTACTTATTTATTTATTTTTGGCTGTGTTGGGTTTTCATTGTTGTGCATGGGCTTTCTCTAGCTGCAGCAAGTGGGGGCTACTCTTCCATTGCGGTGCGCGGGCTTCTCACTGTGGTGGCTTCTCTTGTTGCGGAGCTCAGGCTCTAGGTGCGTGGGCTTTAGTAGTTGTGGCACGCGGGCTCAGTAGTTGTGGCTCGCAGGCTGTAGAGCGTAGGCTCAGTAGCTGTGGCGCACGGGCTTAGCTGCTCCGCGGCATGTGGGATCTTCCCGGACCAGGGCTTGAACCCGTGTCCCCTGCATTGGCAGGTGGATTCTTAACCACTGCGCCACCAGGGAAGTCCCAAAAATGCCTCTCATTGATTGAACACATGTTATGTGCCAGGATTTGCACTAGGAGCTTAAAATACACCATCACATTTAATTCTTTGTGATCTGGAATGGCATTATTACCATTTTAGATGAGAAAACTAAGGTTCAGAGAAATAATTCTATTTCCTAAGGTTACGTGGCTGACAATGCAGGAATTAAGATTTGTACTGAGGACTGCCTGACCCCAAAGCCAACTCTACAAAACCACCTGGATCAACAGCAAAAGCTGATTGTAGCTCAGGTAGGTAGTCAGCAAAGGAAGGGTTCAGCTTGAAGGAGTAGTGAGGTGGTCCAGGCATAGTGACTGGGAATCTGCAAGTGGACACACACATGACTCCAGGCAAGGAGATGTCGAGGAGGTAGTCTGTACCACAGAGGTCAGCTGGTCAGCTAGCAGGACCTCAGTTAGAATGCTCCAGTTAGAGTGGTAAGAATGCAGTGGCAGTGAAGAGATGATGCAGGTGTCCAGGAATGAGTGGGTAAACAGAAAAGAGGCACAAAGAGATGGACTGGGGCAGAAATTTACTTGCCTGAATAGGGCAGTAGGTGGAGATGGGTCTCGGGAATAAGGCAGAAGACAAATTTTCAAAACTGGTCAAGTGGTCAGAGGCAGATAAACAGTAAGTGTGTCATAATTGACCACTGGATGTAATCCCCATGACTGGTGTTTTCAATCACAAGCACAAGGTATAGCCAGCATGGATAGGTCTCGGCATACAGCAAGTGCTCACTCAATACACGTCAGATGAATGAAAGCATGAGTGTGCCGGTGTCAGCTTTTTCAATTAAACTTTATTTTCCTGTCAAATCTTTTTTTTCCCTTCCCTAGCCTGGCTTCCAGTCTCTATAAACTTTAGAGTACTTGAGAATCACCTGGGCCACTATTTTAAAATGCTAATGTCCAGGACCCACCTTTGGTAGAACTGAGGTTGGAGCTGAAGACTTTACAACAAGCACCCCAGAAAATTCAGGTGTTGGTTGTCCGAGGTGCACTTTGTTATTTTTTTAACATCTTTATTGGAGTATAATTGCTTTACAATGGTGTGTTAGTTTCTGCTGCATAACAAAGTGAATCAGCTATACATATACATATATCCTCATATCTCCTCCCGCTTGTGTCTCCCTCCCACCCTCCCTATCCCACCCTTCTAGGTGGTCACAGAGTCCTGAGCTGATCTCCCTGTGCTATGTGGCTCACACTTTGAAGACCACTGTCTGCATCCTGACCCTTACACCAGGACCACGTGACTCCCCCCTCCCTCCAGGCCCGACTCCAGCTCTCAGGATCAATCTGGATCCTAGTTATGATGTCTTGAGTCTGTGCTTTCACTCCCAGAGGATTCTTTCCTTCCTCATCCACTGCTCATCAAAAAAGTTATCCATTCTTCAATGCCCAGAATGAGTACGTATCCTGCATAAATCTGTTTCTGATAACATTAGCTCTGAGGTGAGGCAACTCTGCAAGATGCTAAAGCTATTCACTGAGAAAAGAGCTTCTATTGTCAAATACATTTGGAAAATGATAGTGATTAATAGTTATTCAAAGTTAAACAGCTCCCTTTACTGCAGATTTCTCAGAACCTTAAATATGCTAACAATATGACTGTCTTAGAGGAGGATCCTTTGTGAGTCTGTAGAGGACACTTGGAGACATTTTGCTCCCATTCACGCTCATCTTCCTATTCTCTGAACTTCTTTTTATATTTATGATTCATAATATGAAATAGGACACTTATGTATATTACAGTTAATCTTTTTTCAGCTGTGCCAAATGCTCCTTGAAATCAGGAATCAGGTATTATACTCAGCCTCTCTGTCCCCCAGCTATCTGAGGGCTGAGCATGTAATAACTCAATACATGCTCAAATGAAAATAACATTTCTTTTCCCAAAACCAGTTATGAGTCACTAAATTGGATCTCGATTTTAGATTCAATCCAACATTGTCTTCTCCCCAGGAGGTGTTTCTTCAAAGTAACTTTTAAAAACAGGGCAGTTTAAAAAAGACAAAAAACAAACTCCTGTCTTATCACCATCCTAGGGAGCACTGAACTATTAAACTGTTTGTATAAAACAATCTTTAAAGTACTTCTTGCCTCTTAAAGAAATCTTAGAACATTCAGACAAATAGAAAGAAGAACAGAAGATTGTGTCTCAAATATATCAATTGTTAAGATTTTTGTTATATACTTTAAATTGTTTCCCCACCTTGATACTTATGTACTGACATGAATTTGTTCCTTGTCTCCTGAGTTTTTTTATGTGTCCCCTGGGGCAAGGTGACTTGGTGATGCTGGAAGCATGCTGGGCTGTACTGGCCTTGCCAATGGGCACCAGTGGGGCTTTATGCCCGGCCTTCCAGACAGTCAGTATCCCTCATGATTCCAGGCTCTGGTTGGGTAACTGGAGTTGTCTCAAATGCCAAGAACTTTCCTGCACAGGCTCTCTCTCTGAAGACAATTCTATTTGACATGAACATGTGCTGAAGGTGGCAGGAAGGGCTCATGACCAAAGAGCATATAATTCCCAAGAAGACTGTCAGTGTGAGGAAGACTAGCGCCCAGGGTGAGCTGAGGTTACCTTGGGGCAAGGAAGAGAAATGCAAAGGAAAGAGCTCCTGTTGGCAACACATTATGCCATGTTACAAGAGAATGAAGAGAAAGCAGAGCTCCTAACTTCTCATTTGTCTCCTCTCTATTAAGGAAGATTATCTTCAAACTGGAGAGGAGCAAACCAACATGGCTGAGAGGTTCATGTGTTTTGCTTGATGTAGGGAAAGAAAAACAGGTTAGTTGAGGAGCAAAGAGGATGGGGATAATTATGCCCAAGTCTTTAAGGCTCTGATTATTAATGTCTCAGGAAACTTAAAAGAACCTCAAATGTGATCATTGAACTATGCCAATAATCTCCATGGAATCAAGGAGAGCCAGAGAGATGCCAAGAGTTCTTGTTTCCAAAGTAGACATACTCAGTCTCCTAAGTATGAGAGGACAAAGGATTTCTGAAACTATCCTTGGCAAAATGTTTGAATTTTTGGAATTTTAAAAGCGGATGGCTGGGCTTCCCTGGTGGCGCAGTGGTTGAGAGTCCACCTGCCGATGCAGGGGACACGGGTTCGTGCCCCGGTCTGGGAAGATCCCACATGCCGCGGAGCGGCTGGGCCTGTGAGCCATGGTCGCTGAGCCTGCACGTCCGGAGCCTGTGTTCCACAACGGGAGAGGCCACAACAGTGAGAGGCCTGTGTACCGCAAAAAAAAAAAAAAAAAAAAAGGATGACTTATAAGCACTTGGAAAGTTAGAGATCACAGGGAGCCAACATGATTTATTACAAAGACGTTTCTAAATCAACCATTTCTTTTTACAATAATGAGATTTAAATAAAACTCACCCATATAACAAGAGATAATAACCAACATCTATGTGGTGATTAATATTTACTATATATGTGACTTCAATTGATCCTCATAACTTCATAACTAGTCTTTGAGTCAGGTACTATTACTGAATTTGACACTCATTTTACAGATAATAAAACTTAAAAAAATGGAATCTTAGAGAAGTTAAGTAATTTATAGAATCTTCCTCGGCTAGTAAGTTACGGAATTAAAGAGATTTTCTGACTCCAAGGCCAACACTTACTTCTTTTGTTATACTTTCTATAAATACTGTGTATCTTGATTTCAGCCAGGCAAGGGCCAGATCTTTATTGATATCCTCATGGAAATTATGAGGGATAATGGAAGGCTGCAAGTACATTGCCTTGTGATTTGTTGAACCAATGTAATTAGTGGATATTGATTTATAGATTGACGTCATCTTAGAAGGAATTCTTCAGCCATGCATGTGTCAAGCTCTCTCCTTTTTCCAGTTTTGTTCAGTAATTTTAAGCAATAGATAAAACATGAACAGCGTTTGTATCAGGTAATACTAGAGCACTCTGCAACTCAGGTGTACCAAAATGTAACTTCCTTCTTTTTTGTATATTTGAATTCAACTTTGGTCGCGAGTCCTAGAGTACACAATCTATTCTACTCCATTTTGTGATGCTGATTTTTTCTAGTCAATTTACATGTTATTATCTCAGTCTTAATCCATTCACTTTGGCATAAAGCACAGATTTTCAGGATTTCTTTCCCCTTCCCTCTCCTTTCTTCTTTCTTCCAGAAGACATCTGTGCACAGAGGGAAGCTTTCAGAAATAACAAAATGGCCACAGGAGGAGGCCTTTCTGGTCTCTGTGTCCTTGTCCAGTCTCTGCTGGTGAGGAAATGGGTCCCACATGGCCTCTGGACCTGGACCAGCATCTGCTGATGTTTGAAAATCCTACCTTGGCTCTCAGCTGTGATGACATCATAGTCTGGGTCTCCTGTAGGTACCCCAGGCCACTTCATTCCCTTTGTCCTCTCACTAGGGCACGTGGGGACTTCTCAGTCTCTCGTGCGCTCTGACCAAGCTATAGGGAATGGGGTGCACTACCTCAGAACCATTGTCCTGACAACATTCTAGTTTCTCTGTACCCCGGGGCAATCTGTGAGTGATTGCTTCCAGGCAAGCAAGGCATAAACCCCGTGTGCCCCAAAAGTCTTTCCCCACCTACTCAGGATGTCTATAGCCTCCTCTTTCTTCTAGCTGCCCTCAAACTTTGAGCTTCTAAATTATGATATTAGAAAACCTGGTAGCACATGAGGAAACGGAGGTGGTCACGATAATTCTCTTCACCTAGATGAAGGTCAGCCACATGGAAAGGAACTTTTCAAACTGAAGGAAACTCCCCAAGTGATAGAAATATGATTTTGGACACAAGTCTGTCCAACCTCAAAGCTGGTGTTTCAGTGTCATAGGAGTGTGTTAATAGTTCAACCTTGAGGATAACTAAGAAAATATACACAAGGTACCTGACATATAACTGATCCTCAATTAATGGTCATTATTCTGAGCATCCTCCTAGGTATTTGGGTTGACTCACTCAGGTTTCCTTAAGAAGCCATGAATCTATCAACCTGCTGAAGAACCTGAGCCACACCCAATACCCAACACATCTCCTAGCATTTCTACTACATAAAAGAGTACTGAAAGCGTCAGCTGTTTCTCCCTCACAAGTCACTGGATGTGGAGTGTCAGAAGCAGGCCTGGTTGCCGGTACTGAAAAGGTAAAGGCAGGGGTCAATGTCAGACAGGGTGGAAAAGCTCTGCTAAGTTTACCCTCTGGACATGTCTATTCCTCCTTATCAGTAGTTTGTCATGGCGAGTTTGCCATTTTGCCAAAGACAGCAGCAGAAAGTGAGTTCCTGAGGGGTGAGGTAGGGGAAGATAGAGAAAGGAAACCCACAGCCAGCATTTGTCTCATTAAAATCTGTCAAAGTCAGAAGAACAGAAGGCAGCAGAGAGCTAAAATCAGTTGTCACTAGCTTTCAGAATATGTTGACACGTGGAGGAGAAAACTGTAGTGACAATGTACCCTTCAGCTGCCGTGGCTCTCAGCCGGCAATAATAAAGCCCTTTGCAGGCTTCACTGGGGGGCGGCAGGCAGCAGTCTGCACCCAAGAACAGTCACAGCTGATGGGCTACAGGACCCTTGCAATGACTTATGCCTTTTAAGAAACATTTCGCCTTGCCAGAATTGGCTTAGGAAAAGCAGTGTGATTTTGTTTGTAGATAGGGACTCATCATGAACAGTTCAGATCATCACCTTTTTTCCTGTATCTGTAAGGCTGAAAATATTTAAGCTTACATTAAAGGAATAAATAGAAACTTATTGATCCAAATTCTTGAATTCTTGAATACTAGATGCTATAAATGGTAATTACTTAGAATGGATGAAGTAGAATAATGGCTTGCATAAAAGTAATGTGATGGAGTGGGAAAAGCAGGGACCCTGGAGGCAGACAGATAGGGGTTCACATCCTGGATCTCTACTTACTGTTTCCTTGGGTGACTTATGTAATTTCCTTGTAACTCAACTTCCCTCATCTTCAAAAAAGGGATGCTTATTTCTTGCTTTCAGAGTTATTGTGAATATTTATTGAAATAATATATAGTATATTGTATATGGCATAATAGGCACTCGATAAATACTAGTTTTCTTGTCTTGCATATTTTATTTATATTTTAGAATATGTTTTAATTAATTTATTATTCACTTGAACCTTAAAGGATCAACTTAGGACTTGTAGCTACTGCAGGTTAGAATTTGATTCCCCAGCTTTACGCCTTACTCTGTACGTTCCAAACACACCACACACTTCCTCTCAAGACTTAATCAGATCACATAACCAGTGTTGACACCTCTTCCTGAACTCTTGCTCCCCAGGAAAAAGGGTCATTGGTACCTCTTTAGCTGCTCTGATCTGCGTCTTTAGAGTAGGTATTGTTCTATTGCTGCAGAGAAGACAAAGTAGCTCCTTGGGGGGAAATAATTTATAGAAAGGAAATAAATATTTCCTTCTAAAGATGGTGAGCAGGGACTTCCCTGGTGGTGCGGTGGTTAAGAATCCACCTGCCATTGCAGGGGACACAGGTTCGATCCCTGGCCCAGGAAGATCCCACATGCAGCAAAGCAATTCAGCCCAGGCACCACAATTACTGAGCCTGCGCTCTAGAGCCCGTGAGCCACAACTACTGAGCCCACATGCCACAACTACTGAAGCCCGTGCACCTAGAGCCCGTGCTCCGCAACAAGAGAGGCCACCGCAATGAGAAGCCTGTGCAACTCAGCGAAGAGTAGCCCCCGCTCGGCACAACTAGAGAAAGTCCATGTGCAGCAAGTAAGACCCAACGCAGCCAAAAATAAATTTAAAAAAAAAAGATTAAACAAATTTTCAAAAAAAAAAAAAGATGGTGAGCAGAGAAATCGGTGAAGTAAATGAAGTACTAGCATAGCTTTTGGTGACCGTTTCAGAAGCCAGGATATATAGTTTGATAAGGTATTTTTTATTGTTAAAGTTTATATAAAAAGTCTTACGAAAATATAAAACTTAAATTCACATATATATGTTTAACAAATGGTCCATATTATGAAGAACAAGAATAAAAGAAAAGAGTAAAGCACTTCACAGAAATGAGTAAAACTAAATACCACTTAATCTAATATTTGCTGTGGAGACATATAGTCAAAATAACCATGCTAATGGTTCAAAATATAAATTTTTGTGAATCAATGACTTTTTTTTAGTAGTAGATTTCTTTAAAGTGAATATACATTTTTCTTTGTTCTCTGAGGCTACTGCATGAAATTCTTTCAGCATCAAAAGTTGAAATTCTGAGCCCTTAAAGCAAAAAAAAATCAAAATGGTTCTCTGTTCCCCTTGATTAATATTAATAACATTAATATTGTTGCCACATGCAATAACCAGATCAAACTAGTAGAGGTGAAAACATTTAAAACCCAGGTCAGGGCTTCCCTGGTGGCGCAGTGGTTAAGAATCTGCCTGCCAATGCAGGGGACACGGGTTCGTGCCCTGGTCTGGGAATATCCCACATGCTGTGGAGCAACTAAGCCCATGAGCCACAACTACTGACCCTGCCCGTCTGGAGCCTGTGCTCCGCAACTGGAGAGGCCGCGACAGTTAGAGGCCCGTGCACCGCGATGAAGAGTGGCCCCCCCCTCGCTGCACTGGAGAAAGCCCTCGCACAGCAACGAAGACCCAACACAGCCAAAAATAAACAAACAAACAAACAAAAAAAAAACAAAAAAAACTCCAGGTCAAAATTGCATAAGCAAAAAAGGGATTATAAGAATGATGGAGGGTCTCAGGAGTGACAGAGGTGTAGAACAGGCAAGCTGTGGGAGGGCAGGCCTGCCCCTTGGCCTTGGGGACCACTGTAGCTCAGGATGCAGGCGATCTCTGTCCAACTTCTCCCTCTCCGATGCTTCTCTCTTTACCTGCTGCCTTGTTTCTCACTTACTACGTGTCCTCCATGGGGCGGGAAACATGGCTGCTCTGACCTTCGGAGCCTCACAGCCTGTGGCTCCCACCATCTGAAAGGGGTCTCTATGCCCCTCCAAGTCTAGTTGAAGAAATCCAGGAGGACAATTCTGATTGGACAGCTTGGATCAGGTGTCACCACTCTCCCCATATCCACTCAGCCCTACCCACTCTGCCCCTAGGCTCAGCCAATCGTGATGAGGTCAAGAATTCAACAGCAGCTCCTATGTGAATGATAACGGTTCTGGGCAGGAGGACTAAAAAATGTATGGTCCAGACAGCAATAGTTCTTTCAAGTAATTGTCTTGCTCCTTTCATGAGTTGTGATTTTGCTTCTTCTCTGAGTATCAGACTGTTGGGTGTTTGAAGGTACAGTTCAGGGAAGCCATTCTACCTGGGTTTGAATCTTGGCTCCTTGACTTACTAGTGGTGTGACCTTGGGCAAGTTGCTAACCTTTGGTCCTCAGTTTCCCTGTTTATGAAATGGTGATAATGATAGTTCCTACTTCATGAGGCTTAGGTGAATATTATGTGAGTTAATGCATCTAACGTACACTTAGAAGAGTGCCTAGTACATACCAGGTGTTAATAAATAATTGCTACTATAAAAACACATGAGGAACAATAAATGGTAAGGAAGTTCTCTCTAATTCTCCCTGCTTCTCCATCCTCCCCACCCACCTCCCACTTTAAGTAACTATTAAAAGTTTAGCATATATTTCTCCAGAATTTTAAGGCTTATATTAGTAAGTGTGTATTTACAGATTTTGCAACCTGCTTTTTTTCATTTAGCATCTTTCAGTTTCAATATATTATAGATCAAGGTAGCTATTTTCTCAAACTAGTGAGAGAAGAATAGACGTGTAGGTGGATATTTATATTCAAAGTAGACCTAAGAGCCACAGTCATCAATGTCAACTAACTCCCTCATTTATATCCCTGGAAATAAAATTTATGCATGTCCAACAGCGTCTATGGCTGGCATTTCTCATTTGCAAGATAGTACACTGTGTTCCCAAGATGTTGCTGTTTCCAGACCCTTCCAGAGTTTATTTCTAGTGGGGGAGATTACAGGAAGTTATTTTAATGACTACGTTCCTGAAAGAGGTTTCTTACTACTCTCCCAAACCTTTGTTGACCTCTCTTTTTATAGTTGAAATTTGAGTTAGAATGGTCTCTGATTGATCCTCAGGCTGTTCATTCTTTCTCTGTTTTGATTTACCATCTGATTCATCTAATTAAAATTGCAGCTACAACTTTATAAATCATAAATCACTTAACTTAAAATTAACTAAATCAGAAAGTATCATTTTACTCAGAAATATGGCTTATTTGGGGAAGAATGGAAGAAAAGGCTTATTATTCCATTTTTAAGCTTCTTATTTGATCATGTGACAAATCTGAGCTTCACTGAGGCTTTACTCTAGAAGCAAAAGATTTTACTGAAGTGCCTCTAAGGTAAGAACAAAAATGTCCTGTTGCCATGTTGTTTCATGGAAGCATGCAACTGGTCAAGGCCTCTCTTCTTCTCGTGCTCAGTGGGTCCTCAATTTATCTTTCTACCCTTCCAAATCCTCCATGGCCTCCTAGCTCTCAGACTGACCCCCCTTCATGATCTCTTTTCTAACTCTCTCACAGTTTTGTTTCTCTCTGCTCATAATAGCTCCTTAAACCCCTAGTCCAACGAATTCATCCCTCTGTCATTCAGTTATTTACCCAATAACTGGTCTTAGAATACAAAGGTAAGTAATGATTTTCAACCTAAAGGAACTTAAAGCTTCATTAAATTACCATTAAAAAGTAATATAGTAATAGCCTATGATAGGTGCTGTAATCATTTCACAACTCAGAGTCTTCTTTCTCCCAAAATAGATTTGAAAGTTTTGGGGATTTTGTTTGTTTCTTTTAAAGAAAATGTGTGCCAGTTTCTTTGTACAGTATTCAAAATACAGAGTGCACTTTGAGGGTTTCTAGTGCATCTGGCATTGTATTTGAAGTTACATGATCATTTTCCTACATATATTCCTATTTATGATTTTTAATATTGTGGTAAAATATACATAATTTTGGCATTTTAACCATTTGTAAGTGTACAGTTCCATGGCATTAAACACATTTATAATGTTGTGTAGCCATCACTACTACCTATACCCAAAACTTTTCATCATCTCAACATAAGCACTGTATCCATTAAACACTAACTCCCCAATCCCCTGTCCCCTAGCGACTTGTAATCTTTATTCTACTTTCTGTCTCTATGAAATTGTCTACTCTAGGTATCTCATATCAGTGCAATCATACAATAGTTGTCCTGTGTCTGGCTTATTTCACTTAGCTTAATGTTTTCAAGGGTCATCCATGTTGTAGCATGTACCAGTACTTCATTCCATTTTACAGCTGAATAATATTCCATCATATGAATATATAAGCATTCCTCATTTTATTGCACTTCACATAATTGCACTTTGCAGATACTGCATTTTTTCAAAATGAAGGTTTGTGGCAATCTTGTGTTGAGCAAATCCGTTGGCACCATTTTTCCAACAGCATTTGTTTACTTCATGTCTCTGCGGCACATTTTGGTAATTCTCACAATATTTTTAAACTTTTTCATTATTATTATATATGTTATGGCAATCTGTGATCAGTGATCTTTGAAGTTACTATTGCCAAAAGATTATGACTTGATAAAGGCTCAGATGGTGGTTAGAATTTTTTTTTATCAATGAAGACTTTTTAAATTAAGCTATTTTTTTTGCACGTAATGCTATTGCACACTTAATAGACTACAGTAGAGTATAAACATAACTTGTATATGCAGTAGGAAATTTAAAAAATCATGTAAGTTGCTTTATTGCAATATTTGCTTTACTGTGGTGGTCTGGAACAAAACCCTTAACATCTCTGAGGTATGCCTGTACCATATTTTTTTATTCATTCATCTATTAATGGACACTCGTGTTGTTTCCACTTTTGGCTATTGTGAATAATGCTTCTATGAACACTGGTGTACAAATATTGAAGTCCCTGCTTTCAGTTCTTCTGGATATATACCTGGGAGTGGAATTGCTGGGTCATACAGTAGTTCAATAGCTTTTTGTGGGACCATCAAACTGTCTTCCACAGCAGCTGCATCATTTTACATCCCCACCAGTAATTCATGAGCTTTTCATTTGCCAACATGTTATTTTTCATTAAAAAAATTATAGCCATGTGGGTTTTAATTTCCCTAATGACTAATAAAGTTGAACATCTCTTCATATGCTTATTGGGCATTTGTATGTCTTTGGAAAATGTCTGTTTAAGTCCTTTGCCCATTTTTGAATTAGATTGTTTTCTTCTTGTTGAGTTATAGGATATCTTTATATTATCTGGATATTAATCCCTTATTACATATAGGATTTGCAAATATTTTCTCCCGTTCTGTAGACTGTCTTTTAACTTTCTTGAGTGTGTCCTTTGATGCACAGAAGTTCTTAACTTTGATGAACTCCAATTTATCTAGTTTTTCTTTTGTTGTCTGTGCTTTTGTTGTCATATCCCATATATTCCCTGTTAAACCTTTTATTTTGAAATAATTTTAAGCTTCTAGAAAAGCAGAAAGAATAATATAGAGAACTCCCATATACTCTTTATCAGACTGACCATTTTTTAGCATTTTGCCATATTTGCATTTTGCTCTCACATGTGTGTGTATGTGTGTGTGTGTATATATATATACACACACACATATACATTATATATGAATACATCTTTTCTGTACAATTAGAGAGTAGGCTGTATGCATAATGCCACTTTATACCTTAATATTTTAATGTGTATTTCCTGAGAACAAGGATATTCTCTTATATAACCAAAATAGAGTTCTCAAATTCAGGAGGGTTAACACTGATACAGTGCTTTAATCTATAGAACATATGCCAATTTTGTTAACTGTCCTAATACTATCCTTCATAGTGTTTTATTCTCCTCCAGTCTGGCATCTCACATGTGATTATTTTTATATATATCGCTTACTCTTTTATTATCTGGTTTGCCTATATTAAATAGATGTTATCTATTGACATCCACCTCTTACCTATACAGTGGTAAATGATTTTATTTGACTTTACCCTTTCTCTTTCCTTTTTCATTTTCTCTTTTTTTGGGTGGGGGGTTAATATTCTTTATACTTGATCATAATATAAGATATTTACATACTACTTTTCATCCCATGTCCCCACCATTGCTTTAGTTCTAACTCTACAATGATGTGTATTATATGCTTTGTCAGTACTTTTCCAAAATTTTTCATTTATCTCCTGGTTAAAAAACATTTGTTCTCCAGTGCATCCAAGAGGGTGAAAATTGGTTCTTGGGGTTGGAGTGAAAATTTCTTAGATATTATAATGGTATGTAACCTTCCAAAAAACAACGGTACATAAACAGATATATAGTGTATGTGAGGTGTTAAAATTTCATGATGGTGGGGTGTGTGTGCAGGAATAATTAAAAAGACTCCTTAGAGGGGCAATGATGAGAAAAAAAATGGTTGAGGAACATTGCTCTAGTGGATTGTTCTGAAATGGCTCGTGTGTATAATATTTCCTGAGTTACTGATGTTCAAAACTATTTTTGTATAACTTTTATACTTGAAGCAAAGCTTGGCTAGGCATAAAATTCTTGACTTACACTTCCTTTCTTGGAATTTCTTGAAAATTCAACTTTACTCTGACCAGTGTGAGATGATACCTCATTGTAGTTTTGATTTGCATTTCTCTAATGATTAATGATGTTGAGCATTCTTTCATGTGTTTGTTGGCAATCTGTATATCTTCTTTGGAGAAATGTCTATTTAGGTCTTCTGCCCATTTTTGGATTGGGTTGTTTGTTTTTTTTGTTATTGAGCTGCATGAGCTGCTTGTAAATTTTCGAGATTAATCCTTTGTCAGTTGCCTCATTTGCAAATATTTTCTCCCATTCTGAGGGTTGCCTTTTGGTCTTGTTTATGGTTTCCTTTGCTGTGCAAATCTCTGAAGTTTCATTAGGTCCCATTTGTTTATTTTTGTTTTTATTTCCATTTCTCTAGGAGGTGGGTCAAAAAGGATCTTGGTGTGATTTATGTCATAGAGTGTTCTGCCTATGTTTTCCTCTAAGAGTTTGATAGTGTCTGGCCTTACATTTAGGTCTTTAATCCATTTTGAGTTTATTTTTGTGTATGGTGTTAGGGAGTGTTCTAATTTCATACTTTTACATGTACCTGTCCAGTTTTAGCAATTGCAATTTTGATTCTGGTGAACAGAAACATTTCTTTTCCTTGGTCTTGGATCTTTGTGTTATTGACTTGGGAAAAGGTTAATTGATATGTTGCAATGCCGCAGCAATAGTTACATTTAAAAAGAAATAGCGTTCTTACACTTAGTAGTAAGAGAACAGTACAAGGGTGCAAGACTTTAATACACAGCTAAACTCTAAGCACTGGTGGAGCATTCAGTAGGTGGAAGGGCATATGCAGGATTTAATATGAACAGGAAAGGAGAAGAAAACCGTATGATGTCACTGTCTTGCAAAAGGAAGTTTCTCTTCTTCTGAATTACTGGAGAGAATTCAGCAACATATGTGCCTTGGGTGGAGAACTGATGAATGAAAGATCTCATATGGTCTATGGCTTCCAAGAAGACAAGTAATAAAGACATCATAAAGAGAAGCCAGCAGGGAAGTGGAATTGGCTCTAGTGGATTAGAGAGATGAGGGCTTCACTGAAAAAGAGCTGAAGAGAATTCTCCTGGGTCATTTCATTGATTCACTGTGTGATATGGAGTCTCGGGAATCTGTGTGCTTAAACACAGAATCAAATGCTTACCAAGGCCTTGAATATCTTCTCTGAAGAAGGATTATGGTGTCAAGTTTTGTGAGGTAAATTTTGTTTGCCTAATTTGGTGATCTAGGAATACTTAGGGCCTCTATGCATTTTGCCCAAGTAATGTTTGACGTGAATATCATACAATATTTTCTGTTAATTATATTTCACAACATAACATTGTGGTAACAGTGCTTGTATTTTATGAAATCTCAGGAGTAATGAAGAGGGAGGATGTGCTATCCAGCAATATTTCACGAAGCTAATTACCTGAGGGAATTTAGGAATATTTGTGCAGATGAATGCACTATACAGGTAATAAATAAGCTCTTATAAAAGATGAAGTGTTCTAATTACAAAGCAATTATTATAATTCATGACAATTTTAAATTGCTCTTCCTATTTTGTGTTGCATTTAGTTTTTATTGGAAAGCAAAACAAAACAGATAAAAAATTTGTCACCTATTTTTAGTTTCACTGTTTAATTATTCTTAACTCATTCAGGACAGGCAGCTTTTAATTTCAAATACTATTCAGAAATAAGTTTTATTTGTTTAAAAATTAAACTATTGTGAATGTATATTCACCTTTGGTTTTTGAAATTACATTGATGGCATCTGAATGAGTTAACAGAAGCTACTTTAATTATGCGCTATGTTTTTGTCTAACTTCTATTTTTGCTTAATTTTCTCTCAGTGCTTAGGGAAAAACAATGTTCATCATTTATTGTATGATTTCAAAAGTGTTTATGAAATGTTTCTTTCAAACTTTACAGAAAAAAGGTAAACATTCACAGAAACCACATATTCTTGGCTTCTGGTTTTTAAAATTAATTAATTTATTTATTTATTTTTGGCTGTGTTGGGTCTTCGTTGCTGTGTGCAGGCTTTCTCTAGTTGCGGCGAGCTGGGGCTACTGTTCATTGTGGTGTGTCGGTTTCTCACTGCAGTGGCTTCTCTTTGTTGTGGAGCATGGCCTCTAGGCACGTGGGCTTCAGTAGTTGTGGCACGTGGGCTCAGTAGTTGTGGCTTGCGGGCTCTAGAGCGCAGGCTCAATAGTTGTGGTGCACGGGCTTAGTTGCTCTGCAGCATGTGGGATCTTCCCAGACCAGGGCTCAAATCCATGTCCCCTGCATTGGCAGGTGGATTCTTAACTACTGTGCCACCAGGGAAGCCCTTCTGGGTTTTTGTTGTTGTTATCACAGTTCCTTTAGTTACATCTGAAACCAAAAAGGAAAGCCCACAAAAATCCAAAAAACAAGAAATAAATACTATTTTTTGTAATTGAAAGATTATCCTGTTCTGCAATTTCAGCCGAGGAACAAATATTTTGGGAAGAGCAAAGAGAAAAAATAAAATCAGAGGCGAGTATTAGGAGTGCTTGCTCTGTGTGTGTATGTGGTGGGGGGAGCATGGTATGAGGAGTCCAAGTACTTTTATTTTAAGCAATATCTGCTAAAGTAGCCCAACTGAATCATTGGGTGAAATAGCAAATTTTCTGTAGGAATTGAGAACTTGGGAGTAAATTAACAGAAGGAAGGTATTTTAATTTATTTTAAAAATAGTAGTTGTAATGCCTACTGTTGATTCTCTACACAACAGCTAATTGCTACCCTGTTTTTTCCATGCAGGTAGAGACCACAGCCCACATTAGACACTGAAAATGCAGACTCTTGCTTTCCTACCTTCCTTGTTGGAGGTGGCCATTTTACCCAGTGGTGACCATTGAACATAAAGGGGAGTTTACTGGGGGAGCGTCTCTGAAATACCTCTCTCTCTGATAAAGAGAGAGAGACATATGGGGAGAAATTCTTTTCCACTCTGGCTTTCCTTGCCCATCTCCACCACAACTCTTTCCTACTGTCTAGAAGGTTGTATAGGGATATGATGCTTGGAATGGTTATAGCCATCTTGCAGCTATGCAGGGAGCCATGACGCACAGAGGATGGCAGAAAGACACCTACCTGAAAGAGTCTGGATCCTTGATGCTATTGAGTCACTGAATCAACCTTGAGACCACCTTACCTCTGGAATTCTATTATTCAAGTCACTTTTAGTGACACATTCTATCACATAGAGCCAAACACATTTTGATTAAGTAGGGTATCCAATTTTTCACATTAAACAACACTGACTTGGTGAAAAAGCTAACATGATTATAGCTGCATCACAGGTAATTTTGTTATGTAACAGAACTGTAGAGGCACAACTCTTTTTTTGCACCCAAGGCCTGTGAATTTCTCTACAATCATTATAATTCCAGAATCCCGTTCCCAATACCCCTCTCTACTGCGTTTCTTTCATCCCTAGTGTAAAGCTTTTAATAATTTTTAATTTGTTTTTTAACCTTCCCCAGATTCTCTCCTCCTTTGCCATCTCTTCTACCAACATGAAGTACTCCACTGGAACCAGAGTTCTCTGCCTAAAAACACACTGTGCTGTCTGTATTTGGTATAACTTCCTCACTTACCACTTTCCAATGTGTTTGCTTTCTGCTTAGGCATCACATCGTTTGATTTTATTATTATTGTAATATGCACACAGGACTTTTTTAGGCTCTAAATTCTCAGATAGGTGGGATTGCGTATGTTTTCCTTAATGTGATGTAGCCTTTGGTATACAGAGTAACCATATATACCAGAGCAAATCAAACACATGGAATGGAATATCCTCACTTAGAACTCTCCCATGAAACCTGGAGTGTATGTTTGCATGATTTATGTCTAACAACCTGCAAAGGGCTGCTTAATAACTAGTCTACGGATCACTCTGTATTTGTTGAACATTCATTCTTTTCTTTCTAGCCAACAATATTTATTAAAATGTTTAAAAGTAATATGTGCTTTATAGAAAATATGGAAACTGCAGACAAAGAGAAACAAACAAAACTCATCCAAATCATCCAAATGGAGTCCTTACACTCCAAAACAATGTTAACCTTTTGGTGTTTTGCTTTCCAATAATTTTTTTCTTTGTGTAGATTTCAGTGGGATTTTGCTTGTTGTTTGCTTGCAGCCATTGGCCAGGCAAAATGGAGAAGGTAGGAGAAACTGAAGGAATATATGTTAATAGGAAAGACTCCCTGAAAGCTCCTCCTGAGCCCCTATTCAACATGGAAGAATAATTACAATTTTGATTGCTTATTATATCCATGATGTCCTTTAGTTTTCAAAATAACAAAATTATGAAGCAGTGTTATAATTCATATTTTAAAGATAAGGTGCCTAGGTCAGGGAAATTAAGGCACTTGCCCGAGGTAAAACAGCTGCTAAGTTCTAGAGCTGGAAATGAAGCCCACGTCTGACTTGACTTCCAAGCAGGTGTTCTTTTTTACCCCACTACCAAACATCAGAAATAGCAGGCAGTTGTTGGTCATTTGGTTCCAATTCTTTTATTTTAGAAAGGAGGAGACTACTAAGCAGAATGCTTTGGAAACAAGTACTCTTGCTTGCTTTTTCTGTGTTCTTGTTAAGCTCTTTTGGCCAGTCCTAGTTCTCTTTGGGCCCTTTTCCTCCATATCATCTGTGTGTGTATATTGAGCCCTTATTTAAATGAGCAGGGCCAAGTACCTGGCACCATACCAATCACTCCAAATGGTGAACACCAACAATTGTTGAGATTCTAAATTCTAAGAGTTTCTGAGGCACTCCTTGGTGAAAGATAGTCTCTGATTTAAGTTTCCCTACCTCAGGTGCCATCTGGAAAAGCAAGGCCATGCTCTGTGCCCCATCCACCTTTTAAAGAGGGTGAACCTTTCAGGGCAGGGCAAAGAGGGGAGATTCTAGAGCCTAAAGCTGACAGAGGACAGCCAGGATCAGTTTCATTTGGTGTGTGTTTGTTTTCTTAAGCCTGAACCAGAGTCAAAACTGGACACAGCTGTCCTTTCTCAAGGAGATTTCACTCTCAGACTGTTTGGATTTCAGCACATTGTTTAATAGTTCTACAATTCAAATGGTCACCTTGAGGCAGGAAGGTTAGCACTCCATTAAGATGGATGGGGAAAGTTCACACCTCTCACTTTTACTTTATTTCTTTGCTTTTCTTTCCATTTGCCTGCAAACTCAGCAAAGCTGAAGCCCATTCACTACACAGGCTATTTTTATACCCACTGGGCTGAAAAGCTGATTTACTGAAGAACTTGGATTTTCCAGGAAAAGGAAAAATCTACAGAGAGTTTTGAAGTCTGCAAAATACAACAGGATTATCAGAGGAATAAGAAATTTTATGCTAGATCCTTTGGTTCTTAAATCAATCCCAAAGAGATTTTAAAGCCCATACACTTTCTGGATGGTTCTTCTGGACCTCCGCATAAATGTTCTTCATATAATATATGCTAAGAGGGAGAGCTGGGGGCTTCCCTGGTGGCGCGGTGGTTGAGAGTCTGCCTGCCGATGCAGAGGACACGGGTTCGTGCCCCAGTCCGGGAAGATCCCACATGCCGCGGAGCGGCTGGGCCCGCGAGTCATGGCCGCTGAGGCTGTGCGTCCGGAGCCCGTGCTCCGCAACGGGAGAGGCCACAACAGTGAGAGGCCCGCGTACCGCAAAAAAAAAAAAAAAAAAAAAAAAGAGGGAGAGCTAAAACCCGCAGCATTTATGTGAGACACTAGGCCAATGCATTTTTGTTCGGTTAGCTTTCACAAATGCTGATTGAAAGGCAAAGGAAGGGAGTTAACATTTGCTGAGTGCCTACTGTGTGAAAGCACCACGCAGGCCCCATGGCACATTGTGAAGGATGACACCTTCTCTCTGATGAAGGAAAAATATACGAGTCAGACTCCGAGAAGGGTGAGAGCAGAGATTCATGCAACAGGACCATAGGGAAAGGAACAAGTTCATTCCCATTGGGGCAATTTAGAAAAGCTACTGGGAGGTCAGATTCAAAACCAATCTGAAATCTGGCAGGAAAAGCTTGGCTGAATGGAGGAGTTCATTTAGTGAAGAGACAGAGGTAAACCAGAGTATGTAGTATCGAGAACTGAGAGCAGACAGCTCCTCACAGCTGCCTGTAGTGAATACAGCAGAGACAGCCTAGATGTTTCCCAACCCCATCCCCTCTTCCTGAACATACAGAAAGACTACATTCACAGCCTCCCCTGTGGTTACACGGGGTTACATGACTGTCTTCTGACAAATGGAATGAAGGTAGAGTGACTGTGTGCCATTTCCTCCTAACTTTCTCTTTTTGCTTGTTCGGCCAGCTGAATGCAGAGGATCCAGCAAGAACCCCTGAGGAAGCCCTGGCAGATGGTGGTCCCATGAAATGGCAGAACCTTGATGCTGGCATTATCAGACAGAGGCTGCCCACCAAATACTTGATCAGACTGTAAAGTGAGCAAGACATACTATGTTAAGACACTGAGCTTTGTTGCTGTTACAGCAGCTAGCATTAGAGTGAGGATGGTAAGGTTGAAAAGGTAGGTTTAAAAGGCCTGTGAGGGCCTCCCTGGTGGCGCAGTGGTTGAGAGTCCGCCTGCCGATGCAGGGGATACGGGTTCGTGCCCCGGTCTGGGAGGATCCCATATGCCGCGGAGCGGCTGGGCCCGTGAGCCATGGCCGCTGGGCCTGCGCATCCGGAGCCTGTGCTCCGCAACGGGAGAGGCCACAACAGTGAGAGGCCCGCATACCGCAAAAAGAAAAAAAAAAAAAAAAAAAAAAAGAAGAAAAAAAAAAAAAAAAAAAAAAAAAGGCCTGTGAAATCCTCCTGAATCTCATTTCTAAGAATTAAGAAAATAAATTAATTTAAATAGTAATAAGTTTTGAATTAATATGCCAGCATCAGAAAGAAAGATCAGCATCATAGCTCATTCTTTCCAATGTGGACCTCTACAAGTCATGATTTTTTTTTTGGCTGGTTTGATGCTGACAACTTAATTTGGGGTCCTAAGTGAAAATTTTAGGAAGGGGAGTTTCATCAATAAAGAGAGCTTATGGAAAGAGGGAAAGGACTTGGCGTGCTCTGAGGGGGAGCCTAAAGCTGGCTGGCTTGGGACTACTTTAAAAATACATTTTATTGCTTTTTTGATTATAAAAGTAATACACATTCCTTGTAGAAAAATTGGAAAATATAAAAATGTCAATGGAATAAAATAATAACCATTTGTAATCCTACCACGTTTTGGTGTTTTTCATGCCAGTCCTCTTTTTCACTCTCTTTCTTTCTCTCTCTACATATATCATATGTAATCTACATAGAAGCCACTGAATTATTCTAATTGTACCAAATATAATATGTTTCTGTCATTAAAATTCTTTACAAGCTAAATTTTAAATAGTTGTGTAATTTTTTAATTATATGAATATACCATAATTTTTGGCCTTTCCTATAAAACTGGGCACAATTATTTCCAAGGTTTTTGTTGTTATTTTAACAAGAATGGATATCTTTATTTATAAATATTTGCCTGGATTCTTGATTATTTTTTTAGGATAGAGTCCTAGTAGTAGAATTCATAAGCAAAAAGTTTGAAAAATTGTGAAAGATCTTGATATATAGGAAAACAGCTTTCTAGAAAGGTTCCAGGAGTTTACTTTCCTACCAGCAGAATATGAAATTACCTATCTTATGACACTTTCATCTGCATGGAGTAGTATCATTTAAAAATTATCTTCTACTTTTTATGGTTTTCTCTACAGTCGAAAGAGTCAAGGATAATAAATTGATGATATATTTGGTAACTGATTTTTCAGTTGGCAAAGTGACTGTCTCCTGCTGAAATGGGCTTAAATGTTTCATAGGTGTTTCACACCGTAGGTGTCCTCTGATCACACTATATAATAAGCTGATTGCATTTAGTACAGGCTGGGCTAAACTGTGATAACAAATCACCTCAAAATCTCAGTGGCTTAATACAACAGAACCTTACTTTTTGTATGGAAGGTCAATAGTTGCTCTAACCTTGAGAAGGGAATATGGTAAATCATGTATTTGCTCTTTCATTTTTCACCTGGAAGAGACACATGTCACTTCCTCTCATATCTCCTTGGCTGGAGTAAGACGTGTGACCACACTGACTACAAGGGTGTTGGAAAGGACAATTGCTCTCCTGTACCCAGGTACAAACCAGGGAACAGTCAGTGGACAACACTAATGACTATCATACTTAGTTGACCTTAACCTTTGTGGAAGGGGTTGTATCCTGTAATGACTCCTGGAAGTGTCCTTTGGCACCCTCTTCCTTTCTGAGGTTCTCAGACAGGGGTCAGCAAACTTTGGCCCACTCCTGCTGTCTGTTTTTGTATGGTCTGCTAGTTAAAAATGGTTGTTACATTTTTACATGGTTGGAAAAAAATCCAAAGAAAAATAATACTGCATAACACATGAAAATTATATGAAATTCAAATGTATGTCTAAATAAAGTTTTATTGAAACACAGCCTTACTTGTTCATGTACTGTCTATGACTGCTTTTGTGTTACAGTGGCAAAATTGAGGAGTTGCAACAGAAAATTTTACTATCTGACCTTTTATAGAAAAAGTTTGCCAATCTCTGATCTTTGACATGGCACTAAGGAAAACCATGGTCATTTCAAGATGGCTGCCTGAAAAATCACCTCTTTGGAAGTGATTATTTGCTAAATGTTGCAAATTCAGCTCATTAGATTAAAAACAAACAAACAAAAATATTAAATCTCCTCATGGTTGATGTGCGTAGTTACTGTGGTTGTGGCTGAGCCATGAGTAGAAGCATGATGAAAACTGAGACCCAACAGCCAAGCTGGACTGGAATTAGAGAAGAAAGCTATTGGAATTACCAGGAGGTCATCTGAATTAGGTATTGTGGTTATAAGCTAGACCAGATGAGTTTCTCATCAGGACCTTTCACCTCCTTGAGGATTTGTTATATAAATCCACTCAATGTTTTAGAATCAACGTGGATACAAACATAAGCCCTCATTGCCTCCTGTTAAAATAAATAAATAAAAAATAAAGGATGAGAAGACTGGCTCCCTCAGTGGAGGAAAAAACCCAAGTTTTGCCATTCTTTCCCAGCTTGTTGCTGCTGGAAGACAGTATTTCACTTTCAACTGTGATTTTTAAAAAAATTTTTGGATTTTCCCTCAGAGGTTTCATAAGCATTTATATAGAATTGGCTTTCTGGGTTATTTACCAGCTGCTCTGTGTGAGGTTTGCAGAGAGTGCATGCTCCATCCATTGTCAACATATTCCTTGTGTTAAAACTGGGATTTCTAAAATAACATGTTGATCCAGTGACAGAATGCCATTTCTTTTCATTTAGTGTCCAAGTAATAATGCACCAGTTAGTGATGTTAGGAATGAGATGGGAGACACATCACATACATATTCCAACTGAGGTCAAGATCTATTCTTTTAAAATGTCAAAAATGACACTCCTAATACCCATGTATATAGATTCCATTTATTTGTGCACTTAAATTAACTCCTTTCTAAATCCAGCTTCCACAGCTGCCAAAGACTTCCTCTGAAAGGCATTTTCTTCTAAACTAGTCATAATTCACATTTGGCTCTCATTGGAGAAATGTCTCTCATGGCTTTGTGCCATCGTCAAAGGTACAGGCAGATAGCTTTATCTAACTTCAAAGGGTAAGTTGTACCTGATTTGGAAACAGTCACCTCTGATAGCTCTTTGTCCCTTTCCTCTCCTGAGATAGTTCTATATTGCCTTCTCTTTCTTTTTGCACTTAGCCAGTCTTCTTATAAAACCTTTCCAACTATTGAGCACTCTGTCTTTTAGAAAGAGATTATTATTAAAATATTGTTTGTGTGCAGACTTCTAATTTGTGGTGTATATTTACACATCTCATTAAAAATTAAGTGCCTGTGATTTCCAATCTAAGTAAAGACAATGATTTGAGGGGTATACTCATGAGGAAAGCAGGGTAGAAATGTTGAAATCTGGGTCATCCAGGAAGATGTAGGACATAACAATTATTCTGCCCATATAGTACTGTATAGTGACTATATATACTATATATATGACTACATAGAACATAGGAGATGATTTGGGGCTGAAACAGAAAATGATACTGTGATCACAACAATAATGTATTGTAGTTGTAAAGCATGCAGATGTAAGTTTTGAGTTTCACAGCTCTTCTATCTTGGTCACAAGAAAAGTTGAGATAAAATGCCACTTTTATCTTTATAAAAAATAATATAGGTATACAACAATGACTATTTATGAAAATATTTTTTAAAGACCTTATTCTTTTTTTTTTCTTCTTTTGCAGTACATGGGCCTCTCACCGCCGCGGCCTCATGCGGGATCCTCCCGTACTGGGGCACGAACCTGCGCCCCCTGCATCGGCAGGTGGACTCCCAACCACTGTGCCACCAGGGAAGCCCATAAATACCTTATTCTTTTGAAAGACCTTAACCTTATGGTTAAGCACCATAGCTGAAAAGAAAAGCCAGGGACATGAGGGAGGGGAGATAGATCTCTGTGACTGGTTAGTCCCAAACTCTTCCCCATCCCTGCCCAAGTCTCCAGTCTTGTCAACCTTTGCTTTACTACAGAAGTTCCTGCCCTTCAGAGAGACATTTCTACCTTCTATCTTACAAATATATTTTATATTTCTCAAGGACAGGGGAGTGAGACTAGAAGGGTCTTTCAAGTGGAGAGAATAATACAAGCAGAGACCTGGAAATGGGAATAAAAAGGTATAGTGAGAAATTGGACCACTAAGTTTATGATGGACTCAGACCTTAAATGCCAGCTCTTAGGGGATTATACTTTAGTTTATAAATAAGAGGATGCTATTTTAGCATGCTTTTGAGGAGAATGAGACTGAAGACAGTGGAGTCAGCTGCAGGCAGTACTGCTGTCATGGATGAGATCCTGAACAAGGAGGATCTCAATGTGGAGGATGTTGAGAAATTGACTTGGCAACCAATGCTCCCTCTGCCATTGTTCCCTAGCTATAGGGCTGACAAACTCAAACCAAGGTGGCTCTTGCCTTCTAGACGCTTGGCATCTATCCAAGTATGTAATTGAAGATACATCATGGGGGCAAGTTGTTGCCATATTAATGACAGGCTGTCTTTCAAATGGCCCCACAGGATGGTAATTCTGTACATTCAAGAATTGTATGGGCATGCTGGGAGGATCCGTGTCTCCGGGGTGGATTTACCCAAACCCAAAACACAGGCTTCGTGGAGCATTTATTATTTACCTTTCTTCTATACTCAACTTTCTCTCAGGTAGTATCTTTGGAGAAATCATATTGTATTCAGAATGTTGCTTAGTGAGCATAGAATCTGAATAAGTTATAGGAATAAGATGCTATTAAATTTATCTAATTATCACTAGAACTAAAATTATCACCTAAGAGAACTAGAGGCACTACTCCCCTCAGAGAGATCCCTTCCCAATGAGACCAGATACTTGAAGTCAGAGACTCCTTTTCTCTCAATAGCCTTTGGATGGGCCCTGCTAACATTTGTCTTCCAGAGCCTCTGTGCTTCTGTTGCTGATGATCCCTTCCCCCTCAATCTCAAATTCTTTCTGTTGAGACATGAATAACTAAAGGCAAGTCCCAGCTGTCAGCATCACTATTTCTAGGAATCTATCTTTCAGGAAAAAATAACTAAAATCAGTGAAAATATATATACAAGGATTTTTTTTTTTTGGACTGTAATTGCTTTACAGTGTTGTGTTAGTTTCTGATGCACAGCAAAGTGAATCAGCCATACACATACACACATCCCCTCCCTCTTGGACCTCCCTCCCCCCGCCATCCCACCCAACTAGGTCATCACAGAGCACCCAGCTGAGCTCCCTATGCTATACAGCAGGTTCCCACTAGCTATCTATTTTACATATGGTAGTGTATTCATGTCAAACCTAATCTCCCAATTCATCCCGCCCCCACCCCCCCTTTCCCCACTGTGTCCACACGTCTGTTCTCTAGGTCTGCGTCTCTATTCCTGCCCTGCAAATAGGTTCATCTGTACCATTTTTCTAGATTCCACATATATGCATTAATATACGGTATTTGCTTTTCTCCTTCTGACTTACTTCACTCTGTATGACAGACTCTAGGTCCATCCACATCTCTACAAATGACCCAATTTCATTCCTTTTCATGTCTGAGTAATATGCCATTGAATATATGTACCACACCTTCTTTATCCATTCATCTGTCAATGGACATTTAGGTTGTTTCCATGTCCTGGCTATTGTAAATAGTGCTGCAGTGAACATTGGTGTACATGTGCCTTTTTGAATTATGGTTTTTTCAGGGTATATGCCCAGTAGTGGGATTGCTGGGTCATATGGAGGTTCTATTTTTAGTGTTTTAAGGACCCTCCATACTGTTTTCCATAGAGCCTTTATCAATTTACATTCCCACCAACAGTGCAAGAGGGTTCCCTTTTCTCCATACCCTCTCCAGCACTTATTGTTTGTAGATTTTCTGATGACAGCCGCTCTGACTGGTGTGAGGTGATACCTCACTGTAGTTTTGATTTACATTTCTCTAATAATCAGTGCTGTTGAGCATCTTCTCATGTGCTTCTTGGCCATCTGTATGTCTTCTTTACTGGAATGTTTTCTTAGGTCTTCTGCCCATTTTTTGATTGGGTTGTTTGTTTTTTGATATTGAGCTGCATGAGCTGTTTGTATATTTTGGAGATTAATCCTTTGTCTGTTGCTTCATTTGCAAATATTTTCTCCCATTCTGTGGGTTGTCTTTTCATCTTGTTTATGGTTTCCTTTGCTGTACAAAAGGTTTTAAGCTTAATTAGGTCCCATTTGTTTATTTTTGTTTTTATTTTCATTATGCTAGGAGGTGGGTCATAAAAGATCTTGCTATGATTTATGTCAAAGAGTGTTTTTCCTATGTTTTCCTCTAAGAGTTTTATAGTGTCCAGTCTTACATTTAGGTCTTTAATCCATTTTGAGTTTATTTTTGTGTATGGTGTTATGTAGTGTTCTAAAATTTCATTCTTTTACATGTAGTTGTCCAGTTTTCCCAGCACCATTTACTGAAGAGGCTTTCTTGTCTCCATTGTATATTCTTGCCTCTTTTGTCATAGGTTAGGTGACCTATGACACATATAGGCATGGGTTTATCTCTGGGCTTTCTGTCCTGTACCATTGATCTATATTTCTGGTTTTGTGCCAGTACCATACTGTCTTGATTACTATAGCTTTGTAGTGTAGTCTGAAGCAGAAATAAATGAAATAGAAATGAAGAAAACAATAGCAAAGATCAATAAAACTAAAGGTTGGTTCTTTGAGAAGATAAACAAAATTAATAAACCTTTCGACAGACTCATTAAGAAAAAAAGGTAGAGGACTCAAATCAATAAAATTAGAAATGAAAAAGGAGGGATTACAACTGACACCACAGAAATACAAAGCATCATAAGAGACTACTACAAGCAACTATATGCCAATAAAATGGACAACCTGGAAGAAATGGACAAATTCTTGGAAAGGTACAACTTTCCAGGGCTGAACAAGGAAGGATTAGAGAATATGAACAGACCAATCACAGGTAGTGAAATTGAAACTGTAATTAAAAATCGTCCAACAAACAAAAGTCCAGGACCACATGGCTTCACAGGTGAATTCTATCAAACATTTAGAGAAGAGTTAACACCTATCCTCAAACTCTTCCGAAAAATTGCAGAGGGAGGAACACTCCCAAACTCGTTCTATGAGGCCACCAGAACCCTGATACCAAAGCCAGGCAAAGATATCACAAAAAAAGAAAATTACAGACCAATATCACTGATGAACACAGATGCAAAAATCCTCAACAGAATACTAGCAAGCAGTATACAAGGATGTTAACTGCAGCCTTGTTTTTCATACCAAAAGTTGGCAATGAGCTTCATGTTCATCAATTGGGGGATTAGTTAAATAAAAGATGGTATAGTTTTTTGGGTTTTTTTTTTTGCAGTACGTGGGCCCCTCACTGTTGTGGCCTCTCCCATTGTGGAGTACAGGCTCCGGACGTGCAGGCTCAGCGGCCATGGCTCACGGGCCCAGCCGCTCCGCGGCATGTGGGATCTTCCTGGACTGGGGCTCGAACCCATGTCCCCTGAATCGGCAGGCAGACTCTCAACCACTGCGCCACCAGGGAAGCCCAAAAGATGGTATAGTTATTTAAAGGTATACTATGCAATCATTAGAAAGAATGCATAGAACAATATGTACTGACTTTACCAGATATACATATAATAAAATGGTATTATAAAAACAAGTTGTATATCAATAGGTAAAGTAGATTCCATCTTTGTGAAAAAAAGTATATATGTGGCTGTTTGCGTAATATATGTGTAAATGTCCACCTATAGATCAGATATAAGCACCAGAAAAAAATCTAGGAAAATAATGCCTTTAAATGCCAATAGTGGTTAGTCCTGAGAGAGGGGTGGGATTGTATGTTAGAGATGATCTGAGACTGTCGCCTCTTCCTTTATATGCACATACATGCAGGCGTGCACACATACATGTGCACACACACATATGCAATGGGATTATGGGGACAATTTACTTTTTTTTTTTTTTTAAGAACCTCTTTCTTTCCTTCTCTTGCCCCCCAGCCCCTGAGAACCTTACAATTTTAAAGAAGTCACTATGTTCTGGGATAAATTACTGTTCACTGTAGAAACTGATGAACACTATAAAAGAAGTATAAATTGAGTCCTTGGGCTCCTAGGAAACTGAGAGATTGCTTCCAACTACACAAGGGTGGGAGCCTACAGGCAGTGCAGAGATGAAGAAATTTTATATTTCCCATAACTGCAGAGACCATAAGCCACGCTTCTGCAGAGCAAGCAGCCCGGTTTTAAATAGTCTTTAACTTTGCTCCCCGAAGTCATCAAAATGCCTGTAAATTCCAGTACCTGAGGCACCCACACTTCACCTCCCCAACTGCCTCTTGAGTTGGAACCTGCCACAATTATTTCGTATGAGACTCTGAATTCCGAGTTTGGGTTCACAAAATATGTTCACTTTACCCATAGATCAAGTCCAGCACTTTTGAGGGTAACAGTTCCTTGCTAAATAGTGCTGCTTCATGGATTATCAGTCACATTGAAGAAAAATAACACTCCCTGATGGTGATCTTTGAATTCAAAAGTCTGTTATCTTTCCTCTTTAGAGGGACAAGATGATTGCTTGCAGCCTGCTGGAGCTCTCTAATCAAGAATAGGAAGCTACTAGCAGAATGAAATGAATTGCCACTGAAGATTCTTTTTCTTATCCACATTACCAAAGAGCATGGACAGAATATTTCATGAGTGAATGCAGAATATAACACGGAATGAAGCAAAACCCTTCCTGAGGATGGTCATAGAGTTAAGTCCAAGCATGCATGATGGAATGACCCCAGTTGGCAACCCCTGCACCCTGTTACAAACAAATGGGACCAGGAATGCAGTCCTCTCACACTTGCCAGAAGGTGCTTGCACCCACCATGTCCCACCATCCATCTCCTCCTTCCCTGATTTGTGTGTTTTTGTTAAACAGTGGATCTTGCTATGCTTTTCAGAAAACTGACAAGAAGCAAGCTGAAAATTAAAAATGGGTGCCGAGAGGCTTTACAGGAGTCTAAATAAACAGCCCGACAGGAAAGACGTGTGGCAGGCTAAGGTTTCAGGCTAGTGGTTGGAGTGAGTTAACAGACATCCGTATAACAGAAGGCTGTGTTTGTTTTCCCTGTCCCTGCTCTAGCAAATTTATTGGGTTATCTGTCTTATTTTGACACTTGGGTGTTTAAGGTTTCTGTTCTAGGTGTCTAAAGACATAAAAAAATTATTGTACAGTTTACATTCCTGGCAGAGGCTTTGACATGTGTTAGCTGAAAAGTTCCTATCTGCCAGTAATTTCGCAGAAAAAGCCTCGTAGAACTGGGTTTTCATAGAAGGTCCAAGAATCCTCTGTGAAAAGCACCAAGAACAAAAGGTTTCTTATTTTATTTCTGACCATGTCATTCTAACATCTAGTGAAATGCTGCCACCAAGCCACTTTTTTTTTTTCACTGTACTGTTCTGACTTACCAGGTCACATATAAGGAACATTATCAGTGTCCTATAGGCAGACAGGTTTTTCCATCAGTAGGGCTTGCACTCAATGTAGACCCACAAGATAAAGTTTGATTTGTTTCTGAGATCAGGAATGCACAGAAGTGTTGAGTGAACACTAGGTGTTGTGATAATGCACCATAGAAATATTAGTCATATGTGTAGAAATATTGACATGTTGATGACTGATGTACTCAGCCACCCACAAGCAATGTGATACATTTCTTCTTTTCAGAATACAAATTTTGAAAGAATTTTACTTGTAAATGCCTTGTTCCTCATAGATATTGAGGCTGGTGTAACTAATTAAGGGGTTGGTAGAGAATTTAAGTAGTTCTCTTATATAAACCTATTTTCATTCATTCAAGTAGCATTCAATGAATACTCATGCATTTAATTGTTAGAAAATGGGAAACACATGGTGGAAAAGAATAAAACACAGTCAATGGCTCTAATGTAATCTTACAGTTTCTTCTTTCATCATCTTCTGCAACAGACAACCTGCTTGCCATAGTTGAGTCAAATTTTTGTGATACCAGGTAATCAGCATGAAGTCAAGGAGAGAAAAACAGTTTATTTTCTTTCCTAGAGCAGATAGCTTTGCAGGAGCTGAGGCAATTTGATCATGTTATTGATTTTTTTTTTGTTTTCTTTGTTCAGTCTTCCTTCATTCTGGTTCTTCATGGCTTAAGACTGGGACTTGGTAGCTGGTACCTACAGTTCCTGCTCCTCACACGACTCTTGGCAAATACGGTCACCCAGGCCACTGGACGAATGGTGTTCTTTTCTTGGGTGACCTCCCTTTTCATCAAACAGCATTTGCGTGTTACTTCTGTGTGCCTCACTATTTGTAAAGGCTTCAGTTTTGTGCAAAGAGCAGAGATTTTTAGAATCAGCCTTCCTGAATTTGAATACAGACAATGTCACTTAATTGGTGGGTAACTCTGATCCTCAGTTTATCATCGGTAAATATGTGTATAAATCGTGTCTGTTCCATAGGTGATTTTAAAAGTCTGTTCTTCCTTCCTTCAAGCCATATAGGATATGGAGAAATGAGGCATTTGGGAGAGTCAAAGAAAATATTTGTGTCATAGAGACTTTATAGTTCATTGCCTTCCTATTCATTTCAGACAAATGTGGTGTAAATTAAATTTTTTAAAGCAAGAAAAAGTCATGCTTATACTAGTGACAGAAAGCAACCTGGAAATCCAGTTGATATTGGTCACACACTATGTCTAAGTCCTAGAACAGGCTCGGGGAGGGATGCAAACAAATATAGATGGGAATAATATGGGTTGAACAATATGGGTTTGAACTGCATCAGTCCACTCATATTAGGATTTTCTTTTCAATAAATATGTACTAGAGAACTACACCATCCATGGGGCTGATTGTGAAGTTATCAGTGGATTTTCAAACAGTCAATGGTTGGTACCTCTAACCCAAGTTGTTCAAGTGTCAACTGTATATATTAATGAATATACTCATTCAGGCTCTCTCTCTACCCAATTTTCTGAGGCCACCACTTCTACACCACTACTAGGTGACTCTATGTTGGATTCATGTCTTCTTATGAAGACTGTAGTATCTGGCATAACCACAGTAAACTAGAATTTCTGCTTCTCTACTTTCCTCTCTAATTTATCCAAGGTTTCAAATTTCTCACTGAACCCCACCCAAACGAGTTGAATCCTGGGCGAGTCGGTATCTTCCCATTTCTGATCTCCTTCCTCTTCTTCTCTTTGAAGTCCCCTTTCCTTGCTGAAGGACTGCTATTCCTCTTTCTTGTTGGGTGGGGTTTTCCTCAATTTTAGCTTCTCTCTTACTTATTCAAGCTTCACGACTTAGCAATAATGGCAAAGAAATATGTAGAAATACTTGTTGCAAATATCATGTATAAAAAGCATTGGTTTATGAATGTCTAATGTGTGGAGGCTGAAAATTACCAGTATTGTCAAGTGATAATTTGGTTGCTCAGTCCAAATTAATTAAATGAAACACATGTACAATGGCAAAAGCAAAAGAGTAGGCTTGAGATGAATAAAACATAATTCCTGCATTCAGATAGCCATAATCTTGTGGGAAAGATAAGACTATTTAGACAATGGATACACTGAAAGGTGTAAGGATGTAAAAGGCTGATGAGAAAAGAGCTGTGGGAATTCACAGGTAGGAGAAGTCAAATCTGGCTGAGGCTATCAAGAAGGACATCTAGAAGGAAATGGTGTTGTAGGAGAGCCTGGAAGGATGACCTATATGGGCACGCTGTAATTGCAATAGATAATTCAAGACTTCTCTCCAAGTCCTGTGGAACAAACTCAGAAATGGAACATATTCTACAGATGGTTACAGTGGTGGGGCATGGGTGTTACCATTTGGGTATGAAAGCATTTGAAAGGGATGAATGAGTAAAGGTCACCTGAATGTGGCTGACCTCAGAGCCCAAGCTAGATCAGGAGGACAAGTGCAGCCAGAAGGAAGCTAATGGACAACTGAGGCAGGGAGTGAGTGAAGGAGGAGAGGAATCACCTGAGCCAGAAGGGGACATGGGAGAGAGGGAAGGTGTGGATGAAGAGGAGGAACACCATGCACTTGGAGATGGAGTATGATCATGGGACGGCTCAGATTAAGCCTGGTACAGTGAGCAGCTAATATGGATGCAGGAGGCACAGAGCAGGAAGGTGAGAAGTTCTGAGGTCAGGGTTTCAGGTGGCTAGTTAACCGAGGGCTGGAAATGAGAGGCTCATATTTTCTCTTTTGTTTCGCCTGCTGTTGGAAATGCATCCAACAGCTATAAATACACTGGGCTGTATTTTTCACTGGGCCTTGGTCTTTATAAGGGCATAGAAAGCTCACCACTGGAAGAGGCCAAACCTAACCCACATCCAGCTGTGCCCAGCTGTGAATTCAGCAGTTGCTGCAGGCACCAAAATCTACCATGTCACTTGATTGGTATGTTTCCCCCTTGACATGAGTGCTTTTCAACATGGGCAGAAGCAAGGTTTGAAAGAAATGTACTCCACTCTCTTTGCCTACAAATCTGGGGGATGGGGGTGAGGCGCAGGGGTGGGAGGAAGACAAAACCTCGGGAACACCTGAGTCAGCTTCAGTAGCTAGAAATGCAGCAGTCCAACACCAAATAAAGGCCCGTCTAATGGCTGGTGATTCAAATTAAATTCTGAACAAACAACTCTCCAGCCACATCTCAGTCAGTTTTAGAATCAATGCAGGTGATTTATGGTTCCTTAGGGTTGTATTCTCTCCTCAATGTGCTGGGATTTCCATGCGTAGCTACCATTTACAGCTAATGAGTAGTGTGCATGGGTCCCTGGGCACCTGGGAGGGAACGCATCACTTAGTCCCATTCAGCGGTGTGGGCTCTTTCCATGCAAAAGGGGCTTCTTAGCTGGGTCAGGAGTCTGGGTCTACCAGATGGACACTGTTAATGCAAAGTGCTGATATGTTCCAGCCCTTTTCTCTCAGAAGCATCCATGCTTTTGCATTTAATGAGTCTCTGGTGTAGGAGAAGCCTTTGGGAGAAATTGGGTCCTCCCAGCCTCAGCACTCTGATTCAGACAGAAGCTGGGGAAGGACAGAGGAGAGCATTTGGTTTTCTTTGTTACCATTTGATGAAAGTGAGTCTTGAGTCTGTATTTTTAGGAACAAAATAATACATCAATACTTATCACAGAGTCTGCCACATACCTAGAGCTCCACAGATATTTGTGGAATAAATGGCAGGTAGAAGCACACATGGAGTGTATGTCTCTTGAAACAAATCTTTGAGAATTCTCTGAAGGGTATTGCTAGCTGAGGGGCAAGCTAGTCATAAGGGAGAGAGATCCTGGTAACTCTAGTGCTTTTTGAATGCCTGACTTTATGCCTGTTTAATTTCATTCATTGCTCATAATAATCTTTTTGGGTCGGAATTGTATCCATCCCCATTTGACATATGAGGAAACTGAGGCACAGAGGGATTAAAGTGACTTGCCTGAGGTCTCACAACTAGTAAGTGGTGGAGCTGGGATTTTAACACAGGCAGTCAGCCTTGGAAGCCCTACATTTAATCACGACGTGAGAGGGAATTCTCTCAGGCCTCTTCCATTTGGGTAGTAGAGTATTTTTCCCCCCAAGGCAGTTAAAAGACTAGCTCTACTTTAAAATGTCAAGAAAAACAAAGCCGCATTTGCAGCCTCTGAGTTCTCAGTTTCCACAGCAATTAGCAATGTAGAAGTGAATTCATTTACACAGTTGGTTTCAGACCAAAGAAAGTAGAGGGTGACCGCGAGGCAGGGAGAAATGGGGGTGAGAACAGATTTCTGTGCTGTTCTTGAAACAGATTTTATCTTTTAGAAGATAAAAGTTGGAAAAAGGAGGAAATAAGGCAGAGCTTCTGAATTGGCATCGTGAAGGAGGCCTTCGCCTGGGAGCAAAACAACTTCTCTGAGGTTAGAACTTGAGCCACATCCATTGGGGGAGGATTATTCTTGCTGAAACAGACATGTCACTTCATGTCTGCATGATGTGAGTTAACCTTCCAGGGCAGTAGCATAATGAGAACCCTGAAAAAGTAATTTTCTAAATGAAACTTTAGTTCCCTGGGAAAATACAGCCTGCACATACAGAAGGAAATTTAGGATCTTTCCATTAGCTCCTGGGATTCCTGCTCCTAAAAAAAGTTGTGAAATGAGACCTGACTAATATTGCTTGCATTCTTTAGTTGTCCTTCTTCCCCTAAAACAGATTTTAAGCTCCATACAAAGCTGAGATGACTTACCCACTAAAATGGGTCTCAGAACAAGTGGTCTACAAACAAAATAAAAGGCACAACATTTGGAATCACTTTTCAAACCCAACCTAAAATTTCAGGATCCAGATTTCATAAGAAAAAGAGAGCCTCCTGTTTTGAAATCTGATTTAAAAACAGTTTCTAGAAAAGTGTTAAGTAAGCCCCAGGATCTCCTGGGAAAACAAGTGGCTCAAAAAATCTTAAACTGCATTGTAGAGATTTTTATGAATGAGCAACATATGGATTAAGTTACCCATATTTAAAAAACAAAATCAAACGACAAAGCACACTTGGCAGTTTTCTTGAGCCCGAATTATTTGGAAAACAGTCCCAGGATATCTTAGAAATCCCAAATGGAACCCAGTTTACCAACCATCTTTGAAAAATGAAATATAGCCAGCCATTCATATAAAAAAAAAGACCGTCTCTGTTACAGTGTGTAGAGGTTAAGATTAAAGTTAGCTGGTTTTCCTAAGTTCTGAGAGATCCACGTATGAGTGGACCTGAGACAGTGATGATCATACACATAACTTCCTAGAACTCTCAGGGTGCAGCCAGTGGGGCAATGTTGTTTCTCATTTCCTCCATCGGTCTCCATCTCCCTCTTTTTCTCCTCCCTCTTAGTACCAGTTTGGCAGATAGGCTATAACTTGGTTGTTTGATCTGTTCCCTAATTTTGGAACTCAGTCATTGTCAAAGCTGAATGAGACTTGCTTTCTGAAAAATAACTTGTGGTCAGCTTATCGTATATGTTATGAGTCCTGTGGCTGTCTTTCATTCCATATATGAAGCTGTGGGGAAACCTCTTTAACTCTGTTTAAAAATTGCGTTATAGTTTAAAAATAGTCGGCTCTAAAAATAGTCTAAAAATTTATTGAGCAGTGAATAAGAGAATGAGTGAAGGTACCTAAGGGAATTTTAAAAATCCTTGATTAGTTTTTATTACTAAGTGCAGAAAGGGATAGAAGTCATGGGTTCCTGGCTGAGCAGCCCAGGGCTTTTGTATACCCACGTCTGGTGCATGGTGTCAACACATCAAATGCCAAATAGAGACATGAACTTTTTCTTTCTTGAACAAACACTACAAAGGCTTTGACACCAAAGGGTTTATAAACCCTTAGGCCCTTTTGGTCAATAAGTGACTGAGGCAGGACTTGATCCCAGGTCTTCTGATTCTGAGTCCAGTGCTCTCTCTGCTGGAATAAATTCCTTAGGCCTGTAAAAATCCTAGGTTCCTGGATTGACATTAAGCATTGAATAGGGATTTACAGAGACCTATCATAAGTTTAAGTTTTTAAATTCAACTCTCCAAGTGCTCTTCTAAATAATTTACATGAAAATGCCTTAAATTTTATTTTGCATATAGGCCATTTATTATAGACTTTTATTACTGTATGCATTATACACACAAAATACTGAAGAACAGTGTTGTCAACATGAAACATGCACGTTATTTTTTGTGGGTGGCTTACGAGATGTTCAAGAAAGGACTTTTGACCACACTCATTGTGTGTCTTAAGTCTAAACGTTAACACTAGACCCTGTGTGAGATGTGACTCCATTCAGTATATTATCATAAAGTATGCCCTTTTAGCCAGGCGTTCTCAATTTGCCCCCCCCCACTTTTCACCTTTATGCAATTGAAAAGTTCATGATTGGAGGTGAAAGGCACTAAATGAAAACTGTGCAGATGCATTTTGGGTAAAGGTTCAGGGCTCTTGGTTCCTCCAGTGGAGTCCATCTTCTGCCAGACTAACATGGCCAAGAAAACCAATGTACTAGGTGATGCTCTCCTCCCTGCTCTTCTGGGTCATTGTTATTGTTCTGTATTTCTTGGAGAGGCGCCACCATCAAGGAGCAAAGTGGTGAATATTTGGGGGTAATGTCAGAGTTAAATCTTCCTTTCTTCTCTGGTGAGAAAAATTGATAATTGAGAAAATTGGTTTAAATTCATCTGAAGAACAATTCCAGAGAACATAATATAAATGTGAAGTGCAGAATGATTGTTTTTGGCTGTCCATGATCCTTCATGCTGTTTCTTTGCCTTTGCATATACTTTTATTTCTTCTTGGCATGACTGCTCTGCTTTTTTATCTAGCTACTCCTCATCATCCTTCAGAACTAGGTTTAAGCACGACCTCAGGAAGCCCTCTCTAACCAACCAGTCTGGTTTAGGTGTCTCTCCTCCAGGCTCCCATAGTAGACATAATTCTGTGGTAGGATTTACTTGTTCTGTAATAATAGATTTATTTGGCTGTAAATACCAGAAATAGACCCCTTGAGGGCAAGAATCACATCATTTCATTCTGAATGTGCAGTCACTGGCCCAGTGTCTGGCCCATCATAGATCTTCAATAAATGTTTATTGAGTGGCTAATAATTGCATGGCTAATGTAGTGAGGCTGAACATCCAACCACAAGGATGCACTGAAATCGAGAAGTGTTGCCCTTTCCTTATTATGTTTCAAAATGTGTTTTGCCTTTGGAAAAAGAAAAACAATCACACTCCCCAACACAATGAAATATATTAATATAATTCAGAATCTGGAGCTCAAAGTTTCATCTACAGAACAACACTGTAGGAAATTAAAATTAAAAGAAAAAGACAATCCAAAGGGCACATGTTTTTTCAGCCTCGTTCTCATGTTTATAAACTTCTATGTAGTTGTAACCCTTCTGTGGTTCAGGGGAGACCATCTTCATGATTGTTTATTAAGCACCTTCATGTTCCAGGCACAGTGATAAACTCTACATGTCTCAGTTAATTACAATGACTTACAATGACTTCATGCGCTAGAATCCTTATTTTTATATTACTGATAGCACAACTCCAGGGAAGCTAAGTCATAGTCTAGTAAGTGGCAGAAACAGGATTTGAACTGACATCTGGCTGACTAAAGCTATTAAACATTAAAATTTTCAATTAAATTGAAATTAATTAAAAATTAAATTAAAAAAAGATTTTTAATGATTTCATTTGGTCAAATTTCTGAGAATGGATTTACTGGGCTGGGCGAAATTTGTATGCTTTTTAATAGTTGTTGCTAAATTAATTGCCAAAAAGACTGGAAGAATCAGATTACAATCTTGCCCACCAGGCTGCAAATTTCTCAAAGAAAGAGTCTGTGTCTTATCTCCCTAATCTCAGAACCTAGCACAGTGCTGAGCATGGGATAGCTTCTTCACAGATGTCTGCTGAATGAATTATTAAATAAATGGATACTACCACCAGTATTATAAATTTTCTTTGAAACCTACATAATGTGGTGCCTGAGAAGTATATATCTACAAAAGGCAGATAGGTTTCTTGTCCCCGAATAAAAGGAAAGAAATGAACCCTTGTAAAGCAGATTGGCTTTGTTGGAAAAGCAACTGATAAATCTGTACTTTTTTCAAGCAACAGAAAGTATTCTTCTCCATTTCTGTATCTAAAAATTTAGTGAATCACTTTCCAAAATATGTGATCTGAATAAATACCAGGCTGCCTAGTGGCCCAGACTCAGACTATTGGTGTAGTTAGACGCACAGTCCAGCCAGTGCAAGTTTCTAAAATGCAGTTCCGGGCTTTATTTGAATTTTCAAAGGACATTAAAGGGAATCTAATAACACTTTGGAAAATTCTTTTTTCTCTTCTCCAATGTTCTTACATCTGTGGTTACTCTCATCCCTACCAGTCTCTAAATCCACATTCTCAAAACTTTATGCAAAATTCAGTTTAGATTCTTTAACCCAAGGTCTTTTCTTGTTTCCTTTCTTGTGGTCCCAGGGGCTTCACCTCCCCTGGAAGTTCTCCTGGCCTCTGAGACCCCAGACTTCTCTTCCTCAGCCTTGGAAGTTTTTTTCTTCTTCTGGTGGTTTTTCTTTTCATTTCTTCCCTCCTTCCCTTCCTCCCCTCCCCTCCCTTCTCCCTTGGAAATTTTTTCTGGAGACATTTTGCTTAAAAAACAAACAAAACAAAACTTTAACTATATCCTACACAGTTTTCGTAAAGTTGAGATATAGGTAGTATTTACAGTCAGTTCACTGACCTGAAGCATTGCTTCTCAAATTATACTAGAATTTTCCTGTGTCCTCACCAAGCTTTGCCAATTTTTCTACAGGAAGCTTTCTTAAATGTCCCCCTTGCCCTCCATTTGCACAGCATCAGCTCTCTCTATGTCGTAGTTTTCATGAAGGTTATGAAAAATATTTGTCCTTCTTTGGTTCAGTTCCCTAAACTCTGGCCTCTCTTTTCTGTCCCTGTTTCCTTTCATTGACATCCTCTTCTCTCCACTTCAGACACCTCTAGCTTTTTGGCAGTTTTTCCTCTGTCAAAACAGGGAAGATTCAAATAGAATTTACCTTATTAGGTCAAACTGAAATTCACGTTCAGATACTTCTCATAAGTATTTGTCTTTAAAACTCTCTGACACATTTGTGAAATGAGATCTCTTGAAATATTTTAGGCTGGCTGAGGTTACTGTTCAGTTGTGTGTACCATTTGCCTGAGTTATAAATTCTCTTACCCTGATTCAAATTCAAATTTACTTTTATGACCTTTAAAAAGTTGGGTAAGTGATGTTATAACTTTGGCAGCTTATACAAATAAATACAGATATAATGAAGTAAATTAAACCTATAGTTATTATATTTTGGGTTTTTAGGAAAAATTTTTAAATTATCATAATCTATTTTTTAACTTTTTATTTTATTTTGGAGTATAGTTGATTAACAATGTTGTGAAAGCCTCATAATCTATTGTATCAGTTATTTTAGGCATTTGAAATATTAAGAAAATTCAACACTTAGAGAAACTGGCATCTTTGCTTTGTGATTTTAATTTGTAATGCTCAATTATTAGATTTGTGATTTTTTTTAATTTGAAAAAAGAACATGATTAGTTTTGTAAACAGTTTTGCAAGCTTAAGAAAACCTGTTTTGTTTTGTTTTTTAATTTCTTCTATTAGATTAATAGAAGTTTTGCTTACAGGGATTGTAAGTCTGCCCTGTCAGGTATTTGAAGTTTTTGAGAGAATCGGCTTTACAAATTTGAAATGTGTTATCAGTCTCTGAGAAGCAGAACCAGGAAGAGGTATGATGTGTGTGTGTGGTTTATCACAGAGAAATTGGCCTGTGTGATTGTGGATGATGGCTAAGCAAGTCTGGGGTCTGTTAGGAAGGTCATTAGGGGAGAAGAACATGCGTAGGCTGGAACTCCATAAACATGGGCCAAAGCTTTGTCCACAGGAGGAGTTCCTTTTTTTGTTTTCCTCCTGTGAAAGTCTCAGCCCTGCCTTTAAGGCCTTTAAACTAAGTCAGGCTCACCCAGAATAATCTCCCTTGCTTAAAGTGAACTGAATAAGGGTGCTAATTACATCTGCAAAATCCCTTCACAGCAGCACCTAGATTAATGTTTGGTTAATTAACTAGAAGACTGTAGCCTAGCCAAGCTGACAGATCAAAGCTCCATCATAAAATGTTTAAGATGTTTTAATTAATTTGTAAATGGGTTGGACCATTTAGTGACATCTAATCTGTTAAATTTATAATTAAACATAATACAAAGTAAAAAGACAAGTTATATTTTTCTTTTGAGATAGAATTGCTAGTTTTCTAAATAAAATTACACCATTTATAAATTGAACCTAAAGAAATGAGAAAACCTAGATTTTAGGATTTATGATTTTAGCAGTTATAATCGACCAAATAGCTGTAAATATTCTTTTCTGTGCACATACGGAAAAGAAAATCCTCATTTGAGAGAGACTGGAAGAGTAGAACTGGATAGAGCACAATGGTCCACAGCCCTGGCATATAGTATGGGAATGACAGAAATTGGAATTCAAATGATTATGGAGTAAGATCTGAGACCTTTAACAGATATATATATATATATATATATATATATATCAGTATAATGTCGTGATCCATGTGGTCCAGTTTCAAAGCTGTATCACGGTAAAAAAAAAAAAAAAAAAAATCCAGCAGTCAAAAGAAATTTCAAAATAACTTGAAGGTTTTACTTGTGTTTCTTGATGCAATAGTGGATCACTCAAAGAATCGCTCTTTTTTCTATCACCCAACTCCCTTAAATAGCACTTCTGCAATTTCCTCTGCAAACTTTTCACTAATTTTTCAGTATTGGTTTTTCTTTTTGTTTGTTTTACCGTTATTTTATTTTATTTTATTATTTATTTATTTTTTTATTAGTATTGGTTTTTCTTTTCCTCTTTCTCCTTCTGCACAGAAAGCCCCAATAACTGTTCTAACCAAAAAGGAACCTCTTTGGGTGACAAGGGATATCTAAAGTCTTAGGAGTAGGCAGAAGAGAGAGACTGAACATTCATACATTAATTGGTTTGGGTCTTCCTTAGGATGGTGATAATTGTGTTAATATCAGGGAAAATCAGCCATACTAATAGCAGTATGGATACTGGAAAACCTAAAGTGAGAAAAGAAAAGCTAAAATGTGTTCAGTTATGTAAAAGTAAAACCAATTACACTTAATTATGTAAACAGTTTACCATTTATGCCTAATTACCCCAAAGCACAGTCATGATTATGCACTCCATTAGCTATGTATGTCAGATGAAACTGCCAGTAAATTCTATTCTATTACAATACTAAACTTGCATGTTCAATCCACTTAGATTACTGCTTCTTTTACTCAATAGCCTGCACATGCTCTCTGGTTATCTGCTTATAAGTTTAAAAAATTTAGGGTGACCTTTGTTCAGGCTCTCACTGCCATATCTTGAAACTTCTGCAAGAGACCACAGGAGCTTTCAGCCTCTCTTCCTTTCCAATTTCTTACACCCACTGAAATAAGAATAATTGGAAGCCTCCTGTAGCTCTCAGCTCTCTCTCATCACACAAAAGCTCCTGAATCTTACTTTTTAGGCCTTTGACTTCTTGTTACACCAAAGTAATATTTTTCTTTAAACATGGAATCCATGTGAGGCATCTTCCTTTAAGACCTCGGCCTTCCCTAAGGAAGTTTTGAGAATGAGCAGAAGGAAAAATAGAGGGGACCCAGAAGCTGGGCACCCAGTCTGGGGCTCACCATTGATAATGGGATAAATAAACTGCTTTCCAAGTTAGGATGAAGTTGTGGCCTGGGGGGATTGCCTGCATGGAATCACAACAGAGCCCAAGCCTCCTTTGAAAGCAAGCCCTGCTCTGAACTGCAGGACCTCCTTTCATAAACAGGAAGCGTCTGGACCACTGTATTTGTAACAGAGCCCACATTCTGGAAAATAGAAGAAGTCTTGGCTACTGTCCTTTCTCGTATTTCTTGTTTTTGTTGCTGTTATGGATGTGCTCAGACCTCTGCCTCTCTGAGCTCACAAGCAGACCAGGACAGGGTAGTTCCTGCTAAAGTACTGGCAGGAAAGTCATGATGGGGCAGGATCCTGAGGCTGGGTTTGGAGAACAGGGTATCATACGTTATGTCCAAAAGGCAGGAGTGGCCAAAAAATGGGAAGCAGAGGACAGGGCAAGGAGTCTTGGGTGATTTTTCCACCTCTAAAACTCCCACACAGCTCTGGCCACCACTGTCTCTCATGTGGAATCTAACACAACTCTTTCTCCTACCTGGTCTCCCCACTTCCACTCTGAATCCTACAAAACCTCCACACAGCAGCCAGAGTGGTGGTCTTTTTAAAGCACCAATCAGATCATGGTTTCTCTTGCCTAAAACCCTCCAACAGCTTCCCAGTAAACTTATAGCCCTTACAGGATCTGATTCCTACACTTCCCACCTACTATGCTTCAGCCACTCTAGCCTTTTCTGAACAAGCCAAAGCCTTTCCTGCCTTGGACTCTTGCACATGAGTTCCCTTTGCTTGGAAGGCTCTTCTCCTAACCAGCTCCTTCCTGAATTTAGAATCTCAGCTCAACTAGATTCCCCCTCTCCCTATCATTCTCCATCACGTCACTGTTTTATTATCCTCATAACATTGGGCACTTGTGAAATTATCTATTTCATTTATCTATTTCCTGTCTGTCTCTTTCCTATGATTTAAATTCTCTGAGAGTAGATTCCTCATTTGTCTTGTTCACTGTGCTATCTCAATGTCTTATATAGATGGTATCACATAGCAGGAGTTTTGTAACTAATTAAGAAATAAGTAAAATATTCCTGGTACACAATTATTAGCTATTTTTAGAATTATTCATGGGAGGATTGGGTTAAGGTGACAAAGTTGTGTGGCTGAGGACTGTTTTAGAGTCAAAGAGAATCTCTTCGCAGCAGCTTCAGGTTGAAGAGACTGGGAGTGGCAGGCCAAAAAAAACATTTTCAGGAAATCTTAACTTTTTGTATTGTGGTAAAATACACATAACATAAAATTTGCCATTAGTAATGTTTAGTACATTAACAATGCTGTGCAATCATCACCTCTATCCAGAACACTTTCAGCACCTCCAAGGAAACCCCATACCCATGAAGAAGTCACTCCATTCTCCTCTCTACCTCAAAACCCTAGGAATCACTAATCTACTTTCTGTCTCTGGGTTTGCCTATTCTGAATATTTCATGTAAATTGAATCATACAACATGTGGTATTTTGTGCCTGACTTCTTTCACTTAGCATAATGCTTTCAAAGTTCATGTTGTAGTATGTGTCAATACTCCATTCATTTTTATGACTGAATAATATACAATTGTATGGATATACCACATTTTGTTTATCCACTTATCAGCTGGTAGACATCTGAATTGTTTCTACCTTTCGGCTCTGTGAATAGTGCTGTATGAATATTCTTGTACAAGTTTTTGTTTGAGCACCTGTTTTCAATTCTACAGGATAAGTACCAGGAGTGGAATTGTTGAGTCATATGGTAATTCTATGTTTAACTTATTGTGATGGTTAACTTTATGTGTCAACTTGACCAGATCATGGAGTAACCAGATATTTGTCTAAATATTATTTCTGAGTGCATCTGAGAGGGTATTTCTGGATTAAATTAGCATTCGAATCAGTGGACTCAGTAAAGTGGTTGCACTCCCCAATGTAGGTGGTCATCATCCAATCTGTTGAGGACCTGAAAAGAACAAAAAGGTGGAGGAAGGAAGAATTTTGCTCTTCCTGCCTAATTGCTGAGCTGGCACATTGATCTGCTCTTGCTTTCTGTGCTCCATGTTCTCAGGCCTTCAGACCTTGACTGGAATCTACATCATCACCTCCCTTGGTTCTCAGGCCTTTGGATTCAGACTAAATTACACCAATTAAAAGTCCTTTTCCCATTTAAAAATTGTTTTTTTTGCCTTTTTTATTGTTGAATTGTAAGAGTTCTTTATATTCTAGATATTAGATCCTTATCAGATCAATGATTTGCAAGTATTTTCTTCATTTTGTGGAATGTCTTCACTTTCTTAATAGTATCCTTTTATGCACAAAAAGTTTTAATTTTGATGAAATCCATTTTATCTATTTTTAATTTTGTTGTTCATGTCCTTGATATCATAAGTAAGAATCTTTGCAAATCCAAGGTCATATGGATTTATCCCTATGTTTTTTCCAGAGTTTTATGTCTTTGATACATCATAATTTCTGTATATGGTGTGAGGTAAGGGTAAGGCTTCATTTTTTTGCATATGGATATCCAGTTGTGTCAATATGATTTGTTGAAGAGATTATTCTTTTCCCATTGAGGAGTCTTAGCACCCTTGTTGAAAATCAATTGACTATAAATGTATAGATTTATTTCTGGACTCTCAATTCTATAGGAATCTTACTTTTTAAAAATGGAGACACTACTAATACATTTTGAGATCCTGGGGAAAGGGGCCTTTGAAAATTCCAGGCTCTCTTTTGAATGTTGTTCTGATTAACCTGGTTTTAACACATTATAGGAATGTAGCTTAATAGTCCAGTAAATTATAATTACTTTAGTTTGGGATTATTATTCTCTTGCTGAGATGATATTAACACTATTATTAGTAGTAACAGTAATAGGAATTCTAGACAGTCCCTATTTACATGAACCTGAGCAGTCTTTTAAGACATATGATCCAATAATAAATATTAGGTTAATGTTACTCTCAGAGCCTGAGTCTCTTATCTGGCCATATTTGAAGATGACATTTTTCCCCCCACCAGTCCCTCCACAATTCTAAGAACTGAAAAATGGATAGAGGGGAGAAGAAAAATTGGGTGGAATATAATACGTACTCATTTCTAAGTCATGTGCATCACCTGCCTTTCCTACTCTTTATTTCACCATGAAGACTTAAACGACTGACCTGGACCTGATAATATGGGTCCTGCTGAAATCAATCTGTGATCACACTGTTCCATTTTACATGGTTTATACTCTCGTTCCTAGAGCAGACATTATTTATGGGTTTTCAGGCCCTGGGGTGGATTGTGGGATTGCAAGAATCTGAGAGATATTCATGTTTTTGAGGCATTTACTATTTGATGAGAGACATACATACATAAGCATAGAGCTATGGTATAATGTGATAAAGGCCTCAATAAAAGTTAGGTACAAAGTATTTGGATAGCATCCAAATCCTGCCCAGCGCTTCACAGCTCCTCCATTAGACAAAGCTCCTTGAGGGTAAGAACTCTCTCTCTTCATCTTTGTACCCTATTGCTGAGAAAAATTTTTGAGCATTTATGTGCACTACAAATGTTTGTTGAATAAACGGACAAGCTAAGATCTGAATGATGAATAGGAATATTCCATACGGAAAAGGAGAATTCTAGGCTGAGGGAACAGCACATTATCAATACAAGGGCAGAGTAATGAGTATGATTCATTCATTGAATGACATTGGTGGGAAGAGTCTGAGGGTGCAAGGGTAGCAGGAGGTGAGAACGAAAGCAGCCAAAGGTTAATCTGTAGCGAGCCTCAAATGTAACGCTAAGAAATTTGGAGATTATCCTGCAGGTTTTGGGGAACCATGGATCATATATAAGTCCAGGTTGGTGGCAGAAGTGGGAGACACAAATGGTTACATGAAAATTGATCTGTGTTTTAGAAAGAATACTCAGGGAGCACTGTAGAAAGTGGATTTTGGGAGGGGGAGATAGGCAGGAAGACCATTTAAAAGACTATTACAGTCCAAGGGAAAGTTGAGGAAAGTCTGAATTAGGGCAATGTCTGTGTGAATACAGAGAAAATGATGCGTCCTCAAAATATTTTGAAGGTAGAATTGGCTGTTAGAGATGGAGGCTGTTGTTGTTGAGGAGTGAGGCCAAGTTTCTGGTTTGAGCAACCATGTGGATTATGATACCAACAGTGGAAATAGAGAATAAGAAGCGAAACAGGATGGGGCCATATGCATGGGGAGAATGGGAAGGAAGATGATGGATCCATGAAGACATCTATAACCTAATTGAAAAATCCAATCCCCAGGTTACTTTTCATCCTTTTTAATAGCAGAATCAAGGAAGGGAAGCATTCAGATAATATGGCAAAAAGAAGGCTTTGTGTAATCTATAGAAGTGATTTCCTTGTCCTGGGTTTTCCAATAGTAGTGAAGTTACCTGAGGCTTGAAAAAGATCATGTCCATTTGACAAATGATGTAAAATTACTATATTTGAGTTTACATTTTTCTTCCCATTTCACAGTATTCTAATCTTTGATTCCAGTTCTGTTAGTTATTAAGTATTTAATATTAATAATAGCTAGCATTACTATGTTCCTGGCACTATGTTATATACTTTTTGTGTATCATTTCACAGTCACTTTAAGTAGAAGAAAGGGTTTGTTATGATTCCTATTTGACACAATCTGAGTTTCAGAGAGGTAAAATGTTTAAGCCCACACATCTGAGTGACAGAGTCAGATCTTGAATCTGGTTCCTCCAAGTCCATAGTCCACATTCCACTAATAAGCTGATGTTTTTCAAACTGTTTGAAACTCATCAGTGGATTGTGAAACTCATCAGTGGATTGTGAAATCATTTTAGTATCAATCAACACTAAAAAAATAGAACTTTACAATATCAACATGACTCACACATATTAACGCTAAGTATTGTTTTGTAAGGTTTTTCATACACACACACACACACGCAAATAGCTAGGATGGCAACGTGTGTGTTCAGTATTGGTGTGAGTGTGGGCTGGAGGTGCTCTGAGAGAGGAAAGCCCTTCAGTTTGGGATGGTAGAGGCAAGTTTCATGGAGGAGGTGATTTTTTATTGAACCTTAAAGGGTGTTAAGATTTGAGCGGACAGAAGAACTGGGTCATTATGGGTGGTTGACTGTGTTGTATTTCACACGAAGTAGGTATGTCTCTTGAATCTCTTCCTAGGAATTGTATTGATTTTGGGGAATTTAAGTATAAAGTCAAGATTCAGGGAATGAAATTAGCTCTAAGAACGTATGTAGTTGGCACTGGTTGATTTTTGGCCATCAAGCATCCTCATCCCCTTCCAAAAAGAGTCACCATTTTCTCTGGGAAATTAGCTATATGGTTGGGAAAAAGATTTGGGTGTTGATAGGGGAACCATTTCTCTTTCAGTTAAGGAACTGCCATGGGACTCAAATGGTTTAGTTGATTCATTCCCATGCCTGCTGCCTGGGGTTACTGTAGTTGCTGCTGCTTCATCCTCCAGAGCAGCCTGGTTACCGCTCCTGGTGATGCATATTTCCTAATCTTCCATCCACTTCTTAGCCCCCATCATCCTTCTAATTTCCTTCACTTTAAGTTACAACTCTAACTAGAACAATGAGAAAGCATTTGTTTTTTATTTATCTTATTGAAAATCTCCACAACATTAAATATTTTATACAGAAGGAAACTGAGGCTCAGAGGGAGGCCCTGCCCCTGGGAAGAGAGCAAACTGGGTTTTGAACCCAGGTCTTAACATGGATAATGTTCTTTATTTTTTCCATCATTGCAGGCTGTCTCTCTAGAGCTGGATAAGCTTTTGTGCTTAGAAGTTTTTATGATTTTAAGGAGTCCTCAGTTGTTGTTAAAATGACCCCAAAATGCAAATGACTGCCTTAATATAAAAAGGATGTTTTCTTAAAAGAAGATGTTAGACTTAAACTGAACTTTCCTGGTCTCAAAAAAAAAAAAAAAATCAAAACCACTCAATCAACAAGCCTGAGCCCTCTCCCTCTTTCCAAACGTTTTTTAGAGATTCTAGGCAGAGGCTCTTAGATAATTGAGAGGATTACAATGAAGGAATGAAGGAGAGAAGAAAATCTTCCCTTAGGCAGAATGGAAACCAGAGCAATTGGAAAACGTTTTCTTGAGAAAGCAGAAAACGTATGCAAAGCAATATTATTTTTAAAGACATTACGAGGAGAAGGGTTTGGGGTGGGGTAGAGAGAATGGGGAGAAGGCAAGGAAAATCAATGGAAGAAAAAAAAAGATTTGGAATGAAGTTTGGTCTGGTTTTAATTTATGTCAGTTGGCAAATAAATCCATGAAAGCTGTTCTAGGCATGGATATCCCCTCTGTAACATAAGTAACTGAAACCAGTTCAGAATGCATTTTTTCCTCCTTTTCCTAAAAATATGATACACCCTATAGACAGAGGCAACATCAATAAAGTTCCCTGCCTCTGGCTCCACATTCTCCCTGCCCTTCCCCGACACCTTCTGTTTCTGCTACAATTCAGAGCTGGTATAATTAGGGGAATTAAGGATACTCATGGACATAAAATATATGTATGTTTAATTGTGCTCTCAAACCAAAAAGATAAAGATGAGCAGTGAATGAGCAAAATTCCTCAACTAAGATTCTGTTGAAAACTTCTGACCCTTTAAAGACACCCATTTCCGGCACTTGCCCTAACTTTGGGATGAGGATGAAAGAAAAAGAATATTCAGTTGTATCAATTGTGTTCAAGTGTATTTTTAAAATTTTACTTGCTGGATTCTGAAAAGAATTCTGAGACAATTAGGTAGGCATGTATCATGAAAGTTTCTACAGAAAGTTAACCTTGTTAATTGGCTGCCAGGGATAAATTAGTGGAAGTGGGGAGATTAAAGGCAATTAACTGACAGAATTTCGTATCTAGACAAGAACTTTTACAAGTTTATAAGATGAACAACCTAATTTAAAAAAGGTTAAAGTTATGATGAGGCTTCACAGAAGCAGGAATCCACATGTTTTCATAAGAGATGCTAAACCTAATCAATATATTGTAATTTGAAACCACAGAAAGATATGTTTTCATACCTACAAGCCTGTCAAAATTAAAAATTCGGGTAATGCTAAGAGTTGGTAAGAATGTAAAACAACAGGAGCCTCATACAGTATAGAGAAGTATAAAAAGGTTGAATCACTTTAGGGAGGAGTCTGGTATCTGCCTTCCTAGCAGTGCTGTCTACTTTATCCATTAGAGCCCTTAACATAGCAATCATCATTGTTTCAAATTCCTGGTCTGATAATCCCAATATCCTGCCATATCTGAGTCTAGTTGTGATGTTTGCTCTATCTTTTCAAATTTTGATTTCTCCCTTTTAGTATGCCTTGTAATTTTTTCTTCATAGCTGGACATGATGTACTGGGTAAAAGGAACTGCTGTAAATAGGCCCTTAGTAATGTGGTGATGAGGTGTGTGGGAAGGGCCAGCTTTCTGTAATTCTATGATTAGGTCTTAGTTTTTTAGTGAGTCTGTGCCTCTGGACTGTGAAATTCACAAGCGCTTCTCAGTCCTCTCTAAGGTGGGACAGGATGGCTAGAATGGGCTAGAGTTGGATATTCCCCTTCCTCCATATAAAGAATGGCATGGACATATATACACTACCAAACGTAAAACAGATAGCTAGTGGGAAGCAGCTGCATAGCACAGGGAGATCAGCTCGGTGCTTTGTGACCACCTAGAGGGGTGGGAGGGAGGGAGATGCAAGAGGGAGGAGAAATGGGGACATATGTATATGTATAACTGATTCACTTTTTTATAAAGCAGAAACTAACACACCATTGTAAAGCAATTATACTCCAATAAAGGTGTTTAAAAAAGAAAAAGAATACATAAGAATGTGGATGAAAAAAAAAAAGTCTAGAGCCAACTGGCCTTGGGTCTTTCCCTTCCCCCAGGTCAGTTAGGCTCTGATAAAACCGCTGTAGGTAAAGCTCTGGGTAAAGTTTCTCCTGAGAGCAACCTTTTTTTTTTTTTTTTGCGGTAAGCAGGCCTCTCACTGTTGTGGCCTCTCCCGTTGCGGAGCACAGGCTCCGGATGCGCAGGCTCAGCGGCCATGGCTCACGGGCCCAGCTGCTCCGCGGCATATGGGATCCTCCCGGACCGGGGCACGAACCCGTGTCCCCTGCATCGGCAGGCGGACTCTCAACCACTGCGCCACCAGGGAGGCCCAAGAGCAACCATTTTAAGAAGAACCTCACACTGGTCAGAATGGCCATCATCAAAAAATCTACAAAAAATACATGCTGGAGAGGGTGTGGAGAAAAGGGAACCTTCTTGCACTGTTGGTGGGAATGTAAATTGATACAGCCACTATGGAGAACAGTAGTGAGGTTCCTTAAAAAACTACAAATAGAACTACCATATGACCCAGCAATCCCACTACTGTGCATATACCCTGAGAAAACCATAAGTCAAAAAGACACATGTACCCCCATGTTCACTGCAGCACTATTTACAATAGCCAGGACATGGAAACAACCTAAATGTCCATCGACAGATGAATGGATAAAGATGTAGTACAGGGCTTCCCTGGTGGCACAGTGGTTGAGAATCTGCCTGCTAATGCAGGGGACATGGGTTCAAGCCCTGGTCTGGGAGGATCCCACATGCGGCGGAACAACTAGGCCTGTAAGCCACAACTACTGAGCCTGCGCGTCTGGAGCCTGTGCTCCACAACAAGAGAGGCTGTGATAGTGAGAGGCCCGTGCACCGCATTGAAGAGTGGCTCCCGCTTGCCACGACTAGAGAAAGCCCTTGCACAGAAACAAAGACCCAACACAGCAAAAATAAATAAATAAATTAATAAACTCCTACCCCCAACATCTTCTTAAAAAAAAAAGATGTACTACATATATACAATGGAGTATTACTCAGCCATAAAAAGGAATGAAATTGGATCATTTGTAGAGATGTGGATGGACCTAGAGTCTGTCATACAGAGTGAAGTAAGTCAGAAAGAGAAAAACAAATATTGTATATTAACGCATATATGTAGGATCTAGAAAAATGGTACAGATGAACCTATTTGTAGGGCAGGAATACGTTGTAGAGAACAGACATGTGGACACAGCGGTGGAAGGGGAGGGTGGGACGAATTGGGAGATTAGGATTGACACATATACACTACCATGTGTAAAATAGCTAGTGGGAACCTGCTATATAGCACAGGGAGCTCAGCTCAGTGCTCTGTGATGACCTAGATGGATGGGATGGTGGCGGGGAGTGGGAGGGAGGTCCAAGACGGAGGGGATATATGTATACATATAGCTGATTCACTTCGTTTTACAGCAGAAACTAACACAACATTGTAAAGCAACTATACTCCGATTAAAAAACAAACAAACAGAACCTGAAAAAAAAAAAAAAAAAGAAGAAGAACACAGTGCTCTGCGTGTTTCAAAGTGGTTACTTTCCTTTCCTCCTGCAGGAAGCAAGAGGGTTGAGCTTCTAGAGGTAAAACTCAGATAGCCCCACAGCAGATGGCTGGGTACCCCTAGAGTTTTTGACTCTCAGACTTGTCCACACTTAGCCTTCAGCAATTCATCAATTACAGTTCAGGTTTTGCTACCCTGGCACTTGTTCCCAAAGAGGTTCCTGCTCTGGTGAGTTGTGATTCTCTGTGTCTGCCTGTCTGTCTCTCCCACTGGGGGGCATTGGTTTGCCCTGTGACCCAACTTCTGTTAGAATTGCTGATTTTTCAATTTGTTCAGTTTTTTCTTGTTATTAGGATAGAGTTGCAATTTTCAAGCTCCTTTCTTGCCAAACCAGAAACTCGAAGTCTCATAACCTTTTGTAAAAAAGAAAGTTTTAAGCCAATGAAACATGGAAATCCTCATGATCAAAATGAGTCTGGTCAGAGTTTTCATGCCGTTACCAGAAAAGTTTTCTGTTGAGAATAATAATGCTGCTACCTGGTGTGTGTGACAACCCTACCTGGGTGAGACCCAGAGGGTCTATATAGAGACCTAGAGGCCCTGATGACTCAGCCTGCTGCCTGGCCACATGGTAATGGTAGAAACACTGTTCTAGTGGAAATTCCCTGGTCCTAGAAGTCTTTGGCCCTCTTTCTTAGGGTGCAGTGTTACTGAGGAAGCGTGTGGGCTGTATGGAAGGATTAAGGTCCTGCCTATGTGATGGTGTGATTCCCTTCCTGTTTGGGCCTTGATGAAACTCAGAGTACTGATTGACAGAGGCACAGCCTTTTCCATTTTTGAGGCTCTCAGAATAAAAATAACAAAGTGACAGAATACAGTTACAAAAATGTATGTTTTAAATATTTAAATTGAACCAATGTTAATTTGTATAATGCAATGCAATATAATTATGATACTGATATGATGATATAATATGTATGAAAAATGCCAGCGCAGACTGTGTAAGCCACCTTGCAAACCAGTAGCGGGACTAGTTTTAAATCACGTGATTGAAGTCGTCAGTGTATCTCTGTGACTGTATGTATAGTCTCAACTGAAAAGGGGGTCAAAAATCTAAATTTGAGGCCCTAGATCTACTGCCCCAACTCCCAACCCCTTTCTGTGATGGGTCATGGTCTAACTTTTAGACAAAATTTCAAAATGGGACCTACGGTTTTGCTTGAGTAAGATGATGTTTTCTGGCATCCAGGGTTAGTCTTATAAATAGCTTTAAAAGCAAGTGCCTGTGTTGTATTAGTCAGTATGCATTGGTGCAGACTAGGGTTCGAATTCTGGCTATGTAATTTCCTACTTGTGTAACCTTGGTCAAGTCATTTCTCCTCCTCTGAGCCTCAGTTTCCTCATCTATAAAATGGGTTTATGGACCTGGGTCTTAATAAGAGTTTAAAAATTCAGTATTACTGTTATTTTTATGTATGTCTGATTTATTCTCTTAGATAGTAAGCTCCATGAGGACATGAATCATGTCTGATCCATTTAAAGAAAATTCACAGCACTTTTTACTAATTTAATCTTTTAAAGGAACTCTTGTAGACCGGGCATTTTATACCTGTCATTTTTAAAAGCTCCATGGCAAGCTTATGATGTTGGCCATACCACTTCACTGAGGCTCAGAGGGGTTTAGTTACCTGTTAGTGAGCAGTTGGATTTAAACGTAGATCTGTTTGTCCACGTTCTTTTTACTATACCATGATGTTGCCTCCAGTTGTACCGAGCATACATTTGTTTAATGCATTTGATGGTCTTATCTCCACTAAATGGATCTCTCATTAGGCTACCTGAAATTCTTATCCCCTGATTTCTCTTCTGAAAATAGTGAGGCCCCTGTGGAGTACAGTTACCAACCAAAAGCAGGTGCATTACCAGGTTAGCTTGGGCAGAGGGCTGAAGAACTAGGAAAGGGAGCCCAGGGCTTGCAAACCTTTTACAGAGTGAGAGGATTATGAGAAGCCTGGTGGATGGGGCTCCTCTGGGAGGTCAGGTTTCAATGCTTGGCCATAGCACTCTAGGAGTGTGTAGCTGGGGGCAACAGTGAAAGATGGCATGAAGGCACTAGGTGTGTAACAAAGGAAGGAGGAAGGAAGGGACAGAAGGAAACAGGCAGAGACTTGGTAACAAAGCCCCTGAAGAAAAAGCATCAGAATATGATTGGCTTTGAGGGTAGAAACTTGGCTGATTCTTTTTCTTTGAAATTTCTCTACTTTTCTGTATTATCCAAATTTTTTACAATAAGAAGTTTTTTTTATATAATTAAAAAAACCAGTAGGCTTAAATTTTTAAAATGACATATTTGCCCTTTCTCTCTCCAGGTTTTCAGTAAAAAATCAAAGATTTTTTTTTTAGCTGGGAGAACCTGGAAAATACTCTGGTCCAATTCTCCTCTCCCTTGCCCTTTCTAATCAAAAACCATATTACAATAGGCAGTGACATAGGCCAAGTGTCCACCACTGTGTCTGGGATGGACAGAAAGTATTGGAAAGGCTGTCAACTCATTTAAGTGCATCTATAAGACAACTCTTCATACCCTTCTATGAGTTAAAGATTCTTCTGGTGTTTTAAGCCTAATAATCAGGAATAGGGAAGAATGTCAAGGCCTTGAACACTTAGGTGTGGTATTTTCAAAATGCTAGTCAGCACTGTATTTTGTATCTTCTCCAGTATTTACATGTAATAGCTTCTTGTCCTAGCCTCAAGCTCAACTTTAAGGTAATTGATGCTTATTGCTTTTTCTTTAATCCCGGGACTATCTAAAACAAGAGCATGGAAAGTTACCAATGCTCTCTTGAGAGAAGGAGGAAAAATTCGAGCACCGCTACTTACTAGATGTGACTTTAATAATAAGCACCACTGTTTATTGAGTGTTTACCTTGTACTAAGCACTTTGCTTATATTATCTCAGTTCACATGACAATCCTATGAGGTTTATATCACTCTTTCCATCATATAATTACAGAAAATCTAATTCATAAGAGTTTAGTAATTTTTCCCAAGTCTCATGCATATAACTGCAAACATGAGATTTGAGTCCATGATCTTAATTACTTCTCTGTACCCTCTTGGACAAGTTATTTAACCTCTCTGAGACTTAGGTTTGTCCTTTGAAAAGTAGAGAAAATATTTCCTCCTTTATAGTTTTACTGTGAGGGAAAAGAATCAATATAAATTAGAGGGTGCTCAGTAGATAGTGCTTCTCTTTAAGACAAGAGCTGAAAGCTGCAGGAATGGCATTTAGTGACTGGTTCTCAGATAAAAATGGAGTTGAACTCAGATCTGAGTCCTCAATGCAGATTTTTAAGTTTTATGGAAATTGGTCAATAAAGAAAAGAAAACTTACAACATTAAAAATACGAATGCTATCCAAAACAAGAACAGGAAGATAGGATAGTTCTGTCTCAAATGAGTTTTCCAGGAACCAAATGAGGGAATAAATCAAAAATTAAGAACTAAAGAGGTTTTTTTTCCTTTTTTTTTTTTTTTTAACATGGCCATTGGGATGGAAATGCAATCAACTGCTTTACTTTGCCTTCCTGATTACCAGCAAGTGTGCAGAACTGCTGAGTGTAAACCGAGCGCTCTGGTCCTTGGAACCAGGGCTGGCTTCATGGACAAGTAAGCTGTGCGGTTGCACAGGGCCCAGTGCTTAGAAGGGCTCCATGCTTGGATAACTGCTCTCCTATCACTGTCTCGAAATTCTTAATAATTTTTGAACACAACACCTACATTTTCATTTTGCACTTGGCTGGGCAAATTATGTAGCCAGGCTTGTTTGGAACGTTTGGTGTCCCCTAGCTCACCTCACTGAAATGTCCTCAGTCCAATGAACACATTCCCAGGGGATGGCTTGGAAAGCCGCTTTAGCAGATTTCCCTTTTCCTTTTGTTTTTGTTAGCAAGCGATCACCCACCCATTCTTTGAGGTTATGTATAATGCATGCTATGTATAAAGCTTTAGGTGTGTAAGAAGGAAAGTAATACAGTAAAAAGGGGCCTGGGTGTGTTTTTTTAAGAAGGAAGAATAACAGCACTGTGGCCAAAATGAACGTATCAAGGACAATAATACTTTGGAATGACTTCTCTAGAGAGAAGTTTTGAATTTCTGCTTACGAGTAGCTTTGAGTGGGTTCTGGGTATCTGTGTTTCCTTAAAACACCCCAGGTCCTTCTAATGTGTAACCGTGATTGGGAACTACTGAGTTAAAAACTCACTGGAAGAAGTGGACAGTTTGATAAGCACTGATATAATGTCTCCAGAAAATCCCCTAGAGGATTTGTATGTGATCAACTTTGTATTCTTGGGGTAACTAGAGTTTTGCAAATAGTAGGTACTCGACCAAATTTTATTGACAGATGTGAGATCAAATATAACTTTAATTCATTTGTTAAAGGATATTGTAAACACAATCTGCATCTAAGCTTTTTGGCCTTAAATTTTTTTTGCTTGTCCCTGGACAAACAGTTGTGAAATTACACTTAAAATCTTCCATTTATAATAGCATCAAATAAATCTAACAAAAAGTTACAAAATGTCTACACTGAAAACTGTGTATTATTTCCGAAAAAAAAATTAAGGCCTAAATAAATTAGAGCTATACAGTGTTTATGGATTAGAAGATTACATATTACTAACATGTCAATTACTCCAAATTGACCTATAAACTCAATGCAATTCCAATTGAAATCCCAACAGGCTTTTTTTTGTGTGTGTAGAAATTATCAAGGTGATGCTAAAATGTATAAGGAAATGCAAAGCATCTGGAACATCCCAAACAATTTTGAGAAAGAACAACATAGTTGGAGGAGCCACACTACCTAATTTCAAGACTTATTATAAAACTTCAGTCATTGAGACACTGTGATATTGGTTAAAGGATAGACAAATAGATGAGGAATAGAATAGAGTCTGCAGGGCTTCCCTGGTGGCGCAGTGGTTGAGAGTCTGCCTGTCAATGCAGGGGACGCGGGTTCGAGCCCTGGTCTGGGAGGATCCCGCACGCCGCGGAGCAACTGGGCCCGTGAGCCACAACTGCTGAGCCTGCGCGTCTGGAGCCTATGCTCCGCAACAAGAGAGGCCGCGATAGTGAGAGGCCCGCACACAGCAATGAAGAGTGATCCCCGCTTGCCGCAACTAGAGAAAGCCCTCGCACAGAAACAAAGACCCAACACAGCCAAAAATAAAAATAAATTAATTAATTAAAAAGCAAGTTAAAAAAAAAAAAAGAATAGAGTCTGCAAACAGACCAACACATATACAATCAATTGATTTACAAGACAGATACCAAGGTAATTCCATGGAAAAAGGATAATCTGTTCCACAAATGATCTGGATCAATTGGGTAACCAACTTGACCCCTTTCATACACTATACAAAAATTTTAATTTGAAATGAATCCAAATATGATCTAGACCTAAACATAAAAGCTAAAACTATAAACCTTCTAGAAGCTGTGCAACTTAGGGTTAGCCAAAGATTCTTAATAGGGTATAGGAAAGAGCTAACCATAAAAGAAAAACATGTTAAATTGACCTAACCAAAATTAAAAATTTCTAGTCTTCAAAAGACACCACTGAGAAAACTGAAAGGTAAAACACCCACTGAGAAAAAATATTTGTATGTGAAGAATGGTCAGAGGATGCAATGTTACTGTTTTTGAAAATGGAGTAAGGGGGTGACAAGCCAAGGAATGTGGGTGGTCTCTAGAAGGTAGAGGGTCAAGGAAGCAGATTCTCCCCTAGAGCCTCCACAAAGAAACACAGCCTTGCCAACACTCATAATTTTAGCCCTGTGAGACTCATATCAGACATCTAACCTATAGAACTGTAAGGATAATAAATTTGTGTTGTTTAAGGCCACAAAGTTTGTGGTAATTGTTACAGCAGCAATAGGAAACTAATTCCTTATAATTTTCTATGTATGCAATCATGTTGTCTCTGCATAAAGACAATTTCACTTCTTTCTAATCTTTAGGACTTTTATACTTTTGTTTTTCTTTATTGCATTGGACAGAAACTCCAGTACATTGCTGAACAGAAAAGGTCAGAGTAGACATCCTTGTCTTGTTCTAAATCTTTGGGGAAAGCATTCAGTTTTACACCATTTAATATGATGTTAGCTGTAGGCTTGCCCTTTATCAATTTGAAGAAGTTTTCTTTTTTTCCCTGGTTCACTTAAGAACGTTTGTTGTGGAGGAGTTTAATTTTGTCAAGCGCTATCTGTGTACCTATTGAGATGACTATATGACTCTACCTCCTTTGCCAATGTGACAATTTTTTTTTATTGATTTTCGACTGTTGAACCAACTTTGCAATTTTGAAATGCATTGATGAGTTTAATTTGCTAATATTTCGTTGACAATTTTTGCATGTGTATTATTTATTGCTGCATAACAAGTTACCAAAAGTTTAAAACAACACATATTATCTCACAGTTTCTGTGGGTCAGCTGAGTTCAGTTTAACTGGGTCCTCAGCCTAAGGTCTCAGAGGCTGCAATCAAGGTGTTGGCCGTGCTCGATTCTCATCTGAAGGCTCAACTAGGGAAGGATCTGCTGCCAAGCTCTTTCAGGTTGTTGGCAGAATTCATTTCCTTGCAGTTGTACAGTTGAGGGCCCCAGTTGTTCGTTGGCTATTATCTGAAGGCTGCTTTCAATTTTTTGAGAGAACCCTCACTTCGCTGCCATGTGGGCCACCCAACTAGCAAGACATATTATATAAATGCCATGCAATCATGGCAGTGACATCCCATTGCTTCTGTCATAGTCTGTGGGTTAGAAGAAAGTCACAGTTCCCACCTGCACTCAAACTGGAGGGGATTATAGACGGGCATGAACGCTAGGAGGCAGAGCTCCCCGAGACCTGTTTATCACGACATCTATGTTCATGAGAGATACTGGCCTACCATTTTCTTGTCTTATAATGCCTTTTTCAGGTTTTGTTATTAGAGTTATGCAGATCAGTTTTGAAAATGCTTTTTATTTTCATGTATTTCTTTCCCTCTTTCCCATTTTCAACTGATTTTCGAAGCAAATACCAGGTGGAATTGTTGATAGGAACACCTAAGCTTCCATTCATAGAATATATGATTTAAAATAAAAGCAAAAACAAAACTCTATGTTTGAGAACAGCATGAATAGTTTTATTTTTGATATAAGGGGTAAGTCCACAGTGGCCACCTAAAAAGTACTGATCACCATTCAAGCCTCAGTCAAGGGCCTATGGAGGCTTATTCATGTCTATGTTTTGTCAGCCATCCTTCATAATATCCCTAGCTTCTTCATAGGATGTTAGCAGAATTAAACTTAGTTCAAATGTGTATAATGAATTTCTTGCAACTTCTATACAATGACTCATTGATCTGGGTCTGTACATTATCAGTAAGTAAGAGGAAGGTATACACTGGCAGTGGCAGGTAGGCAAATGAGTCTTACTGCAGTTCTTGTGCATTAAATAACTCAGAAAAAAAATTTTTTTCCTTTTAATTCTCACCAGCTCTACACTGGGGTCAAACTGGCCCCATGTGAGTCACCAAATGGTGATTAGACCCTTGAATTCAGAAGGATGATTTACTCTATAGCCTAAGGCAAAGACTGGGTACTGTACATTCCTTTTCTAACTAATAATTTAATCTAAACATGTGCTCATAGTCAGGTAGAGGTGGGACCTCTAGCTCAAGTCAGTAAGATGACAGTTTAAACTGCGACACTTTAAACTGCCTCTTACTAGCTTCATGACTTGAGGAAAGTTATTTAATTATACTCTAGGTCCCCTTTCCTCAACTGTAAAATCAGTGGTATAGTGTGGCTCCTATTTCAAAGGGTTGTTTTGAGAATCAAACGAGATAATTCACACATAATGCTCAACACAGATTTTGACATGTAATAAGCATTTAATAGATGTTAGCTATTCCTATTACTGTTACTATCACTATTCCTGTTATCGTAAAGTGGAAAGAGTATAGGCTTTGGAGTCAAACAGACCTGGGTACCACTATGTACTTGCCATGTGACCTTGTGAAATTAGTTGACCTCTCTGAACTTCAGTGTCCTCATTTCTAAAAGGAGGACTATGATAAGTATTTTCTAGGGTTAGCATCCAACACCTTTTCTCCATTACCCTCTTAGAGCTGTTATCTCATAGAGAGGTAGGAGCTGGCTTTTTTGTTGCCTAAGGAACAAGTAGTGGTTAAGATATAGGCTAGACCATGGTTACAAAAACCCTGAAATCCTAAAATAACAATATTATCTCCTTTCATGGAAGGGGCTGGTATGTGTAGCCTAATATCAGGGATGCAGTCTCCTTCCAAACTGCTGCTCTGCCCTCCTCTATGTTACAGGCTCTGAGAAATGGATAGAAAGGAGGGGAGAACATGCTTCCTTCTTTTGTGGAAATTTTCCAGAAGCTGTATGCCTCACTTCCACTCATACCTCATTGGCCAGAACCGAGTTATTTGACCACACCTAGATGGTAGGAAACGAGGTGTTACCTTTGGCTGGGCATGATAATGGGTGTAGGTGGAGCTATGTCTCTGCCAAAATACATTTCTAGCCTAACCCTACCAGATGAAATGAGAGTGACAGGCTGGATTTCTCTCTGAAGTGGTGGAGGTGAGTTTCTGGGGGATGAGAGTAGAAAAAACGATGGTATTCAATTGTACAAAAGATGGAGACTGGTTTTGCATAACTGATCTTATAAGTTTTGGATGTTAACAGGGCTTAACATGACTGTGGTTGCTTTTGTTTCTCATTTCTTTCCTTTATTACAACTCATGCTTGCTAAGGATGATCTGAGTTACCTATTATCCTCAACTTTCATTAAGCACAGAGGAAAACAATCCTTCTGCTCTCTTGCACTAGAATCAATGAATTGATCAACAAGGAGTAATTGAGCTTCTAGAATTCATTCATTTATGCATCCATTTATTCATTCTCTCACTTATACTCTTTCCGTAAGTATCCATTGAGCTTTTATTTTGTACTATGTTCTGGGAATATTAATACATCCTAGTCATGATCTCAGGCCTCAAGGAATTGTTGTTCAGTGGTTGAGAGAGACAAGCATTGAAAGACCATAACACAGTGTAGTGGGTATGAGAAGGAAGAAAGCCCAGGGTGCTGTGAGAGCCCCCTGGGGAACGGCCACTCAGAGAGGAGGTAGCCCCTGAGCTGGATCCATGTTGTGATGGATGATGTGGCACTCTCCATCACAACAGTCCGAAAACAATGAATGCTCTTTTGGTATCCACATCTCACTAAACGCTTAATGGTCCTAAGGTCTGCAGGCATTTAGAGAGGTGGAAACATAAGGGCTGGAGCAGACAGAAAAAAGCTTTTGGATAAGGTAAGTTTCAACAAGTTTTGGATCAATTTAGAGGTGTGAGAATGGCATTCCAGTGTGGGAGCAGTTTGAACAAAAGCCTGGCCTGTGCTGAGTTCCTGAGGTGGGAGAATGGACTAGACATTATGACTAAGTTTCCTTCAAATGGTACAAGTATCTCATTCTTTGGTCTTGAGAAAACTGCAGAATAAATCCTAGTAACTTCAGGGCTTCCTTGGTGGTGCAGTGGTTAAGAATACACCTGCCAATGCAGGGGACACGGGTTCGAGCCCTGGTCTAGGAAGATCCCACATGCCGCGGAGCAACTAAGCCCATGCACCACAACTACTGAGCCTGTGCTCTTGAGCCCACGAGCCACAACTACTGAGCCCTTGTGCCACAACTACTGAGCCCTTCTTCCACAACTACTGAAGCCCGCGTGCCTAGAGCCTGTGCTCCGCAACAAGAGAAGCCACCGCAGTGAGAAGCCAGCGCACCGCAACGAAGAGCAGCCCCCGCTCGCTGCAACTAGAGAAAGCCCACACGCAGCAACAAAGACCCAATGCAGCCAAAAATAAATAAATAAATAGATTTAAAAAAAAAATCCTAGTAACTTCTGCCTTGTCCTGTGTGGCTCTTCACCAAATACCGGTATAGAAATGGACAACGGCAGAGTTGTGTTTAATGCTGCTAAGCTTTCCATTCTGAGTTGGCAGCTTCGGTATATAATTTTCTCAGATAGAAAATCTCCTGGCTTGGGATTTTGCCAGAAATTACTTTCCCCCAATTAGACTCTAGTTTGATGCAATCATTGCTTGAAAATTGTCTCAAATTGAAACCATCTAAATAGACAATTTTGGAATGAAGAAGATGGGAGAAATTCAACACACCACAGAGAGTCCATTCACTGAGTGTGTGACCCAAGAACAGGAGAAAAGCAGAACTCTCCTGCCTCGGACACAGAGCGTCAGCAAATTTCATAACAGGGTGGTCTCAACCAGCAGATCCTTTTGTTGTTTTAGCACAAATCAAACCAAACTTTCAGAGGAAGCACAGTTTGATCTTATCTGAGGAAACCAGGTTTGATGGGTCCATTGGATGTTTTTCTCTCCCTTCATCATACAGGCCAGAGAGGCTGGCCAGACGGTACAAAGCAATTGGCCATGTCCTGGTTCCCCAAATAGTGGCTGAGCACCAGCTCTGTAAATGGAGTGACTCTACTCTTTGGTGCTAAAATGTATGAAGGCTCATGGTACATGATAGGTGCTCATCATATACTTGAATGAGTGAATGAATGAACGAATGAACGAACACTGCTGAACCAGGATATTCTCCCTCCTCTACGGCAGTGCAGGCTTGTTTTCCTCCAAACATTTCTCCCTAGGTGTCGGAGTGGCACTTTTGTGATAACGTGCTACATTCTTCTGGGACTTTTTTCCTGATTTCACTTATGAGAAAATACTAGCAAGTGATGCAGTTAAGTTCTTTGGAAAGTTTGTCCTTTCTGGTCTTTGCTTTTAGGCTTTATTAGGTGGAAGCAAAGCAGGCTTTAGTCTACAGCTAATTGTGCCACACAACTGAGGTGATTCCCTTCTAAGTACTCTTCCTGATAGCCTAGGTATTATGAGGTTTTTCCATAGGGTTGGTGGAAATGTAGATTTTCCTGGCCCTGTGTGAGCTGCATGGGTTAGTTCAACTGCTCCTCTGAGGTGGTCCTTTCCTTGGCCTCAGGGAGTATTCTCACACACATGTGCTGGGTGGAGGTGGGATTCCTGTGTGGATCGCTGCAACACTCTTTCTAATAGCCAGTCTAATGGCCAGCTAGTAGATGCAGCTCTCTCCTCTTTGACATTCCACCACCTAGACTTCTTGAACTCCCAACCCCATCTCTATTACCCAGGATAATCGCTGACCGTTGATTAATAAACTGGGGCAACTGAAGGACTTGTCTCAGTGATTCCTCTCCCAGGAATCACTGTCCTAAGTTGCCTGTTGTTCAATGTCTGAAACACTGTTTCATAGTTTTTCATATTGTTTTGGTCTTTTGATGCGGGAGTATAAATCAGCTCTGTTACTCCACCTTGGCTGAAAGCAGAACTCAGTGCATAAAAATTTATGTAGAAGAACATTCATCAAGGAATTACTATTTATGAAGAGTAATTAGAAATAGACAAAAAGCAGGATAAAAACAGAAAACAGGGGATGGTATAATTGTGATATCCACATAATGTATATTGTGGTATCAGTATAATGTGATGTTGTATAGCCATTAAAAACCACATTTTCAAAGAATATTTGCTGACATGGGGATATATTTGTGATATTATGTTTATTTTAAAAGGGTATATGTAAATTTATTTTTATGATTTCAATTTGAATCAAAATCATGTTCAGAGAAGATTTGAAATCAAATATACTAAAATGTTAACAGTGCTTTATTTTCCAAATTTGTACAAAAATTTTTATTGTAAAATATTTACTATTTTACAATATAAAAATTTTAAAATTTTATCTAGTAAAAATATTAATAAAGCTTTTCAAAAGTGAGGATTTCAGTAAAGAAATAACCAGCAAAGCTAAATTTTACCATAAGTCAAGACGTTTACTGGGGAATCTATTTTTAATGAACTTAATAATCATAAACATTATAAAAGCCTTCTTTTATTTAACAAGCACTATCCTAAGTGTTTTTTATATATTAATCATTGAATCCTCACAACAAGCCCTTAAAATAGTAATAAATATGTCTTCATGGGGGAAACTGAGGCACAGAGCATGTAAGTCACTTTCCCCAGTTACTAAATGGCAAAGCCAGGATTTGACTCCAGGCAGGCTGGGCCCAGAGTGTGTTCTTTGTCACCATGCTATGCTGCTTTGCTACCTAGAACTATGGGGTAGAAAGGACTAAGGAAGCTTTCTTGACCAAGCCTGGGGAAAGAGCCCTTCCAGGTGATTCCTGGAAGATCAAGGAATCAGCAGTAAGATGGGAAGATACTCAACTGCAAGAGAAGGCTCTGTGTTAGAAAAACTCTGGGAATCAAGCAGATGACAGGGTTGTTACTGAACATGGCTTGGGTCAAACAGCAAATGTAATGGAGCCATGATTTGAACCCAGGGTTACCTGCTTCACCTGTACTTTTTCAGCTCTAACCAGGTGCCTCTCACCACATGACTGTTGCCCTGACATCTAGGGATTGAAGGCCTAACCTTGTTTTCTTACATCCTACCACCTCAACAGAAGATACAGGGGGTGGAGGTGGGCATTGTTGCAGGGGAGGGGGGTGCAGGGGGTGCTGGGGAAGGGTTGTTCCAGATTGACACGCGAAAAATAAGGTGGTTCACCTTCAGCCAAGCCCCTTCCTGGAGCCCCAGAGACCACACTTCCCAACAGTTCCGAGCAGGGAGGAAAAGGGCTGACACAGACTCTGTGGAACGTCCATCCAGGCAGGGCCTCTGGTTCACTGACACCCTGGGGTTATTATTGCTTCGGGCACATGAGATCACTCAGAATGGAATGCCTCATTATAGGTTTAAACCCAAGTTACAAATCAAACACTTCTTCTTAATATAAGGAAGTTTCAGACTATTTTCAAAAACACCTGGTACAAAGTGAGGTAATCTTATATGGTAAGGAGTACGAATAACTTCAACTGCATTCCCATAAATTTCTTTAACCTATAGAAGAATGCCCTAAAAGCTATCTGCATACATGGCATGTCTGATTTTTCCTTGAATAACGTGTGAAGCATTTTAAACAGACCAAAAGATTTGCAGGTTCTAAAACCTCCTGCGGATTCTACCTTGCTTTCTACATCCAGACAAGTGTCAAAAATGATCGAGGATTGCTTTCTTAATTTGACTAAATGTTCTTTTTTTCATCCAGAGATCTTGTTGACAATTATTTCTTCATTCTGCATCCCAAACTTCCAGTTTGCAGTAGAAAAATCAATATGAATGGCTTAGTGCTGACCAATGAGGCTCCAATTCCCAATACGTATATGCAATATGGCAAACGTTTTCGTCCAGTTAACTCTACTCTTTTCTTATTTTAATGGTGTTTGGCATAGGTGGACCTAGTTGTTGTTCATTACCGTATCTGTTACTACTGTTTCCCTCTCCTTTTCCTTCCAAAAGCTCTACTGAATTTAAAATGAAATTATTTTGAGGCAAGAATCAACCTCTTTTTACATAAGCTCCTTTAGGTTTGCCAAATAAGGACATTTTCATTTTAGACTTTGTATTTTCTTTTTGGTTCAAATAATGGAGGAAGAGTTGGGGAAGCATCCCTCAACAGACAGTAAGGACAAGATAATCGTCTCTTAATAAGCCATTAACATTCTGATGTTAGATTTGATTATATCTACTGATATGTTAAATGAGTGATTTTCAAACTTTAATGTACAAACAAGTCATCTGAAGATCCTGTTATAATGAAGATTCTGTTTCAGTAGGTCTGGGAGGGGTCCAAGTGCCTACAGTTCTAAAAAAGCTCTCAGCTGATGAAGATGCTTCTAGTCCATGAGAAGCGAGGGCTAAAGAATGTGTGTATCAGTTAGGGTCCTGGCAGAAACAGATGGCATACTGAGATTGGAAATTTGAGGAGAAATTAATAAAGGACTTATTTATAAATGTGTGGGCATCATCTAGAAAAGCAACAAGAAATGGTGCAGTGCTCAGGGCTAGTAACACCTGGATAGTGACACTAACCCTAGATCTCAAGGATCAAGGACAAAGAACAACTTGGAGAGGGATGGATGGACTGACAGCAGCCTTGGCCTTCAATGGAGGGACCCTGCCTACCCATAGTGACCTTGCAGGGGGACGAATGGGAATATATATCCCACTTCACTCCTCCTGCCCTCCAGCTTGCCTGCCAGTGCCTCTCACTAACCAAATCCAACCAAAAGCCGTAGGGCAAGGGAGCCTGGTTGATGCCATGTACACAATTCAGCTTCCCAGGGCCCCAAGCAAGGTGGAGAAGGGGAAAGTAGAACTGGAAGGACAGCAGGAAGATATCCAACAGCATATTTTACTTGAGTTCATAGGTACTTTAAACATGCCTACTGTATTTCATCTTAAAACCAATAGCATTGTTTATGAGACATTCTTTTTTTATGTACCAGTAAAGACAAAATGCTGCCAGTTAAACCTCCGATATGCCATTGATTGTAAACTGAATCCTGATTTGAGAGATTAAAATTTGAAAAAATGTGTATCTTAGAATTGGTGAAACAGAATTATGTTTTTCTTAAATCCTGCCCCAAACCAAGGAAAGACCAGTGTGAAACTTTACAGTCGTTTGAGCAATTGGATACAAAATGAATTTTCACAGGGCCAACATTTTCTCTCTTCCCTCAAAATAATTTAAAATTTAATTCATGCACCAATGACTCATGATAATCCACCAAAGGGAACATGTAAGAAGAATAGCCCCACATGTTACTGTTTGGGTTGTAGGCAGTTCTCTTGTAGTTCTCTTGCAGTTTGGAGACCAAGAAGAGGAAAAGATTGGTAGGACTGTAATAGGATAAAAGCACACAAAACCAGCCTTTGCACAACTGCTTATGTTAACATAAGAGAAAAAACAGCAATGTATGTAGTGGAAGAAGTTGGACTACTTTGGGTGAGATTTTATTTTGGAGTTGATTTGATTAAGTATTTATAAAACTTTTCAATAGTTTTCCTTAGGCTGATGGTACCACGTATCAGCAGACTTCCTTAAACTCCTAACATAATTGGGTCGATTTTAAAGCAAGAGTGAAATTTCCTGCTATAAATACATTGATACATTGTATGTCAGTTATTTTTCTTCCTTTAATATCACAAATTTAAGTACTATATGTGTGACTTAGTATGTAGGGTTTAAACGGTTTACAAAAGCCACATGTCCTGAGTCTTCACTTCTAAAGCTAGTTGAAGCCCACCTTATATTTCTTCTGCTGTGGCTTCAGTTTCTTCTTGAAATGAGTAGATAGGACTATATTTCTTCTAAAATCCCATCCAGTTCAGACGGCTTGACATTAAAGTAGAAAGCTTTTTTTTTTTTTTTGCGGTACACGGGCCTCTCACTGCTGTGGCCTCTCCCATTGCGGAGCACAGGCTCCGGACGCACAGGCTCAGTGGCCATGGCTCACGGGCCCAGCCGCTCCGCAGCATGTGGGATCCTCCCGGACTGGGGCACGAACCCACGTCCCCTGCATCGGCAGGTGGACTCCCAACCACTGCGCCACCAGGGAAGCCCAAGTAGAAAGCTTTTTAAAAAAAATTAATGTAACCCTGTTAATGTGCAAGAAAAATGAATCAAAATTCTGTGTAATAAAGGATACCATAATAAATATATAAATATCAGAAAATGTTTTAAAATGTTAATGGAAATATCTGGCTAAAATTTGCTGGTTGCATTGAAAAAGTGGCATCCCATGGGGTTGATATTCCTTGTGTGTTTTACTTGTGTGTTGGGGGCTCCCAAGATAACACCCTATGTTTGATAATTCCCTAGGAGGACTCAGCATATAGTCATACTCATGGCTATGATTTATTACAGCCAAGGGATACAAAGCCCAACCAACAAAGGGAAAAGGTGCATGGGGCAAAGTTGGAGGAAACCAGGCACAAGCTTCCACTATCACAGTGGAGTCACACACCTAATTCCTCCAGAAAGGAGTGGTGACAATACATGTGACATCTGCCAGGGAAGCTCAATAGAGACTCAGGGCCCAAGGTTTTCACTGGGACTGATCACACAGACACCCTCTGCTTTGCATGTACTGAAATGCAAGACTCCCAGAAGGAAAGCAGATGTTCAGTATAAACCATACTGTTTGTACAAACAGTTTAGGCACAGTGAGACCCTCTTATCAGTTAGGGTCATGGGAACATTCCTGAAATCCAGATCACCAGATGCCAGCCAAAGGTCAATCTTGCAAACAGCTCTTTCTAAGGGTAAGTCTCAGGTCTACTATGTTAATTCTCTTTGTTCAACTTGCTTTACCAGTCTGGGGAAGACTAGAGGTTATGTGTATTTCTTAAATTATTTTTATTCATATTAATTTTTCAATCCTCTCTCTGCCCAGATAAGCAGAAAATCTAATATCTTCCTCGGAATCTTTCTTGCCCCAGTTATCTAAGTACACTATGGGCTTACTCATTCCAGAAGGCATAGGCTAAATTTCAACTCCTTATGGAGAAAGAAAGAACTAGTGGTGAGAACCCAGATTTTGTCCTGTAGCTTCTGTGGCTACCACTTGGTGTCATATTGTAAAATGGAAGAGCTGGCACCATATGATATTGTCCCTGTTCATTTGTATAAAGGAGGCTTTAAGGATTACTGAGGGAGAAAAAAGAGGTCTTTCTCCTGAGAGTTAATCTCAGATGTATTAATCCCACGTCACCAGAGGCCTAGACTCCAGGGTTGTCCGACCTTCAACCAGGTTTTCAACAGTGAAGCCATGGTTTCCACCATTATCTCCTTTCCACACTTGTACTCCATCTCCCCTCATGGTCAGTTCATTTTGGCAGTTCTTAGTGTCTTTCATTTTACTTTTTTTTTTTTTTTTTCGCGGTACGAGGGCCTCTCACTGTTGTGGCCTCTCCCGTTGTGGAGCACAGGCTCTGGATGCGCAGGCTCAGCGGCCATGGCTCATGGGCCCAGCCGCTCCGCAGCATGTGGGATCTTCCCGGACGGGGACACGAACCCGTGTCCCCTGCATCGGCAGGCGGACTCTCAACCGCTGCGCCACCAGGGAAGCCCTCATTTTACTTTTTCCTTAAAAAAAATTATTTTCCAGACTGAGCTGATACCATTTCAAGTTATTAGAGGTTATAGCATCATTAATCTTCAAAAGGGAAGAGCTCAAATCTCCATTCCTTTCCTTTTAGGAAATTCCTTGGCCTGCTTATAAATTTGCCCAACCAGAGACCTCTGAGTTCAATCTCCCGTTGGATATTGGGTGGGACAGCCTTTATGAAGCCAAAAATGATCTGTCACACCATTCCTCAAGAGTAATATCTTCTTGGGCTTCCCTGGTGGCGCAGTGGTTGACAGTCCACCTGCCAATGCAGGGGATACAGGTTCATGCCCCGGTCCGGGAAGATCCCACATGCCACAGAATGGCTGGGCCCATGAGCCATGGCCGCTGAGCCTGCGCGTCCGGAGCCTGTGCTCCGCAACAGGAAAGGCCACAGCAGTGAGAGGCCCGTGTACCGCAAAAAAAAAAAAAAAAAAAAAAAAAAGAGTAATATCTTCTTGTCTATTTTCCTAACTAAGGGGGCTGTTCAAAAGTCCTCTGAGAACAAAGATCTGCTCCAAGGTAAGCAGTCTCCATGAATACAGGCTATATAGAAAGCACAAGCACCTTGTACGTGGCAGCTTCTCTTATGTTACTAAACTATAAAAATGTGTTGAATAAGGCCTTTGAGGGTCACAGGTGAGGAGTCAGGCCAGCCCTCAGTAAAGTGGTGATGCAGAAAGACTTCTCCTCCAGCCCCTCCCCTTGGCTCTACCTGTCCCAGGGTCCCACCACCATCCTTCCAACATTCTCAGAAAAGATGATGAGAAGTCACTGAGGCCTTCAATGAGACCTGAATTCAAGTATAATTTCTCTTATAATGACTTACATTTAAAGCCATATTTCCAATTGTGAAATTCAACAACCCACGTGCTAATGGAATTATGAGCACCCCAAAGAAGCTGGGTGTGAGCAGGACTTCCCCAAAATTCCAGAAATGAGACCATGGTTCTAAGGAAGACTAGCCTTGCCCACCTGCATGAATTACCTTTATGGATTTATTCCTGTTGGGTAAATTAGATTCTAGGAAGACCATGATGTCTCTAGAAAGAAGGTATCTGTAAGAATTTTACTTCTTTCTAAGCTAAAAGAGACAGGAGGATGGGGTAGTGGTGGGGGAGAATGAAAAAGGAAAACAAAAAGCAAAAACAAAACCAGAAACCATCCCTAACAAGAGGAAATAATAAGGGTGGAAGGAATTTTAAATGAATATTAATTGTGAAATGAAATATTAAGACTAAAAACTCCAGTATGTGGTAGTAAAAGGAAGTATTATTGACCTTCTTGAGTGTTAATGGTGGCATAGATATATTCAAAACTTACTACTGAATGAAGTATTTAAAACTTCTGTTGAATACTTACTAAGTGTTGGGCACTGTGTTAGACATTGGGAATAGAGTACTGAACTTGGACAAGATTCCCACCTTCATGAACTTAGAATCTAATGAGGTGCAGATCTTGTATGAATATCTGCACTTACGATGAGAGCTGTGCAAGAGAAATGCAGCTGGGCATGGAGTGTGCAGTAAGGGTACTTAATCTAATCTGGAACATCAGGGAAATCTTCCGTAAGAAAGGGACATTTAAGCTGAGAACTGAAAGATGAGTAGGAGAGGAAGAAATAGAAATGAACTTCATGATAAGAGATAAAAATGCAACTTGTCAGCACAAAACAAAGTCTTCATAACATGCTCAGGAGTGGGTAATTATTGGAGGAGACATGAAATTGTCAGGAAAGGTAGAATTGGGGCCTATTTGGGTAGGAGAGGACTGGAGGAAAAAAATCCTATGTTAATTCCATCATTATCAAGGCATTATGTATCGAGGCTATTTTCTATGAAACCAAATAGCACAAATCATAGAACTGAGGTATCTAGAAAGTACAGCTGGGTTTTGTCAGACTACTCTGGAGGCAGAAAAAACTACAGGTCCAATCTTGATTGTTTTATGTAGATTTGGTGTTTGGTCTGGCCCTAGAAGGAGCCTGAAAAGTAGCTTTGGAAAGCTTTTGGGGCTTGACTTTTAACACAAACACAGAACAATTTGTCTTTATTTCATCCTGCTGCAACCTATTTTTTCCTTGATTTTTTTGCTTGTTTGTTTGAGGGGAAGAGTTCTGGGATTTCATTACAATTATAAGGCTTTATGGGATATATATACACTTTCATCAGCCTGGTAAATGAACAGCAAAATCAGTACAAAAAAAGCAACCTGTGAGCAGAGTTCAACTTAGAAAGGGTAATGATTTCATTGCTTAAGGGAGAAGAAAATAGAGGCAAATGTCCTTTTCCACGTGAATGAATCATTACAGTTATATGATTTATAATCATTGTTGGCAAGGGATGGGCAGAGGATGATTATCAAGTACTTTCCCCTATGTCCAGATAGAACTCTATTCACATATTACAAGAAATATCATTGTCAACCATTTCTTTCAAAAACCTACTAAGAAAGGTATACAATCTCCCTTGGGAAACCTCTGCCATATTATTTTCATCTTTTGAAAGGTAATGTCTCATTTTCTCTGGTGTCTAACCTAAATTTGTCGGTTGCTACATATACCTTTATCTTTTTGTTCTGTTGACAGCAGAAGAAGCAAATGCATTACCATCTGCATAATGATGTGCTTTAAAGCATTTATTTCTCTTTGGTTTTCTTTTCATTAAGTTGTACATATCCTAAATTAATGTTTGAAAAGGAGAGCTGCATCCAAAATTAATGGCAGAGGAGCTAAGAGAATAAGCTAGGAGCACCTCTGAAAATACCATGCCAGAGCTACTGCCCGTGTCAGTAAATTATAGAGATTTTCCAAGGGAGCTTGACTTGGATGTAACTGTATCTTCCCCATCATTCTGCCTTTTACTAGGAGACAGTCACAGGTGGGACATGGATTTTTCAGAAATCACTTGCAGACAGATTATAACCTGGCATGTTTATTCAAGGGATAGAATGGGTCAGAATGTTTCTTCCCACTTTAGGGATAAAGAGAAAATAGCCAAGCGGTATCTTTGGGGGGCTGACCAGAAGCCTTTTAGTAGAACCTAATGCTGAGTTCCTTATATTTGGAACATAGGGTCAGTTCTTCTTTGAACAAACTGGGTTTGTTCTGAATCCAGTTAGCACTGATAGGAGATCAAATAAAGATACATAGGGTGTGTATGATGCCATGGAAATGACTCTCAGTATTTATCTTGATCTTCAGTGTTCAAAATCAGGACACCCAGCACCTGAGAAGAAAACACTTTGGGCATCATAGCCTTATTTCCAACATAAGTTCTAGACCTGCCCCACTCATTTTATTCCTTCTTCCTGTTTGATTTCTCCATTTCCTTGGCTTAAGCATTAATAATATAGTTTATAGCCAATGGCTATTTATGAAACAATATTGTTGAATGAATGACCTTGAGTTTCATTAGCTATATCTGGCCTTTTGCTCCTTTCTAAGAACTAATAACTAAGTAGTCTCCTCTGCTTTGATCCTTGAATCTTTTCCCCAACTTTTATATTTACACCCTGGTGCCATCTGCTGTAGACTGTTCAAGATCCTGAAACCCTGGACCCAATCTTGACATTAGTCTACTTGGGTGTCATCCACATCAGGACTGCCCCAGCCACCTTAAGGGGGAATTGGATACCCTGTTCATCCTACAAGAAGTTTGATCTGTAGTCTCAATAGAAGAAATCGCAGGGCTATTTCATAGGGTTCACAGAGTTATAGTGGCTTAGAGATTGGTTTAATGTTGCCAACAATCTCAAAGTAGCATCTGTCTATTAGTCTCCACTATGTTGTCTCCCAATATCTACTAGAGTATTTATAAAGATACAGAAAAAAGAGGAAAACTCATATCAACACTGAAAACTGAATTCGTTAGATAACCCATTGCCAATATCTGGAAGCGAATCTTTGCTGTCTATAAATATAGGTGGGTTGAATTATATTGAAAGCAAATTACTCAGAATTCATCTCAAGGTGTGATGAATTATGGGGCAACCTGAGTACTCTGCTCATCATCCTTGCTCTCAACCATTAGATTATATCCATCAGAGATACAGGTTAACATTAAGGATCTATACAAGAGGCAGATGAGGGGTAATGGTGATGGCACAGTTAATTCTCATAGTAGTTGTAATTCCTAAGTAAAAGGTTGTAGGTAGGGTGGAAGTGGAATATATTTATTATAAGTATAAGCCACAAATTATAGTTTCTCATGCATTTCACTTGTTGACAGTGACCAAGAATCAGGTTGTGAGAAAAGAGAAGATAGGACATTGGTAAAGTAGCTTTGAACTAGGTGAAAGCCCACAGGAAGTTGGAAATTGAATTAAGACTCAGTGCGTGTCACTGTACTTTTCAGATGTAGATTTGGCAAGAGGAGGGATTGCCACAGAAGAGGCAGTGAGCAGGGCCAGTGTCACCTCAGCCAAAAACTGTGTTTTTTGAAAACAAAAACAAATTTGAAAAGAATTTCTTAATTAAAAAATTAGCACAGAGAAACATTAAAAAGGAAGAAGAAGAAAAGAAAATCCAGCCTGAACCCAAAAAATAACACTATATAATAATTTTTTAAAAAGACTTAGAGGAAAGGTAAATTTCCAAAATAATATTCTCTTATAAAATCCAGAAAAAACTCTCAGGAAACTATTTGCAATAGAGAAACAGAAATAGAAAGCCAGGAAGAGATAAAATGCCAGGATAAAAAGGCAATATAAGTTTCAATGAGAGATGTATAAAATACAGAATGATTACCATAACAGACTTGAAATCCACAGAATAAAGTAAAAAGAAAAAACTGTTGAGGGAGAGGATGAGGAGGATGGAGAATGAGGAGTCAACATGTGGATAATTGGTGTCCCTAAAGGAGAGTAAACAAATAACAAGAAATAATCAATGACATACACAAGAAGGTATGCCTGAGTGGTTAAGAATCCACCTGCCAATGCAGGGGACGCGGGTTCGAGCCCTGGCCTGGGAAGATCCCACATGCTGCAGAGCAACTAAGCCCATGCGCCACAACTACTGAAGCCTGTGCACCTAGAGCCCACGAGCCACAACTACTGAGCCCACGTGCCACAACTACTGAAGCCTGTGTGCCTAGAGCCCATGGTCCGCAACAAGAGAAGCCACCACAATGAGAAGCCTGTGCACCACAATGAAGAGTAGCCCCCGCTTGCCACAACTAGAGAAAGCCCGTGCACAGCAACGAAGACCCAACGCAGCCAAAGATAAATAAATAAAAATAAATAAATAAATAAAAGATATGCCTCAGAGAAAGAATGATTTATAGATTAAGGTGGTTCACCCAAGCAAAGTCCATAAAAAGACTCACTTTTGGTCACATCCTGGCAATACTTTTAATATAAGGTTTTATACTCCATAACAATGTTTTCAAACTTCTTGGTCTCACAATGACTTTACACTCTTAAAATTTACTCAGGATACTGAAGGACTTTGTTTATACAGGTTATATCTATCAATGTTTACCTTACTAGAAATTAAAATAGAGTTTAAAGAAAATATTTATGTATTTATTTTTTTAAACCCCATTACGTGTTAACATAAGTAGCATATTTTTTGCGTAAAAAGCCGTCTGTTTTCCAAAACAAAAAAATTATGGGAAGAGTGACATTGTTTTATATACATTGTTGCAAATCTCTTCAATGTCTGACTTAGTAGAAGACAGGAGAAGTCACATTTACTTCTGCATTCAATTAGTTTTAATATGTTACTTTGATTGAAGTGTGTGAAAAATATCTAGCATCACTCAGACATGTAATTGCAAAAGAGAGTAAACAGCCATTTCAGACAATTATAGATATTTAAAAAATACTGCACCCAAACTTGAAATGTGGTAGTTTTTAAAGGTTAATTGTAATATGGAAAGTGAAATCATTTAAAATAACTTTTCATACTCAGTTATAGCCAAATCCACTAGTCTATCTTGCACTTTGAATGGATCTTCACCTATATAACATCGTTCATTAATCATCTGAAAACATATTGTTTCCCTGAGTTATGCAGATCTTCCAAATGTGGACACATTTCATTACACAATTTTTAAAGTTCACATTTGTTAATATTCCCACTGATAATCATCAGAAAAGTAAGTATTGGACTTTGCTAAGTATTGCTAACAAGGTCACAGTGGTCATTGAAAAGTTTTCCAAAGTTCTAATATTCACTTGGAAGCTTGAATGTTATCATTGAACAACAAATACAGTCAGTTCTTTTCCTCAAAATGACAGTTTTGTTTAGTCCATTTGAACGACAATGGCTGACAAATACTCAAGTTTGATTTACCATAGTTTGTCTGTTAGTTGTTCTTTCATGCAAAAAGGTGGCTAGTTCAGTTTGTTGCTCGAACAATTGCCCCAGTGGTTTTCCTCAAGACAGTCATCATACTCAGGTGTGCTGTAGAAGTGCCTTGCATGTTCCTCCCCTTACTATCAAATAGAATATACAATGACTAATAGCACAATTTGGTGCCACTGCCTGGATTCTTGCTAAGGCATCATTGCTTTTGCACTTTTAGTGCAAATGTCAACACCATAAACGAAAAAAAATCTTAGTAATATGAAAATTGTTTTGACCTCATGGACTTCCTGAAGGGTCTCAGGGACCCCCATGGGAGTACTGGCCACACTTTTAGAACCACTGCTCTGTAAGCATCATGACAGACAAAAATAGGTTTTCTATAAAGGCATTTAAATGGAGCAAGAGAAATTTTGAGAGACAAAGTTTGTAACCCAAGATGTCTTACATGTTTTTGGTATATGTATTACCCTCCCTCTTAAAAGAAAAATATTTCATAGAAAACAAAATTCATTTATCTGCTATTTTAAAGAGACATCTAAAAAATATGACTCAAAAATTACATGCATAAGTGTATTTAAAAAACTGAAAATATAAAGGAAGCAAGAATCAAAATATTATCAAAGTATAATTCACATCAGAAATCATTAAACAGAACCAAGACAGCTATTTTTCTTGGCCATGGTTTCATTCTACAGAGAAGGAATTGCTGCCCTAAACCTTTATGAACCAAATATATTATGTATTAAAGCAAACAAAATAAAAACAGGCATACAAATACAAGTAGAAGTTGAAAGAAACATACTAGAAATGGTAGATCAACAAATCTTTTTTTTTTTAATCTTTCTTAGATCAAAGTAGGAAAAAAAGAAAGGCAGGCTACAGCGCATCCAATAATACACGATGATTTTATATTAACTTTGCCTCCTGCAGAACAAGACAGGCTTTAAGCTGTAGGGAGAGGAAATATTATCTTTCTTTGAGACTTGAGCAGTGGGGTCTATGCTTTGAAGGTGGTAGATTTATGTAAATGGTTTCCGGAGTGGTGGGTCTAAAGTTGAGGCTGAGATTTCACATGTGGTCTGATATATGATCTACACAGAAATCAAGTGTATCTTGTAAACCAGATAACTTCAATTTCTTGGGTTCTCTGTATTTATGTCCCTGTTAGTAACACCTATTCTTATATAAACATTCCATTCTTGTTTCAGTTGTACTATAGGGAAGCTGGGGAGGATCGAGAATCTTCCCTGATATCTCTAGCAATTAGAACAATATCTGGTATAGAGTAGGTGCTCAATAAATATTTATTGAATGAACAAATGTCTGTGTGTGAAGCCAGAATGAACGAGGGTCTTTTTCTCTAACTTCCAATCCTTAGACTAGCACGATGGGGAGGAGGAGAGGCAGTGAAAATCGGCACAAAATTCAGACAAGAACCAGATAGATACGGCCCAGCTACCATTTCCCCTGTGGCGAATTTAATCTTCATGGCCACTCTTGGAAGCTCTGAGCTGTATTTTATTCACAAAGGTAGCCATTCCCTTGCAGCATCATTCTAGGGAAGAGCTTATACTGGAAGAATGGGGGCGGAGAGGGTACCTATAAGTCAAATACTCAAATAACCTCCTGCAAGTGTGGCTCAAGACCAGACTCATGCATAATAACCACAACCCCTGCGTGTGTCTTCCCAGCTGCTCCACAATGCTCTGGAATCATGTGCTTCTGGGCATGTGCAAAAAGATTAATGTAATACTTTTCTCAAATAGGTTAAGGCTATTCAGGCTTTAGGACCTGTGTGGCACAAGGAAGCTGAGAGGTACCCAGAAAAGGAATGGGCAGTAGAGGAGCAAAGGATAGAGGCCCAGAAATAGATGCTTGCTGCTGAGACAGACGAGACTGTGACAGCGGAAACAATACCTGTATGGGGAGGTGCCCCAGCCGCAGAGGAGTCTTTAGCAAGGAACTTGGGCGCATCCACTTCTCCTGACAGGGACACTGCCCAGAGGCTATGCCTAAACAAGTGAAGGCAGCAAGAACCACTATAATAAGATCAGAAAAGATGCTCAACATCACTAATCGTTAGAGAAATGCAAATCAAAACTACAATGAGGTATCACCTCCCACCAGTTGGAATGGCCATCATCAAAAAATCTACACACAGTAGAATGTGTGGGAGAAACCAAGATGGCGGAAGAGTAAGACGCGGAGATCACCTTCCTCCCCACGGATACACCAGAAATACAGCTACACGTGGAACAACTCCTACAGAACACCTACTGAATGCTGGCAGAAGACCCCAGACCTCCCAAAAGGCTCGCCCCGCACTCCGTGCCCCTCCCTCCCGCCCGGCCTGAGTGAGCAAGAGTCCCCGAAGCGGCTGCTCCTTTAACCCTGTCCTGTCTGAGCGAAGAACAGACGCCCTCCGGCGACCTACACGCAGAGGCGGGGCCAAATCTAAAGCTGAGACCCAGGAGCTGTGAGAACAAAGAAGAGAAAGGGAAACCTCTCCCAGCAGCCTCAGAAGCAGCGGATTAAAGCTCCACAATCAACTTGATGTACCCTGCATCTGTGGAATACATGAATAGACAACACATCATCCCAAATTGAGGAGCCCGGAGTCAGTGCTGTGCCTCTGAGGTGGGAGAGCCAACTTCAGGACACTGGTCCACAAGAGACCTCCCAGCTCCACATAATATCAAACGGCAAAAATCTTGCAGAGATCTCCATCTCAACACCAGCACCCAGCTTCACTCAACGACCAGCAAGCTACAGTGCTGGACACCCTATGCCAAACAACTAGCAAGACAGGAACACAACGCCACCCATTAGCAGAGAGGTGGCCTAAAATCATAAAAAGTCCGCAGACACCCCAAAACACACCACCAGACGTGGACCTGCCCACCAGAAAGACAAGACCCAGCCTCATCCACGAGAACACAGGCACTAGTCCCCTCCACCAGGAAGCCTACACAACCCACTAAACCAACCTTAGCCACTGGGGACAGACACCAAAAACAACGGGAACTACGAACCGGCAGCCTGCAAAAAGGAGACCCCAAACACAGTAACATAAGCAAAATGAGAAGACAGAAAAACACACAGCAGGAGAAGGAGCAAGATAAAAACCCACCAGACCTAACAAATGAAGAGGTAATAGGCAGTCTACCTGAAAAAGAATTCAGAATAATAATGGTAAAGATGATCCAAGATTCTATTTCCCAGATCCAAAATCTTGGAAATAGAATAGACAAAATGCAAGAAACAGTTAACAAGGACCTAGAAGAACTAAAGATGAATCAAGCATTGATTAAAAACACAATACATGAAATAAAAAATACTCTAGATGGGATCAATAGCAGAATAACTGAGGCAGAAGAACGGATAAGTGAGGTGGAAGATAAAATAGTGGAAATAACTGCTGCAGAGCAAAAGAAAGAAAAAAGAATGAAGAGAACAGAGGACAGTCTCAGAGACCTCTGGGACAACATTAAACGCACCAACATTCGAATTATAGGGGTTCCAGAAGAAGAAGAGAAAACGAAAGGGACTGAGAAAATATTTGAAGAGATTATAGTTGAAAACTTCCCTAATATGGCAAAGGAAATAGTTAATCAAGTCCAGGAGGCACAGAGAGTCCCATACAGAATAAATCCAAGGAGAAATACGCCAAGACACATATTAATCAAACTGTCAAAAATTAAACACAAAGAAATCATATTAAAAGCAGCAAGGCAAAAACAACAAATAACACACAAGGGAATCCCCATCAGGATAACAGCTGATCTCTCAGCAGAAACTCTACAAGCCAGAAGGGAGTGGCAGGACATAATTAAAGTGATGAAGGAGAAAAACCTGCAACCAAGATTACTCTACCCAGCAAGGATCTCATTCAGATTGGATGGAGAAATTAAAACGTTTACAGACAAGCAAAAGCTGAGAGAGTTCAGCACCACCAAACCAGCTTTACAACAAATGCTAAAGGAACTTCTCTAGGCAAGAAACACAACAGAAGTAAAAGACCTACAATAACGAACCCAAAACAATTAAGAAAATGGGAATAGGAACATACATATCGATAATTACCTTAAATGTAAATGGACTAAATGCTCCCACCAAAAGATACAGATTGGCTGAATGGATACAAAAACAAGATCCATATATATGCTGTCTACAAGAGACCCACTTCAGACCTAGAGACACATACAGACTGAAAGTAAGGGGATGGAAAAAGATATTCCATGCAAATGGAAATCAAAAGAAAGCTGGAGTAGCAATTCTCATATCAGACAAAATAGACTTTAAAATAAAGACTACTAGAAGAGACAAAGAAGGACACTACCTAATGATCAAGGGATCGATCCAAGAAGAAGATATAACAATTGTAAATATTTATGCACCCAACATAGGAGCACCTCAATACATAACTATACATAATACATAAGCAAATACTAACAGCCATAAAAGGAGAAATCGACAGTAACACAATCATAGTAGGGGACTTTAACACCCCACTTTCACCAATGGACAGATCATCCAAAATGAAAATAAGTAAGGAAACAAAAGCTTTAAATGATACATTAAACAAGATGGACTTAATTGATATTTATAGGACATTCCATCCAAAAACAACAGAATACACATTTTTCTCAAGTGCTCATGGAACATTCTCCAGGATAGATCATATCTTGGGTCACAAATCAAGCCTTGGTAAATTTAAGAAAATTGAAATTGTATCAAGTATCTTTTCCGACCACAACGCTATGAGACTAGATATCAATTACGGGAAAAGAGCTGTAAAAAATACAAACACATGGAGGCTAAACAATACACTACTTAATAACGAAGTGATCACTGAAGAAATCAAAGAGGAAATTTAAAAATACCTAGAAACAAATGACAATGGAGACACGACGACCCAAAACCTATGGGATGCAGCAAAAGCAGTTCTAAGAGGGAAGTGTATAGCAATACAATCCCACCTTAAGAAACAGGAAACATCTCGAATAAACAACCTAATCTTGCACCTAAAGCAATTAGAGAAAGAAGAACAAAAACATCCCAAAGTTAGCAGAAGGAAAGAAATCATAAAAATCAGATCAGAAATAAATGAAAAAGAAATGAAGGAAACGATAGCAAAGATCAATAAAACTAAAAGCTGGTTCTTTGAGGAGATAAACAAAATTGATAAACCATTAGCCAGACTCATCAAGAAAAAAAGGGAGAAGACTCAAATCAATAGAATTAGAAATGAAAAAGGAGAAGTAACAACTGACACTGCAGAAATACAAAAGATCATGAGAGATTACTATAAGCAACTCTATGCCAATAAAATGGACAACCTGGAAGAAATGGACAAATTCTTAGAAATGCACAACCTGCCGAGACTGAATCAGGAAGAAATAGAAAATATGAACAGACCAATCACAAGCACTGAAATTAACTGTGATAAAAAATCTTCCAACAAACAAAAGCCCAGGACCAGATGGCTTCACAGGCGAATTCTATCAAGCATTTAGAGAAGAGCTAACACCTATCCTTCTGAAACTCTTCCAAAATATAGCAGAGGGAGGAACACTCCCAAACTCATTCTACGAGGCCACCATCACCTTGATACCAAAACCAGACAAGGATGTCACAAAGAAAGAAAACTACAGGCCAATATCACTGATGAACATAGATGCAAAAATCCTCAACAAAATACTAGCAAACAGAATCCAACAGCACATTAAAAGGATCATACACCATGATCAAGTGGGGTTTATTCCAGGAATGCAAGGATTCTTCAATATACGCAAATCAATCAACGTGATACACCATATTAACAAATTGAAGGAGAAAAACCATATGATCATCTCAATAGATGCAGAGAAAGCTTTCGACAAAATTCAACACCCATTTATGATAAAAACCCTGCAGAAAGTAGGCATAGAGGGAACTTTCCTCAACATAATAAAGGCCATATATGACAAACCCACAGCCAGCATCGTCCTCAATGGTGAAAAACTGAAACCATTTCCACTAAGATCAGGAACAAGACAAGGTTGCCCACTCTCACCACTCTTATTCAACATAGTTTTGGAAGTTTTAGCCACAGCAATCAGAGAAGAAAAGGAAATAAAAGGAATCCAAATTGGAAAAGAAGAAGTAAAGCTGTCACTGTTTGCACATGACATGATACTATACATAGAGAATCCTAAAGATGCTACCAGAAAACTACTAGAGCTAATCAATGAATTTGGTAAAGTTGCAGGATACAAAATTAATGCACAGAAATCTCTGCCATTCCTATACACTAATGATGAAAAATCTGAAAGTGAAATCAAGAAAACACTCCCATTTACCACTGCAACAAAAAGAATAAAATATCTAGGAATAAACCTACCTAAGGAGACAAAAGACCTGTATGCAGAAAATTATAAGACACTGATGAAAGAAATTAAAGATGATACAAATAGATGGAGAGATGTACCATGTTCTTGGATTGGAAGAATCAACATTGTGAAAATGACTCTACTACCCAAAGCAATCTACAGATTCAATGCAATCCCTATCAAACTACCACTGGCATTTTTCACAGAACTAGAACCAAAAATTTCACAATTTGTATGGAAACACAAAAGACCCCGAATAGCCAAAGCAATCTTGAGAACGAAAAATGGAGCTGGAGGAATCAGGCTCCCTGACTTCAGACTATACTACAAAGCTACAGTAATCAAGACAGTATGGTACTGGCACAAAAACAGAAAGATAGATCAATGGAACAGGATAGAAAGCCCAGAGTTAAACACACGGACATATGGTCACCTTATCTTTGATAAAGGAGGCAGGAATGTACAGTGGAGAAAGGACAGTCTCTTCAATAAGTGGTGCTGGGAAAACTGGATAGGGACATGTAAAAGTATGAGATTAGATCACTCCCTAACACCATACACAAAAATAAGCTCAAAATGGATTAAAGACCTAAATATAAGGCCAGACACTATCAAACTCTTAGAGGAAAACATAGACAGAACACTCTATGACATAAATCACACCAAGATCCTTTTTGACCCACCTCCTAGAGAAATGGAAATAAAGACAAAAATAAACACATGGGACCTAATGAAACTTAAAAGCTTTTGCACAGCAAAGGAAACCATAAACAAGACCAAAAGACAACCCTCAGAATGGGAGAAAATATTTGCAAATGAAGCAACTGACAAAGGATTAATCTCCAAAATTTATAAGCAGCTCATGCAGCTCAATAACAAAAAAACAAACAATCCAATCCAAAAATGGGCAGAAGACCTAAATAGACATTTCTCCACAGAAGATATACAGACTGCCAACAAACACATGAAAGGATGCTCAACATCTTTACTCATTAGAGAAATGCAAATCAAAACTACAATGAGATATCATCTCACACCAGTCAGAATGGCCATCATCAAGAAATCTAGCAACAATAAATGCTGGAGAGGGTGTGGAGAAAAGGGAACACTCTTGCACTGCTGGTGGGAATGTGAATTGGTACAGCCGCTATGGAGAACGGTATGGAGGTTCCTTAAAAAACTACAAATAGAACTACCATATGACCCAGCAATCCCACTACTAGGCATATACCCTGAGAAAACCATAATTCAAACAGAGACATGTACCAAAATGTTCATAGCAGCCCTATTTACAATAGCCCGGAGATGGAAACAACCTAAGTGTCCATCAACAGATGAATGGATAAGGAAGATGTGGCACATATATACAATGGAATATTACTCAGCCATAAAAAGAAATGAAATTGAGCTATTTGTAATGAGGTGGATAGACCTAGAGTCTGTCATACAGAGTGAAGTAAGTCAGAAAGAGAAAGACAAATACTGTATGCTGACACATATATATGGAATTTAAGAAAAAAAAATGTCATGAAGAACATAGGGGTAAGACAGGAATAAAGACACAGACCTACTAGAGAATGGACTTGAGGATATGGGGAGGGGGAAGGGTAAGCTGTGACAAAGTGAAAGAGCGGCAGGGACGTACATATACTACCAAACGTAAGGTAGATAGCTAGTGGGAAGCAGCCGCATAGCACAGGGAGATCAGCTCGGTGCTTTGTGACCGCCTGGAGGGGTGGGATAGGGAGGGTGGGAGGGAGACGCAAAAGGGAGGGGATATGGAAACATATGTATTTATATGTATAACTGATTAAATTTGTTATACAGCAAAAAAAAAAAATCTACACACAATAAATGAGGGAGAGGGTATAGAGAAAAGGGAACCCTCTTGTACTGTTGGTGGGAATGTAAATGGATACAGCCACTGTGGAGAACAGTATGAAGGTTCCTTAAAAAGTAAAAATAGAACTACCATATGATCCTGCAATCCCACTACTGGGCATATACCCTGAGAAAACCATAATTCAAAAAGAGACATGTACCACAATGTTCATTGCAGCTCTATTTACAATAGCCAGGTCATGGAAGCAACCTAAATGTCCATCAACAGAGGAATGGATAAAGATGTGGCACATGTATACAATGGAATAATACTCAGTTATAAAAAGAAATGAAATTGGGTCATTTGTAGAGACGTGGATGGACCTAGAGACTGTCATACAGAGTGAAGTAAGTCAGAAAGAGAAAAACAAATACCATATATTAATGCATATATGTGGAATCTAGAAAACTGGTACAGATGAACCAGTTTGCAGTGCAGAAATAGAGACACAGACATAGAGAAAAAGTGTATGGATACCAAAGAGGAAAGGATGGGGGGGTGGGAGGAATTGGGAAATTGGGTTTGACACGTATACACTATTGATACTATGTATAAAATAGATAACTAATGAGAACCTACTGTATAGCACAGGGAACTCTACTTAATGCACTGTGGTGACCTAAGTGGGAAGGAAATCCAAAAAAGAGGAGACATATGTATATGTATAGCTAATTAATTTTGCCATACAGTAGAAACTAACACAACATTGTAAAGCAACTATACTCCAATAAAAATTAATTTAAAAAAAAAAGAAAGAAAAAAAGAATTCCACCCTTTTCTCTTCAGCCAGAAGTCAGAAACAGGCAAACACAAAGCAGTAGCTAGGATTTGAGGCCAGCCGGGGGAGAGAGGGTGGGGTGTCAACATGAATTGTGTGATGAATCTCAAGTTTCAGGGCCCTGGGAGACAGAAGCGGGAGACCCTGAAGCAGATGCCCTGGCAATACAGGCCATGTAGTCCAATAAATGAAACAGTGGGAGGGAGGAGGGATGGGTATTTGAGGACACTAACCAGGAAATACAGGCCATTCATTAACATTGCTGGAGAGGAGACATTGGAAGGCTGCAATTATGAACATTTTGTGAGAATTTTGGTAGATTTGACTCTACCAAAGAGTGCTTTGCTCTGAGAAGGAGAAGCAGTGGTGGTGTTTGGTTTTATGAGTCCAGGGAGCTATGATGTAGGAGGACATGGGAGGTGGGCAGGTTACACTCTTCTGGGATCCCGTATTTTTCAGGGCAAAAAAATCCTGCCAAGAGAAGCTAAGTCAGTTCTGGACTCTTCACTTCCCATGCATTTCCACTACTGTATTCAGGTTATGTTGAAAAAAAAATTCCAAAGGGAAAGCAGCAAAACCATGGGTTTTTGTAATTAATGCAGCAAAGTAGCCAGGTTTTTAATATTAATGAGCATTGTTTGATGTCTGTATGCCTGAGTAAAAGCACACTTGGTAAAAAAATTTTGAAACTATTGTGGGCTTATAATGAATATTTAATCATCAAATGCAATAGTATATTTAGCATTCAAATATTCTATTTTTAATTGGAAAGGTACACAATAAAATCTTGCCATTAACTAACTGTGAATAGTGGGATCGGGAGCTGCATGGATGGGGAGAGAATTTTGCTATTCATTTTGTACTCTTCATACTTTTGTACTCTCCTACTTAAGCATTTTTGAACAATGTGCTTGTGCAATTAAAATAGTAGTTAGATAATACTATTATAGTCTAGGCTAGTTCTAGAAATTATGATGAGAAAATAAAGTGAGAAAATTTTGATTTTGGAGCTTCATTATCACCTTTTCCTCCATGTCTTTCATCCCTCATCAGAATCTTTCTCCTGCACATTAGAATAATGGTAAGAGTTTAAATCATAAAATTTTGATTCAATAATAATTAAAGCCTTACGCTAAAGGAATTTAAAACAGATGTTGGGACTTGTCCTGCTTTCCGTGTTTTAGGAAAACAATAGATGTAATAACAGAAGTGATCCTTTCCTGGCCGCCTCTAGCTGTCAAAACCCTAGACTGTGCACCTGACCTCTCAATGTCTTTCATAATTAAATTATTGAAAATAAGAATTTTTTCCCTTTTAAAACCCAGTACAATTAGGCTCATGGTACTTTCATTGCAGCAATCTCTTGGTTATGATCCGGAGGAATATGTAAGAAGCTAGAGGTGAAATAATGAGCTGGAAACAGTTGGTGCTGCTATCCAGGGAACAGAACAGGCCAGCCCACTTTCACAGTGAGCCTCCAGCAATGAACGAGTCTTGGTTTTTACCCAGCTGTATCTGGGGAACTGTTTCACTCTGGAGAGTCCATTGAGGTGGTTGGGTGTGGCAAATGTTTAATAATCCGCTCTGTGAAAAGCAGAAAAGACAGAAAGGAAGGGATGGAGGAAGGAAATTCTGATTTGTAGCATTTCCCCATTTTCCTGGCCAATTACAGGCTACCCTCAGGTCACCAAACCTGGAGTTGGGAAGAGACGTTCAACATGGGCTCTCCCAAGGCACACCAAATCAACTCTAGCACACCACTAACCTGTTTCAACTTTCAGGTGCCTGCTGAGAGGCTCAGGATTCACTTTGCAACATTATCTCCCTCCAGTGACTTATGGGCTTCTGTGGGCCATGAAGAGTGGTGCTTTTTTTTTTTTTTTTTTTTTTTTTAAATAAGATCTCCCCATTCCATAGTAAAAAGCCGAGATCTACTTCCTAATGAGGTATTATTTTGGGAATCAAGCAAGAGAGTTCTGACCATTGGCTTATTATTTGCAGTATTGCTCTGGAAACCCATTATCAAAGAAGCAATAGGCATATGAAAAGGAAAAGAAATTACTTTGGCTCAGAGCAAACAATATAACAGTGACACCAAACTGAAGGAAATAGGGTAGAGGATTCTGTGCATCAGTTGGTAGGTAATGAGAGCCTGAACTCCTAAAGGAGAAGAAACCCACAGCAGAGCCCTGCATTAGCATATGCCAATTTATCTCAGGTTCTAATGTAGGCAGAGAGGCTTCTAAATGAATAATTGCTGATGGGGCAATTGTGGGAGCCATCTCTCAAAGAGATCGATTTTATTATTTTTTTTCCCAGGCCACTGCAAATATGAGCTTAATAATCCTTTCAATGGGTACTGCGTTATCATAAAATAATCTAAATGCTACTAAGTGGTATTTAAAATGATTTCCAGATACCAGTAGGCTCAAGGAAATGGCGATTCAGCTGCGAATGCATCGCCAATACAGTATGAAAGAAGGTACCGCAATCAGGTCACATTGCTGGGGTCAAAATCCTTCTCCATGATTCTTTTTGCTTCCATCTTTGACCCCCATCCAGTTTTTGGAACTCTGCCTCACTTCTTACTTATTTCATCTTTTTTCAGATTCCTGCCCACACCCTGCCCAGACCTGCACTGTGGTATGAAAAAGATGTTGTCTGCCACTTATTCTCAGTTGTGAGGTGCTGCAGAGCTGCTGAGAAGGGGAAATCAGAGATGGAAGGCAGCCTTCCCTGAAACCCCAAAGAGGAAGCAGCTAGGCTGAGAAGAATGAAAGGTCTGGGCAATGCATTTTGTTCATCATGCCTCCCACCCGACTTTGTGTGATCTGACAGTATGTAGTATTACGGAAGGGGAGGTTAGAGGGAATCCAGAGGTGAAAATATCCATGGCTCTACTGTAATTGGAAGACAAAAGTTTCAGAAGTTCAACTGCATGATCCAGTCATGTGCTGCCCAAGTGAAATCTACAAGAGGATACGCTTAATATCTCCAGTACCAGCACTGTAGTACAGGGGTTCCCCAACCCCCAGGCCACGGACGGGTACTGGTCCGTGGGCCTGTTAGGAACTGGGCCTTACAGCAGGAGGTGAGTGGCAGGTGAGCGAGCGAAGCTTCATCTGTATTTACAGCCGCTCCCCATCGCTCGCATTACAGCTTGAGCTCCGCCTCCTGTCAGATCAGCACGGCATTAGATTCTCATAGGAGCGCGACCCCTACTGTGAACTGCACAGGCCAGGGATCTAGGTTGCACGCTCCGTATGAGAATCTAATGCCTGATGATCTGAGGTGGAGCTGAGGGGCGATGCTAGCTCTGGGGAAAGGCTGCAAATACAGATGATCATTAGCAGAGAGGTTTGACTGCCCAGAGACCATAATAAATCAATTGCTTGCAGACTCATATCAAAACCCTATCAGTGAGTGGCAAGTGAAAATTAAGCTGCATCTGGTGGCAGGCTTTATAGTGGGAAGTGAGTTGATGTACTTCAGTTGTACAGCTGTGTCTTGTGGCAGGCTTTAAGTCAGAATCTGACACTTATTTTAGTCTGCATGTGGCCCGCCCATTATTTTATTTACCACTTCCGTCCGCACCTCTTTCCCACACTGCGCGCTTGTCTCAGTTTTCGTAAGCTCACAAGCTAACCCTCGCCAAAATGAGTAAAAAACAAATGTTGCTGGAGAGCTTCTTTGAAAAGGGGGAAAGACCCAATGATGAGATGGCAGAAGACTCTAAGACTGCCAGCAAAAAGAAGGCTGCATTTGAAAGAAAATACCAAGAGTCCTAATTAAATTACAGGTTCATTGCAACAGGTGATTCACATTCTCCAAGCCTGCTTTGTATAATATGTGGCAACTTGCTATCCAACCAAGCCATGAAAACTTCAAACCTGCTTCGCCACATGGAGACTAAGCACCCTGCATTAAAAGACAAGCCTTTGGAGTTTTTCAAAAGAAAAAAACGTGAACACGAAGAACAGAAGCAATTATTGAAGGCCACCACTTCATCAAATGTGTCTGCACTGAGAGCATCATTCTTAGTGGCTAACTGCATTGCTAAAGCTAAGTAAGAAGCCCTTTACTCTTGGTGAAGAGTTGATCCTGCCTGCTGCTAAGGACGGTTGTCGTGAACTTTTAAGAGAGGCTGCAGTTCAAAAGGTGGCACGTGTTCCTCTTTTGGCTAGCACCATACCTAGACGAATGGATGAAACAGCAGAGGATATTGAGGTGCAACTGTTAGAGAGGATTAATGAGTCACTGTGGTACGCAATCCAGGTTGACGAGTCCACCAATGTTGACAACAAGGCAACAATGCTTGTTTTTGTGTGATATATTTTTCAGGAGGATGTGCACGAGGATATGTTATGTGCACTTTTGTTGCCAACCAACACCACAGCTACAGACCTATTCAAGTCTTTGAATGATTACATATCAGGAAAACTGAATTGGTCATTTTGTGTCGGTATATGCACAGACGGAGCGGCTGCCATGACTGGATGGCTTTCTGGTTTCACTATTTGGGTCAAAGGGGTCGCTTCTGAATGTGAGTCTACGCACTGTGTCATCCATAGAAAAATGCTGGCTAGCCGAAAAATGTCACCTGAACTTAACAGTGTTTTTCAGGATGTGATTAAAATTATCAACCACATTAAAGTACATGCCCTTAACTCACGTCTGTTCACGCAGCTCTGTGAGGAGATGGACATAGAGCACACACGTCTTCTCTTATACACAGAAGTGAAATGGCTTTCTAAAGGTAGATCACTGGCCAGAGTTTTTGAGTTATGAGAGCCACTCCAGAGATTTCTTTTAGAAAAACAGTCACCACTGGCAGCACATTTCAGTGACACAGAATGGGTCGCAAAACTTGCTTACTTGTGTGACATATTCAACCTGCTCAGTGAACTCAATCTGTCGTTTCAGGGGAGAACGGCAACTGTGTTCAAGTTGGCAGATAAAGTGGCTGCATTCAAAGCCAAACTGGAATTATGGGGGCGACGAGTGAACATTAGGATTTTTGACATATTTAAAACATTAGCAGAGATTTAGAAGGAGACTGAGCCAGGACCTTCTTTCTCCCAGCTGGTGCATGATTACCTATCTCAGCTTTCAAAAGAGTTTGAGCATTACTTCCCAACCACAAAAAAACCCCGAGCTGGGAAGGAATGGATCTGTGACCCATTTGTGAACAAGCCGGGTGAATCAACTTTGTCTGTGCTAGAAGAGGATCAACTGCTTGAGATCACAAATGACGGTGGCCATAAAAGTATGTTTGAGACAACTTTAAATCTCCATATGTTCTGGATTAAAGTCAAGGCAGAATATCCTGAGATTGCCACAAAAGTGCTGAAAAGCCTGCTCCCATTTCCAACATCCTATCTTTGTGAAGCAGGGGTTTTTGCAGTGACAGCAAACACTCCAAAATGAGATTATGAAAACAAACACACAAACAAACAAAACAAGATTACGGAGTAGACTGGACTTAAGCAACACACTTCAGATGTCACTGTCTCCCATCACCCCCAGATGGGACCATGTAGTTGCAGGAAAAGAAGCTCAGAGCTCCCACTGATTCTGCATTATGGTGAGTTGCATAATTATTTCATTATATATTACAATGTAATAATAATAGAAATAAAGCACACAATCAATGTAAGGTACTTGAATCATCCAAAAACCATCCCCCGCCCCCGGTCTGTGGAAAAATTGTCTTCCACGAAAGCAGTCCCTGATGCCAAAAAGGTTGGGGTCCGCTGCTCTAGTACATCATTAACCTAGCTAACCAGCACCCTGGAAATCAAGAAAGTCATGCCAAGGAGAGGCCCGATTGCCCTCATGTTTTTCTATTAAGACACATAATAATGAAAAGGGGAGAGACACCTTTAGGATGAAATACCTAATTTCGGTGGCTTTTTTGGAAGGAAAATAATGGGCCACTCTCAGCTCTCACAGGCCTCTCACTGTTGTGGCCTCTCCCGTTGCGGAGCACAGGCTCGGAACGCGCAGGCTCAGCGGCCATGGCTCACGGGCCTAGCCGCTCCGCGGCATGTGGGGTCTTCCCGGACCCGTGCCCCCTGCATCGGCAGGCGGACTCTCAACCACTGCGCCACCAGGGAAGCCCTCAGCTCTTAATTTGTCTTTCTGTTTGTTTGTTTGTTTGGGGTTTTTTTTTTTACTGGTAAAATATACATAACAAGAAATTCTTAATTGGTTTTTACAGAGCAGTTAAAATCCATTCTAAGAAATAGCCAGCAGCGCACTCCCACCCCCACCATGGGGAACAGAGGTGGGAAACTCAGAGCATCTTCTATCTCCATCTCCAGATTATAGCAACATGTCAAGAAATAGTAAAGGAGGGCTAGAAGCACAGGGACATTTACATCTCACAATTCTGACAGGCAGCCAGCTGGTGATGGTACCCTGGAGCAGCCATGCAGAGAGAAAACCACTGCAGAGCACGGGAGCTGGTGGGATCACAGGCTGCAGCACTCCTGGCAAGGATGCAAGAAGAACGGTGGGGTTTCCCTGGTGGCGTAGTGGTTGAGAGTCCGCTTGCCGATGCAGGGGGACACGGGTTCGTGCCCCGGTCCAGTAAGATCCCACATGCCGCGGAGCGGCTGGGCCCGTGAGCCATGGCCGCTGAGCCTGCGCGTCCAGAGCCTGTGCTCCGCGACGGGAGAGGCCACGACAGTGAGAGGCCCGCATACCGCAAAAAAAAAAAAAAAAAAAGAAGAACGGTGGATTTGCAGAACTGCAGATCTGCTGCTTTGGGCGTCAGTCACAGAGCTCTGCAAATAGTAGTGAATAAACTGGGATAAGAAGGAGGTTGTGTGGGTCCCTCCAACATACTCTTTCCATGTGACTTGACTGGAAATGAGGAATTAGCCAAAAAATGAGGTTTCAGGACCTGGATCTGCCGTGCAGCTGAGGAGCCTTATGTGCACAAACACAAAATCAGGGTTAATAGGAGGCAAGTTATCCCAGAGAAATATAGCAGCCTGTGTTTCTCCAGCAGGCACTCTGGTTGAGGACATCAAGTTTGCATCTTTATTTCCTGGAATGTTGTCAATCAACATCAAACAGTCACCAAATAAAATCCGAGTCAAGTGGAACAGAGACCTCAGGTACAATGTGCTACAAACAAATTTGTCTGGCAGAAGATTAATGGAGCAGCACAAAATTCATTCAAGTCATCACACCAGGATTTGAAAAGTCAAAATATTTTTCAGGTCACGGTGAGAATCCCCTGAAAGGTGATGAGGAATGGCTGGGATTAACCCAACACTACATGTCAGGGTTGAGGGAACAAAGCTACAATATAATCTGGGGACGATATTTTCCCTTAGGTGTGAGAAATAACATTAATTAGAATTTTTATTTGAGTTTTAGGTCATAATTCTAGGCATGGAAGATTTTTCTCCCCATCCCCACCCAGTAACATCTGAGGAATATGAAAAGCACAAGTCAGTAGCAATTAAACTTGTTGATCACACCTGGTGTGGTCAATGACCTGGGGAAATGTTTCCTCTCAAACCCTGTGAGAGTAAAACTGGGTGCAGTCCTTCTGGAAGGTAATTGGGTAACATGCGCTTTGACCTACACATTCCATTTCTAAAAATTTTTGCTAAATACACAAAGACATATGTACACTGCTGTCACTGTACCATTGTTTAAAAGAGCAAAACACCAGAAATAAGCTAAATGTCTTTCCATAGAGAATGGTTAAATAAATTGTGGTGGAGCCATACAATAAGAATATTGTAGCCATCAAAAGATGAGCAAATCTTTTTCTGGCCCATGTGTAATGTGTCCATGATATACTAAGTGGAAAAGACAAGAGGCAAAACAGAATAGTATAATCCCAGTTGTGTTAAACAAAAGAATAAGCACATGTAAGTTGATATTTGCACAGAAAATTGCAGGAAGGCTTATGCAAAAACCTGCTAAGCATGCTTATGTTTAGGAAGGTAGTTGCTTCTGGTGGCTCCAGATGGCCCTTGGCTTGTGACTATAAAACTCCAGTCTCTGCCTCTGTCTTCACATGGGCTTGTCCTCCTCTGTGTTTGTGTCTTCTCTTCTGACTCTTATAAGGACACTTGTCATTGGATTTAGGGACCACCTGGATAAATCCAGGATGATCTCATTTTGAGATCCTTAACTTAATTAACTCATCTGTAAAGATCATTTTTTCTAAATAGGGTCATATTCACAGGCTCCAGTGGTCAGGGCATGGGTATATTTTGGGAGGGGGGCACCATTTAATCTACTACATCAAGTTACTAGTATTTTAAGACATAAATACTCCAGGAAGTATAGCCATGTTAAGCTCACTAGAAAGTATCTACCATTCTTTATTTCAATTTATCTCACAGTTGTTTTCTTCCTGAGTACAGACTGAGGGCTGTGATGGGGAATGATTATTGATGAGGATTTAGGGACAGGGAGAGATTCTTTTGGAGGAAAAAAAAAAAGTCCTAAGGTCAGAGCATTCTGGGTAGGTGGCTCTGAAAGGTCAGAGCCTAACTAGAAAGCAGAGGGGGAGGGGAAGGCAGCTTAGCACAGAAGGATCAGTAGAAAGGGGGCTGGAGGTGAATGGAATGGTTCTGGAAGCAGCCAACTCACCGTCATGGCCTGCCTGGGTGGGATTTTAGTGGCTTTCATGCAGCTAGAGTTACTGAAGCCTATTTTTGGATTGTAAGGGAAGAAGGGAGAGAAGATGAACATCGCCATCTTGTTCTTCTGGTTTCAGGCCACTTCACCTGTGGGAGATGGGCTCGAAGCCCCAGAACCCACAACAACCATAGCACCAGGCTCTCTGCAGAGGCTGGAACAGTCACAGCTGGGAGCTGCTCGGATGCTGCCGTTCTGGTTGATTTCTCCTGCACCCACTCTGGAGGGGCGGGGCTGGAAGTAATGGGGAGTCCTTTAATAACCCCAGAAATATTCTCTAGGGAGGAGAGAAGGATTACAACTCCCATCGGGAGACTCTGCACAGGCTCTCTCCTACTTCTTTTTTTTTGGTGGTACACGGGCCTCTCACTGTTGTGGCCTCTCCCGTTGCAGAGCACAGGCTCCGGACGCACAGGCTCAGCGGCCATGGCTCACGGGCCCAGCTGCTCCACGGCACGTGGGATCTTCCCGGACCGGGGCACGAACCCGTGTCCCCTGCCTCGGCACGCGGACTACCAATCACTGCGCCACCAGGGAAGCCCTCTCTCCTACTTCTTACAGCAACTGTGGAGCACACAGGCTTGGCCAAGCCAGTCCAGGACCGAGGCCAATGAGAATTCCCTCCACCAGCGTTCTCACAAGGAGCAGGGGCACTTATAGGCTGAGAAAGCCTTTTTTCCCCAGACCCTGTGCCATCTAGTGCCAAAGAACATACCCCACACCTTCTCCCAGAGCTGTGCCCCCCTGCACCCCCTTCACCAGCATTTACGCACTCCCAACATATTCTCTTTGAGGGAGCCCAGACTCCAGGTCTGATACAGTTCTTGCATCTATGTTATTTTGTTTCCCTGGCACTAGGGAAGGGATATTTCAGAGAGAATGGGCAGAAAGTGAGCTAGTTGGGAAGAAACAAACAAAAAAAACATCAGAAAGGATTCACTAGGGCTGACTTGGGAATCACAGAAATCAAGTTTGCAGCCATTGGAGGCTCTTGGGAGCTTTCCCAGGTAATAGAGGTCTCTTCCTCCCCAAAGTTCTTAAGCTGCAAAAGATGGCTAACTCCTTGGTGTCAGAGCATCAGTACATCTGGAAAGGCTAAGAATGAGACCCTAGAGATGCCTTTGAGCTTCTCCCCATATAACAGTTTCCCCAGAAAGTTGGAGGCAACTAGGAGGCAGAGACACTCAGCTGAAGGCTGGTCTTCCCTTAGGACTTAAAAGAGGAGGACACCATACATTCCTGAGTCACTTGTGAAGTAGAACACAATTGTCTTTGGAATTCAATTTTTGTTGTACTTATCTCTCCCTGCCACTTGGTAGCTCCCCATTCCCCACTCCGGGCACCTACTATTCCCTTTAGTTCTCTGTATTCGTTTGCTAGGGTTGCCAGAACAGAGTACCACAAACTGGGTGGCTTAAAACAATAGAAACTTATTTTCTCATAGTTCTGAAGATGTCCAAAATCAAGATGTCAGAAGACCATGCTCCCTTTGAAACCTGTAGAGGAGATTCCTTCCTACTTCTGGTGGTTTACTGGCACTCTTTGGCATTCCTTGGCTTGCAGTTACAATGTCTGCCTCCTTCAATCTCTGCCTTGGTCCTTCCATGGCATTCTCCTCTCGTGCATCTTGTGATCTTTCTTTAATCAGAAATCCCCAGTAGCAGAAAAAGCACCAAAGCAAGAGAGTCAGGGAACTGAGTGTCATTCTACTCCTACCACACTGAGTAGCTGAGTGACTTGTACAAACTCACCAACTCATTTTTTATCATCTAGGAAATAAAAAGGATTTTTCATGTTCATCCAACTATCACATTCTAGAGGACTCTAACTTTTTACTTTTACCCTTTTGATCAGTGTTAAATTTTTATGTCGTATTAATTTTACAATAATTTCTTTTAAAGTGGGGAAAAATAGGTCAATTTCTGCCAGCAGTTGCATATTAGTAAAGGCAAGTATTCTGGAATGCAGTAGTGCAAGTGGCCTTCCAGATTTTTCCAGAGAAAGATCTACCTTTGAACTCCCCTGATTCTTAAAGCCATGGGCTGCTGACAAGGGAAGCAAAGACCCTGTGAGGTGGAGTTTTTGAAAGCAGGAAGGAGTGAGCCCACACTTGCAAGCCATTCAGTCTCCCACCAGTGTGCTGCAAAGGGTGTGGGAAGGAGAGTGTGAACAACAGTTTATGTTGCCTGCTTGGGTAACCTCACAGTTTAACAATGTTGGGTTTGATTGGTCACCATGCAAGTGAAGGGGCAGGTGGTAATGGAAGAGCTTAAACCTCAAAAGCACAGTCTTCGGAGTCTGGTGATGTAGATTCAAATTTGAGCTCTGCTACTGACTAGCTTAACCATGCAACCTTGGGGAGGTCACCTAACCATCCTAAGCTGCCTCCGGTTCCCCATTTATAAAGTAGAGGTAATAATCCTATCAGACTATTGTCCTGAGGATTAAATAAAATGTTTAAAGCACTTAGCATGGCACCAGGCACATATTAAGCGCTCATTAGATGGCAGTTTTATCATTATTTCTGCTCCCAATTTCATTTCTACTTGGCTGTCATAGTTAATATGAATTGTTTCCAAGCTATTAAAAAGCAATAAAAAAACTTTTTTTAAAAAGCAATAAAAGTAGTAATACCAAAGTCATGACACAAAATAATGTTTCACTAAATAGATACTGAATTTCACTTGGATTTAGTTCAACAGAGAATCATATAATTTTAGACCTAGATGGAATTTTAAAATCTTCTGTCATTTCTTAGATGCAAAACCAAGGCCCCGAATAACTTGCCAAGGTCACATAACTTGTTAGAGGCAGAGGTGAAGCTAGAAGCCATAGCACCTAACTTCTTTCCTGGAGTTTTGTCTGGTGCAGTATAGATTCTGATTTCCAGGAGAAGACAAATGAGGAAAATAGAAGCATTGTTTGCAATACCGGATGTTAGAGAAAATTCTAATCCTACTAAATCCCTACTGTGACTAGAGGGTTAGCATATTGAATAAAAACTTGATCTATACTGACCCATTGGCTTCTACCAGAAAAAAGGTATGAAAAAAGGGAAACAAAATAAAGATACGAGTCCTCTCTCTCTCTCTGCCTCTCTCTCCCTCTCCCTCTCTGTCTCTCTCTCTCCCGCCCCCCTTTCTTTCTTTTATCTTCCCGATTAGTTTCACGAGGCTACTGGCCATGACTTAATCAGGACTGCCAAATTATAGCTGCAAAATAATTTGTCAACAAAACCATTAATTGTCCTAAATGAAATGAATAATAAATTATTGGACTCCATGATGAAATGGTAAGGACATGAACCTCATAAATAGTGTGTGCGCCTTGAGCAGTGAGGCCATGTCAACTTCTTAAACATACAAAAAGGTAGTAAGAATACAATATTAGTGCTTAATTGATAATGTTGGAAGATTAAAGCTTCCCTAGGGGTGTGAAGGGAAAACGCCAGCATTTGTGAGGACTTGTATTACAGTCTCCTGCTGGAAATTATTGACATCAATACCATATAAATCTGAATTCTAATACTGAGTTCATAATGTGTCTTCTGATTACCAAATACCAATTATATTATGGTATAGTGGGTAAAACTTCAAACAAGAATTGTTGAGACCTGAATTTTGATCCCAGGCCTTCAGTGACTTGCTTTGCTTGTTTCATAATCATAGGTAATTTGATTTTTTTGACAAAGATTCCTAATCAGTAAAACAGAATAATTCCCTGCAAAAGGATATATAGATAGATGTAAAACTTTATAAGGATTCTGTGTATATATACATGCACTGAACATATATACATATCTAGAAAAATAACGTCCTCAATTGCTAGGATTAGATTTTCTGTAAATCTTAGAAATATGAGAATTTTAGTTTAGGACCTAAGATCTTATGTGTCTAAAATGTCTAAAAAATGACATTTTATGTGTCTGTGGTAGGCAGAATTTTAAGAAAGCCCCAATATTCTCACTGCCTGATGTACACACCCTGTATGATCTCCTCCACTTGAGTGTGGGCAGGATCTGGGAACAGAATGAGATATCCATCCCATAATTAGGTTATGTTACATGGCAAAGGTGAAAAGATTCTGAAGATTAATTAAAATCCTAAGTCAGTTGACTTTTTTTTTTTTTTCATTTTTTTTATTATTTTTTATTTTTTTGCGGTACGCGGGCCTCTCACTGTTGTGGCCTCTCCCGTTGCGGGGCACAGGCTCCGGATGCGCAGGCTCAGCGGCCATGGCTCACGGGCCCAGCCGCTCCGCGGCATATGGGATCCTCCCAGACCGGGGCACGAACCCGTATCCCCTGCATCGGCAGGCGGACTCTCAACCACTGCGCCACCAGGGAGGCCCTAGTTGACTTTTAATTAATCAAAAGAAAGCTTATCCTGAGTGGGCCCGACTTAATCAGATGAGCCATTTAAAAGAGGGTCTAGAAGTCAGATGGAAGAAACAGTGACTCTTTCAAAGACACCATGAGTTCTACAGCTGCAAGAAAGTGAATTCTGCCAACAACCAGAGCTGGAAGAGGATTCAAGCCACAAATGAGACCCCCAGCCCCAGCCAACACATAGATTGCAGCTTTGTGAGATCTTTGAATAGAGGACCCAGATAAGACATGCCTGAACTCCTGATCTATGAAAACAGATAATAAAGGTATGTTGTTTTAAGCCTTCACATTTGTGATAATTTGTTATGCAACAGTCAAAAATGGATATGGTGTCTTAATTTAGTTAGTGGGACTGTGTATAATGTCTCTGTCTGTATTAGTTTCCTATGGCTGCTATAACAAACTGCCACAAATTTAGTGGTTTAAACCACAACAAATTTATCTCTTAGAGTTCTGGAGGTCAGAAGTCCAAAATCAGTTTCCCTGGGCTAAGATTAAGCGTTAACAGGACTGCTTTTTTCTGAATTTTCTGAGGGGAGAATTCATTTTCTTGCTTTCTTCAGCTTCTTGCATTCCTTTGCTATGACCCCCTTCTTCTATCTTCAAAGGGCATCCTTCCAATCTCTGTTTCCATCATCACATCACCTTCTCTGACTCTGATTCATCCTATGTCCCTCATAAGGATTACGTTGATTACATCAAGCCAACTAGATAATCTAGGATAATCTTCCCATCTCAATCCTAACAATCATATCTTCAACGTCTCTTTTGCCCCATAAAGTAACAGTCACAGGTTCTGAGAATTAGGATGTAGACAAATTTGGGGGGGGCATTATTCATCCAACCACAGTCCACCTTCTGGTCCCCAATGGTTCATGTCCATCTCACATGCAAAATACATCCACTCCATCCTAGCCCAAGTCTTACCCGTTGCACTGCTGTTTTACTCTGAGATGACTTTGAGATGACGGTGAGGCATTGCTGATGGTAGTGATGGCAATGGTTAGAAACTCTGGACCCTATACCTCTTCTAATGAATGTAACTCCAATTTCTCAAGGTCAGTGTGCTTGAGGCATTAGTAAGCTTGTTGGCCATGAAACATATTTGTCCAGACACCCTGAGAGTACTCTCTCCATCTTTTCGTAAAAAGCATAAAGTGTGGACTAAGCAGTCTTGTTCTGAAGATTTATTTGTAACTCCTTAGTTGCCACAAATCATTAGTATCTTGTTCTGTGGATCTATCTATAGACTTTCCTAATGTTCTTGAATAAAGTAGAAACTTTTAAGTATCAGGCCTTTCTAATTTGATCTCCATGAGAAGCTTTGCCTCTCTGTTATTCTTTGCAAAGTAGTGGATGCTTTAGCAGTTCACAGGAATGCTGCACTGTGCCAAAACACACTTACTCTCTAAGCTGAATATGCTGCCTGAGGTTTCTTTGGTTCATTTACAAACTCAATCAAATGTACGATGATGGCTCCCTGAAAATATCATCAAAACAACCTGTCAACAGACAAAGCTGAGTTTATTCTTACCATGCTAAAAGTAACATTTATAGTACAAATACTTGTGTAAGTGCCACCCACTGTCTTGACAGAATTCTAGTGCTTCTCAGAAGGCAGAGGGCAAAATTAGGATATTTATGGAGTTTTAGAGTCTGATTTAAGGCAAGTTTTTCAATGTGGTAGCTTGATTAGGATTGGGTAAGAATCGTGATTCAAAAGTTTAGAATCGGTGGACACAACAAGGCAAAGGTAGAGAGATAAGTGCTCAAAGAATCTTGGAGAGGAAGCAGTTGTTTCAGTTGTTTGATGCTATCTACTGAAAATGGGTGAATTTAATGTTTATTTAAATGGTTTTTAAAGGAAGTTTCTGAAATGAAAAATAAGGTTATTTGTAACTTTTATCTTCCTAGGCAAGATTTTCCTGGAATAATGAAGTAATATTTAGTAAGACAGTGGCATAATAACGTTATGTTAATGTGGACAGTAAGCTGTGTGGGTATAGATGGCTTTGGTTTTCACAACATATATATTTTGAGCACATACTATGAAATAGTGGAAATATAATGGTGAACAAAAGGGGCTAAAAGTCTACTAAAGGGGGTAGAGAAGTAAAGAGTCAATTATGAAAAACTTCTATTATTTACAACATGGATGAATTGTACAATTATAATGTTGACTGAAAAAAAAGAACAAAATAATGCATATAGCATAATTCCATTTTCATAAATGTAAAAGAATAAGGTAACTGAACTGTATTCTTTAGGTATGCATATGTAGGTGGTGAAACTATAAAGGAAAGAAAAGAAATTATTACTATAGAAATCAGAATAATTATTACTTCAGAAGGGAGAGAGAGGACTGTGATCTGGAAGGAATGCAGGGGTAGTTATGGGGTGCCAGTGATATCTTTGCTTTTGGAGTCAAATCCAAAAAATCATTGCAAAGGCTGATATGAAGAAGTTTACCCACTATATTTTCTCCTGGGAGCTTTATGGTTTCAGGTCTTATGTTCAAGTCTTTTATTTTGAGTTGATTTTTGTGTATGATATGAAATAGTGGTCCACTTTCATTATTTTACATGTGGCTGTCCAATTTTCCCAACACCATTTATTAAAGAGACTATCCTTCCCCTATTGTATATTCTTGGCTCCTTAGTCATCAATTGATATAGATGTGTGGGTTTTTTTCTGAGCTCTCTATTCTCTTCCACTGATATCTGTGTCTGTTTTATGCCAAACCATATTGCTTTAATTCCTATAGCTTTGTAATATAGCTTGAAATCAGAAGGTGTAATGCCTCTAACTATATTCTTCTTTCTCAAAATTGCTTTGGCTATTTGGGGTCTTTTGTGATTCCATGTAAGTTTTAGGATTGTGTTTTCTATTTCTGTGAAAAACGTCATGGGGATTTTCATAGGATTACATTGAATCTGTACATTGCTTTTCTGTAGATCACTTCGGGCATATGGAAATTTTAACAACAATAAGTCTTCCAATCCATGAGCACAGAATATCTTTCCATTTATTTGTGCCTTCCTCAATTTCTTCCCACAAATTTTGATAAGTTATATTTTCATTTAGTTCAAAATGTTTTAATTTTAGCAACTGACAAAGGATTAATCTCCAAAATTTACAAGCAGCTCATGCAGCTCAATATCAAAAAAACAAACAATGCAATCCAAAAATGGGCTGAAGACCTAAATAGACATTTCCCCAAAGAAGATATACAGGTCACCAACAAACACATGAAAGGATGCTCAACATCACTAATCATTAGAGAAATGCAAATCAAAACTACAATGAGGTATCACCTGACACCAGTTAGAATGGCCATCATCCAAAAGTCTACAAACAATAAATGCTGGAGAGGGTGTGGGGAAAAGGGAACCCTCTTGCACTGTTGGTGGGAATGTAAATTGATATAGCCACTATGGAGAACAGTATGGAGGTTCCTTAAAAAACTAAAAATAGAACTACCGTATGATGCAGCAATCCCACTACTGGGCATATACCCTGAGAAAACCATTATTCAAAAAGAGTCATGTATCACAATGTTCACTGCAGCTCTATTTACAATAGCCAGGACATGGAAGCAACCTAAGTGTCCATCAACAGATGAATGGATAAAGAAGATGTGACACATATATACAATGGAATATTACTCAGCCATAAAAAGAAACAAAATTGAGTTATCTGTAGTGAGGTGGATGGACCTAGAGACTGTCATACAGAGTTAGGTAAGTCAAAAAGAGAAAAACAAATACCATATGCTAACACATATATGGAATCTAAAAATAAAAAAAAAATAGTTCTGAAGAACCTAGGGGCAGGACAGGAATAAAGACCCAGACATAAAGAATAGATTAGAGGACACGTGGAGGGGGAAGGGTAAACTGGGATGAAGCGAGAGAGTGGCATGGACATATATACACTACCAAATGTAAAATCGATAGCTAGTGGGAAGCAGCCATATAGCACAGGGAGATCAGCTTGGTCCTTTGTGACCACCTAGATGGGTGGCATAGGGAGGGTGGGAGGGAGACACAAGAGGCAGGAGATATGGGGATATATGTATATGTATGGCTGATTCACTTTGTCATAAAGCAGAAACTAACACACCATTGTAGAGCAATTATACTCCAATAAAGATATTAAAAATTAAAATGTTTTAATTTCTCTTGAGATTTCTTCTTTGCCCTATGTGTTATTTAAAAGTGTGTTGTTTAATATCCATGTATTTTGGGATTTTCCAGTTATCTTTCTGTTATTGATTTCTAATTTAATTCCACTGTGATCTGAGAGCAGACATTGCATGATTTCTATTCTTTAAATTTGTTAAAGTGTGTTTTATGGCCCAGAATGTGATCTCTTTTGGTGAATGTTCCATGTAAGCTCAAGAAGAATGTGTACTCTGCCTTTGTTGAGTGAGGTAGTCTATAGATGTTAATTATATCCAGTTGATTGATGGGGTTATTGAGTTCAACCTGTCATTACTGATTTTCTGCCTGGTGGACCTGTCCATTTCTGATAGAGGGGTGCTGATGTCTCTAACTATGATAGTAGATTAATCTATTTCTCCTTACAATCCTGTTAGGTGTTGCCACATGTAGTTTGATGTTCCATTGTTAGGTACATACACATTAAAGATTGTTATGTCTTCTTGCAGAATTGACTCTTTGTTATCATTATGTAATTCCCTTCTTTGTCTCTGATAATGTTCCTTGCTCTGAAGTCTGCTCTGCCTGTAATTAATACAGCTATTCCTGTTTTCTTTTGATTAGTGTCAGCATGGTATATTTTTCTCCATCCATTTACTTTTAATCTGTTTGTGTCTTTATATTTAAAGTGATTTTTCTTGTAGACAACATATAGTCGAATCTTGCTTTTTGATCCACTCTCACAGTCCTTACCTTTTAATTGGTGTATTTAGACCACTGACATTCAAAGTGATTGCTTATATAGTTGGATTATTGTGTACCATGTCTGTTACTGTTTTCTATTTGTTGCTCTTGTTGTCTTTTCCTATTTTTGTTTTCCATTCTTTTTCTGCCTTTCATGATTTTAATTAAGAATTTTATTTGATTCATTCTCTTTTTTTAGCATATCAATTATATTTCTATTTTTTACTTTTTTTTTAGTGGTTGCCCTAGAATTTGCAATACACAATTACAACTAATTCAAGTCCACTTTCAAATAACACTGTATTACTTCACAGGAAGTGTTAGTACCTTATAAAAATAAAATAATATTAATTCCTTCCTCTGTCTCTTGCATCATTGCTGTTATTCATTTCATACACACACACTATATATATATATGTAATCAAATACATTGTTGCTATTATTATTTTCAGCAAACTATTATTTGCTAGATCAATTAAGAAAAATAAAAGTTTTTATTTTACTTACATTATTCCTTCTTCAAGATCTGAGTTTATGATGTATATGAATTTCCTTCTCTATAAAGAATATTTTAAAACATTTCTTGTAAGGTAGGTCTATTGGTAACAAATTCCCTCAATTTTGTTTGTCTGAGCAAGTCTTTATTTCTCTTTCACTTCTGAAAGGTAATTGTGCAGGGTACAGAATTCTGTGGTTTCACTCTCCACACTAAATATTTCATTCTATCTCTTCTTGTTTGCCTGGTTTCTGAGTTGAAGGCAGATATAATTCTTTGTTTCTTTATAGGTAAGGTTTTTTCCCCCTTCTTGCTCCTTTCAGGATTTTTTTCTTTGATTTTCGGTGGTTGAAAATGAGATGCCTAGGTGTACGTGTTTTGGCATCTATCCTGCTTGGTATTCTCTGAGCTTCCTGGATCTGTGGATTGTTGTGTTACATTAATTTGGGGAAATTCTTGGTCAATATTGTTTCATATATTTCTTCTGTTCCTTTCTCTCTTTTCCTTCTGGTATTCCCATTACACAGATGGTACATCTGTTTTCTTCAGTCTTTATTCTCTTCACTTTGTAGTTTTAAAGGTTTCTATTGATCTATCCTCCAGCTCAGGGATACTTTCCTCACCCATGTCCAGTCTAGAATAAGCCAGTCAAAGGAATTCTTTATTTTGGTTACAATATTTTGAATCTCTAGAGATTATTTTTGCTTTTTCTTAGGATTTCCATCTCTCAGCTTACATTGTCCATCTGTTCTTGCATGGTATCTACTTTATTCATTACAGCCCTTAGCATACTAATCATAATTGTTTTAAGTTTCTGATCTGATAGGTCCAATATCCCTGACATATCTGGTTCCTGATTCTTGCTCTTTCTCTTCATATTGTGTTTTTTGCTTTTTAGTATGCCTTGTAATTTTTTTCTTGATAGTTGGACATGACATACTGGTAAAAGGAACTCCTGTAAATAGGCCTTTAGTAAAGTGGTGGTATGGTGTGGGAAAGAGGAAGAATTTTATAATCCTATGATTGGTCTTAGTCTTTTAGTGAGCCTATGCCTCTGGACTGTGAACTTCACAAGTGTTTCTCAGTTTTTTCTTCCCTCTTAGGTGACACAGGATGGCTAGAATGTGCCAGAATTGAATATTTTCTTTCTCCCATGTAGAAGGCTAATATTGACTGGAGCTGGGCATTTCCCTTCCCCAGGTCAGTTAGGCTCTGATAATACCTCAGTATGTTAGGCTCTAGCCAACTAGCTTCTCCTGAGGGCAGGTCTTAAGAAATATGCTCTGACATATATCAAAATGGTTACTTTTCCCCTCTCCCTGTCAGAAGCCGGAGATTTTTCTCAATATTTATTATGAGAACCTGGTTTAAGTTCCTGGTGGTAAATCTTACAAAAGCATGGTGGGCCCCCAATTATTAGATCACTCTGAAGTTTTTAACTCTCAGCATTGTGCACACTAAGCTTCCAGTGAGTTGTCAATTACATTTTAGTTTTTTCTGCCCTGGGAGTTGTTCCTGAGCAGTTTCCACTTAAGTAGTTTCCAATCAGGTGGCTTCCATGCATGATTCTCTACTCCAATAAATTGTGACTCCCTGTATTCACCTGTCTGTCTCTCCAATCTTGGGCACAGGGGTCTGTTTTTGTCTCCCCTCTCTTATGGACCCAAGAAGAGTTGTTGATTTTTCAGTCTGTTTATCTTTTTACTTGTTGTTAGAATGGAGTGGTGACTTTCAAATTCCTTATATGAAGAATCGGAAAGTGGAAGACCCACAATCTCAGCTCCTTTTAAAAGATACTTAGATATGAGAATTTTTCAAGAAAACTTTTGGATCTTGATAATTGGATTGGGGGCTTATCATTATCAAAGTGTCTGAAGAAGTGATCCAACGTAACTTTGTAATATATTGTTTTCCCATAACATCTATGAACTAAGTATTTTGTTTTTAGAATCAGAATGAAGCAAATTCTAAGCAATTTGGGCTACAGTATTTTCAGAAGGAATTGGTCATCACCCATTTTTCTCTACCATATTTCTTCCACTTAGTTGCTCTAAACATCTCTTCTTATTTCAATTTTAAGGTTTTTTCTTTGTTTGTTGTTTGGAGTAATGACTCTTCTGTTGAGCATTGAATTAAGATGAAGTTACTTAATAAACATGTCAGAAACATTAGTTCTATGTCTATTTTTTTAATGCTTAACATTTCTTTTTGATAGTACAGTTACAAATAGTATTATTACAATTATTATAATATCATGAAATGTCAAATGACATTTCATTTTGATAGCATGATTACCTACAGTATTTTTTTCCTTTTTTTAAAGAGGTGCCTTAAGTTATTACTAAGATAACTGTTATTTACCTTACTTTCAGGATAACTTTTAATTTTGTTATAACTTTAAATATACAGAGAAGTTTCAAGACTAGCATAAAGAACTCCTGTACACCCTTTATCAAGATTTGCCAATTGTTTAAATATTTCCACATTTGTTTTATCATTCTCTCCTTTTGCATGTGTATATCAAGAATGAGTAGGATGCATCATGCCCTTTGCCCCTAAACACTGAAATGTAGATTTCTTTGATAAGGCCATTCTCTTAAATAATCATAGTTCAGTTATCAAAATCAGAAAATTTAACTTGATATATTAATCTACTGTCTATATTCAAATTTCATCAATCATCCCAATAAAATCCTTTATATCTAATTTTTTTTGAAAATCAGGTTGAGGGTGCAATCCAAGATTACACAGTGCATTTATTATAATGCCTCTTAAGTCTTCAGCCTGGAAGAGTTCCTAAGATTGTCTTTCTTGATCTTGACACTTTTGAAAAGTATAAGCCAACTATTCTGCATAATGTCCCTTATTTGGGGTTTGTCTATTTCATTATGATTAGGTTTGGCGTCTATTGAATACATTTTGGCAGTAATACCACAGAAGTGATAGCCTCATCTATTTTTTGTGTGTTGAAGTAGAGAATTATTCTGATTTATCTTGTCTACTCTAATGCTGAAACATCTTACTTATCCACATCTCAGTTATTAAGTCAACTAATTTGCCTGGAATATATTCAATAATCAAAAAGAAAGTTTTGGTTATTGGGCATATGTGCCATCAATGTTGCATCATCCATGTTTTTCAGATTTTTGGTGACTCTGATTGGACTCCCTTCTCCTCTGAAGGGAGGAGAGGAGGAATATTGATGTTATTACATTGGAGGTACTGTGACAACCAAGTTTGCGCCAGTAGAAGAATCTCCTTGCCAAAGGGCTTAGACTATTAACTTCTGTATCTTGGCAGTGTCTTGGGTGAAGCAAGCTGTCCCAGGTAAAAATGTGAGTTCTAATGGTCATTTTGCAGAGTAGGTTCCAGGAGGTTAAATACCCCAGAAAAATCAACATTTGAAGATGTGTTTATTGTAGTCTCTTTAAACAATTACATTAGCAGAAACTAAGAATAGTCTTCAAATACTTTCAAGTTCTAAGAATGTCCAAGCACAGACAACATAGGCACAAGAATATCAGCAAAATCTAGAAAGAAAAAGAAAAATCCTGCGTAGTTCAGAGGCTCTTCCTTTAGCCATGCAGGATAAGTGCTACATCACCCAAAAAGCTGAGGATAAATACCCGAACTCTAGTGAGTGATCTTTATAGATTACTGATATATTTTTGTACATGTTATATTTTAAAAATATGGTTTTTTAGATAATGTAATTTTAGTTATTTCTCAATGAACATTTTTGTTGTCATAATATCTAGAATTAAAGGATTGGGGTCAATTCTACTTAAGCCATCTAGTTGGGGTCAATTCTACTTAACCACTGTAATCAAAGCCTGGATGGCTAGAGCAGACTGAAGCAGGTAAGCAGCACCTGTTTAGAGTTGACAGATTTAACAAATAAGAATACAGGTAATGTCCAGTTAGATTTGAATTCAGATAAACAGCAAATAATTTTTGAGTATAAGTATGTCCCAAATATTGCACCATGAATATCATCTGTCAGCACTACTGTTAGAGAAAACTTATTCCAACCTGCTTTTTTCTGGTTGTTGGGCTACACATTAGAAGAGTAGATCCTCTTTTGAGCCCTTACTTAGCACCTTTTTGTTCTAATGGATCATTTGGTTTTGGAACTTCTGGAGTATTAGAAATAACACTTTCTGACAGAGGGAGGGTACTGTCAGAGGGAGCCCTGTAACATGGACAAAAAAGTGATTGCTTGACAGCAAGGGAAGAGACAGAGCAACTTCAAAAAACAGACATAAGAATTAAAACAATACAGGGGGATATGGCCACCACAGAGTAAAGGACCAAGTATGCTTATCTTCCCAAGGGCATTGCCTTATTATAGCCTCATGCTGTTGCTGGTGTTTGATGTGAAGATCCTGGGACATCAAAAAGGGTTCTAATTATGTTTAGACTATAGTTTAATAGTTCTCTGAGATCCTTTCTGAAAGTATTAATAGAATAAATTATAACTAAACACTGTTTAAGAAGGCAAAGCAATGTATGATATATTTGACAAAGATCTTAAAACCAGTTAAAACTTAAAATAATATTTGGGTGTTTAATAAAAGGAAAACCTTCACTGTATGGAAAATACAGCTTTCTAGAACAAATTATTTCCTGAGACTCCAAACTGTAGACATTTTCCTGTTATTACTTTTATTACTGGTATGCTTCAGGTGAGAATGTTAACTTGATTGGAATTATATGAATAATTTCCTTAATGTCGTATTTTCCTTGGCATTTGGGACGCAGTTCTCTCCAAATGATTAGCCTATGAGGTTGTAATTTCAAGTGAGTCAAGTCATACCTGTTGCCTCATGTAAGCGTTTTTAACACATTTTTAGAAACTTTGGGACTTAAAAATACTAAGTCATTTTTTTGCTGGGGGTGGGGCGGGGAAGGAGTGAGTGAGTGTGCGCTGCTATTTTAATTTCCAAAAGAGTCTTTCTTTTACAAAAAGATTCACCCTTGGGAGTCCTTTTAAAGCGGAGCAACTTTCCTCAACTAAAATACCATTTAATTAATATCCATGTTCTATAAATTTTTTTATACCTCCATTTTGCAAAGCAAGATAAATATGTCACAAAACTGGGCTGTGCAGATGGACAGGATTCTCTTTAAGTAGGTCCTTAAAAAGTGAAATATGGATATAGACACAGTGAGACAGTCAAGTGTCAAAAGAAATCTGTCGGCTTTTTAGCAGTTGAATAATTCAGAAGATGTGCATTAAGCCAACTTCTTAATTTCCCATTTCCCCCTTTCTAATTCTTTCCTTTTCATCCTGTGATCTTTCTTCTCTTTCCCTCAAAGCTATTTGTTGCAGAGATGCCCTGGAAAGCAGGTGGTCTTCCTTATACGACAGCATCTGTTGCTCAGAATGAGAGGCTAAAGATCTAAAAGCAAAGGAAATGAAACCCACAGTCCTATAAATGCCTTTTCAAAAATAGCCTTGTTTTTGGTTATTTTTTGTTGAATCAACTGGAACACTTTTATTGTTCACGATAAAACAAGTTGTCTGAAGGCAGTGATCCTCCTCCTTTTATTTTTCTGATACTGGGGTTTGCTTCTTTCCAACCATTTTCTGGATCAGGTTTCCTCCCTAAGATTTTACAAATGGTGGAGGGGCTACAAACGCTCTGAAGGTTTTTCTTAAGCCATTTGTTAACAATATCCTCTCAGCACTGACTCCAGCCTTTATAGTTGTGATTGTTAGCAAAGCTTCAAGGGCATGGTGGTGTTTTTCTATTCTTCTAGCCCTAGGGGAGAAAAGAATTCCTAGGAGGACTTCTGGCTGGCTTATTATCATCCAGAAACAAGAAATCAGAGAGCCGAAGCTGAAAGGCTGAACATTTTTTTAAACTATCCAAACCTGAATGGGCAGTGTGATATAAAAGAAAGAACAGAGGCTCAGGGCTCACATGGACCTAAATTTAAATCCCAGCTCTGCCACTTACGAAGTACGTAACATTGGTCACTCAAGATTTGGAGCCTTAAGTTCTTACTTGTATATAATGTGTATCATGGGTAATGTAACCTATTTTATAGGTGGGAAAGATTTTTGAGCTTCAGTTTTTTATATGTCAAGTAATTATAATAATACCCATCTCATAAAGTTGCCGGAAGGCCTAAATGAAGGAAAAGTGCCTACCAGTACTCATCACGCTGGCCCTCAAGAAACATGCACTTCCTCTGAGCATCACCCCCCCATTTGTCTCTTCTTCCTCTGCCCCGCCCAAGTAAACATCCACGTGCACATACATGATACATGGGACTAGCAGTCTTACCGTATACTCTGCCTGTTACGGGGGAAAATATGAATGAGATGAGAACCTGTCCCAGCCTGCCTCGCTGTTAAAGTAAACTTTGATTCACGAATAAGACCCTTTGTCTCACCCACTCTCCTCTGGTCCATGCTTAGACAGAAAGCTCAGGTGACCTGGTTTGGCAGAAGGTATTTCCTCTTTGAATCTCTGCCCAATGTTTCCTTTTCTGATTTTCCCCACAGCTATGAAATGTGATCGTAAGCTTCTAGGATTCACGTTTTAGGGACCTGAACCAAATGTTTTCAGTTTGTCTGATAATACAAGTGGCCCTTACATGTCTCTAGCAGCTCATCAGTTAGATACCATTTTTGCAGTAACAGAAATTGCCGGTAACAGGGTGATTTGCCAAAACTTTGTTCTCTCTTCTCACTTCCTCTTGTACCCTCTCCTCCTTTTCTCCTCTAGGCTGGGATCCCTTCCCTGCCTCAGGCTGACTGGCAGGTACACTGATAGTCATCAAGGTGGGATTCTCACACTGAGCTCTTGGGGTGCACTGAACAGTTCCACAAAGCACGCCTGCTTGGAAATTGCATATCATGTGCCTTTGTTCTCTGCAGTCTCCTAGCTTTTTCTAATTTCTGCTTCTGGTTTCAGGGCCAGGTGCTTGAGATGTCAGTTGGTCAAGACAGGTACACTTCATCTGAAGATGTAACACAGAATAATGTCCTGAGCAGAAAAGAATAGTTACCAGATTCATCAATTATGCTCTGTTTACCTTTCCAATGGGGAATGTAAGTCAGAGAATAAGGCAGCTGATTTGAAGAGTATAATTAAGTGCTAGAATATAAGTAACCACAGAAGGCTATGTGATTAAAGAACAGATTAATCTTTTTTTTTTTCTCTTGGCTAACTTTTTTTCCGCTAACAACTAAGAACACTTTATTGGAATATAGTTTATAGACTCTAAGTACACAATTCAATGGTGTTTAGTAAATTTACAAAGTTGTGCAACCATCAGCTCAAGCTGATCTTAGAACCTTTCCATCACCTTCAAAATTTTCCACAAGCCTATTTGCAGTCAATCCTCACTCATACACCTCCAGCCTCAGCAACCACCTACTTTCTGTCTCTATAAATGTGCCTTTTCATCTACTTCATATAAATGGAATCACACAGTGTATATCCTTGTGGATCTGGCCTCTTTCATTTACTATAGCATTTTTGAGGCTCATCTGTGTTTTAGCATGTATCATTGTTTAATTCCTTTTTGACTGTTGAATAATAGTCCATTGTATGGATATACCACATTTTATTTATCTACTCTCAGGTTGATAGACACGTAGATTTTTTCCTATTTTGGACTATGGCACTGCGTCTATGAAGGTTTATGTTCAAGTCTTTGTGCGTGTTTTCATTCCTCAGGTAGATTCTTAAGAATGGAATTGCTGAGTCCTTTGGTAAGTTTATATAACCTGTAAAAAAAACTGTCAAACTGTTTTTGCACAGTGGGTGTGCATTTCCACCAGCATTTTATGAGGACTCAGTTTCCAGTTTCTTCACATCTTTACCAAGACTTGATGTCTGTCTTTTGAAGTAGAGCCATTCTAGTGGGTATACAATGGTAACTCATTGTGGTTTTAATTTCTCTAATAACTAGTGATGTTGAACACTGTTTAATATACTTGTTAGCCAGGTATATGCCATTTTGCTCATTCTGTAGTTGGATTGTCTTCTTATTGAGTGTTGAGTTCTTTATATATTCTGGATACAAGGTGTTTATCAGACATATGATTTGCAAATATTTTCACCTACTCAGTGGCTTGTCCTTTCATTTTCATAATGGTGTCTTCTGAAACATAAAAGCTCTAATTTGATAAAGTCCAATTTATCAGTTTTTTCTCTTACAGCTTGGGCTTTTGGTATCATATCTAAGATATCTTTGCCTAACCAAAAGTCATGAAGATTTTCTCCTGTGTTTTCTTCAAGATGTTTTATAGTTTTAGCTCTTACATTGATATCTATGATCTATTTTGAGTTTGTGTGTGTGTGTGTGTGTATGTGTGTGTGTGTGTGTATGATGCTGGTACAAACACTTATTGAAAAACAACTATCTTTTCCTCATTGAGTTGTCTTGGCGCCTTTGTTAAAAATCAATTGACCATAAATGTCAGGGTTTATTTCTGGACTCAATTCTGTTCCATTGATCCATAGGGCTACTTTTATGCAAATACTGCACTGTCTTGATACTGTAAGCTTATAGTAAGTAAACTTTGTTCTCTTTAAAAATTGTTTTGACTATTCTAGATCCTTTCATTTTTATATAAATTTTAGTCTTATCTTGTCACTTCTACAAAAGATTCTTGAATCTTCTAATCAATAAAAATGGAATGTCTTTCCATTTATTTATTTACTTACTTACTTACTTACTTACTTTTTGCGGTACGCGGGCCTCTCACTGCTGTGGCCTCTCCTGTTGCGGAGCACAGGCTCCGGACGCGCAGGCCCAGCGGTCATGGCTCACGGGCCCAGCCGCTCTGTGGCATATAGCATCTTCCCGGACTGGGGCACGAACCCACGTCCCCTGCATCGGCAGGCGGACTCTCAACCACTGTGCCACCAGGGAAGCCCTCTTTCCATTTATTGATATATTCTTTAATTCCTTTCATCAGTGCTTTGTACTTTTCATTGTACAAATCCTGAACTTCCTTTGTTGAACTAAGTATCTTATTCTGTTTCATTCTTTCTGAATGGAATTATTTTCTTAAATTTACTTTTGGATTCTTTGTTGCTAATTGTAGAAATACAATTGAGTGGTTTATATTGTTCTTGCATCCTGCAACCTTGCTTAAAGTTGTTTTAGTAGTTTTGACTTGTGTGCCTGCATGTGTGTGTGTATTCCTTAAGAATTTCTACATATAGGATGACGTCACCTGCAAATGAAGAGTTTACTTCTTCCTTTCCAATCTGGTTGCCTTTAATTTCTTCAGTACACAAGTTTTAGTCTTTATCCATTAAGTTTGATATTAGCTGAAGATTTTTCATAGGTACTTATCACACTGAGGAAGTTCCCTTCTATTCCTGGTTTGCTGAGAGATTTTAATCATTAATGGGTGTTGGATTTTGTCAAATGATTTTTCTGTATCTATTAGATGGCCACATGGGTTTTGTCCTTTATTATGCTACGATAATGGATTATATTCATTGATTTTCATATATTAAGCCAACCTTGTATTCTTGGGATAAATCTCACTTGGTTTTTGACTTTTTATATGTTGCTGAATTTGGTTTCCTAATATTTTAAGGAATTTTTGAATTTATGGTTATGAGAAATTGGTTTATAGTTTTCTTATGATATCTTTGTCTGGTTTTAGTAACAGGGTAATGCTGGCTTCATAGAACGAGTTAAGAAGTGTTCCCTCTTCTTCTATTTTTGGGGTAGATTTTGAGAAGGATTGATGTAAAATTTTAAAATGTTTGGTAGAATTCACCATTAAAGCCACCTGGTCATGGACTCTTCTTTGCTGGATGTTTTTGATTACTGATTTAATCTCTCTACATATTATAAACCTGTCCAGATTTTCTAGTTCTTCACAAGTCAATTTTGGTAATTTGTATGATTTTAGAAATTAGTCCATTTCATCTATGATATCCAGTTTGTTGGCTTTTTTTTTTCCCCCTCTGGCTGCATTGGATCTTCATTGCTGTGTGTGGGCTTTCTCTAGTTGTGGCAAGCAGGGCTACTCCTCATTGCAGTGCCTTCTCTTGTCGTGGAGCACAGGCTCTAGGTGTGCGGGCTTCAGTAGTTGTGGCACACGGGCTCAGTAGTTGTGGCTCGCAGGCTCTAGAGCACAGACTCAGTAGTTGTGGCACACGGGCTTAGCTGCTCTGCGGCATGTGGGATCTTCCCGGACCAGGGCTTGAACCTGTATCCACTGCATTGGCAGGCGGATTCTTCCACTGAGCCACCAGAAAAGCCCCAGTTTGTTGGCTTTTAATTGTTGATAGTATTCTTTTAATCCTTTTTATTTCTGTGAGGTTGATAATAATGTCCCCACTTTTATTTCTGATTTTAGTTATTTGCATCTTCTTTCTTTTTTTTTCAGTGTAGCTAAAAATTTGTCAAATTTGTTGATCTATTCAAAGAACCAAATTTTTATTTTATTGATTCTATTTGTTTCTATTCTCTATTCCATCTATCTCTGCTCTAATCTTTATTATTTTCTTCCTTCTGCTAGTTTTAGGTTTAGTTTGCTCTTCTTTTTCTCTTTCTTTGAGGTATAGTTAGGTCATTGACGTGAGAGAGATATTTCTTTTTTGCTATAGGCATTTACAACTATAAATTTCCCTCTGAGCACTGCTTTTGCTGCATTCCATAAGTTGTGGCATGTTGTGTTTTCATTTTCATTCATCTCAAAGTATTTCCTAATTTCCCTTCTGATTTTTTGATCAATTGGTTGTTTAATAGAGTATTTTTAAATTTACACATATTTGTAAATTTTCTAGTTTCTTGCACATTATTGATTTCAAGTTTCATTGCACTGTGGTTTCAAAAGATATTTGGTATGATTTCAACTTTTAAAATTTATGGAGCCTTGTTTTGTGGCTTTATGGTATATCCTGGAGAATAAACATTCTATGAGCACATGAGAAGAATGTGTACTTTGCTGTCATTGGATGAAGTGTTTTATATATGTCTGTTAGGTCTAGTTGGTTTATAGTATTGTTCAAGTTCTCTATATCCTTGTTGATCTTTTCTCTAGATGTTTTCCTGCCTTCACTTATAAGGACCCTTGTAAATACACTGGGACCACTCAAATAATCCAGGATATCTCGCCATCTCAGCATTAACTTAATTACATCTGCAACCTTCCTTTTTCCTTTTAAGGGAACATATTTACCAGTTCCAGGGATAAGGAACTGAACATATTTGGGAGACCATTATTCAGCCTACCATAGTAACTATACAGTCTTAGCTTAAACACTTAATCTACAGTCAGCACGCTCACTACCACCAAGGTAGGACAGCACTGACTCAGAAACTGGGAAAAGAGCATGCAACTACAGTAACATGAGGCAAAATATAACATCAAAGTATCATTTTGAAAAGTTCTAAAAATATCAGAATGATGGATATTATTCTATCATAATAAAAAGGGGCTTCTACTCCTAGGACAATGGAAATTAGGCTGGAAAAATGTATTTAATGTATTTACTGAATTGAATGTATTTAATGTGATTTGGTAAGAGGTTTTACATGGGGGAGTCATTTTTCTTCTGCATTTTCACTTACAAATATTTCTGGGTTTTGTTTTTTGTTTTTGAAGGACATGGGTTTGTATCAGAAGTATACTTTGGGCCTCTATATATGAGTTTTATGGTACAGTTTTAATTTCCAGTATGGGCCTATTCCTGTGTTATGTCACACAATATATGCTTCATGGTGGGGAGATTTTATAAGTCAGGAGTTACGTTTTCCACTGGGGTTTTTGTTACTGAAATTTTTAAAAAATATTGATTCATCTGTCTTTGTGTCACATTACGTCCAGCTTGAAAAGACCTTGATCTGACTTCTGTTCAATTAAGTTTTACTGCTTTGTACTCTAAAGCCAAACCATAACTATAAACCTAGAAGAAAAATTATGGCTGAAAGAGAGAACATCACAACATGTTAACTGCCCTCTTTCCATCATTTAGAAGTCTCTAGTTGTGAGCCAGGAAGTTTCTGACCAGTAAATTTAATGTTAAATGTTGAGCCCCCTTGTTAGACTTTAAAGTCCTTGTTTACCAAAATGAGAACTTTTGAAGGGTAACCACAAAGTACAATGGAAAATAACATGGGAATAATTTTGATAACCTACTAGAGTACAGTCAGATGATGTGGTTTCGTATCCTGGTTCTGATACTTTCAACCTATATAACCTTGGGGAAGTCAAATAATCTCTTTAAGTTTCAGTTTTCTCATCACAGTCAGATGATGTGGTTTTGTATCCTGGTTCTGATACTCTCAACCTATACAACCTTGGGGAAGTCAAATAATCTCTTTAAGTCTCAGTTTTCTCATCTGTAAAATGGGGATAATAATATCCACCTCAGACAGTTTTGAGAGTTATGAGAAACATGCTCTAAATACTGTCATATACCAAACAAATGAAACAGATTATAATTCCTCTCAAATGAAAAAAAAAACACTTCATCTTGAATTGTAATAATGGAATTACATATATGTGAATTGTCATCATCAAGAATGAATATATTTTGTGGGAATAGGTACTCCATCCAAGGATATGATGGGTTTCAGATGTCTAGATTATGGGGCTTATGGGACAAATGCAAACATTTTACTTCTATGTATCTCCATGTGAGCAAGTGAGATTTCTCTCCACTTTTTAACCACACCCCCAACTATGACCAGTCATCTCACAAGTCACTGGTATCTGGTTAGGAAAGACTGGATAGACAAATCTACCCCTACTACAGAAGACACGAGCTAAAGACACAAGCTACCTTATTGATATAGGTCATATGTGCAAAGTTCATGCCCATAAAACAAAATACCTTGTCAGGTACACCAAAAGGGCAGGGATTAGACCAATAATATTTATAACATTATTTAATACTTTATAAATGGTGGAGACTATCACATTCTCAAATTCAGTCTTTTATAAATGACAGCATTAAAAACAGCATGAGTGATTTAGAGGGACATTATTGAGAACGTGATCCTTCTGGCTTGACATATTCATAACTGATAGAATTAACTTGTCTTATAGCAGAATGCTTCAAATGTGGTAAAGGTGAACAGAAATGACACGATCACTGTTGTAGTTAACAAAAGACTACATAGAGGAATACTTCTATTTTTTTTTTTTATGATTGGGGGCATTGTGACTTAGTTAATGCAATTATTGGTGGGGAGAGGGGCAATATTAATCAGAGGAGCTGACTGTCCTATGTACTGTATCTATTATGGGTATCTATTTACTCATGTAACTCAACACTTCATTCTATTTCCTCACTGTGATAGAATTTCATCAGTCTTGGCTATTCATGGCACATATTCTGTATTGTGCAACTGGAGATCTCAATGCAGTCACTCATCTTATGCCCCACAGGAGCTGGCTCTGCTCTCTGGACCTACACCAAACTGAGGCAGCGTAAGAGCAGCAAAAGGCTCCAACTGTGAGGATTCCATTCAGGACAATAAGAGTCTAGGAGAGGAAAGTACCAAACTCCTTATGCATATGCAGCACCAGATGGAGATAAAGAATTTTTGCAACTGCAACAGGGAATTGGAAAGAGCCAATGTGGCTATAGAAAACTCAGGTGGGAGGAAAAAAGATTGGAAATGGAAACCAGAGCAAGGAAATAAAGTAAAATAGCACCTTTGTGAAGAGAGTGAAAAGTAAAGCAAACGAAAGGTAGGAAAATACAAGATGCCCCCAAAGTTGCTCTCTCCTCAAAATTCTTTTTATGTTCCTCTATTGCGGTGCTTTCACAATGTGTTGGAATTCCTTGGTTATATATCCTTCTGTCACCTCTCTAGGATGTGAGTATGGGTAGGGCAAGGCAGTGGCCAACAGGTAGCTATTTCTAGGACAGAAGGACGAAAGGTAAGGGGTTGGTTAATAGGAACCTACAGTAAGGAAGGAAAATCTAAAGGCAAGAGGACAGTGAAGTTTAGCAGAAACTAACAACCCCTAATCACTAACTAGGATGATATGAGAGACAAGATGGCTATCAGGAATGGGAAAGCCTCTCTCACTCTGATTTGCCATAACTCTTTCAAACATTTTATATCCAGCAAAACGCAAATGCTGTGTTCCTGTTTTTTAAGAAAGTAGAGGTAGTTAGGGAGGATGAAATCCATATGTTTCTGATTCATTTACACAAATCTCATTGAAATTCAGCTCAGTGTAGGGTGATTGAATGTCATATATGCCAAAGCACAGCACAGTAATCATTTTAAGCCATTTTTGACGCTCCAGGAAGTCTCCAAGAATAAACAATATGAAGCCCCAAAGGCCTACCAGCACAGTCTGAAAGGGAAAGCCAGAAATATCTGAAAGGGAGTCTACATTTCCAAATTCAACAGTCTTCCATGAAGAATCCAAGGACTTTTTAATGATGCCCAGGAGCCCTGGAAATGGCAGTCAGAACATAATTGGGAACTAAGTAGAGTTCTCCCCAGCAAACGTTACAAGGGAGAAAGAACAAAAGAAGATTAAACAAAATCTAAATGGAGGAGAGAATGTGGCTCTATCTGAAAGTAATTGGAAGTGGATTGAAACAAACAAACAAACAAAAAAAAAATGGAGAAGAGGAAGATAAGGAGTTCGAAACAAATCCAGACTTTAAAGAATGAAGTTTCACAAGTGCAGTGTTGTAAAGTGCAATTGCTCCTTATTTCCGCGCCATATTCTATTTTATACACTGGTTCAGACACAGCTAATGCAGAGACACACTTTCCATTACCCCCCAGAAAGAAGACAGAGAATGTCTTTGCCATCTAATAGCTTCCATTTTGATTGGGGGGAAAAGGCCATAAACTAATAAAAGGGAAGATTTAAGGATGAGTTGGGATTCTCATTTGAGCAATTGCAAATGTGGTTGTTATAAAGTTTATTTCCCCCATAATTCTTATGTGGAAGCCCTAACCCCAATGTGGTGGTATTTAGAGGTGGGGCCTTTGGGAGGCCATGATGAGATTAGGGTCCTAATAAGTAGAGGAAGAGACTAGAACTGATTCTCTCTACACTGCATGAGGACACAGTGAGAAGGCGACCGTCTGCAAGCCAGGAAAATGATCCTCACCAGAATCCAACCATGCTGGCACCCTGACCTTAAACTTTCAGCCTTCAGAACTGTGGGAGATAAACTTGGTTGTTTACACCAACCCAGTCTATGGTATGTTGTTATGGCACCTTGAGCTTACTAAGACAGTGATGACTTACTGAGTGATTATTTACTGAGTGAGGGGAGAGTAGACATGTTATATTTGAGATGGCTGAGATAGATCCACATGGAGATGTTACAGAAGTGATTGCTTATATATATACATTTGGGTACCACCAACATATTGAATCAATGATACTGAAGCCATGAGAGTAGTGAAAACTTCAAATACTACTACTAATATATACTGAATACTTCAATGTGCCAGGAACTATTTTAAGCACATCAAGTGCTTTATCTCATTAATCCTTACAATATAGCTCTGTGAACTAGGGGCAACTGTTACCCTGAGTTTACATATGATAAAACAGGGGATTAAAGGAGTCTTCTCAGTGAAGCTGAATCATTGAAATGACCACATACAGTGACATGAGGGGTTCCCTAGTGAATGATGAAAGCCCTGCCTCCCATACTCAGAGCTTAAAACCAGCTGTCTAGTGTTTCATTCCTAAGTATTAGCAGATAGCTAAAGATCACCATAAATTTCAGAAATTCTCCAAAATGAAATACAAAGACCAAGGCAAGCAAAGGGGGGTGGGGAATTAAAAAAAGAAAAAGAAAGAAATCCACAGTGTCAGAGAGTGGCTTTGTCTTAATTTATGGCTCAGTATACGGTAACTTTTAGAAGTTCAACTTGTGCTTCACTAGGATGATTCTGTTCTGTATGTGTGCATTATGTCAAGCTTTTTAATCATGTTGTTCAGTTTGTTAATGTCACATTTTCTACATCCATACTGATTTGTTGTCTGTTCTACCACTTACTCAGATGTGTAAATGTCCTAGTATTGTGGTAACTGTCTGTTTCTTCTTGTGCTTCTGTCAACTTTCTTAAAGATTTATTATTTATTTATTTATTTACTTTTGGCTGCGTTGGGTCTTGGTTGAGGCACAAGGGATCTTCGTTGAGGCATGCGGGATCTTTCGTCACGGCATACGGGTTTTCTCGTCTCTAGTTGTGGCGCGCAGGCTCCAGGGCGTGTGGGCTCTGTAGTTTGCGGCATGCAGGCTCTCTAGTTGAGGCGCATGAGCTCAGTAGTTGTGGCCCATGGGCTTAGTTGCCCCACAGCATGTGGGATCTCAGTTCCCTGACCAGGGATTGAACCCTCATCCCCTGCATTGTAAGGTAGATTCTTTGCCACTGAACCACCAGAGAAGTTCCTAGACTGATCTTTAATACTGATTAAAACTATCATTATAGAATGTTCCTCCTTATTTTTAATAATACTTTTTGCTTGGTATTATTATTGTTGTTATATTAGTTAGTATTTGCTAACCAAATAACTTTTTTCCATCTTTTTATGTTTAACTTTTTTCTATCCTTTTACGTTTAAATTATTTCTGTTCTGTTTTCTATGTGTCATTTGTAAATAGCATATTGTTGAGTTTTATGTTTTTAGCCAGTTTGATAATCTTTACCTTTTAGCTGGTACATTTAGTCCATCTACATTTAATAGAATTAGGGATATATTCGGGCTTAAATCTACTATCTCACTATGTGCTTTCTAATATTTCTTCTTTGGCAAATTCAATTTTTCCTTTTCTTCCCTTATTTTGATTATTTTTTTCCCATTTTTCCTCTGTTAATTTGAAAGTCATATAATCTTTCATTATTCTTTAGTTCAAGTTGTTATTCTCTTCTTTTCAATAACTATATCAATACAATAAATAGCAGAATACAAAGCAAATGAATAGGTTACACCTTTTATCAGTTGTAACCCAGGCTGTACATTGTCCGTAAAAATTTTAAGTCAGACCCACTTATATGGGCCCCAAAACTTATCCTGGACAATGTATTCATTTCCTTGAGTTTCTTCACTTGTGCAATGAGGCTGATATACCATTATAAACTTAAATTGTGATCAACTTATGGGGTTGAAGATAAAAGTGATATAATGTTGGAAAGCATTAAATACTGATCCTAATACATGGGAGCATTAGGTTTCTATTATCCCTTTCTTTTTCTAGGCTGCGCCTTGACCAGATTAAAAGGCAACATTCTGGAACCTAGAGTCAAGTAGACTTGGAAAGTCAAACTATTTTGTAAATGGCTGGACTTATTTATTTTATATTGATTCAATTAGCTTCAGATTCAGAGAGGGACAGTGCTGATTTTGGAACCAAGTTGTGTGTGTGCATATGTGGGTATATGCTTACATCAGTTCGTGGCCTGTTGATACCACGTATGTCCCCTCTCCCTTCTCTGCTCTGCTCAGTTTGGCAGGGTGACTGATACCTGAAAGCTGTATTTCCCAGTGGCCCCTGTCAGCTGGTTTCTTGCTAGGTTTGGCCAATGGGACACACAAGTGAGATTGTAGGCAGAAGGAAGAAGCCAGGGCGTTTTCCCCTTCTCTCTGTGTGTCTGGGACCATCTTTCCAAGTGGCTGTTTTTATTTTATCGCTCCAATTTCCTCTGAACTGATGCAGTGCATTTCTAGCTTCCACTCAGTGATTTTTGGTTCTGGATTCAGGTTGAGTTTTTAGAATCCCTCTAGTTTAGGATGGCAGTTCTTCCTGATGTTGCTAATCTCTGGGTTGCTTCCATGCCTGCCATGCAACTTCTCAAGTATTCCATCATCTTTGTAACTAGTCACCTGGATTAAATGCCTTCTTGTATAAATACTTAGTGTGGCTTCAGTTGCCCTGGTTGGACCATGATTGAAACCATGTGAGTGATTGTGTGTGTGTGTGTGTGTGTGTGTGTGTGTATGGGGGGGGAGAGAGGAAGGGAAAGAGGGAGGGAGGGAGGGGGAGGGGGGAGGGAGGGGGAGAGAGAGAGAGAGGGGGAGAGAGAGAGAGAGAGAGAGAGAGAGAGATTATATTTAGTGGTGAATTAAAGTAGAGTCACCCACTTCAGTGACTGTGGCTTCCTATGCACTGCCAAAAAAAATTGTAACTGCTAATCTATGAGCTAGCACGATCTTCAAGGGAAAAAAATTCACTGGAGTCACTGAATGACTTAATATACCTACTCAGTGAGGTGTGACACTATGAATTATACGGATACTTTCATAGGTGTTCAAACATACAGTTGTTGACTGATTGAGGTGATGGTTCTGGAACAATAGCCATTATAAAATTACAAAATAGAAAATAGTCTCTTTCCTGCATAGACTATATTCTCATTTTTCTGAAAGAAAATAGAGTTTGCTGCCTATCTCAATAACTTTTCTATTGCTAGGTTGCTAAATCACAGGGAAATCCTTGCCACATATAGTTACTCTTCAATGATACCTATCCTCTAAATGGGATAGAAGATCCCAACAGTCACCCAACACCCAGGATTGTTGATAAAATACCCTCAAATAGTTGAAAATAGGACTGGGGGGAAACATCCTGGGCCTAAATTATTCTGGGAGAATTTTTAAACCTTGGTTTTGCTACTTCTAAAATTCTTTCATATCAGAAATATTGAGATCCTTGTTTAAAGAAAAAGTACTAAGAGGAATTATGTTAGAAAGTTCAATTTTTTCCTTTTAGGGCTAGTTCTATTAATTGGTATTTCCAGCTGAAACCGTACTCTTGTTTTGTCTCAGTGCCTGTTTCAGATTTTAATTTCCTTGTTTTGAATGTTGACTCCCTTAATTACTTTGTTATTCATTTGCCAAGAAGAATGAATATGTTTTAGTCTGTAAAACCTGAAGTAATCTCTCTTAATAACATCCCCTTTGACACATCATTGGCTTGTACTGCTGTCTTTCAATCTAGGCCAATGTAGAAAAGCCTTCTCACCAATGAAGAAAGATCTTAGTAACAGATTTGATAACATCAAATCTGATAACATCTGCATGTTCTCCTATGCTTCAGATGCTTAAAAGCCAAATGTCTATAATATTGCTTCCACATTTGAATTACCAAGCAAATTATGTGCATTCAAAAGGGGTAAACTAAGAATGTTGCAAAATGTTTAAAAGTCAACGAATATTTACTGAGCATCTACTATGTACCAAGCACTGTGCTAGGCATTCCAAGGTTATAACAACTAAACTCACAGTTCCATGGGGATTATATTTAAACAACTTATTTAAAGCATTTTGTATTGTTCCTGGCATGTAGTAGTGTTCAATAAATGGTAGTTATTGCTAATAATCTGGGGATTTATATGCAGATCCTGGGTTTTCCCTGCTCTAAGGAATCCAGCGGGATAAGCATATAAGCCACCTGATCCTTCCCCTGCCTATGTTCTCTTCCCATATTATCCATTTTAACCTTACTCCTAACTACCAGCCTATCTACTTATTTATATACTCGTACTAACTATTATCTATCAACTAACGAACTAACCTATCTACTTTAACCTTGGTTCCAATTGCTGCTTTTGGTCCTCTTATCTTAATAATGATAATGGCTAACATCTAACCTGACTTTTCACTCTTGCTAGGTGCTATGCTAAGTACTTCATGAGGATTATCTCATTGAATCCTATGCAATAGGATAATCCCATAATCCTAAACTGGGCACATGTTGTTCTGGACTTCAGTCTTCCTTGATAGACTCTTGCAGAACATGACGCCCTCCCAAGCTCTAGCACTATGAACTAAATTACATAATAAAGAAGAGGAACAGCAATCCCGTAAGAAACAAAGGCTCCCTAAGTGATCTTCCTAGTTGTTCCATGTAGAGACTGGAATGAGAAATTAAAAAACAAAAACAGTCCTGGGTTTTATGAGAAAGTAGATAGATAGAATAATAGCCTGGAAATTTACTGTGAAGAAACACTTTTAAGGAGACAGAAAACTGCTTGAAAAAATTGAAAGGCAGTAAGTGAGATCAAATAGCAAATGAGATTCTCTGAGGATGGGTGGAGATGAGTAGCTCGTGAATTCTTTTTTTCTTTCAAAAGATTGTCGAGGCCTGGCTGTAACTCTTGGGTGTTCTCTTTTTCCTTTTACCACCCCGCCTTGATTACCATACAGTTCTCGCTTAAGCTGTAAACCAAGTAAACCCTGAACAGCATTCTCAGCAGGGAAAATGTTGTTTCTATCCCAGAGGACATACGGCTTCAAGACAAAGATGGGCTCAATTTGCATTTCTGTTGACAACCAATTTTAAGTGCCCATGAAAAAGCTCTTGGTGCTGCCATTCTGGCAGAAGGTATGGTTTTGTCTGCTTAAGTACTTCCTTGCTCTGTGACTTACAGTCTCCAGATGCAACAGAGAAACCTGCTGGGTCAGCCCTTTCCTTTCTTCTCTTTTTCCAGAAGCAATTAGCAGATGCCAACAAGCCTCCTTGATGAGACACTTCCCAGCCACTCCACACAGTGGGCACTTGTCTTTCCTCCTTCGTTTGGGTCCACTCACCCTCAGGCCTTGGCTCTAAAAACGGCTGTGAGTTAATACCGTGAAAGGTGCCTTACAGATAAAAGAAGAGGGAGGACATTGCCCTTGCTAGAATTCTTCTCAGGAAAGGAGAGTTGTCAGTATTGGGAAAGACTTGATAAGACAGCAGCTGGGAGCCTGTCTAGCCTGGGATTAAGAAGATCTGTTGTTTGCTGCTTGCTAAACCACAGGCCCTTTGCACAAGCTGTTCTGTATGTGGGGAGCATGACTCCAGGGCCAGGCTACCAGTTTCAAACCGCATTAACTCACTGTCTGTGACCTCAGGCAAGTTTTTAACCTCTTACACCTTGATGTCCTCACCTGTATAATTAGGCATAATGATGGCAGCTCCATCCCAGGGTTGTTGGGGGAATAAAATAAGCATGTATGTAAAGTTAGCAGAACAGTGTATGGTACATAGTAATAGCATGTAAGTGTTCCCTTTTTATGTCTTACTTAACCCTATTTATCATCATTCTTCCTTCCTTTGAATCTCAGCTTGTGTCACTTTTTAAGGGAAACCTCTCCACCTTGCTTTGCTACATGTTCTAGAGAAATCTGTTCTTCTTTTGCAATCATAGGTTTATAAATGTAATCGTTTGGTGTATGTCTGTCTTCTCCACTGGGCTATGAGCTCCCTTTGATCACTGTATACCCAGTGCCTGGCACAGAATCTAGCATATAGTAGATTCTCAATAAATTTTTGCCACATGCATGAGTGAGTGACCCACACACAGAAACATTTGGAGCAACTAAATCAGTAAGTTTTTATCTAATTCAACAATAATACACTGAGCACTTACGCTGTACCAGACATTGTGCTATTAGCCGATCAGGCAGAGATAGAAAAGATGGTTCCTGATCTCAAGAAGCCCCCGTCAGAGGTCAACAGCCATGCATCAGATAAATCACAGCACAGCAAGATGAAGTCTATGCCAGCCGTGCGCTAGTTTAACAATGACCATTTATGAATTGGTGAGGGTAATTTTTGGTTCACCAGAGATTACAGAAGCCTAATGAGTTGGTAATAGTTGTATGCATGGTGCCATCAGGGCCTAGAGACAAACAGACAAGTAAATAAAATAGGATAATCAGAAGAGTTCTAATTGGGTAGTAGAAAATAATCATTTATATTTCTTTGGCACTTTAAAGCTTTGTAGCTCCACATCAGCTTTCTTTTATGATCTTCTGGGTCACTGCATAATTTTCATCTCCAACTTACTAGGTGAGAGAAAATGTGAGACTTTCCCAAGAACCCAGTAAGAATCTAAGCTCAGAATCTTCCTCCTGGACCCTGTGGCTTCCTCTCCTGTGGCCCAGCAAAGGGAATCTGGGTGGAGAGGGGAGATGCCTTCACAGCCCTGAGCACACAATGCCTAGAAGAGTGCCCATCAGGGACAGTGTACCCCTCAGTGCCACACTCCCCAGGCCAGGAAGCACCAAACAAATGCCCCTCCAGGAGACGACAGGCTCCCCGCTCCAAGTGCCAGACTCCCCTCCTTTGTCTCATCGCAGTTCTTGGAGCTGCCGTGGCCAAAGTGCAGAGTCTGGCACCTGAGGGGGAAGGGGAGGGGGGCGGGTCTCGGCAGCCAGCCTACCTGTCAAGGGCTTCTGGGATTAGAAGTGCCTATTGCCAACACACCCTCTGGAAGAACCTGATGGGTGGGCATCCTGCCAAGAGGCAGAGCTCAAAGCCCTTCTGTGCATGTGCTTCTCAGACCCCCAACTGGCTACTTAGACATTTGGCCTGATACCAACTTTTCCAGCAGTGCTTTTGAGCCCCACCCAATCTTTGGCTTGGCTGGGTTGAGCACCTCCACTATCAAATACTATCAATTTTCTTTCATATGTATGAGGTTACCGAAAGCAGTGTGTTGGGTTGGGTCCATGTCTTTCCTCTACCCTCACTGCCCCCTCTCTCTCACCAATGATTTTGATGATACAAGTCTGGTTTTGTTCTTTTGAAACAAAGCCTCTGTTCTGGGTGGATGTTCCAAGTCAGAAAGCCTGGTTGTGTTTATCCCAGGCCATTGGCTGGGCATTCACATGCTTTTTGTATTTGGTAAGTGACAGTATTTGCAAAAGCTGATTGCCACAGCAGGCAGAACAGAGACAAGACTAGCGAAAACATGTGTCGGTAACATATGCTGTAGCCTTTTCTTCTTTGCTTGGAGGACTGACACTTCCTACAGGAAGAAGTAATTATTTTGCATGTGCATAGATTACACTGGAATGAAAAAGAATGGGGAGGGGCTGCTGCTCTACGCATGCAAGAAGCAATACCCCCCTCTCTCTCTCTCCCACACACATACACCCCTCGTGTTCACGTGCATATATACAGGTTAACCTGCCTTACTTTTAGACTTTGCTCCTTTTAAAAAACTAAATGGTCTCAAAATTCAGAGCCTATTATTAGCAGAGATGCCTCTTGTAGAATAATGACAGCACCACCTTGGGAGTTGAACAAGCCTATGCTCAAGTCTCCCAATTCTATAGGCTGTGTGACCCACAGAAAATAAGTAAACCTTTAAACTTCATCGGACACCAGTGGACAAAAGGCTTAACTCTCAGGTTTGTCGTGAGGATTCAGCCACAAAGGGCACATGGAAAGCACCTCAAGGAGGCTCTGAGTAATGCTCCTTCCCTGGGTTAGCTTCCCAGGTGGGACACCAGCTGTCAACAGCCCTGATGTCTGACTTTACTTGCCTCTTCATGGTCAACTGGAAGCCATGGGGAATTCTGGGCAATTCCAGAGAGTTCTGGACCTACCTAGGACCTGAGAACTTACTTCATATATTTTCCTGCAGGCAAAAAGGACAAGTCTGAAAGTGGAACTTGGGCAAGCAGACCCAAATGGAACTCAGATTCCTGTACTTGAAGCAATGTTTGTCTTGGTCATTGGGTGGAAGCTCAAAAGAACTGGGTGATGCACATTGGGATGGAGCTGGCAAGGCCCTCTTGTGTCTTGCTGTAAGTTCAGAAGTCCTGGCAACAGCAGGGCCAGCATCTGATTCATTATTCTGTCTTAACCAACTCTCTTTCCCACCCTAATCCTGGAATCATTCTACACTGTATGTATTAGCGTGAGTTTCTCTGCTGCTTTTCACATTCCTCAGAGCAAAAATCTCTCTCAAACTTCTCACATATACCTTCTTTTGTTGTATTTAGCATCAAGATTTCTCTAACAACAATAAAAATGTTCCATCATTCTTGACTTCACGACAACCTTATGAGGTAGATATTCTCAACCTTGTTTTACAATCGAACATTAGAAATGTTCAATCACTCACCCAATGTCCCAAAGCTCGGAAGTGAAGCCCGTGAGACACGACTGCGAGTCAGCACATCTTCAGAGCCCCACATGTAATTTTGACCCCAGGCTGAGTGGAATGGATGAATATTAGAGCTTGAGAGAACTTTCTCAATACCCCCTTAATTGGCACCCTTGCTCCTTGCTATTTCTTCCCTATATTCCAGCCCTGCCCCTCCCAATACAGGAGAGACTTTTATCCTCCTTTCTGTGAGTTGGTGGCCACCGTATTCTCTAATTCTTAACAGCTGCATTGCCATTTTCATCTCCCGTGCCCAGTTCCTCTGTGTCTCTGGTACTGAGCTCCAAGCTGTCCCGCCAGTGAGCCACTAGGGAGGAGAAATGTGCCCCCAAGCCAAAGCCCAGGAACTGGGGCCTTACTGCCAATTTCCACAATGCCAATCTCCTACCTGCCTGTTTCACCTGCTATAGTTGGGTCACCGTAGGGACACCTTTGCTATAGCTTCTTCTGCCCTCTAGTGCCCATCATTGTTTTTGTAGCTTCCAGACCCTGGGTTCTGCCCTAGACTGGACTTCCTTTCCACCCCTTGACCCAACCCCTCCCCTAGCTGCCCCACTTGCGCAGGCATGCCCAATTCCAGATTCCAGCTCCTCCTGGTCGGCCCCAGACTCCTGCAATTAACCAGGACAAGCCCAGCATGCTCTAGACGCAGCAGACCCCATCTAGCCCACCCTTCATGTGGATCGAGGCCCAAGGAAGTTTAGGGATTTTTGTAAGGGTCACAGAGCGAGACATACCAGAGCTAGGACTCAGGGGTCCAGACTCTGTTTCAGCATCTTTCCACCATACTATGCCACCTCCTTTTCCCCTCTCTGTCTATATTTTCCTCTTGCTTTCTTTTTCTCCCTCACCCACACCTTTTTAATTTAAGTTTCAACATCTGTTCCCTCTTAGCCTATTATTCCTGTGACATTTTATATTATGTTGAATTTCCATTTCCATCTAAGACCCATCCATTTTTCTTACTTAAAAAACACATTTTGAGTCTGCTTTTTAAAAAATTTATATAACTTGTTTTAAAAATTCAGTTTGATTCTTTCATTCTAGCACCTTTCTTGGCGTATCTTCCCTGCCTCTTTAGCAGCAGAAATTATTCTCTGCTTCCATGTAGCTTTGCTCTTCCCATTATCCGTGCCACTATGATATCAAGTCTGTAATCTAACAATTCATTTTTGCTTCTTTTTTGTGAAACTAGTATTTTTTAAATGCAAATGAGGAGGCTGGTGGTTTTAGTTTAATTCCTGATTTTATATTTGGGGGAAAAGCCTTTTTTTTCTGGTACTTTTGCTGATTTCTGCTGAAGAAAGATCATAGAAGGGAAGAGGGCAGAAGGAAAAGCACCAGGTGTCAAACTGCCTCACACTCAGTGTTTCTGAAATATGGACTGAATTTTTATTCATATGGTCAAGTGCAAAGAGCACTGCCTTGAGAGTCAGGCTTGTCGTCCTGAACTTTTCACCTGTGACACTGCATAGTTCTACCCTTAGAAGTAACCAAGGAGCAGCAAGTCCTTACTGGGGTATTGGGCACAGAGACCCAGGCAGCCTGAGAGTAAACAATTACAACAATGAGGAGGGTAATAACTAATATTTAAGGAGCACTTCTACTGCACTAGATTTGGGACCAAGTACTTTACACTGATCAGCTCGTTTATCTCCCCCAACTTCCTGAGGGTGGTCTTCTCATGATCTCCATTTAAAGGATAAAGAAGTTGAAGCTTAGAGGTTAAGAAACTTGTCCAGGCTTGAACAGCTAGTATGGTAGAGCTGGAATTCAAGTCCAGGAAGCCTAGATCCAGAGCCAGTGCCCCTAATTATACAGGAATATTTTGAGGAGACTAGATTTTAAAAGAGTTTATCATGCTTTGGAATTAAGATGAGCCCAAAGGGCTGAAGCTCTGGAGGATCCAACCTCTACTTTATCAGACAATGGAGAATCATCACATTTTCTCTGAACTCTGCCAATTCTGATATTAGCAGACCTAGCCTTTTAAAGTGATAATATTGCCATCATAATCCTAAAAATAATTTTGTGAGATCGCCTTCGGTCAGGATTTCTAACCTTGGCACTACTGACATTTTGGGCTGGATAATTTGGTGTGAAGGCTGGGCTATTCATCGTGGGGTGTCTAGCAGGATCCTTGGCGTCTACCCACTAGAGGCTGGAAGCACACCTCATCCCTTGCCCTTCATTTCCTTCTTCCCAGAGTCATGACAATCAAAAACATCTCCAGACATTGCCAAATACTTCCTGTGGGGTAAAATCACCACCAGGTGAGAACCACTGTGTTAGACATTGCTCAAATCCTAAGCACCTCACTTATAAATAGTCTGTATGGGACTGGTGCTTTATTCATTCTTGCCCCAGAGCTTAACAAAAATGTCCACTTGGAAGATGGTGTGCAGAGCTGTTTGAATCTACTTCTCTTGCTTTCCACAACTTCTCTTCAGAGAGAATCACTCAGTTTTTAGCAACCCCATACTCTCCCCCATTCTTTCTCTTTTTGTTTTCTAATTCTTTTCCAGTTAACTTCGTGAACCATTTTACTTCTCCTTGTCCTTTTTCTTCTCCCTCTTTACTCCTCTGTGAGCTAAAATATAATCCTACCCATTTCAGATAAGGATGAATTGTTCTGCTACTGATAATTCCCTTTCTAGGAAAAGGAAAGGCAGATGTGTTGTTAAGAAATTTGGGTGAGATGAAAACCTAGCATCACCATCCTTTAAACCTTTCAAAAGTGGACAGATGCCCTTTTCAAAATCTTGATAGAGATTTTCTTCTGCAGCTTCATTTTTCATTCCAAGTCTCTGCTTTTCCAGGAACTAGCATATTCTTAGCAAACCTATATATCATAATTACATTTTCAACAACTCAAAATGAATAATATTCATAATCCTCGTTAGTATTTACTGAGCACTTACTTTATGATGGGCACTCTAAGCGCTTTACAAGTACTGTCTTATTTAATGACCACAATTTAATTTAACAAAGTTATTTAGAATTTACATCATTCCAGACAAGTTAAGGGTATGCAAATCTAAGCATTGTAGACATTCTGAGAGCTTAAATGGTTTTCCCAAAGTCAGGAAAAATCAGAACCAGGACTCAAGACTTGGTCAAGAGTATTCCACTAAATTCATTGTTTCTATTTTTCCCCTCAACTTCTAAAACTAGCATATTATTTTTTCTACTATCTTTTCTATTTAGTTGCATAGCATATTTTAACTACATTCTAGAAAAATGGATTATTTGAGAAAACCTGGGAAATGTCACGATTTATGATATTCCCATAGAGGAAATACAGTATGAATTTCAATTACCCAGGTTCACCAATATTATTTTGTAATATAAGTGCCCTTAAAATTGAGATTTTTTTTTCCCATTGAGCATTCTCAGACAAATGCAGGATCAATACCAGTTCTATTTTACAGTATCTACTGGTTCTTGAATCTTAAAGGAGCCAGAGTGCTTAGGAATAAGCACATCTCCCCCTGCAGCTTAGTCGATTTGTAAAATATCTTGAAGAACGGGGTGAAGGCAAATGTAATGCAGTGCCTTAAAGAAAGCTGCCGAAAAATCAATACAGGCATCTTCTGTTTCATTTGAGATGTAGTTCACAAATGGAATTTGTGTAGAGCAAATCTTATGCTTTTACATCAACTTTTGTTACAAAACCTGACGAATATTCCTATGGTAAAGAAAAAATTTTAGGCAGATTTTCTAGGAAGGGGTATGTCGATAACCAAGCATGGAGGACTTCCAGTATGGAGCTGAAAGTGTTTTTGAGGTATGTTCAATTCTTTTTCAGATCTTTGATAAAACTACTCCCATGTCTGTAACTTTCTCTCTTTGGCCAATTTCATCCTCACTACTCCAGTCTAGTTTAGAAAAATATTTATGGTGCTAAGGTGTCCCTAAAATTTCCATTCTAATGTCCTTCCTCCCTGGCCTTGATATTTATAAGTCATCATATCAAAGCTAGAATGACATACTTTGACAGCAGATGCTGCCAATACATACTAAAAATCATGCACTTCTTCAGCAACTATTCAGTTCTTCGTAGGCACTGAAATGAGAATTCTTTCCATTGTTACAAACTGTTTCTATCAAGATTCTACCTTATCTACTAAAGATTAAAGGGGAGATCACGAACATTTCTGACAGCCAGCATTTTCCAATTGGTTTTCTCATTTATTTCTCTCTTAGCTGCCATGCAAATTAGGTATCATAGCCACTTCACAGATGAAGGAACTGAGCCTAAAAACCATTAAATGACATGCCCAGCAATTAAGGGGAGAAATTTGACTTTGGATCCAAGTCTGAGTCAGATGCTCTGATTCTTTTCACTACCTTAACGTTGCTCAAGGTCTTTTTGAAAACACTAAGAGGGATTTTTAACCTGCAGAAACGTGGGGTCTCATTCCTCAGACACATCAAAATTCCCTTAAGTGTTTGTTTAAGATGCAGATTTCCAAACCCAGGAAATCCAAGTCTGTGGGTGTGGGGCTTGGGAATTTGCATTTAACACGACTTCCCCAATAATCCTCCTTCATGCTCAAATTTGAGTGTCATTAGATGAGTTCATGAGGGGACTTCAGGGGCCTATGAACTCTGAAATTGCATTCAACCTTTTGTGCAAGGGCTGTGGGTACATTATTCAGAGAATATCTTTTAGATTCTCAAAGGGGTGTTTGACAAAAAGGCAAAGAACACCAGATGAAAAAGAAAGAAATTGGAATTGTGCCTTGTTACTTTCTAGTTTTGATCAGCTGCTGGGAATGAGGAATGGTTAAGTCAGCTTGAAATAGAAGCCGTCTTCACGCTGTGTGTGTTTCCTCACCCACATGCCCATCCTCACCTCACCCCACCACTCCTCCTTGGCTTGGGTCCTTCCTGGTCCCTACTAGAACCGGCTCCTACCACCACCTCATTCACAGCAGGAAACTCTCCCTTTTGACAGAATTCCTTCTACTGCAAATAACGCAGAACTGTCTGTCCCTTTGTCTACATTAACTACAGTGAGTTAGGTGATTCAGTGACCCAAGTTGTCTACTAACATTTTACTGTAAACAGGATACCATTTATGTGAAAGAACCCAGTTACTGTATTTCTCTGTCATCTGCAGCCTGTAGAGGACAAAAAACAATGGTAACCTGACCCTTGGGCAAAATGCTAATGGTTACATAATTGACTTAGCAAATAATTATAAAACACAGTTCCATATTAAAACACAAAAGATGTAATTATTGCACTTTACAAACGAATGAATGCTAATTCAATTCAATAATTAATAATTCATTATTTAACCTCTAATTAAATGATCATCCTTCCTTCCCCTGCAAACTTTGCTGGTGGCTTAATTGCTCTGGGCCAAATATACATGAGAGCAAACCTTCTCTGTTAATTAAACGGTGAAGAGATTTAAAGTCATTGTAACAGAGAGAATTAGGGAATTTAAATCGGGTTATCTCCCATTTGAAAGAGACAAGAGCAGCTCCAACCTCAACTCCCACCCAAAGCATTAATCAATTAAAATGATCCAGGGTAACTCCCACCAAAGCTCCAGACAAGGTGGTTGGTTAATAGCCGGGTGTCCAAGGTATAGGTCAGGCCTTAGGAGCAAGGCAGGAGCCCACCAGCCAAGAAAGTTGTGAGCTGGAAATACAGATGGTGGCTCACAAGAGCCAGCTTTGCAAATCTTCCCAACTCTACACCCTTTGACATCACATTAGCAGCCTGAAATCAATCATCATGGGAGTATTTACACTACAAAAATTGGGGCACACTCAAATGAAGAGCTTTTCCTTTTCTTTTTTTTCCCTAGTGCTAATTATTAAACATTTACCAGCATACTACTGTCCCTAGAGCAGCAGAGGTGACTTGTGGCTGAGTCCTGGGTTGTCTCCCCACAAGGGCTAAGGTCCTGGTCAGCTTTGGGGCTGGCCTGCAGACTGGAGTTCTGTCCCTGGGAACCTGTTCCCTGGACCTGACGTTTCCTGAGTCTGCGCTCCATGCCCAGTCTCATGGGGGCTCTCTGCATTGAATCCCATCTCACTGAATCCTCAAACAACTCTGTCATAGACATTGTTATTGTTCCCAGCAATCTTTTGATTAAAAAAAACAAAAAGTACATACTTTCCTCACAATTATTCTCCATTATTTTAAAACTTATTTATAATCCATTTGTTAGTGGCTTACTCTTTAATTTTTTTAATTTAACAAATTCTTAGCATTTCAATAAATGTTTTTCTGCTTATAAAGTGTGTGTATATATACATTCAGAATAAAATTTATGTCTTTGGTTCTTTTATGTTTTATCAAAGGCAGGGTGGCATTGTCACAGCATACATGACGTTTCTGTTGGGGGCCAAGAAATAACAGAGCGGTCTAACAAATATTTTCCTCACAGAGAGGGATTCCCCTGGCGGGAAGTGCTGGTGAGGGTGTGAGGTGAGAGTGGATGGGAGCCATGACTGGGGAAATTCACCATTTAACTACACTGCATCGCATTCTAAGAGACAACACAACGGCTGCTGTCCTTCCTCTTCTCTTCTGGTGATTCCTTTAAAAGGGTTCATTTCACTAAATAGTTACTAATGGTTTCCTTGTCTGTAAAAGTGTGATTATGGTAATATCTACCTCCTACCCACCTTCTGAGAATTAAATATGTTAATATTTACAAAACTCGTACAACAGTGCCTGGCACATACTGAGAGCTGTAGAAGTCATACGGTCAGGAGCAGACAACAAATTCCAAATAAGCAAAGACAGGGAGCTGGAAAGGGTGAGGTTTGTGCAGGAAGCTATGTAGAGTCCCCAGAGCCCACAGAAGCAGAGGAAACATGATGAGTGACCAGATGACTGGCTCACCCTATCGGTGCAGCTAGTTGGTCCCTTCCCTTCTCATTGTATGGCATTAGGAGTCTTCTAAGGGAAGCAATTGCATCAGCACATGACATTTCTACATGATTGTATGAGAGGAGCTCAGGTTCTCCTCCCTAAGTAACTGCTAAGCTCAGTTACTGCGGCAGCCTCTTCCTTGCTGCCTCCTCCTCAGACCTTACATATGACTTCCTCTTTGGTCCTCCCTTAGATTATGATTTATCAAAAAACACAAATGTGACCCCCCCTACTCCTTTTCTCAAAACCCTTCAAACCTCCCCATAACTTCCAGAATGAATTTCAAATGTGATAGAATAACTTAATAGGCCTTTCATGTCTGGCCTCTGTTTTACTCTTAAAGCCACTTCATGCCACGCCCCTTCCCTCCAGCCACACCCCATCTGTCCCAACCCTGCCCCTAGTGCTTCATGCCTCTGCACATGCCATTCCCTATGTCCGCAAGGTGCGCTCCAGAGAGACCCTGTTAAACATTCTAATGTGGTGACACCTACTCCTTCAAAGTTCACCTCCAACATCACCTACTCTGTGATGCCAATCCAAAAACCTTGAGTTTAATGTGGGTGCTATAAGTTGAATGTTTGTGTCTTTCCAAAATTTGTATGTTGAAATCTAACCCCCAATGTGATGGTATTTGGAGGTGGAGCCTTTGGGGGGTGATTAGATAATAAGGATGGAGCCCTCATGACTTGGATTGGTGTCTTATAAAAGAGAGCTCCCTCACCCCTTCTGCCATGTGAGGACACAGAAGAAAATAACCATCTATGAATCAGGAAGTGGGCTCTCACAAGACACCGAATCTGTGCATCTTGATCTTGGACTTCCCAGCCTCCAGAACTGTGAGAAATAAATTTCTGCTGTTTGTAAGCCACCCAATCTGTGGTATTTTGTTAAGGTAGCATGAATGGACTAAAAGAATAGGCCCATTTTCTTTGCATCCAGAGCACCCTTTGTGTAATTCTAACATGGGGCTCGTCACACTGTAATATTTGTTACATTGCTTGTTTCATTCCACCCTCCCACCATACACAGACACAGACACACACACACACACACATACACACACGTCCCAGTAATTTTAGCTTGTATCAGAATTAAAGTTCGTATTGCCTGGCTGCACATTCTGGTTCTGCAGTGGAACGGGAATTTGTAAGATGGAGCTCAAAAGAGTAACCACTCCTAGGGTTATTGTGAGCATTAAATGCAATAATCCATATAATTTCTCTAAACTGCCTGGCATTTCATAAGTGCTCAGTAAATTTTACTATCATTATTTTTCCTCACCATCAGGAATGCTTCAACATTGGAGGATCAGCACTGCGGGTCAAGTATAGGACAGCTCAACAAAGACTGGGTTTAAGAGCATGGACTTGGACTCTGCAGTCAGACATGCTCAGGTTGCCATGCTGAGCTGTGGCGTCTCTAAAAATTGTATGATAAGAGTTCTTATCTCACATGCCTGTTGTGAATAGTCAATGAAATAAAGCTATTCACCTTGCTCATATAAATACTTTAAAAAGGTAAGGTATCATTATAAAAGTTGGAAATGGATGACGAGCATGCCAAGGTAGACGCACAGCTCCCACTGCCAGTTTCTGCCAGGGATGTGGAAGGCGGCTGCCCTGAACAGGCGGTGATGCATGGGCTCCACTGTGCCCACAATGCTCCGCCGTGCTGGCTTGGCCCCTCTGCCTCCTGAAAAGCTTCAGTGACAAAGATCTGGCTCCTGCTACAGCTGCACCTCAAGCCTCCACACTAAATCACAGCAAGTGATAAATTGCTGGGGAGTGGGTGGAAGAGTGATGGAGGAGGTTCCTAGTCTGCCTGAGAGGCTCACCCAAACTTTCAAGTAGCCTCCACAATAAATCCAGGACTGTCGCTTGGTGATTAGTTAGAGGAAACAGAAACTGCAGGACAAAGCCAGGAAATGACCTTAGAGACTAAACACGGTGTATTTTATTTTAGGGCTTTTTCTCACTTAGAAGTGCTGCCAGGTTGTTTAAAGAGACCGAGTGTTATCAAGGAAGGATTTGGGGATCTGCCAGGCTTTTGACAACATCTGGTAAAAGATTTACAAAGCCCGGAATCAAAGGAGGAGGACGGACAGGAGGATGTGTACTCTAGAGATGCTCCAGGTGGGCGTGAGATTGACATAAACTTTTTATTGCCCTTTGGGGAGCTTTCTAGTAAGCCTGATGGACTCTGTGAGGCAGGGGGGAAGCCCAAGCAGAATGGCACGTTTCTGTGAATGACGGCAGAGTGAGGGAAGGGTGGGAAGCCATTTGGGTCATTTGGGACCCATGGGAGTTAATCAGGGAAGGGAGTGGAGGGGTAAGGAGCCTGCAGGCCAAATGAGACTTTGGGCACCGTCCTGCCCCCATTTTCACACAGATGGAAATTAAGATGATGTTTAAGGAAAAAATAAGCCTCAACAATTCAAAACAATTCACAGGAAATGGGGAGGAAGGAAGGTTAAAAGTATTGAGCCCCTCTTATGCTACTGGATCATTAATGCTAACCCATTACCATCCTTGACACAACAGAGGACGCTCCCGTAGGGCTGACTGGTTAAACCCACTTTGTACGTTGCACGTGGGGGGAATGAGGTTTGTACCCACGTCTGCCTGACTCTAAAACCTTCTGGTATCACTTTGCCTTGGAAGGGAGGGCTGGAGTTTAATACCAGCTGGCTGGAATGCATTCTTCTCTGCTTCCTTAAGGGACTGTCTTGATGCTCACTGTTACAATAGTATAGGAGTCCTCAAAACGTGGGCCCAGGGGTCTCCCTTATGAGTTCCCTGCCCCTCGGGGGTGGTTCTAGCTTACTAACCGTGAGCTTATGTACATTCCCTCATCTGCACACAGTCGACTACAGGCTCCTCTACTTATTTTATCCCTGGATTGGCCTAAGGCCTGTTTATTTTATTTATTTATTTTTTCTTTTTCTTTTATTTATTTATTTTTGGCCCGTTTATTTTTAATGATGCCATTTACTGAGGCATGCAAAGGAGTAATTCTGAGGCCATTTATTTTCTCTCTTAAAGAGAATCTGCAAATGGCTCCAGAGATTTTTTTTAAATGTGATGAAATAATAGCTAATAATAGGTTCAACTTATGGAGTGCTACTATGTGCTAGGCTCTGTGAGAAGTGTTTTATGATTATTGTCTTACTTAATTGCAAACTGGTGGCATGTAAGCCAATCTGGCCTATAGACTGAAACTCTGTTTTCTGAATGTAAATTTGGATGTCTTTATACGGGGCCTGTGTTCTTCAGTTTTCTATATTTCACAGCACTCCCTAATTTTGACCCCCTTCACTAAAGGCCCCTGGAGGCAGTTGTATATGTGACCTCTGCTTTAAACAGCCTGATGAAATAGATCATACATGGTCCCCATTTTATTCCTGAGGCAAAGAAAAAATATACAACTTAACCAACACCACACAGTTGGTAAGCAGGTTAGGATTTGAAAACAAATTCTTCCGACCAGAGAACAAGCTCTTAACCAATACATTATATTCCCTGCTATCATGGCAAGGTTTCCACAGGATAGTTTACTATTTCTCTTTAAGGACAAAAAAGTTGTCCTGAACAGTTCATTAATAGCAGTAATGCATCGCTGTCTTCTTTCCTATATCCTCGCTTCTCTGCTCACTGAGCAGCTGTCTGTAAAAGCTGTTAGCACGGGGGTGTTGACCCTCCCACCTTTTCCTCTCTGGTAGACATCACTGCCCTTTTTCTATACTAGCCAACAGCTGTAAACTCACCTGTGATTCGGATTTCAGGGCCTCTGGTTTCTGGATTGGGAGACGCATGAGAAGAATGCCATAGAAGAAGCTTTTTAAGAGTGGAAACTAGTGGCATCCATCTTTATAGCTCTATCTGGTGGCACAGAAACTAGTACATGGTTGCTGATCAACAAGTGTGGGCTAGTATTATTGCTACTGTCATATTTAATATTATTACTAATACCACTACTACTAGTACAATGAAGATGACAATGACAACAATGGTGGAGCTGGCCAACAGGTAATAATGTTCACCCAAATACCCAAAATCACCCACCACCTGAGGGTGATGCTTATCTTTTATTTTATGCTTGTATCTTTTGTGATTAATTTGTAAATTAAATAGATTTCCAGGTTGGCCAACATTCCTGCTTTATATACTGAATTAGAATATTAGGTTCAACTTATTCATTTATTCATTCACCACTCATTTATTTAACAAATGCTTACCAAGTGACCAAGTGTTAGGAGTTGGGATACAGAGCGATTATAATGTCTGCACTTAAGATTAATACATTCTAGAGCAGGGTTTTCAAACAGCAGGACACAATTCATTAGTGAGACATAAAATTAAGTTAGTGGGTCATGAGAAGCACAAAAGAAAATAAAACAGAATAGAATAGAATAGAATAGAAAATACCAAAATGAACTTAGGGTATTATTTTATGAACATTTATTTCCACATTATCTGTGAATGCGCTGTGAATATCCTGAGTGGCATTGTAAAAAGCGTTTCTTACAATAGACTGAGATCAAAAAGAATTGAAAGCTACTGGTCTGGTGGTCTAGGGAAGAGGGTATAGAAGGACAGATGCTTGAACAAGAAGATGACCAGATGGCTGAATTACAAGGCTTTACTTTGCCCCTCAGGTGTTTTTCAGTAAGTCAACAGATGTCCACAGATTGAGAAACATTTGAAAATACTAGTCCAAAACTCTTCAGATGCTTCATGCATCGGGACTAGACCTCTTTTTTGGCCTTAAAACCTTCTCTCTTCTCTTTTTATAGTGACTGAAATTAGCTAGATATATCAATACAAACAGACACACATACCACATACATGCATATATTTTTATAGTCTTTTTACATTTGTAAACTCCAAGGCTTTTCTTACCAGAGAATCCACTAATTTTAATGACATACAATCACATAATCACATTCCAATGCCACCACCCGCTTAAATATTTACAGGGTTGAATGGGAACCAATAAATGTGAAAAGGCTGTCAAGCTCGGCAGTGGTGTTAGTAATTCAGTAGTAACCTACTTGCTGAAGGCCAAAGCCGGAAAAGCCAATTCCTGTGCCAAATGTGAGTTCCAGCAAAGTTCACATTTCTATTCCAGGCCCAAGGCTTGCGTGTGGGGATGTGTTTGTGGGTGGGAGTTCGTCAATTGTTTATTTTTTTTAAGCCCTTTGTGAGGTCTCTTGCCAGTTGCTTTCCAGGTCTGTGCTTGGAATTTTCTGCCACACATTCTCAAGATTTTTAACCAAATCCAGACAGCACAGTCCCATTTTGTTTGGATTTGTTTTCCTTTAAGTAGTTCTCCAACCAGGCTTTGAAGTAAGCACCCAGGATGATAAATGGGAGAAACTCACACCTCTTGGAAGGGCTGTGATTCCACTCTGTCTGCCTGGAGTCTAAGCAAAGCAGCTCTAAATTGATTTACGGAGACAACTGGGGAAATGGGAAAGCATTTCCGTGGAGATGCGGCAAATTAAAGGCTAGAGTAACCAGCCCAGTCTTCTTTGGCTCTTTCTTCTGCCTAAGTACATATTCTTTTATGGAACAGAAGCTCCTAGCTCTAGGGTGTCCATGGGCCTTAGCTCATTGGAAAATATATTCTCAATTCGAACGGTGGACACTCCTTAAAGACGTCCCTTTTTGGACATGTTGGCCAGCCATTTGCCTTCCCCGATTGAGGGGCAGGATGGCCTATTGTTTTCCTTCCCAGTTTGTTTTTGAGGAACAGCTGCTTCTCGGGGCATTTGGCTAACTCTTCTCTAATCCTGAACAAAATCACCAGGAGCCAAGAGCTGGGTAAATTTAAAAAGTAGGTACCTTAAGGCCAAACAGATTGTGCCTCTTCTCCCACAGATGAGTGCTTTCTAAGCAAGATCAGAGAAAAGGTACTTGAACATATCTTGGATTGGTGGTGGTAGGTGGGGGAGTTTCTGAATGCCAGTGAAATGAAACCCATTGGTTTCCAATCCAAGTGAAATCTGAGGTCACAAATGAGTGAGAGCTACAAAGATTGTGTAATTTCCAAAAGCAATCATTGCTACCCAGGTAATTATTAACAGTAACCAAGGCTGGTAATTCTGTCCCTTTTCTCTATTACCTCCTGCTTACCTCACTATGGAGTTCCCTTTGTGTTTCCATGGAAGTGCAGAGTGGTTAACATTAAATATTCTTTAAAAGCAAGCCTGAGAAACTCATCCTTTGTGTATTGATCTTATTAACTATATTCTGTTGCACTACTTTGACGTCAGGTCAGATGGATCATTTCAAACCTTTGGATCAAGAATTTTATTTCCATGTTCTCGCTCAAATCTATCGTGAAAACATATAGTGGGTATGATTTAAGAGTCAGTCTGTTGTAGCTTTTATAATTGAGTAGGCTGCTTTTTCAGACTGCTCAGTATCTGAATGGCAGTAGATCCCCAGTGTCATTTCATTTTCTCTTATGTTAGTAACTGAAGCATTTATCCCCATTTAAATTTAATATTCTATTCTGTATTATTCCTGGTGTTGACTTCAGATAGCCTTCTGCTCCAAGGTCATACCTGTCCCTTATCATCTTCTTAAACAAGTTAATTCAGGTGAACAAACCTAGACTAATGTCTGGTACATAGTAGGTATTTCAGTACATGTTTTTACCCCTTTCAGATCTGTAATATGTTCGTTCTTATTAGCAAATAAATGGCTGTTCAAGGGAATATCCAAGGCTAGATAATAGCAACAAACCAGGTTTGTTTGTTTGGCTTGTTTTTAGTAACAGCTAACTAACTTTCCTTACCATATCAAGTTCTTGGACTAAGGTCCCAGAAAGGAATTGGTAAGAGAGAAGCAGCAGAAACCTCTTCTTTAGGACTATAACTTAGCTGTCATGACTCCTTTATGTGTGAGAGTGAACACATGGATTAGTGACCACACGGCCGGGGACTTCAGTAACAGGGATTGTGAGAGGGAGAAGTTGCAGTCATTGAGCGCCTGGCCTCTGACCTGACACTGACTTGGCTTAAATCCCACCTCTGGCATTTGCAAGCTGTGAGGTCTTGTCTAATGGTTCTGTGCCTCAGTTCCCTCATCTATAAGTGATGGCTAATAATGTACTGACCCCAAGAATTTTTACACAGATTGAATAAATTTATATATAAATTGTGATTAAAATTTCTGTTGTATGGTAAGGATTGTGTATATTTTTTCTGTTATTATCATTCAAAATTACCTTCATCTTTGCAGTAAATAGTCGAAGGAGATTTGATAAGTGATACAGAGAAGGAAAGAGTGAGGAAATACAAATGTGCTTTCTTTTAGAGAGAGAAAGGAAAGACATTTTTAAAAGACATAAATAATAGTTGGAGAGAGTGTTGGGTGGTATTGACCAGAACAATACCTTAAATTAGTAATAGTGAAGATGGGGAAGATGTATCAGGTTTAGGTGGTAGATACAGAATAAATTAATCAGGGATTTTAGGGGAGACATTGGGAGGAACAGGCAGGACTTGAGTGTAGGCTGTGTTTATTCTGGGGATCACTAGAGAAAGCTGAGTTTGGATCATGGTTGGAGTTCTACCACGGAGGCAGAGGCTGCTGAGACTGGGGAGAAAGACACGGACTGTTCTATCCCAGCTCCTGATGGGCAGGTTGGGAGGTGATGCTAGTGCAGAGGGGACCAGTGGCTTCTCAGGCTAATAATAATGTAATGAGAAATACCAGACAGAAAATAAGTAAATGGCTTTAAGGGGTAGCCCAACACATGGGGGCTGCAATCTGAGCTGGAGTTTGGGAGGAAGTTGGAAAGCAGACAGAGGAAGACAGCACAAGGGGAATGGACAGAGTTTTCCATACAGGAGACTATACTGAACCCACCCATGTGCTTGGAAACTTCTTTGCTACTGCAGTCTGATTCTGTGTGAACCTGTGTTGCCTCATTGCTTCACTTCTTACTTGATGACCTCTTCACCATGGAGAACACTCCAGGGCACAAAAAACCAGAGCTCCTCTTGGTACTGCAGCTTTTGTCAATCTACCTGGATTACTAGCAATTGGGATAGCTGCCTTAGATTTTATATTGTGTGTGTGTGTGTATGTGTCTGTAATATAATTATACACACACACATATATATCCTTCCCACAATTCCCCATAAAGAAGGAAATAAATCAGCACAATTCACTAAATGCTTTTGTTAAAAAATAAATGGATTGTACACAAACACATCTATCTACACTTCCCTCCCAATCTATGTAACTCCTTAAAAAAAGAAAAATATTTTATTATTTGTATAAAAACGGTTACTTATTTGAATGTGAAGATATTCATTTTTCAGTCTACTACTCCTGTATTTGGATATGTATATACAGATAATATATAAATACACATATTCATATATTATGTCTATACACACAGTATGTGGTCTCAAAAGTATATGAGTGTACCTAATGGGTCAACTTCTGATCTCCAAGGGGACAAGTAAAAAATAAAGACTAGTGGGAAAGAGCCATGTGGGAAGTACTCTTTCCATATATTCTTATTTAAATGATGTTGAATGTAATGGAGTCTATGATTTAACAATTTTTACTGGAATTTCCTAAATTTTAAAATAAAGATACAGGCAGCATAAGAGGAGAAAGACCACATGCAGTCTCCACCTAGAGATGATCACTTTAATGCTTTAGTGTATACATTAGCCTTGTGCGAATTCCTTTATACACGCGTGCAAAAACACAAGCAGACACACACTCGATAGATGATAGGTACACAGATAGATTAGATAGTAGTTTTATAAAACTGCAATCACCCAAAGCAAGCTTTTTAACATTTTAAAATTAATGATAATATAAAGATTTTTTCATGCCAAAAAATAGAAAAGATTATAATTACTAATATTCATACAGTATTATGAATATTTAGATTGATATTATTTTGATCCAGATCTATGCCTTTTAAATTAAAATCTGTTATCTTTTCATTAGAACAGTGTTTGTTTCCTTAAGTATACAAGTAGTATATAAAACACAAATTTATTGTGAAAATTACAAGTGGAAGCCCTCTTTTATCTCCCCTGATACCAAATTATCCCCCTTCTCCCTCCCTCTGCAGTCTTGCTGTCCTTTTCAAAGAGACCTGTCACTCACATGTGGGAGTGTATCCTCCCATGCCTTTTTCTAAACATTTATGTGTGCATGTGTGTGTGGACAGTTGGTGGTTTTTGTTATATTTATTCACTTTCAACAAATCAGTCACAGAATTTAAATACATCCTCCAAATTTAGAAACAGTACTTAGAGAAAATATTTCTACAGCTTTAGTTGAGGAGTAAAATAAATCATACACAGTTCGTAGTTTATTTATCTTGAATTATACATAGGATTAAGTTAAATCTAGAAAATCAGTCACCTCAGATCCTTTTTGGTATTGGATGGATAAGGGTGAATGTAGCAAAAATTACAAGCAAAACATATTCAGGAAATCATTTAGGAGTCAATGTAGAACACCGTTCATTTAACCTTATGAGCTATCTCATAAGTTTCTCTATTATACATCTACATTTATATCCTGAGTAAATATCTTTCTAATCCAAGTCCTAGAATTAGATATTGTACGTATCAATCAATACCCTATCTATTACATTCTCATGTTTTTCCTAAAAACTATATCCTAGTGAAAGGATTCTGAGTTATTTGATAATACAATAGAATCAAGCTAAAAATAACATTTTGATCTACAGAAATCTGATATTTCTAAGAAAGGGGATGGATTATATAGTTAAGATAACCAAGGATCTACTTAATATCATTTTGTACATTCCTTTCATAGTTTAGCATGTGCTAAAATCACAGCACTGGCTTAGATTTTCCAGCCTGTGGTACAGATCTACATTAGTAAAACTGTCATGTATACTTTAGAATTCGCTTATTACACTTGTGAACATTTTCAGGTGATCACAGAAATGTCTAAATAGCTAAAGCTGTACTAGCACAGTCTAGTACTGATCCCTTCCCACTCAGAAGATTCATTTAAAATAGAATCTTATGTAATGGGATTGTAAACTAGAATCTTAAGTACTATAATAAAATGCAATCTTATGTAAATACAATCTTATATAGTGGGACTTTTTCTACTGCCTTGGAAATGGTGACTGGGGTCTGAAGCTGTAAATAAGAAGAATCAGGAACCCCACATTCCAAAACCTGGGGCTAGGTTCTCAACCAGAACTATTAAGAGATTAGCTCTGCTGTCACTACCCACTACCCAATTTTGATATCCATTTGCATCTATATGAGAAGATAGGAAGACAGAGTTGGGGGGGTGAAAGAAACGCTGGAGTTAGAAGTCTTAGGCCTTGGAGTATTTTGTACTGGATCAACCTAGCTAAGCTTGAGCTATGTTTCCCAGAATCCCCTTCTCAGTATGGTCTGGTTTGGGGTTGGCCACAGAGAAATTCTTATGGGAATGGGAAGACAGAAGTGAAGCAGCAGCTATTTTTACTTTCAGAAGATGAGACACTGTTACAGCTCAAGCATACTGTTGGAACCTGCTCACTGATTTTCCAGGCATAAGGCAGAAGAGCCCAGCCCACAGCTCTTCTAGTTCTCATGAGATTTCCTCCTTCAGCTGAACTCTGGGGTCAGATGTGTGTTCTGCTCCATGACAAAGGGCGTCAGCTTCTACAGGATTCCCCATCTTTGAAGCTGGAGACTTGGAGGCAGTGAGAGACTGACCCAGATTCCAATTCATCCCTGTGGGTTGCAGCTCATCCTTGCTCTCCCCTACTTTACTTCCTTCTTTCCCTTCTGACTGCCTGACCTGCTGATGTTAGGCTCAGCACCAGATTCAGAAGGTACAGCTGTATATAAACCATATAAACATAAAGAAGGAGCACTCAAGAGAATGATTTAGAGATGGAAGTTTCCCCAGTGAAGGGGAGACCAGCATCTCTCCACCCCAGTGCATGCTCGTTTGACTGGGACCCTGAAGACCCTCTTTGGTCCTGTCAGTGGGGTGGAGCAGAGGGTGGAGAGGGAGTAAGTGGGAGAGCTCAGTGCATCCTCTGGAGTTCGGGGCCTGAGTGAATATGGAGTCTGGAGTCTGCCTCTTTCTTAGAAGTTTCTGAGGACAGCAGGATGGCCCACAGCAGTTGAATGTGCTTGAGAAGAAATCAGGCACAAACTCCCACCTGCCTTACCTTTGAGGGTATATAAGAGGATTCCCCAGGGCTCCCTGGCAGGAGGCAGAAGCCATGGGGCTACCAAGGTGGCTGCCAAGTGAAGGCTGTCCCATCTGAAGAGGGGATTGGAGGTATGGAACTGTGTCTACAAAAGTAGACACGACTATCCTTCAGCAATGGAGGGATGAAGTGAAGGTGAACATCACCTCCTAAAACTATGTAGAGACTATCCATGTGCACAGGCCACCAGTGGCAGGCAAAACCAGGCCAAGCCAGAGTGAGACCACAGATGCCCCCGCTATAGACAGGCAGCCAGGAACCCTTGCCCTCTCCTCTGTTTCCCTTCCCAGAGGATCGAGAGACCCAGAAATGGGTGGGGCGGGGGGAGAGATGGTGTCCCAGAGTCTGACCCAGGAGACTCTGGAAAAGGAATTAAAGGAGAAGCCCACTTGCCCTCACTTCTGCAAGTCTCTTGAAATACAGATCAAGCCTGTGCTGCAGAGAAAAGGAGAGGAGATTTATAATACTTCTGGGATTAGACTTTCAAACTGGGCTGAACTAATTCCTTCTAAAATAACTACATTTGGGGATATGCCCAAAGGGACTTCTAACAGAACAGTTGAGAACAATGATTAGTGAAAATAAAACCATGTCATGTTAGAATCCCCACTGACTTCAATAAGGTGGATACTTCATAGACACATAAATGGATTTATATACACATACAGATGTTTATGGATTTATATACACATATATTCACACATGTATATACCCCTCATTTATATGAAGATAACTGAGTTGGAAAGCTTAAGAACCTAGATTAGTTTTAGCAAATATGTGGCACATGTGCCACCCACCTTACCCCAGCCCCTTGCCCAAGGCAGAGATTACTAATTGATCACTGCCCTCTTTCACACTGAACCAGGGCTGAAGTGCAGAGTCATTTTCAAACCAACATTCCAGGCAGCCACTTCCAAGAGATCAAAGTTGGCATACAAGATGAAAACTGTTTATCATTCCTGTTCAAGAGTCTAGAACACAGATCAGGAGCAGGGAGTCTGGTTTTAAGCAGCATGAAACCTATGCCTTTTATTTTCTCAGATCCTATTTATTTATTTATTTATTTATTTATTTATTTATTTTTTGCGGTACGCAGGCCTCTCACTGTTGTGGCCTCTCCCGTTGCGGAGCACAGGCTCCGGACGCGCAGGCTCAGCGGCCATGGCTCACGGGCCCAGCCGCTCCACGGCATGTGGGATCTTCCCGGACTGGGGCAAGAACCCGCGTCCCCTGCATCGGCAGGCAGACTCTCAACCACTGCACCACCAGGGAAGCCCCCAGATCCTATTTTTTCTTACCATGGTCTTAATTCTAGCAAGCCTTATCAGCTGTCATCTGGTTTGTCAGTCCACAACATAAAAGAGTAAGCTAATTAACAGTTGGGATTTTACTGGAGTAAACAGCACTAAGAGTAGGAAGCCAGGATACTGACAAAAAAAGAAGGTGACATAATAAGAATAATTTCCATTTACTTTATATTTTTAAGTTTGTTCCAAGTGTCTCTCTCTCCTATATATATATAAAATATGCATGCTCTAAGGAAAGTATTACAATTTATTCCCATTTTATAGATGAGAAAAATGTAGGCTCACAGAAACTAAGTGACTTACACAAAAACACACAGCTAGGAGTCAATCTAGGTCTTTAAATCTCCAAAGCACATACAATTCTCTTGACTCTGCATAGACCCCTCCAAATTGCAGCTTAAATATTTCCAAGAGAATAGTAGGAGCAGGGAGTCCCCTAGACCTCAATGAGACCTAAAGGCATAAATTTTAGAATAGAATAATATATAATGTTTCTGATGACTACACTGTCATTAAGAAAACATTAAATTAATATGCTCTGTAAATGAGGAAGGTAGGTAAATGTAGAATTTTTAATTTTTGAAATTAAAATACTATAAGATATTAAAGAAAAGGGTCAATTATGTGTATATATTGTATTACACTATGTATACTATATCATGTAGTCCACTGTTAAGCCAGATAAATTGAGTGACTACTCCTCCTTGTAAGTACATGTACGTGGTATGACAGAATATAAGTATGAACTTCCCAAGAGATGCTATTAAAATGCTAGTTACCAGCTGACCCTATGCCTTCTACCCCCAACATTCAGGGCATTTTCTTATGGTCAATAGCCTTAAGGTTTTCTGGGGGTTTTATTGGTTTTTGTTTTTTTTTTTTGAAGCAGGGAATGAGATCCTGGAGTTCCTGATCATTTTGGACTGTTCATCTTTTTCCCATCTCAATTCCACCTTTAGCACCTGGTTCAATCGCTAGTCCTTCATTTTATAGAATAATTTCACATTCTTCCAACAATGTAAAATTATTTTCTTCGACCCCACCCAATAGAAATTTTTTCTGGGAGAAGCCTCCTTTGATATACTCAAGAAATGCCCCCGTTTCCAATCCTTTAGGACCTTCCCTTTGGCTAGGCAACATGCTGGATGAGTTAATAAAAGAGGTTTTGGAATCCCAGAGACCTGAGTTCAAGTCTTCGATCAACAAGTTCATAAATTTGTGACCTTAGGCAAGATGCTTGACTTCATTTCCTCATCTGTAAAATGGGTACAGCATTAGTGTCTACATCTTGGGCTACTGAGATTAAATGAGCTAACATATGTAAAATCCTTAACATAGTATAAGGCACAGAGCAAGCCCTCAAAACGTGTTTGATTATTATCACTATTCCCTAAGCCCTTCTATTTTTAGGATTGCCAGGTGAATGACTGTCTTTGTCTCAGTTCTTGCCATGGATAATTTCCAGGGCCCAACAATTTGTGCAAAGGGAAGAGGGCCTTCCAATTTGACTTTGCCATCAGTTGTGGGTGAAGGGAATAATGATTTATCTTTGAGGTGCTTATCAAATGCATGCAGCTTAAAGTTAAAGAGACTGTTCCAAGCACTCTTCTCTCCATGAATTTCATTGTGATGTTTTAATGTTTGACTTTGGATATAGCCCAACTATTTCCATGACAATCAGTATCAAGAGGTGGGGTTTGGGAAACTGTCAATATTTCATTGTGCTAACTAATAGGCTGGAGCACTAGAGAGGAAAATCTCTTATTTAGTATCAGATCCTTGAAGGAAACAGAAAAAAGTGGGGCTTTCCCAAAAAAATGATATCATTTTCAAGTTTGTCTCTTTCAGAAATCTTCTCTTTATAACAACTCAGGTTCAATTACGTAATCCCAAAGGAAGAAAAGAAAACTCATCGTCTTCACAGCACATTGTTGGGCCTGCTTAATAAAAGCAGTGCCTGCTTTGTTTTGTTATAATCCCTCATTCTTTGGGATTTAATGAGACAAGATACTGTATTTTGAAATGAACACATATACAAAGTCAAATTGATTTCCTTTGGGGATAAATCCCTTATTAAACTCCAGCTCAACAAATTTAAATATAATAATGGCTTTGACTAAATCTGTGTACAGTGAAATCCACTAATGGGGACCACCCCATAGTTCAATAAAACAAAACAAAACAAGAGAGTCTTTTAGGCAGGTGGTCTCATAACGCAAATTCATGATAGCTTGTGTTCGGTTATTAACTGGAATGATTCATGGTAAGATAGAATTAGCACTGTTTTCTTTCTTTTGTAAAGAACACTTTTGTCACTTCTCTTTCCTCCCTCTCCCCATCACAGACTCTCTGCTGCCCAGTGGTGCACCCAGCTTCCCTGGAAAAGGCCAACCACCACAGTGGCCATGGGCCCAGCTGAGCCTGGGTCAGCAAAAGTGATTTTAGGCTAGCTGGAGGGAAATCTCCAAAGATAGGGGATTAAAGATTTGGGGAGCAAAGGCTGTTATGTATGAGCACAGTCCGTGCTTTCTCACCACGCTTTGACTGCTTGGTAGAAAGACCTGGTTTTAAGGGATCTGTATCTATTTTGTACATATTCAGCATTAAATACATGAGAGAATATCAAGGCTTGGAACATCTCCCTCAGAGCAAAGAAAAGAAAATCATCTCATAATCCTAGCTCTCCAGCCCAGCTACTACTGGCATGTATGTATGCTTTCTTTCCCAATTTTTAAAATATAAATAGACAAATGCATATACACAGTCGTAATCAGTGAGAATATACTGTTTTTCATCCTGCTCCTTTCATTAACTATCTCATGTTAATACAGTCTTCATAATCATCATTTCAGTGATGGTGCCACGGGTTGGCAAACTGCTTCTCACCAGTCCAATCTGGCCCATTGCTTCTTTTTGTAAATAAAGTTTTATTGGAACACAGCCATGTCTACCTATGTTTGTATTGCCTATGCCTATTACAAATGGCAAAATTGAGTAGTTGTGACAGAAAACCCATGGCCTGCAAATCCTAAAATATTTACCCTCTAGCCCTTTACATAAGAAGTTCACCAACCCCTGGCATACTTTCCATCAAGTTGAGATCTATAATTTACTTAACCATCCCTGTGTTTCTGAATATTTAGTCTGATTTCTCTTTTCTTGTTGCTGCTACCTCACTGAATATCAGGGTTCTTGCATTTTTTTCTTCCTTAAAAAAGGATTTCCTTAGCCTAAATTCTCTAAAGTAGGATTACTGCATCAAAAGGTATGAATATTTTGATAGCTTATAATCTCTAGTTCAGTCCTCATGAAACAAAGCAATTTGTCTTATAACAGTGCATTTCTCTGACAGTAGGATGTTCACCACATGAACAGGTATGGATTTGGATTGACCTGTGGCTACATAGCTAATTGCTAGAGTAGAGTCTTGGGGACATAATTCTGCCTGTTCTCACAGACATAGTTTTCTAATGTGAGTATGTATTATATGTTTAATTGTTTGGCTAGTTGCCATGTATCATCTGCATTGACCATTCTCCATACATTTTGGAGAGAATCCTCACTTAGAGATTTGCCATGCAAAATCATCTGACCACAATCTTACCACTTTGACAAGCATAAAGTGAACACCAAAGAAGCAGGTGGGATGACTTCATAATCTGTGGGGCCTAGAGCAAAAGGAACGTGGCAGGCCCCTTCTTCAAAAGTTATTGAGAATTTCAAGATGGCAACAGGCTAGCACTGAACCAAGCACAGCCCCCTTCTAAGTACATGTCCCTGTGTGAACGCACATGCATGAAGCCAGCCCTAGAGCTGGGCAGAGGGTTTGTGTGGAGGCCACAGCTAATAAAAACCCTGCTAAGTAGAGTAGAGTCAGCCCCTATGGTCAAGCCCTCCTGGAACCATCAGACATGGGTAGTGGGTAGGGATGGCAGAAAAATCTGGAAGAAGGATCTGGCCACTCTACATCTAGAAGAGGGAAGGCCAGGCACTTCTGTGTCTTCCTCAGATGCAATCACTCTGAATGCACCAAGCTGGAGTCCCCATCACCTACCTGCCCCTGCTATGGTTAAGAGCATGAGCTCTCAGAGTCTGACTGCCTGAGTTCAAGTCCTGACTGCCTGTGAGATCCTGGAGAAGGTACCTTCAGTTTTCTCATCTGAAAAATGGGTTTAATAAGGGTACCTGCCTTGCAGGGTTTGCTTTAGTGGCAAGTGCAGGAAAGATCCCTCTATTTTCATGTCTGATCATGCCCCTGGGTCATTTGTGGATTGTCCTGGTGTTATACTATTATCTTGTCAAGGGGATAGTAAACTGATCATTTTTACTAGGGGGGAGAAAAAGTCGACAGACTGTGTAAGCCTTTTTGTAGAAGAAAATGTTAATTTTTTTCCTAACACAGAAGCAACATGTGTTGCACAGAGACGTGGTCCAACTGCCGGTGAGGCAGTGCTGACTTGTCAGTCTGTGTACACACAGAGCTGGGGGAGATACAGGATGATAGTGTTATTGGTCTAAATATTACTCCTCTGGTGTCAAAGTCTTGTGGTACAAAGCAGAACGCCTGCCTGTGCACTGGAGAGCATGCTACAGAGCAATCCTTCCAGACTGTGTCAGCATTCACAAGTGTGTTCCACTAAACTGGGACTGAGGGTTGCCTCTACATGTTGAGAAGCAGAAGAATTCAACGAACGTTTTGGAAATGCTGGGTTAAACTCCTATAAACACTATTCTCACCTTTAATATGTTAAGGTGTAAAGAGGCTGTATTATATGCCTTCCATGAAGTACATTTTTCTGGGAACATATCATGGGACCAGTGTTCCAAACTTTTGGGAGATTTTAGTGCTGGATCAAAGTAGGCATCGCTTTACGAAGCTTCATTTCTTTGGACAAGTGACTATTAGCCAGAGACCTCATGAACAGGACATGTAATATAGAACAGCCAAATTCAAGTAACAACAGTCTTAAAGACTCAGTAGGAAAATACTTAGCAATCCCTTTTGTGAAGAGGTAGGCAGATCTCAAAGTTGACAGGTGACATGGAGGGGAGGTGACTGTCCACCAAAACGATCCATTCCCTTCTGAGGTGCCTTTACTCAGAGTTACCCAGTGGGCCTATTTCTGATTTCTATGTGATTTACTGAAAAGAAGGCAGGGCCTTGACAGGTTGGGGACAGTTATCCTTATTCTTGGCAAAGCAGATTGAGGGAGAATGATTTAAGCAACACAGGAAAATTAATTGGCTGCATTGGCTCCTTTCCCTTCCTGCCTGCCCACTCCCATTGAGGGTTTCACCTACAGGGCAGTTCCCCTCTCCCCACGCAGGGCTGGGCTCAGGCTGCAGCTCCTGTGTGGCTGAGGCTTGACATGGGGCCACCAAGCACAGCCAGCAGAGGGGAACAGGATTTGGAAAGGGTCAGCCAGTGCTCTCCCCACATGAATATGCAGCATCTCAGGAAGGGGGGTGCACAATCCCTGCCTGCCCTCACCCCCATTCACTGAAGGGATCTAAGAGGACAGCATGTCTTGTTTACCAGGAACAAGGTGGACTTCACCATCAGAAACAAAGGGATGACACCCTAGCCTTTGGCTTGTTCTTCTGTGACCTAGGGGATGCAACTACCACCCTTCCATTTGGTTATTTATTTTGTTTTATGTTTATTTTTAAATTTTATTTATTTATTTATTTTTGGCTGCTTTGGGTCTTTGTTGCTGCACGTGGGCTTTCTCTAGTTGCGGTGAGCGGGGGCTACTCTTCACTGTGGTGCGCGGGCTTCTCATTGCAGTGGCTTCTCTTGTTGCGGAGCACAGGCTCTAGGTGCGCGGGCTTCAGTAGTTGTGGCTCATGGGCTCTAGAGCGCAGGCTCAGTAGTTGTGGAGCACGGGCTTAGTTGCTCCGCGGCATGTGGGATCTTCCCGGACCAGGGATCGAACCTGTGTCCCCTGCATTGGCAGGCGGATTCTTAACCACTGTGCCACCAGGGAAGTCCCTGGTTATTTATTTTAAAAGTGAGGGTGGGAGCATTAGAGCAATGGATGGTCATCTCTGCTCTTGGATACCAAGATAATATTCATCTTACCATCTACTGGAGTCAGGTAATCCTTCTGAACTTAAAAAATGAATTCCAACTTATGCTCTCCACCTCCGTCCCCCACATCCTTTTACACATAACTTTCCTGTGATTCTGTTTTTCCCATGAGACATTTCTGTGTACAGAGGAGAAAGAGTCTCACATTTTACTATTAATTCTCTCTCTGGCATGTATATTTCCTTTTTTTTTGCTTAAGCCCAAAGCAGGCTTCATCCTCTAGTTCAAAATCAGAGCCTTGAAACTGTAAAACACTGACATTGAAGAAACCCAAATGCAAAAGGTGACGGAGATGGAAGCCATGGGAGAAGGAATCCATGTCTTCTGTCAGGTTCACCATCTTCCTCTGAGCTCCTGTGGCAGTTCCTATGGGTTTCTACATCACGTTGTTTGACTTCTGAGATTTCTATCTTGCTCTTCGGTGAGACGGAGTAGACTCCTTGAGGAGGGAGATGGTGCCTGCTGTATACTGAGAAGCAGCCCAGAAAGTGCTCTATAAGCTCCAGCCCAAGGTAAGTTTCCTCCCTATGACAACTACAGGACAGGTCTGGATGCAACCTGCCTGGGCCAAAGCCTGTCTCTCCTACTTACTAGCTCCATCCTAGCTATGCACGGGCAAGTCAGTTAATCCCTCCATTCTCTCAGTTTCCTCATCTATAAAATAGGGAGTTGTGAGTGTAGCACGGCTCTTGGCATATAGGAGCATTGTGTGGATATTAACTATCATTGATATAAGGTGGAATAACATTCACCGAGTGCCAGCCATGTTCATGCACACTTGTTTACAAAAATCTTTTTAAGTAGTAATTATCACCCCCATTTTTTAGCTAGAAAAATAGCCAATCAGAGAAATGTAGTTTTCTTGTCCCAGGTCACACAGTCAGTGATTAGCAGAGTTGGGATTCCAGCCCCCAAGACTACAGTCTCTGCTCCTCTCCATGCTGTCCACAGCTAGCACTCAGGCCATGAGGATCCTGAATTGGAGGAGTTCCAGTCTGGCTCTTCTGCCCCCAGCCAAAATCGCCACAAGTAACCATAATAAGGAGGGAGGAAACAGGCTCTTCCTAGATGTCACATTCCTAGCTGTGGGCACTGACTGCTCTTTGTGCCTGCTGGGTCTCTCTGATGAGCATCCTCTGTGACTCTCGCTCAGGGAACTTTGGGGCAGTGGACAGGAGGTCAGCTCTGTAATTCCATAACTGCTTGCTCACTGACTGCTTTGGGAGAAGCCACAGTGACAGCTGGGATCCCTTCCATGATGAGTAATTGCCCGTCATACAAATCTATTTAGACCACATCCTCCTGGTGCACAACCACTAGTTGATTTAAGATGCAAACCTTTGTATAGCTTATTGCCAGAAGGATGAAATATAGAGCTTACCCAGACTTTTCTTTGCTGAAGCATTTATTGTAAATCATTCGTTTCTGTGAGTTGCTACCCATTTATCAAGCAATTCCTACCCAGCTCCAGGTGCTGAAAGAATTCTCTGTGCTTTTCTAGAAAATGTACCATTTGTCCAAGAATGTAATTACTGTATACTTTTTAAAAAAATCCCAAGCTCATATATTCATATGGAGAAGCTAAGGCTCAAGGATACCCAATTAGCTGGGAACAGTCAATGTGGTTTTCAATGCAGGAACCACAAGTCTTTGGGGATGTTTAGGAACATGGATAACAAACGCCTCACCTATCATTAAGGCTTGCAGCCAGAGAGGGGAGGGGAAGAGGCTAACATTCAGAGAGCATATTTCTGCTACAAGCTTTATGCTGAACACTTTATATAACTCTTTTAATTCTTCCAGAAGCCCCAGTGGGTAGGTATTATCATCTTCATTTTATAGACAAGTAAACTGGGGATCATCATCCCATGCCATGAAGCAGTGGAACCACAATCTGTACCCCAAATAATGAACTCGTGCAAGTCTCTCTGCTGGATCACCACACACAGAGAGACTCCCAGCCCCAGCTAGCTGATTCCTGGCTTCTGCTGGTCTGAGTCTTCCGTGGGTGGCTCTCTAACAAATAGGATGGTTGAGGTTTCCCGTCAGCAGGGCTGCCACTGAATGTCAGGGAGGAAAGCTGCTGTGTATAGCAAGCATTTTCATCTCGCCACCAACGAAGATCAAGCACACGAAATCTGAATCCCCCCAGGGGTGGGGGAAGGAGTGAGGTTCCATTTCCCCCTAACCATTCTATCCGGAGCACGCAGCAATATGGGCAGACAATTAGTATGAACGGATTTGAGCAAAACACCAAATCTGATTGATGCTGAAAGCACACCAAGTGGGAGCACACAAAGGGATGGCGAAGCAGAGGGGTGGTCATATGTAGCAGGGCCTGCTTAAAAATTCTAATCCTCATAAGCTTCTGAGGAAGCTGCTCTTTTCACTGGGCAGGTTTTTAATATTTATTGCTGAGGGCAGTTTTAATCCTAATGAAAATAGCATGTCCTCAGGAAAAGAAGTGCTGTAGCTCTAACGAACAAATGTGGCTCTGACTTTAAATGTCTCACAAGGCTCACAGAGGGTAGAGTTTACCTGCAATTGAATCACTGAAAGGCTTCAGGAAGTACTACCGACAGGAAAGAGTTGAGCTCAAAATGGGTATGTGTTGTCCAGCTCTGGCTGCATTACCCCCAGAATGGAAGACCCAAGCTCCTTGTCAGAGGAACAGTCCACGTAGATCACAGGTGAAGACACACAGACTCAGAATTCTTCTGCCACGGTTTGAATCTCAGCTCTGCCAACTCTAAGCCTCAGTCTCAGATAATGATGATTATAGATCTTATTGATTTCTTGTGGAGATCGATTGACACAATGAATGTAAATCACTGAGCACAGACTCTGGTGTAGAGTAAGTGCTAAATAGATGAGAGCTATGTTATCACTTTAATTTTTATTATCATTATAGCTTATCCCCAGTGTTACTGGCTTTTTTGCCCAGAAAATGAGGTTGCCAGATTATGAAGAGCTAGCAACTAGGAGGTCCTGTTGGAAAGAGTCAGAGAAAATTAATGATCTTCTATTGATTAAATCAGGATTCAAATATGGCTTAAGTTGGGAAGAAAAATAAGAGCTTCACCTTTGCAGCGAGAAACAGTGGCAAATTAACTATTTATACAAATAGTATTTCCATTGGCAGATAAAATGTATTGCTTGAATCCAACCATGTCATCATGTGGGATCTAAGAGCTGAACCTGTGTGGAATTGTGACACCTAGAAGTTTGGCTGCCAGGCTTCCATGTGCTGTTGTATGCCAGTTTTTTTCAGCAATGGAACCATTTCTAACCACTCAGTAAATTCTCTGACTTTCTCCACCAGTAATAGCGTATCACAATTGAGAAAACCCTTCTGTCTTTGGATGAGTGTGCACGACTCTTACTCTGTCCTCTGGTCTGCTCAGGTTCTCAAGTGGGGGAACTCAGCTTCCTCCCTCTAAGGACTAGCTTAAGAGCTTTAGGAGCATCATGCCCTGAAAAATTATAGTGCCCACACTCCCATAAGAAAGAAAGAATGAAAACGGTATTGAATTGTTAAATAAACCCATCTTTCAAAATGACATGAACCTTAAATGTAGGATGTCATTATGGTGTATTCTTTCTAATTTCTCTATCCTTCTCTCTCTGTGCCCCTGCTTTGCTGATGTCCTAAACTCATGCATAGTCTGACTATTGAGAATCCAACACCAAAATTAGATTACACAAATTTTGTAAAGAACTAGTAAAGATCCTCTTCTAGACTGAATTCTAGACATTTCTTTCAGTCTTCAGAAAAACACCTCTTTTGTGTTCTTATTCTCAAGAAACACACGCAGCTAAAGGGCTCAGAATGTTGTTTTCTTCTTGGATTTTTACACCATCTTTTATCTTTTGCCTGTAATATTGGCCTTGTTTCCTAACCAGTTGTCTCCCTCTCTTTTGCCTTCCTCCTCTCCACTCCTTTCCCCATGCTGTTGCCACAGAGTACTTTCTAAAATTCAAATGCAGGGACTTCCCTGGCGGTCCAGTGGTTAAGACTTTGCCTTCCAATGCAGGGGGTGCAGGTTCGATCCCTGGTCGGGGAGCTAAGATCCCACATGCCTCGTGGTCAAAAAGCCAAAACGTAAAACAGAAGCAATATTGTAACAAATTCAATAGACACTTTAAAAAAATGGTCCACATCAAAAAATCTTTAAAAAAAAATTCAAATCCAGTGATGTCACTTCCTAGTTTAATACCTTTCAATGGCTCCTCTTGTCTAGACCTGTGATTCTCAAACCAGGGAAGGGGTCCTTCTCAAGGTAAGGAGCCTCATGGTGAAAGCAAGAGCACATGACAAACATATTGGATCTTCTGTAATGCCACTGGTGATAAATATAAACATTTCTATATTAAGAAACACAAATATATTATGGAGTAGAATACAATTTTTCTGGCTATTAAAGATGAAACATGGGATTCCAGAAGAATTTCACACTTGGAGTTGTTGGCTCCTGACCCAGGACTTATGGAGATATGCAATCACTCCCTTAGGACTTTAAAGTGGAAAAATTGGTGAAGCACTGACCCACAGGATAAAATCAAACTCCTCGGGGCAAAGCTCTCTGAGATTGGGAGCCTGCTTTTTCTTTCCAGCTTCATTTTTTTTTTTAAACATCTTTATTGGAATATAATTGTTTTACAATGTTGTATTAGTTTCTGCTTTATAACAAAGCTATAGATATACATACATCCCCATATCTCTACCCTCTTGCGTCTCCCTCCCACCCTCCCTATCCCACCTCTCTAGGTGGACACAAAGCACCGAGCTGATTTCCCTGTGCTATGCGGCTGCTTCCCACTATCTATTTTACATTAGATAGTGTATATATGTCCATGCCGCTCTCTCACTTTGTCTCAGCTTACCCTTGCCCTCCCCGTCTCCTCAAGTCCATTCTCTACATCTGTATCTTAATTCTTGTCCTGCCCCTAGGTTCTTCAGAACCTTTTTTTTTTTTTTTAGATTCCATATATATGTGTTAGCATACGGTATTTGTTTTCTTCTTTCTGACTTACTTCACTCTGTATGACAGTCTCTAGGTTCATCCACCTCACTACAAATAACTCAGTTTCGTTTCTTTTTATGGTTGAGTAATATTCCATTATATATATGTGCCACATCTTCTTTATCCATTCATCTGTCGATGGACATTTAGGTTGCTTCCATGTCCTGGCTATTGTAAATAGTGCTGCAATGAACATTGTGGTATATGACTTTTTTTTTTTTAATTGAGTATTTAGTTATTTATTTTTGGCTGTGTTGGGTCTTCGTTTCTGTGCAAGGGCCTTCTCTAGTTGTGGCAATTGGGGGCCACTCTTCGTCGCAGTGCACGGGCCTCTCACTATAGCAGCCTCTCTTGTTGCAGAGCACAGGCTCCAGATGCACAGGCTCAGTAGTTGTGGTTCACAGGCCTAGTTGCTCCGTGGCATGTGGGATCTTCCCAGACCAGAGCTCAAACCCGTGTCCCCTGCACTGGCAGGCAGATTCTCAACCACTGTGCCACCAGGGAAGCCCGGCTCTTTTTGAATTATGATTTTCTCAGGGTATATGCCCAGTAGTGGGATTGCTGGGTCATACGGTAGTTCTATTTTTTAGCTTTTTAAAGTAACCTCCATACTGTTCTCCATAGTGGCTGTTATCAATTTACATTCCCACCAACAGTGCAAGAGGGTTCCCTTTTCTCCACACCCTCTCCAGCATTTATTGTTTGTAGATTTTTTGATGATGGCCATTCTGACTGGTGTGAGGTGATACCTCATTGTAGTTTTGATTTGCATTTCTCTAATGATTAGTGATGTTAAGCTTCCTTCATGTGTTTCTTGGCAATCTGTATATGTTCTTTGGAGAAATGTCTATTTAGGTCTTCTGCCTATTTTTGGATTGGTTGTTTGTTATTTTGATATTGAGCTGCATGAGCTGCTTGTAAATTTTGGAGATTAATCCTTTGTCAGTTGCTTCATTTGCAAATATTTTCTCCCATTCTGAGGGCTGTCTTTTTGTCTTGTTTATGGTTTCCTTTGCTGTGCAAAAGCTTTTAAGTTTCATTAGGTCCCATTTGTTTATTTTTGTTTTTATTTCCACTTCTCTAGGAGGGGAATCCAAATCGGAAAAGAATAAGTAAAAGTGTCACTGTTTGCAGATGACATATACTATACATAGAGAATCCTAAAGATGCTACCAGAAAACTACTAGCGCTAATCAATGAATTTGGTAAGGTAGCAAGGTACAAAATTAATGCACAGAAATCCCTTGCATTCCTATACACTAATGATAAAAAATCTGAAAGAGAAATTAAGGAAACACTCCCATTTACCATTGCAACAAAAAGAATAAAATATCTAGGAATAAACCTACCTATGGAGACAAAAGACCTGTATGCAGAAAACTATAAGACACTGATGAAAGAAATTAAAGATGATACAAACAGATGGAGAGATATACCATGTTCTTGGATTGGAAGAATCAACATTGTGAAAATGACTCTACTACCCAAAGCAATCTACAGATTCAATGCAATCCCTATCAAACTACCAATGGCATTTTTCACAGAACTAGACCAAAAACTTTCATAATTTGTATGGAAACACAAAAGACCCAGAATAGCCGAAGCAATCTTGAGAAAGAAAAACGGAGCTGGAGGAATCAGGCTCCCTGACTTCAGACTATACTACAAAGCTACAGTAATCAAGAAAGTATGGTACTGGCACAAAAACAGAAATATAGATCAATGGAACAGGATAGAAAGCCCAGAGATAAACCCAGGCAACAATGGTCACCTTATCTTTGATAAAGGAGGCAAGAATATACAGTGGAGAAAAGACAGCCTCTTTAATAAGTGGTGTTGGGAAAACTGGACAGCTACATGTAAAAGAATGAAATTAGAACACTCCCTAACACCATACACAAAAATAAACTCAAAACGGATTAAAGACCTAAATGTAAGGCCAGACACTATAAAACTCTTAGAGGAAAACATAGGCAGAACACTCCATGACATAAATCACAGCAAGATCCTTTTTGACCCAGCTTCATATTTATTTCCCATCCTCACTCTTTCTAACACTCCTCACTTCTTGCAGTTCATGCACAATGTCAGTTACAAGTGTCTCTGTTAATTCCACTCCTTTAACCCCATGTCTCTGAACAGCTGTCTTTAGGCACCCATCTTCTTAAAAAGTTGGACAGTGATATTTTCATCCAACCTTCCCTTCCCCTCACCCAAAAAACCCAGTCCAGCTGCCTCTTGAGACTGGGATTCAAGAGGTTAGCTCAGCAGTGAGTATGTGTCTATTCATCTCCAAAGTGGGGAGAGGCATAGGCCAGGCTGCCTTGACTACATACATAGTGCCCCATCTCTTGAACATTAGGAAACAGTGAGCAATTGAGGGCTCAACGCTGTAGCTATTCTGCCTAAGTTGCATGTGGGCTCCCCCACTTCTCAACTGGATGGTCTTTGACTAGTTAAACACTCTGTGTTTCCAATTTCTCATCTGTGAAATGGAGATTATAGCAAGATAATAATTTTGTAAAGAAGGGCCAAGAGGTCAACTGTGTTAAATGCTTCAAAGACTGACATCTAACCGAACATTAGCTATTATTATCATTAAGCACTCCTTCCACTGGGAGAAAGTTTGCTCAAAATACCCAGTGTCCTGATGGAAAAGATCTTGGTCCCCAGGCATTCTCACATGGCACCCTCACAGCCTGTATCCTATGGTTCATAGGACAAGCATATTCTGGGAGATAAATTCAGCTCTTTTGTTTTTTCCTTCCAGAGGACCAGGGGCTTTCTGATGTTCATATACACAACCTCCACCCTCCCTTTTCCTTGGGGCATGTGTGTTGAAAACGTGACTGAAGCAGGAACATATTTCTAAGGAAGAGGTATAAGGGAAGAGTTTAATGTTGACTAAGATTACAATTTTTCAACTGAGATACAACTCACTACCCAGCTTCTTTCTAAGTCCAAAAGATATTCATGGAAGAAGAAAGAAAAAGAAGGGAGCTAATATTTGCTGCAAGTTCACGTGCGGGTCTTCAATCCTGGCTCCCACAATAATCCTGCATGAAGGGAATAGTTATCCTTATGTGGAGAAAAAACCCTAAATCCCTGAGATATGAGCTCACACAGGGATTAAATCCTCTCACCATCCCCCAAATTAAAAAATAACGGCATTTGTTCCTACTGAAATTCAATATCCTTGACTTTTTAAGACACAAGGTGTTATTTTAGTTACTTTTAATTAACACAATCTGCATTCGCTGGGAACAGACCCCTCAAGACTCACCCCTCTCCCTGCATATTTGAAGAGACCTCTAGGGTGAAGCGTGTCTCTCTCTGCAGAGTGAACCCGTGTAGGCTGGCTGCAGGGCAGGCTAAAGGAAGAAGCTGGAAAGCTGCTGAACCTTGGCACACAGAGCCACACCGTCTGCAGGTCAGAAAATGGCAGCCAGGACCCTGTCCTCACACGTGCTGAGGTCCTCAGAGCTGCCGAGAAGCTGCTCTGCTCCTCACCTGGGCATTCCCTTGCCAACTCCTGCCTGGCTGTCCATCCAAGAGTGTTAAGTGAGGCTTTGAACAGAGTAAAAGTCCTGGTCATCCCTTCCTCCCAAGCATGACAAGTTAATCCCCTGTGAATAAGCCAAGATTAAACAACAACAACAACAACACACCTTGCAGCTGCTGGACCCACAGGTGCCCAACCCATTCAGGCATAAACCGTTGGCCATGCTCTAGCCTGGAATTTGTATGACTCGGAGTGGAGAATGAGAGCCCAGTCAAGACTCTGGCCCACAGAATTGTGTTGGTGGTTAATTACCCTGGTCATCTACGCTAAGGTTCTCTTTCCATAGCCTTTGCCAATGGTCACAGTTTGTCATTGCCTTTTAATTTAGCTCTTGGCAGAAGAGGACTCTTGTTTTGAGATCATGAGACATTGCAGGGTCTTTCCCTGATGGAGAAGGTTGTCTTCACTCCTCCTCTTAAAGTGTGTTTTTCTACTGGAAGCAGAGAGCAGAAGGCTGCTGCAGTAGAAAAGCAGCTCACCTGGAATCAGCCAGATATCAAATCTTGGTTTTGCTCCCAGCCCTGCCACCTGCCAGCTGTGTGAACTTCTGCAATCTACTTGGCCTCTCTTCACCTCAGTTTCCTACCACACAGCTGCTGTGGAGATTAATTCCAAATGAACAAGATAATGACAGAAAGGTGCTTGGCAAATGGTGGTGGCTCAGTTACTGTGTCTTTCTTCTCTTCCTGTGTTTAGATCTGATGACTTTCACCATGGGCATTAACGATTGTGCTTTACCGATCACTAAGTGCAAATTCAAGACTTTTATTTGTGGTTATGGGGGATATGGTGGTAATATTCTGGAGAGGCTTAACATCTTACTGGGGAGAGAAGACATAATTAGAGAGTAGTACAGTCTCCCATAAAATGCTTAATTAGTGACTGCACACTCTGGGTTCAGGGCACAAGAAAATCTATGTGGGCTCTGGTTATCAGGCTCGGCTTCACGGAGGAGGTGATATGGAATGAGGAATTAACTGGCACATTGCCCTAAACATAGAAGCACACTGCCCTATAACGATGAACTGTGTGGAATGATTGTACATGTTTAGTGTATGGAATGAATAACTTCTAGTTTACAACCTAAGCAGTTCAGAGGAAGAGTGAATGCTCATGGATGGTAGAGAACAAATTTTAGGAAGGACAAGGACAAAATTCTTAAGAGTTATGGACTTATTTTCATGTGGATTAGAAAAAAATTAACACATGAATTGTGTGAATTTGTATATTCTATATCCTGGCAGAAAGCTGAAGTTTTTTAAGTGTATTGATTTTTTAAAATCCATTAAATAATATTAAAGGTAGTCTGTGGATATGTCAACAATGTGAATGACTGAAGTTTGGGAAACTCTGCTGGAAGTAATAGGATTCGTCTCTGGATACCCTGTGGATGAAAAGATATGAACCAGAATCTTCACCTCTCTGCTGCATAAAGCTGCAATCTTAAGCAATTGCTTTCACCTCTTTGTGCCTCATTTTCCTCATTTATTAAATAGGAATAATTATGATGCTACCATATGGGGTTGAAGGTTAATATCTATAAAGCATTTGTAACACTGCCTGGCACATGTTAAGAGTTCAATTAGAATAAGGAAAAAAAAAACCAAAGCCCATGGGGGTCATATTTGTTTGGGGGCTGCCACTGACTAAGTGAACCATCAAGTAGGTCTTTAAGTGTTAATCTGCCCCACACTGATGCAAAATGATAGGTCAACAGATTGCACTATGGTTGCCAGGAAGGGATTCCCAGCTCTGTCATTCAAACCCTTGTGGGTTATTTAAGGTCACAAGTCCTTTACTGTATGACCAGAGAAACCACAGACTTGGGCAGCTGGGAGCATATTTCTGCCAATGTACAAATGCTTATGTGATTCTACAAACAAAGGCATGGGTGGTTTTTCCTGTGGACAAATAAGAGCCCAGTCAACTGAGTTGAATTTACTCTGAACCCTTGAGTCGGCTCCAGTGAAGTACTGGGCTCCTCTGATTCATTCCAGAGGCATATGAAAGAATTAACCAAATCTTGTCTCTGTTTTTTTTATTCAGTTGATAAACATTTTATTCTGACAATTCCAAAAGCTTGCCAATTTAACTCGGATGGTACACAGTTTGTATAAAAAGGTATTTGGTTCCACCCAGAGGTAGATATATTTTAGCATTCACCTACGTTGCATTTCCAACTCATGATACATAGCTACTGATTTCAGAATTTTAAAAATATATTTAGCAACACACATTAAGTGAGCAAGCACTGTGACTGACACAGAAATGCTGTCAAAGATCTGCTGAAGAAAAAATAATGCTCAAAGTTCTACCTCCAGGCTGGCCCTCTTGAGTACCAGACCCATACTGCCAGGACCTCCCACCCGGTGCCTAAGGAGCAGTTCTCTTGGCGATTCCCAATGCACAGTAGCGTTTGCACATGTTGAGATGTCTTGTGTCAAACATAACCCAAGCATGTTTGCTAATGGGTTCCTTTTGAGTGATAACATTAATATTTCTCTTCCCTAGAGGACAGAATAAAAAATGCTGCCCCAGCATAGATGTAGCCAACCATCCACTCATTCATCAAGCTAAAAACCTGGGTGAATTACTCTACTTCTCCTTTTCCCTCATCCAGCTAGTCCCCAAGTCCTACTGCTTCTACCTTGGGGATGTTTCTAGAGTCCCTGCCCACATTCATTCCTGCTACCAAAGCCTTAGCTTAAATCTTGTTCAGGTCTATTTTGAATGTCCAGACAAATTTTGAATGTCTTTAGTTCTCCCTGCCTTCAGCCTCTCTCCTCTATAATCCATCATTCGGAGTTATTTTCCTAAAAATAAATCTCATCTTATTACTTTCCCACTTCAAACCTCCCCTGGCTCCCCAATGCCCACATAAGGAAGCCAAAGTGATTATCATAGACATTAATTCTAGGGCAGAATATAGCATGGTAGTTACAAGCATAGAATCTGAAATCAAATAGCCCTGGATAGAGCTTGGGCAATTTACTTAGTCCTCCCAAGCCTCAGTTTTGTCATCTATAGGATGAATATAATTATAGTATAGATTTAACAGGATTGTGGTAAGGATTAAATCAGATAATAGATGTATAATATTCAACACAGCACCTAAAATATTGAAAATGCTTACAATTATACCATTCTTATTAACATTATACAATACTCTGAGTAACTGAGCCCTAGCTCTCCAAACTCACCAATGTACGGCCTTTCCTCACAGTGACCTATGTTCCAGTCACCCCAAACATCTAACCCTTCTCCAACACACCCCTGCCCATCTCCATGATTTTGCACTCCGTTCCCTCTCTGCACAGTACTGTCCTCCCCTCCTCCAGTGGATATGTCCTCACGCCAAGACACCTCTCAGCAGGTTGAAAAAAAATAAATGTCATAAAGCCGATGTACTTCTCTCTATGGGAAGATTTTGAAGCTTTAGTCTGCTTGTTAAGAATTGGGTGGCAATTTAAACCCACTGATTTAAACACACAAGATTATCCAGTTTCCTTAAAATGAAAGGCAGTATTCTTCTTAGTTTACAGGGAGATCAGATTAAAAGCAGCAAAGGGAAGGACTCTAAAAGATAACAGGCTAAGACACAAAACCTAAGAAACAGGAAGGATCAGGAACAGTGACAGATCACTTAGCATAAAGCACAGTCTAGAAGGACTTCAGTATTAACATCCACTTTAACGAACACATATAAAAGGACTGGGCTAAGTGTAATAATTGACATACTTTATGATGACTCCCAAATCATCAGAAATTAGTAATGACAATAACATTTATATCTTTTATTAAGTGCTTACGATATGCACCTCATTGTAGGTGGTATGATCAAGCACCAAGCTCCATTTGCAAAGGAAAAATGAGGCTTAGAGAAATTAAGAGACTCTTCCTAGGTACTCAGTTAGTGAGTGGCAGAGTTCTATTGATTCTAGAGCTAGTGATCCCAACCTTTTATAAAACCGTTTTTTTACAAGGTTATTATGTTTGGTAAACTCTGTTTAAACAGACATGGAATAATATCAATGCATAATATTTAATATGCTGAGTGTGTATGACTTAAATGTATTTTATTAAAATTTTTATCTAGCATTGTTTATATTTTTAAATGCTCGTGTTAGCTGCAGAATTTATAAATAGGACATCTCATATTTCTCTGCTGCTGAATAAATGATGCTTAAAAAAGACCAAGAAAGCCAGCTTCCACAAGAAAATGTGATGGCTGTGAGCATCTTTGTGTTGCAAATACCTATCGTGAAAATTAAAGTTTTAAGCAAAATTTTATTTTATTTCCTCATAGGTTTTTCCCATAAACTGGAGTCAAAACGGCATGTGCGAATTGGAATGAGTGGATTCGGTGTTCTTCTGACCTTGGTTTTGTTTCAGAGAGAGGTAAGTGTAAACTTGTTTCTCTCCTTGGTTCTTCTGCAAAAGCAGAACCACCCCTGTGGGGGACATTGCCTATTCCCGGTCCCTTCAAGCTTGTCCTTAGGGTGTCACCTTTTAAAGCCAGCTCTTGTCTCTCCTCCTATTCAAGCCAGATCCTCCCTCCCTTGTCTAATTCTTAGCCAAGCATAGCAAGGCCAGCTGGTGAGAGCCTTGTAAAAAACAATGGCACCAGACCCTGCTTAATGGAACGCTGCTCGCGCCAGTCAAAGCTTCCTGGATGGGAACAGTTGATTTTGAGTTGTGGCCCATTCTCTGACCCATACTGGAGCACTGTATTCAGTGGGGATTAAAAACCTTGTGAACTGGAGTAAGAAGAGATAGAAAAAAGAGGTCATTATAGGTCTAGAGGGAATCAATATTGTCTCTTTGAAAAAGCCTATATCTGTTCCCAGACTGACCATCTGGGGCTGTGTGGCTCAAAATCAGCTGCAAAGGAAGGAAAGAATTAAATTGGGGCAGGGAGAACTTTGTGAGGGCAGGTTTCCAGTGTGGCTTGTCTGGGAAGACTAAGGAGGATCCAAGGAGGTTGTAGAGAGAAATAGTTCAAGAAAAGGAGAAAAACCTTAAATTCCTGTATGTACCTGTAGTTCATCTGTCCCTCCTTGTACCTGTACCAAATGTTTCCAGTTGTGAATTAAGAACTATTTCTACAGGGCTCACAATTTCTTCCTCAATTCTTGAATGCTACTTTAGCATAATTTTACAAAAGTGTTTTTTGTTTTCAATGAAATTAACATTTCCAATAGATTCCAAACTTGAGGCTTATGGGCATGAACACGGGGTGGGGAGTGGTAAAAACTTAGATGGTGTTGCTGCCTTAGTGCCCCTACAGCACAGAAAGTGTTTCCTCTACCTGGGAATTCATGGCTTCACTTTTCTTTGGGAGAGAGTGGTAAGTGGGTGAAGACAGAGCAACAAATGTGGCCCAAAGAAATTGAGAATACAGATGTATGATGCTGAAGGATTCTTGGGCTAAAACTGAGTTTGCTCAAAGCAATGACCTTGCTCTGGTTTTAAGATACCAATAAAAACTGCTCCAGCTAACTTTCTGGATTTGGAGAGACTTTTACAAAGATAGATTCATTTCCCCAGGAGGCAAAACATCCTGGGAAATGATGCAACTCTTGGTTCTTGAATCTGGGATTCAGCGGTAAAATGGTGCCTGGTAAATGTGGTGTTTAAGCAAGAGTGCTAAGAGCTTGAGTGTTGAAAAATTCTGGTTCTGGCATGGATATGCTTTGTGTCCCTGGATGAACCCTTAATATTATATAATCCTCAGTCTTCACTAATCTATTAAAATGGCAAAACTGAATCTACTAAAAGGATCTTGTAGTAGTAAGGTAGGAAGTTAGTGATTTCTTGTACATGGATCAATATTTTGATTGAGACGGGAGTTTCATCCATAAGGCTTGTCCACCAGGGTGTCCTAGAGATCTTCTCCCCCATTATATTCCAGGAGCCAGTGGTCCAGCTGACTGTGAGAGAGAGCTCCACCTGCACTTCCCAGGCACACCCATCCTCATGACCCAACTAACCTCACTGTCTTCACACTTCAAACCTGATCTTCCTCCTTATTCCCATCTACAGCAATGTAGCATCAGCTCTTCCAGGTGAGAAGCTTCAGTACCACCCTTAACTCCTCCCTCTCTCCTGCTCTCCTCCATCCAGTACCACTCTCATGGTCCGCATCATTTCCTTTTTTGTCACCACTGTCTGCTTGAATTCAAGCTCATTATCTTTCATCAGGGCCAACGGCAGCTTTTTTAAAAATTGAGTTGAAAATCATGCAACAGAATATGAACCATTTTATTTATTTATTTTGTATTGAGTTGTCTGTTTTGTAATTTTTTTTCAGCTTTACTGAGGTATAACTGACCAAATTGTATAAATTTAAGGTGTACGACATGATTAACCCTTTTAAAGTGAACTTAGTACAATTACAATATTGTGCAACCACCACCATTAACCCTGTTCCAAAGAATTTGCATCATCCCAGAAGGAAAACTGTACCCATTAAGCAGTTACTTTCTATTCCTTCCCACTCCCAGCACCCCACAACAACCAGCCTGCTTTCTGTCTCTATGGATTTACCCATTCTGGATATTTGGTATAAATGGAATCACACAGTATATAATCTCTTATGTCTGGCTTCTTTCACTTGGTATAATGTTTTCTAGGTTCCTCCACATTGTAGCATGTATCAGTACCTCATTCCTTTCTGTGGCTGAATGATATTACTGTATGTATATATTATTATATTTTGTATGCATATGCCACAATTTGTCTACCCATTAATCTGTTGATGGTTATTTGGGTTATTTCTATCTTTTGGCTGGTGTGAATAGTGCTGCTATGAACATGCATGTACATGTATTTGCTTTGCAATTTGGGGGTTCTATACCTAGGAGTGGAATTGCTTGGTCAAATGCTAATTCTATGCTTAACTTTTTAAGAAACTGCCAAACTGCCTTCTACAGCAGCTGAACCATTTTATATGCTCACTAGCAATTACAGAGGTTCCAATGTCTCCATATTTTCACCAATATTGTTACTTTCTGTTTTTTGATTATTGCCATGCTAGTGAGTGTGAAGTGGTATTGATTTGCATTTTTCTAATGGCTAATGATATTGAGCAACTTTTAATGTGACTTTTAACCGTTTGTATGTCTTTTATGAAAGAATGCCTGTGCAAGTTCTTTGCCCAATTTTTAATTGGATTGTCGGTCTTTTTGTTACTGAGTTGTAATGGCTCTTTAAATATTCTGGATATTAGACTGATTAGATATGTGATTTGCTAATATTTTTCATTCTGTATGTTGTCTTTTCATTTTCTTAATTATGTCCTTTGATACACTAAAATTTTTAATTTTGATAGAGTCCAATTTACCAAATTTTTTCTTTTTTTTTGTGGGAATGTACATAAAGGTAGAATCTTTATTGGAAAAGTAAGACAGAATGAATGAGCTAAGTGTCCACCTCAAGGAAAAAAAAATTTTTTTAACATCCTTATTGGAGTATAATTGCTTTACAATGGTGTGTTAGTTTCTGCTTTATAACAAAGTGAATCAGTTATACATATACATATGTTCCCATATATCTCTTCCCTCTTGCGTCTCCCTCCCTCCCACCCTCCCTATCTCACCCCTCTAGGTGGTCACAAACCACTGAGCTGATCTCCCTGTGCTATGCAGCTGCTTCCCACTAGCTATCTATTTTACATTTGGTAGTGTATATATGTCCATGCCACTCTCTCACTTTGTCACAGCTTACCCTTCCCCCTTCCCATATTCTCAAGTCCATTCTCTAGTAGGTCTGTGTCTTTATTGCCATCTTACAATTTTTTCTTCTGCTGCTAATGTTTCTGATATCATGTCTAAGAATCCATTCCGAAATACAAGATGATGAAGATTTACTCCTATGTTTCCTTCTAAGAGTTTTATAGTTTTAGTTCTTGTATTTAAGTCATTGATCTAATTAGGTTCATTTTTCAATGCTTTAAAAATCATCCTATTAAAGTATAATTTACAAATGAAAACATTCACCAATTTTTAGTACAGATCTTGGTGAATTTTGACAAATGTATACAGTTACGTAACCACCACCAAAGCCAAAACACTTCCATTACCCCTCAAAAGTTCCTTTGCTTCCTTTCATAGTCAATACTTTCTCTGACCCTGGCCCCTGGCAAGAATTAATTTGCTTTATGTCAATACGGTTTTGCCTTTCCTAGAATTTCATATTAATGAAATCATATAGTATGTAGTATTTAGTATTTGTGTCTGGATACTTCAAATAATAATACTTTTGAGATTCACCCAAGTTGTGTGTAAGTCACTCCTTTTTATTTCTGAGAAGTATTCCTGTTGTATGTTTATACTATAATTTGCATATTCAGTCACCAGTTGATGGACTTTTGTTCCAGTGTTTGGCTATTATGCATGATTCTGCTATGAACATTTCATAGCAAGTCTTTTTATGAATATAAGTTTTTATTTTTCTTGGATAAATTCCCAAGTGTGGGATTGCTGAGCCAAATGGTTAGCAATGTATGTTTAACTTTATAAAATAACTGCCAAATGGTTTTCCAAAGTAGGTATATGATTTTTAATTCCCATCAGAAATGTATGAGAGTTTCAGATGTTCCACATCCTCAACAACACTTGTTATTGTCAACCTTTTTTCATTTTAGCTATTCTAGTAATGTGTATTGCTGTCTCATATGAAGGACTTTTTTCCTAATTAGAATTTTTTTAGAGCAGTTTTAGGTTTAGAGGAAAACTGCACAGAAAGTAAAGAGAGTTCTCATGTGTTCCTCTCCCAACACTTAAATTTTGCATATGGTGTGAGGTAAGGGTTCAACTTCATTTTTTTGCATGTGGATATACAGTTGTCCTAAAACCATTTGTTGAAAAGAGTATTATTTTCTCATTGAACAGCTTTGGCATCCCTGTGAAAAATCAATTGGCCATAGATGCATGGATTTATTCCAAACTTTTAATTGTATTCTACTTGTCCATAAATCTATCCTTATGTCAGTATCATGCTACTTTGATTACTGTAGCTTTTTAATAAGTTTTAAAATCAGGAACTATGAGTCTTTCTACTCTGTTCTTTTTCATTATTGTTTGGCTATTCAGGGACCCTTGCAATTCCACATGAATTATGATCAGCTTTTCCATTTCTGCAAAAAGAGCCATTAGAATGTTTACAGGAATTGCATTGAATTTGAGGATTGCTTTGGGTAGTATTAACATCTTAACATTATTAAGTCTTTCAATCCATGAATATGGGATGTCTCATCATTTATGTAGTTATTTTCTTTCAGCAGTGTTTTGCTGTTTTCAACGTATAAATCTTTTATCTGCTTGGTCAGGTTGATTTCTAGGTATTATATTCTTTTGCATGCAATTATAAATGGAATTGTTTTCTTAATTTCCTTTTTAGATTGTTTATTGCTGGTATACAAAAATACAACTTATTTTTGTGTATTGATTTTCTATCCTGCAACTTTGCTGAAGTGCTCATTAAGTACCAGGAAGAATCACTTATGTCTTTTCATAATTCTCCCTTGATCTAATTCTACCCTCTTTCCAGCATCACCTCCCATAGCTTTTCCCCTACAGTTGATGGTCCAATCATTCCAACCTGCTTATTGCTTTTCAAATCCACCATAGTGCTTTTCAGTGTCACCTTTGTGCTGGTATTTCCTTAACCTGAAATGTCCTACTCCCTTGCTTCTCCAGGTATGTGGCCAACATTACTTAAAACTTGTTAGCAAATGCAGAATCACATGCTCTGCTTCAGTTACTATCAGGTCTTTCAATTCCAGTGATTTGGATGAAGATTTAATTTGAGAAGCATGGCTTTATTTTCTCCTTTTCTACCAGATCTCTCTTTCTATCCTTCAAAGCCCAACTCCTCTATCAGTTCCTCTGGGACTGGGAAGACTTTAACCCCAAACCCCCACCCAGTAAAACTAATCATTTCCTCCCTCTGCTATTTCCTTTACATACTTCTACTGTGTCTGTTTTCTCTACTGGACTATGAGTTCCTTGAGTCAAGAAATTGAATCAACTTCATTTCTGTGTCTTTTGCAGGCTATCAACCTACCATAGATATTTGATGAATTAGGTGAATAGTCATCTACATGAGGGAGATTTTATTGTCACCATATTGCAAATGCAGAAATTGGAGCTCAAGGAGGTTAAAGTGGTGTAGTAGGTGACAGAGTTGAGATTTGAGCCCAGGCCTCCTCATTTCAACACCCATGTTCTCACCTCTATGTCATACAGCCATTTTAAGAATTTCAGACAGTAAAGAGAAATATCTTCTTAGGTACTGCATGTAGGCAAATACCCATCCTAAAGTAAGCTAGGAACCAAGACTAAGGAAAACTAGGCCATTCAAAGAGATTGGTGCTGGAGAATGATGGCATGCCTTGGGAAAGCAAAGAATTATTTTGTGATTTTTAAGGTACATTTGCAAAGATCATTCCTAAAATGTGTTCTCTATGAGTATGTCTATATGTCTAAAGTGGCTGCCCTTTAAAAATGCACTCAAAATTATTTATTACCTAAATGAATGAGTAAATGTCTTTCTCTACCTGTATGTGTGTCCAAGTTCACACATGTATATACATAGTGCACATCTTTGAATATCTCTGTATTTGTGACTGTGTGTTCTAGGCTTTTGCTCATGAAAGATTGGTCTGAGAATCAGCAGCATTGTTATCACCTGAGAAGTGGTAGAAAATGCAGATACTCAGGCCCTACCTCAGACATACTGAACCAGAATCTGAATTTTTAATCAGGTCCCCTGGTGCTTCATATGTCCATGAAAGTTTGAGAAGCACTAATGTAAATCATCCCAGGTATGCCAGGATAGACCTGAACATGACATGATAGCCTAAGCTCAAGATATTGAAAAGCTGCCAGAAAGAGAGATGTTTCAGCTACTTGCAGTACACTGGGATCATTATCTCAGGCCTCTGCTGTTCACACACCTGTAGGCAAAGATCTAATTTACCACTTAGAAAGGAGAGCACACACGTGCCACCACAAGCATATTTAAACCAATGTTGATACTTTATGATCCAGATTGGCCTCAAAGCCTTCCTCTGCCAGGATGTAGTCATCTTTCTTCAGCATGCAGAGAAACATGCTCCTTTCACTCAGTAGAGCTACTCATCTGCCCCTTTCTTCTTCTCTCTACCTGTTTTTCTTCTTTCCTTCCCCCACAGCCACTCATTTAGCAAAATTACTTTTCTCTTCACTCACCTCAATTCTGGCAGTTCATAGATTATTTTCTCCACTGTCCCATGCCTAAGAATTAGATGTGGAGCTTGTTTTGTTTTGTTTAGAGGGAGTTAAGGAATTCATATTTCTAAAATTGTTAAATATTTTAAGAAAAAATGTTCTCTTCTTTCCTTAAATGGGAATCATAACATTGGTTGTTTGCACTGACACTACTTCCTTTCTTCATCTACTGCCACCCACCTGTCCTAAGCCTTTTTAAGACTGTAGAAGTTATACTAGGGTCACATTTTCTCCCTCTATTGGAGTGACACAGCCTTCAGCTTAAAAAAAAATTGGCACTTGGAGCAAGCTAAAGATAACAACTAGTGGTTATTTCTGAACAACAGTACATTGAAACTCATCATTTCTCTCTAAAGCTCTCTTAAGGAACTGATAAAGTTCCTTCTATATTCTTTAGCTGGAGATGGCAAACGACCATGAGATGCAGGTGGTGACATAAAATTATACAGGGTATAACGCAGATATAGAGTTGGAAAGCCAGCTTAGTAAATGACTATTTGATAAATAGAAGCACGTATTTGATGCAAGTTGGAAATTTATTTCACAAATTCAAGAGTTCAGAAATGTCCATTCTCTTATTCTCTGCAGTTAAATTAGATCTACATCTAGCACCCATCTATCTGTCCTTGCAGGAAATTTAAGTTATTAATAAGACTTTCCCAAGGATTGCACAAAGACCTTGGGGTCTTACACAGCAGCACACCATCAGAGAGATCCTTCTGGCCATCATTTATCTACCCACACTGTATATGTTTTCCTTCTTTAATAGATCTTTATTGGAGTATAATTGCTTCACAGTACTTGTTAGTTTCTGTTGTACAACAAAGTGAATCAGCCATATGGATACATATGTTCCCATATCCCCTCCCTCTTGAGCCTCCCTCCCATCCTCCCTATCCCATCACTCTAGGTCATTGCAAAGCACCAAGCTGATCTCCCTGTGCTACGCTGCTGCTTCCCACTAGTTTATTTTACATTCGGTAGTATATATATGTTGATGCTACGCTCACTTTGCCCCAGCTTCCCCTCCCACCCAATGTCCTCAAGTCCATTCTCTATGTCTACATCTTTATTCCTGCCTTGCAACTAGGTTCATCAGTACCATGTTTTTTTTTTAGCTTCCATATGTATGTGTTAGCATACAGTATTTGTTTTTCTCTTCTGACTTACTTCACTCTGTATGACAAGACTCTAGGTCCATCCACCTCACTACAAATAACTCAATTTCGTTTCTTTTTATGGCTGAGTAATATTCCATTGTATATATGTGCCACATCTTCTTTATCCATTCATCTGTCGATGGACATTTAGGTTGCTTCCATGTCCTGGCTATTGTAAATAGAGCTGCAATGAACATTGTGGTACATGTGTCTTTTTGAATTATGGTTTTCTCAGGGTATGTGCCCAGTAGTGGGATTGCTGGGTCATATGGTAGTTCTATTTTTAGTTTTTTAAGGAACCTCCATACTGTTTTCCATAGAGGTTGTATCAATTTACATTCCCACCAACAGTGCAGGAGGGTTCCCTTTTCACCACACCCTCTCCAGCATTTATTGTTTCTAGATTTTTTGATAATAGCCATTCTGACTGGTGTGAGGCGATACCTCATTGTAGTTTTGATTTGCATTTCTCTAATAATTGGTGATGTTGAGTATCTTTTCATGTGCTTCTTGGCCATCTGTATGTCTTCCCTGGTGAAATGTCTGTTTAGGTCTTCCTCCCATTTTTTAACTGGATTGTTCGGTTTTTTTGATATTGAGCTCCATAAGCTGTTTGTATGTTTTGGAGATTAATCCTTTGTCTGTTGTTTCATTTGCAAATATTTTCTCCCATTCTGAGGGTTGTCTTTTTGTCTTGTTTGTGGTTTCCTTTGCTGTGCAAAAGCTTTTAAGTTTAATAAAGTCCCGTATTTTTTTGTTTGTTTTTACTTCTGTTACTCTAGGAGGTGGGTCAAAAAAGATCCTGCTGTGGTTTACGTCAAAGAGTGTTTTTTGTTATGTTTTCCTCTAAGAGTTTTATAGTGTCTGGTCTTACATTTAAGTCCTTAATCCATTTGGAGTTTATTTTTGTGTATGGTGTTAGGTAGTGTTCTAATTTCATTCTTTTACATGTAGCTGTCCAGTTTTCCCAACACCACTTATTGAAGAGGCTGTCTTTTCTCCATTGTATGTTCTTGCTTTCTTCGTTGTAAGTTAGGTGCCCATACGTGCGTGGGTTTGTCTCTGGACGTTCTATCCTGTACCATTGATCTATATTTCTGTTTTCGTGCCAGTACCATACTGTCTTGATTACTGTAGCTTTGCGGTATAGTTTGAAGTTGGGGAGCCTGATTCCTCCAACTCTGTTTTTCTTTCTCAAGATTGCTTTGACTATTCAGTGTCTTTTGTGTTTCCATATGAATTGTAAAATTTTTTGTTCTAATTCTGTGAAAAATGCCATTGGTAGTTTGATAGGGATTGCAATGAATCTGGAGATTGCTTTGGATAGTATAGTCGTTTTCATAATATTGATTCCTACAATCCAAGAACATGGTATATTTCTCCACCTGTTTATGTCATCTTTGATTTCTTTCATCAGTGTTTTGTAGTTTTCTGCATACATGTCTTTTGCCTCCTTAGGCAGGTTTATTCCTTGGTATTTTATTCTTTTTGTTGCAATGGTAAATGGGACTGTTGCCTTAATTTCTCTTTCTGATTTTTTGTTGTTGGTGTATAGGAATGCCAGAGATTTCTGTGTATTAATTTTGTATTCTGCAACTTTACCAAATTCATTGATTAGCTCTAGTAGTTTTCTGGTGGCATCTTTAGGATTTTCTATGCATAGCATCATGTCATCTGCAAACAGTGACAGTTTTACTTCTTTTCTAATTTGTATTCATTTTATCTCTTTTTCTTCTCTGATTGCTGTGGCTAAGACTCCCTAAGCTATGTTGACTAAGAGTGGTGAGGGTGGACATCCTTGTCTTGTTTCTGATCTTAGAGGAAATACTTTCAGTTTTTCACCATTGACTATGATGCTTGCTGTGGGTTTTTCATACATGGCCTTTATTATGTTGAGGTAGGTTCCCTCTATGCCCAGTTTCTGGAGAGTTTTTATCATAAATGGGTGTTGAATTTTGTCAAAAGCTTTTTCTGCATTTATTGAGATGATGATATTTGTTGGTGTGGTGCATTTGCCTTATGTATTGAGGTACTCCTATGTTGGGTGCATAAACATTTATAATTGTTATATGTTCTTGGATTGATTCTTTGATCATTATGTAGTGTCCCTCCTTATCTCTTGTAACAGTCTTTAAAGTCTATTTTATCTGATACGAGTATTGCTCCTCCAGCTTTCTTTTGATTTCCATTTGCATGGAATATCTTTTTCCATCCCTTCACTTTCAGTCTGTATGTGTTTCTAGGTCTGAAGTGGGTCTCTTATAGACAGCATATATATAGGTCCTGTTTTTGTATCCATTCAGCCAGTCTGTGTCTTTTGGTTGGGGCATTTAATCCATTTACATTCAATGTTATTATTGATATATTTGTTCCTATTACCATATTCTTAATTGTTTTGGGTTTGTTTTTGTGGGTCTTTTTCTTCTCTGTGTTTCCTGCCTAGAGAAGTTTCTTTAGCATTTGTTGTAAAGCTGGCTTGATGCTGCTGAATTCCCTTAGCTTTTGCTTGTCTGAAAAGCTTTTGATTTCTACATCGAATCTGAATGAGATCCTTGCTGGGTAGAGTAATCTTGGTTGTAGGTTTTTCTCTTTCATCGCTTTAAGTATATCCTGCCATTCCCTTCTGACCTGCACAGTTTCTGCTGAAAACTCAGCTGATAACCTTATGGGGATTCCTTTGTATGTTATTGTTTGTTTTTCCCTTGCTGCTTTTAATATTTTTTCTTTGAATTTAATTTTTGTTAGTTTGATTAATATGTGTCTTGGTGTGTTTTTCCTAGGTTTTATCCTGTATGGGACTCTCTGTGCTTCCTGGACTTGGGTGACTATTTCCTTTCCCATGTTAGGGAAGTTTTCCACTATAATCTCTTCAAATATTTTCTCAGACCCTTTCTTTTTCTCTTCTTCTTCTGGGAACCCTATAATTCAAATGTTGGTTCATTTAGTGTTGTCCCAGAAGTCTCTGAGATTGTCTTCAATTCTTTATATCCTTTTTTCTTTATTCTGCTCCTTGGCAGTTATTTCCACCATTTTGTCTTCCAGCTCACTTATTCATTCTTCTGCCTCAGTTATTCTGTTATTGATTCCTTCTAGTGTATTTTTCATTTCAGTTATTGTGTTGTTCATCTCTGTTTGTTTGTTCTTTAGTTCTTCTAGATCTTTGTAAACATTTCTTGTATTTTCTCAATCCATGCCTCCATTCTATTTCCAAGATTCTGGATCATCTTTACTATCATTACTCTGAATTCTTTTTCAGGTAGATTGCCTACTTCCTTCTTCATTTATTTGGTCTTGTAGGTTTTTACCTTGCTCCTTCATCTGTGACATATATTTTTGTTGTCTCATTTTTTTTTTTTTTTATGAGTTGGATTATGTTCCTGTCTTACTGGTTGTTTGGCCTGAGGCTTCCAACCCTGGAGTTTGTAGGCTGTTGGGTAGAGCTGGGTCTTGGTGCTGAGATGAGGACCTCTGTGAGAGCTCATTCTGATGAATATTCCCTGGGGTCTGAGGTTCTCTGTTAGTCCAGTGGTTTGGACTTGGTGCTCCCACTTCAGGAGCTTTGGCCCAACCCCCAGCTCGTGAACCAAGGTCCTGCAAGCCATGTGGGGTGGTAGAAAAAAAAAGAAAAAAGAGAGAACAATAAAAAAATAAAAAATAAAATTAGACTAGGAAACTAACAGATATGTTAGAAAGAATATAAAAAGAAAAATATAGACAAATCAACAACCATAAGGTACATCAATACCACAATAGTAAAAAAGAGGAGGAGGGAAAAGAAAACAAAAAAAGAAAGAGAAAAAAAGGGGGGGAAAGTCTTTGCCTGTGGAGGGCAGAGCCTAAGCAAGGGTGAGGTTTGGGTGGTGGGCGGGGCCAATGTTCAGGACCCACAGGGCTGGAAAAGGCCCTGAGGGCTGTGGGGGGTGGGGCTTAGGCTAAAGGAACAGAAGGGGCCCAGGCGTGCCCCCCACCCCTGGTCTCAGAGGGCAAGGGACCTCACCTGGGAGCCCAACAGGCTTCCTGGGCTCCAGTGGGTGAGGCAAATGCCCTCCTCTCCTCCTCCTGGAGGGCCCCTCCTGCCTGCCTCTCCTGATCTCCCTGGTGTATATGTTTGAGATACCCATTATCCCTGGCACATGATCCTTTCTGGTCCAATAAAAAAATAGTTATTTGGTGTAGTTGGGAACTCTGTGTCCAGAGCCCACCTGCCCTAGATTGCCTCTTCCTTCTCTGACCTCCAGCTTTTTAAAAAAATTATTCTATGTGAAATCTCTCCCTCTTCTCTGTAAATACCCTCAAATGCACTTCTCAGCTAAATCCGTTCATTGGGTTTAGGCTTTTGTAAAAGACAGGAGATATAACTGTCTTCAAATAGCTGCTGCTTCCAACCCTACAAAAGTCCCCAAAGCAAGGACATATCAGGGTTCCACCTACTTGCCTGAAATGCAGGGGAAAAGGAAAGATTTAGTAAATCAAATCCAAGTTATTATTTCAGAATAGTATCCAGACTGCTCTTGTTATAAGGAGCTTGTACCTATCTCTCCATTATCTCTTTCTGACCTTGCTGCAGAGAGGTCATCGTTCTCTTTGGTTTGTGGTCTACAATCATCAGTAAAGCCTGGTCTCACTCTCGTTTTATTTATTTTTCTCCTTTACCCTTGTCTCAACTCACACTCCTCCAAGGCACCCACTAGAATGCACTTAAGTATGCCTTTAATTGCGTGTACCTTGCTGAAATTTCTTTGAGCTTTTAAAACACTTTAATATGAGTTCAAACATATGAAAAAGTCACAAGAACACCAGGAGCAGACTTATATACTTTATCCAAGTTCACCAACTGTTTATATTTTGCCCATTTATCATTCTTTCTCTCTCCTTCTCCCCCAAACACACAGAAAAAATATATAATTTTCCTTACATATTTAAATGTAGATTGGAGATTTACCCCTAAATACTTAAGCATATATATCCTAAGAACAAGGACATTTTCTTACATCATCATGGTACTGTTATCAAAATCAGAAATTTAACATAGTTATAATACTGTTCTATGAACAAAGAAAAAGAAAGAGCATTGCTCACCACCCTATTCTATGCACCCACAGCAATTGCCCCCTGACAGTGGAACCTGAGAGGAATTTGGGATGAAAAACAGGATGTGGCGTTCTGTGCTTTGGGTAAACATGCCCTTAGATAGTTAGATGTATATCTTACGAAGAATTTCAATGACCCCAGATTCTTGCATTTTCCTGTGCATAGAAAAGCACTAAAATTATTAACTTGATTTATCTGTTATTTGTGATTTAGCAGTAATCTTTTACCAAGATATATGCTTGACTGCATGTATTTCCTAGCCAAAAAAATTATATGTAAACTGGCTTCTTTCCTACCTTTTCAGAGCAGTTCCCTCAGAGCCACTGAGAGGTTGTTTCCCAGGCTATAGTCCTCAGCAATTCCCTAAATAAAACAAACTCAAAACACTTCCGTTGTGCATTTTTCTCTAAGTTGACTGTTCTCTAATACGGTTTATGTTCCAACTTCATTCAAATTTCCAATATTTCCCTTTATTTTCAACATTTTCCTCTAGTCCATGATTTAATCCAGGATCACTCTTTACTCTTATCTTGCATTTTTCTTTAGATTCCTTTAATCTGGAACAGTTTCTTAGTCTTTCTTTTGCCTTCATGACATTGAAGCTTCTGAAGAGTACAGGTCAATATTTTTGTGGAATGTCCCTCAATTTGGGTTTGTCTGATGTTTCCTCAGGGATTAATTCAGGTTATGCATTTTGGGCAGGAACAGCATTGAGTTAATAGTGGCTCTTTCTCAGTGCATCATATTGGGAAGTACATGATGTGGGTTGGTCCCAATTTTGGTGATATTAACTTTCATCATTTGGTTAAGATGGTGTATTCAAGTGTTACCAAACCAGATTTGTCCAACTTGCAGCAAGCCAAAATGCTGAGATGCTGAGGTTTGCAGCAAAGAGAGGATTTATCCACAAGGCAGCCAAGTGAGGAGATGGGAAAACAAGTCTCAGATCTGCCTCCCCAAAGGTAAGGGGCTCAGAGTATTTACGGGATAAAGAATAAAGAAGCAGGGTGGTCTGAGGTGTGGAAGCATGGAGAAAGCTGATTGGAAAAAGATGCAGTAATCATCGTTCTGCACAGGCATAATTAAGCTACAAGCCTCTGCATGTTTGAAAATGGAGGCACTTAGCATGAACTGGTGGAGTTTTCAGCCCGCTGACATCAAAAGGCCACCAAGGGGACAGTCACACATGCCCACTTGGAGGGCTGGTGGTATGAAGGCAACCAAAGCACCATTATGTCTGGAACCATTCAGACTATATAAATGACTTTACACTTTAGGCTATATACATGGCTGAATGCTTTCTCAAAGCATTAATCACGCGTCTCCATGTATCTTCCTTTTTTTTTTTTTTTTTGTGGTATGTGGGCCTCTCACTGTTGTGGCCTCTCCCATTGTGGAGCACAGGCTCCGGACGCACAGGCTCAGCGGCCATGGCTCACAGGCCCAGCCGCTCCGCGGCCTGTGGGATCTTCCCAGAACGGGGCATGAACCCGTGTCCCCCGCATCTCAACCACTGCGCCACCAGGGAAGCCCTCCATGTATCTTCCTTTTGATTAAAGGATAAATTACTTATTTTCACATGCAAATTTTTTTTAAATCTCCCAACTTTTAAAGAAAAATCCCTGCCAAAATCCACAATTTTCATATCCTCTATGATTTAATTATATATTTATACCAAGTATAATACCAAAGATCTGGAAGCACGTGCCATATGGCTAAGAGCTCAGACTCTGCAGAATGTACAACTTTGAATCCTGTCTGGCAATTATTTGCTGTGTAATCTTGGCAAAGTTACTTTGCCTCTCTGTTTCCCAGTCCTCTCATCTGTAAAGTGGGGATGATCAGAATGATACCTCAGGGGGCTGGTGAGAGGAGTGTATTAGATAACACAGTTAAGCACTCAATGAAAGTTTGCTCTTATTGTTATCATTTAGATTTGATGAAATTAAAGCTACTTCTCTTGGATTCTATGGAAACGAAATTGATGTTCTTATCTAGGGGATATACTTGCCTTAAAAGTTAGGGAGAGATGAGTATACCACAGACAGAAAAAGGGATGTGTTTTCTAGGTAAACACTGGGTACCAGGCTTTGCCCTCACCATCTTAGTGTTGGGCCCTTCCTTTAAGGTCTATGGAGCCCAAGAAAGTGGGAAGGTGCTCGTGAGATGCCTGTTTCTCTTCCACTCTGTTTTCTCACAATTGCTAATAGGAGGCTGTACCAAAACAGCTTATTCTGGGGAGGTACTGGAACTGAGGGAATATCAGGTCAAATTTCGAGTTTGAAACTGGGAATGAGACTGGGACTCAGGGCAGAGATCCACAGAGGATTGATTCTGTTGGGAAGAGGCCAGAAGCCAGTGAGGAGGGCAGGACTGAGCAATCTGGTGACTAGTGGAAAGAGGACTGCATAACTGCTAAGAAGAAATGTTGCCACTTAAGACCGTAAGATGCAGATCTCCCCAGAAATGGTAAGGTGAGCAGATAGGATTCCCTGGCTGGCAATCAAAACAAATGTTACTCTTCAATAACATAAACGCCAGGGCAAAGAAGAGGGTCAGGAAACCAGTCATCAGATTAGCTGAGGTCGGGTGTTGAGTACATACTCAACAACTCATGTGGGGCAGTGTGTAGTTTCCAAGCAGACAGTCTAGAGTGCCAACAAAAAGGACCTGACAACAATGGCCAATCTGTCTTCTGCTTCTGCTCCTAGGTTAAATGCTGAACGCATGGTCTCAACAACAGGTGAGAGCAGGTAAATATTTGTGAGACATTTCACCTCACCCCAGCCCTGTGTGGCTAAGAGGGCAAGTGAAGCCAGTTAGGGATAATCAGTCGTTAGAGCCAGACTGAACTGTACTAGATGCTACTTGGCTTCCTTTGAGGGTCTACACGTGTATATCTAAAAATGAAATGAAAATAAATTCTTGGCGTAACACACACACCATGAAAAAGTTTAAAACCTAAGTTGGGGCTTCCCTGGTGGCACAGTGGTTGAGAGTCCACCTGCCGATGCAGGGGACGCAGGTTCGTGTCCCAGTCCGGGAGGATCCCACATGCCGTGGAGCGGCTGGGCCCGTGAGCCATGGCCGCTGAGCCTGTGCATCCGGAGCCTGTGCTCTGCAGCAGGGGAGGCCACAACAGTGAGAGGCCCACGTACCACAAAAACAACAACAACAACAACAACAACAAAAAAACCTAAGTTGACTATGTACCCCAATTAAACAAATATAGCTAATTCTAAGTGTTTCATTATGTTTTAAAGGAAATCTACAGAAATGGGTCTTTTGGGCTTCCAGGTCTTTTCTCAACACTTCATTTATCCGAATGGCTTGGGTCATGCCCAAGTCCCTTTCTCTTTTGATCTGTTGTCTTTTCCTGATTTGTTTCTATTGCTTCTTTTACCATACCCGATGTGAACACAGTCCTGTGAAGTTTTACTGTCCTTGTAGCTATTCATGTTGCCAGAGCCTACCTTACCCATTGCAATTAGCCACCTGTCTGGCCTTTGTTTATGACTGCAACTGGGCTTTGCTGTCCCTGATTGCACTTTCTCATATGTTCATTGCATTTGTCTTATTTTTTTCATCTTCACAAGAAGATGAAATGTTTTATTGCTGTATCTTTCAGACTGCGGCCCAGGGGTCTGAGCATCTTTTATCCAGAGTTGGGTTGGAATCAATAGACAAAAAGCAGAATATTAGAAGCAATGAGCATATCTTGAAGGAGAACAGTGTTAAAGCCAGAATAAGCAATCAAAAACCAGGTCTCCAACACAAGTGAGCAAGGTGAAGAGCTGGAACCCATCTTGGATATAAAGCAATCACAGGAACTGATGTGTGGCTTGACAATGAAAGTAACAAAGAAATGGGTCACCTCTTTTGGTTCCCTACCATATGCCAGGTATTTTCCATCCTGTGAGGAGGTATTTTTCTCATTCCTTTATAGATGAGGAAATGAAGTTCCAAAAATGTTCTATGACTTAGCTAAGATGTGATGGAGCCATACTCAGGTCCATCTGATTCCAAGCTCACTATCCCCCTCCAATTCCACATTACCATGGATGGACAAGAGGTACAGAGAAGGAGACAAACATGGAAGAATGCATGTAGTATAGTTCAGGCACACTTGGAGGATTTTTTTTTGCCATACTTCCTTCATGGAAATGCTAAGTACACTTTAAGAAGGAATATCAGAATGTACAGTCAAGATGTCCAAGAAGTGGTTAGATGAGAGAAGTGTCTGTATGAAAGCTGACTAGGAGCCAAGAAGTAAGGGAGCCCAGAACAGCTATGCTAGGATCTTGGGACTGGAGGCTGGATATCAAAGACCTTTAAATCAGACCCTTTGTGTCATTTTGGCCTAAATCAATCTTGGTAATCCTGTTTCCCCATGCCTGGGATGGATAATTCTATTATCCTCCCTTAGGGATGAATGTGTGACCTAGTTTTGGCCAATGAAAACTTAAGAGCAGTCTGCTGGAGTGGGGGCTTCTGGGAAAGATTTTCCTGCCTGATAAAACTTTGAGAAAACCTTCCTGCTTGGAACACTGTCATATAAGTATGTGACATTCGGCTATGGCAGCCATCTTGTGACCATGAAGGAACCACGGAGAAGCAAAAGCATTCTATGAAATAACAATATCTGACCTTGGTATAGCCTTTGTATATTGTTGATAATTTGGAAAGTACTCTTATATACCTCATCTCATTTAATGCTTAAATAATCCTGTGAGCTGGTTATTTTGTGTGCTCTGGAAGGATCTAAAAGCTGTGGATTCAACCAAAGTGACAGCCAGGTGATAGAAATAAAGTTTTCCGATATTTCCAGGTGGTTTTCTAACTAATCCTATGTGGTTTAGTTTTGAAAATAGTTTCCAATGTTGCCTAAAATGAGCTCCTGAAAGAGGCTTTTGACTTCAGACCCATGGGATGTTGCAAGGAAAATCAATTAACAGTTTAAAGCACAGGTTTGTGTCTTGCTCAGAAATGGATATTGGAATGGTTAAAGGCAAAAACAGTTAGGTAAAACTCTAAAAAGTACACAAGCACTTGTTGACACAATTTAGGGACAAATTACTGAGGAAATGCCAAAGGCTCAATGCTGCTTCATAAACTAGTTGGAGTGCAGACCTTGGGAAGCATTTATCATAGAGATTTTATTATCATTCATTTGGAGAAATTTCACCATAGTGTTTCAAGGCAAATTCATAATGGCTTTAAATCACAGGTGCCCATATCTCTACCTTCTAAGTACAAATAATTTCATCCTGTTAAGTCTTAAATTAAAAGAAAAGTACTATTTGATTATATAAAATCAAACGCTATAGAGTGGCATTGACCTAAAAACAGTAGCACTTATAAATAAAGCAGAATACGGGGGAAATATATTTATTCAGTGCTTATCATGTACCATGTATATATTACATAATCTAATTGACTCTCCCAACATTCTTACGAGATAAGATTATCAGTAATCTATGAAAGTGAGTACATCACAGACTCAATGAAATCACTTTGCAATGTGCAATAGACCAGAATATCATCCTGAATTATTAGACTCTGTGTATAGAAACAAAACATGCAAATCATTCAGTTAATTCAATTTTTACAATTGAGTCAAATGACCTTGTTTCATTCCTTGACCAAAAAACCCTACTTGCTGAGTAACTAATTTAAAAAAAAAGAAAAAAAATGTTTAATTATTAAGAGGTTGTACAGCCACAGCATTTGAAAGGATCTCAAACAAGCTGGTTAAATGGATTTGGTTTGGGGGCATCTGAGGTAATTATCCTCCTACTTCAGACTTGATGAGAGCAGTTTACATAAGTTACCTTACTAAATTATCCCAAAATCCTATGAGGTATGAATTATTCATATTTTACAAATGAGAAAATAAGTTCAGAAATGTTAGCATGATGCCAAGATTGCAGAGTAAGACAATGGCAAAGGCAGGACCCAAGTCTAATGTGTCTTGCTCCAAAGCCCATGTCTATCTACTACTTTTCGTGGTAATCACTACATGATTGTATTTTTAACAGATGATAGGAAGGAATTCCTTTGAATTTTAAACCAAAAAATGAACTGCTTCACTAAATGTAGGGTCTGTTAGACAATTTTTCTTAAATGAGAATTTTATGTATTTCCTATTTTTCTCCTTTAGGGAGTCACAGAAGGAGCAAAGGAGAAAGCTTTGCTGTTATTTCCAAGAGATTCTACATGAATCATGCCATGGCTGTGTGTCCACTACATGAACACATGGGTAGCATCATTTTGATAAAGTCCAGCTCTCAAGTCCAATTTCTATGCTCTGGAATGACTCGACTGACCAGCAATAGAAAGGCCCAGTGCCTACCACCCTCCTCTCAGCCCTACAAAATCAAGCTTAGTGTCATTGTTTAAATAGGCAGGTATGGGCAGGCACAGTTCTTAGTCAAGTTGGATGTTAATTTTAATAAAAATAAAATGAGTTGATGGGCATTGGATTAGGACTTGAGTTTGAGTCTTGCCCTGCCTCTTAATGACTAAAACTGCGGCAAGTTACTCCATTTCTCTGAGCCTCAGTTCTATTATCTAGACATGTTTCTTAAACCATATTTCCAATCCATTTGAGGAAGAATACTGATGTAAAATTCATTGAAATTAATTACCAGGAAAATAAAAAGCATAGACATAAAATATACACTCTTTTTTAGATGATTAGATTTAACAGTCAAAAAATTACTCTAATTGTTAAAAGTCTCTAGACACCTGCTGTCAGTGTCTCATCTCACTGTGGACTGGAAAGAAAGAGCTCACTGCCTGCCACCCAGTCCAGGAACTGCATTTTGAATAGCACAGATCTTTGAAACTAAGGCTAAAAATATCTTTAATCATTGGAGGGTGGTTGTTAAAATTCAATGCATAATGTATGTGAAATGCTTAGAAAAGTGCCTGGCACTTACAAAACATAAGGAAATTCCACTTTCTTCAATAAAATTAAACCCAGAACCTCTAAGGAAACAGCACCAGGTAGAGAATCTCCCAGGGGAAGTGAGTGAGGTAAGCCCCTGACTGAGGGCACTTGACCTTGTCCCCCAACTTCACCTTCCCATTGAGGTTTTCTTCTTGTTCTTTCTCTTGCTCTCACTCCCAACTCTAGCTCTGTCTATTCCCTTCCTGTTGCCACCATGATATTGGCCTCATGTGGGATGAAATTTGTTCCCATGCAGAGTCAGAAACTACATACAAGGAATATAAACAGCCCAGTTTACAAAGTATAAAGTTCTGATCCCAACTCAACTTGTCTATTTGGTTCCATAAGCCCTTTGGCATAGAGGTTCTTGAGCCAGATTCGTGACCACCCAGCTCTATTCTTTCATTCTTTTTTTTTTTTTTTTCTTTCAGTACGTGGGCCTCTCACTGTTGTGGCCTCTCCCGTTGCGGAGCACAGGCTCCGGACGCACAGGCTCAGCGGCCATGGCTCACGGGCCCAGCCGTTCCGTGGCATGTGGGATCTTCCCGGACCGGGGCACGAACCCATGTCCCCTGCATCGGCAGGCGGACTCTCAACCACTGCGCCACCAGGGAAGCCCTATTCTTTCATTCTTATTTGTATCTGGCAAGTAACTTAAGAGCTCCGGGCTTCAGTTTCCTCCTGTATAAAATGGGGGAAAAAGTAATACCTATCTGATAGGATTGTTATGAAGATTAAATGAGCTAATATATATCAAGGGCTGAGTATAGCACCTGGGACATAATAAGCAACCTGCTCAGTAAGAGTCAGCTGTCATCATCATCATCATCATCATGGTCACATGGAAACACGTGGGCCCATCAATTCTCACCTCCTGGTCAATATCTGCACAGCTAAAGTCATTCTGAATGGACCCTAGAGAAACACCCTCCTAGACAAAAGCTCCTGCCTAAGAGAGAGCCTATCATAACACCCACCTGACTATGATCCTTAATCTTAATTTCCACCTGGAGAGAGACTCCTTTTCCCTGAGCAAATGGTGCAAAAATGATCTCATCTTTTAAGTGAGACCCCTTCCCCTACTTACCTGGATGTGGCTCATTCACACAGGGCTACAGTCCACCTTAACACAAGTCCCTACTGTCACTTGCACATAACATGCAACACAATTACAATGTGTTTTGATATCCAGAAACCATTTCCTCACTGCAGGTTTCCTATCGATTATCTAGTGCCACAATAATACTACATAACAAACCACTGCAAACCACACAATAAACATTTATTACTCATGCATCTGGGAGGTGTGCTCAGAAGCTTTGCTGACCTTGGCTCAGCTAAGCAGTTCTTTTGGTCTTGGTTGGACTTGCTTATATGTTCACGGATTGCCTGGGTGTTGACTAATCTAGATTGGCTCAGCTGGGGTGACTGGCATGACTTAACTCTGTTCTGTGTGGCTCTCATCCTCCATCAGGCTAACACAGATGTGTTCTCATGGCGATGGCAGGGTACAAGAACAAGTGGAAACTCAAGCACCTTTCGGGTTTCTGCTTGCATCACATTTGTCAACATTCCATCGGCCAAAGCAGGTCACAAGGCTGAGCCCAGAATAGGAGTGGGAGAGCAAGTGCTGTAAAGTTACATGACAACAGGCATGGGTAGTGTGCTCATTAAATGTTAATTCTGACTTCTATTTCCTTATATTCCTATCCAATTAGATCAGGAAAACCACTTGCCGATTCATATTACCAAATCAGGACCTTATGTCAAGCCAAGATTTTATTGAATATACACTCTAGGATTTGGTTTATTTGTTTGTTTTAGTGGAATCTATATGGTACTTTTCCTTTTCCTTCTTTTCCCCACTAGGAAGAAAAGTAGCAAAAGAAAACAGATTCATTTTTAATAATGGATATCTGAACATTTCATGTCATAATCCCTAGGATGACTTATAACTCCTATTGGGACCAGTCTCCATCCCGTGGTATTATGTTAGTCTCAACAAATGCATTTAACACACAAGGAATAATACTCAAATAGCTACTTATTAGAGCTGAATGCTTTTCTCATAAAACTTGCAAAATACAAAATGAGCTTTCCTACTGAAGGTAGACTCTAGGGAGATGTCCTGTGTTAGGAATTTGATATTTTCCTCTCAAATAAAAAAAATACTGCATTTTTCCCTTCTGAGAGTGTTTCCTAACTAAGTGGAGAAATTACTATTCCATTTCTTGAGGGGGAAAATGATTTTCATATGCACGAAACTTCCCAGGTAACATCTTGGTCAAAGGGAAATATGAAGTCACTCCTCCAGTCCATGACCTTGTGGGAGGGTTCCTGGAACGCATCAGTGATTTCAGAAAGGGTCCCCTTCCACTTTAAGATCAAAATCAGAACTTCCTCTGCCCCCCTACACAAGGAGCTACTTGAGCATATACATGATTGTGCACGGAGGGACAGTGAGGCAATGAGAGAGGGTAAGGTCCTTGTCCAAACTCTAGCTTGCAGGTGCTTTTGGTCCCTTTGTTATATACAAGGTCAGTTGGATAATTCACCATAAAGACGTGTGAAGGAAGTCACCAGCAGTGTGTAATGGTGGGGTCGCGGTGTGGCGTAGAGCCCCTCCCAGTCCTCCCCATGTTTATGCCACTGACCTCATACTTCTGTACAAAACCTGGACTCTGGGGTCAGACAGCAAGGGGTTAGTATTTTAACTAGGCCCTTTACAAGCTCTTTGACGTTGAAAATTTGAAATGATTTCCATGAGTTTGAGGCTACTCATATGTAAAATAAAAATTTTTTCTTATACCTACAGTGATACCTGACATACAGAAAGTCACTATATACCAATTTCCTATATCCCCACTTCATCTCCCACCATCCCCCCCACTGCCACCAGCACTCCATCTTCTAACTTTCTCCCCTGCCCCTTCTTGGTCCTTTATTCTCACCTCAGCCTCAAGCCTCAAGCCTCACAGCCACTACTTACCCCAGAGAGAGAGAGAGAGCCAGAGACAGACTAAAAGTAGCTAAATCTTGTTTGTAGAAATGTTCAGCTTCAAATTCGTCTCTGCAGGAAAGCAGTAATGCACTTGAAGAGAAGAGATGCCAGAAGAAAAAAGAGGGAGCGTGGGGTCTGGTCCTGAGGAGAAGGGGAAATGTGGAATGTTTATAGTGTTTCACTGGCATGAGACCCAGGCTTTCAGGGAGAGAGGGAGACAAATTACTTTGATTTTCATGGAAATTATCATTTGACTTTGATCTTCACAGAATGTCACTGAGTCAAATTCTGAAATTTAGGTTTGGAGGGAGAGATTTGGGGGAGGCAGTGCAGGTTGCGAGAAAGAATAGATGAAAAAAAGTAGATTTCATTCTGGGAAAAGTAGTTGTGTGTGTGTGTGTGTGTGTGCACGTGCGTGTGTGTTGAGAGCAATGGGGGTGGCGGATGCAGAAACAGGGAATTCCCTTTTCTCCCCTGCCTTAAGGAATTCAGGTTTAAAACAGAAGTCTTAGAGAAGCTGAAAGAAGACTGTTCTTAATTCTCTCAGTTCCATGCCAGTTATAAACATTGGAGAGAAAATGGTGTTGCAGACTGCCTGGTAACACAGGCACTGTAAACCTTTTATTATCATATTTGTGGCTTCTGGGGTATGATTTTAACGCCATCTTTTAAGATGTTGCTCACTTAAAGCAATTGTGTTTAATTTTAAATTAAGTAAAAAACCTAACGGAAGTATTCTTCTTCCTTCAATTAATTTTCCATTTAAGCATATGATTTCCTTGCTGAGGAAACTCACGCCCTGAAAGTAATGCATAGATTAAGTATTTTCACACTTAAAGAGATCTATTAATTATGTAAAATAATATTAAAATAAAAAGCAGTGCATTGTAGAGACAGGTATTCCTGCAAATATTCTGGTCCTGGCTGATCACAACTGGCTGTGTGATCTTGGCTGAAGTTGTTAACTTCTGAGCCTTAACTCCTTCATATGGATTACGTAAGTGCAAGGGTCCTTTTAGCTCTAAAATCTTTTATCATAGTTAGTCTTAAGGTGAATACAACACCTTAAGGTTAATATGAAATAAGCCCATCCACTTTTTAGATTCTGCAGATCTTAATTCTATAAGCAAATTAACTTCTCCAAACTCCAATTTCCTCATCTATAAAATGGAAATTATAATAGTGTCTATCCTATTAGGCTTGTTGTGAGGTTTGCATGAGAAAATGTTTGCAAAGAGCTTAGCATAATGACTGGCACTTAGGAAGTGCTCCAAGAATGTAGGTTTAAAAAGAAAAGGACAAGAGAAGCCGCTGTGCTTCAGCTTCAGCGTCAAATCGTTCTTTGTGATTCTATTTTGGGCACTGTGGGCTCCCCAGTGTTTAGATGAACAATGTTAAAGAAGAGTTAGCAAAAGGTTATGGTGATGATGATGATTACACCTAACCAGGTGCTATTCAAATAGCACCTAACCAGGTGCTATTCAAAATGCTTTTATCTGTGTTAACACATTTAATCCTCATACCAACCCTATGAGACAGAAAAAATTACTATTTTATAGGTGAGGAATATGAGACGCAGAGAGGTTAAGTGACTTGCCCAATGCCACACTAGTAAAGATCATCCTCTACTTTCTTTAGTGAGGCTGGAAACTTACACTGACCCTGAAGTATCCGAAAAAAACAACAAAAACAAAAACAGAAAATTACTTCTTTGTTAGCCTCTTTGGCTTTTTAAGCATGCTCATAAAGTTAGATAATTAAATGATGCATAATCCTGAATCATCCCCCAAAGTTCCCCGCCTGTATCTAGCAGTTTCTTCCCACCTGGTGCTAATGAACATGCAAAAGAAGATCAACATTTGTCTAATGACGTTAACTAATGCTGCCCCCTGCATGGTGATTATGAGTGGAGCTGTGCTGTGGCTTCAGCAAGCAGGTGGTGGGAGTTCTTAATGAAGATTGCATACAGATTATAGCATTTTGGTATATTTTAGGATGAAATTCACCAAGGGTTCAAAACCTTTTCCAATTTGCTCACTTATCTCACCGCTAATAGGAGGGCTTGATGTAAAGAGCTAGAAGCATGGGAAGAACTAAATATAAATCACATTAGAGCTACCCCCACTGTAGAGAAACCACTCAGAATGCTAATGAATAAAGCTTCTGTGATGATCTTCATGAAAGGAACTGACTGGAAGCAAAATATGGACTCAGAAGACCAATTCTGACTAAAGAGCACTGGCATAGATGAGACTTTCTTTCTACTGGGGAATGAGAAGTTTGCTAAGAATTAAGAACAATATACACATATGTGTAAAAGAACAAGTGAACTTGAAGGATTGGATGTGGTTAAGAGAGAGAAAGGAAATGGTGAACTGCTTTCTTTACTGAGAAGAGAAATGTATTCATGCTAATGCTGGTAGGTGAACTATTGAAAAATGGTTCAATAACAGTGAACAACCTATGATTTATTCCCGGGAAACAGAATGGAGAGAAAAAAATTCTCCTTTGCTTTGTACACTTCATAAGATCATGCTAAGTGAACGTGTTCATTTTTTTCACCTATAGCTGCAGTAAGTATATTCAAATATAATTAAATGTATATTTGCTAAACATGAAAACAAGACAAGTAGAAAAGCTCAAAAACCTACCTCATCATTTTGTGAACAATTTTCCAGGGTTAAGAAGGAAAATTTGCTTTGTAGTAATTGTAAAAGCCTTAAGACTTTTGTTTGTAGTCATTTCTGTTCATTTTTAATTTCTTCTACTAATTCAATTGCTTGAGAGGAAAGAATTTGTATTCAAAATCCCAAATTCTCAGCAATTGCATTCAGACACTACCATTTTGTTAGTCAGCATATCCACTTTTTTGTTTGGATTTCAAAGTTTGTTTTTAACCATAGACCAATATTTTCCTGTGTTTATTTTTCCCTATAAACGTTCAACTTGTATTTCTCATTTCCCAAAAGGACAATGAGTTCAATGGTGACGTGTTTATTAGTGAGGATGGGCTTCAACTGTGTGCAAATTAAGCCCAACTGCCCTAGAAGAATACTGAAAGTATCTCAGTGTTGACTGTATTATTTTTTCTGTTTATGATTTGAATTTCTTTTAATGACAAATACTAATTTCTGGTAGTTTGATCTTATCTAAGAGACATCAGTGGCTCTAAGTATGCTGAAGTGCTCTTTGTATTCATACTTACTCATGATTGAACAAGGCTGCCTTTTCATTGGAAGCAAAAAGATTTAATTTATACACCATTATTATATGTTCACATATATTATTATGGGCATGCACACACAGGGGTCCAAATCTATTCTTAATTATTCATGCTAGTGGAAGGGACGCAGAGACAATACAGAGCTATACACAATCCAAATCCCTTAAATATTTTAGTTTAGAATGTCCTGTTTGACTTTCATTTGGAGATGGAAAATTTACCTAAGTGATATATGAAATAAGTATTGATATTAGACACCTGCTGTACAGAGAATTCTAAGTACCAGGGGACATTACAGGGTATAAAAGGAATACCTGGCAAGTGATTTGCTGAGAGATCAATCAAAAGGAGGGATAAACTACACAGTTGTGATGCTCTCTAGAGAGAGCACGGCAATAATGGATCAACTCATACGAAGTAATTGCCAGACTAAAATTCTGGTGATGAGGCAGTGAAATACAGAGCAAGCTTCTTGGGTTAAATACATCTTTACTCCAAAGTTGAAGGGCATAATGGCTATAGTTTTCAAGAATGGAAAAGCATTTCAGATCCCCAGAAAATTACAGAGAAGAAAGGCCAAGTGAAGTCACTGCTTTCTGGCTCCAGAATAGGTTGCATTAAGTGACTTGTCCGGTGTACAGTGTGTCAACGGCAGAAGAGAGCCTAAAATTCCTGTTCTCTGAACCCTCACTCAGTGAAGGGATAGGGTCCTGGTCTTCTGTAATTGGATTAAATTCAATTTCTCCACAGAACAGTTTTAATAGCTACTATGACTATGGCCACATAATATACAGCAGGTTAAGTCAGTTTCATCAATTCCATTGACTTGAGTAACTGGGGTTTAAAACTACAGCCACACACCAAGCCAGCCAATGTTCCAGTCACATTAAAAACTCATTCCTCATCACATATGCCTCACATGTTTTTTCAGAGCTGCCATACAGCTAGAATGCACTAGTATAATAGTACCAGTTGTTAAAATATTAAAACATTTCTGTTCCAGTTGGTAAATAGCCACATCTCTGATAGATCCTCCAAATGCCTTAACCACCACAAGAGCCACCCAGACTTCTCAGATAGTCTCCATAATCCAGTAATTGAAGGGGACACAATCAGGGCCCTTGAAGACCCTGCTTCATTCTGATTGGTCAGTGCTGGAGCCAGAGTTTGTTCTGATTGGTCAGTAGCAATGGCATGCCAGTGGTTAAGTATTACTCCTACTGTTCCCTTCCATGTTTTTGTTCATGCTATTCCCTCTGCTTCGAATGCTTTTTTTCATTTCACCTGTTCATATTTTCTCTCACGTCTGTCACAGGGAACTGGACTACACAATTGTGGGAGGTGGTAGAGCAGTATCTGTAAGGCTCTTGTCTCCATATCTGAGGCTGGAGCTCCAGGCAGTCAGGAAGGCTGGCATCCCAGAAACAAAGAAGGGCTGAAACCTTGTCTGGTCTTGCCTTTCACTTTGGTGATGAAAGAATCCTTCAGAAGCAAAAGCTCTTTATCACAGAGCTTAACATACACACAGAACCCAGAAGTCAGAAAAGCTGAAGGAAGGCGCAAGGGAAGGTGGAGAAATTGCAGGCCTGGCCGCTGCTTCACACTAACAAGGTGAGTTAGCAGATTAGCATCAACATGTGTGCACCACAAATTGGCTGCTGCTTCCCTTCTGCCTGCGGCAAGAATCTCCTTTGTGGCCCACCCTAAACAGAAATGTAGAAGAAAAGGAATTCTGGGAAATGTAGTCAGCCTAGACAAGGTGACTCATTACAAAGCCATCACACCTTAGTATGAAGGCTTAAGTGCCGTCCCCTCCCTGTTTCATCCCTCTCTCATCTGGCCAGGCTGGAAGTTCTCATTTCCTCCTCTGAGTTCCCAAAGCCCTCAAAACAAAACCACATGGTGACATTTAGCATGCAGCTCACCTTTTAATTTTTAGTCTGCTTATTGTATTTCCACCACTGGACCGTAATCTCCTTCAAGTTAGGATCTGAAGGTCATTACACTGCCTGACACACGGTGAACAATTCATAAAAGTTCATGGAATGAATGAGGGAATTGTTGAATGAATAATGAACTGCCTGATGGAACACAGAGATGCTGTGAAGTGGGATTCAAGGGTAGGGTAGTCACTATTACTATACAACAAATCATCTCCAAAGCTTAGCAACTTGAAAAAACAGTTGTTATTTCACAGGTTCTGAGAGCCCTGAATCTGGGAGCACCTGCGTGAGTCGTTCTGGCCCAGGGTCTCTGGTGAAGTCACAAACTATTGGCTGGGGCTGTAGACTTTGAAGGGGCTGCAGGATCAGCTTCCAACCTCACTTACGTGTGAGTATTGGTGGGAGGCTTCACCTCTCCATCACATGCACCTTTCCATGGGGCACAACATGGCAGCTGGCTTCTCCCAGAGCAAGGGATCCAGAAGAGAGGGAGGCAATACCACACTGCTTCCTATGACCTAATCTCTGAGTCGTACACTGTGTTTTCCACCTTATCCTCTTAGTTAGAAGTGAATCACTAGGTCCAGCCCAACAGGAGGAGGGGATTACACAGAGCATGAATCCCATGAGGCTGCCTCACGGGTGGGAAGGAGTAAGGCTTTGGGCAGGGGCCATGCCACAGAGTTCCTTAACTGACCTCAGAAGAATTCAACTCACTTCCCACTACTTAGTGTGTAGAGTCATGTTCTTTTCTCTCTTTTCCTTTAATTCTTTTTTTTTTTTTTTTTTTGGTGTGTGAAGTCTACTCACTGAAAATAAGCCTTTAATGTCAAACCAAAGATGGGATTTTGTAGAAATACTTAAGAAGAACAAGGAGAGGGAATCCAATTTGGAACTAACCTTTCTTTACTAAAATGATTTCCTCTGCTGCAGCCAAGTTTGTTTTGGCCTCTAAAAAATACTGGTGAACAAAGTTAACAGCAATTCCAATTTCACACATACACATGTGCACATGCACACACACAATCCTGAGTTTGTATCATCAGAATAGATATTGTAACCTAGTCTGGGGAGTTCAGGCTAGCCTTAAGTGGTTGGACAGTAATAACAGATATATTTGTTCAACAGCTAATATAGCCAATAATAGTTTATTGAGCACATACTAAGCACAGGTGCTGTGCTAAGGGTTTTCCATGTGTTATCACATTTAATTCTTAAACAATCCTACGGGGCAGGTACTACTATTTCTCCCATTTTTTACAGATGAGTAAACTGAAGCATAGAGAATTACATGACTTAGAGAGAAGCTTAAAGAAATTACTTACGTAAACTCACACAGCTAGCTGCTGCCAGGACCAGCACTCTACATTCTTAAATGCATCAGTACATGGCTGTCACCATCCCTCTGGGAGACAAGCTACGTGCTAGGGTGGATGCCTATATTCATTGCTCATTCTTCTCTATAACCCTTTGAAGTAGGTACCATTATCCCCCTTTTATGGATGAGGAACAAAAGCTCAAAAGAAGATGTTGCATGCTTTAGCCCGCACACTTAATATAATAGCAGCCCAGGATTCAATCCCCACAACTGTCTGAATCAAAGGTCCATGCTCCTTCTACCACCTTTATTGTTTTCTAGCTCAGGGGTTTTCAAACTGCAGATCATAACCTATTAGTGTATAGTGAAGTCAAGTAAGTGTGTCCCAACCAGCATGTAAAACACTGGAGTAGAATAGAATGTAAGAGAAGGGAAGGAAAGAGAAGAAAAGTGAACAGAAAAAATTAGTATGCATCGCACATAGTGATGGTAAGCACTGCTTAAAGTTTTACTTCAGTTATGTATATAGGTATGCGTGATTGTGTGTGTGTGCACATGCACATGTGTGTGTATGTGTTAGAATTTAAAATGCATTTCTTACTTTGGTTGCCATCAAAAGCATTTGAAAGCCTCTGCCCTAGCCATTCCATCTGTTCTTAAGGTCACTGCCAACAGTGTTCAGCTATTAATGATACCTTACCTTCATTGTACACACTTTCTTCTGGCTTTAACCACTTAGACAAATGTGGTTATAAAGATCCAATTCCTAGTGCCTTTCTACTAAAATAATTACAGAAACCCATATGCAACTTACCAGCTGTGTGACTTTTGCCAAGTTACTTACCCTATCTAAAGGCAGCCTCCCTGAATTTTACTTTCTCCATGTTTAAAGTACCATAACTATGTGCTGACTTATGTTGCAAGGATTGACTGAGATCATGTGAACGTCTCAAGCACACATGTGCCCGACACAACCATTAAATAAGTACCAGCTATTATTAAATTATCTACAGACGGTCCCTGACAACTTACAATGGTTCGACTTTATGATGGTGGGAAAGCAACACGCATTCAGTAGAAACTATACTTGGAACTTTCAAGTTTAACCTTTTCCCCGGGGTAGCGATATGCAGTACAATACTCTTGTGATGCTGGGCGGTGGCAGTGCCACATTTCCCCATCAGCCACGCCATCATGAGGATGCACAACCCAAACACAACCATTCTGTACCCGTACAACCATTCTGTTTTTCACTTTCAGTACAGTATCCAGTAAATTACATGAGACATTCAACACTTTATTAATAGGCTTTGTGAGAGATGATTTTGCCCAACTGTAGGCTAATGTAAGTGTTCTGAGCAGGTTTAAGGTAGGCTAGGCTAAGCTCTGATGTTCGGTAGGTTAGGTGTATTAAGTGAATTTTCAGGGACTTAACGGTATTTTCAACTTACGACGATGAGTTTCTTGGGGCGTAATCCCATTGTAAGTGGAGAAAGACCTGTACATAGACTGGAGGAGTCTTAATTGAGAGTCTCACGTTCAAGGAAATAAAAGAATGAGGAGGGAAATGTACTCTTTTCTAGCTTTGAATCCTCCAACCCCATGAAAACATAAATTAACCTAAGTAGGTCTGCAATATTTTGGTTTATTTATCAAACACTTATTGAATGCCTGCTATGTGCCAGAGACTGGACTAATCTACAATGACATAGTAAGAGTTTTTAGGGTGAGGCCCAAGTTTATAGATGCTTCCTAAAGTTGGGGTTTATTAGAAGAGCAGAGTGACAACTCACCCTGGCACCTTATTTTATGATTTTGGACAAGAGTGATCATTGTTTAATTCTTACACATAAGCTCTGTCAAATGAACTTCAGTGATAATAGCCTCATTTTTTTTCAAGCCGTGTCCACCTGGCATCCGACTGATTGAATCTGAGGTCCTCACTTACCATTTTTATAGCTTGGTTCCTTCTCTCCACATGCCACAGTTGGGAGGATTGATTTTCTTTGTACATTGTCTTTTCTTCTCTCCAATTCCCAGGTCCCTCTTTTTCTTTTCTACCCCTGCCATCCATCACTGACTCTCCTGTGTTCTGCCGATTACCTCTAGCCCTGAGCTAAGGGACCCACCTCTTTTTTTCCTATACACATTTCTAATGAGAAGTGGATTAGCAAGAATCAAAGTGTGGTTCTTAGGGGGAAAAGCCACAGTATCCTAGGACAATGGTTTCTAATTCTTTGCCATACATCTTTGCTTTGGGGGGCAGGGAGCTTGCCAAAGGAAAATTGCCTTTCCATACCCAAGGTGTGTGCGTACAACTTAACACTCCTTCCCAAAGGGTCAGGTCCAAAAGCAGGGCCTCAGAAATGTTGGTTGACTTTAATTGAACATAAAAATGATGACATTTTAGCCTGGATTTACTATTAAAATCATAAGCAGTTATTTTTACGTTTGTGTGCCCCTTAAAACTTAAAAAAATATTTTCACACGCATTCTTTTATTTCACACACTTACACTTCCACTGTCTCATAAAACCAATGAGAACAAGGATTGTTTGATGTTACAAGAACCCTGTGAAGTAGACAGAGCAGGTATTTTATTCTCATTTTCTAAGACAAGGAAACTGAGGTTCAGAGATACTGTGTTTTACCCAATGTCACTTAGCTCTTCAAGAGCAAAGTTAATGGCGGAGTCTGAGCCTCATGGCAGCCAGCACTTGTCGATCAGTGCCCGAGGCCTGAATACATTTTGTGGCCAGCACACCATGGCTCGGTTCCAACTGCACCACGTCCAACAGACATGGGACTTTGAAGCCTTCTAGCGCAGGAGCTCAGGCCATAGGCAGCCCCATAGTGGCAGAGAAACAGAATCTCTGGATAAACTCTTCCAGGGAAGCTTTGCTAATTTGGGCGGCTGGACAATGTTCCTCATGAATATTTGTCAGCATGATTGTCACATCATTTCACTGTGGTCATAGGGACTCAGCTCCAGAATTCTACACAGTTAAAGCACCTGGACCCCAGTCTTACAATGGCTTTGAGAGAACTCCAAAGGCCTGCCCTTGAGCCTAGTGGGCCTCTAGGCAAGCTGTCCCTCCCCACCAGGATGTACTGTCAGTCATTCAGCCATGACAATGCCCTCAAGGGCCCTACACCATGTCACCTCTTCCTTCAGTTATGGGCAGCATCCCCTGGAAGCCAGTGATTCCAGACACAAGTATCAGAACCTTGCCAAAGTAGACTAAGGAGACGCCAGTATGCACACCACCTGCCATGACCCTATAGCATTGACAATGTGGACAAGTGCTAAAGGCTACAACTACCCATGTTATCATGAATTCTCTGATCACAAAGCAGACCCGGGAGAGCATTTAGTGTTTTGAACAACATACAGGGCTGAAAGGTGCTGGCTGCACACCCCACAAGGGCTTTCCCACCGAGGGAGATCAAGTACATTCAAGTGGTAAAAGCATGCCACAAACTAAAGCTACACAGTGGAGAGACAACAAAAAAAGAGAGGCAGCCTGCATTGGCCCAGACCACCCTAGCAGCACCCCTCACTCTTTCTCTAAGCAGAAACCCAGAGGCTGTTACACTACTGTTCTTCCACAGCTTTACCTGGCCCAAGCCCAGTGCCATGGATTCTGTAAGTGGGTATAAGGACAGAAACTCAGATAAATGGAGCTTCTCTGAGCCAAGACCACTCCAGAAGTCTGACTCAAGTTTTGCCACCAGGCCTACAAAGAAGCCCAGAAGCCCTCTCCAATGGAGCTGATTCAGATCGAGGTCATCTGAATGGCTGAGGATCCAGCAACTTTCAAGGCACCCAAGATGGACAGTCCAGTGATAGAAGGGAAGAAACAATGACTGCAGATCCATAATCTCAAACTTGAATGTGCTCATGCCTACTGAGTTCTAGACCTCTTTCTATTCCAGGGACTCTGGGTAGAGGGTGTCTTGTTCCCTTTTACCTTACTATAGGAAAGGTTTTGTATTTGGGGGTTTAAGATGTTAAACTGAAGGTAGAGCTGGAGATATAATTGGCTTTTGAGAAACACTAGCGCAAAGCTTGTCTTTATTGTATGGAAGAAGCCATTCTGTACTGCTTTAATTTACAGTCAGACTAAATCATTAACCAGTGATGTATGAGAGAACTCATTACCTATTTTTATATCATTCACCCTAAACAAACACTTTGATTATTGCTTATTAGGTAAATATTTGTGTTGTTCCAAAACCCAGGCTCCTGAGTTCCATTACCACTGGCAATGCCCCTAAAAAGCATTGGCAAATAGTGGAGTAGAGATATTGACTGACTAGTTTAGACAACTTTGGCCCTCTTGACCCTGTGCTGGTACTATGTGCTCTGGTCTTGTCAGTTAGGGGCACCTAAGATCTGATTGAGATCTGGGTACAATTAAAAATCAGACTTGGGGATTCCCTGGTGGCGCAGTGGTTGAGAGTCCACCTGCCGATGCAGGGAATGTGGGTTCGTGCCCCGGTCCGGGAGGATCCCACATGCCTTGGAGCGGCTGGGCCCATGAGCCATGGCCACTGGGCCTGCGCGTCCGGAGCCTGTGCTCCGCAATGGGAGAGGCCACAACAGTGAGAGGCCCGCGTACTGCAAAAAAAAAAAAAAAAAAAAAAAATCAGACTTGGTAGGCATTTCTTTGCTGAAACTGGACTCTTTCTGCCCTTTTAGTCGACCTAATGGATCCTTTTTCCGGCAGCCAGTTTTATTGTAGTACCTCTTGGGCCAGTGCTGTTGAAGGATGCTTTTTTGTGTGTGTCACACAGAGCAAGCACTTGTCTTACATATCCTTTTTTGCACTTTAAAATGCGATTAATTTAATTCCAATTTGGTTAAAAACCCTGTAAGGGAGAAGATTCAGTGTACTGGTCTGGAATGGATAAAAGGATGCTAAACTTTTTAAAAGTAAAGAAGATGGTAACTACAGTCAGATTATAGTTTTGAGGTTCATGTGAAATTAGTGTCACCCTATTTTGGTTTCCTTGTTTGGCCCAGGGGGTTGAAACTCTTTCTTTTCTGGATGATGGAGGAAATTAAGATTTTTCTACATGAAGGCACTTTTTTCCCCAAAATGAGCCTCATACATTTTATACATATATATATACACCTTACTAAGGACAGGAAATAAGAAAACTGCTTTCTATTTCTCACTGTATCTCATTGTTAAGACTATGTGCTTGTTAAGACTCACTGTCTTAAACGTTGTCTTAAATGCCTATAGTTTGTTGAATAGCATCTTGCCCTCATAAGCAACTGACCTTTTCATAGAGAGACCCTAGAGTCTAAAATACAAAAAAATTAATTTATGTATTCTGTTATGCTTGTATCTCTTACTTGTTCTGATAATAAAATCCTTACTATTTTCTCAAAAGCAAGGGAAGAGAAACTGAGACTTTCTACTCATATTTCAGCTCTTTATTTATTCATTCTACCCCGTTTTCTACAAGCAAACAATATTTATTGCTGAAACTTCACATCACGCCAACACGATTATCATCTTTGTATAACAGATGAACTTTTTATCTTTAAATCTAAGACACCATTAACTATAAAGACATATAATATATCACTCCACGGAAAACAATGCAGTCAATTAAACTATGCTTAATCATGGGACAAATCCTTACTTCAGAGATAACAAAATGTGGAGCTGTATGTGTCTTAGAATTGATGAAAGGGAATAACTGAGTTACTTACACTTCAGTTTGCTAATTTATAATATGTAATAGTTAACTTATGGAATTGCTGTGTTACTAGTTCCAAGTTTTGCTTCTTACAGATGTGGGCTAAAGAACTTCTCTGACAAAAAGGCAACAGCTCAGCATCTCATATGAAGAGGTAGAAGAGGTTTCCTCACTGAATGAGGATTCCCAGAGATGGACATTATGTCCAAAATAGGACTCTGTTGCATTGCTTCCTCCAGAGGAGGGGTTGGAAAGCCCAGGGCAATATTTCAATAGTCTTAGAACCAGAAACAGACATAATAAGAGAGAATGAGGAAATCTGGTAGAAAATGCTGTTTTATTGGCTAATGCATGCACAGTCCTGCTGAAGTTACAAAATCAATTTCTAATCCTTCCTGGGGGGACATACATGTCCCTTTGTCTTGCACAGCCCATGTTTATGCCTGTTTTCCCAACATCACTAAAAAAAATTTTTTTTTTCGGTATGCGGGCCTCCCACTGCTGCGGCACCTCCCCGCACCGCGGAGCACAGGCCCCGGACGCGCAGGCCCAGCGGCCATGGCCCATGGGCCCAGCCGCTCCGCGGCACGCGGGACCCTCCCGGACCGGGGCACAAACCCGCGTCCCCCGCATCGGCAGGCGGACTCCCAACCACTGCACCAGCAGGGAAGCCCCTACTAAAATTTTTATCAAATGGAAAAGGACTTAGAGGAGTCAAGACAATTTTGTGAAAGAACAAAGTTGGAGGATATACACAGCTTAACTTCCAGATTTATCATAAAGCTACAAAATACTGTGACATTGGTTTAAGAATATATAAATCTGTAATCCAAAAATAAACACTTTATTTACAGTCAATTGATTGTTGATCAGGAAGTCAATGTGATTCAATGGAAAAGGATACTTTTTACAAATTGTGCTGGACACTGAGTATCTGTAAGGGAAAAATGTGAACCTTGATCCTTACCTCACACGTTATACAAAAGCTAACTCAAACTGTGTCACAGACCTAAATACAAGAACTAAAACTATAAAGATTCTAGAGGAAAAGTTAGGGGGAAAATCTTTATGACATTTGGCTAAGCAAAGAATTCTCATATAGGACACACAAAAAACCCAAGCCATAAGAAAAAAAATTGGTAAGTTGGACTTGATAAAATTCAAAAATATTTCCCCATCAAAAGACACAATCAAGAAAATGAAAAGTCACAAATTTGAAAAAAATCCAGAATATATAAAGAACAGTGACACCTTAAGAAAAACCACACAATTTTAAAGAAATGAGTGGAAGATTTAGACACTTCCCCAAAAGTTATATGAATGAGTTCCCATTATGGTCAAGCGTCTCCATGAGGAAGTGATACTTCCTGGTGATAGTTATCAAATGCCTCATGGAGGGGGCCTTTGCCTGCTCTTCAGCAATGGCTGAGCCTGGTCAGGAACTTAGCTGGAGACCCACCAGCCCAGCTCCACACTTAGTAGAGTCTTCTGACTTTGCTGTAGAATACAGATCTCCTGTGGTCACAAAGTCACCTCCACTATGCAAAAACCTTGTTGGCCCTACATGGATACTGTAATAACCACAACTTCATAGGCCCCAGGAGGTTTCAGTATTTTTCATTTCCTCTTTTTACGGTGTTTAAATTTTCCAAACTAGTGATTAAAAAACACAACCTGAACCACAACCTGATATAGAGACCCAAACTTGACAGATAATTTCCATCCTCATGCCCTCCCATCTGTTCCACTAAAATATAGTCTTCATGAAGGTGGAATTTTTGCCAGGTTTCTTCACTGAAGCATGCCTAGCACCTAGAAAAATGACTGACACATAGGAGGTGCTCAGTAAATATTTGTTGAATGTAAATAAATTTTCTTGTAAGATCATCTTGAAAGAGCCAAGATATGTGGTTGTTTCAATTATAAGAATTGACACAATTTCTACCCTTCCCCAAATCTTCACACAGATCCATTATTTTAACAGTAGATGAATTTAAGATGTTGTTTTGACATCTTTGTCAGGGACCAGATGTTTAAACAAGATAGAAGTTAACTTTTTGTAATAAGAGTAAGTCTTTATATAGCTTTACACCAACCTATTTACATTATTAACTGATATCATCTTTACAATAACCTTATGCGGAAGGTATTAATACCCCCAATTTACAGATGAGAAATGTGAGTCACAGAAAGTTTTAGTAATTTTCCCCAAGTGACACAGCTAATTAAGTCACAGATTTGGATTTGAACTCAAGAACTGCCTCCAGAATCTATGCTTTTAACCACTATATACCCATGCTTCTCAACTTTTACTGTGTATACAAATTTTCAGGAGATTTTTTGTAAAGTGATTATAATTCAGCAGGCTTGAGGTGGAGCCCAAGATTCTGCATTTCTAATAAGCTCCTAGGTGCTGCTGACGATCTGAGGACCACACTTTGATTAGCAAGGTACTACACTGAACCACCTCTCCCGAGAACATCCAAGGAAGCAGGCAGTCTAGAGATATGGGCTGGTTCTGTACCATGAGGTAGTCTAAGGAGGCAGGTGCCTTCTTTCTATTCACCATCCACTAGGGATTGCCCTCATCTACATGGTCAAAAATGAACCCCTACCACCATAGCCACATTCCAGTCTTTGGAAAGAGAGAAAGAGAAAGCGGAGAGCAAGCAGCTTCCTTTTAAGGGCATGACCAGAAGTTACATATCACTTCTACACACTGTTCATTAGCCAGACTTGGTCATGAGGTCACATCAAAGCTGCAAGAAAGGTGGGGAAATGTAGTCTCCAACTGGACCAATGCACAGCTAAAACTCAGGAGGTTCTATTATTGAAATAAAGTTTCGTAATGAATTAATGTAGATTGGTGAGACAACTTACAGTCTCTGCCACAGTAGATTTAAAAGCCTGTGACTTTCATCACATCTTGTTATCTCTTTCTTCTTAGTGTGAGCCAATACAGTATATCTCCTTTCCCCCCATCTTCTGCTGACCTGCACAGGAGTTCCTTTGGGTCTAGAAAAACCGATTTTACAACTAAGTAATCTTCCTTAATTTGATTCCTCCAAAGCTCTGATTAAATGGAAAGAGGGAGTCCATTCTTGCACACCCTAAAAATAGTACCTTACGATGAATAAACAATAAGCATTTAAAACATCTGAGTCCCCCCTCCCCATCTTTCTTTAGCCACATTTCATTAGTGGCCCATCACCTCTCAACCTCTACCTGATCCTCAGGAAATGCAGTGAAGCTGGAAATATTGTCCTTGAATTGATTTTGATTAATTTTTCCTCTTTCTCCAACTAGAAATCTTGATAAGCAGCTTTTTGGTTTCTTACCTCTATTATAGCCAGAGTGGTCCCTGAAGAAAATATAGTGAAAGTAATTCATTCTAAGTTAATGTGATTTGAATCAAGTTTAGGCAAAGACTGGGAGGCTGCCCTCATTTTTATTGGAACATCTTAGCCTAAACCTAGCAACTCAGAGACATTTGGATTAGGCAACTCACACAATGCACTCGTCCTGCCAGCAGTCACGGATGAGTTGGCTGGAAGTAAAGAATGCAGTGAGGATCTGTGGTAGCTTAATACATCCAGTCACTTGTGCAGGTTATAAGAAAGGGCTTACGAGTCCTGCATATCACTCTGGAACCTGGATCTTTTTTAAGGAGTTTTATCTTCACAGTTGGGAAATATATTTGAGACTACTGTTCTTTTTACAAGCTTTTGAATTAAGCACAAAAGCTGAGATACCCAAAGAAGAAAAAGAGAAGCAAGTTGGGGTGAGGCAGAAATTATTGTTGTGGCCTGGCACCATGGTCTATAAACTCTGGGTTTCTGAACAGGTCATTCTGCAAAATCTACCAAACAGAACATTCTGAAATAAATTGAACTAATCCCTTTTGTGGCAGTCAAAATGTGGCCTTGCTTTTAGTTGGACCTGAGAGTTATTACTAATAACTGGTTTTCAAAAGGTGGCACCGGTCTGTATATTGACAGAGGTTTTAGCTACTGAATGGGCTTCAGCAGACAGCATGGCCAATCCATTTGTTTTAGCTTTCTCAATAATCAGTGAGTATCACTGCAGGCTCAGTTGGTCTGGCTGATTGATTGTAAAGACAGCCAAAATGAACAGCTCGACCATCTCACAATCTGATTTCCCTGCCATGTATTGACCCAATCCAAGTTACATATGTTACAGTATTTGCAAAGCTGTCACTGTTATAAAACCCTTACTGGGTACTCACAATCGACAGGGGCTTTATGAGAACCGATTAACATTGGAATCCAACTCACCCTGGCCCGTTTGAGCTTTGAAAGTTCTTCTATATGGGAGCACGGAAGTGGTTTATTAGATATCTACACATTCACACAAATATAGCAGTAACAACAATGACAAAACAGATAGCTCTTACAGAAAATTCCCTTGGATGTGATCAACTGAGCAGTAACTGGGAATGAAAGCAGATAGAGAATAACCTTTGGGTGTATGTGTGTGTCTTGTTTTTGTTGCTTTTAATCTGCCTTTATTTTACAAATCTCAGGATGTGTGGAATGGAGACCAAACTCCTGGGCCCTTTCTTATCTAAGAAGAGGAGGTGCTGGCATCTGCTGGTAGAGGTGGGGACTGTTCCTTAGCAGGAGTTGTCTCATTAACTCAGGAGATGTGCTGGTCTGTCTGGAAACTGTCTGCATTTCAGACCCCCTGGCTGATTTACGGTTAAAAGCAAAATGGGTTGTTTGAAATCGTGGAGCCAGCGGTTTGCTTTCATTCATCTTTAAAGCCTTCGGTTGAATTCAGGATAGATCAGAGAGATCTCTCATTGCACTAAATAAACTTCTAACGATACTGATTGAGCTCCTCGGATGGGACACTATGGGAATGCGGGAAACTCGAGGCCCATTAAATCACTGAGCGCACTTGGTTGGAATTATGATACTCTGGTCATCCGTGGCTAAATGAAGAGCAGAGGTTTAATGAGTTTACCAGGTTAAAAATGAGCCTGTGTCAAGCAGGAATCAGACTCATTAATTAGGACTCCACTTAAACTGTTGAGTAGTTTTACTTAGCACAGTACTCAAGAAGGGGGAGGCAGGAGAGGCTTGGTGATGGGGATGGCCACCTTTGCTCGTGACCAATTATGAACCACTAAATGAGGGTTAAGAGGGTGCAAGGGGTAGAGAGAAGAGCATTTTAACCAGTTTTATCCACTGACCACAATAAACCTGAAAATTCAAAATCCTTGCAGTTTTACTTTTGAAACTGATTGTCACTCAGAGTGACAATTTTCTCCACTCTACATGGAGAGGACGGGAGGTTCTCAGACCTCGAACAATCCCTGAACTCCCAGGCTGCTTCTAAAGCTTCAACCAGTGTGAAATGGGAACTTGGCCAGCTCCTTTGGAAAAAGACTGACTTTCTTACTGTCCAAGTCCTCAAGGGACATATGGACAAAACCAGTCTGTTCCTACAGTAATGGGAAGACACCTCCATTTCAATTGGCAGCAATTAGTTGAGCACTGGGAACTCAAGGTGAGGGCTTTGGAGAAATACTGGCTGCCTCTTTCTGCGAGATCTTTGAGCCTCCATCTTATCCTCTTTGAGCCTCCATTTCTTCATCTGCACAATAAGGGTAATAACAACATGGAACTCAAAAGGGTCTTGTGGGGATCCCTAACAATCCTCTGAGCAGCTTGCTTAGTTAGTGTCTGGCATTTACTAAACATTCTACAAACCAAGGTGACTCCTGTGGTCCACCGTCTACAACAAGGCAAAAATTGATCCTTTTCACTTCTTGTTTCAACTGTGTGAAGCAATGAACATGGAAAAGAAAAAAGGAAACATAGATGTAAAATGCTTGGGGGAGTTTAGTCTGGCAAACAGCTGAAGGCACTGAGTGATTGTTCTTACATGAAGGGAGTCCATTTCTACAGACTTGCTGCTCTCTGGCTCTCTCCCTCTCTCTCTCCCTCTCTCTCTCTCTCTCTCTCTCTCTCTGTCCCTCCACACCTCCCATCCTCCCGTATCCCTCCAACCCTTTTTGTTAGTACTGGAAGAGCCTGGTCCTGCCAGCATTTTCTTATAAAGCAAAGGCATTTTGTCCTTGATTCAAAGAAATTGCAAATGAAATTGTCATAGCTGACTCTGCAATTTAATGTCTTTTATGCTTGTCTGTGACAACTCAGTGCTGTGTTCAACATGCTAATCTTCTAGTTTGGGTGTCCTGATTTTTTAATTCAAAGAAAAGCAGCTGAGTTAGATGTGTATGATTTGACTGATCAGGACTCTGCATGCACAAAAAGAACGTGTGTGAAGAAAGACCAGTTCATCCATACTGAAGGGATATGCTAGGGTGGATCAAACAGAAATTGGACAACCTTTTTCTCCAAATGGAAATCTGACCAAATGACTCTTTAAGTCCAGCAACTCGGAATCGTCTTTTTTTCCTTCCTTCTGTAACTATCAAATATATATAATATATATCATATATATATATCAAATATACAATCACATATATATCGAATATGTATATACAGTTATATCACACACACACACACCTATGAGCAGATGAGGACAACTATAAGTGAAAAAAGGTTTCTAGCTTCCAATTCACCTCTTGACACCTACAAGTGTATTATACTGCAGTGAACATTATGCCTCATGGTCTAATAGAAACAAAGGGACACTGAAACAAAAGGGACACTTCAGAAAGGCAGTGGCCCATATAGGATGTTGCAGAAGCCTAATACTGGTAGAAAATTGCATTTTTATCTTGAAATACAGTCTTGTTAATGAGAAGAGAATCATATTATGAACTAAACGTTCTTTCAGATATTTATTAAGCCTTATTTTTAAGTTGTGCCTGTTCTGATAGCGCCAATTCATTCCTTCTCCTTTTTCCCCCTTCCTTTAAATTGTCTAATGTTTGAGTTCCTAAGAAAATGTGGTGTGAAAATTAAGCTCTCTGAAAGGGATTTTTTTTTTTTAAATAGTTTTTTGTTTTTGTTTTTTTTTTTGCCGTACGCAGGCCTCTCACCGCTGTGGCCTCTCGCGTTGTGGAGCACAGGCTCCGGACACGCAGGTTCAGCGGCCATGGCTCACGGGCCCAGCCGCTCCGCGGCATGTGGGATCTTCCCGGACCAGGGCACGAACCCGTGTCCCCTGCATTGGCAGGCGGACTCTCAACCACTGCGCCACCAGGGAAGCCCATGAAAGGGATTTTTTAAAAGATCATTTTTGTATTCCCAATTTCTAGCTCAGTGTCTTAACACCAAGTAGAACCTCACAGTTTTGATGAATGAAGGTTTAAGTTGCAGTAGTTTTCAAATATCAGTGAATAAAATAGGCTAAATAACTTAAAAACATTTTTTTTTAGTAAAAGGGAGTAGTATCTTTCTTACTTGAGAAACTGAGAAAACTGAAACATTGGAAATAATACCATTCTGTATCTTAGGTCAGACAAAAAAAAGTATATAATATAAATATACACACATATATACATCCAAGAGAATTATCTGCAAAATGTCCTTCCACTTAACAATTTCAGAGCAGAGGCACAAATGAATTCTCGAGGCTTTTTTCAGTAAGATGCTTGCTAGCAGCTAATAGTGTGTTTTGAGCAGTTGCAGGGCTCAAAAGCACAAAAGCACTGTATAAACTCTAAAACAATAAAGAAATAGCTTGAATTGTAGTGAAAAAAAAAAGAAAGAACTAACGAAAAGGGACATAAGAGATATAATGGAAATAAATAGTTCTTCTTCCAACTTCCCTCCAGGGAGCAGGTTATGAAAGATAGCTGGAATAGTAACTGTGGAATAAAATTCTTCCAGGGTAGAAGGTAATTAGGGGTGAGTACATGAAAGCCCAGGTTTAATTGTTCTTTTTAATACGGTGAAAGAGGGCATTCATCATACAACTCTGAGTGTCCCATTAATGGAGCCTACCCCCAACAGAATATTATAAATTAATATTTTTATATGTCCTGTAATTATTTTGTGAGTAGCACATTTGTAGTGTATTGTACTGGGGGTATGTTAGAAGCATTAATCAGGTAAGTGTCATCATTGCTTAAATACAGTTGTGTATTCTCAATTTTAAGCAATTTTTAAAAAATATTTTAATATTCCAAGACTCTCATGAAGATGACCAATAATTTCTTAAGCTTCTGAAAGGACCTATTTCTAGTTCTAATTCACTCTCTGATATTGATTTCTAAGATTTCTCTAGAAAGCTTATTTGGGGCCATTTTTGGATCCAACAAGTGGACAAGATAGTGAATTTTATTTACAACTTCACATTTCTGTTGGCTCATCAGTGCCTGGAGGTACACTGTAAACATCCAGGACATCGCTGCCCGATTATGGCTTCACTTTCTCTTGTCTAAATTCTTCTCTGGAGCAAGTAGGGATTTTGTGACACAGATGTGTCTTCCTGGGCACAGTGCCATATGGACATAAATGGTGGCCTTAGGACACTTTAGGCAATCTGGTTATAAATATCTTCTTATTCCTAAATACTCGACTGACAAGGTGATTGTGTCAGCTAGGTTAAATTAAAAACGAAATATGCTGTTGAACCATGTTAAGCTGTCCTTTTCTTTCCCCTAAGAAATTCCCATATGCTTTTGCAGTTGATACAAACATTCCCACAGCCTGGATTGTGACTCAAGATGCAGTTTCCTTTCAAATTCATCCTAGTGGCTTGGAAATCGCCTGGCTATAATCCTGAATCAGCCACTGACTCTTCACGTGACCCTGGGCAAATCATGTTAACCTCACTTTGCTCATCTATAAAATGGCAGTGGTAATAGTATCTGTATCTTTGAGACTTGCCGGAAGGATCATGAGTTAATATTGGTGATGTATTCAGAAGAACTTGGCCACACATAAAGGCAATATCAAGCTTACTACTATTTTCCCCCCAACTCTGCTACTGAAAGTTATCAAACAAGATATTTACTCCTAGTGAATTTTAGTTTCTCAGAGAGTTGATAGAATGAGATAAGATATGTATAACTCTTGGAAAACTATTCAGGGCTATGTGAGGGCTTGCAAAATGCCAAAGTAAAGAATTAGACTAGTAGATAAAACAAAGTAAGATTTTTTTTAAGCTGCTAAAGTAATTATTCTGTTTTTAAATCCTACATGTTCATATTTATCTTTCAAGAGAAATCCTTATTATATACATGAACATGCATATGTGCACTTATACATACACACAGCCTCCAACAAAGGGTCCCTCATGGAATTAAACTTCTAGTAATGACTCCTTGTCAGTACTTTCTTGTGTTGATCATGTGTTTTATGGAACAGAGACAGAATTTTGCAGCAGGTATATTCATCCAGTACCTTGTTATATACAATAACCTTAGTAACTTTTATTAAAACAAATTTATCATATGCTTATAGTAAGTGTGGAATTATAAATGCCATGTGATGGGCAATTTAGCTCAGATGTGTTTAGAATAGGTGAAGCCATCCCTCCTTTCCACAACACAACTCTTTCTTTTATACACACATATACAGATATACACTCCCAATCCTCTACAAAATCTGGTAAATAAACCTGGTGGCTTTCTAAAGCAGGTGGTGGTGTTGGTTTTTTTTTTTAGTTGGTGGGGGGGACTGGGTAGCTTGAATATATGATGTTTCCATCCTAAAGTAAGCCTTGAGAAGGATGGTGAAACAAGTTAAGACCAGACAAAACGGAGGCTTTACCAGGCTGTGCCATCAAGCTTGGAGTCAGCTCATCAACATGAAAGATGCTGATGAATCAGAAAATCAGAGAAGAAGGCTTCAAGTTTCAGTCTCCAGAGACAGGCTGGCCTCAGAGATTTATTTTCAGATCTCTTTTTATTTGTCTCCACTGCATGGTAAAACTTGGGTGGGCAAAATTCTCCCCATTCCAGGGACCCTGTATAGACTGCTGTAGAATTTTACGGGACTGATACTCTGTTCTTTTTTAGAGGGCCATTTATGCCCAGTGTCTTTCCTCCTCTTAGCCAGTGTACATCAGACTCTAAATCTTCCTCCCCCACCTTTGAAAATTTATGGCAGCTTTCAGCCAGGCTTGGCTTAAAGCCATTGACCTCTGTGGCCTGCGTTATTGACCAGAACACAGCATCTTCTGCCCACATAATATATGTCTCTTTATCTCCCTGAAAGGAAAGGAAATGACTCTTGGAATAGCCAGGAACACAATAAAAATGAGAGAGGCTTTCCCGTTTTTTTGTCCGTGGCTTTTGGCTTTTCAAAAAGCCACACTGGGATCCATATATGTGCCAGGCAGTACTTTGAACAGAGCATTGACAGGGCACCCTTGGGAGCAGGTATTGTAGGAAAGAAGGCCTGTCCCAAGTAAAATCACCATTTTCTAAGTTCTCACACCTTGAGCATGAGTGGAACGAACAGCCTTAAGGCAGCAATGCCTCAGAACTGAATACATAGACACACTGACACAGGAAACCCATGGAGACACTCATGAAAAACACAGCAGGATTCACAGCTCCCGCCATGCCCTGTGGGGTGGAGGGCCACCGTGGCACACAAGGTGGGAGCTGGAAGCGCCATGAGCGCTCATCTAGCCCAAGCTCCTAAATTCCCAAGTGAGAAAATCAAGGACCAGCAAGAAGATACAACCTATCCAAGGTCACAGAGCAAAGAGGTGTTAGCAACAGACTCCACCACTAGTGTATGAAGCACTGTATGACCTTGTCCTTAAAAGTACCCTCCCTCCACCCTGAGTGTTAATTCTCCACAAAATAAAGATGCAGAATGCCATGTAGTAGCAAGGCTTGTACATAACAGTCAGCAAAAGCCTCTTGCCTTCCCCTTTGAGGTATTATTTCCCAAATCCAAATCCTGTACTCAAGAATCCTCAGCTGCCCACAACAGGATACCAGATGCTTCTCACTGTCACCTTCAGACAGGAGTTGAGAGCAGCCAGAGAAAAACCCTAAAGGAAAACAATGCAGAAAGGGGCACTTACAGCTTTGCAGCCTTGGACAAGTTTCTTATCCTCTAACCCTTCACTTCTGTGGGTACAATAGGAATGGGAGCGCCACCCCTCCCAGGGTTGTTGTGAGAAGTCATAGCTGGCAGAAGTGCTCAGTCTATTTAAGTGCTATTGTTACAGCCTGGGGTTGAGAAAAACTGTGTCGGAGGCATATGCTGCTGCAAAACACTCAACACAAGCTGGAGCATTTTATCTGAGTGAGCCAGGACTTTCTGGAGAAGGGCTTTGGCAGAAGTCATGACTTTTAGCATAGCTGTAATTCACTAAGAGCTGGCCGCCTACGTTCTACCTCCAGCATTAGTCCTCAGGTTTAAAGGGCAGAAAACCTAGGTGGTGCCATAGCCTTGCAAAATACCAGGAATATATTGATATAGTCTGTTCTGTTACATAAACTAGAATGCAGAAACAAGATTACTAGCAGAAGACATTTACTATCTACCTATTTATCTCTATGATCTACCATAAGCAGTCATGTCCATTTAAAAAAAAGTTAACGGGATTAGACACAGAAGGCTCCTTATGAGTTTTTCCATTTTCCATCACCATTTGATTGCTGCTTGCTCCTAAGCTTTGTAAGCAGTTTCAAGGAGAAAAAAACTTTAGCATCGGCTACAGCTTAAGTGAAATCTGGGGAGGGAAAACTTTGAGATGAGAAAATTCTACCTGGTACCTTTTTTTTTTTTTACTTCTCCTGGAAATTTAGAGAAAACATGCATTATTAAATTTTAGCTGTAAAACATCTCAGCCCAGCTCATATAAACACCAAGGATCCATGGAGCCATTTAAGAACCAGTGCACTAGAGGGTTAAACCAGGAGAAGTCATATCTCCTGGTCATCTAAGTGTCAAAATAAGGAAAAGATAACTGGAGACTTGTAGGCAGGTGAGGTTTTAGTGTCTTGCCTAACCAGTAATACTGAAAAATATGAAACTATTTCAGGGTCTGTAGTTAACTCCTTAGACATTTTAATGAACCATACTCTTATTTATGACCATAAAATTTCCCTCAAAAATGAAAGAAAGTGTCAAACTACTGGGATGTTAATAGCACCCTTAAAACTATGTCCACATAAGTCAAATAGGACCTTAAAATATTTCTGTCCTCTTTAAAAATCTCAGGTTTCTCAGATTTTTCTTTTGGGAAACAGCATAATTAAGGGGCCTAATAATTCAACCCTAAAAATTGAGTTTCTACATAACGTTTTTAAAAATCAATGTCCAACAGTCAGGAATTGGATGAATAACCCAAATATGTACCAAAATGATGGGTTATGCAGACTTTAAAGTTTTTCAAGAATGTCTAATGACATGGAAAGATAGACACTGTATTAAGAGAACTCAGAGTTTACTTACAACATTTTTAATCTATATATACACATAGAAAAAACTCAAATGGCTAATAGTGTTAATGCTATTAACAGCTGTTTTAAGTTTTTTCATATATTTGCATTTTTAATAAGCATATTGTTTTTATAATAACCAAACCACAATTGTTACTATAAAGTTAGTTTCTGTGCAGTGTTATTTAATTGCTGAAGTACTAGAAATATAACTATTTCACCTAGAAGGCTGTCCCACCTGAAGACACCATTAGAACACAGCTTCCATGTCCAGAGAGAGGCACAGGACATGTGTATACATATATTGTGTTTCTAACAGTACTTTGTTTGCATAGACAAATGTCATATACAAAATATCTCAACTTGATTGGCCGTCAGGGTACATGGTGAATTTCAACAGACAACAATGATTAGATGTAATCCAAGTGCTTATTAGAAAGTATCGTTTCAAGCTCAACGTCACCTAATAGTTTCCAGTAGCTCAGTGGTGAGAAATTCTATTTTAATTTTTAAAAATTAAGGGGACTTCCTTGGCAGTCCAGTGGTTAAGACTCCACACTTCCAACACAGGGATGCAGGGGACTCAGGTTCGATCCCTGGTCAGGGAACTAAGATCCCACATGCTGTGAGGTGCAGCAAAAAAATAATAAATTTAAAAAATAAAATAAAATAAAAATTTGAAAAATTAAAAATAATACATCTGTTATGTCAAAACTATATCTCCTCCAAATATTCTAAACCTAGATCAAGCAGGGAGCTGAGTTCCCATGGAATTATTTATCTGACTTACACCTGGGTGTGACACCCAACTATTTCTGTTAAGAATCATACTAAGAGGGGAAAATGTGATACATGTCAGTGAGGTTGTTGAGAGTGTTAACAATATTACCATGTTTTCTTTAGAAAGACCTCGGGAAGAAATTTCATTTTGACCTTTTAGTAGCAAAGAGCAGGCAAGATTCTCTCGAAGAATTCGTTTGTTTTTATCTTGTGGGTATTATGAATCCACTGACCCAGGTCCTTTTTCCAATTGCTGTCACACAGCTCGGAGCCAAATGTGCAGCCCAGCTGCAGCAAATGTGCGAATCAATGTGGTGTGTGTTTTTAAACCTAATTCTTGACTCAATTTTATGTTCCCACCATGTTTTCCTCTTTTTGTTTCTTGCTTTTAAGAGAAAAAAAAAATTTTCTGCTTACGTCATACACATGCGTGGGAACAAAAGGACAGAGCTTAGGGTGAAAAGCAGCAGCCTCTTGCCCCTCTGCTCTGCCTCCACCCCCATTCCACTCCCTAGATTCAACCTCTTTTAACTGTTTGTTTTTAGTTCCTTTAACAGTTACCTCCATAAATCTAGATAAGAGGCTTAACCTCTTTTTCTCCATTTATCAACTTGAGATAATATCTCTAGACACCTTAATATGAAAAGGGAGGATTTAGCTCATTTACTCTAAACCTCCTCCTCTTCCAAATGTTTTATATTATTATTCTCAGTTCTTCTACCATTCTTACCTTTGCAATTTTAAATACATACACCTTCCAATCAGAAGCCCCCACTTCCAATTTTTTTACTCATTTGTAGTACTATAAGCTGCCTAATTTTTAAAAAGCAAAGACAACTAACAACACAGATGCCAAAACAATAAGGCCAAAAAGTCTTCATGATGAATCCAAAGCTAAATAGTTAAGGAGCCCTAGAAAATGTGAAGGATGGTAACACAGGCTAGGTGGTTCTCAGACACCAGCGAAAGCTCAGCTTTATCATGGTGTCAGCCTCATTTATGGTTAAACTTAACATTAGGGCTTAAACTGAAGTTTGAACGATGAGTTGCAGGCATCTACCCTGATACTCAGGTGAGTTCCTTTCAAAATTTGTTGTGGTTACTTGAAGTCTTAGGTTTCAAAGTTTGTCTTTCCCTAAAAATTTTAAGGCACTTGTTAAATATTCCTTTTTTCCAGCAGAGAAGTTATTTTCTCCTCCTAGTCTCCTATTGCCTCCCATCCAAAAGTTGCTTCAAGGGCTCAGCGTGAGGGGTTGTGTCGATTTCCCGTGGGGTGGGGTGTACAGGTCTAACTCCATAACATCCTCGCTATGGTTTAACTCAGTGACACCCTTCCCGTGGGCTCCTCACCCTGACACACAGACAAAAGGGGGACCTCCCAGAAGAGCAGTTAGGGTGGCTCTGGCAAAGACAACAAGGGCAGCGAGCTGGACTTAGCCTCCCACCGTTCAGCACCGGCCTCGCCCTGAAAAGACGATAAGGCGGGTCCTGACTACAAGTAGGGCAGCTGCTGACCAGACAATAATTAACCCTGCACCCTTGTCTCTTCCATGAGCAGGTGTGGTGGGCAGTTGAGAGGACACAGGGAAGCAGCAAGGTGATGTGGGAGAAGAATCAGGGAAACAGTTGCGGCTGTTAGAACTATCCAGGTGTTAGAGTTGGGATCTAATGTAGATGGGTGGGAGGCATGGCCAAAGAAGTATGACAGGATGGCAGAAATTCTTATGTGAGGGTATGCGTGCATTTGAAAAATTATGTTTAACATTATAACATAGTATGTTTGAGAAACATCTTAAAAAGGAGTACATGAATACCTTGCGCAGAAATTTCCTGAGTGAAAAATCAGAAGTTACAAAAGGTTGAGAAGCACTGCTTTAGAGAGAACCTGTGTACTTAATTAAAAACACCTAAAACCCTTTGATTCAAATCTGCCATAATTGATTACATTTGCCTGCTGTTAATTCTCTAGTATAATACAAAAATTTATAACACATCATTTTAAATACCACAACATTGCTTTAAAAAAAAAAGTTAAACACTACCCCCCTAAGTCTGAGCTTTGGGGGCAAGTGAATATATGAAGTGGCGATTAAAGGGGGATCCGGTGGCAGCTTTTTCTAATTTCTTTTAACAGAATGGGCCATTAGTTTGTATTTCTACCCAGTCCCTCTCAACCCTGCTGCTCTTAAGTGCTATTTATTTTATTTTATTTTTTTCCTTTTAGTTCCTTTGGACCCTCTTGAGTGAGCCTCAGCCCATCCACGACTGAAATCTTCAGCAGCAAGGGCTTGGTGCCCACCAGAGGCTCTTTAGTTTGCTCAGGCTAATAATCCAGCAAGGTTGTTAAAGATGGGCGTTTTTCACCCCACTCTGTCCCCATCCCCACCACCAGGGCTAAAGGAGGAACTAACAGCCTTTACCACCAGAAAAACAAAATTCCAGGGCCACCAGGATGACCAAATCCCACATCTCTGAGATCCCTGGCAGCCCTCCCTCCTTCACCCCAAAGTCCACATTTAAAATCTCTTCCACCACCTCCTCCCTCTTCTTCTCCCCAGAGGAAAAAAAATAAAAGACAGAAAAGGACGCGCCACTAAGTCCTTCCCAGCGGACACTCCCAGGAGACGACCTTGGTTAATTAAACCACCACTCTTAGAGGTTCTCATCAAGCAAAAGAGAAAGTTCTCTGTCTTTAAAACTCTCCGGGAAGTCCAGGGTAACATTTCCTCTCGGAAAGCTCTCCGCCACGATTTTCCCAGGGCTGCACTTGAGTGAAACCCCCAAAGGAAATTACCACTTAAATTAGGCAGGATGTGCCGGCTGCTTGTTCGGGCTCTGCCGCGCACGCCGCCCGGCAGGCAGCGCAAGCGGCTAACGAGCCAGGCGAGGGGCGCCGGGCTGCGCGGGGCGGGGCCGGCGCCCGCGTGCGGGGTCTCAGGGGCCAGGTGCGCGCACACCCGAGTGAGCAGGGTGAGCACGCGGGGGAAGACAGGCCTCCGGAGTTCACTGGGGACACTGACGCTGGGAAGCAAAGCCATCTGCTCCTTTCCCGGCAGGTCCTTCACTGCCCTACCCCTCTGTCAGGTTGGGGGTCAGGGGGAGACAGAAAATGATGGGCCTGCTTTGGGGCCCGGTCAACCCATCTTGGAACCTCCCAAGCTAAGTGCGGAGGCCTCCACAGAGCCAGTGTAGGCTCCGTGAAAGCAAGAACAAGATCTATTTTGCTTTGCTTTTTTCCCTTTTAAAGATATAATTCAAATACCATAAAATTCACCCTTTTAAAGTATAGCATTCAATGATGTTTAGTGTGTTCAGGAGGATGAGTAACCATCTAATTCCAGAGTATTTTCATCACCCCAGAAGGAAACCCTTCTACCCATTAGTAGTCACTCCCCAATCTCTCCTCCGCAAACAACTAGTCTACTTTCTCTCTCCATGGAATTGCCTATTCTGGGGGTTTCATATACGTGGAATCAGGCTCTGTGTGGCTTTTTGCACCCGGCTTCTTTCACTCAGTATACTATTGTCAAGATTCATCCACGTTGTAGCATGTGCTAGTACTTCATTCCTTTTTATTGTGGAATAATCTCACTGTGTGGATTTACCACATTTTGTTTATTCATTAGCTGATGAACATTTGGGTTGTTTCTACTTCTTGACTATTAAGAACGTACCTGAATCTTCATGTACAAGTGTTTAAAGGAACATATGTTTTCGTTTCTTTTGAGTATACTTAGGAGTGGACTTGCTGGGTCCTATAGTAGCTCTGTGCTGAACTTTTTGAAAGGATGTTTTTATCCACTGCTGCAGTTCCCAGTTGATAGCCTAGCCCCTGGCACATTTCTTTGACAAGTGGATGAATAGAGTTAAATAAAGAAATTAGGACTCCAGTGTGATTATGAGTTTTTGAACGTGAAAGCATTTTATACCCTATTAAGAGCAACACAAATGGGATTTACTGTTTTTCTTAAGTAATGAAGAATAAAGAAGTTCCTAATCTGGGACCTATGGAAGGGCTACAAGAGGGTGGGGAATCCTCAGAAATTGTCTATAGAATTGTTTGAGTACATACAGATGTAGTGTTGCCTTCAGATCAAACAAGAGGAGTGTCTAGGTGTGCCCTGCTCTGGCTTTGCCCCTCTCAACAGGACATGGTGCCGGGAAGCCAAGGGAACATGCCCACTATAAGCCAGCCCCCTCCTTTTGTGATGCAAGGTTCTGCTCTCAAACCCTGGACTTCCCAGCCTAAAGAGCCCAAGCTTCCTCCCCAGGTCCATCCTCCTGAGCATAACCCATGCCACTCTGGTCAAAGGACGGCTGTAGACAGAGGTGGAACCTGCAGGGTAGGATTTTATAGCACAGGTGCTCAAGTGGCCCTCCCACAGGGAGGGATGGCACCAGTGATGGAAAGAAGGGGGGAGGGCAAGCTGTGGGCTGAAGTATAGCAGCTGAGGGATGAGACCCAGCTCCATTCCCAGCCACCGCTTTCCAGTGAGAAATAACAAGTAGTCCAAGAATTCTGAATATGAACCTGGCCTTCCAATCTTGGATTCCTTTGAAGAGCTCCAAAAGGGTGATAGCATCCATGACACTATGGGCAGAGTAGGACTGAGTGGGATGAGGAAAAACCTGTGGCATATGGTACGTGGGCCTGCATTTCCCTCTGTGCTCTGTCCCAGGTCTTTCTTGGGAGTGTTGCAGGGGACCAGTGCACCTGGATATTTTTTCAAGATGGTATATAGCTGTCAGATTCTCAAAAGGCCTCAGGAAGTCTGAACCATGATGAAAAGAATTGAAAACTAAAGGGAACACCAGAAAAGAACTCAGAAGTTCTGAGTTTCAGCCCTTCTTTCTCCATATACAAGCTAGACTGAGAACTCCTGAGCCAGATAGTCTTTGAAAAGACTCTGGGGGCAAAGTGTATGGTATGTGAGTTTTTGAAAAATCAGTGTCTTTAGCCTTTTTCAAACCAATTTGGCAGAATGTATCAAAACTTCCAAAATGAGGAATGCTATTGGCTTGCTCAGAGGCACTGGGCATCCTGGTCTCCCTACTGCAGAAGCCCAGCAATGGAAAGAATCCCAAATCAGGGCAGCAGAAAGTTCTCTTTGGTGTCAGGCTAAGGGACTTGGAGTTAACCTTGTTGATGGGGAGACCTGTCGACAGTTTTGAGAAGAGAAGTGGTTCAATGAAAACATCACCTGGGGGAAGGATCAAAATAGAATCAATGAGGTAAGATGATGTAGAAAGAGGCTGAGGCTGTTGGGGTACCACAGAAACCCTATTACAGAACAGCATTTCCTCAACTCTGTTCCTTGTTATTCTAATGAGCTGAGACATGTTAACAGGTGTTTCCTATTGTTGGCCAATAATCTAAGGACATGCTCAGTTAGAAAGTGAGGTTTTCATCATGTGATTCCCAGGACCTCTAATAGAGTTCTACTCAGCACAGTATTTTCCCATTATTAATTGCCCATGACACTCCCCATCAATGCCTCTCACTCCCTCATAGTTTACTACTGATAGTGAAGAGCATGAGCTGGGATGTGCAGTGGATACAAACGCTGCTGCCGTCACTAAGGATGACTTTGTAAATCACGTTAAGTTAGAATACCTTCGTCTCTTTAGGACTTGGAACTGCCACCCACGGACAGCTGTTATAAAGTTCTTGAACTAGAGCAAAAATCTACATTATCTTTTCTACACCTTTAAATTAAAAAATTTTTTTCACTCTAAGTCTTGGGGATACAAAGGTAAAAGACATCAACTGCTACTACCTAGTTGGGGAGACAGATAACTGGTGAGACACTGACCACCCTTAAGAGAAGCAGACTCAGAAGCTTCACCAAGATCACCCAGAAAGAGCATTTACCCTTACTTTGGGGACTTAGGGATTACCCTCGAGGTGAGGGGATACCTAAGTCACATCTTGAGGGATTAGCCAGAGACTCCCCAGGATGAAAAAGAGAAGAAAGTCTGTGCAGAGCCTTGAGATATGAGAACTGGGGAAGGGTGAGCAGTTCTTTGTTATCAGAGAATGGACTAGAGGTCAGGAAGTTAGAAAGATGGCACTGGTCAAGTACCAAGCCCTGAAGCGTTACAACATGAAGCACTGTGTGTGCTAGGTTAAAGAATTTAAGAAACCTATGGTAGAGCTTTTAACTAAGAACTAATATACTAGACTTATATTTTAGAAAGGTCATTCTAAGTCTTTAAGTCTCTATTTCCTCCCTATAAAGTGAGAATCACACTGCTTCCGAGGGCTAGCTGCCCAATATGCATAGATGCCAACACTATGGCACAAGCTTTTTGAGAAAACAAAGAGCTTTATCGAGAGGTCGACAGAGAAAGAGACAGGAGGCAAGACTCTCAACCTGTCTCCCCACCTAGCATTCCAGGCAGAATTTAAGGGGTTGGGGCAGAAGCTGATTGGCTAGTCTCAAATCAGTAATCAAGCTACTCATGCTGCTGGAAGACAGCTTTCCTTATTGAAGGACTTAATGCCTTGTAAACAGCTCAAGTGATGACATTTCTATCCTTTGAGTTCTTCAGGCTGAAGATTCTTGGTTGGGGGTCGGGGGCGCCGCTGTCTTGCACATGCGCAGTGCTGTCTTAAAAATAACTGCAGATTTGACTAATCAAGTTATTTAATGAGCCAAACCACTTTAAGCTGGTCAATATTTTACAGGCTCTTTCAAGACCTACCTTACAGAAGTGTTCTGAAGATTAAGTGAAATTACTCCAATGCACTGAGCACTCGGCGCACTTAGTTTTGATGAGTAAAATTATTATAAACCCTAGTTCTCATTGTAGTCTTCTGATTGGAACATAAATACAAAACACATTGGGGTAGGGAGGGTCCGATGAAGAGTGTATTCAGTGACTCTCTCAAGGTCACTGAGCTATCAAGGGTGTGAGCCAGGACTGTCTGCCTTTAAAGCTCATGCTTTTTGCTTCCTACCCTGAGCAGAAACTTCTCCTTCCATCTTTTTAAACTTTAGTTCTGCGTTAAGAACATCATTTCAGAATCCCCTAGAAACCACGCTGGCTTTTCAGAGAGACACTAACAATTACCTTTGAAGAGAAAAGCTTCTCGATCTTCATGCCTTAGCCCAAACTCTCAGTGTGCCACAGCTTTTCAACTTAGAAGGTATCAATGGTTTGGAAAGAGCTAGAACCTGCTTCCCTGGGGGAGAAAAGCCTGGCCACGCCTCTGCGAGTCTCTCACCGCAGCCTCACTTTTTCAGCGTAACCAGCTCCTCGAGTCCCCAAGACAGCTTCTGAGGGCGCTGGCACGGGCCAGCTCCAGGGGTAGCAGGGATTCTCTGCTCCCAGCCGGGGCAGCATCCCCTTCCTCGTGGAGTTCAGAAGTGGCCCGTTCTTTGTGAGCTCCAGTAGCACTGAGCAAGGCGGAGGGTTTGGCTTGGTTTGATTCCTTACTGAGCTCAGCACCATTGGACTTTTCAGAAGATATTCTTGAGTTTCAGTTCACACCCCATTGGATTTCACTTCAACCTGAAAACTCACAGGGAAGGTCAGCTGAAACAACTGAGTTTGGGCGGCTCTCCCCTCAGAGCCATAAATCACACTGCTGCCACCGAGGAAAAGGAAGAGGGGAGCTGAGAAACTTGGCCTATCCTGATCTCATTCGCCCCAAGTGTATGTGAGGGTTGTGAGGGGGAAGTTGGAAAGGGCAGGAATTTTCATTCCACACCTACTTGGGTTTTCATTATGAAATGTTTCCATCACGGCACTGAAGTGTGTTTCCGTAAAACTAGATTCTGCCTGATGTGAATAGGCTGCCAATACAGGCCTAAATGAATAATAATAAATGATAACCACTTAGATGCACTTTATATGGGCCAAAATACTGCACTAAGCCCTTGACTTTCATTATTCCATGTGATCCTCAAAACAAAACCCCATGAGGTAGGTGCCATTGTTATCACCATTTTATAGAGGAGGAAACTAGACTTAGCTAGAAACTTGGCAGAGCTGGGATGTAAATCCAGGCAAGAGACCATCACCACTCAGACTACACAGGGAATTTTCTGGCCAGAGGCCCAGGGAACCCCCTGCTTAGCAGATTGGAAGCTAAAGGGGACTGGGTGGCTACGGGGCAGGATTCCCTCACCAGGGTGGAGCTGGAGGTGCTGATGAAGGCCACCCGCTAAGGTCCTTTTTGACTTGATGCCTCCCTGGTGCTCTGGCAGGTCCAACTGGAAGAGAGGACTCTGTCCCTCTTCTGCAGCATGGAAGCACACCCCACTGGGGATTCGTCCTGGAGTCTCCCCCACTCTTGCTCTTTGTGAGAATAAATCCATTAACATTAATGGGAGTCGCCTCTGCCTCAAGGGGGACATAGGCTTCTAATTGCTGCAAAAAGAGGCCTGGGAGACCTCACCCCCACTACCACCCCCCTCCCAGTCCTAGGAATCCTTTCCCACCGCCCTCCACTGGGGCAGCAAAGGCCTGGCAGCTGTTCTCCCCAGCTTTCGAAGGCCCGCAATTCAGCATTTGATTTGGTTCCTCAGATTATTAAGTCATTTACCAAATAAAACTCACGTGCTCTTTAGAATGTCCTTTTTAAAAAAATCTATCACAGCAGCTTGTTTCCTCCAGCCCCCTCTGAATTCCTTTCTGGGTCCCTATGGTGAAAGGCCAATCCCAGTGCAGTATGGAGACACGGCGGGTCTGGGGTCGGTTTGGTCTGCATTCCCTCAACAGAATCTTTTTTTTTTTCCATCCCCCATCACAAGATTATAATATTCTGATTCACACGGTCTGAAGCTGCTTTCTTTCTTTCTTTCTTTTTTTTTTTTGGTAATACCTGCATGAAGAGCGCTACTCCCGCTCTCCCCTCCCCCTCCCCCAAGTTATGCAGAGAGCACAGGCCCATTCTGAGACAGGGACACCTGGCCGGGGATTGGGTGACAACTGAAAGGAACTGTGCGAAGGACCTGGAGCGAATGCTTGCGTTGGGCGCGGGACAGCCAGGGTCATCGCAAGAGCCCTGTGTGCGCCCAACCCACGCGGCCCGAAACGGGGCCAGGCCGGCTCTCCTAGAACGGAGGTGCTGAAAAGCCAGCCACGACGTAACTACAGCGGAGAGAAAGCGAGGGAGAAAATGGTGAAGTCAAACAAAGGGGCAGGAAGAAAAAGCAGAGAAACAAAAGTGTTTCTCCCCCTGCAGGGTGGAAGGAGCCGCCGCCGGAGCCCCAACTCAGTCCCCTCTTGCCATCTAGTGGCCATGATGTGTGACTGCAGCGCAGGCTGCTGCGGGCGATCTTGATGCGGGGTGGTGCTGGGAGATGGCTATCTCCTGGTCCCCAGAGAAGACGTACCCAGCAGCGCAAAGGCTAACTTAAGCCAAATTCAAGGCCAGGAGAGCAGACCCTTCTTCGTGGAAGGGCTTGTTTGTTTAGATTCGAAGTACTGTGCAGTTAAAGAACAGATGTGTGTCTCGCTCAATCTGCAGGTTAAGGGAGGTTGGGATTGGAAATTCCCCAGCCCTGAGCAATTTCTTTAAAAGGATTCACATGTGCAGCACACATTTAAATCTCCCTCAGGAAAAGCCGGTTCTCTAGTAATAAAGACTATTCTTCCATTTTCCGACGCTATCCAGAAGCCAAACATTCTTAAGTTTTGAAGCGGATGGAGCAACGATGATGTTACATGGCTTCGTCCGCCGGAATCCCCTCCCTAATGGGGGGACCCCAAGTTTTATCCTCAGCTAATAATTAGCTTTCCTTTGAAAAATACATAATGCAGGAGCTGGCCATTTTTTTCTCCTCAAGATTTTACCTATTTCCAAACACAAAATATTTCAGGTTTCCGATGATAAAAATCTTGGTACTAGCGTTCACTGATGAAGTAATAGAAAATGTAGAGCTTCTCAGCAGTGAGAACTAAGATGTGAATTAAATACATATGTACATAGTTAAACTTTTATATGTATACCCATATGTGTACCCTGAATGATTGTTTGCTACAGACTTTGATATCTGTCCACGCCAAAAATTCTTAGGTGTGTTAGATTCTAAGACAGTACAACAAAAAGTATATACAGCCTCTCAAAATTCCATTTCTCTGTGGCTATATATACACAGGATGAACAATTGTAGATCTAAGCAGCCATCTCCTTTCTCTAGGCTCTTCTGTGTTCTTTCCTGATCACTATAAATGTATACACTTTTGACACTGACAGTTAAAGGTGCAGCCTAGATCTCTCTCTCCAGAGAAGGTCCATGGTGTTTGTTCCACAGCACATCCCAGTGCAGATCTGGGAGGTCCCTGACCATTCTGGGGGTGATAATGTATGCTCCTTTATGTGAGGCAAGCTATGCTTTACTTAGGTACTAAAGACCGAGGGTCTAAGGGTCCTACAGAAACTTCCAGTTAGATGCATTGGCTTGCTCTGGGGCCAAAGGCGCTGTGGTAATTGACTCCACTTGCAGCCTGACCTCCAGAGCACTTAGCATGGCACAGTCAGACATGCTGGCTTGGTTCTGTCTGTACTGAATTCAAAGGGGTGATTCTTCGCTTTAAGAGCCAAATGAGCTCAAGGATGGCAATTACAGGGAAGACAATAGACCCTCATGGAGATAGGAGAGAAGGAAGATGTTAAGGAGTTTGGCAGTCGCTTTGGTTAAGAAGTTATTTCACTTTGTTTTGTGTTTTACTCTCAGAGATTCAGTCTTCTTTTCTCCTCATGTATTCACCCAGGGCCTAACCTTAGGAAATTAACTTCTGCAGGCGATGAAAAGTATTTATCTTGAGGCAAATGGCATGTGATCTCTGTGGGCTCTTAGGTAGGAATCAGTTGGGAAAAGAACAATTTTCTGAAGCAGCAATGCCTGTGATAGATGATTAGATGCACAATAGCATTTAGTATGGGCTCTTATAAATCCATCTTCTAAAATTTCAGCCCCAAACTGGATGCTAATAGAATCTGCTACAGCATGACCCTTGAACTTAGCAAAGACAGGTGAGTCACTCCCTCTCCCACTCTCCTCCCAGGTGCCCCAGATCACTGATAAAATCCAAGTTAACAAGGAAGGTGCCCTTAGCAGCTTCTGCTGGGAAGATGTCTGGAAGCACTGAGCTTCCTACCACCAGTGTAGACAGCTAACTAAAGCAGTGATGGAGACTTGGTCAAGACAATATTCTAGAAGCCATAGGGGGCATAAGCCACGGAGACAGGAGGCGCAGGGAGCAAGGCAACTGGTAATGTCAAGAGAACTGAGTGACAGAGTCCCCAGAAAGCAGCCATAATGGCAGAGCTCTCGGGAAGGGAGCAACTGACTTGTGAGGGTGTCAGATGACACAAAAATACAGCCACTCTAAATGACCTTTCACATCTCAGTTCAGCTGGCTGAGAGGATGCACTGCCCACTCTCTGCCATTTGTTTCCTCACTCCTCGGCAAATAGCTCAACAATAACCCCCACCACCTGAGGGTACTGGGTGTGTCACCCATTTCGTAAAGAAACAGGGATGACTGTGGCACAACAAAATGAGCAAAATGTCACTTCTTTTTGTTCATCACCCTTGCCACCCACTTCCCTTTAGAAATGATCCCAACTCTCTATTAATTTGTCTCTGGGGCGGGGGGGATGTTTAGCAGATTGAATTCTCCAAAGGTGCCCACAACAATATTTCTCATCCCACTTGTCCTTCTACAATATGACCTTGTCATTCTGCCATGGATGTGTTTGGGCTTGTGACTGCTTCAACCAAGAGGATGGGAGAATTGATCTTTGTGTGGCTTCCAAGGTTGAGTAATAAATGACAAAGGAAACACCTCTTGATGTGTGGCCAGGTGATAGGGAGGGTAAAGGGCCAGGTCAAGGACAGTTCCAAGAGGGATGCCCATTTTTCCTCATCGTGGCTAGGGTATCATATCTCCTCCAGTCTAAGATGTTACATATGTAAGAAGGATCATCAATTCAATGAAGGCATTTAGGAAACAAAAGAACCACCACTACCATGTTAAATGTGCCATCTATTATATGATGCATAAGAAACATTAAAATAGGAGACAAATGCACAAAATGCAAAGAAATATGGTAAGTCCTTCAGAATGTCTGGACGCTTTTCAGTATGGTCTGAAAGTACAGGGAAGGAAGGTTTCTGGATATTATAAACCCCTGACTTCACTTTTATGTGCAAGCAAGACAGATTTATCTCCTAGGCACAGTGCCTATGGCCCACAGTACATCTAGGGCTCTACAAAAATATTTTGATTTCTTTTTAAGTCAAAAAAAATTTAACTTTTAGGCTGAATAAAATGTTTTAATATAAAATAGGAATATATTCATTTTTATACCAGCACACTCATAAAATATAATTTTTAATATGTAATCTATTCAACTTAAATACTTATAATAAATATTTAAAACTTAATATTTCATGTGTTTTATCTAGGAAAGTCGTTGAGCAGCTGCGTTGTCTTGATCACCTGCTAAAGAGGGTCCGACATGTACAAGCTTCGCTTTTCACCCTCTCAATACCCAGATCCCAGAAGGGATTTTTTTTCCGCTCAGTACTTCCCTGTTTGGAGTCTAGATGGCCCCACTGCTCTAAAGTTAGCTGCGTGAAGTTCTATGATTTACAAGGACTGTCCGATGCCTCCTGTGGAGCAGGCGGAAGTTACTTTTTGGTGGCGATAGGATTCTGTGTGCCCCGCTGGAGGCCGGCCTAGGATTTTTCATGGCTGTCATTCTTTTAAACCCTCAGTCCCCAAAGATAATCCATGGAGAGTAAAACCTGACCATTTTAAGCTATACTTGAATTACTGAGCATGCCAAGCCTGCATGAAAATTTTAAATGTCTAGGAAAATAAATAGGGTGCATAAAAAGATTTTATTGAAGTTCTCCAAATCGGAAAAAAACAGTAAATGGCTGCATTTTTTTTTTTTTTAAGCATCAGAGGAAGTCCCTGAAATTCATTAAGAGATCTCTTGGCTCCCCTGAAAATAATGGACTCAAATAGTTAGGGACAAACTGCCAGGAAAAAATACAACTCCCTGAAGTTATTTCATACTTAGGGAGATAGCTTATAAAATTTTTGAGTGAAACACTGAATTTTCCACTTTCAGAATTCTTGGCCTAGTCTTTTAGACTAGATGATTGCTCATGAAACCACGGAAATGGTCTGAATCATTCAACTCTATTTTCTCTAGCTGCTTGGGATGGACATACATGCAAATGTGTGTGAAGAGAAGCAGACGAAGCAAGGTGTGTTCTAAGAGCTTAAACCCCTACTCAGAGCATTCTTGGGACAGGAGGATCATTTCTTATATATCTGCTTTTAATTTGTGTCTTAACGTCCATAGAGGCTTCTTAACCCTGTCTTCCATCTTGGCCACTATGATTTACTCCAATAATATAAACTTCAAACTCCATATAAATAATAGACATGTTTTCTGTAATGTGAGTTACCAGCAAGACTTGGGACCTCTTGCCTGAGAAGTAACACAGATGGAGGCTAAAGGGACAAGGCAGGAGTAGGAAGCAGCCTTGTACCACAGAGTTCCCTGTGGAGATGTGTGCCCAAGCACTGTGTTATCTTTGGGAAAAAATAAGAATCAACTAAACTGTCTCAAAATGTGCTCAGGTGAGAGGTTTAAATACTCACAAACTGATGATTACATACTTATGTGCGTGATGGAAAATGAACTTTATTTTCCAATTGAGGTGAGATTACTCAGTATTGCACATGGCATGGTAAGTTCTAAGTCCTTAGTAAAGATATTAAAACTATGAAAAGGTGTTTAAGTCAGTAATTGAAGGTGAGGGGAACACAGGTAAATGGTCTTTGTTTACCACAGGTGCACTGCTGGGAGCGGGTTGCCAATTTACTTTGAAGCCCCCAAATAGTAAATATGAATAAACAGCACATATATTGTGTCAACCCTATTGTAAGTTTGTTACCTGCATTGACTGACCCACTTAATCCTCACAACAACCCAAGAGGTTAGCTTTTATTATGATGCCCTTTTTACAGATGAGGAAAGGGAGGCACAGAGAGGTTCAATAACTTGCCCAAATCCCACGTGAGCCATTTTCACTGCTCTCTTTAAGCATGTTTCTGTCTTTCCATTCTATTTTCAACTAGAGACTACATCAATAAGAGGCAAATTACAATGTCTAAGTTTTAGATCAAGCTGTATTACCATCACCTTCCAAAGCACAAGAAAGCAGAACACTCTAAAAGTAATGACATAAAGAGGGCCGGGAATCCCGCTCAGTGATTGTTCTCTAAGTGCCTCTCGTTGGGCCTGTTTGCCAAATGAGCTGAACTCCACTGGAAGCAAACAGAAGCCAATACTAGTCTTTCGAATAACTACCCCCACTCACTCTGCTCTGTGAAATCATTCCCATTGATACACGCTTGGATAGGTTCCACAGCTTTCTAGGCACTTTCTGGTGAGAAAAAGTTCTCCGGCAAGTGTTAAATAATTAAATCCCAATCAGCGTAATATCAAAACTGCAACCTTCATTTAATTCAATGTCCCCACCTCCACCCTTCCTCTCCCCACCACAGCCCCCAACACTGGCCTATCTCAGGCAAAGAGAGGCATGGGTGACTTTTCATCCTGTTCAAGGTTTAGGTCCTAGGTAAGGACTTGCTTGGGACATTGTACTCTGACAGCAGGACCTCCTGTGTGGTGCTTGTACCACAGTTGGCCTCTTTTTTACTGGGCTTTGGTGGTTCCCTTGGCCCTCTCTCTGCTGGGAAGGGCAGTTTCCCTGAGACAGACAATTCCGTCTGGCTGGCAGGCTGACTGCTCCCAGTCTTTGGGCTTCTGTTGAACCACCTGTGGCTGGGTCTCTTTGCCCCTTGTTTCATATGGTGCCCTTGGTGAATGCCTTTAAGATGTCTCACAATGGGGCCTGTTTAAGGCATCCACAACTAAACTCTGGGGAAACACGCCCATTAGCAGCAGGCAGGGAGGCAGCATCAACCTGCATCTCACCCCTGGATTCCCCACAGTCCAAACAGTGACATGGGTGAGCACGAGGTGAAAAACCCAAGGTGTGGGAACGGAGAGGGGAAACTGTCACAGAGGAGCAAGAGAGAGGAGGTCACACTGAATGAATCTAAACCCCACAAACTAGTCCAGAGCACAAAAAAGGACAGAATGCTTCCCTTTGTTTTATAAAGCCAGAATAAACAGAATATCTAAACATAACACAAATAACACCAAACAACAAGTAACACTCCAGGTCAATCTTACTTATGAATATAGACACAAAAAATCCTAAACACTAACAAATACAATTCAGCAGTATATTAAATAAATGATACACCAGAACCAAATAAAATATTTCCCAGGAATGTAAAGATGGCTTAGTATTAGGAAATGAGTCTATGTATGTGTTTATATATATAGTGGTTGGAACAGCTGTACAGTTATTTCAAAGGATAATGACAAGATAGTAATAAAGTTCAGTCCTGATTCCTTATTTTAAAATATATATATATTTTAGCAAACCAAGAATGTAAGGATCTTTCCTTAACATGAGGAAGAATATTTAACTTAAACAAATAGCCAGTCATTTTCTTAACAGCAAAGCAAGAACTAGAGGCATTCCTATTAGCAACAGGAATAAGATGAAGATTCCTTCTGTTCCCATTATTATGTACAGGCATACCTTGTTTTATTGCACTTTATTGTGCTTCACGGATACTATGTTTCTTACAAAATTAAGGTTTATGGTAACCCTGCACCAAGCAAGTCTAACAGCACCATCTTCCAATAGCATTTGCTCACTTTGCATCTCTGTGTCACATTTTGCTAATTCTCTTAATATTTCACTTTTTCATTGTTATTTTGTTTGTTATGGTGATCTGTGATCAGTGATCTTTGATACTACTGCTACAACTTACTAAAGGCTCAGATGATGGTTAGCATTTTTTAGCAATAAAGTATCTTTTAATTAAGGTATGTGCTTTTTTAATACATAATGCTATTGCACACTTAACAGACTACACTGTAGTTATTTTATACAAAATAACTTTTATATACACTGGGAAACCAAAATGTTTGTGTGACTCACTTTATTGCCGTATTTGCTTTATTGTGGTGGTCTGGAACCAAACCTGCAATATCTCCAAGGTATGCCTGTAATAATGTCTTTAAACAGTGCATTAATATTTGAAAAAGAAAAGAGATATAGTTATTTTAAGTGAAGAGATTACATAATAACTACATGCAAATAAGTATCACATCCTATAACCTTAAAACTCCAAAGCATCTACTGAAAAACTGTCAAGATTTGATACAAATTCGATACTTGAGACAGGAACATAAATTAAAATATTGATTATCAGTGAGAATATATTTTAAATAGAGAAACAGCAAAAAAGTCCAACTCACTATTTTAACAACAAGGCACACAAAAACCCTAGGGATAAGCTTATGTGCATGAGCTATATGAAAAGAATCACAAAACCTGCTCATGGGACATAAAAGTAGAGAGATATATGATGTTACTGGATGGGAAAATGAATGTTGTAAAAATGTCAAATTAATTTATATGTCTAAATGCAATCCAAATCCAAATCTCAATAAGATTTTAATAATATTTGACAGTGTAATGATAAAAGTCACCTATAGGCAAAAATGCACATGAAATGCCAAAAAGACCACAAAAAGAAAGAATAATCAACGAACATCAGCTCTACCAGAAATAAACTTTAAGGCCATAATAAATAAAATAGCATGGCTGAAATTTTAGGAAAAAATTAAATTAGATCTTTCCTAAGGGTAACACTAAAGTAAACTCCAGGTGCGTAAGTGAGCTCAAAACCCGAAAGTAGACAGAGAAACCAGTACCTTTGTCGTTCTTCTGCGAATAAGGACATTCCAAAACTAAAAGCTGTTGAAGGAAATACAAAAAGGAAAAGTTAGAAGATTTAACGGAAAGGAAAATGTGAAATTTCTGTAAATCAAAGAATATAATTATCAGAACCAAATGAAGACCTCTCCCCTCCCCCTCAACAAAAGTGAGAAAATTTGCTACAAATAAGACACACAAGGTATTTGTATCTATCCATAATGAACTCAGAATTCATACACTTCATTAGAAAACATACTAAAATCTTCACAGAATAATGGATATAAGATATAAACAGTCCGAGGAACGCCAATAAAACAGAGCGAATATTCAACTTAAGTATTAATTTTTAAAAGGTTGAAAAAACAAAATACTGTCATCCCACCAAACTAGCTAATACTAAAAACTGATACTATTCAGTGTTGGCTGACTGCGGGGTATGGCATTTTCATACCTCAATAGGATTTGCAAATTGTTGCAATCTTCACAGAGAAATGTAACCATAAAAATTAAAAGCCTTGGGCTTCCCTGGTGGCGCAGTGGTTGAGAGTCCGCCTGCCAATGCAGAGGACACGGGTTCGTGCCCCGGTCGGGGAGGATCCCACATGCCGCAGAGCGGCTGGGCTCGTGAGCCATGGCCGCTGAGCCTGCGCGTCCGGAGCCTGTGCTCCGCAGCGGAATGAGGCCACAACTGTGAGAGACCCGCGTACCGCAAAAAAAAAAAAAATCAAGAGCCTTAAAATAGAATTTGATCCAGTAATTCCACTTCTAGGCATCTATCCTAAAAAAATATATTAAGAATGTATACAAAGATTTTTACAGGTAAGTTTATTACATCATTATTTTCCGTGGCGTTCTGCCTCCGCTGGGTTCCGCCTCCCCCGGGTTCTCCCTCCGCCGGGTTCCACCTCCGCCGGGTTCCCCCTGCCCCGGGTTCTCCCTCCGCCGGGTTCCGCCTCCGCAGGGTTCCGCCCCACCGCAGGTTCTGCTCCACCCACCCACCCCCACCCCCGGCGCGGGTTCCGCCTCCAAGGGTTCAACCAATCCCGGGTGAAAAGTGTTTTTTTTTAATCCAGAAAGTTTCAAAAAACAAAACTTAATTTGCCTCCTATGGAACACTGCGCGGAAAACATGAAAGTGACGTGCTATGTAGGCACACCCCGCTGTAGCCTCCTTCCGGTTCACAGGTCGTCGTCAGTCTCTCCTGAAAGGGCGTGAGCATTGAGCGCCTCACTTCTCATTCGTTGGCTATTTGTATTGTGTGCAACCTTTGTTTCTATGAAACAATGTCTCCTAAAAGCAATTAAGTGGTCAAAGCAATCCCTCAAAGGCAAAGAGGGAGCGTGAAGCGTCATCTCTCAACGAGAAAATGGAAATCTTAGATGTTTTGAAAAGCGGCATTTCGCCTGTGGGAGTCGGCCTTGAGGTCAGTAGGAACGAATCAAGCATTCGCACAATACAGCAGAAAGAAGCTGGAATTCGTGGAAGTGTTAGTGCTGCCGCTGCAAGGGGAAAAATTGTCTCCCTGGTTCCTGATAAAGAGCTTGCAAAGACTGAGAAAGCGTTAAATGTGTGGCTAGAGGACAAGTCACAGAAGCATAGCCCTGTTGATGGCAAAATGATGTGTGAAAAAGCACTTAGCCTCTGTGAGCCCTGCTGTGAGGGGCTGAGGAGAGCAAGCCTAAGGAGCAGAAGGCTAGTAAGGGATGGCTGGCTAGCCACGCAAAGCGCTGCGGCCTCGAGAACTTAAAGATCACAGGAGAATTGCCATCCACTGATACCAAGGCAGCATCAGCATTCCCAGAAGAGCTCAAGAAACTCGTAGAAGAGAAAGGCTACTTTCTGGAGCAAGTCTTCAATTGTGATGAAACAGCCTTGTTCTGGAAGTAGATGCCCAATCATACCTACATCCACAGGAGCACCAAGCAGGCCCCGGGGTTCAAGGCCTGGAAAGATCGCCTTACTCTGGGGCTGGGTGGCAACGCAGCAGGCCACATGATCAAACCAGGCCTCGTTTGCAGGGCACACAATCTGCAGGCCCTTAAGCACAAAAACAAAAATTGCCTGCCACTGTTCTGGTAACACAAGAAGGCTTGGGTAACTCCATCTTGTTCTTGGAATGGTTCCACCAGTGCTTCATTTCTGACATGAAGAATTACCTCAAAAAGAAAGTGCTGCAATTCAAAGCCCTGCTCATAATTGACAATGCTCCCAGTCATCCCCAACCCCCCTGCTTCACTGATGAGAATGTGGAAGTGATGTTCCTGCCTCCTAACACTATGTCACTGCTGCAGCCTCCTCCAAAACATCAGTGTCTGCAATAGGAAGCCAGTTGTCCTGGCATAGATGATCCTTCTGACATCCTGTAAGAAGGTGTGAGTTGGCCTGTTGTCTCACGGCTTACCTGCACTACCACACATCTCATCGACTCATAGCATCAGCACTGTAGGCCCCATGCAACAGTCATCACCATTGTCCTCGTCATCATCATCATCATCATCATCACAGCAGGGTTATCAAGAGAGGAGAACCAGGGTTTCGGTGAGTGTTAACACTGTGTGTGTGTGTGTGTGTGTGTGTGTGTGAGAGAATGAATTTATATTTCTCTATTTATAATTATATTTTCTATATGTACTTGTATTTTAAATATTCTGTGTTTTATTGTATGTATATCCCATTCAGGTCATTAAACAAAAGCAATTTATGCGTTGAAAGAAAGAAAATGTTATGTTGTTGCTGACATGTACTATGTAGTTAGGCCTACCATGGTTGCATCTGTACTAAACATGTAGACTTCTTTCCTTGACATTATTCCCTGAACAATACAGTATAACAACTATTTGCATAGCATTTACATTGTATTAGGTATTATAAGTTATCTAGAGGTGAGTATACAACAGGATGTGCATAGGTTATATGCAAATACCATTGTACATAAGGGACTTGAGTATCCACAGATTTTGGTGTCTGTTGAGGGGTCTTGGAACTAACCTCCCAAGGATACTGAGGGATGACTGTGTGTAATATTGCTCATGTAGCTTTTTTCCATGGCAGTTCCTCAAAAGCTAAAGTTTTACCACATGACCCAGCGATTCCACTCCTAGAAGTATACCCAAAAGAATTGAAAATATATATTCACACAAAAACTTGCACATGAATGCTCATAGCAGTATCATTCATAATAGCCCAAAAGTGGAAATAACCAAATATGTATCAACTGATGAATGGGTAAACAAAATGTAGTATATCCATACAATGGAATATTATTTAGCCATAAAAAGGAGTGAAGTCCTGATACCTGCTACAACATCGATGAACCTTGAAAACATGCTAATTGAAAGAAGCCAGACACAAAAGGCCATATGCTGTGTGATCCTATTCATTTGAAATGTCCAAAATAGGCAAATCCATAGAGACAATAGATTAGTGGTGGCCAGGGGACAGAAGGAGGGCAGAATTGGAAGACACGTGTTTCTTTCGGGATTGATGAAAATATTCTGGAATTAGGTAGTGGTGATGGTTGTGCAACATTGTGAATATACTGAAAATCACTGGACTGCACACTTTAAAATGGTCAATTTTATGTTATGTGAATTTTATCTCAATCAGTTTTTTTAATTATTAAAATAAGTGTTTTAAAATGAAATTAAAATCATATGTTGCAGAACTATTGAAATACCTGGAGTCAGGTCTTTTATGTGACAGGATTTTGCAAAGACCTGTGTCTAGAATCTGAGTCCTAACTGACTGATCACATGACATTAGACAGGACATTTGTTGCTTTAAGCCCATTTTCTCATCTATGAAATGGGGTGCATTCCTCCCTTATCTGCCTCTCTGGGTTGTTATATGGTTCAAGTGGTATAACCTTGACATACTTATCCCAAATAGGATAACCACAAGGCATAAGGGAGAATTATTGTTATCTCTTTTCACCCTTGTCTGGACTCCAAACTCTCTGAAGGTGAGCAGAATGCCTTAAGAAAACATGTCTTGTGCCTAGGTCAGAAAAGATGATTTTTGAGCTTGTTTTAAAGGTTGAGTTTACCAGGCAGAGATGTGGGAAAAGCCTTTTTAGACAGACAGAAATGTGTATTAGAAAAACACAAACTCAGAAGATGCTAGATGTTTCATGTAGTTGGAAATCACTGGAATACAACTTGGTGGAGAGAATGATAGAGGGGGATCTGGGACCAGGTCATGTAGGCCCTCTGTAAAAGGAGTCTGTACTTTGTCTTTGGGGCAGCGGGGAGCCAATGGACATGTTTAGGAGGTGGGTGTCAAGATCAACAGGTAGAGCTGATAAGAGGTGGTGGAAACATTGCAGGTGAGAGGTGTCAAGGATCTAATCTGAGGCAGTATAAAAGTAAGGATAAAAAGGAATGTCTGAAGGGAAGGATATTTTGAGGTAGAATCCAAAATATTTGGCTAGGGACTGGATATGCAGTGAAGCAGAGAAAGAATGAATGGCAACTGTAAGGATTTTGCTTTTGAAAACTGGGTGTGCCACTCACCATACCCACTGATCAAGATTGGGTTTCTGGAGAAGAAGGAGCTGGCGTAGTGAGGAAGACAAGTTTGATTTGAGATATATTAGGAATTAACTTATATACTAATCATGGATCTTTGGATTGCAAGAAACAAGCCCACTCAAACATGTGCAAGTAAAAAGGAGTTTACTGTGAGAAGGCATTCAAAAATAAGATTTGTGAGGTCAGAGAACATATTTTTCTTATTCAACAAAGTATCTCTTGTACCTAGCAAAGTTCCTGACAAAAAGTACCTTGTCAAATGATATTTGAAAAGTGAATGTTTGAATTTCATGAATTACAATGAGGGCAATAGAGCAGAGTCTCATTAGCACTGGAAGATCCTCAGGCAGCCACCCACTCTCTCTCTGAAATCATATTGTACTTTGCTTTGCTTCTCTTTCCCTGCCTGCCCCAGATTCTCTCTGTACTGGCTTAGTCTGCTCATTTATCTTCAGGACAGGGTCCCAACCCCTATATCACCTTACTGTTGCAGGGCCCACTGGCAGAGGATTCCCAGGTAAGGGAATCTGATTGGACTGGCTTGCATCAGGTAGCCAGTCTGATCAAATCAGCTGTGGCCTGAGAGATGAGGCCAGATAATGATTTACATGACTACTCTTTATGGACTGTGGGAAGACACATTCTCTAAGAAGGGAGTGTTGGCAGACAAAAAGTGACTGCATTTCTGATATAAGGCTGAACCCAAACATCTACGTGTAGCTGGGACTATGGGACCTACGTTTGGACAGGGTGGCTGTAGATCTTGGAGTCATCAGTTTAGAGGAGACAGCTTGAAGAGAATATGTAGAATGATGTATGCAGAAGTGATGGAAACAGAGGGAAAGAGCCAGTGAATGAGAGAAGTAATTGTCAGAGAGACATGAAGAAAACCAGGAGAGAATATTAAGAAACAGAAAAGTTTCATCTTAATTTTTTAAGGATTTGTCAATTGTTTCACAATCCTGTGAGTTGAGGGGAAAATTAGACACAGTGTTTTGAGTGTCAGCCAGGCATTTGACATCTTTAATGACATGATTTGGGGACAAGGTAGAGAAATATAAACTGGATGAAGTTCAGGTGGGAGGATGATCAATCAGGCAAATGAAGAATCCCAAAGGGATCTGGGTTAGGGGATGATGTCCACATATGAAACTCTAATATGAGCTAAAAGGCCCTGGCATAGTCTTGTCTTTGTGAACACTTTATAAACCGTGTGGATGTAAACAAGGATGGTTTACTTATCCAATTTGTGAATAGCATGAAGCTGAAAGCAATAGCAAGAAACTTGTATGACAGAGTGAAGGTCCCACGTGAATTCAGTGGAAAAGAGGGGTGGATTATATTTCATTAGATAAATGGAGTGAGGCCATATGTTGTAGTGTGGAGAGCAGAGAACCGATACTTAAATCCTGACTGTGACGGGATAACTTGGCAACTCACTGAAACCCATAATTTCCAACCCACACCTGAGTCAAATCCCTGCTGGTGGGATGGGAACAGGGAATTCACATTTGTAACCTTTTTTTCCAGGACAATTAAATGCATGCCAGCACTGTCCATAGGTAACATCTGAGAACACTAACTTAAGCCTTTAATAGGCTCAGTTTCTGGATCTATAAAATGAAAGTTCACCAGCATGATCCCTAAGGTCCTTTCCAGCTCTAGCATTTGTGTGTGTGTGTGTAAGTGGAATGTGTGTCTCCACAGAGGGTTTACCTATCATCTAACTGCTGGTCTCAGTCCTCACACTGGGGGCTTGAATACCTTCATGACACGCTATAGTCAAGAATCCTCATTCTGTGATCATAGTAAAGCTACAGTGACTTTAAAAGAATGCTTAACATGTAAATACACATTGAGTGATAAATAAAACCTTAGGTCTCAGACACTGAAAGGCTCAATGACATGTTACACGGATAGTTTCTTTCTCAAGTTTATCCTTATCTGTATGCTCAGCCCCCAAGTTCACCCTTAAACATCTGATTTTCTTCTCCATAAAAAGAGAAGCCAATGTGCAAGGATAAGAGCTAGGCAGGAATTAAAAACAAGTGATCATGACTGTGCATCATGGGTGTTTCCACAGATCAAGGTGATTTCCTGCTACAGAAAAGACTTAATGGAGCCGTAGTGAAAGGCTAAGGTAGAGCCATTGGCATCTCATCTCTCGGAGGAGATGCTGGCTTTCCAATGACACTGCAGAATCAAACCACCATTAGGACTGGGTTCTGTGCCTATAGTCCTGGGAATCTCATCCAGTCATGGAAAAGCCCAAATCAAGGTCTATTTGGGCCTCATTTCACAAATAGTTATTGAGTGCCTACCAAGCATCAAATACTTTTCTAAAGGAGCTCACAGCTTGGTGAGGAAGACAGAATGGAGAGTTAGAATATAAGAGCATAGTGATGGGTAGACGCACACAGCCACTGTGGAAGCTGGAGGAAGGACACCCATCCTTCCCTCCAGGAAGGGGAACTGTCTGGTAAGGCTTCTTAGAGAAGGTAATAAAAAGCTGAGGCTTGAAGAATAAAGCTAGGAAAGTCTGCAGGTAAATGTAGCTAAGTGTCACTGTGCAAGAAGAGCCCAGGAAAGAGTGTTCCCAGTTGTTGTGAGCTTAAGCACATACACCTACCGAGCATGCCATATGTGGAGACCTACAAGGACAGAGTGCAAGTCAGGGCGTTATGAGAGGTAAGGTCGGAGACGAAGGCTGTGACAAAAATCTGAGACCCCACTGAGGAACTCAGATTTTATCCTGTAGGAAATGGAGAGTCACTGAGGGATTAAAAGCATTAGAGTGACCTCTATAGCTCCCATCTGGAGGACAGATTTAATGGAACTGAAACTAGAGGCAGGGAGACCCATCATAATGACCACTGATGAGCAAGGGATGATCAAGGCCAGTCTAGAAACATGGTGGTCAGAATGGAGAGGAGGGGAATCATCTTTTGAACATTTAGGTAACATCACCTGGACTTAGTGACGTGTGGGGTGAGGAGCTGGAGGAAACTGAAATAAGTTCATAGGTTTCTGGTTTGGGTGATAGATAGCTTGGCACTAATTTAAGGAGAGATTATACAAGAAAGTTCAGGCAGAGTAGATTACTCTGAGATTTGGATGAAAAAGAAATGAGATTGGATGGTAATTAGAGGGGGTAGAGATAAAAGACTATACATTTCAGGAGGATAGGGACTATGTCTGCATTATTCACCCACAGTATCCTCAGCACCTAGGTCAATGCTTACTCTTGGTAAGTCCTCAACAAATATCATTCTGAATGAATGTGGAAGGGCCAGTGGAAGGATCACTAAGATGAGAAGGATTTGAGCACATTTACAAGAGAGGAAGAAGCAACTGGGGACAGAAATGAAGCTCTAACAGCGGGAGGGTATGCTTGATATAATGAGGGGGATCAAAATATGCCACCCCAAAGTATGCCACCGTGGATTATTTTGAGCTGAAGGCACCTGAGAATCAACAGATGCAGGAACAGTTCTCTGCCCTCCTCTCATCTGCCTAGTAGGGCATAAATTTCCCTTTGTGAAGGTACCCCCACCACCACCTGGAAGAGCAATTCTTATCACCAGAGATAGAGTCAACATCAAGACGAGTCTGACTAAACAGGCATTACTAAAATAACCCTTATCTTCCCATATGTTTCCTAGTTGCTTCATGTTTTATCATCCCTTAAAGCACAAACACCTTTCCTTCATTAAAATGGTATGTAAGCCCCCAAGTCTAATAGCTTCCTTTAGTTTTACTTCTTTTCTGTCAACTCTTGTACATGTAAATATTAATAAAAATTTTGTGGGACTTCCCTGGTGGTCCAGTGGTAAAGAATCCGCCTTCCAATGCCGGAGACGGGGGTTCGATCCCTGGTCGGGGAACTAAGATCCCACGTGCCACAGAGCAGCTAAGCCCTCGCACACCACAACTACTGAGCTCGCACGCCTCAGTGAGAGAGGCTGCATGCCGTAAACTACAGAGCCCATGTGCTCTGGAGCCCACGCGCCACAACTACAGAGCCCACACGCCCTGGAGCCCGCATGCCACACTAGAGAGAGAAAACCCACAGGCCTCAACTAGAGAGAAGCCTGCACACTGCCACGAAAGATCCCACACGTCTCAACAAAGATCCCGTGTGCCGCAACTAAGACCCAATGCAGCCAAAAATAATAAATAAATAAATAAATAAATATTTTTTAAAGTGCTAAAAAAAAGAGGTAATGACAAAATAATTTTTAAAAATTTTGTGCTTTTTCTCCTATTAATCTGTCTTCGTTCATTTATTTTACAAGCCCCCGGGCACTGAACCTGAGAGGGCAGAGGCAAGTTTTTCTCCTGAACAATAGCGAGGTCCCAAAAGAAGTGGAAGGGGATTGGGCGCAGGTATTTTACAAAAAGTGTAACATCACGTCCTCTGAGACAAAAGTTGTTGAGGATGAATATAAATATAGATGCTTATAGGGAAAATACTGGGGAGTTGAAGGACCTTATGCCTTATGTCCTCTCATTTCCTTAATGAAGTAAGAGACAGTCTGAATGAAACACCTCCCCTCTGACCCTGCGTTACTGTCCTTGAACCAACTGGACCAGAAGGGCTGGGCTTTTCATTGCCTCTCTGTCACATCCTGAATTATGCCTCCTTAAGCACAATCAAGTCCCACAAGGCCTGGCACTTTATCTGTTGAATGGGAGTTAAAGATGTTTAGAAACTTTTACCAAAAAAAGCCTAATTTAAGACTTGCTGTATATTTTGAGACTCAACAATCATTTTTCCTTTACTTCTACTCTCTTCCCTCAAGATGAATTCTTTATCATCACGATCTTTAGTCCCACAAGTAGATAGCCCTGCCAGGCTTCCCTACCAGCTGCACAGACATGTCCAGACTTAACTAAATCCTAGGACAAAAAACAAATCTGGCTTTAAGCTGTATTCCCTGCTATGCAAATTTATAAAAATATTTCATGTCATAGACCCATGGATTCGCTCATTAAGAGGTGAGTCCAAAAAGTTAAAGATACAAAAGACTCTAAAAAGAGGTGAGCAGGGCTTCCCTGGTGGCGCGGTGGTTGAGGGTCCGCCTGCCGATGCAGGGGACACGGGTTCGTGCCCGGGTCCGGGAGGATCCCACATGCCGTGGAGCGGCTGGGCCCGTGAGCCATGGCCGCTGGGCCTGCGCGTCCGGAGCCTGTGCTCCGCGATGGGAGAGGCCACAACAGTGAGAGGCCCGCATGCCGCAAAAAAAAAAAAAAAAAAGAGGTGAGTAATATGAAACAGTAAATGAGAAACCACGCAATTCAGTATTCATCTTGTCTGAGTGAAAATCCTGACTAATAAAAAACAGACAAACATGGAAATAGTCTTTATTCACTCTGCCACTCAGATACGTTGATAATATTATGGCAGTCCTTATAATTTAACCCTGCTACTTTCAAATGTGCAAAGAAAATGTAGTTTCATCATTTTCTACCACTGATTTAATCTTGGGGGGGGCAGTTTGGGTCCAACCCAGTAAACTTGGTCCAATTCAAAAATTCAGACATTCTCTGTAGATAACGGAGTCTCTTTTGGGTAATGCTCAGTCTTTCACAATTTCTCCCCATCCTTACTTCTCTCTAAAAGAGCACATGGCTATAGAGGGTGATTGTGGCATGCAACTCATGGTGGGCTATAGGAGAGAGGCAGAGCCTTTGACCCACCCAATATCTTCTGGATCAGGGCTTCTGAAACTTCAATGTGACACCAATTATCTATGTATCTTGTTAGAGTACAGACTCTGGTTCAGCAGGTCTGGGATGATGACCCAAGATTCTGCATATCTAAGAAGAGCCCAGGTGATACTGAGGCAGCTGGTGTTTGGATACACCTTAAGTAGTGAGGCTCTTGACCTTTGCAGGTCTCTGCTGCAACATGTCTGGTCTGCTCAGCTGCTAGGTGGGTGACCACTGAGGTAAGACTTGTCCCGTTAGACCTTTGGCGGTGGCACACTGGCTCTCACTACTGACATCCATGGTCTCAGCCACCTTCCTTCAGTTACAGTCTTTGCACATAGGGGCTTTGACTCTACACAGCTCTGGTCCCTTCTCTGAGCATGTGTACCTACTTACCAGGACACAGGGTAACATCTGGGTCCCCTGAATGCCATACAAGGCATGGAAACAGAGTGCATCCTCACATTCACCTCTCAAGCCCGCTTCCACCACTTTTGTGCTGTCTCCTGTGCCATATTGGAAGGGGTGCCATATGTGAGACTTCCTGAGGCTCATAGTTCTCCTCTAGCTCCATGCAGGAGCGACTGTAGGGGAAGAAAAATTCCTTTTCCTACTACCCTCCTGGGTTCCCAGTTGGTGCCTTATAAATTGGACTGTCAAAAGACAGAATAACAAAAGAAAAGCATACACATTTATTTAACAAGTTTTACGTGACAATGGAGCCCTCATAAGGAAATGAAGACCTGAAGAAATGGTTAAACCTGAGGGTTTTTTTAGTACTAGGTTTGATGAAGAGTGGGAAGTCCTGGTAAAACATGAAAGGACCAAAGGGAATGAGCTAAAGGTAGTAAACACAGGGAAGCTTATCAAGGCCTGTTCATTCAGTTTCCTCTTGCCCTCCCTTCAGCAATAAGGATGCTCCTTTCCTCCTGGTATAGGGAGGGCCCCTCTCACATGAGGGTCTTGTGACCTGCTTCAGCAGAGAAGGTGGAGGTTAGAGAGTCCTTCCTGCTTCTCTGTTTCTCAAATTCCTTCAGCTTAAAATTTCATGGCATCATATTTTGCAGTAGTGTGTTCTAAATCCTGTCTCCCATAATTTTCTCATATCTAGCTGGATATTTCTGAAGTCTCATATCAGAGTGCAGCTTCAGGAGGGGGGAAACAAAATCATAAAATGCCTCCCCCTGGCTCTATTTTTCTTTTCTTGCTGCAGCCCACCTGAGTGAGAAAAGCTGGATGTTTCATTTCCTTTCTGTCATATCCTGAGCTATGCCTCCTTACTATGTTGAAGTATTTAATTCCTATTTTGAATCTGTAATCTCCAATGTGATGGTATTTTGGGGGTCTTTGGTAATTAATTATGTTGAGATGCGGTCACATGGGATAGTTCTCTTATACAGAGATGAAGGGACCAGAGCTTGCTCTTTCTTCACCATGTGAGGACACAGCAAGAAGACAAACCATCTGTGAACCAGAGGAAGGCCATCACCAGGAACCCAACCGTGCTGGCATCCTCATCTCAAATTTCAAGCCTCCAGAACTGTGAGGAATAAATATCTGTTGCCTAAGCCACCCAGTCTATAGTATTGTGCTGTAACAGCCCAAACCGACTAATACACTCCCTAAGCATAATCAAGTCCCAGGAGATCTGACACGATCTGTTGAATGGAAGTTAAAGAAATTTAGAAACTCCTGCATTTAAAAAAGCCTGATTTGCAAGACTTGCTATAGACTTTGAGACCCAATGGCTCTTTTTCCTAGGCAGAATCTTTTCTCTCTTTCCCTGGAGTAACAAGCCTCGCCATGGAGGTAGAAGGCAACAAGGCAACATGATTTAGGGAGGAAATAAAGCTATATTGGTTAATTATGTCAAATATATTCAATCTATAACCATACTCATACATCTCATAAACGTACCCATTTCTGTTCACGTAGCCCATTTCTGTGCCTCCTTCCCTTCTAACTTAATTGCAGTAGAGTGATGACCTTACCTCACACTCCTGTCCTCCTGTTTTAGAAATCTAGCCCTTTCTGGAGACCCAGCTTTTCAATATAATGTTCATTATATGTTATGATACAGTAGGAGTGTGACAATTCCAGAGACTTAGGCAAGTGGCCCAGTCAATATCCTCTTCCGGAGTGAACCTTGGTTGAATAGAGAGAGCACCCATTCTGCCCAGGTCAGACCCTGTGAGGCAACACTTGACGACTCTGTTGGTACTTTGGTGGTTGTTGATGCAGCTGCTGGTGATGATAAGGAGCTTTTTGTTGTTAAAGGGTTTATCCACTTAAAAAAAATCTGGTTATTAATTATCTAGCCCTCTGATTTCTGTAAGGTCAGGATTAATCTGTTTTAAGGGGAAAGGCTTTTCTCCTTGTCTGGAATGTCCTTTCCCCACTGCCTGTCTTGAAAATTCCTATTCAGTCTTTAAACCCAGCTGCAATGTTGCCCACTCTGTGTAGCATTCTCTGAGTTCTCCCCTCCACCCAGGAATACTGAAGTTCTCTTTGTTCTGCACCATTGCTGTATCTTGTAATCACCTCTATCATCACATCGTTCACAGTGTATCAGGAGGATTCCCCACCCTGTCTTCCTTACAGAATTCTCTGTGCTGTTCACACCAGCCCACCGTAGATGATCCATAAACATTTGTTGACTCAGTGAATAAATAGCACCAGGGCCAAAGGTCCCCCAGGTAGTAAAAAGGAATGCTGGAATTCAACATTGGACTGTTACCCCAAGGCCCATGTTTGCCCTGCACCAAAATGCTTTGCACTTTGGGAATTTCACATTGAGGAGGCTTGCTGTCTACCCATGATACATAGGCATGAGCTGCCATGAGCCCTGCATGTTTTTTCAGTCCTTTCTCTCCTCCTCACCCATCCTTTGATGAAGAGCAGATTTCCCAGAATTGCCTCTGGGACTGGGTTTTAGGGTGAGTGTTAGTAAGAAAACAGAGTGGACTGTCACCAGACTGAGCCCTAAAGAATCAAGAGCAGGTTAGAACTCCTTTCCTTGAAGTCTTTCTATAAGAATCACTTGCATTTCTTGTATGTTTACTGTGTGCTTGACATGTTAGTAACTCTTTGCATACTTTACTTATTTTTGCATACTTTATTTCATCATAATAACAACACTTTGACATAGCAAAATCAGTTATGTTATATCATAACTAAAGATAGTAATCATAACAATTACTAATGTGCCTTATTTCACAAACAGGGAACTGAGACTCATAAGAGAGATCGCTAATTGCCCAAGGCCACACGGTTTTAGCAGTAGTAGAACTGGGTCCCAAGCCTGCCCAGGCATGCCTAATGCCAAAATCTACTCTCTTCAGGTAATGGAGTCCACCAGGAATAGGCCAGTAGGCAAGAGTGCAGGGAAATTAATTATGAATTAATATTTATTGGGGGGTAATAGATATCTGTTAAGCTTTGTGGCCACCCAGCATCTTTGAACATCTTTCCTATATTTGAGTAATTTTCCACATTTATTATTTTTAATTGCACATTAAATCTGTAGATTGCTTTGGGTAGTATTGCCATTTAAAAAATATTAATCCTTCCAAGTGCATGGGATAGCTTTCCATTTCTTTGAATTATCTTCAGTTTCCTTTATCAGTGTTTTATATTTCTCAGCATATAAGTCTTTCACCCCTTTGGTCAGGTTTATTCCTAAGTATTTTATTTTTTTGATGCGATTTTAAAAGTGATTTTTTTTTTACTTTCCCTTTCTGATATATTCATTGTTAATGTAAAGAAATGTAACCGATTTCTGTATGTTAATCTTGTATCCTCCTACTTTGCTGATTTGTTTTTCAGTTCTAGTAGTTTTTGTGTGGAGTCTTTAGGGTTTTCTATATATAGTATCATGCCATTGGCATATAATGACAATTTTACCTCTTCCCTTCCAATTTGGATACCTTTTATTTCTCTTTCTTGTCCAATTGCTATGGCTAGGACTTTCAATACTATGGTGACTAGAAGTGGTGAGAATGGGCATCCTTGTCTTGTTCCTGATTTTAGAGGAAGGCTTTTCACTGTTGAGTATTATGTTGGCTGTGGGTTTGCCATAAATAGCTTTTGTTATATTGAGATATGTTCCTTCTGTACCCGCTTTGGTAAGAGTTTTCATCATGAATGCATGCTGAATTTTATCAAATGCTTTTTCTGTATCTGTTGAGATGATCATGTGGTTTTTGTCTTTTCTTTTGTTGGTGTGGTGTATCACATTGATTGATTTGCATGTGTTGGACCATCTTTGTGACTCTGGGATGAATCCAATTTGATGGTGGCTTGGTAATTTTCCATATTAAGAGTCCTGCCTCCCAAAGGTAGAAACCAGGCATTTGCTCTTGTGCAAAAAGGGAAAATGCCACTCAACACACACACCAGGACTAACTGAATGGAGCTTACAAAGATAGAAGCAGTAGCAGATAGGCAGACCCCTCTAATCCATTGTATTCTAAGGGGGTGCACAGAGATCTAACAAGGCAGGCAGCAGACTCATAGAGACTCCAGTCTTGGGCCATGGGGCTTATGAGCTACATGGTTAGGAAAGCACCAGCCCCTCCCTTTAGGTGATCAGGGTTCAGGGTACCATAGTAATATGACATGGTAGAACAATGGCTCCAGCCCTACCCTTGTCTTTCATGACTTCAGGGAATACCAGGCCTTTCTCTGGTATTTGCATAATATAGTTAGCTATCGGCTTGAACCCCAGCAACCAAGCAGCATTCAAGACCAAAGAAATACCACCCCTTCCTCTGGTATGATCAGAGTGCTAGGCTTTAAGTCTCATAGTTAACCAGAATTGACTGCTTTAAGCACCAAGCTATTGCCAGTTTCTATCATATTTGCAGGGAAGCAACTCATTTTCTAGAAGGCAGCCTGCAGAGAATTTATCTCAGACAAATTTTGCCTTTCTCTCCCTTGCTTTCCCAGCCTCTCTTGCAGAAAGGGCACAGGTATGTGATTTAGGCTCTGCCAGTCAGATGTGCACATGTGAGGTTTTGGCTTAGAAAAGAGTAGGAGAATACAGGAGCATGAAATCCATTTCCTGGAGTGACTGATAACAGAGGCCTTTGGTTTCTGACAACAGTTGTGGTGACTCTGGAATCCAGGGCCCAGTATCAGCAGTGCCTGATGTCAGTGTCTGGAGGAGGCTACAACAGGGCTGCTTCTGGGATTGACTCGTGGTGTAGTTTGACATCTTTTCTGTCTGTGTGCCTTCCAAGTTGATCTGGTCCCTCATGGAAATTCCCTGAGCTACCTAGTAACCTAGAATAAACGTATAGTCTGCTTTAACCAGCTGAAGTCATTTCTGTTGTTTGCAGCTTACATCTGTTTTGTGCCAGGCCTTATCCTAAGCATTGTTCCATTCTTTATTTCATTGTATTCTCACACAAAACCTACCGGACAAGTACAATTCACACTGCAGAAGAAAGATGGAGTAAGGCAGTGGCATAGGATGAGGCTGATGAGATTGACAGAAGAGAGATATTGAAGGCTCTAGTTGTCAACTGATGAGTTTTGGGCTTTCTTGCATAAGTGTGCTATACATGCCCCAGGGTGTATGTGAGACTGAACACCACATATCTGCTGCAGACCTGGGGAGCAGCAGCTTCCCTGACATGCAGACTTCCACAGACCCTTCCACAAGCTTCTCCACATTGGCAGCTGGACATGTACAGCATCTCAGATTCTCCCACAAGCTCTGACTTACCCCGCGTACCAGTGCTTCAGAGGAAGCGGCTAGAGATGGTTCTCTGACTCTGTGATTTCTTCTCCTACCTTCAAATTGTAACTCCCCACAGCAGTGCAAGATCTAATTCTTACACCAAAATACGTAGTTCTCTTTTCTTGACTGAACTGTGACTGATCCAGTCAGTGAAATGAAAAGTGGGGTGGGTAATAACATGTGTGGTAAAAATAAATCTGAAGTACACAATTCTATTCAAAGCAGCCTAGAATAATGGAAAACACTTGGGCTTCAGGAATCATAAAGGCTTGGGTTCTAGTCTTAGCTTTGTCCCTTATAGCTGTGTGATGCTCTGTAAATTAATTATGTACTCAACATCTCTGAGCGTCAGTTGTCTCATTTTAAAATGGGCATCATAATACTTACCTAATGAGCTTGGTGATGATTAAATATTTTGAAGTGTTGAGAACATAGTAGACTGAACTCTCAGGCCCTTTCTATTTTATGTCCAATGTTTAGAAATCAAATATAATGAAGACGTGTTTGTTGCCCATTTGAACTAAGAATTCTTGTTTTTAATACTTATTTAAAAGGACTTTCTAGTAAAAATAAATACCTTTATAAAATACATTTTAAATAATAAGAATATGAATAAACTTGTGATTGCTCTGGGTTTGCCCTCTCAAATTGGTTTTTAAAAGTACTCTGTGCTATGTTTCTTTTAATATACTTCAAAAAGAAGTGCAAGTTTTCATAGGCTATGGATATTTAAGTTTTTAGAAAATTAAAATTTCACTTTTCATTTTTATAAATATAAAAAATGTTGAGCATAACATATATTTGATTGATAACTAATTGTTTACATAATGGCACATTCAAGCAATGAAATAAAAGCAGAATAACAGATAAGAGTTCATTGTACTCCCATGGAGAGGCTCACCAGTAGCTTTGAAAGCAGTTCTACCAAGTGTATACTTCTCCCAGTCTCAGTTGGGGTTTCAGTTTCCTCATAAATTACTACAAAGAAGGCTTAATGTGAAGTCTTCCAAGTTCTATCAGTCCAGGACCCTGAATGTGAGCTCTGTTGGCAATAAGTGGCAATAAGTGACATTTACTCAGTCTAACTCCTACTCACCAAATGAGAAAAGGGGGTGATAACTAGATTCTTCCCAACCCTTGAATGTGATAATTTGAAAAAATGATTAATGGCATGGTAGGTATAATAAAGTATTTTACTGAATGTTTTATAACCAGTATATAATTCAATCTCATAATCCCAATGATACAAAATTATTCTTGTTCTCCTTTTACCAACAAAGAAATTGAGGCAGCAAAAAGCTAAGTAACTCTCACAGTGGCAGCCAGTTGAGAAGAGCAGAGGCAAAGGGAGTACCAAAGTGTGGGGAAGGATGTTGGCTCTGGGAGTCAGTCAGGACTGACCTGGGTTCAAATCCTGACTCTCTCATTTAGTACCTTTGTGGTTTGGGGCCAAATTACTTAATCTCTCCAACCACACATTTTTGTTATCTGTTAAATGATACCAGTCATACGTCCTTCCAAGGGTTGCTGTGAAGATTAAATGAAATAATTTTAGTGTTCAATAAGTGGTAACTCTGCTGGAGATGTTAACGATTTATATTACCTCCCAAAGTGTTACCTTTTAACAACATCCAGTGTCCTACGCATACTGGTGCTTTAAACCCAAGCACCTTGCACCAATGTTGTTAGACAAATGTTAACCTTTTCACCAATTAGAAAGACTAATGCCACATAACTAAGTTGTTTCACGTTTTATATGTATTCAGAGGCAAAGTTAAAAAAAAATTGGCTCTTTCCGACAGATTGCTGTGTATCATATTTCCCACCACTCATGGAAAGGCACTTGGCAATCCAGAAGGAATTTTCAACATGCTGGTTAATGCAAATAATGCATCTTCCCTGCCTTTGAAAAAGGTCAGAGAAATGTATTAGGTCTCTCTTTCATTGATTAGAAAACACATCCTCTTCTGACCTTTTCCCTATTTTACACAGTAGAACTGACAATGCCCGTCAGGCATTATTGGTTAATCCTCTACGCCACTGCCTAAGGGCAAGAAACATCTTGACGCCTTCAGGCTCAGCTGTGCTCATTAGGTACAGAAATGACATGAGAAGATAGCAAATGTATTCAGATTTTAGTTTGTCTGCAGTTTGATATAATAATGTTTTATTTTTGGCCCCCAGTTGCTCAGCAAAAGCAAAAACAAAAACCCTTGGTTAAACTGCTGACTTCCTCTAAATTGCTGAGCCCAGGGATTGTAGCTTGATAAAGTCATTTAGCTGCTGGATGTTTATAGTCAGTCAAACCATGTCAATGGCTTTTGCTGGAGTTCTTCATGGGGGATGTGATGATGTTTATTTCTTTATGAAGTTGAAATAACTGTGAATTCACTTATACTACCTTGCAAGGGATTTTTAAAAATTTATTTCATCTTTAGGGCTTTGAAATGTGAAATTCTATTTGGTTTTCAGTGAAGAAGTCATCACAAAGAGAAAAGTATGTAAACTTTGGCTGAATAAAATTTGTTACAACTTCCCTAAATACTCCTAAATTCTGAAACATTAATACATTGGTCATCAGTCTTCAATGTGTTATACTCGGGACATTTCCTAGTAAATATTATGGAGGTCCATTTAGATAGAAAAGTTCATGATTGTGGCATCAATACTAAAGAGAGAGAAAGAAGTAGGGGGTGGAAGAACTTGTGTAAATATATCTCATCTTCTGTATCCTTTTTCCTTTCTTTTCTCCCAATCCTGAAGGCAAAGGCTGTGTTTATCCAAAATCAGACAAAAATGTTGAATTAGGAAAGCTGTTGACTTTCCAGCCAGCCAGCCAGCCGTCCATCTATTCAATAAACATGTATTTGTTGAACATCTGTGAAATGCCAGACAATGTGCTGGAGTTACATAAACAATATTGGGTTGTTCATTAATTCAGTCATTCATGTAATAAACTTACCAATTAGCCAACGTTTGATTCATAAAAACTGAAAACAAATAATCACAACATATGGGATAAGTTTATAAAAGTATTCAAAATGCTGAAGAGTAAAAAACTGAGGAAATAACTGACCTCGCCTGTAGCATATGTGTCAGAGGCTGAGTTTCAGAGGAAAGAACACAAGCTGCCCCAGGACACATGGCAAAGCTGTCTTTGGAACCCTTAGCTGCTAAGGTGCTCAGGAGGCGGGGGATAGGAAGACAGAAAGGTTGTGATCTCCAGAACCACACAGCCCTGTGTTTACGTCCCTATTGTAGCAGACCGCTAATTGTCCTCTAAAACCCATTTCCTCTTCTTCCTCAGGATAATATAAATTCTGAATTTAGGTGGGCACATGGTCACTGAGATTAGACTATGTTTCCCAATCTCCCTTGCAGCTGAGCAAGGCTTTGAGAATAAGTTATGGTCAAAGGTTGCAAGTAGAAATAGTGCTATAGATTGAATGTTTGTGTCCCCCCAGAACTCATGTTGAAGTCCTAATCTCCAATTTTATTAGGAAGAAGACTTTGGGAGGTGATTAGATCGTAAAGGTGGAGCCTCCATGAATGGGATTAGTGCCCTTATAAAAAAAGACCCCAGAGAGCTTCCTTGCCTCTTCCACCATGTGAGGACAAGAATATGGCTATCTGTGAACCAGGAAGAGGGCTCTCAACAGATGCAGACTCTCCTGGCACCTTGATCTTGGACTTCCCATTCTCCAGACAATCTTCCGCTGTTTGTAAGCCACCCAGTTTATGGTAACTTTCTATAGCCACCTGAACAGATGAAGAGAAGTAGTAACTTTGTAACTTCCAAGAGGTGTCCTTAAGAGAACTGGGATTTCCCTCTGCCCCCTTTTTTTTCTTCCTGCTGGCAAGTAGGTGGCCATGAAAGCTGATGCTAGAGCAACCATCTTGGACCATCAGATAGCCTTGTATGGAGGATGGAGAGCAACATACATCAGAGTCTGATGGTTGTGAAGCCACCATACAAGCCCATGTGGCCTGTGAGAGGAAAATCAAGCTTGCATTTTGTTTTAGCCACTATTGGGTTCCTGTCACTTGCAGTTGAACCTAATTCTGACTGATACCCACAATGAGATCTTAAGCAGATACAACATTAAACCCTCTGAGACTCAGTTTCTTCATCTACAAAATGAGGATAATGATATCTATGTCTTACAATTGTTTGAAGGACTGAATTAAAGTGATAAATTTAATTCACCTAGAATAATGCCAGGTATCCAGTGGTGCTATTATAAACAGTAGCTATTATTATAGTAATGTTCTTTGTCTATCCAAAGCTCGAGCTCCACAAGTATCTAAACTTGAATAGAATAAAAACTCCTGTTCCCTGAGAGTTGTACCAACTGTCCTCAAGGCCAAGCACCAGCTGAAATCAAGGGTGCTTTACTTGAGCAGAGGGGATAGTGGGGTAGGAGATGATGGGGGAGGAGGGTAGAGATGGAAGAAATCAATAGTTCTTCTTTTAAATATGAAAAGTTTGATATATGTATCAGACCTCCAAGTGGGAATAAATGTTAAGTAAGCAGTTGGGCATATGATTCTGGAGCTTGTGAGAAAGATACTGGAGGAGCCACAAATTTGAGACTTGTCAACACATAGATGCTATTAAAAGCTATGGAATAGAATGAGATCAGCTAAGAATGTAGATATAAAGATGAGAAGGCCAAAGACAGAGCTTTCAAGCATGCCAGGATTTAGAGGTCAGTAGAGGAGAAGGGGTCATTAATAAGAAAAACTTAACCAGTGTGCTGTCTTAGAAACCTAGAGACTCAGTGTTTTAAGGAAGAAGTAATCAATTGTATCAAATTCCACTGAGAGGTCAGGTGGGCTGAGGGCAGAAAATTGCCCATTGGCATTGCTGAGATATGGGTCGCTGGCAACTTAGATGTAGTAGGCAGCCTCTAAAATATTCAGTAGCTTCCAATGATCCTTGCCTCCTGGTATTCATGCCATTGCACAGTCTCTCCCCTTGACCATAGACTGGACTTACTGACTTTCTTCTAATAGAATACAGCAGAAGTGATGCAATGTGACTTCCGAGATTAGGTTACAAAAGACTGGGCGTCCATGTTGCTCTCTCTCTTTCCAGTGTTTGACTTAGGTGCTGACATAGAGGAAACAGATAGGTTTAAATTGCATTGGGATTTTGGGATTTTTCAAGGCAACTATGATAGAGGAAGAGAGGGGTGTAGGACTTAAAAGAGTTTGTAATAGAGTAGTTCTATTAGTGGTCTCTAGGCTCTAAGCTAGGTAAGAACAGAAGGGACGATGAAGTGTGTAAGGGAAAGAGAAGAAGTAGGACAAAGGATTAAAAACTCAGTGGGAGATGGGGACTTGGTGGAATACCAGAATAACTGAGGAGGAAGAATAAGAGGTAATGGGTAGAGGGAAGAGTGCTTCAAAGGGAGATTTCAAAACTTGTACTGGTGAATGTAATGTGTACAGTATAACCTTAAGAGTAAGTGGCTCAGATAGACTGAAGGAAACTATAGAAAGAAACTAAAGGTGCAGAACAAACCATTGATGTAGGTGTGGAAGTCATCCAGGATTTTAACAGACATATGGTAAGGATGACAGTAAGACAGATGCCAGTACCAGCAGACACAGGGGTAGCAGGTTCTGTACTCAGAATACATTTCTTAGTCCAGATCAGTCTGGCTGAGTCTGCTTCCCTGATCCCTCTAGTATCATACATTAGAAAGTAGCCCAAATTAGAACCATAATTTATCCAAATACAAACCCTTCTCATTTCTACTCCTCCAGGATACCTCTTACGCCTACAAATAAATGGTATATTTAATGAAACAGCACAGAATCCAAGTTAAAAGGTAACAGATAATACTGGTGCCCAAGATTTAATCCCTCTAAACAGGGACAGTCACATTATATACCCTAGAGGTTGGTGGTATTGAACGATCTGAAGAAGAAATCAGGCTGGTTGATGCATGCTTCTCTGCCACTTTAGGTTTGGTCAGAGAACAAGAAAGATCAGGAAATTAGGGGGAATATAGAAGGAAAAATAGCAAATTTTGGCAAAGAAACTAACAGGAAGGCTATGGGTAAATCTTTCAAATCATTTTCACATGCTCAGGGATGAACTTAACAGAAACACTGGTGTATAAACATTTTTCAGAAATATTAAAACATATGGAGCCACATCAGTTTACAGGGTGACAATGTGGAAAGCCACTGAAAGTTTGGATGGATTCTTTTAATTATCCTAAATTTTAATTAAGTGTTTAATTACCACTATAGCATGTGCTAGCTGCAGAACCCTGAGCCTGTTTCCTCACCTATAAAATGGGGATAATAACCAAATTTCATAGGGTTTCTGGGGAGACCAATAGACATGGTGTACGTGAAAGTGTTTCTTAACGTTGTAAAGTCCTCCATACATAAAAGCATCTTCATCATCATCCACATGAATCAACCATGATTCTCATTGTTTTTGTCTATCCAGACCCCTGCCCTCCTTCTTCCAGTAGTGGTATAGCTCCTGTTCCCTTGAAGAACTGTTCTTCCCTACTATTGGAATAAGAAATTCAGCATACCCCATGCACCTCGCCACAGTGAAGGGCCAGAAATTGGCATGTCATTTAAGTCAGTTCAATCAGAGTTGTTCTTGGGGGCCTTTTTTTCTTTTCTTGCCAGGAGCTACAAGGATATGTTCTCAGAGATGCTGGTGGCCATGTCCCCTGCCACATAGGATAAAGGATATGCAGAAGGATAAAGGAACTGACATGCAGAAAGAATGAGAACTGAAAAACAGAATCTTGAAAGAATTTCCATCATCCTGTATGGCCAGCCCAACTTCATTCATCCATTCCATAATTTTCTTTTATGAATATATATATATATATATATATATATATATATAGCATTTGGATTGCATTTTAGTCACTTCCAACCAAGAGTCTGGCTAATACAGATTCTACAATGAAAATATTTCAAATTTTAAAATGTGAAGAGAGGGAAACTTACACATTGTCTCCTTTTTAAACTATAGAATAGTGTTCAAAATAGTGAAAACACAGGACCCAGATAATAACCTAGGATGGTGCACACAGAATGAGAAGCTATCCATCCTCCAATAATCATCAAGTAGCAATAATATTAATTAGCAGGCATTTTGTAGAATTTGGTAGAGGAAACAAACCTCTTTAGGAATATGGTTCATAAATATTGAGTTTAAAAAATTTCTGGGTTTTGGTCCAACTATTCTACACTAATACATGTTGTTGTTGCCATAAAGTCCTAAGGGGAAAAAAAAACATTATAGATCAGTTTTTAGACTGGGTGCATTGACCCTCCCTGACTTTTTCCAGAATAATAGTGCCCTTTATAGAGTAGAGCTTTAACAGGACAATTTTTGTCTATATGTACCACATATTATGAAACTCTAGAGTAGAAGTAGCCTTCGAGATACAGATAAAGTGAAGTAAAGATACATCGTTTTACAGATAAGGAACTGAGCCCCCCAAATGTGAAGCAACTTGGGCAAGTTCACACAGTTTGCAGAGAAACTAGGTGAAGAGTCTTTGCTTATAAAATAATTCTTTGCTTTACAAAATGCTATACTATATTTTTCAAAATTTTAATTGATGCTAACAGTATAAATTTCCTAACCTGTGACCATATTAAAAAAATTAAATTTGTAAAACTTTGATTTGTGTACATTTCAGGAAAAAATTTATTACACCTGTAACTAATTCCAGTCTGGACACACTACATACGATATTAGAAACTTAGAGTTTTTGCAATGAGACGGTGTTGGGGTAGATAAAATAGTTACAATTGCCAAATCCCAGTATCTTGAAGAAGTAGTGACATTTGCCTGCTGCAAACATGAAATTCCTATTAAATGTTCTAGTAGTTCTTAAAGTAGTAAATGAAATCCTCATTGCTATAATTTTTGTATTAGGTAATTTTTAATCATTTCATGTTCTAAGTCACAAATGTTTAACCAGTTTCTCTTAGAGTGCAATTATTTTCATCAATCTTTCTGCATATCTAATGCAACTGAGAGATCTCCAACAGCAATCATATGTCAGCTGCATGCATGAACTAGCCTCTTGACTCAGCAGAGCACAGCTCAGAATAGGAGAGTTTAAAGGGCAGCATTTTTCAGATGTTATTTGGCATTGCTTGCTGTTTGTCTTTATTCAAACTACTGAGCTCAGTTCTACAACTTGTGGGTCAGTTTTCGTATGTTGAGCTCAGTTCTACAACTTGTGGGTCACTTTTTGTATGTCTTTAGAAAGTGTTTGCCTAGTAGAGGACTGGGTGGAAGCTGATTCTTCATTTTTTTGCCACCTTCATTTTTTTGCCATTTTTATGCCCATCCCTGTAAATTCTCAGAAAGCCACTGCAGAGGGACCAAATTCCCAGTGGGTTAAACAGACAGTGGACAATACTGAGTCTTGTCTTAGACTCAGAACTGTGATTTCTGTATACTTTCTGTGCCCACTTTTTCCTCCATTGCTTTTCAGGAGACTAAAGGAAGTATGAGGGTTAAGATTGGTGCTAGCCTTAAAGCTACACAAGGAAGAGACGCCATATTATATCAAGATACATACAACCATAGAAACCAAAAAGGTGCAAAAGAACAGGAACAGAAATGTCTCAGAAGAAAACACACAATGCTTTCTTGCCATGTAGCTCTCCTTTTTCCTGTACTTGCTCTAGTGGCAGGCTCCAGCTTACCTTCCACAAAGGTAATTTTTTGACTCTGATTTCCCTATTGGAAGTCTAGGACCCCACCTTTCACTGGGACCTAATGAGAGGGGAAGAAAATTAGTTTTTCCTCACCCTCAGTGTCAGGCCCATTTTTTAGACAATAGCATAATAGTCCACACAGATGTGTTTACCTTAAAAAAGGGCAAAGTTCACATTAGTATTAAGAGAAATTTAGCTCCCATATTATCCATAGTTCTCCATTCTGAAATAAGATTTTGGCTTTACCTTTGCAAAAGATAAATGAAAAGATTTTTCTTAACGTATAAAATAGTCCTTCTCAAAAATGAATCAGAAAACAGCTTGGCGGCTTTAAAATGGCAGCTTGAACTAACTTTGAGCCATTAAGATTTCAAAAATAATCACTCAGGGCTTCCCTGGTGGCGCAGTGGTTGAGAATCCGCCTGCCGATGCCAGGGACACGGGTTCGTGCCCCGGTCTGGGAAGATCCCACATGCCGCGGAGCGGCTGGGCCCGTGAGCCATGGCCGCTGAGCCTGCACGTCCGGAGCCTGTGCTCCGCAACGGGAGAGGCCACAACAGTGAGAGGCCCACGTACCGCAAAAATAATAATAATAATAATAATGACTCAGTGTATTTGGTGGGCCACAAATATGGTTCTAAATCTTCTCAAAACCACTGTGAAGGGAAATATGATTCACTTTGTGTTTCAAGGTGTCCATAAGATAAAAATAAACTTTCACTGTGGCTGTCAGAGACAGAGAGAAAACTGTAATGTGACGAAAACATCTTTCATAATATCTATATAGTTAACATAGCAACAAACTTTATGAGGCTGTTTCTTACAGTGACCCTCACTCTAAATTAGAGGCATCATCATTCAGTAGAGGCAGTTCTATGGAGAGCCATTTGAAAGTGGGTTAAGAGCATATCTTCTGTTGATCTGACTTAATCCAGAGGTGGATTTTAAAGAATTCAGCCAGAGGTTCTTGACCTGAAGTACATAGCCCCTTATAGATGGCTTCCAAGAGTTCTATGAATTGGCATACATGCATCCACCGATCAAATTTTTTACTTTAATTTATTCCTAAATGGTCTTTGTTAAAAACATACATTTTAATGTCAGTTTGTAAGTCGAGATATTGTTTCATTCTAAATAAATGTGAGATGGCACTGGATACTATTATATATGCTCAGGATCTTAAAGTGTATAATGATGTCTCATGATTTCTTATTGCACATGCTCTGACATTTATGTTAGTAAACATCTTTCTATGTTTATGTGAGCTCTGCCTTCAATTGGAAAATATTCAAGAAAAGGAGGTATAGTAACACCAATGTGTCCTTTGATTTGGCTTTCATAACCAAATTTGCTAGGAAACAATGCTGGGGGGAAACCTTCATTAACCAGATTTTTTTTTAAGAAAAAGGTTTGAGATCCTACTAAATCTTAAAATTTTCCCAAACATAAAATCTTGTTTTAAAGCATTGAATAAGGTTGCTTATCACATTACCAAGCACAACTGGAGAAGCTTTAGTTAATCCATGTGCCTTGGAAACAGCTGAGCAAGTATGTGTCTTGAAACAGAGGAAGAAATCTGAAGCAGTGTCTTTATTCAAGTAACATCACCTACCCCAAAATTTTTCTCATAGTTTTAAGCACATCATAGAAGAATTGGTGGCAACTCACCCTTTCCTTTCAACATGCAACTGGATGAAACCACTGCATTCCACAACTGAATTTTAGCTGCTGGGTGCGGGCCTATACTTAAAAGTAGAATTCTTCTTTCCTGAACCCTATTTTGAAACTTCAAAGGCCCTTACTGTCTCCAAAATGGTGACAAGTTTCTTTGCCAAGAAAACCTCCCCATGAGGATTATCTAGATATCCTGGGCACAGATGGAGCCCTTGCAGGACTTGGTAACACATCTGGTTTGCTGTTTTGATGAACAAAGAGGCTCTGTATGTCATCCATGACTCATCACTGTCCTCAACGGCATGCATTTCACTCAGAGACTCTGCGAAAGGACTTGAAAGAAGTTTTGCCATCATCTACTCAAAGTAAGTCCTCAATTTCACCAGAGCCAGGGCCTTCGTTCACCTTGTTTTCAAATGATTTTGTTAAGAAATAAGAGCAAAGTACAAATGTTTTCTACTAAACCGAAGTTCACTGGTTTTCTTGAGGACAAGTCTTTAAAGAGTAGATTGAAGCATCAGGGAGAAATATCACTTTCATGAGAGAGAAAAGGAAAGCCTGCTCAGTAAAATCTGACAGGAAGGTATTCATTCATGATTTGATTTTCTCAGCAATACTTTTGGCCGTGGGAGTGAGTAAAATCTTCCTATACAGGCACTGTTAGGGATGCTAGTAAAAATAAACAAAACAAGAACTATTTTGGCCAAGATTTTTTTTTTTTTTGCTACTCTGGAAAATTGGACATAGAATTGGACATAGAAAACTAAGCTAACTAAGCTAATGTTTTAAAGCTAGAGAAAGGGCTTCTATAAATGGAGGAAAGAAGATAAAGCCTTAGAGAGTTTGGTATAGGCAGAAATCTGAAGACACAAACATCGCAGAAAAATACTTCTCAGATTATTTGCCTAGAATTTCGAAAAGCAGATTCAGAAGACATCCTTTCCTTGATGATATAGGCAGCATCAATAATGCAGCCACAGACAAAGCTGACAGTGACACAGGACAAAGAAAATGATGCATTGCGAATTCAGCTGGAAGAATCTTGAGGGAATTCAAGTGCCAAGAAATAAGCTTGTCCTTGTCTGGCAAAGGGAGCTATTGGTACCATATACATTTCTAAAATTTTTCAGCTGTTAAAATGAAAAGTTGGAAAGCATTTGGGTCAAAGTCATACATATTCAAGACACCATTTCCAACTTCTTGTATAGGCCAAAAACAACCTCCTTGATACTGAAATAAACCTTCAGAATTAGTTTCTACTTTTAATTTTGTTTGCAGTTTTGGACCCTTTTTTTTTTTAAGCAAGTATTCAATTATGTTTATATGAAAAATGAGAATGAGAGGTATAATTCTTTCTGGACAACATTCTCCTATTCTATCTATGAAGGAAATCAATTTCCAGTGCAATAAAGGATATTGATTGAAAAATATTATATGTATCAGGTTACAGAATTTTTGCCTGAAGTTGGAATCTGTAGCTTTTGGCAAATGTTCAAAGCAGTCCATGACTCCAAAAAGTTTTGGAACTGCTGATCTAGAGAAACAATTGCACTAGTTATCCTGAAAGCAGGCAGTAAATACTGTCTGTGAACTGGGCCTTTGATGGATATTGGGAGGGGGTGATTTGGGCTTCTGTGCAAGTACACAGAGTCCAGTCAGATTATTTTGCAGTTTGAGTGCTGCATCATATACTTTATCCCTCAGCATTACTAGGGAAGAATTAAAATCCTCATAATAGAACTGAGTTGTCTACCTAATAGAAGCCCATCCCTCCTCCTATCAGGTGAAAGTTCTCTTCTGAATGCAATTTGGATTAGCTTTACTGCCAAGACAAATGGTTACTTGAAGCACCAAAGTTCCACATCATAGAATACAATAATTTCAACTGGGAAAAAAAATGTATGATTTCCATTAAAAAATAGAGTAAATCTTCTCTCTCATATCACAGAGACTGAAACAAAAAGTCGAAGAACTTTTGTGAAATTAGAAAAAAAGTCAGCTCTCTGTGGCTTACTGAATTTGTATGCATTGAAAATTAACCTTCGGAAGCTTTAAACACTAGAATGTAAAATTGTGGTTAAATTCAAAGAGGGGAAAGTGAAATTCAGGGAAGGATTGAGTTTTCTATTGTAAATGCAGGTTCACTTTACAGAACATCCAGGTGCTAGATGAGGCTGCTGGTGGAAGTGGGAAAATAAAGAGAAGGTTTAGATCAGAACTGGGCCACACAGCAGGAGGTGAGCGACAGTGGGCGGAGGTGAGAGAGCGAAGTTTCATCTGCTGCTCCCCATCACTCCGCAACGCTCACATTACCACCCGAACTCTCCCTCCAGCCCCACCCCACCCCCGTCCGTGGAAAAATTGTCTTCCACGAAACCCGTCCCTGGTGCCAAAAAAGTTGGGGACCGCAGGTTTAGATGCCTTCCTTGGTAGCATTGAGAACTATATGTATATTATTTCATCAATGCACGGTTCTTAATAAATAAACCCACAGCTGTCCGATTTCACTACCCATGGTTTTCCCACTAAGACCATGCTACCTCTTGAAACTTTCTGAGACTCTTTCCAGACCTCTGAGTTACTCCTCAGAGGGGTCTTCTCCCTGGACAGCAGTCTATGGAGTAGGCGCTCAGGTGTCTCCAAACTGAGTAACCTACCTGGATCTCCAAATACTTTCTGTTTCTATATCCCCCGGGGGTTATGATTTGCCTTCCTGTTACTACATATTAAGCCTCTCTAATGTCCTTTGTGACCTACTGTCCCAGCCAACAGGTTCTACCACTAGGCTTGACCCCCAGGGAACTACATCTGCCACCCCTTAAAATTAGCTCAGTAAGACTGATTTTGGACTTCTTACCTTTAGAACTGTAAGATAATAAATTTGTGTTGTTTTAAGCCAATGAGTTTGTGATCATTTGTTACAAAGGCAATGGGAAAATAATATAGTTGTCAAGATGGCAATCTTGCCAAATTGGTTTCTAGATTCAACAAAATTCCAATGTGATTTTTTTTTTAAGAAACTGACAAGTTGATCCTAAAATTTACATGAAAATGCAAAGGACCTACCATATGCTGAAAATGGCTCAAGGGAATTTGGGGGGAATGATGGCATATGTTCTAAAATTGGATTTTGGTGATGGCTGCACAACTCTAAAAATAGCTAAAAAATCATTGACTTATATTCTTAAAATAGTTGAATTTTATGATATGTAAATTATACCTTAATAAAGGTGTAAATAAAAGACATACATACTCATAAGGAGGTATAATTGCTTGTACATAATGCTTTTCACATTAAAAAAATTTGTTGAATCTAGGTAATGAGTGAATCTAGAACAATTAAGATGTTCTACTTTCTCATTTTTTTCTCTGTGTTTGAAAAATGTTCTTAATACAAGTTGGAGAAAATAATTATTTGAATTTCTCATTTGTTGCAGTGTAACCTAGAAATTATAGAGAAAGAAGATGAGGTCATTGAATAATACCTTATGCTACTGTATAATTAAACATAATTTTAAGTCATTAACTGCTTTGATGCCTGCCTAACTGATTTTCAATTATTTTAAAATCTTCATAGTGTACAGGCATTTGTATAATCTCAGGGGACCATTCCGATAAAGAATTAAAAACCAGGCCCTTACTCAGTAACATAGCCCTGTATTATAACATTGATTCTATAAGAAAAGCAGGTTTTATTCTTATGATTTAGACTTTGGGCCTCCTCTCTGAGAAAATAACCTGCTAGGAATGTGTTAACTAACTGTTTTCTGAATTTGTTCACATATATCTGCTCTTTGTTTTTTCCACAACAACCCTTTAAGAACTTTCTATATCTAAATCCATTATAGAAGCGTTCGCTTTAAATATTCTTGATTGTTGATGAAATATCATCTCAGTGTTTTGGTCCTCACAGTTTAGATTGGTGCCTGCTATATTTATGGCTTCCTAGAGTCATAACATTCCAGACGTAGAAAGATAAAGACATTTTCTTGGTTACTTGACAGAAAGTCTATAGCATGAAAATAGACACATTTCTATGCTATAGCCTTTACACTGGTAAGTAAAATTTTATTGTCACTCATACTCACAGCTATGTTATGATAGTGCATTCCATTTTAAGAATGGACATAAATCTTTTTTTCCCCAGTGTTGCTTTTATTTCTTTGTTGAAATATTTGCAAACTAGGGTCATAAACGTAATAATAGTACAATGCCTTTCATTGGCCCATGAGCAGAATCTCACCACATGCACATTTAAATTAATTGAATTGAATGCTATAACTTCAGCAAGATAATAATAATGATTTTTAAACTAAAATACTGTAAAATATTGCTTGTGTACTTACTATTATATGCTTTCCATTACCAGAGATAGTTCACACATGTACAATGTGTATCTGTGCAGGATTTATTCTATATACACCTAATGAGACATTAAGAGGTTTTTCAAGGGTGATTTGGCCCTATTTGTACTTGATTTTTTTCTTGTCTTACTGGCTGATGTTAGTACCTAAACCCCAAACACAGAGCAGAGGGAAGGTAAAGATTCATTGTCCCACTACCAGGAAAGCCTCCTGTGATACCCACCCTTCCCCAGGGGTCTCAGTGCCCACTTGGTGTCCCCCAGCCCTGCACATTTCTCACACATGCTACTTCCCTGGGAGTACAGCTGTCTCTTTACCTGTCTGCCTCCCCCGCTAGGGTGTGCTCCCCTTGCATGCAGAATCCATGTTTTATGTATCTCTGTATCACAAGCCCCTGGGGCATCCTTGGCACTCAATAAATACAGCCTTTGAATAGCTACTCAGAATTCAGATTATTCCAGGTCAATGTTTATTGAACATCTGCTGTTCAATAAGTGCTCCGGTCAAGCAGGGCACACAAGAATAAGTGGATCCAATTCTATTGACTGCAAGGAACTTGAAGTGTGTCACAGTTTAATAATAAAGAACAGTCTTCTGTGGTGAGAAGATTTTTACATTTTTTTATCTCACCTACTGCTCTTTAAGTGAAATTGTATATAACATAATGAGAAAGTAAATGTTTAAAATATCTTTGTAATGCTTATTATTTATGATTATATTTCTATAGTTCTAAAATAGTAATAGCTAACTCTTGCCTGGGACCATGATAAGTGCTTTACATACAATACTGTATATCATTTACACACAATACTTCAATGCATATGCTGTGATACATACCCTACGCATACATTATATATATATATAAATTTATATAATACTTTACCTATGCTACCATATATCATTTGTTCTCCACCCAGTTACTACCAATTTGCCCATTTTATAGATGAAGAAACAGAAGCACAGGGAAGTTAACCTGCACAAATCACTTTACAGAGTTAGAACATGATAGAGACAAAATTTAAATCTGTTTATTTTCTCCCCCCGAGTTTTAGCACAAAATTTTCAAATTTGAAAATCTATAGTTTAAACCACCTCCTTTGTACACAAAAAGTTTAGTGTTATCAAGTTAACTTGCTTCTAAATTCAGAAAAATCCATCTGTTCTGAATAATTTAAATCACAATGCCAGGGATTATAACACAATCTGATGCCACACCAAAACTGTGGTCACGAGGGAGTCGCTGATGGTTGTCCAATGTGCACTGCAGCTTCCTCTTGAAAAAAGAGAAGCCCTTTGATGGTCAAATTCAAAGCTAGGCTCAAGCTCTAAGCCAGCCTAAGCTGGAAGCTTCTTCCATCTAAACAGAAAATGGCCAAATAAATAGGGCTGGCCGTGTGAACTTGCCATCGTTTTGTTCCGAGCAAATTAAGCCACTTGTTTACTGGTGTGAAGAAAGAAAAGGAATTACTCAAAATAAATTCACGAGGATTAGGATGGCATGCAAGTGCTGACGTGGGAGTAGCAAAATATATGTAGTGCTTGCCGTCTGTGTAAGAGCCCAGTTTTCTTACCCACACGGAGAATTTTGTTTATTGATGATGCATTTATTATTTTACCTTTCCTGCTCTCCACAAAGTAATTGAGATAAGTACCTAAAGAACATATATACGTAAGGACAGTTTAAAAAAATCTGAAAAAGTGACTAAGGACCAGGAGGGAGAGATTACATCAGCAGCCACTGAGAAGATAGGTTAATGCAATTGAGAGTTAGATTTAGCACTGAACTTCTTGGCAGCCAAGGCTAAAAGAGGAACGTTATAAATTATGTAGTTCACATTATCTGATAAAAGAATGCAGTTTGTTCTTTGGGACACACACAAGATTTTTTCCTAACATTAAATTCTAAGAGGAACTTCTCCCAGAGATATATAAGGAATGAACAATGTTAAATTAACAGATCGATAGCAGTTTTGTAAAAGATGCAGAAATTTATACTGTGTCTTACCTTGTGAATCATTTTCTTTTCTCACATATTTTCTTGCATTTGTGTTGTATTAGCCGGCCCCCTACTCCAAATAATCCAATATAACAATTGCATAATGCCAAATAATTAGGAAAGATATTTTTCCTCCCCCTGAATTATCTCAAAATCGTATGAACGGAACCTAAGCCAGATTTACATTTCTCTTACAACATTTAATACAAGTGGAAATTTCTGAACAAAGAGAATTTAAGAGAATTATCAGCTCTTCAAGAACAAGGACTCACTGATTAGTGAAGTCCCAAGTGAGTAAACACATATTAAGCCACAATCCCCAAAGGTATTGCACTAAGGTTATGCACTATTTTTTAGACTTTGGAGTTTTATCATCCCTCACATTTGGGTCTACAGATATAGAGCTTCTGATTTTTCAATTTCATCAAAGAAAGATTTCAGGAAACCCTATCATCTATTATTATTATAATTTCAAAAAAGAAGGAACATATTGACATAAGGAAAGTATAAAGGGCATATATAAAGGATAGTCCTCTAAATTGAATATATTAGCTTTTTAAAATCCCGCATACATAATCCTTATTTTTTCCCCTTTGCTACAGACTGGTGACAGCATCGCTTGTGGGCCGGCACCAACTATTATGGGGTTTATACAGAAGTATAAAGACACAACTCTTGCTTCAAACAAAGCTACAATCAGCTGGGGGGAATAAAATATAAACACTGGAAAACTAATAATAACTACAAGTGATAATACAACATTGTCAACGAGATTATAAAGTGTAAAAGTATTTATTATGTAAGGGGGAGATCTCTGGGAGTGGGGGAGCTATTGCAAGACTTAGTGAAAGCACAGTGATCTGAGTGGAGTTTTGAGGAATGAAGAGAGATTGGAAATTTTAGAGAGGGAATATCAGGTAGAATTATTGTGTGGAATAGACAGAAACACAAATGCAATAGAGCTATTGGTTCAGTGGTATAAGGAGTTCAAAATTTCTGTGTGGTGGTGTCATAAATTTCAGTTCGGTAGAACCATTGTTGTGTCTGTTGGTGGAAGCATTCTCCCTTGAAGACTAAGAAGTCTACACCAGCATAGCTCAATGTTGGCAGGACAAAAAGCAAAATTTCTGTGAGTGAGTTAATAGGCGTAATAGTGAGAGGAGCCTGTACTGCTTCCATCCCTTGATTCCTGGACACGCGTATTCTGGCTCTGGGAACTGCAGCATATAGTGGTCTCTGATTCATATAATATACTGTGTCCTGTATTACCGAACCCCTTCTTTTCAGATGTTGTCTCCCAACTGGCATCATAACCACGTCTTCAGTAAGCCATTGTACCTTTCAATTAGGCTAGCTGCTTCCAAATAATGAGGTTTGTGGTTTGGTCAGTTAATGCAATGGATATGAGCCCAATGCTGCACTTCTTTTGCAGTAAATGAGTTCCTTGATCACACTCAACACTGTGCAGAATGCCATGATGGTGGATAAGACAACCTGAGTATCCTTGGCTAGAGATGCTGGCAGAAACATTATGGACAGTGAAGGCAAATCCATATCCAGAATATGTGTGATTCCTGTGAAGATACATCTCTGCTGCCTCTGCGGTAAAAGAGGTCTAATGTAATCAACCTGCCACCAGGTGGCCAGCCAGTTCCCACAGGGAGTGGTGTTATGTCTAAGACTCAATCATGGTATTGCTTTTTGCAGATTAGATACTCAACAGTAACATTAGATCATTCTTGATATGGGAAAGTTCTTGTTGTTGAGCCCATGCATAGCCTCCATCCCTATCATCATAACCACCTTATTCATGGGCTCATTGAGCACCTGTGGCTGGCATCCAAAGAGTGAGTAATTTGTCCACCTGACTATTAAAAATCTCCATTGCAGGGCTTCCCTGATGGCACAGTGGTTAAGAATCCGCCTGCCAATGCAGGGCGCACGGGTTCGAGCCCTGGTCCGGGAAGATCCCACATGCCACGGAGCAACTAAGCCCGTGAGCCACAACTACTGAGCCTGTGCTCTAGAGCCCGCAATTCACAACTACTGAACCCGTGTGCCACAACTACTGAAGCCCGCGCACCTAGAGTCTATGCTCTGTAACAAGAGAAGCCACCGCAATGAGAAGCCTGTGCACTTCAACAAAGAGCAGCCGCCGTAGCAACGAAGACCCAACGCAGCCAAAAAATAAATAAATAAAATAAACAAAATTTTTTAAAAATTAAAAAAAAAAAACTCCATTGCAGTGAATCCCTGTTGGTAGGCATTCAGATGGGACACAAATATCTTCACAGTCTGTGCCCATTCACAGAAATCCAACTACATATCTTTTCCCCAGATTTCGTTGTCACCAATATTCCAATCCTCTTCAGTGCCCTGTATTGACAAAGCTTCAGTGTGAGCTGACGGGGGAAAAGTATTTAAAGGGCGCATATCCAATTTCACAAAGCATGCAAAAAGGGTGAATTCAGAGCTGAGAGGCAATATATTGCTAACTGACTTATTATCATACCTTATGAGCCCTCCCCACTACTTATTATCTCTCTCTGATCCCTGCAATGCTCACCTCACCTATGCACATTTAGTACACCAGATACACTCCTGCCTCAAAGGCTTTGCACTGCTCTTTTTTACCTGAAATGCTCTTCCCCCAGATATTCAGACGATTTGCTCTTCACCTCCTTCAAGTCTTTGCTTAAATGCCATCCTCTTAGTGATGGCATCCCTGACCACCCCAATACCACTATCCCCCTCCTTTGCTTTACTTTACTCCATAACACTTATTGACATATGCTACAGTATATATTTTTTACTTATTTACCTTGCTTATTTTTAGTCTCCTCTCCAGAAAATGACCACCACAAGAACAGATTCTTTTCTGTTCACTGCATCCTCAGCACTTAGAACAGTGCCCATCTCAGAGTAGGCACTTGATAAATATTTGTTTAATAAATGGTCCTTAAAAAATTCAATGTTTGTGTACATTTACGGGTGATGAAAAAGTATATGGTTCCAAAAAATTAAAACATATGTCCATGAAATGACTTGTACAAGAATGATTATTGCTTTATTCATAATGGCCCCAAACTGTAAACCATCCACCTGTCAACAAGAGAATTGATGTATATTCTTACAATGGAATATTACTCATCAGTAAAAATGAATTAACTACTAATACACACAGCAACATGGAGTCTCATTCTCAAAAATATGCTGAACAAAAGAAGCCAGTTATAAAATGTACATTCTATATGATTCCATTTATATGTTCTGTAACTTGTAAAATGAATGTATGATAATAGAAATCAGAATAGTATTTGCCTAGGGAGAGGGGAGGGAAGCTCAAGGGTACTTTCCAGGGTGATAGAAATGTTCTATATCTCAACTGGGGTGGAAGTTACACAGGACTATACACTTACCAAAACTCATTGAACGACACACTTAAAATGAGTACATTTCATCCTATGTAAGTTTTATTTTAGTGAAAAATTCAGTAGTAATTTGGATACATAATAAAGTCACAAAAACAATCAGTAATCCCAATTGCTGATAATTTATTCATTAAACCAGGAAAAGACTCATGACTCTCACATTCATCAAAAAGACTAAAGCAGAAACACAAGTTTTGACCATATGGAAAGCAAGGTTTGAGTTCACTTCCCAGAAGTCAAGTCACAAAAGTGAAAGTGGCAGAGAGTTCAGGTATAGTTCATATGTGGCTGAACAGGGACATAGGAAGTATAAGTAAGTCCCCTCAACTCATTAAAAATTAAGAGACCTATAGTTCTTCTTTCCTTTTCCAGTATGACTCTTCCAGTCCTCTTATTTCTGATGATGGCTACTGCTGTTCAAGGCTGGATACTGGTTTGATTGTAGAAAGAGTTACAGTTATAAGGATTGTAAAATATTGAAAGAGGCTACCTGGGAAAATGACAGTTTCCCTGCTTTACTTTTAATGGCTGAGTACTGTCACAAGCTGAGTTTGGATGACAGTAGTTAGCCTTTCTGTGCAAGGTCTTACAAGCACAAATTCAATTGTCCTTTAAGTTCCTATGATTTTACCACTTACGTTGTTTTCAATTCTGTTTTGCCATTTTTAAAGTTACATACTATACTTTCTTGGAATTGTTGCTAGAGTTAACCTGTGTTTTTGAGCCTGATAGGAAAACATTCACCAACTGTAGTAAGTTCCTAAGTTGCATGGACTTTCTCCATTAGCTTCCACCAGTCCAGACTTTGACCCATTCTTCAAATAATTATGACTCATTGTTCTTCTCTCTTGAATTACGTGATCAATCTCCTACACAAAAGAATATGTCAGGAAGTTCCATAAAGAAATTTTTTAAAAAAGAAAGAAAAGAGAATTCAGACTAAACTGGCCTATTGGCATTGTTTAGGCATCTTACTCTACTCTGGGCAGAGCAAGAATGAAGAAAGCACTTTGCCATTATACCTAATAGAAGTCATCCCTGTCTCTGAGCATGTTGCTAAGACAGAAATAGCAACAAGTAATCGGAAAATTAAGATGGCCCTCAGGTAACTGATGGTAAAGCAAACAGATCAAGCTCTTTGAAATCAGTAAGAAATCTGTATTTGTTTGCAAATTTGTTTGCACCTTTTTGGCATAATACAAAGATGGCTTCTGAATAGAGGCTGTCATAAACCTGTCTTTTCAAACATTAAAAAAAAGAAAAGATTAATTGGATACAGGCTTGGTCATCACATAGTCTGTATCTGTAATAGCGTAGACATTCTACACTAAAAACCCTGTTTACTTGCACTTAACACTGTATTTCTCAAGCTCAGAGGGCCATGGATTACATTTTTAAAAGTATCATCTTTTAGCGTCCTAATGAATTGGTGTTGCACTGAATTCTCTTCAGAAATTTCTAGTCTACACATAAGACTTGGGCGATCATTTTGATGGAATCAGTTACTTAGCACTTCTATAACTCAGAGCTAGCATATAATAAGGTTTAAAAAGGTTTGTGTATTGAATGATAACTTTTCTCTGATATAAATTGGAGTAGATAGTAGTTTAACGTTGCCAAATGATTCTGGAGACATAGGTTGTGGACTTCCTTTTTAGCTTCTAAATGGTGCAGATGTTTGGGGTTATAGCTGAAGTATTCACTTATGAGACCAAAATCTGGGAAATCCTCTTTTTCTGTGCCAGTTGGATTCTGCCTGTTCTGAAACAAGCATCCCTGACCCAGCTTTGGCATTTCATCAAAGAACTGTGGGAATGATTGGGTAAGAGTGCAGACAGGCACAGGTGTGATACAAATCTGTCCCACCACTAAAAAGTTCAAACTAACAAGCAAAAACCAAATATTCAACTGTTACTGAATCAGCAATGCTGTCTTTTCCATTATGCAAGAATATTTTTAATGTGTGTATCATGGGCAAAATGTTTGCTTCTAGAATTGCTAACATTTCTAATGCATACATTCTTCTATTCTAAGTTTAGCATGAAAAAGCAATTATAATTTGAATGGTGTATTTGGCCCTAAATGGATTCCTTATTTGGAAATCAATAACTTTGTTTCAGAAGGAAAATAAATATTTGGCATGTTGATGATTTGAGATTTTTTTCTCACCGCCAGAAGTCTTTGTCCCTTTCTTTTCTTTATCTTATGAACCACTGAATAAATTTTAAGACAATATTATGTCTTCCTAATTAAAAATCATTTTTAGAATTCAGTTGGGGAAAATAAAAGGCCTGTGAATCAAATGTAATTGAGAATCCAGTGACATTTGTAGCACAACTATTGTTCAAGCTGATTTGATTTCAGATTTATTTGGGGACATGCTTTAAAAATGCATGCTTTTTTTTTTCCTTCAAGTTTCAGCACAGTTTATAAGCAGCTCTGTTTTATGCTCTAGCAGAGAGAAGGTATTTCAGATGGAAGGGAGAGTGAAAGAGTAAGAGCAGCAGAGGGATTTAAAAAGAAGCATAAAAACAATGGACTTGCTTTTACACCCAGACTTCTAGGTGAGAGATATATCAAGGAGACCTTGAATTGTCTTCTCCCCAGGCAGTCAGACTGAAATACATACAGGTACTTGATATAACTGGTGACCAGAATTCATACAGTTAGGCATATGCCAGCCATGCAGTGTCCTCTGCTTGGTTCTTTGTCTCATGGGTCAATGCCAAAGTCTCCAGAGTCCTGTCCAGCTAGGAAGGGGCAGGAGTCTGGAGTCCCCTGGGTCTGGATGATCTGCCACCCAAAGAAACTGGGCGACGTGGTCTGTTTCATTCCATCTTGAGAGATCCTAATGTAGTTGGGGGTTTTGGTTTCAAATAGATGATTCCAGGCCTAACTCTTAGCTGTTTGGTTTGGGGCAAGTTATTTAACCTTTTCTAAGAGTCAGTTTCCTGATTTATAAAATGCAGCTACTAATAATACTTATCTCACAGCGTTATGTTAAGAATCTAATAAACTGATGCATGTCAAAATCTAGCAGTGTCTCATGACAAATAAACACACAGAAGGTGTATTGTAAAAAATATCTTAGTTAATTTAAAAGACCTCAGATTCCTGAGGGGCTCCCAAAAAGAATTTACTTTTTCTGGAGCAAAGATGTCCTGTCATACCTGAAGCAAAACACAGTCGCTGGCAGATTTTTTTTTAGCCATGAAACCCAGTATCTAAGCTAGACATGTTAGTGGGCTGTGCTTACAGCAGCCTCAAGGCCTCCATGGCAATCCTGGAGAGGTGCCTTGGCACTTTTGGAAAACTACTGGAAAGACTCATCCATCTCCATCATAGACCTGCTCCCTTATCACCCATCTGCCCCTTCCCCTTGGGAATAAGTCTGGGTCCAAGGGAGCCAATTAGGCCAATATTATCCCAGTTTGTGTTTATTTACTCTCCTTACATCAAAATTTTTTAAAAGATTAAGTCTGTAGAAAATCCAGAATCAATTAATCCAAATTTGAAGTAATAAAAAGAAAAGGAATAGAATAATTTTACTGGAATTAAAGTAAGAAAAATGTTATAATTTTATAAAAGGGAGAAGAAAGAAAAGAAGGAAGGAAGGGAGGGGGGAGAAAAGGGAATGAAGGGAGGGAAAGACGGGAGGCCCTGACCTTCCCGACAGCCAAGGCAAAGTGGGAAAACTGACAGTTTCTTAAGTTCCATTCTCTGCTTAAAAGACATTGACCAAATCATCAGAGGAGGCAAGCATTTTCTTGGCCTCATACTCTGAGATTCATTTATCAGGTAGATGTCTAAATAAGAAATATTGAGCAACATGTATATAGGCCTTCAAAATCATTTGGAGTTATTTTTTCAATGAAATATTATTCTGTATTGCACATATAGCTCTTTTTGCCCCGACTCAGTCCTCATTAAAAGCAAAAGACCACATCATAATTCTATAAATCTAGTGTTGTGGAGAGGTGTTTCACGTACAGAGGGAGATAATCAGTGAAAGAGCTGGAGTAAAGTTCTTGCAGGGGATGAAGATGTTCAAGATGAAGGTAATTAAAATAGAGGCTGGTAAAGAATGGTGAAACCAAGGAACTGGAAGGGCCGTCAGTTTGGATGTTGAAATACCTTACTAATTTGTGAGCCAGATGATAAACTCATCTAGTTCTCAGAAACTAAAAGATTTTCTAGGAATCGTGCAGATGGCAGAATCAAGAATGAGGAACGGAGGGTAAGAACTGAAGAAATAGCTGAGTGCTTGCAACCTGCTAAGCCCTCTGCCGGATGCTCCTGAGCAGTGAATTATTTAACCCTCACCGCCACTCAGCATGGTCTTAGAGTCTCTGAGTGGTGGAGGTCAGTGTCAAACTGTGCTCTGCACGCCTTCACACAAGCCACGGAAGTGACCCCTATGGGCTTCCCAGGAGCAGAGTTTCAAGAGAGAGGGTAGAGTAGAAAGGAAATGACACAGAGGAACAGAACTGAGCAAACCCGCATATCCTATGAGTTTCAGGTACACGAAGAAAGTGTGGTCTCCTCAGTGAGAGTTTTACAGGGAAAGTCGGATTTCATTTCTTGCGTAGAGACAAAAAGAATGAGAAAAGAGTTGGAGGTGAAAAGGAAGGGTAAGTTCAAGAGCGTGGGGAGAGAAGGGCAGGCAGCATGGGGAATAGAATAGCTGGCAGTGGAGGAAAGAGCTGCTGGAGGTCCGTTAGTGATCTGGAAGAAGAAGTGTTAATTTTGTTAAAAGAGTCCCACCCAGACTGCAGATAGAATGTTGTGGTGCCAGAGCGACTGTGGTCCTAAGCAGCAGACCTTCTCCTCGTTTTAAACCTCCCCTACCGCAACCCCCCTGCAGCTAAGCAGCTAGTTCTGGGTTACCCGCCAAGATGTCTTTTATGACACGTTGTTTATTTTTAGAAATCCTTTGCATCTGTCCAGTCTGCAGACTCCAACCAGATTTTATCCAGTTTTTAAATCTTGGGGGGAAAAATTGAAAGCAGGGAGAGGATATGACTTGCCCATCCCTCACTTGAATCTAGTTATGAGTCCCTCTCATTCAGGAATTTATACTCAGAGTTCAAGGAAAACAACCTCATTTCCTATTTTTGAAAATATTTAATTTATATTCTGCTTTCTGGGGAGATATACAAAGCTATCTACCAAACAAAGTTCCTCTACTTCTACTTGTAATTGAATCATCATAGAATCATTTCTACATAAATAAATAATCATCATCATCATCACAAAAAGCAGGCTAGGATTGTTAAAAATTAATCCCTTGCTGCTTTCTGTCACGATGGCAACATGAGACAGTTGGACGTCAGAAAGACATGTGCATGTGGGAATTGTTCAGATGAGACTCGGTTTATAGACGAAAGGGTGTTGGCTGATGGAAATAGTCTAGACGTGTCTTATACATGAGTGACTCCAGAGTTCATGGAATCCTCTAGGGAAGGATGCTTAACCGTCAATAGGAAATTTTAAGTAGATGACTTCTCCTCACCCAGCCAATAAGCAGAAGGGATATCTCTAGGGGATAGGAGTGAGGAACAAGAAAATATCATCCTATTCCCTTGATGGTAAGACAGCGATTTAATAATACCTTTTGGTTTGTTGGTTTGAGTTGGGGAGGAGGGAAGAGGAAACTGTGGGTGGGGGGGAGAAAACAAGGAGATATCACATTAAACATGCATGTTGAAGGTAAGCCATGCTCCCATTTCAGAAACATCAAGACATGTGAAAATGTGCATCTTAGAACCAAGGCGATATGATAATAAAGCTAGTCATACCTTTTAAGAAATAGTACTAGTAGGCGTTTGCTCTTTCCTCATGGTCATTTGCATGCCCTTAACAAGAAGAAAAATATTAGGGTAACTTTTCAGAGGAGCCTTAGGTTGGCATCCTCACGAAGAAAGCACTCTTGTAAACTCAGAGAGTTTCTAACATGTGCATCCAAGTTATCTTGGACCTAGAACAGGGGCATATTGGGAAGTGGAGGCAACCAGCTAATTTGACTAAAATATTGAACCTGGTTAGAGCCTCATATGCCAGCCTTGCCAAGATGCATTGTCGGGAGTAGGCAGAGGGCCATTCCTCAGATGACCCACAAGACTCATTTACTACGCTGGCACATCAGCATCCCTCACCTTGGTGGTTTTGTGACAACCTAGAAATATGAATGTTTGTCCCTGGACTTTAACAGCGTGGAGTAGGGCTGAGTGTATGGAGAGTGAGAATGGAAGGAAGTCTCTGTCCAACTTGGCAAAGGACTCTATTTGAGAGTAGGTCTCTCTTTTTTTTTGGATATTTATTTATTTATTTATTTATTTACTTATTTATTTTTTACATCTTTATGGGAGTATAATTGCTTTACAATGGTGTGTTAGTTTCTGCTTTATAACAAAGTGAATCAGTTATACATATACATATGTTCCCATATCTCTTCCCTCTTGCGCCTCCCTCCCTGCCACCCTCCCTATCCCACCCCTCTAGGTGGTCACAAAGCACTGAGCTGATCTCCCTGTGCTATGTGGCTGCTTCCCACTAGCTATCTATTTTACGTTTGCTGGTGTATATATGTCCATGCCTCTCTCTCACTTTGTCCCAGCTTACCCTGCCCCCTCCCCATATCCTCAAGTCCATTCTCTAGTAGGTCTGTGTCTTTATTCCTGTCTTACCCCTAGGTTCTTCATGACATTTTTTTTCTTAAATTCCATATATATGTGTTAGCATACGGTATTTGTCTTTCTCTTTCTGACTTACTTCACTCTGTATGACAAGACTCTAGGTCCATCCACCTCACTGCAAATAGCTCAATTTCGTTTCTTTTTATGGCTGAGTAATATTCCATTGTATATATGGGCCACATCTTCTTCATCCATTCATCTGTTGATGGACACTTAGGTTGCTTCCATGTCCTGGCTATTGTAAACAGAGCTGCAATGAACATTTTGGTACATGACTCTTTTTGAATTATGGTTTTCTCAGGGTGTATGCCCAGTAGTGGGATGGCTGGGTCATATGGTAGTTCTATTTGTAGTTTTTTAAGGAACCTCCATACAGTTCTCCATAGGGGCTGTACCAATTCACATTCCCACCAACAGTGCAAGAGTGTTCCCTTTTCTCCACACCCTCTCCAGCATTTATTGTTTCTAGATTTTTTGATGATGGCCATTCTGACTGGTGTCAGATGATATCTCATTGTAGTTTTGAGAGTAGGTCTCTTGACGCCAAGAGAAAAGAGCGGAAAAAGGAGAGCGTACAAGTAAGAGGGAAGGCCGAGAGGGAGGGAGGAGGGGAAACAAATTGCTCCCAGGATTCCTACGCAGAACTATGGAGGAAATTCGCTGGAGACCACGCTCTAATATGCTCCACAGTCTGCCCCCAATCCTCTCTCCACCCTGCTTCTCACTATTCTCCCACAAATGCTTTGTGTCCCAGAAGAATGGGGCTCCCCACCCTTGGTGCTTTTGAGTGTCCCATTCACTATAGTGCTTTCCTATCTCTATACGTCAACTATGCTGATACACCCCGTGGAATGTAAGTTCCCAACTTACATTGCCCAGAAGACTTTCCCTCTTTTAATGACCATTTTGAATGCCACCTTTTCCATGAATCTTTCCTTGAGCCTACCTCTTTGCAATCCTTTTTCCTTCTTAAACCCCTTCTCTCATATTTTTTTTTTTAAGATCATTTGTGTCCTCGTCTTATTTTCCCTGGTATAAGTTCATTCAGGGCAGGGGTTTTGTCTTAATAATTTCCCATCCCCTGAGCATGCAAAACAGTCCTTCAAAGTCAGATCCTATGAGTATTTAACAGAAACTAGTTTAATAAAGAGAATGAGAGAGAAATAATGTAAACAATGGAGGTAATTCAGACCTCTGTGGGCACGTACCTAGAGAGAGCCTGAGTCAGCGGGCCACCAGAACCACCTTCAGAGGGTTCCATCTTCCCACCTGCCACTCGTGGGTGAGCCTCTTACCAAGATAAGTTTAATTCTGGTATTTAAAAATACTATTTTTTTTTCTAGACAACATGGTCCCTATAAGCAAAATAACTACTTCATCAGCTGCTTAACCAAGAAATGATCTGTTTCAATGCAGAAGACAAAATCAAGCTGCTCTGGATTTATTGTAGAGCAGGATGTGAGACTGCAACTGGGCAATTTTCACCTTCCATACACCGCATGTTAGATGAGTCCCCACTGAATCTCCCCACATACCACACTACAAGCCTAGTTACTGGTGCATCTACTTCCTGGAGTGAGCTGCTTAAACATGAGGACCCTATCTTCCCCACCTGAGTCTTATCAATTCCTGCCTGGCACTTAGTGGGCACTTATTAGTTATTCATAGAATTACATTTCAGGCAAAATAAAAAAGAAGATTCTAAAGCCTGATCTGTGATTTTTAGTGCTATAAAAGATATTATTGAGGGCTTCCCTGGTGGTGCAGTGGTTGAGAATCTGCCTGCCGATGCAGGGGACTCGGGTTCGTGCCCCGGTCCGGGAAGATCCCACATGCCGCGGAGAGGCTGGGCCCGTGAGCCATGGCCGCTGAGCCTGCGCATCCGGAGCCTGTGCTCCGCAATGGGAGAGGCCACAACAGTGAGAGGCCCGCGTACCGCAAAAAAAAAAAAAAGATATTATTGAGACAATGGGCAAGATCTATTAGGTAATAGAATTGAATCAACGTTAATTTCCTGATTGAAAATTGTACTCTATGTAAGAAAATTTTTTATTTTCAGGAAAAACACAATGAAATATTTCAAGGGAAAAAGACATCATACTTGCTACTTTCTCTTAAAGGATTCAGAAAAAAATCACACACACACACACATAAATGTTAACATTAGGGGAGTCTGGGTAAAGGTATTCAGAAATCCTTTGTACTATTCTTGTAACTGTCATGTAGGTCTGAGGTTGTGTTTTTTAAAAAGCATGAGGGGAGAAGACTCTTTTGGACTGGCCAAGAAGTCCCTGAGGCCCCCAGCCCATCCTTGCTTAAGCCTCAGTAGGTCAGAGAGATTTTCATTGGCTTTTACCTAAGTACAAAGGGCACAAAAACCCAATAGCAAGGAAAACCCTACCACAGGCAGCTACAAAAGACTTGGATTGTGATCAACTTAGGATTCTGTGATTTCTTCCCCAACCATATTTGGGAATCCAGGGCTCCTCCAAGTAAAGGTAACCTTCAACTTTCTCAACTTTCTCCTAAGCAGAGAGTTCCAGCAGCACTGAAGGATAGTAAGGATAATAGTGACAGTTATTATTCACTGATGACTTGCCACGTGCCAGGCACTGTGCTTAGAATTTTTCATCCATTGTCAAAATTCCTTCTCATAGAACTCCTAGGACTTAAATAATATTATTTTATCCACATTACTGCTGAGATAGCCCACACTTATCAGGATTCATCTAAGCTAATAAGTGGTGTGGTAGTTCAGATCCTCCAAAAAACAGATGCCAAGCAGAGGTTAGATGGAGAGATTTTATTGGAGGAAACCTCCACGAAAGATAAAGCGAAAAGAAGCAGGAGTGGGCAGCATGAGCATTCAGACAGCGACACAGGTCTGACTCCTGTGAAGGAGAGAGAGGAAGGGAGGCCTCCCCCACCTAAGGCTCCCTCGGCCCCTCTTCACCCCCCATTCTTGGATTAGGGGTCTGAGGTTTTTGCATGAATCGAAGTATGTTTATCATTTTTATGTGTTAAAGAGCTAGGGTATGATGGTACCTTTCCTCTGACAGGTGAGTACTCCCTCCCATCCTGCAATGTAGTCCTTATAAATTGCAGTCTTATTTTAAAATTCTGAGTTAGTGCTCCTATTTTCCATAGCATATGCAATTACACTTTTTTTTCAGAGATACTGCAAAATGAGCTATAGTTTAGCAGATTACCTTATTAATGAATCAGTCCTGATATTTTTCCTAGCCAATTCCTTGTGCTATAAAACATCAAACTTTAATCACAATATCATGGAGAAGAGTATCATTTCAGCCATGGTAAGGCTTTAGATCCACTCAGGATTATCAGAGGTCACATCTGGCATCAAGAAAAGATCAGACAGGGCATTCCCTGGTGGTCTAGTGGTTAGAATTTGGCGCTTTCACTGTGGTGGCCCAGGTTCAATCCCTGGTTGGGGAACTGAGATCCCACAAGCCTTGCAGTGTGGTACAGCCAAAAAAAAAAAAAAAAAAAAGATCAGCCATTTTATGGGGGGAAATAAGAACAGCGTCAAGCCTAGGCCTGGAAAGATGTAAGTTTTACTTAAAGCCCTCAGGCCTTTGTCAAGAATGAATTTTCATAACTTAAAAAGATGTCCAATATACACTACCAAATGTAAAATAGCTAGCTAGTGGGAAGCAGCCGCATAGCACAGGGAGATCAGCTCGGTGCTCTGTGACCACCTAGAGGGGTGGGATAGGGAGGGTGGGAGGGAGACGCAAGAGAGAGGAGATACGGGAGCATATGTATATGTATAGCTGATTCACTTTGTTATAAAGCAGAAACTAACACACCATTGTAAAGCAATTATACTCCAATAAAGATGTTTTTAAAAAAAAGATGTCCATCATCAATTATATATATATTTTTATGTTAACCAGTACTTTCCTGTCTCTGGGTGACAAGCCCTTGAAGGGGCTACAAGCTTATATGAAGGCCAAGCATCAATGGCATAGATAACATGCCCCTTATAGATAGCTCTTATACTTTTACAAAAACATGGTGATGCTATGATGATTAATGACATGAGAATATATCTTAAAGCATTGCTATGCTCAAGAATAGATATTATCATTAGGTTATTTCTCAATCCATAGATACTAAAAGTACAACTTCCAGCTTTGTGATGTTTTTCTGAGTTTCAAAAGTAGCCTATATTCAAAAACATTGGGAACCTCTGCTGTTGAAATGATTCCATGTACCATCAAAGACATTGGACACTGTATAAAGTCCCCCCATGTCCTTGGGCTAGGTTTTCCTTAAAAGTGATATCACATTCTCAGTAGATTCTTTGGGGGTACCTCCAAACCCACCTTAACAAGGTGAAAAGTAAATCTATTTGATGTAAGATGAATAGCAAAGTGGAATATCATCACCAGTATGTTAATTAATGAAACAAAATTAAGTAACTGTGTATTTATTTGTGTATTCTAGAAGCAGAATCTAGATTACAAATTCTATGTGAGCAGATTTAATTTGGGGGATCAAGTTTCATTTAGTACCAATCTATTTCATCTGTTTATGAATCCTTACAATACAGTACAAATTGGCACCACTCTAAAGGACACAGAATATGGACAGTTAAATTGGTCTTTTTCACACGTAGATGTAAACTCTTCTATGTAGCAAACATTCAGAAACTACCAGTACCAACAAAAAAAATTTGTTTCAAAAATAAGCCACAGCCATTCAGAGAGCACTTAAGATTTTGAAATAACTAAAAGTGCTTTTCCAAAAATGTAGCATCTTAGAAAAATTTTTGGTTATTCAGTAGGGACTTCTTTACACAAACATAAGATGGGGGTCTAACGTGCCTACCTCCTTGAGGTTGCAGAAAATACAAATGCTACACCTAAGCTCTTTTATGCAAGAAAAAGTTGCCTATTCTAGTGTATCTAAATGGTCCAGCCCTCCTCCTTTTGTATCATATAAATCTTTCTCAGCTATGTAACTCCCTACATACACACATGCACACACACACACACACACACACACATAAACACACACACAAAGAATCCTGGGCTACCTTTTTCATTAATCCATTACCTCCTGTCGTATCTCCCTAGTGATTTTTTAGTGAACGTTTTTCTATTACAAAGTCACTTGTGTTAAGTCCCTAGATCTTTATTTTTGATTTAGTTTATCAGATCACATAGCAGGTTTGTCCCCTTGAAGCTGAAGTCCTTTCCAGGCTACAGATCCTCTGATTCTCTGGTTCTCCTATCAGTCAGAATAATTAGGACAGGTAAGAACACGGAGCACCTTGTAGGAGGTGGGAGTCAGAGACTCAGTGAGAAACGGAGCTGGATGAATCAGGGAAATGTTACAAAAATGGGGAAACCAGGAAGGCCTGTACTGAGACTCTACTACAGGCAAGATGTTACACTAAAGATTAAAGGTAAATAAATCTTATAGTCCCTGCTAATCTTGTAAACTTCATATTAAAGCTATATACTTAGAGATATATTATAAGGCTCAAATTTAGAATTTGGTGGAAATATAATTTCATTTGTTACATCATCAAGTTCTTATATTTGGAAATCAACTCAATTATAATGTGGAATGAGCAAAGGTGTTATTTTAAACATGCAAACAACATAATTACAATTCCCTGATGTGTTCTATATACGCCTAGTTTCATATATATAATCCTTCAAATGGCCATTATAAAAGTTAATATATATGAATATATATACTCACCCAATGGGAACAGGTCAGTTTGCACAAAGATTTTTACCTGAGGATTAGTTAGCCTAAATTCGACCTACTTTTGATTGGTTATTTATCTGCTCTTAGGTTATACTCTCTTTTTCCTCTTTTGGGCAATTAACTCATGATGCAGTTTGAAATGGCCAGGATAAAATCCATTCTAATGGGCTTCTCAGACATAATTCACCAGAGTTGCTTCTTCTGTTTCTGTTGATGCATTGTGCCATGATACTAGCCCACAGACTGAAACCAAGATGTAAGAGTGATGTTGCCCAGCGTGGTGCATTCTGACGTACTAAACCTGAGAAAGCAGTCTCTCCTGGATTATTATTTTGAAACTACGTAAATTAGGCATCTACACCATAATGGAACTGCTGCTACTCCAAACTCTGTACACCAGGTGTGAAATTGCTATATGGCTGCTCATCATAAACTACCTCAAACAATTGCATTGATTCTGCAGATATTTGTTGAGTACCTACTGTCGGTTTGCCATTATGCTAGATGCCAGTGGTACACTATGGTGTGGCAGAGATAGGCAGATGCCACTAAAAACTCATGCTCCCTCTTCCAGTGTTGAGGAGTCCCTAGAAAGTGGCTGCCTAGCTAGGAGTTATACTTCCCAAACCCCCTTGCACCTTAGGTGGGGCCATATGAGTAGTTCTTATGATCAGAATATGTTTGCAAGTGATCTATGTCATTTTCAGGTCAAGGTGATTACAAGTGGGTGCCTTCTCCATCCTCTCTCTCCACTACTGGAAGCAGAGGACTCTGAGCTCCTGAAGACACTGGAGCCACAAGATGGAAAAAGCCTGGGTCCCTGAATAACCATGTAGAGGGAAGCTGCTCATCAACCAGATAAGAATAAGGAGGATTTAACTATGCAAAGAGAGAAAGAAAGGCAGAGAGAAAAGCATGTAGAGGGTGCTCCTAGTAGGAAAGTACATATGTGGTTGCCACAAACTGTATACGCCTGGGGAAAGTCATCAGGGCCATCAAAAAACAACAAATTCTGATTAAGGTAAAAAATAGAGCAAAAGATAAATGGATAATAACACCTGTCCCAATATGGAAGTCTTTAGTGTTACTTGTACTCCATTGCCCAGCATGTTGGCTACCCCTGTATATAGTTCTTTATGTTTTATAATCCACTATGATGTTATGAACTGATGTTGAAAAGTAAAATGTTCAATAGTAGGGATACAAAAGAGCCTAATTGTTTACAAAATGTTCAAAGTCTGATAAATATATATTAGCAAGAATTTAAATGCATTATGTCTCCTTTGGTATAAAAGATATAAAATTAGTCCTTGGATGGGCTCCAAGGAGTCTACGAATTTCTTGTAGGTGCAGGCAAAAATCTCTGGGTTTGTGCATAGATGCCTTTTTCTAGAGGTAGATTCTGCAGCATACATCTGATTCTACAAGCTTAATGGATTAGTGTGTAGAAATATTTAAAAGTGAGGATGGATGGAGGAAAATACTTCCAGCACTTCAAAAAAAATTAATAAAGTGCTGAATTTTAAGTGAGCTAGTAATTAGGCAAGAACGGGGTTTAGGGAAATTGGCCCAAAGCCCATCCAATAAACTCAGCATCATTTAGGTTATTATTTCATTAGTATAAGCAATATATCCTCAGAGGTCATATTTTATTTTCTATAACAGACTGGAAAAGGAAGAAATCAGAGTTAGGAAAATTAAATGCCTTTTTCAGACTTTGTAGGAGAATCCCAAGGACTTCTCTAGCTACTATTTTTTTCTCTCAATCATCTGATTATTCCCATAAAATTGAAATGGGTGCCAAGAGAGCTCTTACCCTCAGAATTTAGATCTCTTCTATGTGTTAGGGCCCAGTGTTTGCAGTGATTAACTTAATAGGGAAGTTCTCTCACATTAGCCAAAATCTATATTCTGCTCTACCTTGAAAAAGAACAAACATTTTTTATAACCCCCAAATTGCAGAACAGTCAGTCTGAGAGATAAACCTTTTAGAATTCTCTGTGAGTTTTCTCTTCACCAAATTTCAGGACCACATTTTCCAACGGCATATCTGGCATAATAAGAAACTAGTTTCAGACATGATCTTTCCAGTGTTCATCACTGTTATAAGATGTTTCATCTATTTATTGGAAACTTATGTATCATTTGCAAGATCTTTCTGAACAGAGGATTCATTTTTTTTAATTCCACAGACAGGAATTGCTGATAAATTTAGAAAGAGATGCCTAATATCTAAGTGTTGACATTACTTTCGTAAGAATGTCATAGAAACAATAAAATTCTGGTAGGTTAAGACACTCTATTTTGTCATTTTATCCAGGGCAAAGTGAGCTCAAGAAGTCTGGTTCATCATGCAAGCCGTGACACTATTTCTTATTATTTACCTTGAGAAATATAACTGCTGAACTGATTGGCAGATGCATACCTGCTGATTAGCGCATTCTCTCCAAGTCTTTAGGGAAAGTCAAATGACTACCTCGAGGTTGTTTGGTGAGCATGGATCTGAACACAGAGAGCTGAATGGTTTTGATAGCTGGGGTTAATCAAGTCATGGTTGTTTTATGAGCTCACTTAAGTCACAGGTGTGTTCTGGCAGCTCATAGCCCCACTGTATGAGAAGACCACTCCCATCCCACCCTGAAACTATAACTGGCTTCCACTACCCACTTTGGAACAGAGTGGTAGTTGCTAACCCTAACACCCATTCTTCCCATCTTCCCTAGAAATGGAATCCTGATTTTTAGCTATGCATATTGTCCCTCAGAATTTTTGAAATTATCTTTCACAGTGTGGAATGTAACCATATGACTAAGTCTGGACAATGAGATATTGTTGGGTATGACGAATGGCTTACAGCAAACTAGCACTCCCACTGAGAACAATCAGCAAAGCCAAATAAAAATACAAAATATGCAAACAACAAATATGTTTACAGCCATGAAAGGGCTGCTAAAGCAACCAGAATTAGAGGGACCAAGGATTTGGAGCGGGGGAAACAGTGGAGAGGTGAGTTGACCATTTGCAACTGCTATTTCTCTGAGAGTATTTGTCCATTCTGAACTAAAGCAAGAGGTTGAGAATCCAGGCTTTGCACCCACAGAGGGCTATGAGGGCTGACAGAGAAACCAGTAGAGATTTTGATGCTTTCATGGGGCCAGAGAGTTAAACTCAGAGACATCATGGGCCAAGACAGAGGTTGGGGGTAGGGGGCAGACAGACATGTGTCTTGCTTATTCCTTTAACCATTCACCAAATTATGAAACTACACATTGCAGGAGGCTAAGGGGCTAAGTAGAAAGCCTCCGGAAAACAGAACAGAGTTTCAGCTAAAAAGCAATGATTAGAGTTCAGGACCTTCCAGGCAGACAGGTCCAGAGAATACATCAGGTTCTTAGTTGGAAGCCCTGGAGGGCTATAGCTTAGGAGCAGAGGAGGACGGAGGTAGGTAGAGACTTACTAAAACTGCATAGCTCAGCACCTAAATAAAATGAGATAATCAGACCCAATTCTTTTTGCCTAGGAAAGAAAATGGTGAATACTTCCTGGAGGGAAATAAAATCATCTGGAAGCCATACAGTAATAAATAGTATTTGGCAGTCATTCAAAATTATTACACATGTCAAAAGGCAGTGCAGTCTGACTTCAAATGGAGAGAAAAATTAGACAACAGATGTATAACTACAGGTGATTCTTATATTGGAGTTACTGAAGTTTTTTTTTAATCTTTATTGGAGTATAATTGCTTTAACCAAGGATTTTAAAACAGCAATGATTAATATGTTAGAGAAAACAGATGAAAGGATGAAGAATTTCATCATAGAATTATAATCTATAAAAAGAATCAAATCAAAATTCTAGGGCTAGAAACCCAATACCCGAAATTCAAAATTTAATAGATGGGTTTAACAGCAGATTAGAGATAGCAATAGAGAGGATTTGTGAGGTGGAAGAGAGGTTGTTAGAAATAACTGGAGTGAAGCACTAAGAGAAAAAAGGATCAAAATTTTAGAAGAGTATAAGACACACATAATAAAAAACCTGATGTAAATATAATTGGACTCCCAGAAGGAGAGAAGAAAGAACATGAGAAAGAAAAAAAAAAAGAGATCATGGCCAAGAATTTCCAAAACTGATTTTTAATAAATCAGAGCAGCTGAGGAAAAAAAAAAGTGTTTATTACCTTTAAAAAAAACACAATAATGCTGACAGCAATTTCTCAACAGACCTGGAAGTCAGAAGATAATGAGATTACATCTTGAAAGCAATGAAAGAAAATAAATCTAAAATTCTATATTCAGTAAAATTATCCTTCAAAAATGAAGGCAAAATAAAGAAGTTTTTAAACAAACAAAACAGCATTTTTACCAGAAAATTTGCACTAAGAGAAATACAAATGGATGTTATTAAGACAGAAAGAAAATTATCCCAGTTTAAAACACAGAAACACAGGAAGTAAAGAAGAGCAATGGAAAGGATAAATAAAAATGAACTATAATAACAATAATAACAATGTCTTACAGGCTTTAAAAGAAATAAAATGCAAAAGTTAATAGGGGCATAACTGAGTTAATCTAAAGTTTTAATATTATCAGGAAAATAAAAGATAATCCATATTAGACTGCAAATCAAGACTTCATGCTGAAATCTCTGATAACCTCTGAAAAAATAGTGAAAGAATGTAAAAATAAAAGTTAACGGGGAAAATGGAATGATAAAAATTATTTGGTTAATCCAAAAGAAGTCAAGAGAGAAGAAGATAAATAGGTAAGTCAAAAAGAAGTCTGAAATATATTAAAACCACATATAACAGTCATCAGCACATGTAAATGAACCCATTGCAAATTTAAGTTCAGTAATGTAAATGAACTCAATACAGCAAATATTTGGAAAGATACACAGCAAACTGCTAACTCCGACACCTCTGGAAAGTGAAAAGTGTCTGAGGGAGAATAAGGGGAAGGATTTTATTTTCCAAAATTTTGGTTTTTAGAAATGCTCCCAATAAGCATATTTTACTTTTGAATTTAAAAAAAGAAAACTGTGATACAATATTTTATGTACCTATTTATCTAGCCAAGTATTCTACAAGTTTTGTCCATTTCTTCCTATGGACCTCACACATTTCTTGATAAGGTTATCCTTAATATTGGTTATTTTATGGTTTAAAAAATTATCATTGTCAGATATAGAAAACAAACTAGTGGTTATCAGTGGGGAGACGGAAGAGGGGAGTGGCAGTGATAGGGGTAGGGGATTAAGAGGTACAAACTATTATGAATAAAATAAGCTACAGGGATATGTTGTACAGCACAGAGAATATAGCCAATATTTTATAATAACCATAAATGGAGTATAACCTTTAAAATTTGTGACTCACTATATTGCATACCTGTAACTTATATAATATTATAATCAACTATATGTCAATGAAAAAATAATAAATAATAAGAAATTATTATTATGATAAGATCTTATTGTTCATTTTGTTTTCTAAAAAGTTACTGGTTGTATACAACAGAGCTATGAATTTTGTCATGGTTTTTTGTGTAAACTGCTACTTTACTGGACTCATTAACTGAATTAGCATCCCTCTTTCAGAAATTTGGATACTCTATCATCTTAGGACACACGGGTGCGCCCTCTTTCTACTTGGTCATGAGTACACACAATGCTGATGAACTGTTGGAACCCAATTCCACCTGTGACCATTGGAGCTGATCATTTCTTCACGTTCTTCATGTTCTTCATGTTCAATACAGTTCCTGTTTTTTCTGGGATTAGTCATAGTTCCCTATGCTCTTTCCTATCTACACAGTTTTTTTTTAATCTAGTTCTGTAAACAAACACATTATTAACAGATTAAATTAAATGGGCACATATATGAACTTCATCTGCATGAGGTGCTCATTCTCATGCACTGGGGTCCCTCTGCTCTGGTTATCCAACCTCCCTGCAGTTGATACCAGCTCTCCTAAGACTGTGCTTGCCTGGCCACAAGGACTTCTGAAGGAGGTGGGACAACGCTGGGTCAAAGTGTCCAAGCCAGCCTCACCCAGTACCCAGAATAACCTGCCCCCCCGTCCAGGCCTTCATTAGGACACATTACCCACTCAGGGCTAAACTTTTCTTTGTTGTTTCCTAAGGTTCCAGCCAGCAGACTGATTTCTACACCCCAGGGGCTGGATCAGTTTCCCAAACTGTGAAATATTCTGGAGGCTGTTGATTGGTGTGCTAAGGAAATAATCTTCTGCCAGGTACATAGTTTTCAATATCCTTAAAATTTTTAAGTTTTTCTTTCTTTTCATTCTGTTATACCTCAGAGCATTTAATCTGTTCCTATATGATAGGAAAATCCAATAGGGTTTGGTGTTTTGTTTTGTTTTGTTAATATATTGTTGATAGATTTTTTTTTCAACATAGGTATAAAGAAGGGAACCAAAAACTAGCCTATCCTTCTACTCCCTGGATAACTACTGTGGACATTTAAAAAAATTAAACTAATATGTGCACATAATTAGAAAGTAAATAACAGGAGAACAAAACAAAAGGTGAAAGGTATGTTCATTAACTCATTTATTTGTAAATGTGTAACTATTGGTTATGACAGGACCAAAAGTAAACTTCAGATGCTGCAATCTTTGGAGGTCAGGGGCTCCTCCTCAATAAGTCTTCATCGTGGTCTGGATAGAAAAGCCTTCTTAAATAATCTTGAAATGTTCATTTTCCACATTGTATCAGAAAACTCTTTCTCTTAAGGTTGTTAATCATTGTTCTGAAAACAGAGTTCTGTGGCCAAATACTCTATGTAAATGTCATCCATTTCTTTCATGAAATATGAAGTGAGTTCCAATTTCATTACTCACACGCTTTTAAAAAACAGAATGCATATATGTCCTTTAAACTTATCAGAGATGAGCGAGAATACTGTAGCCAGTTCAAGAACATCTCCGTAATCTGGTATTGCTGACACTGTTATAGTGGTTTTATTTCAGGCACCTGCCAGTACAATCAATATTTAAGGACAATGAATGGTGGCTATTTCTTTTATGAACCTGAAACAAGATCTGGAAAGAACCCAGAAAGATCACTCAGTCTCATTCCTCATCTATAGGGAGTCTATGGGGAGCAGAACCCAAATTTATCTACCTGAGTTTCCCCATAGTACCTTGCATTTAGAATTAGCTCTATGAATGTTCTCTGAATTGACTGAAAGTCATAACCATTCAGAAGGGATGGCTTACACTTTAAAGATTTTTGGGTGGATCGTCATGCTCTTCATCACAAAAAAAAGTATCCTGCGACTCTGACTGAACAAATGAAGATTTGGAGTCACAATATTGGAGCTGGAGTAAAGTAGCCCTTACACAAGGGAACTCAAAGCATTTGGAAAGTCACAGGGCAATAGTTTTGTTTAAAGCAGATTTCACCCAGATTTCACCTACTATGGGGTGGCGCCCCCTCCCTTTTTGACCCCTGAGGAGACCTTCTGCGCAGGAAGGTCTCCTTGACCTCGAGAATGAGAAATATGTTGTCTCTTTATCTCTTATCTGGGCAGGGCTCAGCTCCTCTCTGCCCCTGCCATTACCGTTATCTTAAAGTGTCCACCAAAGGTGAAGTCCAGCTATTTTTCCCTGTTCCTCTTGTTACTTCTATCTGGAAGTGTAAACAGGAGGCTGGCTGTAAATGTCTAACCTGGAGCCCATCTATCTCCTGCCTCAGTACAAAGAAATGAGGACCTAGTCAAGGTCCCTCATCTAGTTAATGGCAAGTCAAGCCCCCTGTTCCTGATCCATGTGTTCTTTACACAGTATGCCCAGTCTTCACACCATGCTGATTCCACTATGTTACTGAACTCATTTTTGGCCGCTCGCTGCTGTAAAGCCAATAATTGAGAGCCAAACGTTGGTTGGAAAGGAAAGGTTGCATTATTCAGGAGGCCAGCAACATAGAAAGCAGACTCGTATCCATGAACCAACTCCAAAGATTCTGCTCGACCATGACAGTATTTAAAGGGAGAAAGGGAAAGTTATTGGCATTTAATCATTTGGAGAGAGGGTCAGAGTCTTATTTATCTTCCACCGTGTGTGGACTTTCTTCTGACTGATTGGTGGTGAGGTAACAGGGCCCTATTCCAGGACTCTTGTGCTTAGCCTGAAGTTACCATCCTCCAGCTGGGTAGGGGCCTTAGTTCCTGCAGAAGAACTCAAAGATTAGATAGATAGATATCTGACATTTATCTGTCTATCTATCTATCTATTTTTTTGGCTGCACCACTCAGTTTGTGGGATCTTAGTTCCCTGACCAGAGATTGAACCCGGGTCCTCTATAGTGACAGCGCAGAGTCCGAACCACTGGACTGCCAGGGAATTCCCTCAAAGATATATTATTATGTATATTCTTTGAGGAGGAACCAGGACCCTGTCCCATCACTACACCATTATTTCTTGATTGCTCCTCCTTTGTTTCTGCATTCCCTCACTTTTCTGATTAGCAACTGTTTGAATCTGCCCTTTGGTACTCAGGGAGGTTCTAGGAGGCCAAAGCCTCTTTCCTACAAGCAAGAAATGGGGGACATGGAAAGGATTCGTACCCAGGGTGGTGGTGGGGACCCACAGGGTCCTGCTTGGTTTCAGCTATATTCCTTGAAACTTTAAATTTCAGTTTTGTTTTTGTTTGCTATGATTTTCCCAGATAATTAAATCTTAAAAATAAAATTAGTAATATTCTTTCATCTGAATTATCCTAATATTTGATAAATAGCATGCCCTTTCTAATTTCATCTGGTTTAACATCCAAAGCCAAACTGAAATGAGGCAATGAAAAAGTTTTGGTTTAATTTTTAGGAGGAAAAAGAAAGAATTTCATTCATCCATTCATTCATTATACAAGCATCAATCCATAGTGACATTTTAGATAAGGCAATTTACTGAGAAGCTAATAAAGCTTAAGCCTCAGGGACCCACACTTGTTCAGACCCCTTCTAAGGCCCTATAACTAAGTTGGCTTTTTTTTTTTTTCTTAAGCCCATGAAAATGTGTGAGCTAAAGACCATATAAGACCTGGACCTAACAATGAAAATAAATTGTCAAGCTCATAATTTAGATGCATTTGAACACATGGGTTCACCAAGAACTAATCATGGTAACCTAATTTGTTTTGCTTTTTTGATTGCTTCCTAGGTTAGTACACCAAGGAATTTAATTCATTCACTCATGTAGCAAATGTTTATTAGAGCCATCTATGTGTCAGGCACTGTTCACGGGTTTGCGGATGTTGAAATGAAACAGAGACTGCCAGATATTTCTCTAGCAAAAACTGGTTTATTTGGAATCAGCAGAGAATTGTAATCTGGGGTCTGTAACAGTGGCGAGCCACATGCAAGTCCCTGCAGGGCAAGGGAAGGAGAATGCTTTAATAGAGAGGAGAAGGAGTCAGGAGGGCTGGTCAGGAGGGCTGTAGTAAACAAAGGGTCCATGGCTTTTCATTGGCTGAGTCCTTGTCAGGAAAGGAGGGGCGTCTGTCTTCTTCCTATTGGGCTCTGCTATTGTTGCAGGGCGTGAGAGCACCTCCTCTGGTCTCCCAACTCTATGTAATTGAAGTTTCTATTTAATAATTTTTTTTACTGGGAGCACAATAACAATACCTCAAAGAGCACAGTACAATGGAATTAACCATATATATCTTTAGTTTGAGTAAGTCTCTTAAGATGTATTTTTGAATAAGATGAAGTAATATTCTCTGCATGACAGCATTGTTGGATGGATTACTTATTAGAAGAATGGCCAAACATTAAAGTATTGATTAGTGGATTCATGTAAACTTAAACAGTAGTCTCTAGAAGAATATCACAGGGAATGTCAGTCCATGGCATTGTCTTATTCAATTACTTTACTAACAACCTGAATGTAAAACATAAGCATCCTTATTAAATGTATAGCTGAAGAGGGTAATTCAATATGATAAATGACAAAGTCAAGACTTGTCAATATTTTCCATGAAATGTAGGTGGGCTTTCATACAAGGCTATTCCGTTACTGACAGCATTATACACCTTTATCATATTGTGCTGACAGGTGTCAAGAATAATATGTTAGTATGTGTTTAGTCACTGTGGTAGTTTGTCAAATTAATATGTCAGCTTTAGTAATTGAAACATTTCTTTCTTGTAAAGTTAAAGAAAGTATCTGTTAGAATATCATTTATTAAAACCAAACCTCCAAATATCTGAAAATCATTAATATAATACACCATATCAATAGAATAAAGGACAAAAACTACACTAACATCTTAATAGATGCAGAAAAAGCATTTGATGAAGTCCAACTACACTTCATGATTTTAAAAAACTCAATAAACTAGAAGTAGAAGGGCACCTTCTCAATCTGATAAAGCCATCTAAGAAAACCCCACAGCTAGCATTATACTTAATGGTGAAAGATTGAACACTTTCCCCCTGAGATTAGGAACAAGACAGCTCTTGCCACTTTTATTCAACATACTACTGGAGATTCTAACAAGGGCAATTAGGAAAGAAAATGAAATAAAAGGCATCCTGATTGGAAAGGAGGAAGTAAAACTCTCTGCAAATGACATGATCTTGTATATAGGATATCCTAAGGAATCCACCAAAACTGTTAAAACTAATAAATGAGTTCAGCAAGGTTGCAGGATATAAGATAATATACAAAAATTAATTGTATTTCTGTATACTAGTAATTGACAATCCCAAAATGTAATGAAGAAACAATTCCATTTCTAACAGCTTTAAAAACAATAAAACACTTGGGATTAAATTTAACAAAATATGTATGAAACATGTACTTGAAAAGGTACAAAACAATGTTGAAAGAAATGAAAGACCTAAGTAAATGGAAAGAATTCACATGTTCATGGATCAAAAGATATAATATTGTTAAGATAGCAGCACTCTCCAAATTGATCTACAGATTAAACACAATCCCTACCAAAATCCCAGGAGGCTTCCTTGCAGAAATTGAGGAGCTGGAGCTGGTCTTACAATTCATATGGAAATGCAAGGGGCCCAGAATAGCCAAAACACTATTGAAAAAGGACAAAGTTGCAGGATTCGCTCTTCCGTATTTGTCCACAACATCAGATGTTTCAGACCACAGTCTACTGTCAATATCATTTCACTAAATATCACTTTTCCTTTACTAAAAACAATTGAATTGTACATTTTTAAAAGATGAATTTAATGGTATGTGCATTATATCTCAGTAAAGATGTTTTTAAAAACCGCAATTCTGTAACGCATTTCAAAACTTTTTTTTTTTCATTTCTCAAATATTCAACTACCTCATTTCACAGTTTGTAACAATGGCATGATTTTCAAACTGCTTTTCAGCTCTAGCACTATAAGCTGCCAACTGAGATGCAAATATTTCCCTAATGTCATTATTTCATTTTCCATCCCTTCCAGAACACTGGGTGAGTCTCTCTGAGGTTTATTTGATGAATAGTAGTAAATATATAATTATCAAGAAAACATTTATTTTATAGCTTTAATTGCATTACCCAGAAATGATTGAATAGGGGGGCTTAGTGCCACATTAAAATATCCAGAACTTTTAAAAATTATGGTTAAAAATCTAACATTGCACTGGTACATCTGTATAAATTCAGTAAGGTTTTTATGTCAGTATATTTCACAGAAATATTTTTTCTCTGACGTCAATCACAAAAACTTTTATAGCATTTCAGATCTTATTCACATCAGCTCCCCGATATTAAAAAAACTTCCAACTCTCTTCAAAGTATTGAATTTTTCATTTAAAGGAAATTATTCCAGTATGTTTACATAGAACAATTGAAGCTTCATCAATAATGTGAAATTTTATTGTCTTGATTTATGTTTTCCAACAAGAAGTGTTTTCATTTCAGGAGATATGTTTTTAACAAGCCAGGACTACAAATATAGATTATAATTATGTATCTATATTGATAGTATTCTTTTTTTGAAGTTCTATTAAATATTCATGCCTAAAACTGTCCATTATTTTTAAGGACTTTTACTTTTTTAAGAATTGGATTTTTCAAACTTTTGAGTTTTTTTATTTCACCCATTTTTTAATTTAAAAATTTTTTTCTTAATAATGATTATAAAGTTCCTTTGTTTAAATCATGAGATTTAACAGAACATGTTTCCTAATTTAATAAAGATTTAAGTATTCAACATTTTCACCTTTTAATAATATAATTTTGATATCATTTCTTTTTTATACTCCAACAGATCCAAGTTGTTCCTGTTACTATATATAACAGAAATGTTGAGAAACATATCCAAACTTTTTTTTTTTTTTTTTTGCGGTACGCGGGCCTCTCACTGTTGTGGCCTCTCCCGTTGCGGAGCACAGGCTCTGGACGCGCAGGCTCAGCAGCCATGGCTCACGGGCCCAGCCGCTCCGCGGCATGTGGGATCCTCCCCGACCGGGGCATGAACCCGTGTCCCCTGCCTGCATTGACAGGCGGACTCTCAACCATTGCGCCACCAGGGAAGCCCTCCAAACTTTTTTGTTCCCTCATTCTAGGTGTTTGTATTCAACCTTTTGTTATAAATTCTTAAATCTCAAAACATTAAAATGTGCACTTACTCAAGAATTACAACACAGTAACTATAAAAGACAAATAAAAAAAGCACAATATTTAAATGAAATGGCAACTATAATTCCATGATGAACATAAACTGCTGATTCTCCCAAAGCATAGAGAGTTTTGTAAAGAACACACAATGTATCAGTACTGCTTGCTGGACATTGGCCAACTGGTGGTAGAGCTACAACTATTTCTTAGATGTTGTTATGACAGGTGGCCATTTGTCAAGGGTTGTTGTAGTAGAACTAATGAATTTATATTAGAGTTATATTATAAATTAACTTCACTGCTTATCACTGTTACTATCAATATAATAAAATTTACCAAGTGGTATAGAGTACTTCAATACTTTAACAACCAGTCAGGCCATCAACTATCAGTCCCCTCGAATTCTGCATAAACCTCTCCTTGTAAGCGACAAGAGATACTCTTAATAAAGGACTATCTCCATTATAGTCTGATGTGTGCCTGGCATGGAAAACTAGTAGGACTGGAAGTATTTGAGGAAAAAAGTGACTCTTTTCTAATACTTTTTTTAACTGAAGTATAGTTGATTTACAATATCGTGTTAGTTTCAGGTGTACAACACAGTAATTCAGTTTTGTATATATACACAAAACTGAATAGACATATTCCTTTATATATATAATATATTATATATAATAAATGTATTCTTTTTCAGATTCTTTTCCCTAATAGGTTATTACAAAGTATTGAGTTTAGTTCCGTGTGCTATATAGTAGATCTTTGTTGGTTACCTATTTTATATATAGTAGTGTGTATATGTTAATTCCAACCTTCTAATTTATCCCTCCCTCCCCACTTCCCCTTTGGTAACCACAAGTTTGCTTTCTATGTCTGTGAATAAGTTCATTTGTATCTTTTTTTTTTAGATTCTTCATGTAAGCGATATTATATGATATTTGTCTTTCTCTGTCTGACTTACTTCACTTAGGATGATAATCTCTAGGTCCATTCACGTTGCTGCAAATGGCATCATTTCATTCTTTTTAATGGCTGAGTAGTATTCCATTGTGTGTGTGTGTGTGTGTGTGTGTGTGTGTATACATATTCACACCACGTCTTTTTTTAAAATTAATTAATTAATTTATTTATTTTTAGCTGCGTTGGGTCTTCGTTGCTGCGTGCGGGCTTTCTCTAGTTGCAGCGAGTGGGGGCTACTCTTCGTTTCAGTGCACGGGCTTCTCATTGCAGTGGCTTCTCTTGTTGTGGAGCACGGGCTCTAGGTGCAAGGGCTTCAGTAGTTTTGGCACATGGGCTCAGTAGTTGTGGCTTGCAGGCTCTAGAGCGCAGTCTTAGAAGTTGTGGTGCACAGGCTTAGCTGCTCTGCAGCATGTGGGATCTTCCCGGACCAGGGTTCGAACCCGTGTCCCCTGCATTGGCAGGTGGATTCCCAACCACTGCACCACCAGGGAAGCCCTACACCACATCTTCTTTATCCATTCATCTGTTGATGGACATTTAGGTTGCTTCCATGTCTTGGCTATTGTAAATAGTGCTGCTATGAAGGTTGGGGTGCACATATCTTCCCAAAATATGGTTTTCTCCAGATATATGCCTGACAGTGGGATTGCAGGATCATATGGTAGCTCTCTTTTTAATTTTTTAAGGAACCTCCATACAGTTCTCCATAGTGGCTGTACCAATTTACATTCCCACCAACAGTGTAGGAGGGTTCCTTTTTCTCCACACCCTCTCCAGCATTTATTATTTGTAGACTTTTTGATGATGGCCATTCTGACCAGTGTGAGGTGATACCTCATTGTAGTTTTTTTTTTTTTTTTTTTTGCGGTATGCGGGCCTCTCACTGTTGTGGCCTCTCCCGTTGCGGAGCACAGGCTCCGGACGCACAGGCTCAGTGGCCATGGCTCATGGGCCTAGCCGCTCCACAGCATGTGGGATCCTCCTGGACCAGGGCATGAACCCATGTCCCCTGCATCGGCAGGTGGACTCTCAACCACTGCGCCACCAGGGAAGCTCTCACATTGTAGTTTTGATTTCCATTTATCTAATTATTAGCGATGTTGACATCTTTTTATGTGCCTGTCTGCCATCTGCATGTCTTCTTTGGAGAAATGTCTGTTTATATCTTCTGCCCATTTTTTGATTGGGTTGTTTGGTTTTTCTGATATTGAGTTGTATGAGCTGTTTGTATATTTTGGAAATTAACCCCTTGTCGGTTGCATCATTTGCAAATATTTTCTCCCATTTTGTAGGCTGTCTTTTTATTTTGTTTATGATTTCCTTTGCTGTGCAAAAGCTTTTAAGTTTAATTAGGTCCCATATGTTTATTTTTGTTTTTATTTCCATTACTCTAGGAGACAGATCCCAAAAGATATTGCTGTGATTTATGTCAAAGAGTGTTCTGCCTATGTTTTCCTCTAGGAGTTTTATAGTGTCCAGTCTTACGTTTAGGTCTTTAATCCATTTTGAGTGTATTTTTGTATATGGTGCTAGAGAATGTTTTAATTTAATTCTTTTACATGTAGCTGCCCAGTTTTCCCAGCACCACTTATTGAAGAGACTATTTTTTCTCTGCTGTATATTCTTGCTTCCTTTGTCATAGACTAATTGACCATAGGTGCGTGGATTTAGAAATCTAATACTTTTGCTAAGGACTTTGGCCAAGACAGGACTGGTAGCCCATTGGCTCTCCCAGTGAATTAATTACAAGGTAGACTATCCACTGGTTATTGGGAGAAGTGGAGACCTCCATGGAAGAGCATCAGCAGAGAAGACTCATCCTCCCCAATCCACTCACGAGAGAAAGACACACATGAATTCCCAGAGTTCCCAGTAGCAAGAAACATATTTCAAGGTAAACGAGAGTGTGCACACTGAGTTACAAGTATAATAATGTCCATTGCAGTGTTATTTATAATTGAAAAATAACAGTAGGGTAATAGGGAAATTGTTCAATAAATTATCCACCCATAAGATATAATGTAGCCCTTTGGGGAAAAAAAGTAGTCTTTTTATAAAGGTAGTACTGTAAATGTATGTTTTCTTCACTTGTCCCACTAAAATGCCTCCAAATTAACAATAAAATAAAATCATACAGTGAAGGGAATTCCATCTACCATGAACACAGTATACGGCTCTATCCCAAACTACCAATGATAAAGAATTTCTATAAAACATAGTGATAATGGGCAAATTAAGGGAGAATTCCAAAAAAGTAATAGATAATGTTCCCAAGCTCAATGATATTCCCTCAAAATAAATGACAAGGCATGAGAAATCTAATCTCTTGCTTGGAACAACAAAAATTAAAGATACAGGTTGAGGAGGAGAAAATACACCTTGGTGCCACAATTTCGTGTAGAACTGGCGAGGCTGGAGTGGTCAGAATGTGGGCCAACCTTATTATTTTCTCAGACCTGGACTCTAACTTCACATGTAGTAGGTTGAATAATGCCCCCCCAAATTCATGTCCACCTGACACCTCAGAATGTGATCTTCTTTGGAAATTTGGTCTTTGCAAATGATATTAGCTAAAGAACTCAAGACGAAATCATCCTGGATTTAGAGTGGGTTCTAAATCCAATGACTGGTGTTTTTACAAGAAGTGGAGACGATACAGAGAGACACACAGAGAAGAAGGCCATGTGAAAAAAGAGGCAGAGAATGAAGTGATGCTGCTACAAACCAAGGAATGCCCAGGGTTGCCAGGACCCACCAGAGAAGCTAAGAAGAGGTAAGAAAGGATCCTACCCTGGAGCCTTCAGAGGGATCTTGGCCCTGCCAATACCTTATTTAGGCTTCTAACCTCCAGAACTGTGAGAGAATACATTTTGTGTTGCTTTAAGCCACAGAGTTTGTGGTAATTTTTTTGGCAGCCCAAGGACACTAATGAACCACATAAATAGACTGGAGTGTGAAGAAGAAGAGAGATGGGAGTATTAAGCAGATTTGCAGTGCCGATCAAAGTGGACTGAATAAAACCAAATGATTAAACACAAAACATCTGTGATCTACTGGCCTTCATTATGAACCACAAAGAGAGAATGAACACTGACCCCAGCTGACAGCCAGCAAGGAAACAGAGACTTCAGTCCTACAACGGCATGGAATTAAATCCTCCCAACACCTGAATGAGCAAGAAACATATTCTCCCCTAGAGCCTCCAAGAAAGGGGCTTTGCTGACACCTTGATTTTAACCCAGTGAGACTATACTGGACTTCTGACCTATAGAACTGTAAAGTATTAAAAGTATGTTGTTTTAAGACACTAAGTTTATGCTAATATGTTACAGCAGCAACAGAAAACCAACTGAGCAGGGATACAGGATGGGGCTGAAAATAGGAAGCTTGGCTGAAAGTCTTAAAGAAGCAATGAGACCTTTAAAGACGTTTCCCCATCCTGTGTAGCCAGGAGACAACTGTTCCCACCTGGCAGAAGACTGAGGTTGACCCTTTGAAGAAACTCAATCAGAGTTGGCTGGGACATCTGGCAAAGCTGTGGTCAAGTGTGAGCTGCCTTAAAGTCTATAAATTGAACAGAGATCCTGATGCTTGTGCTTCCTGCAATGGAATGGCTGAGTCCCTACTTGATTACCATAGAGTAAAACCCTCTTCTTGTGGGTCCCATTTTAGCAGGAGCTTTGAATTAGCATTTTAGTGTCTCACCCAGCTATTTACAGTTACCAAAGTGGACCAGACATTTTAGAAAGGCCTGTGACATGATAACTAAGCCAGAACAAACAGCAAAAAAGGAACTTGCAGGAAACTGAAACTTCAGGGAGAAGAAGGGAATTTGCAATAAGCATAATAAATATTCTCATTCATTCAAAGATATTTATCAAATGCTTATTATACTAGGCACTCATTTTTTCTGGGAGTTGAACCATAAAGTAGTGAACAAAGCAGAAAAAGCCCATGGCTTCATGAAGCTAACAGTGTCTCAGAGAGAGAAGAGATGCTAACAGACCTAAGAAATAAAAACAGGAAACAATACATAAAAGAAATGTGCAAAGAACAAGATAGAGCTTTTAAAAATTAAAAATAGAATAAGCTGGGGGACTTCCCTGGTGGTCCAGTGGATAAGACTCCATGTCCCAAGGCAGGGGGCCCGGGTTCAATCCCTGGTCAGGGAACTAGATCCCCCATGCATGCTGCAACTAAAAGTCCACATGCCACAACTAAATATCCCACATGCTGCAACTAAGACCCGGAGCAGCCAAAATAAATAAATAAATATTTAAAAAAATAGAATAAGCTGAAATTTTTTAACACTAGAAGGGTTAAATGATAACGTTGAGAATCTCTCAAGAGATGGAAAATGGAGGAAAAAATATCTTAATTAGAGGATCAGGTAAGGAAGTTCAAAATCAAAGTAACAGAGATACCTAAAAAGGTAGAGATAATGGAGAGAAGAAAATTATTTTGAAAATATATACAAAAGTAATTTTCTCAGATGTATATGAGTTTCTAGAGCAGAAAAAAAATGAATGAGAAAAGATCCACTCCAGGGAACATTATCATGAAGTTTTAATGATAAAACTAAGGGATGGTTCCAAAATCTTCTCAAAGGAAAAACTAGATCCCATCAGAAAGGACTGGGAATCTGAATGGCATCAGGCTTCTCTACAGCAACAATGAAACATCAAAGACAGGAAAGAAAGAAATGCCTTAAAAATTCCAAAGGATGATCATTTCTAACCTAAGAATTTACACAAAGCCAGACTTTGAACACACTATGGGAGGAGGATAAAGCCATTACAGACACACAGGCATTCAACATTTCTCCCATGTCCCCTTCTGAGGAAGATACTGGAGGTTGTGCTCCAGTAAGCAGGAAAGTAGACAAGAAAAGAGGATTTAGGAAACAGGGCTCTCAGCACAAACAAAGAGAATTCCCAGGATGCCAACCATGCAGCAGGCCCTGACAGCTGTTTGTCCACGTGGCAGCAGGAGGGCACGGGGCTCCAGGACTGACGTTCCCTGAGGGGGAAAACATGAAACTGGTAGATCAACTGATATTCCCTCCATCTGAAAATGCTGAAGGGAAAATGTACAGTTCTAACAGAGTTTGAGGCGAATTGGTATACTCTGCAGCTCAACTAACTGATGATTATGTTTGCATAATTTCAAGATGTGTTCATTAAAGGATGTGAATATTCATTTATTCAAGATGGCAACACAACCTTATTGAAAGGCTGGGGAGAGGGTTATGTGGCGATGAGGGCTTCAGGGGGTCGGGGGGTGGGTTGGCGAATATTGTAGGAGGAAGAACTCTTCTTCTTCCCTAATAGGAATTTAACAGCTAGCATTCAAATCAGAAAAATCAAGAATAGTAAAACGAGCCTACTACTTCACAAAATTGTGATAAGCACCAGAGGAAAAGATATAAGATACCTGAAACGTTTGAAAATGGTTATTTCCAGGGCCCAGGAAGCAGGACTTACAAGCCCTGTAGAAATATCTGGAGTATTTGAGGTGCTCATTATATATCACCCGTCTTCCGTCTTGATTTTGAACAAATTGAGAAATAAGCCAAAAGGAGCGGCAGGTGGAAGAGAAATGATCACTATTATCACCAATAGCGGCCGATCTGGGGAGATGGGGAGCGTGAGTGTCAAGCAGGCTTATTGACTGAATCCCAGTGTTGGGCCGCGGGGGCCCCTCCCCCCGCAACACGTGCACACGTTATTTGGGGGGGGGGTCAGGTGTTGCTGAGCGGAATAGTGTGAGACCCCTGAGCTGGGAAAATGACTAGTGACTCATTCATTTTACTTGTATGAAGTGAATAAAGCAAGTATTTTATTTCAGTATTCAAAACCAAGGATACAGTAGCATATTCCTACCGGCTCCAGGCACACTTCTTTTTTATCCCAATATTTTAACTTTATACTGAAATTCTGAATCAGAGATAGGTAAAGAGAGAATGTAGTTTAGGGAAGAAAGCAGCAGGAGCACAGTGTTTTGAGCTTTTAGAAAGAAGTGCTCCTTGCTTGCCCTCTGAATGGGCTGTCCTGATTTCCTCTTCAGGAATTGCCTCTTCCCCAGCGTATCTCCTTTTTACCAGTATTATTTATCCTTACTTCCTTGCTGACGTGGCTCTGAGAGACTGAGGGACACCCTGGAGGTCACTCGGGAAGTCCCTGCTGGAATCAGGAAGACAGCCAGAGTTCTAGACTGCAGGTTTCTTGATGAAATCGATGGCCTGTGCTCCTGCACTCCTCTGAGCCCTGCCTCAGCACTGCGCCTGCCTGGGCGCCCAGGAGCTGGGAGCTGAGCTGGTGCCGCAAAGAGAAACTCAGTTTTCCTGCTTCCTGATTAAGCCGGGGAAAAAATTCCTGTCTCTAATGTAAAAATAACAGGCATTCATCATTTCTCATCTCCTAAATAGATTAAAAAAAAAAAAGAAAAGAAAGAAAAAGAAAGTGCAATGATTTGGGTGTGTTGCTTTAAGTGCCATTGCAGAAACCACTGTCAAAAGCAAAGAAGCCTGTACTGTGTTCCTTAACCCCACAGATATTTGTTTCTGCTTTTATGGTTCTCATTGACCTGGAAGGCGAGAGCCACTGGCCAAAAAATGAGCCAAATGCAAAGGAAAACAAAGTCAGCTCAGGGTTGGGAACCTGAGGAGAACATTTTTTAGAGCACACTGGGATTCTATTTTGATATTTACACCTGTGATTTTTAAATAAGCAAAACGGATCCTCTTAGGAAGTAGATAGTTATGCTAGATTATAGACCAGCTGGTGGTAGAAAAAATCCACTGGAATCACCTAAGGATGTAATCCCATCAGGAAAAATGCAACTTACTCTTACTTAGGCAGGGACCAAAAACCTCAGTCATATACAGTGAGGATTAGCAGAAAGAATGGGCTTTGGAGCCAATATTGGGTACAAATGAGAGCTGCTTAGTATTGGGCAAGCTACTTAGCCTCACTGAGCCTCAGTTAATTCATCTGTAAAATGGGAATAGTAATAGCGCTAAAACTCATGAGATTGAAAAGAGATAGGTGAAAACTTCTAGTTCATGGTAAGTACATAATATATGTTAGTTCCATTTTTTGCTCCTATTGTCCATCATGATAGGCATTAGTGCTGGTTACCAAATCTTTCCATTCTTCTCCCAATCATGTAATGCAACTGCACTTTCTTGCTCCTTTGAAGATAGATATGGCCATGCTTTTTGCTTTAGCCAGTGAAATGTGAGTAGCCATAAACGTATCACTCCCAAGCTGAAGCAAGTACAAGATTTGCCATGTGTCTTTTCTTTATGACAGCAACTGGCCATGTTCTAGATAGAGACCAGCTTGGAGACAGGAGTGAGGATGACAGCAAAATTCACAGAGGACAGGTAATGTGAGTGAGAAACAGAAACCTTTGTTGTTTTATGTCACTGTGATTTTCTGAGCTCTTTGTTACTGCAGCATAACCTGCACCCTCCTGACTGACCCACTCTCCTTTAAGGAACTGCATTTGCCACAACTCAGTTCACTTCACACCCGTGTGCTGAATAGATGTCAAGCCCTGTGCCTGATGCTGGAAAATACATGATACTGATTCTTGTTCTCAAGGAGCTCATAATAAGGGGGGAAGAAGAAGGTCATTGTCAGAGTCTTTTAAAACTATCCCCCATTGATTCTAATGTTTAACCAGAGTCAAGGTTGGGAACTACTGCTTTTGTGCACATTGAATCTTTCATATATGTTCTGATTGCCTGCAGATGTTGATAACAGAGAAGCTAGAGATTATACTAGAAAGGAGAAAAAAAAACACATCAGAAGAGATTGAAAAAAGTGGTTAAACTGACAAAGTAAAACCTAAATATGTCATCTTTACCTTTGTTGCCCACAACCTCCTGGCTCACTCAGCTTTCTTTCTTCCACTTTCCTCTTATGAAAAGTTGCTAGAATTTTGTTTTCCTTTAGACTAAATGTCAAGTCAAAAGCAATGTAAAGTTGTTTATTATCACAATAACTCTAGAGCCACTTACTTCTGTAAAAAAAATCCCAAAGATGTAAAATAAAAAGCCAAAATAACAAATTACTAATGGTGGAATTGTAGGCACAGTGCCCATTGGGGATGTCATTTTGGATGGGGGAAAGGGAACCTTCCCAACCCTACCTTAAATCACACAATCCTGTGTTTCTATGTGAAAATGATACGGATGCTTAGTAAGTTTTACTAGTATCCCTTTGGCAGTTTTCATTAAGGTTTTTTGTTTGTTTGTTTTGGGTTTTTTTTTTTTTTAGTTTATTTATTTATTTATTTTTTTGCCATGCCACACGGCTTGTGGCATCTTAGTTCCCCAACCAGGAATTGAACCTGGGCCCTCAGCAGTGAGAGCATGGAGTCCTAACCATTGGACCGCCAGGGAATTCCCTATCTTGTTCATTCACTTGGAACATATTCCTCTGTTTCTTCATTTTGCTTGACTCTGTGTGGTTTCTATGCATTAGATAAAACAGCCACCTCTCCCAGTCTTGAAGGAGTGGCCTCATGTAGAAGATGAACCTCATGATTCAACCCTACCCTAGCTCTTGGTTGCCTGTCAAAGTTTTGTGATTGTCCAAGCAGCTTATTTTACTTTTAGTGGCTCTCAGTCGTTGAGGGTGTGCCAAGATCTGTCAGTGTCCCAAAGTGGGGAATCTCAGTCAGCACCTAGATTTAGGCTGATTGAAGCCAAATGCTCAAGTAGAAGCTTTTAAAGAATACAAATATATACAGTCCTATGGGACAACAAGTGTAAGCCCTCTTGGCTACCAGAGCCAGGTGATCCAGGGTTATCCCCTGGGTGACAGACTGGGCACCAGAAGTAAAAACCGGGACACCAGACATGTGTAAAAGATCCCTTCCAAGAGATACTGGTGCTCTGGAGTGAGGCAGAGGGAGAGCACAGAGATGGTGCCCATTGGGAAACAAAGAGAGAAAGAGAAAAGAGAGGAAAGAAAGAAAGGAAGGAAGAAAGAAAGAAAGAAAGAGAGGAAAGAAAAGCAAGCAAGCAAGCAAGCAAGTGGGAGGAAGAAAGCCTAGAGTTTTAAAAAAAGAAAAAGATGGTGCCCCCAAGGCAGAGGGAGAGCAGAAAAAATGGTTCCCATCAGTCTCTGTCCCCAGAGAGCATCCCAGCAGGCCCCCAAATGTGTGTCAAATCAGATGTCTGTCCCTCAGGCTAACACTCCAAGACAAGAAGATAGGCCTCTCTCAACTCTGCGTTTAGTTCCCTCCTGATTCTGGGTCACCACGCTGAGGGTGGGGCTTACAGTAAAATTGTGTCCCAGCCTTTCCTACCCAATGGGTAAGAGTCACTCAGCCAGTTTTTGTTGTTGCTGTTTGTTTTTTCAGAGGACGTTGTTCTGTGTGTAGACTTGGAGTGTTCGTCGGAGGAGGTGAGTGCAGGAACCTCTTATGTCACCATCTTGAACCAGAACCTGGTTTCTTTTTCCCTTTGGCAGTTTTATATGAAAAAGTCCTTATTAGCTTAAGTATGACCCTGTACCTTTAAACAGTCATTACTGAATTTTGAAAGGCTCCTCTCCAGAATTACAACAGGAGCCCATCCCATCATTCTTAACTGGTAATTACCAATGACCTCCATAAACTCTATGTTCAAATAAATCATACAGTTAGTAGAAGGATAAATATGATGCCAACTAATGTGTATACTTATGCAGATATCTAAAAATAAATAAAGAGTTGGCTCTTTAATAATAATTCATACCCACTGATTACTCTACTTAAATCTCTTAGCAAAGAACTTGATCAAGGCTACTCTGTAATAACTCATCATGTGGTGGTAGTAACTTTTCTCACGAGGCTCCCTTTTTCTTCATGACCATGCAGTAAGGTGTGTGGACCTGGGAGACCTACAGGTGTTGTTCAGTTTTACTGCTTTCATATCATGTGACCTAGACAAACGATAGGCCAGCTTTTCTCCACTGTCATGGCAGTTGACTGCCAAGTTCAGCTGCTAAATCTTCAGTCCAATGTGGATCTAATTGAGCTACTGTAGAACTGTGTGTCAAATACTGCTAGTCGCCCACCGAACATTTGTTTCCCCCTTCTGTATTACTAGGAGATCCCTGATTTTCTAAATGCTGATTTAGAAATCAGCCCAGTTATTAGTCTAACTCCTTTGCAGCTAGACAGCTCCATGTGACCAAGTTGTGACCAATGAAATGTAAGAGAAGTTTTTTTTGTTGTTTTTTTTGCGGTACATGGGCCTCTCACTGCCGTGGCCTCTCCCGTTGCGGAGCACAGGCTCCGGACGCGCAGGCTCAGTGGCCATGGCTCACGGGACCAGCCGCTCCGCGGCATGTGGGATCTTCCCGGACCGGGGCACGAACCCGTATCCCCTGCATCGGCAGGCGGACTCCCAACCACCGCGCCACCAGGGAAGCCCATAAGAGAAGTTTTGACGGCGTGTCCTTTCCTAAATAAAAAGGCAAAGCCTAGCAAGGAGGCCTTCTGTCTTTCACTCTTCATTTTTTCCCTTCTTCCTGCCTGGAGCACAGATGTGATGTCTGAAAGAGGTAAGCATTTTGTGGCTATGAGGATAAAAGTCATACATTAAGGAAGATAGATAAAGGATCTGGGTTCCTTCATGGCATTGTGGAGCTCCTCTGCAAACCCTGGACAGTCTGCTTTCAGACTTCTTTTTATTTTTATTTATTTATTTATTTATTTATTTTACAGCTTTTTTTCTTTATTTTGAAATGTGCTTGACAAAAGTTTGAAACAGCAAACTTAGAATAACAAATCATTAAGTTTTAAAATCCTGATAATCATTGCCTAAGCGACGATGTAATCCCAACAATAAAGTTGAATTAGTTCATTATTGAAGAGCCACGGAAAAATACTAATTTGATTACTTACATTAAAATGTTTTTTGACAGTATATTAGAAATCAAGATTTAAATCAGACTTCTTCTTACATGCAAAAAATAAACTCTTATTTGGTTAAATCACTAAGGATGAGTTTCTGTTATACGCAGCCAAGTACAAACCCCAGCCAATGCAACCTGCATCCGGGCCTCATTCCCCTTCCCACCAAGTGGAGATTCAGGGTCATCTGTGGGCTCTGGGGGGAGTCAGCTGGATAACATTTGTAAAGATCCTAGTAGGAAGGGTGTGATTTTTAAAAATATATATAATTGTTTTCTTTTAAGCAGAACTTTGTATATAAGACCTTCTTAGCCAGATGCATCACTGTGTCAGGGAAGATTAGGATTGTTAGACTAGGAAAGCAAAGACAAGGGCAGGGGAGAACTAAAGGCTAATTGGTTACCCTGAAGTCCAGTTTGTATGGAAAAGGCAGATTAAATGCATGATCGTTTTCTTTTTTCTAAAACAATTTCAAAATAATGAGTTCATTCGTTCTTACCCATCAACAGCGACCAGTCGAGTTACTTTAGAATCATTATGAACTTATAGATATAATCATATTTGATACGTTTGAAACAATTGCAATTGTTATCAATTTTTGGTGCTCAGATTGGTCTATCCTTGTCTAGTGGGAGCTATTTGAATTGATTCCTTAGTCTTCCTGACACAAGAAGTGGTTGATAGCTTCCTTTATTTCTGTAAATATTTATAAATAAAATGAAACAATGTCTGGGATTTGCTTTAAAATGATGGCACGGGGAAAGGGGATTTGGATGAAATATGATTGACCGTGAGTTGATAGTTGTTCAAGCTGGGTGATGGCCCCATTGGAGGTTTATTATTACTATTCTCTTATATTTGTAAATGTCTGGAATCTTCCAAAATAAAAAATATTTTAAAAGTTCACACTATGACTTCCAGAATAGGACCTTAAATCCTTAGCAAGACAATAGTCTTAAATGCCTGGCTTTGGTGGGAGAAAAAGAGATTTCTAATTTCTCCAGGCTGCTCTTGACTTATCAAGAGGAAGTGCAGAGGTCTGAGTATAAAGTTTTACCCAAAGTCAAAGGTAGTGAGTTTTCCAGATATGACCAACATTCCTCCTAGACCCAGGAAAGCATGAAGAAACCCTCTCTAAGTGGAAAACAAGAGGAGAGTGGATGGTAAAGAGAGCAGAAAACATTTGATGAAAGGTTTCTCCTGGTGGGTATCTCTTGGCAGTTCTGGTGGTGATCGCAGGGCCGGGTAAAAGTGGCTTCCCGCAGTAACCCGTCTGCCTTACCTTCGCCCACTCTCTGGCCCAGATTCTTGCCTCCAGTCCCCAACAAGCCTGGCTCAACTTCTTGTGGTGGGGGGATCTTGCTTTCCTGACAGGGCAGGAAAAAGCACTGGGCTTGGAGTCCAGAGGCCAGCATACGAACGCTGACTATGGCTCAAAATGACAATGTCTTGGGTCTCAGTTTCATCACCCACGAAATTAAAGGTCCGACTGCAAGACTAAAGATCCTTCCTTCAGTGTCCCGGCCAGCCAAACCAGAGACCTCGGAAACTCTGGGCCTGAACATACAACCCTGCAGGCCTTCTTGCCTTTTCACTGATCGTCTTTGCTGCCATTACACATTACATGGCCTCCTAAATGTGTGACTGCTGTCACTTTTTGCAGATAATTGGAGAGGAGGGGCCCAGCAGAGATGACCCTAAAGTTGGCAACACTTTCAGGCTTTGGTAATCAGGCGCGTCACCGTCCTGTACGACTTCTCCTCTCCGTCCTTGCTCGCCTGCAAATCCTGACCCCCGTCCCCACTGCAGAGAAATCTGCGAAGGGACGGCTGCCGGCGTCGCCTCTGCGCCCAGGAGGCGTGGAGCAGAGAGCGCGGGAGCAGAGCGCCCTGCGGCCACGCTCCCCGTGCGGAGGCGAGAGGGAGGGGCCGGAGGGGGCCCGGCAGCACCAGAGGCGGCGCGCGGGGCTCGCGGCGGCTCAGTCTCCTCCCCAGCCCAGCCCCGGACGGCGAGAGCGGCAGCGAGTGCGAGCCGCGGCCCGGGCCTCGGAGCGAGGAGGCGGAGGGCCGGAGAAAGCGGAGGACCGGAGCGGCGGGCCGCGCTCGGGCCCCCGCCGTGTGCGCGTTCTCCTGGCGGATCCCGGTAAGTGCGGGCGGTCGAGCCCCGGCCAGCCGCCAGGCTTGGTGGCCGCAGTGGTCGTTGTCCCCGTATCCCGGTTGCGCGCATCCCGCTGCAGGCTCACAGGTAGCTCCGCGGTGGACGTGGTGCCCCAGGCCCCGAAAGGAGTTAGCCAACTCTCTCCGCTCCCGGGCGGGGTTTCCGAGCCCCGACTTCTCCCACCCCAACCGACCCTGCTTCCGGCTCGGGTTAGGGGGCGCGGGGCAGGGCCTGCAGTCGGGGAAGGCGCAAAGAGGGGCGCTCCCCTTCCCCACCTACTCACCAACGATTCAGGAAGATGCCGGCCAAGCCCCTCAAACTGCATCCCAGCCTCTGGCTCGCTAGTGGGGCGTCTGTCCTTCAGTTTTATTTTCCTATGAACCCACCAGGGAAAGTTTGGGACCACACACGGCGAAGTTGGGGCGCGGCTGGGGGTGCACTTCGCCGGCGGAGCGGTGGGTTTTGCAGGTCGAGCCGGGCTCAGGCTGGAGCCGATAGCGCACCCTGGGAGTTGAGTCTGTCCCTGACGTTTGCCCCGGCCCAGCACTGTGACAATCCCATGAGCGCAGTGAGTCGCTTAATCAATCGTTCACGCTAAGCATAGACATCTGTCAGGCCAGCCGGGAATCTCTGTGCTGGGTTAGGTTTATCTCAGGAGTAACAGCATCTCAGCCTGGTTTCATTTGGGCTCCCTCTGCAAACCTGAGTTCCAGCTAATCTCAGTGTGTCACTGGCTTGTGTTTAATTAGCTTATTTTACACCTGAGATGATCTCAGCGAATGCCTCTAAAATGAAATCGTTGATACAAGAAAAAACCAAAACCCCCAAACAAAACTGTTTTTTAAAGAAAATTAAAAAGGGGAACCTTCGGAATATCAGCTGTCATGTGTGGATATTTTACCCTTCTCTGTGGGGACAGAGAATGAAAACTGCTTGGGTATCTAACCTACTAGAGAGTCAGTGTCGGGGCTATTTTTTGGCAGATTTTGTGGACAGAGGTATCACTGCAACTTGCATATTGTTTATGAAATACACATTTGATGTCTTGAAATAGCCTACTTGTTGGAAGTTGTTTGATTTACTAAATTGTCTATTTTAAATACGATTAAAGTTTGTTTTTTAAAATAAGCTTTAGCTGAATGCAGTGTCTAGATATTTAGGGAAGACAGTTTGTTCATGTCATCCGAACATTCTTTTGTAAACTTAAATTTTTAAAGGGCTACTTTTCTGCATTTGCTATAGGAGGGGCGTTCCATGAAAAATAGGATCCTGAGATCTTTACGTGTGCAGGAAAAGACTGCTGTCTCCTCCAACACTCAGCCCTTTCCAAGTGATAGATTAATCAGAAAAGTGTGCCTGCAACTGGAATTATGTAATTGTACCAAAAGAAAAGACAGTGGTTTGGGTTGTCAAATACGTAGATAATTCTAAAGGAAGTAATACCTTTTTTAGCCCTGGGAGGTTATTTGTTACATGAGTTAAGGTGGGATAAACATAGATTTCCATCTACATCTGTAAAATTTTTGTATTTAACAGACACAAATACATAGTCTACGTCTAACATTGGATTTACCAAAATGTTTGCCTTTGTACATACACTAAGTGCCTAGTATGTGTCACGTCCTACTCTTAATGCTTCATGTATTTTAACTCATCCTCAAAGCAGCACTTGGTGGTAGGTGCTGCAATTGTCCTAATTTTTGAAATGGGGAAACTGAGGCACAGAAAAATTAAGGAACTTAACCCAAGGTCACATGGCTGTAGGATAGGATTTTTTCATATCTGCCAAGTTGTTTTGTAAAAAAGACATGATTTTACGATTCACATATCCTTGTTTTTATTTTTATTTAAGCATAAATGTTGGAAATATTTCATGTGAAGCCTAAGAATCCCTAATTGTGGAAGCACCCCACAAGCACTGTTAACTGTAAAGTGAGGAAAAGTATGAAAGAACCATCTGGTTGAGTGTACAATTTGAAGACCACCACATCCACCAGAAGACCCAGGATGGATCTGCACCAAAGCACCACCACCATCTCTTTCCTCGAGAAATGGTGTTCAGATAAGTCACCGTCTGGCTGCAGGAGACATTATAATGTCAGAAAAAAACTGAAGTTGATTAGAATCTTAGGCCTTTTCATGGGCCTGGTAGCCATTAGCACTGTTCCGTTTTCAATCAGTGCCTTTTCTGAGACAGAGACACAGAGCACAGGAGAGGCCAGTGGTGCAAGTGGCCCCAGGGTAGCACACGATTACCGTCAAAGAACACTCTTAGATTTAAATGACAAGATTCGAGATTATACTCCACAGCCACCTGTTTCTCAGGAAGGCAAATCTGAGAATAGTACAGATCATGCCCAAGGAGACTACCCAAGAGACATCTTTTCCCTCGAGCAGCGAAGAAAAGGTGCCATCATTCTCCATGTCATTGGAATGATCTACATGTTCATAGCCTTAGCCATTGTCTGCGATGAGTTCTTTGTTCCCTCTTTGACTGTCATCACTGAAAAACTGGGCATCTCTGATGATGTGGCTGGAGCCACCTTTATGGCTGCCGGGGGGTCAGCCCCAGAACTTTTCACGTCTCTCATAGGGGTATTTATCGCTCACAGCAATGTTGGCATTGGCACAATCGTGGGCTCAGCGGTGTTCAACATCCTCTTTGTCATTGGCATGTGTGCTCTGTTTTCCAGAGAAATCTTAAACCTGACATGGTGGCCACTCTTTCGGGATGTGTCCTTCTACATCATTGACTTGATCATGCTGATCATATTTTTCCTGGATAACTTTATCATGTGGTGGGAAAGCTTGCTTCTCTTAACAGCTTACTTTGGCTATGTGGTTTTCATGAAATTCAACGTCCAAGTAGAAAGATGGGTGAAGCAAATGATAAACCGCAACAAAGTCGTCAAGGTGACAGCACCAGAGGCCCAAGCAAAGGTAGGTGGTGGTGGTGGTTTATTTAATGTCTTCTTGACCGTAGCTCTGAACTCTTATGTTTTTTAGATCTGCCACTTTTTAATGGGATGGTGTTTGGGGCTGTAATGGATAGCAGGGTGCTTTATGCATTTCTTTGACAGCCAGACCAACATGACAGTGGAAAAAATAATTTGGGGGGTATTCTGGGGAATGTCTACTAAGTTCTCAAGCTACTTGCCTCAGAGTAAAACAGTTATAAATATAGGTTACATAAGCTTCTCAGAACAGGCTCAGCAGTTATTTGTCTCTTATTTTCTTATTTTTGTGAGCCGTTTTATTTTCATGGGAAAGTGTGTGTGTGTGCCTTGAAAGTTGCAGGGCTTTTTCTATTTAAATGAACATGTGACAGTTATCAAGAACCATCTCTTTAAAGGTGCTTAGCGAAGAAAGTTTGTTTGTGTCAGCAGAGTTGGACCTTTAAGTCAGCAGCCTAGGGCCTAGCAGGACTGGTCGTTAGAATGGGTCATGGCCATTCTTCTTGATCCACACAATAGTGCTTCAGACGATTCGACCAGGCACGGATCGGGATATGTGAAAGAGTCAGTGGCAAGCCATGCTGCCTGCCTCTGTAGCTTGAGGGCCCATTTTGCACGCCATGATAAACATGACCCAAAATATTTTTTATGGTAGGATTTGAGGGAGTCTTAATGACATTTTAGTGGCCATCCTACCACTTAGGTAGCAAGCAAGTTGGTAAAGAGCTTAGAAGAAATCGATCTGCAAAAATATAGATTAATTATTAAAAATAATCCATGGGCCACATCAATAAAATTTTCTGTTAAGTAGAGTAATGCCATTCTGATCTATATCCTAACATTGGAATGTCGTCTCGGAATGTGATTTTAAACAGTGAAACAAAATACATACGCAGACTTTTCATACTTGCATCTGGGGAAATTCTCATGTATGCAAAAAACAGATGTTGAGTGGAGGGTGAGATGTTTTGTCCAGATGAAGAAAAAAATGGTATTAATTTAGCATAATTCCTTTATGTTCAAGTTTGATGACCATCCATCATTTTTGTAGCAGCTGTGAAATAGAAGCAAACCCCAACAAAAAAAACCACTAGTAATGTTTCTATTTATTCCATGCAAAAAAGAAATGTTTTATACTGTATTTTTTCTAACGTATCACTCAGTGTATGGTTGTTTGTTAGAAACTGTAGTAAAAAAAAAAAATCATGGCAAATAAGCATTCAGATGTGATACTGAGTCTGTATCCTTGAGGGCATAAGACAGGGTCATCACTGGAGCCCAGTCCCTGATCTAATTTTGTAGCCCAAAGGATGATCCCTCAAGCCATCTCCTCAAGACTGACTACAAGTTTGGGTGGTTTGCATTAGTCGTCTATGTGTGTATTCCAATTAGAATGCTGAACAGTTGCCAAGGGAAAGGCCTGTTTTTTAGAGGCAAGGGAATGATTTGGTGTCTTATAAATATCCTGGGCCCATCAAAGGTAAAAAGTCTTTTTGAGAACTCAGTACTTTTTCATGTTGGTACGCCGAAGTGGAACTTCATTAACTTAGGCACAGACTCGGCTAAAGGTTATGTTGGCAACGTGTATGAAAAAGGAATTTTCAGAGCAGTCCAATGGTGTATTGAAGATTGCAGGGGGATTTTGTCTTCTGCTAGAGAGGAAGGAGGTGGTTTTGTGCATTTAGTAATAACCTTTTAAATATGGTTTACAGACGGCTTTTAATAAATTATAAGTCACTCATTAAGTCAGCTTTTGCAGGATTTTTACCTACTATATTAGGTGACATGTCATTTTAATGGTAATTTAAAAGTCAATAACTTAGGCTGGCATTCCTTAAAGTTATTACTCATATCCATAATTTTTGCTATGCTTAATATTGTGCATTTTTAAAATTTTGGAATTCTGGATTTACCTAATTAAAAAAGAAAGCAAATTATATTCATGACTATATCTCCTGTTTCTGATTTACCTCCAAAATATGTTCATTGTATTATTTTCCTTTGAGCACCAAATAGCTTTAGTTTATTCCACTTAATCATTATTATTTATTTTGTCATTCAGTAACTAGATTGAACTATAAATTATCATGGGACCAGAATTTTTTAACATAGCTAAGTCTTGTTCGGTATGCTGGAACACAGATATTTTTAGGTGGAACAGTACATAATGATGTGTGATTTCCTTTAGGAAATTTTACCTTGCCAATTTCACTTTTGAATAATTGTTGGAAGAAATTTTTTTCAGCAGTTGGTCTTTATCAGATGTCTGACTTCAGAATCTTATGGAGATTTTGCTCTCTAAGCACTGAACATGTGAGCACTGAACATCCCTCAAGGAGGGATGAGTCTTTGAGCTTGGCTGTCTTGTTCTCTGATCTGCAAAGTCGATTTCTGACTGTATACTCCACCTTTCCTACCTAAGTCAGTGCTTCTAACATCATCAGAACACTCAGAAAAAGACCCCAAGCCAAAGACAGCCCTCAGTGGAGTCTTCCTAGAGAGGAATGTGCTGTACAAGAGTTTAGGAAGCAAAATACTAAGCATATTTTTAGGCAAAGCTACCTCATTGTCTTAATTGCACAATTATGGAATAGGGGAGTATGGGAAAGTGGAGGAAGCATATTTTAGATATTTTTATACAAGTCATCAATGGTTCTTACTAAAAACTCATCAGTTCTGCTGGGCTGTAGACAGTGAAATATCTTTGAAACTGCTGCCTTCACGGACCAGTTGAAAATCTTAATTTGGTTTCATTATTGATGATGGTGCAACTGTGGAGCATGAAAAAATAGAAAATACAAACATTTTTCTCATATTTAAAGTAATAGTTTCCCATTTTATTTAACTGTTCCACTGGTGTTTGGTTTTTTAATTTGATATTTTTATTGTGTCTTTTAGTGATAATATTATTGTTTAAAAAAAACGTCGTGTAGGGGCTTCCCTGGTGGCGCAGTGGTTGGGGGTCCGCCTGCTGATGCGGGGGGCGCGGGTTCATGCCCCGGTCCGGGAGGATCCTGCGTGCCGCGGAGCGGCTGGGCCCGTGGGCCATGGCCGCGGGGCCTGCGCGTCCGGAGCCTGTGCTCCGCAACGGGAGAGGCCACAGCGGTGGGAGGCCCGCGTGCCACAAAAAAACCCAAAAAACAAAACAAAACAAAACAAAAAAATGTCGTGTAGTGTCATGACATGGTAAGGAGATCCTGGGCTTTGATTCAGGGAAGAAAGGTGTTAGCCCAGGTGTATAATAAGACTTGTGACCTCAGAGAAGTCACATAAACTTACTGAGCCTCATTTTCCTAATTAGGAAAATGAAAATAATAATACCTACTTCATAAAGTTGGGAAAATTACTAAATGAAGAAATGAGTGTTAAGCAGCTAACATAGTCCTTGGCAAATGTGGGTTGTTCAGTAAGTGTTAGTTCCTTTCCTTTCATCTTTTGTTCTTAAATGAAAAGTGAATCAGGATAAATTATTTCAAATTTGAGAATTTCAAAATATTCCTTGAAGATTGTAGTTCATGCCAGTGAATCACTGAGTTCAGCGGGCTGTTGTCTCCCTTAGGGGCATGTGATATTTGTCATATTATAATATTTATAAGCCTAATTTCATATACAATGAACATATGCAGGGAAGATATTATTATAAACTCCAAGGAAACCTTCAAATGCCTTTGTTGTCCTGAAAGTTTATTTTGTAGACTGTGGTTTAGAAATATCTATACTAAGCAGAGATTTTTGTTTTAAGGGTATTTTTATTTATAAATGATTGGGACTGTCTTCCAAAAACCTCTCCATAGCTGGTTAGGAATTAATTTGAATCCTGCAGGATGTGAAGCAGTGGAGTTTCAGGGCATCTGGCATGTTTTGCAGTGTGCCTGGCCTGCCTGCTGAGGTCCCCTGCTGAGGTCCCCTGATCTGCTATGGTGCTAGGCTGTCATTGGCCTAGAAAGCAGCTGTCCATGGTATTTAACTTCTTCTTAGACTTGGCACTGTAATCTGACAGCAAGTCAGCCCAGTTCAAATGAAGGGAATGGTCTAAATAAAGATGCTTAAAGCTGGATAGTTGAAGGCAGGCTCCTTAGTAATTTAGGTGTGCCTTGCTTTATTCATTTTGTGTGCTCCTGAAAAGTTGCTTGCCAACAGACTGTTTGCAATGCAAATTGTTATTAATGATCATGGGAAAATCGAAATTGAAACAATATTATAAATATTCTTCATAAAGTGAAGTATTTCTAGTAAGATGCTAAACCATAAACAATTATATAAATACAAATGTATAGTCCCAAGCCTTCTTAAGGCAAAGAATATGTTATAAATTCAACCTTTGTTTCCCCTCCATACCTAGTACGTAAATTAGTAAAATTAATGTACAGATTTCAAGGAAGGTAAGGTGAGATCGTCCTTATAGTGAGTAAGTACTACTTGAGAGACTTGGAAACTCTCTGTCCTCAAAAGAAAGAAAATATAGGCACTAAAATTCTTGACTAGATGCCTGTGATTGTAGCATTCTTTTGAGTTCCTGGACCCAATTCAAACGTGTAGGGGTTGGGTAGGGTGCTTCCCTCACAACACCAAGAAATTTTCAGACACCAGCAGGGTGTCCAAGAATTTAACTCAATTCTGACACTGTCCACCCAGAGAGAACATCAGTTTTCCACAAGTTAAGGGTTCAGTCCTACAAGACTGCCCCCACTCCCCATGCAGGTCACAAGTCCAGGTTGTTACCTGTAGTTCTGACCGACTGGCTGTAAGTCAGAGGTTCCAGTGACCCCCTCCTCGGGTTCAATGAATTTGCCAGAGGATCTCTCAAAACTAAGAGAAACATTTTACTCACTAGATCGCTGGTTTATTATAAAAGGATGTAACTCAGGAGCAGCTGGCTGGAAGAGACGCCTAGGGTGAGGCACGGGGAAAGGCATGGAGCTTCCGTGCCCTCTCCAGGCACCACTCTCCCAGCACCTCCAGGTGTTCACCAACTCTGAACTCTGCCATTTTGGGGGGTTTTATGGAGGCTTCATTACGTGGGTATGGTTGATTAAATCACTGGCCACTGGCAATTGATTTGACCTCCAGCCCCTCTCTCCTCAGTCCCACCCTTTAATCACACAGTTGGCTCCACTGGCAACCAGCCCCCATCCTTAGGTGCTTTCCTAAAGTTGCCTCATTAACATAACAAACGACACCTTTATCACTCTCCACACTTAGGAAATTCCAGGGGTTTTGAGAGCCACGAGCCCAGAACTGTGAACCAAGACCAAATATATATGAGAAATATATTTTGGTCATCTGAATGACCAAATATATATATTTCCTATAAATCACAGTATCACAAGTCTGTTTGTTGATCTAGGGATACAGCATGGTGCTATTTTCCTTGTTTTGTCTCCCTCTACTTATGTTAAAAGCAAACCCTTCAGTTACTGCATGATTCAAAGAGTGAAGGAGGCACTTTGAGAGACTCAGAAAGCCCAGTGGATTTTAATACACAGAGGGCAGATTGCCCATGGCTGTTCCCCTAGCTACTCTTGTTCCTCCAGCGAGAGATGACCTAAACTTTGTGAATCCTGGCAATGTTGAGAGCGAGGACTTATCACCACTTCCCTTCCTGTCTCCTTTCTTCCTCTCTCCTTTTTGCCTCCCTTCTCCCCTTTTTTTCCCTAGAACCAGATAATTTGTATTTTAACTTTAACAAAGAATGAGATTGTTAAGTTACTCCACGATGAGTCAAGGACATCTGTGTGGATTTGACTGGTTTAGTTTCTTCATTCTTCCATTTTCAACCTTTTGTTTTAGGTAAGTCTCTAGTAAACAGAGTAAAGCAGCATTTTGTTTAATTCAGTTTGACAATCATTATCTTTTAGCTGGAAAGTTTAGTTTATTTACATTGATTGTGATCACTATTACATTTGGATTCTTTTCTATCATGCTATTTTAAACTTTCTATTTTTTATAACTTTTTTTTGCTTTTTTTTTGGATTGATTTTTTTCTAAATCTGCTTTTCCCATTAGTAGTTTGGAATTTATACATCCTATTTCTAGTCTTTCAGTGTTTACCCTAAAATTTTTAATGCATATATTTAACTCGATAGAGTGTAAAGCTAATATCTTTACACTCATGCTAAACATCTTAAGGGCCTTAGAACGTTTTAACTCAGTCTCCTGTCCCCCAATGTAAATGATTTGAAGTCTACAATTTAAGTTCTACCTTGATGTTTTATAACAGCTTTATTGAGGTATAATCTTCACTTTTTAAATCCTACAAATTAGACATTATGCCATCAATGTTTTTAGATGTATCCACATTTTTACCAGTTTTTCTCCTCATTTCTTTTCTCATATCAGACCTTTTCTCTATGACTTTTTCTTGTACTGACTTACATTCTTTATAAGTTCCTTTAGCAAGAATCTGTTAATAGTATCTGCTCCTGATTTTTATTTGCTTACAGATCTATTTTACTTTTGTTCTTGAAGGATAGCTTTGGTGGGTAGAAAGTTATTTTCTCATTCCACTTTGAAATAATAATTCTACTGTCTCTGACTTCCACTTTTGCCATTGAAAAGACTGCTGCTGGTGTGAATGTTGCTCCTTTGTAAGAAGTTTGTCTCTTCTCTTTGACTACTTTATAAGGTTTTCTCTTCGTTTTTGGTGTTCAGCATTTTCCTGATGCCATGACAGGTGTGATTTTCTCACTTAATTATCCCCTATTTGTGATTCATTAGACTTCCTGAATTTGAGGATTAGTGCCTTCCATCAATTTGGCCTCTACCTCATTCTTCCCATAATCTTCTAGAATTCTGATTGGATATATGTTATACCATCTCAACCTGTTCTTCATGTCTTTTAACTACTCATCTTTTTCTGTGTTCTTCTTGCTGATCATTTCTTTATATCTGCTTTCTACTTTCTAGTTTTCTCTTCAATTTTGTCTAACCTGCTCTGGTGCTCATCTGTTTAGTTTCTAATTGTAATTATTATATTTTTCATTTCTAGGTTTTGTGGCTCCTTTTCACCACTGTCAGGTTGATTTTCACTGTTTCTTCTTCTTCTATTATTTAATGCCTTCTTTTATTTTTCTAAACATGTTAAGTATATTTATATTTATAGTTCATAATTGGTATTTCTAGTATCAGTATCCTTGCAGGTCTAGTTGTGTTGTTTTATGTTTCATGTGGGGTTGCTTTCTTATGTATTTAGTGATTTCTTTTAAAACTTTGAACTCATATTTCTTGGAACTTGACCTGTAGGGAGTCACTGAGGCCTCTGTTCTAAGTGTATCCCAACAGAAAGGACTTGTTTGCTCTTCTGTCAAGTTCCCGGGAGCCCATCCAACCTGGAACCATTCTAACCTAAATGTCTGACTTTTTTCTACCCATGTAGTGTGAATTCAGACTCCAAAGCCAAGAGTGAGGCTGTGCTTAGAAATTCTCAAGGGAGACTCTTTTTTCTTGCTCTTTTTTTCAGTACCGCTCAAAACTAAGGCCAAAATAGGCACATTCTACTATTTCCCTTCGGTAGGCAGATTTTTTTTCCTTATTCACCCACTAAGAGTGTCCACCCTTCAGGGTTTCTAGCTTATTGGGAGTGGAGGCCCCTGAAGTACCTCCTCTCTATCAGGCCTCATGTTTGTAGCTTCCACAATCCTAGTTTCTGACCACTGGGGAATGGCAAATACCTCAGAGGCAAAGCAACACAGACCCCTCTGGATTTGTGCTTAGTCGGTGTTCTAGGTTCTAAGAAATCCCTGCTTCCTCACTAATATAGTTGGGTAATTTTAAAATATATCAAAGAATATAGTATCCAATAATTTGAGGTGTATATAGTGAAAATGGTTTCTCTGAATGTTTAATCATCATACTGCCAAAAATTATGTTTTAGACTTTGGATTTGTCAAATGATAATGCATATAACAAGGGATGATAATATGTATTTTAATTGTATACTTTCAGAATATTTAATATAGCCTGACGTTGTAATAAAACTCCTTATCAACAGATCCTACCAATGGCAAATTTTGAGTCAAATCAAATGTAAAAGGCAATTCTAAGAGAAAGTTTAAATTGTAGATTTGCCTTTTAAATAATATTTTTACCAGATACTTAAAGTAATATATTCATTGTACAAGATTATAAAAACACATCAAAATACAAAAAAAAATTTAAATAGCCTATAATCTCTCCATTGCACCATCCAGAAATAACTATGAACATTTTTGCATTTATTCTTCCAGACTTTCACTCACACACACGCACACACACACACATGCACATATGTACCTATATATCTAAATAAGTTTGAATCATATTGGATATGCACAACTTTAAACTTGTATTGAATATATACCATTTTAACTTTTTAACTTGGTTTATTATGAGCATTTCCTCAGATCATTAACTTTTTCAAAATGGTTATTCACTGTTTAGCATTATCATAAAATAGAAAGTTATTTTCATATTATATTTCACTACTATAAAAAATGCTACAGCCAGCAGCCTTACACATGAATTTTTGATTTTGGAGAAGCAGAAATTCTGGAACAAAGTTTATGAGCTTTTTAAAGTTTCTGCTAGGTTGCTACATCCTTGGTAGTGTTGACTATTATCATTTTTAATGTTTTCCAATTTCATAGGTGAAACAACATTACATTGTTTTAATTTGCATTTCGTTGATTAATTGGGAGGTTGAAAATATGTTTTTTGAGAATTCAAATTTTCATTTATAGATTGCCAATTTCCTATGTGTCTTTTGCGTCATTTTTAAAGTTTGCTGTGATGACTCAAAAATCTCTTACAAACATATGCTGAGAAACCCTAACTTTAGCTCTCATACTTCCCCACATTTCCACACCTAAATCAAGGCAGGAAGTTGTTGCAATTTTTGTTTTAAAGGATGAATTATTCTAAAGAAGGAGGCCTTGTGACCCAGGAGTTAAGAAATGATGTTCCCAAGGGACGAGGTGTGCCCCCCCCCCAACCACGTGACTTTGGTGGATCCTGTACGTCCTAGGACCCTATCTCCAAATCTGGAAAATGGGAGATTTGACCCACATGACCTAAAAGATTACTTTAGCTTGTCATTTCTGTCCTCAGAGGCTCTCATCCTTACTATGTGGAATACTCTAACCATGCCAAACTAAAATCTAACACATTTACCTAAAACAGAAGACCAGATTCTCACCATACCCACAGCACCAAACTCTTTTCCTAACCCGGCTTACCTGTAGTATTTTCGCTTAAATGATTTAATTGACTTGGCTAAACAGTAATTTTTATTTAAGCATGTTTTGGGAGGCAGTTCTTCCATACAGACAGGAGAACAACTTGCACAGGAGAAAATCATTTAAAGTTTACTGCAGGACTCTACACCTCCTCAGCTTTGTGGCTTCTGGCAGTGGAAACCCTCAGTGGCAGCTGCATGTGTGTCCCTGGATCACTGGTCTCTGCTGGTCTCTCCAAAGTCGAGAGAAGAGAGAGATCTGAAAACTGGATGCGTGCTTAATACCCGATCTTTACCACATCGACGTTCTGAAACAGGTACCATCTCCACTGATAGATCAGGAACCTGAGGACCAGAAAACATAAATAATTGCCTGAGGTCCAAATTTAGTGGTAAACTGCATTTGAACTTGGGTCTGTCTGACTCCTAAATGCATTCTAGTTTTCTTGTTGCTTCCTACTGGACAGTTGGGAATAAAGACAAAGCAAACCTCCAAATTAGGTGCACCTTTCATATTAGGCTGTGTTAAGTCAGTGACTTTTAAATATTTTTTACCATGACCCCCACTAAAAAATACATTTTACATCTCAATTCAGTATATACACATACCCATGCACATACACATACATATGTATATGTTTACATATACATATAAAAATAAAATCTAAGTGTGAGGCATATATATATATATAGTATTTTCTACTCTGTTAAAAATGCTAGTTTCAACCCTAAAATAATTTCATGACCCACCAATGGATTGTGACCTAAGTTTAAAAAAAATAGTATTTTTAGAAATTCCTTTTTCCTCCTTCATCCTCTTAGTGGGGCTGCCCTTCAAGGCTATGCTAACGTACTGCACAAGGGCATCTGTCTGACCAAGGCGGCAAATAGGGACAGAAATCCAGACATCACTCTACTGGACAAGCTGTGTGCTTTGGTGTGGGACTGTGGCTGCCCAGGGGAAAGGGTGCCTTTTCTTAATTCCACAAAGGTGCCCTTTAAGCTGGTGGTGGCTTTGCTTCTTACCCTCTGGCTCTGACAGAGACTGATTGCAGGTAAGGAAGGTGCAGATCAAAGCATGATGTGCTCCCTGAGCCTCGACTCCTCCTTGGTTCCCAATGAGCTTGTCATCGGGTGGGAAAGAAATGTGGATGAAACAGGGAGATACGGAGTCAGAAAGAAGCAGAACCTTGCCAAGAAGGCTGACGCTGCATTTCAATTAGGTTGGTTACCTTTTTATGAAGGATTGGATTTGTAAACCAAATGATGCAGACACGGTTCTTGTCCTGGTAAAAGCTGATGGGTTTGGAAAGGGTCTGGGCACCAGACTATATTAATGCCATGTTTATAGCTTTAAAGGATGCACTCAGAATCCTGCAGTGGCAGGAACCAAGCCTGGAGAGATGGAGTCCCTTTCATCCCACACACTGGCAGTCTAACCCTAGTCCAGGTACTTTGCCCCAAGTGTCTCCTCTGAAAATGAAGGGGTTAGTTTATCTCCAGGGTCCCCACCAGCTCTGATAATTCTGTGCCTCTGTGTTAATGGGAGAGAAACAAATATATGTCTCTAATTATGGACTGACCAACAGAAGAGGTGGTCAGGTAATGAAGCCCTGAACTTACTACCTTCAGAGTACTTTTCCAGTTAAGAAGACCAATTAAAGGAGACTAGTTCCTTTGAAGGGGTAATGCAGGCTTCCTCACCTGTGCACAGGACGTTCCTAGAAAGGGTCAAAGTTGCTGGTGCTCTGTACTTTCTCTTTTACTGCTTGATGGACATTGAGCTGGGCAAGGAGGTTGCAAGTAGAAATAGAGGTTTCCCCTTCAGCAGCCCCATTCCTCCCACTTAAACTGTCATCTGTTGCCCTAACCACTTGTAGGCTAAGTCAGTTTTATTTTTCCCTGTCACCTGATAGCAATGAAAAAGATGTTGAGCCACTTCTATTATTTTAGGCATGTGGTAGGCACTGAGTATTGGTGCATGTGTTCTAGGAACCTGTAACTTTGTTTCCTGAGAGGGAGGATGACGTTTAAGGGTTAACACAATAGAATTATTATTTAAGACTGAGATAGAGTGTGACCCTCCTTGCTGTGTGATCTTGGGCAAGTTACTGAACCTCTCTGGGCTTATGTTTGTTTATCCATAGATTAAGAAAAAATAATAGCCTTTCCCTCAGAGAAAGGCTGTGAATTTTGATGCAATCACACAGGAAAAGTGATTAGCAGAATACGGTCCCATTCACCCACATATATTCTACTCCTGGTCTCTTTTCCTCTGAGTCCCTCCCATGTGCTGTTAGCCTGCCCTCCTGTCATTTCAGGACCTTGCCTCACTCCCTAGGCCCTCTTCTCTCTGCCTCCCAAACAGCCAGATGAAGGAGCAATTCCCCAACTGATTCAAGTGTCCAGTGTTTGGACTTGAACCTGCTTTCCCTCTGTTCTTGCAGAGGATTAGGAGAGAAGTAGTTTCCCTGTTTGGAAACTGAACCTTGCTCAACCACTAAGTTCTCTCGAGGTCCCCTGTCACTGCCCTGTAAATGTATTTACTCTTTTCTTATATACATAATCAATGTTTAATCTTAGCTTGTCACATCTCCATCTAGTCGTGGCTGGGCCTTATGTTCGTTTGCCAGCATCTGTGTTTTCTGCCTTGGATCAAATCACTCCCTTTGACTCAGGAACTAACCAATCCCACCTGCAGTATTTGGTGTCTCGCTTGGTATCTAGGGTAGAAGGGAAAAGGGCACTGAATACCCTTCGGGAATTGATAATAGTGGTGATGAGTGTTCACGATAAAAAGTCTGGGCCTGAATCATTCATAAAACATAGTTGCTTATGTATTAAAGTCAAGGAGCAAAGAACAAATATCTGACTTGAGAAACAGAATTCATCAGACATTCTCCAGTCTCCTCAGGTTGGAAGTGTGGCTGTCGGGGCAGGTAAGGGCCATCAATTCTAAAGGCCAGATCACTCCAGCTGTGGCCTCGAAGAAGCTCTCCTTACCGTGTAGCATTATGTAGTGTTTCTCTCTATTGACTTTTTTTTAAGGTTTTCTTTTTTTTTTTTCTTTTTTTTTTTCTTTTTGGCTGTGTTGGGTCTTCATTGCTGTGCGTGGGCTTTCTCTAGTTGTGGTGAGTGGGGGCTACTCTTCGTTGCGGTGCGTGGGCTTCTCATTGCAGTGGCTTCTCTTGTTGCAGAGCACAGGCTCTAGGTGCACGGGCTCAGTAGTTGTGGCACACAGGCTTAGTTACTCCGCGGCATGTGGGATCTTCCTGGACCAGGGCTCGAACCCATGTCCCCTGCATTGACAGGCGGATTCTTAACCACTGCGCTATCAGGGAAGTCCTCTATTGACTTTTTTATAACAGCTTTTTTGAGATATAATTCACTTATCGTAGAATTCATCCTCAATGTGGAATTCACTGGTTTTTCATATATTCAGAGTTGTAAAATCATCACCACTATATTTAGAACATGTTCATCACCACCAAAAAGAAACCTGTATCTATTAATAATCACTCCTCGTCCCTCTTTCCGTCCCCATCCCTGGTAGCCACCAATCTTCTTTCTGTTGCTATAGATTTGCCTATTGTGGACATTTCAGATCAATGGGAATCGTACAATATGTGGCCTTTTGTGTCTGGCTTCTTTCAGTTAGCATAATGTTTTCAAAGTTCATCCATGTTGTTGCCTTTTTATGGCCAAATATTCCATTGTATGGATATACTATATTTTGTTTATCCATTCATCAGTTAATGGACATTTGGGTTACTTCCACTTTTTGGCCATTATAAGTAATGCTGCTATGAACATTTGCTTACAAGTTTTTGTGTGGATATATGTTTTCAGTTCTCTTTGGTATACACTTAGGAGTAGAATTGCTGGGTCATATGCTCACCATATGTTTAACATTTTAAGGAACTGCCAAGCTGTTTTCCAAAGTGTCTGTACTATTTTGCATTCCTACCAGCAAGGTATGAAGGTTCCAATTCCTCTACATCTTTGCCAACATTTGTTGTTATATGTCTTTTTGATTATAGCCACCCTAGTGGACGTGGCGTAGTATCTCATTGTGATTTTGATTTTCATTTTCTTGAAGGATGGTGATGTTGAACATCTTTTCATGAGCTTATTGGCTACTTGTATATCTTCTTTGAAGATATGTCTGTTCAAATCCTTTGCCCACTTAAAAATTGGGTTATTTGCCTTACTGTTGAATTTAAGAGTTCTTTATATATTCTGGGGGCAAGAACGTATATATGATTTGCAAATATCTTCTATTCTGTGGAATAAGGAATATGCTCCATAGATGGGGCAGCTCCCCAACTGGGACTGGGTCTCCAAGCTGTTCCCTATTGTTCTCTAGGCATCTACTTATACCTAGAGTGATTTGGAACCTTTGGATCAACCCTAAAGCTGCCTGTTTCCTTGAGTTGGTCTTGGAAGCTTGATCCCCTTGAAGCTAAGGACTGGAGGAAGATTTAGGGGTTTTTTGAGTTTCAGGACTTATTGATTATAGAGAACCTGGGAACGTGAATCTACTTGAACATTGGACCCAGGATGTTTGTTGTCTGGTTGCTACATCACCCTTTTTAACCTACTCCTAATTCTTCTCTGTATTATCTAAGAGAGTTTCTTGTCATCAAATCCCTTTCCCTACGTATTATCCAGAAGCATTGTCAAGAAAGCAGTTGGATCACAGTCCTTCTTTCCCAGATGTGAACTTCGCCCATGTTGCTGTTTGAACCTCGGCACTTAGCTTCATACAACTTGGCTGTGGGCCAATCCTGCCCGTCTACCCACTCTGTCCCAAAACATATAACCTCTCCCACTCCAGGTCCTAGGAACATTTGCATCCATTTTGAACAAAGGTTTGTAAGTATATGGAGCTACATACAGTAAATAATAACAATACTAGTAATGATCTACTCTGTCATTGCCTGGCGTGAACAGTCATTGCACAAACCTAATTAATGAGCACACTCCAAGGGTAAAGAGAACTTAGCCATGCGATCCTGCTGTGTACAAAAATGCACAATTGGTTCAAAGCTCCAGTGGTTTCCAAGGGGTTCAGGAAACATCCTCTCTCTTGCTGCTAGCTTGCTACAGCTGCACAGGGACTAGTGGCAGGGTGGATGGAGTTTGGGGGCCCTGAACAAGAGGCTGATTTATTCAAATAGGTTCAGATGTGCCAGGCTGCTCGTTTGGTGCTTACTTTGAAGGGCCATTACAAATCTGCTGTTTCCTGCTGCCTTTTATTTTTAAGTCCAATTAAGTGGATAGCGGCAAACAGCTCTGACCTTGAAAGTCTAAGTGAAGGTGAGAAATGAGAACAGGCTTCGGAAACATATGTTTTGGCGTCTTAATGCTCTGCAAGTCACAGACACTTAAGAAAAATAAATAGAACCGGATAAGATAGTGTTAGGCTTTAGGAGGAAGAATTTAAATGCCCTGGGAAGTATCACCACATGCTTCACTGGTGCATAATCATCAACCACGCTAAAAATTAATCCAACTCTCTCATTTCACTGCGTGGCTCTGGGAGACCAGCCCCAAATGAGTGGTATAGCCAGTGACATTCAGCATGTAATCACCTTGGATCGCAGCCTCTGCCAGGCACCTCTCCTGAGCACTGCTTCCTGTCTCTCAGCAGCCCCAATACATGCTTTTGGTTATTTGTTTTTAGTAAAACTGCTTAGAGTCTTATACGACTATTTCCGTTCAAGTTCTTGCAAATGCGGATCACAGGACGAACCTTTAGTTGAATAGCTTGTATTGGATATGATCAGCGTGGGGCTTCGTATTAAAATTCTTAAAGTCCTAGAGTTGGGTTATAGAGGTTTTTAAAAGCCACCTGAAAAAGATAATATTAAGTATTTTGTGATGTGCTGTGAACTCCCCTTCTCTCTTTTTTAACCTTAACCTAACCAGTCCAGGAATAAAAAAAAATGCTTGTCCGAGACTCTTTCTGACTCACTCTTTAACTCACTGTTAAATTTTAGTTTCTATACACCAATTTAAATGTTTTTATGTTCCTACTCCCTTATTAAATGCTGACATTTTATGAGTTATATGTGTTTATCTGTCCCCAACTTTCTACATCAAGAAATGGGAGCAAATGGCTTTTTTCCCTTGTCTCATAGGATAGTGTGGTAGCTAATGAGGAGATATCTGAGCTCACATTCAAATGAAACCACAGACACGAAGAGACAGTGGCAAATGCTGAGTGAGAATATTAGAAAATAGGATGAGAGTGGTTTCAAGCACATTTTTAGTGTGGGGTTCAAGTAAATTGTCTTTATATAAAGGATTGCTTGAATGTGAATATCCTGAAAAAATGTTCATGTAGTCAGCTTGAGAGATTAATAAAGCACTTTCTGGCAATCTGTATTTGCATATAATTGCAATCCCATAAACTTCCATTTATCTGGAAGTCCAATATCCAGATGTCCAGAACAGAACCAAGATCCAAAGTCCAGATGACCTTTGAGCAGCCAGATAGATGCTAGAAGATCAGTGTTCAAAGTTCAGGCACTTAATCATACAATTTCTTAGACTCTTTATAAGAGTCTGTTGACTTTGATTATATACAAAATTCAAATAAATTAGGTTGCCTGGTTTTCCAGCCCATAAAGAATTTAGAAGCAGCAAATGTGATCTGTTTGGAGCAGGGGTTGGGCAGAGTTCTGAGTTGGGGTAGACTCCTTTGTGCACAGTGATGGCCAGGTCTGCTACTGGCCTATTCAGTGTCTCTAAGCAGTTTACAAAAGGCTCCCTGCTCTGAGCAGACCAGTTAGAAAAAGCACACACGCCCCTCAAGTGTGGACAGCTCTATAGGTGCAGGATGTGATGAGCAGAATACACATTGGTGCAAAGAGAAAGGTGCCATCTCCTCTGGGTAGGCAGATACAGTGCCCACCAGAACTCCTGGCATGGTGGGGTGCACAGGGTCCACTTACCCCGCAGCCATGTGGCTGTGGGCAGTACACATATACAAGGCGTATGCTGCCCCGTAGACCCCGTCAGTATGACAGCCAGTGGCAACAAGAATCAGAAGCACTCTAAAACCATATGACAGTATATCTATCTGGGGTAACTGCAGGTTCAAAACAGAGTGCTTCACCTTCTCATGGCACCCATGGACCTGAAAGTGATATGACAATTAACGTTGATAATACCCACAGAAACATTGAGAGAGTCTAAATCATGTTCAGTGTGCCTTGTGCTAGAGGCAGTGACACTTTCAAGACAGGCTGTAGGTGGGAGAAGAGTGATCTACATATTTGCATAGCTGGTGGCATGATCCAGGCTGGTGATGATGGTGGCCTGGCCAGTGTGGTCACAACAGAGGCAGGGAGAAGTGGTCAGATTCTGGACCTCTCTTGAGGGTGGACCTCAGCATTTGCTGATGGATTAGATGCAGGGTGTGATAAAAAGAGAGAGATCAAAGGTGATACCAGAATTTTTGGCCTAAGTAACTGGACGAGTGGAACTGCCATTCACTGAGATGGGAAGACTTCACGGGAGCAGGTTTCAAGTGGAAGATAGGAGTTAAATTTTGGATTTAAGTTTGTGATCTAAATGGTTAAGGTAAACATCTAAATGGGGATGTTGAGTAGGCAGTTGGAGATGAGTCCGGAATTCAGACTGGAAATAGAAGTTCAGAAATCATATGACTCTATAGATAGTATGTGAAGCCATGAACTGAATAAAGTCACCTGGGAGTGAGTGTAGATAAAGAGAAGAGGTTGAAGGTTGAGTCCTGAGGTTTATAGCGTTGAGATGGGAGAAAAATGAGGAAGCCAGCAAAGGAGCCTGAGAAGTGGTAGCTACTGAGGAAATAAAACCTGGAGAATGAGGAAGCCAGGTGAAGAAAGCATTTCAAAGAAAAGAGAGTGATTGCATCAATTGGTGACTAAGTAGGGAGAAGACAGAGAATTGAACATCAGATTTAGCCACGAGGAGGTCATTGGTCATTTGACAAGACCAGTTTTGGTGGAGTGAGTAGGGTGAAAATCAGGGTAAAGTGGGTTCAAGGAATGGGAAAGTGGGAATTAGAGATACCTGTAAAGGGAAACAAACAAATGGGTGCAAGCCAAGAGAAAATGTAGGGTCAAGAGCTTTTTTAAGTGGAAGAAAGAACAGCACATTTGTGTGGTAATGGGAATGACACAGCAAAAGGGGGAGAGTTGATGATGCAAAGAGGGGAGAATAGCTGTGGTAATGTCCCTGAATAAGTGGGGAAGGGGTGGGAGATTCTGGGTACAGATGGAAGGGTTGGCTTGGATGGGCACCACCTAGTAAGGGGTGAAGACAGGTAACGGCACGGCTGCAGGTAATGGGTGAGTGTGTTGGAGGGATTTGTAAAAGTTCTCTTTTTGTTTCTGTTTTCTCAGTAAAATCGGAAGCAACAGAGTTCCAAAATTCGATTGAAAAATGCTCTGATGAGTAATAAAAATTATCTGTCAATCACACCATTATTTATCTATTATTTATAGATATTATTATTATTTATCTATTTAATTATTATTTACCACTATTATTTATCTGTCGATCACACACAATTATCTGTCGACATTCAACAAAATGAAGCTGTGTGGCTCAGACTGAAGTACAAAAATCTGTCCTGCTTGGGAAGCCAAGAAGCAGAGTGATAAATATTAACCCATCATATTTTAAAAGACCATGTTATTTATTTATTTATTTATTTATTATTATTATTTTTTGCGGTACGCGGGCCTCTCCCTGTTGTGGCCTCTCCCGTTGCGGAGCACAGGCTCCGGACACACAGGCTCAGCATCCATGGCTCACGGGCCCAGCTGCTCCACGGCATGTGGAATCTTCCTGGACCGGGGCACGAACCTGTGTCCCCTGCATCGGGAGGCAGACTCTCAACCACTGCGCCACCAGGGAAGCCCCATGTTATTTTTTTAATAACAGGATATAGCAGGCTATTTATCTGCAGTTCAGTAACCTAAAGGGTGACTTTCTCACTCGCTCAGGAGCCCGAGCTATGCCAGTACATGGTTTGTGGTAGAAACATAGAAGTCAACGAAATGTAAGCTTCGTCAGGACAGGAATTTTTGTTCACACGTGAATCCCTGCTACCTAGAAGAGTACCTTCTAGGTAATTGTATATGTTTATTGAGCACCAAATATAGGTGCTCAGTAAACAGTTACTGAATGAATGACTGATGCCAAACCAAGGGCAACCAAAGTATTTTTCACTTAAAAGGATAGTCACCAATTACTTTAAGTGATCAGTTTCCACATTTTCAGTTTTTCATCTTTCAAGTGAGAGTGTCCATATGGCTGCATTGCTGCCTTTTCCTCCAAACTCTTTATTCTTGAGAACTGACAGCAGAATATTGCTTATAGCTCTGTTTTTATGGGTAATTTCAGAGGCTTTTACTCCATAAGTTCACTTTGCTGTTGAAAAGCTGGCAGAATCTCTGTGCAGAATGAAAATCTGCTCTCTGATCTTATCTGGTCCAATCTTATTATTAAATGGTTATGGAGATTATAGAGTTTAATGGGTAAAATGCTGGGCACCATCTGTTGGCAAGTTGGACACCTACACTGAGAAACCAGATATGGCCATGGAATTTCAAAACAAGGTCCTCTGATGTTTAAGTTATGCCAACTTGCTACCACATGGCAGGCATAGTAAGACTCAGAAGCTAAGTAAAACTGTTACGCTTTGTATTCCAGGTCTAGGTGCCTGTTTGTAGTTGTGTTTTGTTTGACTTTCTTTATAAACAGTAGGACCTCAAAGGCTCATTGCTCTTGATTTCCTTCTGCTCAGCAAGATGAGCCTCTTCACATAAATCAATAGGCTGCATACTGATTGCTGTGTAATCTTGACACAAAATAGCTGCGCAAGCACTTTTTGCACTCTATCCCAGGAGCCTCAGAGGAAAGATGCATTGCAGCACGGGGTAAGCTACTGAGGGAAGGTGAAGAGATGATTTTACCTTAGTAGAACAAGAGGATATATTTTAGTTGCAACTTGCCTGATTAACAGGAATTATCGATGGACCCCAGTGATTGGTAAGGGATAAAATAACTTTGAGGTATTAGATTGTAGTGCTCTTTGAGAGGAATCACCTTCCTTACTACAAACAAACCAAACCTGACCAGGGTTTCCCGTCCCCTTGGGCCCTCACGTTCACAACCCAACCCCACTGAACAACCTTCAAGGTACACACTACTCCCGTTGGATGTTCTGGGCCCAAAGGCCGACAGAAGGAAACCATGCTTTCTTGTTCCTTTTCAGCAAGGAGCATTTATTTTCCAAATAATGTATATTCTAACTCTTAGGTTTGTTTTGTTTTTTCATTGAAGACTAATGGAAACAAACTACGGAAGGTCAGAATTTCATATGAAATAGTCCCAACTGCAAAGTCCAGAACAACTTTCTGACTGCCAACAGGTTACTTATGGTTGTTCTTTCCCTCCCTCTTCCAGAGGAGGGATTGGGTCATGTTCATGGGGACAAGCAAAGTGTGATGGGGGGCTTCCCTGGTGGCGCAGTGGTTGAGAGTCCGCCTGCCGATGCAGGGAACACGGGTTCGTGCCCTGGTCTGGGAAGATCCCACATGCCGCGGAGTGGCTGGGCCCGTGAGCCATGGCCGCTGAGGCTGCGCGTCCGGAGCCTGTGCTCCGCAACGGGAGAGGCCACAACAGTGAGAGGCCCGTGTACCGCGAAAAAAAAAAAAAAAAAAAAACAACTGATGGGATCTGGGCAAGTTGATGGGCCCTCCCTGTGTCTGTCTTCTTCACCAACTTAGTTCAGACAAAAGGCTGGACTTCATGTCTATGGCCAGGTCATAGATTATTTTCTTTCATGCTCTGTAAACTAGTTCTTCCTTTTTGATATTGAAATTACCCTTATATAGACTCAGTGGTGAAATCTCTTCTCTGTTGGTATGTCTAGATCTTTGTCAAGATCTTTACTGGGTTGTATGTGATTTTAAAAGACTAGGAAATCCCATTGGCTTATTGGGGGTGTTTGGGGTGTTTATTTCAATTCTGAGCTTCACCTTTTCTTCAAGCTATTTTTTAACTGTCAAGGGGATACTTCTGTTTTGTGTCTATTTTCTGATAAAGAAAAATAACCTTGTAGAATTTTACGTGATCATTATTTAAAGCAAGAAGAAGAAGGAAGAGGAGGAGGAGAAGCAGAAGAAACCAAATAAAAGAAATTACTTCAGAATTTTTTTCCTTTCTTCTTTGCAACTAAATTTATGAATCAGTGAAATTTTCTAATAAGTATTGATAATTTTTTAAATGCAGCCATATATTTTGCTGGCATGCTTAGTTTCATCCAAAACTCTTGAATTTATCAACATACAGTGTACTGAATGCAGGACAGATCCTGTGCTTGGCTCTTGGGGTACAGAGATAAATGAGACACAACCCTTGCCTTCAAGGAATTTACAGTTTACCATCATTTGGCCAGTCAGTTGTTTCAGTTGTGTGTTGGCAAATTGAATACGTTGGCTCCAGAATTTTGAGGTGAACATTTCAGTTTTTTAGAGGCTGCAGTGGAAGCCTGGGGCATGGATTCCAAGCTCTAGTTTTATACATTTGTGATACCATTGCCCTCTCACCCCACAGTCTCCCCTGAACTTCAGCATTTTCTAGGAGGACTTTAGAAAGGTGGTCTTTCTCTGCATGAAATGAGCAGACTTAGGTCAATACCTCTTGCAAAGAGCCTAGTCTGAAATAAAACCAGATAAAATCTGGTTTTCTAGTTCCAGAATAATCTGGAACTCTAGTATAATCCTTAGGGCTTGCCAAAGGTGAATTAGTTGTCACCTAATAACGTGCTTGTCCAAACTAAGAACGTAGCTGAGCCGTGCTGTGCCTAGACTCCTGACCTGTGGAAACTAGGAGATAATAAATGGATGTTGTCGTGAGCCTCGACGTTTGTGACAGTTTGTTCTACTGCAGAAGAAAACTAATCCACTCATGATAGCAACAGGATATAAATAGCTATCCAAAAATGTGGGAATATCAATAGCTAGGCTTTGAGTCTTTTCAAAAATCACCATAGAATATTTAAGCCCATGATTTTCCTCTTCTTGGAATCCCTTTGGAATTTTCTTTTTCTCTTTGTTTCTATAGTTTTTTTTAAAAAAACTCCTCTGCAGAAGGACACATCCATTTGTTTATGGATTTGTGCATCAAATGTTTATGATGTATCAACTGTGTATGTGCCTGGCACTCAGTGGGGCATTTGGAGGTACAATCTGACTGAAGCATGGTCATTGCACACCAGGAGCTCACACAGACATGAAAGCAGATCATCGTATACAGTTTGGATGCGCAAGTTTGAAGGTTATATCTGTTGACACAGTGCACTGGAAGCAGGTAGCATTTACCTCAGTGAATTTACCGTGGGCAGGAGCCTGGCTCTCAGCCCAGTGGACTCATAACCCTGATTGTAATGGCCCATTGCAAAGGGATTGTCTCTCAGAGGTGGACTTGTATTGCCCAAGCTCATTATGACTGCTGTCTATTAATACAAATCCAATTAGAGCCCATTAAAATACAATGAGAACTACATCTCTAAAATTGAAAGGAAAGCCCAAATCAACAAATCAGTGCCTTATTATCCCCCAGTAGACAAGTACCTGGAAAACCAAAGTATCATAATCAGGGTGACAATCTGTTAATTTAAAATGAGGAATTAAACTGTCAAGTTGACTGGTCTGACCATAGGCTCTGTGTAGATAACAAAATGGGAAGCCAGTTGATAGCATCATCATAGACTCAAGAAGTGTTGCTTTGCTAAAATGCTTGACAGACTCTCGCCACAGCAGGGATGACCTTACTGAGGAAAGAGGAAGACTTGCTCAGCCAAGATTTCCTCTACCCTTGACAGCCCTTCGACAGGCCTGGCCAACTCTGTCTAATTGTGATACTTCCCTCTCTGTGCAATACCTGACCACCTGTTCACACTGTATCTCCATAACAGGGTACAATAATATAGATAGCTACGTTTCCACTTGGTCAGTTACAATCACGTGTCAGTTCTCCTTCTTTAAGGTTACTCCCAAGTCACTTTGTTTTGCGTTTGGGATATTCCTACACTTTTTACTCCCACATTATAGACAGTCCTCTGGGTTTGTGTTCCCAGAGGGCTAATCAATACAAGTTCTGGAATAGAGGTGTACAGAGGGCTCTACAGGAGCTTGGGGGCAAAGAGACACTGACAATTATTGAATTCCTACTGAGGACCAAGTACTGTGGCAAGCATTCTACAAGCATTGCTTATGTGATCGATGAGAACCCCACTGCGTAGGAATTGGAGATTAAGGGACTTGCTCGTAGTTATAGAGCAAGCAAGAAGCAGCAGGGTTTAAGCTCAGGCCATCTGAGCCCAGAGCTTATGCTCTTAACTGCCTCCTTTTAGTCCTCACACCCACTCTGAAGGAGGGAGAGATGTGTCAGTCTGGGTTCAGTTGCAGAAAATACAGAAACCACTCTACTATTTTAAAGAGGGTGGGGGGCTTCCCTGGTGGCGCAGTGGTTGAGAGTCCGCCTGCCGATGCAGGGGACACGGGTTCGTGCCCCGGTCCGGGAGGATCCCACATGCCGCGGAGCAGCTGGGCCCGTGAGCCATGGCCGCTGAAGCTGCGCGTCCGGAGCCTGTGCTCCGCAACGGGAGAGGCCACAATAGTGAGAGGCCCGCGTACTGCAGAAAAAAAAAGAGAGAGAGGGCTTTAATGGAGGAACTGGGTGCTTACAGAAATCACTGAGAGGGCAGGAGGAGCAGGCTGCGTCTCCAGGAATTGCTCCCAGAATCCCACGGTAAGACTGGCCTGCCCGGAGAGCTGCCGCTTCTGCCTCAGTTGGGAAGGTGAGGAATCAGGAAGCTGCCACGGGAACCGGTGCATTCTGGAACAAGCCACCAGTGCCCTGCCTCTCAGTACTTATGCCCCTAGTCACTAAACACCACAGGTTAATAAAAAAAAAAATTCTCTCCATGATTTCCAGGAGAAAGAGCAAAGCATCAGCATAGCCTCTCACTGTCACCTTCTGAATGTAGTTTGAGAGTCTCTGCTTGGCTAAACCTAAATAGCACCCTGCACCCTAGCTGCAAGGGAGGCTGGAAATGTCATTTTTTTCCTGGCCTCTGCAGTTCAGGAAGGCATACTAGAAGGGAGGTGAGACAGTTGCTGAGTGCCAGTCCCTGTGTCACTGAGAAGTCCCAAGCTCAGAGGGGATGTGCCCACAGTCATATGATGAGGGTGATGGTTGGCCAGGCTCTCAGTGAATTTGTCACACTCCAAGCTCTGTGTTCACCGTCCTCCCCACTGCCTGACTCAGCCTAGTTGGGGAATGAGTGTTTACAGGGGCATCTTCACGGAGAACCTTGATCTTGAAGGAGGGATGGACTGTGGTTCTGGGAAGGCAGGCAGTGGGGCAGGGTCTTCGGAGGCAGGTGAATCCTTCCTCTTACTCTGCCACCGAGGGTGTGACCCCTTTTTCAGAGTCTCTGAGGACTCAGTGCAGTGGCATACCATGGTGAAAGCTAAGTACTGAGCTTTCTCACCTCTGTAATGTAGCTTAAATTGTTAGTAATGTGGAAAGTGTTGGGGGCTCCAGCTTTTCCCTTATTTTTTTTAAAGAGTATCTTTCTTGCATGCATGTTCAAATATACGATGTAATCAATCATTTACATACCTTTGCTGCTAGAAAGACCACTTGGTTCTCTCAAAGGTTCTCTCAGAGAAGCTGCGTGGTTGATGTAAGTGAGAGATGCTGGCAGCTGCCAGCTGTGAGAATCAGAAGGGACTCATGAGGAGCATCTCCTGCTCCTTTAGTGACAAGGAAACTAGGAAGAGGGTCACTCTTCCCATCAAATCTACATTCAGATGCCACAGGGTTCCTGTCTGGTCCTCAGCTTCGTTTTCTCACTAGTACATACCTTTGGTGGGATAGTAGTTTTGAAGGAATAACTTACTCTAAACAGATGGCTGAGTAGGTAAACACTCTGTGCTTGGTGGAGAAAAGGAGAAAATGGAAAAAACTAAAGCCAGGAAGTACTAAAAGACACTTGAAACTTGGAGGTTCAGATTCCACTATTTACAGTAATGTAATTTAATCCATTCCTTAAAAATAGAGGTGAATACGTGATAGGAAGGTGGTAGTTTAAAAATAAAGATTGGTTTTGTGCCAGCCTAAGTGAAAAGCACCCCATTGTATAGGAATGGACAAACTATTTGGGGATGTTAATAGTTTAGGGTTATTACTTTTTTCCCCCATGTTCTTAGCTCTGCTTACCAGCACTTAGAACTCTCCAGAATAAAGCTATCTCTATTCTTAAAAGCTTTATTGATTGTCAACAGAGATAATATCCAGGGTTTTAAAAATGCTGGGACTTGGGAATCTGAGAAATTAGGTGAGCTGCCCTTGGTGGGCATCAGTTGAGTTGAGAGATGTGATTGGATGAGACTGATTCAGCTGTGTGTTCCTGTCCTCGCTGTCTGATGAGCCAGGGGAGTCACTGGTGGTCTGAGGACAACAAAAGGTGCCTTTTGTGCACCTTTTGCACTTAATCAATCATTTACATACCTTTGCTGCTAGAAAGACCGCTTGGTTCTCTCAAAGGTTCTCTCAAAGAAGCTGCGTGGTTGATGTAAGTGAGAGATGCTGGCAGCTGCCAGTTGTGAGAATCAGAAGGGACTCATGAGGAGCATCTCCTGCTCCTTTAGTGACAAGGAAACTAGGAAGAGGGTCACTCTTCCCATCAAATCTACATTCAGATGCCACAGGGTGCCTATCTGGTCCTTTGTGCACTTTTACGGGGCTCTTTTCCATCCAGCCAGAGGGTGCAAAGAAAAGGAGAGGGTGTGATCGAAAATGAATCTAGATCTAAATGCCACTCCTGGCGCCTGAGGGATTAGGGGACTCCTCCTTTGAAAGCCATAATTTAGGGATTCTGGCATTTCCATTTTTCTTGCGTTTGACATTTTTCCTCATTTATTCTGTTAATACCTGCAGAGAATTTTGAGCATAGTATAGCAGTTAAGTGCCTAGATGCTGACACCAGATTGCCTTGGTTCAAAATCTGGCTTAGCCACTTATTATCTACATGAACTTGGGGAAGTCACTTAATTTCTCTGTTCCTCAGTTTTCTCACCTGTGAAATGATAATAGTACCTATTTCCAAACCCCACCGTGGCTCCACATTTGATTCCTCCTAATACATCTACAGTAACTCACCTTTCCCAGGTCTTTTATATCTGCCCCCCCCCAAAAAAAAAATCCCCTGCCTTCTTATCCTCATTCTGGATCAAGTCCTCATGCTTTCTGCATCAAGTTTCTCTCGTTTCTGTTCTTATTTCTTCCCTGGCAAGCAGCTGGCAGCGACGTCACATAACCAAATACCTTTCAGGCACTCATCAAATGAACATTCTTATGGTCAAATCCTGCCTTTTGACAACTTTTTGGCTCCGTGGAAAGTGCTTACTGCATTACACATTCTAATTTGGGCAAGGGAGTGATTTCAGAGAAGCAGCTGGTGCACCGAGAGAAACAGGACCAGTTCTGTCCTTGGAGAAGATTAGGTGGCATCATAGTGCATGTGCTCAGAAATGTCTAATTCAGCCAGAGCCTTCCTCTGTTGCCTGGTAAAGTGCACACCCAGGTTGGAAAGGAGTCGTCTCCACCTCCCTTCCCACTGCTGATCTCAAGCCAGCCATGTGCTAAGGAAAGAACGTGCTCCTCTCTGCAATACTCAGGAAGAATGCAGAGCAGCATGTCAGGTGGGCCTGGCACTGCGCTCCTCTACAGGAGTCTAGTGCTTGATGGGGAACTTAGGGGCATGGCCGCAGAGCTTTGGAGCCCCCAGCTGTCAGAGTCCTGGTCCCTTTTTCCCTCCAAAATTCTCTGGCTCCTCTCCTCTCCCCCCAACATTGGTTCAGGTTTCTTAGGATGAAGCAAGTAGGTCAGTGATCCTCAAAGCTGGTACCTTAGAATCACCTGGGAAGTTTTAATAAGCCTCTCCAGGTCCCAGCCCGCCACAGATTCTGAGGCCTTGGTTCTCGGTGGCTCTGAGCACCAGTATTTTTAGAAAGTTTCTCAGGTGCTTCTACTTTGCAGCTGAGTTGAAACCACTAGCCACAGTGCTTTGGCCAGCCCTTCACGTCTTGGCCTCAGTTTCTTCTATCAAATGGAGATAATAATGGTACTGGGCTCATAGGGTTGTTGTCAGGATTAAAGAGTTAAAAGTAGATAAAGTGTCTAGAAAACTGCCCAGCACATAAGCACTCAGCCAGTATTAGCCACAGTAATCATTACTGCTATAATCATTATAGTCAGTGCTTGTGCAAAGTCCCAGGGATTCAAAGACGTGGTGAGCAAGTCCCTGCCCCCAAAGCTCATCATCCTCTGGGGAAGACAGACCTGCCTCTGCCACACTCAGTGCGAACTGGTGAGTCCTAGAATGAAGGCAGGTCCGCGTGCTACGGGGGTACAGACCAGGGAGCAGCTAACTCTGCAACACAGAAGGAAACAGCTTACCAGGAGCAGGCCTGCCACTTGAGCAGGGTCTGGAAGGACAGATTTGCCAGACAAAAGCAGGGTAGATGAAGGACACTCCAGGTAAAGGAACAGTCTGTGCAAAGCCCTCCTGACCTGAACGAGCATCAGATAGCAGACAACTGGCTGGTAGTTGGGCCCTATCTGTGGACGGGGGAGAGTGCTGGTTGAGAGGCCGGAAATGGAGATCACTGCCAAACCTTGAAGGACCCGTGTGCTGCCCCAAGGCAATTTGGAGTTTATTCTCCAGGCATGAAAAGCCGCTTAGGTTTTTAAGAAACGGGGAAACCTCCTCAAAATTGCGTTTCTGAGAAGAGGAGATAAAAAGAGGAAACGGCTGGGTGGGGAGGGGGCTCATTAAGACCTTTCTGCTGATGTGGAGGTGAGGAATGATGACAGCTTGAATTAAGGGACAGGCGGGAGGTGAGACTGGAGAGACATCTCAGAGGCAGCCTCAGAGGCGTTGGCATTTCACTGACCGAGGGGGGAGGGAGGCTGGCAGCCTTGGGCTGTTGGTGCCTTTGTGTGCTGGCTGTACATGAGGCAGGAATCATCGGAGGACAAGTGGGTCTGGAGAAAAAGAGAATGAAGGAAGTGTTGAGCATGCCGCGTGTGAGAGCCTTCTGGGACACCCAGGTGGAGGATGTTTAGGTAGAGGTGTTCACTGGGCAGCTGGGAAGGAAGAGAGGGATTGTTGTGCCCGCTCAGCCTTTCCAGCCTTCCCGGTAAATCTTCCCATCTTCTGGATATCTGTGAAAACCTTGTCCTCCAGCGAGCTTCACAAGCTAGAAATCAGTCACCGTCAAAGACGCCTTCCTTGAACCTCCTTCCCGACCCCAGTCTACACCAGCAGCATCCAACAACAGATCTTCCTTGTCCAGGAGGCAGTGGTAACTGCGATTCCTCTTGTATTGGCTTGAGTTCCTGGAGAATCTGTGCGCAATGCTCCCCAAATTAGTATACTATTCCACTGGGCTTAATGGACAAAGGGTGATCCCAGATGGAAGAATTTGGTTTCTGGTCCCTGTGGCAGAATGCACTGCAGTGCAACCCTCACTTGACATTGTGAAAGAGGAATGTTACCAAGTCCCATGTGTGGGCATGTGACCCAGCTGCTGCTGCCTGACTCTGAACTCGAAAGAGCCTCACCTAATTAGGACTGCTAGATAAAAAACTGGACGACACATTGTTTGAATTTTAGGTAAACAATGAACCTTTTCTTAGTATAAGTATGTCCCAAATATTACACGGAATAAGCTTATACTAAAAATGATTCTCCGTTTATCTGCAATACAAATTTAACTGAGCATCTTGGATTTTTATTTGCTATATCTGACTATCCTAAACCCAGTCTACCTCAGATATTTCTTGTAATGCATAGAATTTCTCCTAATAAGAAATAAATGGCTCCTTCTGCTTTTAGCACAGGGAGACCAGCTGAACTCAGTTCTTGAGTAATGTAGCTCTCGTTCTCTCTTACTGCACAAGCAGTAAACTCAGCTTTGTGGTTTTTTTTTGATCGCTGGTGGTATTTGTTTTTTCCTTTGAATACCTTCTAAAAAAAGGACACCCAACCAAATATAAAAATACAGCCAAAAAAATATCCTGGTTGGTATAGTAGAATTCAGACAGTGACACAGACCAAAAGAAAATATGTGCTATTTCCCTGTCTCCTTTATTTAAAAAAAATTTTTATTTTATTTATTTATTTTTGGCTGCATTGGGTCTTCATTGCTGCGGGGGGCTTCTCGTTGTGGAGCACAGGCTCTAGGCACGCCACTTCAGTAGTTGTGGCACATGGGCTCAGTAGTTGTGGCTCTCGGGCTCTAGAGCTCAGGCTCAGTAGTTGTGGCACGCCAGCTTAGTTGCTCTGCGGCATGTGGGATCTTCCCAGACCAGGGATCAAACCCGTGTCCCCTGCATTGGCAGGTGGATTCTTAACCACTGCACCACCAGGGAAGTCCTCCCTGTCTCCTTTAAACAGAACGAATGAATACCTGTGTTTTGCTCAAGGGGATTCTAGGTATCTGGATTGTGCTGCTTGTTTATTTTTGTTGTTGTTTATTTAACCTTTTTCACCTAAGCAACCTGAGCTGAGGGCAAGGAAGAGAGGTGAGCTGCCTCTGTGTCTGGAAGGCACACACTGGTCCTGCTGATTCATGAGAATCTTAAAGGTTTATTGATGGCATCTGGAAATAACTCTGGAGGCTGGCTGTGCTGATCAGATGTGTCTCATCCTGTACCACAAGGTCTTGGGAGAGGGAAGTTGCACAATCTGGTGCAGCAACCTGTTCCAGAGAGGAGCAGGTTCTTTTTTTTTTTTTTTTTTAGGAGCAGGTTCTTGATGTTTTAGTTTAGCACAAACGCACTTTCTCTTGCACTCTCTCCCTTTGAAATGAAGGGCTACCATCATCCTCCACTGTGGCTGAACTGTATCTTGTGATTCTTCCTTCATTTTACACCTAGAAATGCTTTATCCCTTATGGCTAGACCAGCGCCATCGGGAAACTGGGAAGATGTTTTGAGCTGTGTTGGTAAAAAACAAAAAGGAACAACAAAAAATAATTGGGCCTAGACTACCTAAAGAGGCTGACCAGTATTGCTGAACAATTAGGTTAAATTACAAAGGTCATAAATTTCACACCAACTAGCCATATCCGGCATCCGTCCTGCAAAATCCTTACTGCTCAGCTGGGACTATAGGAGGTTTAAACACGCTCACAAAGGTGCCCTCAACAGTTTTTTCTATCATCTACCCCACTGTATCAACGAAAGGCCAATCTTAAAAATTCCTATGTCATTCCTCTGTGTCGTTTCAGAGGGAAGAGAATGATGGTTTGTTGTTCGGCTGAGCATAAAGAAACCAGTGTCTCATGATAAAGAGGGGAATCTGCCTGCTTATTTGTGAGGACCGCTGGGAGGCAGGGAGCCGAGACCTCGGATCTGCTCTCTTGCACAACATATTTATATCTGCTTCGACTGAGCTGAGTGTGAGCTGCTGTCCAATGCTAATGACTCTGGGTATTTGTCTTTAGTAAATAATTCAGTAAATACCCTGGGAAGCACATAGGACGTTTGCTGTTGCACGTCTCTTTTGTGAACGTGCAGCTTTTGAAAAACCAGAAAATAGAGAAACCTATGCAGGCTTAGAGGTGGAGAAGCAGCCGAGTATCAGCCCTGAGCACAGGCTCAGGAGCAGGACTTTCTGAAATGAGCATCCAGCTGTGGCAGCACTGACCAGATCTGTGGCCTCCAGCATTTATGAACCTCTTTGTGCTTCAGTTTCCTCACCTGTGAAGTGCATAGAGTTGTGTGGGTGAGATTGGTAAATACAGAGCAGCCCCAGTCGGTTCCTGGCACACAGATAACCTTTGTGCGTGTGGTGTGTGCGTGTGTGTCTGTGCCGTTGTGTGTCCGATCAGCCTGTGGTGCTGCTCTGTCCTGGGGTCATGTGAAGTAGGTGGAAATCCGTGAGTTTATGGAAGGCATTCCTAGGCGAGCTTAATTGCCAGATACGGCCAGGAGAATTTGCTTTGGCTAAGCTCGTGAAAGACAGCATGGTATGTCGGGTAATAGTAAAGTGTTGGTAATTAACTGCTATCAAATGCCCATCACATACTGGACCCCGTGCTGACACTTCACCAGAGTCATGTAGTCCTCTTGTAGACAGCATCTTTGTCTCTTTCCGACAGGTGAGGAGACTGAGACTTCAAGAGGTCATGTATAAAGCATCAACCTGCATACTATAACAGGGCAAAAAAAGCAAGTTGCATATGTATATTATGAAACCATTTATAGAAATGTTTTAGACATATACATATATATATACACACACTTAATGGGAGAGAGAGAAAAGAAAGGTTTAAAAAAGTGCATGGGGATGATAAATAGCAAAGGGGTCGAGCAAAAGAAGAGAGGGGAATGGGGTGGGAGAGTGAATATGAGGGGCTTCAACTTTAATATTTTCTTTCTTTCAAATCAGTGTCAATATGGAAAAATTGTTAAAATCTGAATAAGTCAGGCAGTGGATTCACTGGTGATCATTGTATTTGCTATACGTCTTTGAATGTTTAAAATATTTCATAATTTGAGAAAGAGGTTACAGCAGCAATCTGGAGAGTGCAGCGCAGTACCGGCACACAGCAGACACTCCACAAATGGGATTGTTCTTGTTAGGAGGCTTTTTTCCCTACAAACACCGCTCTGAAATAAAACTGTTGATTTCATTGCTGGGATTATATTCTGAAGTGAAGATCCAGCAGGTTAGGAACTCCTACAAGAAACCCCCAAAGGAACTCAGAACACCTTTGCAAACATTCTTGCTAACCAGTGAGATAACCAAGTGTGGCTAAAAATAAATATCTACAAGTGCACTAAAAAAAGGTTCTTCGTCTGAAATAGCACTGCGGTTGGCCTCCCCGTGAATCTTCTTCAGGCTTTTGGGCCTTTGCTTTTTAATTTTGTATGTGAGTTAAGGAAGTGAGGAAGGGAATACTGGATTTTAGAGGAATGCCAGAATCAGGGAAAACTAATTCTCTGGGTCCATAAAAAATTAAAAGTTTCCCACTGCATGCCCTTGGGTATATTTTCTAATTTTTGGCTTATTGCAGGAGCAGTCTCAATTTTATTGACATACTAGGCTGTTATGGTAATGAAGGGTGTTTTTATTATTGGATTCTATTAGGGTTAGTCACAGTGAGCCCACACACACACTCTCTGCAGTTGGCGTTGCCTCAGGCACCCCTAATAGCATAGAGATATTGAATATTTTCGTATCAGAATTAGCAATTTCCCCTGTCTGTCATGACCGCTAGAAAAATCAGCAAAGCTGATTTCTTTTCGTTTCGGTTTTGCATCTCCTTTCAGAGTTACTTATAACTTTGATGAACAATAAATAGAGAAAATAATTCTTGAAGTTTTTCATTTATGATCTCCCCAGAAAGTAGGCTCTGAGGACAAGGGAGCTGCTTATCTCCTGACAATATCATGCGATAGAAAAGAGGGCTGGCTGCACCTGTGCACGTGTGGGCTCATGCACTTAAAGAAAAAAAAGAGGTAAAGAAAATGCACAGTAACAGATGATGGAATTCTGGGTGATATTTTGGTTTCTTCTATTGTAGTTTCTGTGCTTACCAGCTTTTCTGCAGCTAATGTAGTTGACTCTTACAAGAAGGAAAAAATGCTATTTCTGAAACACAGAAAAAAAAAGGCTGTGATTTATGTCAGGAAACCAAATTAATGGTCTTAACTGTGACATTGTACTAACTGCAATTTTAAGGAAATCACTTAACCTCTTGTTGCTAGTTTTCACATTTATAAGATGGCCAGATGGGGATAATAAGCTTGTTTGGCTTGCTCTGCCTAACATGTAGGATTCTTACGCAGAAAGTAGCTGATAAAATGGGAAAATCCTTTAACAAAGAGTGCTCCATCGATGCAGAGACGTTCCCTGACATGTAGAAGAGGGATTGCAGTTGTAGGGCAATATACGGAGAGATAGATTAATTCCCCACACGTAGAATTCTTCCTCCTCCATGGATTCACAAGCAGGTATATTTTAGGGCAGTGGTTCTCAAACCTGCAGGCATCAGAATCACCTGGAGGGCTTATTAACACAGAGATTGCTGGATTCACCCCCAGAGTTTCTGATTTTGTAGGTCTTGGGAGGGGCATGAGATTCTGCATTTCTAGAAGGTTCCTGGGTGATGCTGATATTGCTTTGCTTCTCCTGGGATCCCTTTGAGAACCCCTGTTTTAAGGATATACAAAAGTATATATATATATATATATATATATATATATATCTCACAGGCGTTCTGGAGTATCTGGTGACTAGAAGTTTCCTGGTGACCTTCAGGAGTACGCTTTCAGCAGAGTGGAAAACATACGGAAGTTGGCTGGGGAGAGAGTCATTGGTGTGGAAAAGAATAACAGTTACAGACTAGATGTTTGGGAAGTTCTGAGAGTGAAATAACATTCCAATAGGAAGCAGAGTCAAATGAATGTTTAAACGAGAGGTTGTGGTTGGGGCCCACGAGGTATTTGGCCCACTCAACCGATCTTTCGAGTTGTTCAGTCTTTTAAATTAGTGTCCACCATTTAAAAGTTATCAGATTTCATATGGAAATCTAGATTCCTGTCTGCTTTTCAGAAATCAGATGTGGTCTGTATTCCCCCATGACAACAGTCGGCTGAACCAAGTGACAGCTGCTCCCTTTTTCTGAGGCATAAGCTTTGGGGTTAATCAGCCCCATCTAACCCTTCCAGCCTTTAGATGACCCAGCAGATCTCTGTGAACAGATGAGTTTGCAACTGCAAAATGCAACAGGAGGAGCCTGCACACTTCTAGTCTGAGGACAGAGAAGAACAGGAGATGCTGGCGAGTTGTGATCATGACATGAGCAAGGTCCAACAAGAGGAAGGAGGAGATGGAATCAAGGACACAAGTGGGAAGGTTGATTTGGGGAAGGAATGGGAACACCTGTCCCCCAGTATGGTAAGGAAGAAAGAAAATAAGATGGAAGTAGAGAAAGAGGTATTTTGAATTGAAGACGGTGGTCTTGATCTTCTCAGGAGTAGAGTAGATCTTCTTAGTAACATAGACAAGGCCCTCTTCTTGAGGGAGGAGGGCTTTGTCCTTGGGAAAAGAATAGAAGGTTTGGCTGGACTGCTGTGCAATGTTCTGGGCAACTGACATGAAGCAGGAAAACATGGCAGAGCAGCTCTCTGAGCCCTTTTGAAATGAAGTACACTGTGGCTTTCCCCTCCAGCAACACTGTGCTGCACGGGTGTTGAGGTAGTGATCCAGCACTGGAAATTAGGACTGAAGGGGGTGAAGCCATCCTCATTTTAAACCACTGAATAATCAAATAAACACAACCGTACAGTTTAGGGATGGGTTAATAGAGCTAGGGAGTATCCTCCTTACCTGCAAGCCACCAAAACAAGGCATCAATCCATTCGTGCTGTTGTCCCATGTGCCCTGTAGAGCATTTTTAGAGCACTAAGAACTGTGCCTAAATTTCCATGCTTTTTGAATTAGGAGAGATAGTAGCATGCCTTAGGACAAACAGAATCCTAGAATCTGAGCATAATTTTCCTGGTAGCTATTTTAGACCGGGGCGGCAGTTAAATAATTTACCTAGCAAGTAATTTAGAACATTTTTATATTAAGCAAACAAGAACAGATTATGGAATGCAAAAATCCCCCTCTTTGTTGCATATAACACAAATTCAAAGAAATTTTGCTTCATAGTAACTGTTTTGGGCTATGTGCCTCCATCTAGCCCTAGCCCACACCCACCCTGTCCTTGGCTTGGGGACAGTGGCGAAGTCTGAGAAATGCCACTGAAGGAAAACACTTCATTCTTCCAAGTTATGCTTACAGCACAGTAAATGATCATTTAAAAAATGTAGAAAATCGGTGTCACCTGTATTTCAAATACTGTTTCCCTAAAAAGCAGCTGATTAAAATTCTGTATAATTTGTAAGGTGAATTACAAATCAGTGCATGATCAACTTCCCAAGAACAGAAGTGGTAAACTGATTGACCCTATGACATAACCTCAGCAGTAATTATCCAGCTCAGCTCTAACTGCTCTTAGCCCAATACTGATTTTGACTTTTTAATTTTTGCATGCTGTTGCTTTGAAAGAAAGATGTTAAGCACAGAATTCCTCTATTTTTCAAAATAACAGGTTTTTCTCAGACTTGACGAAAAAAAATCTGAGACATTTAAAATGTTTTAAGGTTTTCATTGAAACAAAAGCATTCTCTGGTTTTCTTTGGAAATCCCCATGCCCTGTTGAGAGTTCCGTCTGTTAAGAAATGGTCTCAGTTGTTTCCCTCCAAATGCAGCAGGATGGTTCCGTGAAGCTGTCATCCATTCCTAAGGTAGTGCTCCTGTCTCACTATTAGAGGTACAGTCGTGGCCCATAGAAACCAACTGGCTCAATGTCCTATGAGGAGACAGTCCTGAGGACAGGTTTGTGTGCTGAGCAGGTTAGGGGATAAGTTCATTGATTCCTTTCATAGGTTACTTCTTAGTTTGCCTTGCTTCTGAAAGGAGACATGTAATGCTAGCTAGGGCACCTGTATGAAAGGAGAACCAGGCTGTGAATCAGAAAACCAGGGTCAAGTTCCTTTGGCCACTTTTATACACTTGAACTAAGAGAAGGTTCCAACCTCCCTGGACTTAAAAAACTCTAGACAGCGGGTATAGAGGAGGGAGCACAGAGAAGGGTAGTAATAATACAGCTCTATTCCATATGGCTGGTGTGACAGTTCGGGGGGCGGTCACGCTAATGAGCATGCTTTGGGGAGGGATCTTCTTATGTGCAAATATCACGTATTATTAAACAGAATAACTGAGATGGCTGTGATTAGGATATGTCTCAAATTTATTCAGAGATTTATTTACAGAAAAACATTGATTTTTTTTTTTCCCTTAGGATAATACCTGTCGATCTTTCCACAGCACATTTTGACTAAATTCCCAATAAGTTGCTCTCTGTTTTGGGCAACACTCATTCATATAATATGCAACTTTCATCTGCTTTTAAATTAAGCACCTACAGTATAGCTTCCATATACTTATGACATCAACACTTTGATGACAATTGCCTTTGGGATGGAATTTGGCTTTTCTGCCTCAATTTCAATATTGCCCTATCAATTTCATTCACAAGGGGAAGATTTCAGAGAAATAATGTAAACATGTGAGAGACATGTGACTTGAAGCTCAGATATACTGTCAGAAATTATCCCATTATACACTGTGTGAATGACAATTGTTAAGGCAAAACTCAATTATGTAATTTTCAATAGTCATTAAAAAAAAGAATTGAGATAGCCGAATACTTGAATAATTGAAATTGTTTTTCTGCTTATCTGAGGTGAACGTAGGAAGGAGAAGAGTTTATTGGTTTTTTTTTTTTTGTTAAAGACAAATGTATGTTCAGTGAGAGAAAATAATCAATATTTTTATGTCAAGCATAGAGGCAGCAAGGACAGAGTATAACTCTAGGAGGTTGTATCAGCAGGATCCAGTCATCAGCAGAAATCTCCCCTGATACTTGAACAGAGCGAGCTTGACATAAAGAATGGTTAACCAGGCAGAAAGTTGTTAATTATCTAAAGTGTAAGAGAACTTTAAGGTACCAGGGAGGTAGAATTTCAGGAAACAGCTGCCACTCCTAAGACTGGGGAAACAAAGGGAAAAGGCTAGGAGTATGGAGGAGGGGGCCGCTGCCCTGATGCTCCCATCTTTGAGCCGAGGACAGTGAGGCTGGTTCTGTGAGAAAGGGCACGCTGGATTCAGCTGCTGGGAAGGGAAGGGACGGCCACCCCTGGGGTGAAACTCAAAGGATCAAGAAACTGACAGGAAGTGCCCAGGAAATAGAAAGGAAGGAGCGTGTTCTTTCTTCCTTCTGCCTCTTACAGACTTCCCATCTCCCTCTCATGCCCCTTTTTGGCAGAATCAGAAGGCCTGTTGGCAAACCAGAAGCATAGTTTGCAGGGAGTTCCCTGGCAGTTCAGTGGTTAGGACTCTGCACTTTCACTGCCCTGTCCCTGGGTTCAATCCCTGGTTGGGGAACTAAGATCCTGCAAGCTGTGCAGTGTGTCTCCCCCTCAAAAAAAAACCATAGTTTGCAGAGCCCCATCCCCAGCTTCAGAAAGTTGGAATATGTATAGAACGGCAGGTTTGAGCTGAGAGGTAAATAGCTTAATCACTGGCCCAAAAGTTTTCAGGCAAAAAGGTTAGCTGGCAGCAGCAGAAACCAAACCTGTGAGCTCTTAGAAAGGGAGAGGCAGCACTCTGGGGGCCAGGAAAGGCATACAAAATGTAGCATCATTTCATTGTCCTCAAATGACATTTAGCTTTATCTGTGTTTATTTACCTTCAGGTAGAGCCAGTGAAACTGTGATTCAGAGAGGGCAGTAAACCATCAGGAGGCTGTCGTAGGTCTCTATGGATCGTTTTTTTATTTTCTGGCCCTTTTTATAACGAAAAATTTTAAATGTAACTAAAATACAAAGACTAGCACAATGAACTCCCTACCCAACACTCAACTATAACAGTCATAATTGTTTGGCTACTTATGTATTATTTAGCCTGCTGTACCCCCTCTCCATGCCTCCATCTTCCCATTGAACTATATAATTTCATTCATAATAATTCATTATGTTTACTTACAGCTTGATGAATTTCCAAAATCAAACACGCTCATGTAAACCCCACCTAGATCAGAAAAAAGAATACTACAAGCATTTGCGCCCTTTTATAGTACTCTCCCAGGTCCTCTCACCACCCTTTCCCAAAGGAGTGACCACTATCACCTGTTTTCAACTTCGTATATATGGACTTATAGAGTATGCACTTTTTTGAGTTTGGCTTCTTTTTCTCCACATTGTTGGTGAGATTTATCCATGTTGCATGTAGCCATAGTTCATTTATTTTCATTACTCTGTAGTAATTTATTGTATGAATATACCACAATTTATTCATGTATTCTGCCATTCATATACAGCTGAGTTGTTTCCACCTTTCGGCTATTACAAATAATGTTGCTATGAATATACTTGAACATGACTTTTGGTACACATTTGTACATATTTCTCTTGGGTATATATCAAGAAACGAATTTTGGGGTCTTATGATATGCATAGGTCCAACTTTAATAAATACCACCTAACAGTTTTTCAAAGTGATGAGGCCAGTTTTCCTCCCACTAGTTCCAGTTGTTCCGTATTCTTGTCAACACTTGGCATTGTCTGAATTCTCCATTTTAAACATTCTGATAAGTGTGTCATGGAGTTTCATTATCACTTTAAGTTCTGTTTCCTTGATGGTCACATTTTCTGATGCATAATTGGCTATTTGGGTATATTTTGTAAAGAGTCTGTTCAAGTCTTTTGCATGCTTTTATTGGGTTGTCTGCCTTTTTTTCTTACTGATCTGTAGGAGTTCTTCACATATATTCTGGATATGAGTCAGACATAAACATTGCTGATGTCTTCTCCCGTTGTAGATTGCCATTTCATTCTCTTAATATTGTCTTTGATAATAAAAGTTCTTAGTTTTTAATGTAGTCCAATTTATCAGACTTTACAAGTTAGTGCTCATTGTGTCTTGTTTAGGAAACTTTTACCTATCCCAGTGTGATAAAGATATTCTCCTATGTTATATTCTGCAAGTTTGTGGGTTTTTTTTTAACTTTTCACATTTATGTCTGCAATCCACCTGCAATTGAACTTTGTTTATGATGTGAGGTAAGGGTCAAGATTCTATTTCCCTATATGGATATACAATTGACCTGGCACCATTTGTTCAAAGGATTATTATTTCTTCACTGCACTATAGTTTCATCTTTGTCATAAATCAAGTGATTGTATGAGTATGAATTTGTTTATAGTTTTTCTATTTGTATATCCTTGTGTGAATGCCATGTTATTTTGATTGTAGTAAGGACTAAGACATTTGATGGTGTACATTCTTGAACTTTGTTCTTCAGAACTTTCTTGGTTATTCTTGGCCTTTTTAACTTGCATATAAATTTTAAATTAGCTTATTAATTTCCAAACTGCCTGGTAGGATTTTGATTAGGATTGCATTCAGTCTGTAATTTGAGTAGAAATTACTTCTTTGCGATATAGAATCTTCTATTCATAACATTTTGTATCTTTACGTTGATTTAGACTTTTCAGTTTCTCTAAATTATTTCATTTTCCTCATAGAGGCTTTACATATCTTTTATTGGATTTATCTCTAGATGAATGATTTTTATAGATTCATGCTATTTTGACTGCAATAATTTTTAAATTTTTTATTTTCTCTTTTTGAATATATGGAAATGTAATTGATTTGCTAAATTCAGTTATTAATTCGAATAGTTTCTTTGAAGATAATTTTTTTTCTACATATGCAATCATGTTGTCTGCAAATAATGACAGCTTTGTTTCTTCCCTTTTAATCTTTATGCCATTCATTTGTTTTTCTTGCTTTATTCCACTGGTTAAGACCAATACCTCTTTTAAACCAGCATATCATAAACATATACTGAACATAATAAATTTATTTTAAAATGCATGGGCTTCTCTCTTACGTGAGATCTGTTACTCTAAATATTCACTTTTACCCTAACATCATCCACCCTCCAGGAAAATGGTTCTCCACATCTTGTGCATTGTCTTTGAAACAAAGGTGATAACATCCAGATTCCATGACAATTTGCAAGTTGTGTTTATGTTGATAATGGGAACTAACACTGCTTTGTAGTGAGAGGAGGTTGGAGTGGCAAAAGCACTTAGGTAAAAGGCAAATTAATTAAGTTGACAAATCTTTCTTCCTAGATAGCATGAATGCATAGCTTCCTTGTATAATGAAGTATTGTTTCCCGGTAGTTTGGGCTTCTGTTTTCTTACTTCTTTTGTACTCTTATTTGTATTTCTGGGAAATAGCAAGTTATGCGTAAATTAGCAACATTTTTGCGTCAATTGCATATCCCAGCTAAGGAACATTTTACAGTAGGAAACAACTTATATTACTCTTAAATTTGCATACATATAAGTCTAGACCTAACATATGTGATGCCTCTTATTGATTCATTTCATTGGCATTTGGAAGGACACTGAATGATAGAGTTGACAATATTTTACATGCATAAAAATAAAATTTATTAAATTTTCAAAAATTAAATATAAAATATCAGGTTTCTTAAGTAATTTTTATTTAAAATTTTGAGATTCACTAATTTACTTGTATCTTGCCTTCAGTTTTAATATATAATTTTGAATATTTTAGAAGAAAAGTAGTATTTTTGAAAACAAAAGTGTTTTGATATTTTACATTTTCTTTATTTTTTATAAAAATATATTAATTTACATACCTTGAATGCAATTGCATTTTATTTTTTAATCCTCTAAATCATTACTGTTGATAGTACCAATTATATGAGAATCTTGACTATAACAACGTGAGAAATTTGCTAAAATAAAGGTAGTATAAAAATAATTTTATGGAATAAATATGTGAAAATTGATGGATTTTTCAAGCCTTCAATTTTTGACTTGTTCAAACATGGCCCACCCATCAACAGAACACCTGACATGTACTATAATAATTAAATTTAATCATCTTTAATATTTTGCCAGTTTTAAGTCATATACAAATATTAGCTTTGTACTTTTTTGTCATTATAAAGGTTTATTTGTCAAGGCAGGAGGACAGAACATATTTTGACAGTTTCATGGCTTGATTTGTAATTTTTGCATGTTTCTGTGTGGTGAATGTAGGCTCCATTTGTCTTCTTACCCCTGTTCCTGCAAATGAGCCTGGGTGAGCCTGGCTCAGACCTCGGGTGCAATGCAGTATAGAGGAAAAACCAGCGGGCATCCTTGTTTATCACATTCTTCAAATGTTCAGTTATTTCAATACTGATTTTTTTTTTTTTTGTCTTCTCTTTCTATCAATTTCAGGGAGAAGTACATCAAAATCTCCCACTATGGTTGTAGTTTTTCTGTTTCTCTGTTTACTCCTGTTAATTTTTGCTTTGTATATTTTGAAGTTATGTTATTAAACACACAAATTGAGCATTATTATATCATTATGCTGAGATAACCCTTTCATTTTTGTGAAATGGCCCTCTTGATTTCTAGTGATTCTTCTGACTTTAAAGTCTACTTTATCTAATTTTAATATAGCTATACCAGCCTTCTTTTGGTTAACTTTTGTCTGCAGTTTTCTACCCTTCGCTTTCCATCTTTTCATTCCCTTATATGCAAAGTGTGTCCCTTGTAAACTGTGTATGATTGGGTTTTATTTGCAGTCATTTGTTTACAATCTTTGTCTCTTAATTAGAGTATTTAGTCAATATATACTTGATGTAATTATGGATATATTTGGGTTTAAATCATCATGCTGTTTTCTGTCTTTCCAATTAAATGTTCTTTCTTTCTCTTTTTTGCTACTTTTTTGATGAGTTATTATTATTACATTCTTTCTCCTTCCTCTAATTTATTATTCTTTTGTTAAAACTGTAGAGAATCCATTATGTATACTTTACTTACTGAAGTCCAATATAAATGAGTACTTTTACCACTTTCTGGACATTGTGTATTAAGAGCCTTAGAATATTTTAATCAATTTAATATCTCTGATGTTTTGTGTTTCCATTGTCGTGTAGTTTAATTCTAAAGACATTTTTTTGCATGGCTCAAACTGACTGGCAGACTGTTCTATACAGTCTCTGCTCAAATGTCACTTCCTCAGAGAGCATTGCCTGTGTCACCCTAATTCAAATAACCTCACCCCACCACTTTCTTCTCCATTACCTTACTTTCTTTTGTTTTTTTTTTCATGGATTTATCACCTGAATTGGGAAAAAATTGTTTGTTTTTTTCTGTCTCTCTCATTAAAATGTAATCGTCATAAAGGCAGGGACCCATATGGCTTTGGAGAACTGCTGCAAACCACAAGTCAGAGGATTTTTTTTTTTTTTTTTTTTTTTTTGCGGTACGCGGGCCTCTCACTGCTGTGGCCTCTCCCGTTGCGGAGCACAGGCTCCGGACGCGCAGGCTCAGCGGCCATGGCTCACGGGCCCAGCTGCTCCGTGGCATGTGGGATCCGGGAGGGATCCTCCCGGACCGGGGCACAAACCCGCGTCCCCTGCATCGGCAGGCGGACTCTCAACCACTGCGCCACCAGGGAAACCCCGCCCGTGAGCCATGGCCGCTGAGCCTGTGCGTCCGGAGCCTGTGCTCCGCAACGGAAGAGGCCACAGGGTGGGTGAGAGGCCCGCGTGTCAGAAAAAAAAAAAAAAAAGAAAACTGGGGAGGGATACTAGGATCACTTCAGAAATAGCTAGGGGGAAGATTTCCTCTATGCGTGTTTTTTGTTCATCAACACTTCCTGAACACCTTTTCAAATCTGGGTGCCAAGCTGTGTACTGAGGACTGTGCTAGACTCCGTACCCTGTGCAGCAAGCAGCGTTCTCTATAAAATTCTTTCATAGATCATCACTAGAAATAAGACCTGGTCAAAAAGTGCGAGGGAGTGATGGGCTGGATGACTGAAGAGAGTGTTGAAACAAAAGGGAATGGAAATGATTCTGCTGATGAAGCATTTTTGGGCTGAAGGACATCAAGAGCATTGGTTCTGATACCCTTAGGTCAGCAGTGTTGAGACACGATGCAAAAGGGCATTCACATAAAAGGTACTGAGAACTGGGCCAAGAGAATTCTAAATCCAGAGGACCTGGATTAATAGTGCTCTGTTTTCTTCATTGCTGAGACTCAAGAACCAAAGGCCACCAGGCCTGGAAGCTTGGACCAGAGTACCACCCAGAGAGCAGCTAGATGTGCAGTGTTTGCTTGGAACCATATTAGCCTTTTTTATTTTTTAAACACCAGTCACATCTTAAGACTTCCAAAATATTCCATCCTTATGTGACTTTAGAGTCACTGTTGTCTTCCTCTGTAGCAGTCGGGCCTGGGGTGGTGTAAGGGATACTTCCCTGTGGCTTTTGCCCATTTCTGAAATTAAAAAAAGCAAAGAGGTCACAGATTAATTCCTAGGTTTTACTCAAAGAATGACAACTGAGAAAAAAATCAAGATTTCCTAACAGTTGGGGCTGTATTATTTTCCCATTTTCAGCTCTTGGCTTTTTCTCCAGCCTGACAGGCAGATGGGAGGGCAGCTGGGCCTGCAATAAAAAGTGACCCTGGCAGTCAGTCCCTCTGTTTCATGGTCAGAACCATGGTTTTGTGTGTGAAGTGCAGTTAGCATTTGCAGGCAGAGTAACTGCAGAGGAAGATCCAGCATGGCTTTGGGAAAGAAGTGGATCTCAGGTTATGACATTGGGATTATATCCTAATATATACCTGGCATTGCTGAAGCCTCCTTGTGAGGCTGCCAGCCCTTAAGGAGTTGCATGGATGGATGTGCTCACACCAGTATTTCTAATATTCCTGCAAGTGTTGGTCTCAAGGTGCCCTGTCAGTCCAAGCCACTAATCAGAGATCTTTCTAGAAGCTAATTGGACTGTTTGGAGATTAATCCCACAACCTGTACCTCTTCAGTGCCAGCCAGTGGAGCTAAGCTACTGGAATGTTTGGGCAGCAGACATAACTGGGTGCCCTCCGGGGGTCAAGCCCTGGACTGAGTGTAACTAGACAGGTATCTGCATCTGCCCTTTTATGGATATATCCAAATGTTCACTGGGAAGAGATTTTTTTTTTTTACCTGGTAGCAACTCTAAGGTTTTATATTGGACATCCATAATAAATACAGCAGTAGGAATCATTTTTTGAGCACTTGCAATGTACCAACATGACCTCAATGCTTTTCCTCCATGTTGTCACAACCTGCAGGGTAGATATTTTTATACCCATTTCACAGACCAGGGAGATAATGCTCAAGTGGTTAAAGAAACTGACTCCCAATGAGTGGGTTGCAAAGCTAGGGTTCATATCCAGCTCATTTTGACAACGCTGTTTCTGGTGAGAGCTTTTTCCTGCTTGCACACTGTAGCCTTCTCACTGTATCCTCACATGGCAGCAAAAGGGAGAAAAGTGTTTTTTCTGTTATGTACTTTCATAAGAAATCCAACCTTATTGAATCAAGGCCCCACTGTTATGACCTCGTTTAATTATGACCTTAATTACTTCATTATAAGCCCTATCTCCAAATGCAGTCACACTGGGGATTAGGTCTTCAACAAATAGATTGGGGTGGGGGGGAACAGAGACATTCTGTCTATAACAGTGTGGGTAATCCTCACAAGAAACATGTTTTACAGATGGAGAGACTAAAGCTCAGAGAAAGTAAGTCATACTCAGGACAGAGACAGGATTCAAACTAAGACCTGATTTTAAAATCCGTACCTTTTCCAACAGCTAGACTACTTCCTAAACTTTATTCAGTGGCTCAGTGTTGAGACAATATATACATGAGAAGAGTAGCTAAACTTGATTTATCAGTTGCTTTATGTACTATGTTAGTTTGTTTTGTGCTGGCTTGTTTTAAAATATGTACCTTGAGATAAATCAATATCCCTCAGCATTTGAACAAATAGATTATAAAGCAAAATAGACTGAAAAGCCTGGGAGTTTCAAGTAGGGCCAAGTACTTGAAAGATGAGTATCTTTTTTTTTTTTTTTTTTTACATTGTCAGAAACTTTTATTACCAAAGGTAAAAAATAACCTAAGAATTGTAGGGCTTAAGTGTAGGAAGGAGTAGGAGTTATGATTTAAAACACTGTTAACTGTGAATTTAAAAGCAGTCATATATGCTTAGAAAAGTATGCATTAGATAATATCTTAAATGTGTTTAAAACTTTTAGTGCAAAGGTAATATATCCACATTTTAAGCAATTCAAGCAGTAGGAAATATATAACTATACAGATATGTGTTTTTTAAACAAAAATGACTCTTATGCAACTTGCTTTTTTCATTTAATAGATAAGTTGGATTCATTTTCATGTTGCTACATGTAGTTTGGCCTTCCTCTGTAACACAACAGCCTAGCATTCCATAGTGGGGTTGTAACATCACTGGTTTAACTATTCCCCTACTGGTGGATATTTAGGTTCTTTCCTACAATCACAAAATCGTAGCATTGAACATCTTTGCACATCTTTATACACGTGGGCAGATATATTACATGTTTTGTCTATAGGATAAAAGCATGCACATTCAAGATGTTGACAGACATTGCCAAATTACCTTCAAGATAAGTTTTCACATTTAACCTTTCCAAAGACACATTCTACATCGGCTGTGATGAAGCCTTGTCAGAGTTCTCACTATGTTGCATATCTCCTCTTTGGTGACATTTGATCAGAAGCTTGAAGGAAGTGGGGGAGATTGCCATGCTGCTACAGAAAGTGTTCCCCAAAACAATAGTCCAGTAAGTGTACCTGTGGACTTGAGTGAGGTGAACTGACGTTCTTTCATTGAAATGGTAGTTCCCATCTCCTTCTCATCCTTGCAGTTCATTCCACAAACATTAACTCAGTGTCTGCTATGTAGATTGCAAGGTGATAGACACTAAGACTGCTGGAGAGATAAGTAAGACAGGTGACCTACCCCAGACTTGTGTGCTTTACTTTTCTTTTTTTTGGTCAGCATTTTTTTTTTTCCTGGAGAATCCTGACTAATACACCCTCAGTATGTGAGAGTGCACATTTTCTTCTATCCTTAAAAACTGGATATCACTCTTTGTATTTTTAAACTAGATTTTAATGACTGGGAAGGAAATTTTTCTGCTGCTTTGCAGTCTTCCAAACTCCACAGTGGGGCTACTTTTTCCTCATGTCTTTTCTCTGGCTTCTATGCTCCTGTCCTAGTTTGAAGCAATCTAAGGAACCCTAGGTCCGTAGCCGAAGGATTTAGCACCAAATCACATTACACTGCTGATCGGTAGGCAGTTATTTAAATTTAGTTTTAAATTTACATGCAGTAAAATTCACTCCTTTTGGTGTACTGCTTTGCTTTTTTAATCCAAGACTCAACTCAAGTAAAAACAAATTGTTGCTATTGAATATGCCCTTGGCTATGGTTTGAATGTTTGTGTCCCCCCAAAGTCCATATGTTGAACTCCTAATACCCAAGGTGATGGTATTAGGAGGTGAGACCTTTGGGAGGTACTTAAATCATGAGGGTGGAGCCCTTATAAACGGCATTATTACTCTTATGAAAGAGACCCCACCAAGCTCCCTAGCTCCTTCCACGACACGAGGATACTAGGAGAAATCTGAGACCTGGAAGGGGGCCCTCCCCGACCATGCTGGAATCCTGATCTCAGACTTTCAGCCTCCGGAACTGTGAGAAATAAATTTTTGTTGTTTATATGCCACCCAGTCTATGGTATTTTGTTATAGCAACTGGATAAACTAAGACAACCTTTATCCCATCAGTGAATAAAATCAGCTAGCCTAGAATTCTTTGGGCCTCTGACTGTACAAAAATTAAGGAGCCTTTCGATATTCAGAGTTTCCTAAATCAACAGTCTGTACAATTAAACTTATTTTTTGATGTAAATCGTTGGTTACAGCTGTTTTTGTTTTATACTGAGGTAAGCAGTATGTGGCCTTTGAAAATTGTGCCTGCCTTTTCTGAGCCTTTCTCCCCCCAGAGTTGAAAACCTTCTATAATCATTACATGTGACAACTTAAGACTTTTTTTATTATAACAAAGCAGAATGAATAAAAGAGTTTTAATGAAAGGCGTTAGCCTTCAGAGCTGAAACTACATTAACGGCCTGAAACCATGGAAAATGCTAATACTCAGTATATTAAAAGGACAGCTAGCTTAACCTCCTTAATGCCCATTTGCCTGAATTTATGAGATATCATTCTTTTCAGTTTGGTATTTTTGAAATTATCCAGCTGGGAATGAGTCAAATTTTTTTTCTGTCACTAATTCAATAAAAATGCCAGTCATACAAAGCAACTCAAGTGAGACCATCTGCCTTTCAGAATACCCAAAGAACAAGAAGGGACTGTACTCTTTGGACCTGAGCTGGGACTGATATGCCTAGAAAGGAGGGCACGGTTTCCAAGCCCAGCTCACCTGACCCCACTCCACTCCCTACTTCCTTACCTGGTGAGAATTTGAACCATTTAGGGCTTCAGTTATTTCACTGGAAAAGGGTTAATGATGTTGATCTCTCAGGTCTGTTTATTTTGTTTTTTCACATCTTTATTGGAGTATAAATGCTTTACAATGTTGTGTCAGTTTCTGCTGTACAGCAAAGTGAATCAGCTGTATGTATACATATATCCCCATATACCCTCCCTCTTGAGCCTCCCCCCCACCCTCCCTATCCCATCCCTCTAGGTGGTCACAAAGCACCGAGCTGATCTCCCTGTACTATGCGGCTGCTCCCCACTAGCTATCTGTTTTACATTTGGTAGTGTATATATGTCCATGCCACTCTCTCACTTCATCCCAGGTTCCCCTTCCCCTCCCCCCCCGTGCCCTCAAGTCTGTTCTCTATGTCTGCGTCTTTATCTCTGTCCTGCCCCTAGGTTCATCGGAACCTTTGTTTTTTTTAGATACCATATATATGTGTTAGCATACGGTATTTGTTTTTCTCTTTCTGACTTACTTCACTCTGTATAACAGATTCTAGGTCCATCCACCTCACTACAAATAACTCAGTTTCGTTCCTTTTTATGGCTGAGTAATATTCCATTGTATATATGGGCCACATCTTCTTTATCCAGTCATCTGTTAATGGACATTCAGGTGGCTTACATGTCCTGGCTATTGTAAAGAGTGCTGCAATGAACATTGTGGTACATGTGTCTTTTTGAATTATGGTTTTTTCTGGGTATATGCCCAGTAGTGGGATTGCTGGGTCATATTGTAGTTCTATTTTTAAGTTTTTAAGGAACCTCCACACTGTTCTCCATAGCGGCAGTATCAATATACATTCCCACCAACAGTGCAGGAGGGTTCCCTTTTTCTGCACACCCTCTCCAGCATTTATTGTTTGTAGATTTTTTGATGATGGCCTTTCTGACTGGTGTGAGATGATAACTCATTGTAGTTTTGATTTGTATGTCTCTAATGATTAGTGATGTTGAGCATCTTTTCAGGCATTTGTTGGCCATCTGTATGTCTTCTTTGGAGAAATGTCTATTTAAGTCTTCTGCCCATTTTTGAACTGGGGTGTTTGTTTTTGAGATATTGAGCTGCATGAGCTGCTTGTATATTTTGGAGATTAATCCTTTGTCAGTTACTTCATTTGCAAATATTTTCTCCCCTTCTGAGGGTTGTCTTTTCATCTTGTTTATGGTTTCCTTTGTTTCATTAGGTCCCATTTGTTTATTTTTGTTTTTATTTCCCGTACTCTAGGAGGTAGGTCAAAAAGAATCTTGCTGTGATTTATATCTTAGAGTGTTCTGCCTATGTTTTCCTCTAAGAGTTTTATAGTGTCTGGCCTTACGTTTAGGTCTTTAATCCATTTTGAGTTTATTTTTGTGTATGGTGTTAGGGTGTGTTCTAATTTCATTCTTTTACATGTAGCTGTCCATTTTTCCCAGCAGCACTTATTGAAGAGGCTGTCTTTTCTCCATTGTATATTCTTGCCCCCATTGTCAAAGACAAGGTGACCATATGTGCGTGGGTTTATCTCTGGGCTTTCTATCTATATTTCTACTGATCATGTTCCATTGATCTATATTTCTGTTTTTGTGCCAGTACCATAATGTCTTGATTACTGTAGCTTTGTAGTATAGTCTGAAGTCAGGGAGCCTGATTCCTCCAGCTCTGTTTTTCTTTCTCAAGTTTGCTTTGGCTATTCAGGATCTTTTGTGTTTCCATACAAATTGTGAAATTTCTTGTTCTAGTTCTGTGAAAAATGCCATTGGTAATTTCATAAGGATTGCATTGAACCTGTAGATTGCTTTGGGTAGTATAGTCATTTTCACAATATTGATTCTTCCAATCCAGGAGCATGGTATATCTCTCCATCTGTTTATGTTATCTTTGATTTCTTTCATCAGTGTTTTATAGTTTTCTAATTACAGGTCTTTTGCCTCCTTAGGTAGGTTTATTCCTAGGTATTTTATTATTTTTGTTGTGATGGTAAATGGAATTGTTTCCTTAATTTCTCTTTCTGATCTTTCATTGTTAGTGTGTAGGAATGCAAGAGATTTCTGTGCATTAATTTTGTATCCTGCAACCTTGCCAAATTATTGATTAGTTCTAGCAGTTTTCTAGTGGCATCTTTAGGATTTTCTATGTATAGTATCATGTCATCTGCAAACAGTGAAGTTTTACTTCTTCTTTTCCAATTTGTATTCCTTTTATTTCTTTTTCTTCTCTGATTGCTGTGGCTAGGACTTCCGATACTATGCTGGATAATAGTGGTGAGAGTGGACATCCTTGTCTTGTTCCTGATCTTAGAGGAAATGCTTTCAGTTTTTCACCATTGAGAATGATGTTTGCTGTGGGTTTGTCGTATATGGCTTTTATTATATTGAGGTAGGTTCCCTCTATGCCCACTTTCTGGAGAGTTTTTATCATAAATGGCTGTTGAACTTTGTCATAAGTTTTTTCTGCATCTACTGAGATGATCATATGGTTTTTATTCTTTAATTTGTTAACATGGTGTATCACATTGATTGTTTTGTGTATATTGAAGAATCCTTGCATCCCTGGAATAAATCCCACGTGATCATGGTGTATGATCCTTTTAATATGTTGTTGGATTCTGTTTGCTACTATTTTGTTGAGGATTTTTGCATCTATGTTCATCAGTGATATTGGTCTATAATTTTCTTTTTTTCTGATATCCTTGTCTGGTTTTGCTATCAGGGTAATGGTGGCCTCGTAGAACAAGTTTGGGAGTATTCCTACCTCCGCAATTTTTTGGAAGACTTTGAGAAGTATAGGTGTTAACTCTTCTCTAAATGTTTGGTTGAATTTGCCTGTGAAGCCGTCTGGTCCTGGACTTTTGTTTGTTGGAAGAGTTTTAAGCACAGTTTCAATTTCATTACCTGTGACTGGTCTGTTTATATTTTCTAATTCTTCCTGGTTCAGTCTTGGAAGGTTGTACTTTTCCAAGAATTTGTCCATTTCTTTAAGGTTGTCCATTTTATTGGCATATAGTTGCCTGTAGTAGTCTCTTATGATCTTTTGTATTTCTGCAGTGTCAGTTGTAATCTCTCCTTTTTCATTTCTAATTTTATGGATTTGAGTCCTCTCCCTTTTTTTCTTGATGAGTCTGTCTAAAGGTTTATCAATTTTGTTTATCTTCTCAAAGAACCAGCTTTTAGTTTTATTGATCTTTGCTATTGTTTTCTTTGTTTCTATTTCATTTATTTATGCTCTGATCTTTGTGATTTCTTTCCTTCTACTAATTTTGGGTTTTCTTTGTTCTTCTTTTTTCTGGTTGCTTTATGTGTAAGGTTAGATTGTTTATTTGAGATTTTTCTTGTTTCTTGAGGTTAGCTTGAATTGCTATGAACTTCCCTCTTAGAACTGCTTTTGCTGCGTCTCATAGGTTTTGGATCATCGTGTTTTCATTGTCATTTGTTTCTAGGTATTTTTTGATTTCCTCTTTGATTTCTTCAGTGACCTCTTGGTTATATAGCAGCGCACTGTTTAGCCTCCATGTATTTGTGTTTTTTACTGTTTTTTTCCTGTAATTGATTTCTAATCTTGTAGCATTGTGGTCGGAAAAGATGCTTGATATGATTTCAATTTTCCAAGGTTTGATTTGTGACCCAAAATGTGATCTATTATGGAGCATGTTCCGTGTACACTAGAGAAGAAAGTGTATTCCTCTGCTTTCGAGTGGAATGCCCTAAAAATATCAATTAAGTCTATCTGGTCTGTTGTGTCATTTAAAGCTTGTGCTTCCTTATTTATTTTCTGTTTGGATGATCTGTCTATTGGTGTAAGTGGGGTGTTAAAGTCCCCCTCCCCCACTGTCTCCCCCAGGGTCTCCCCTGTCGCCACTGGACCCCTAACCATGGGTGTATCTGGCTGGGTGTAGGAACTCCTCCCCTCCCCCCAGATGCCCCTCAGGGGTGCCGGTCCTGTAGGTACGGCCTTTACCTTTGCTCCCCCTTCCCTCCCTTCCACTCCCTCAGGACCTGGGCAGGCTGGAGGGGCCCTCGGTGGGGAGAGGATCAGGCCCTGGATCTCAGCAGGCTCCCGGGGGCCCAAATGGGCAGGGGAAACCTGGCCATGCTCCCTTTTGACCCTCTGCCCTTCCAATGGTCCCCCAATTTCCCACTTTGGGTGTGGGATCCCTTCCCCTCCCCCAGCTGCCCCTCAGCAGGGGTGCCAGTCCTGTCCCACCTCCACTTCTCCTCCCCACCTCACTCCCCCGCCATGCTCCATGTCCTACCTGGTTTCTGCGGGTTCCTCCCATCCCCTTGGGTGTCCACGGTCCCCCACTAGTGCCTGGTAGGTGCCATAGTTGTGCAGAGACACAAATTCCACGTCTTCCTAGTCTGCCATCTTGACTCTGCCCCCTTAGACCCTTAGGGTTAACCTGCTTTCTTTTATGAACTTCTGGAGGTGTGCCACAAAGACTGGAGGCAACCCCTTTACCCCCTGAGAAGGAATTGGGAAGGATCTTGGTTTATGATTTCTGGTATCAATAGTAAATGACCATGTTTTCAAATAAATGTAGAACTGATCTGATCTTTGCTTAGAGGCATATAAGGTAAATATTAGAGGGTAGTTTTTCAAATAGAGTCTTCTTTTCAATACTTAGCATAAATGAATCTTTAAAAACTTTTTCTTCTAAAAATAAAGTGACAAAATCTTTGCTTCTTTAATGGTGAAAAAGTTTTACCATAAATTATTTCGGTGCCTAAATGAAATGGGTACAAGTCATAAATCTGGGACTGACGTCAGAGAGGAAGCCAGCAGGATGATGACCTGCTGTGTACCACCAAGCAATAAATAAAATACGATCTTTCTGACATGAAGAAAAAACCCCAAATGTACCCAGGGCGTTCATTATAATTTTAAAGTTAATTGGAAAACTTTCCTTGGTTTGAAAGAAAAGAAACGCTCTATAGATCAGGTTGAATTTGCCTTGAGGTAAACAGATCAATTCTACAGGATGCAAAAATATTCTATAGAACAGTTGGTGAACGGCAGATGAAGTGAACTGAGTTAGCCATATGTGCTATCCTGTAATGATTTTAAGTGAGTCATCTGCATGACAACTAGAGAATATTTAATGCCAAATGGTCGTATTAGCCAACAGGAATTCAGTAATCATTCTAAAGAGAGCAAAATCACATTTCATACCCTGTTCAGTTTGGAGAAGGTCACCAAAGTCTCGGAGCTCCAACACTGCCTTCTCTTCCACCTCTCCTCCTGTTTTAGGGAGAGTGCTGTGCCTTCTGATTGCTGCTTGGAAACAAACACTGCAATTTTATTTGCCTTCATATTAAAACAAAACAAAATGAATAAGCAAAAACAGTATACTCGAGAGCAATATGTACTCAGGCTAATACACAAAGGAAGACTGTACTATTGTTTATGGAACCAGATTTAACCTTCTTCTTTTTACCTTTTTAGTTGGATATAAGATATTCTTGAGGTTATAGTCTCTTCCAAGCAATTAGAATATTGTTATTGCAGCAAGGAGACTGCCTCTTGAGAGGAAGTGTAATCCTACACCATGTTTAATGTGAAATGCTTGTCCACATAATGAAAGGTCTTGCCAAGAGGTGACTCCAGGAAGATTGGTTTTTGAGGTGCTGTAAAGCTGAAGAAATCTTGATCAGGACACAAAGGCCTTGACTCTGCTTCCTTTCCTTGATGAGGATTTGGCCTCCCTAGAGCTGAGTTTGCTTCAAGAATCAAGAGATCACAATGTTTGTAAACGTTTGTAAATAATCCTTAAGCAGAAGCCCAAAGACTGGGAGAATAAGGGTTTTTTTTTCCAATACCATGCAGGTCTGAATATAAAAGGGCCAGGGCATAGCAAGAATTGGACTTTTCTTTCAAACCTGGCATACCTCTACCCCAGAGGGGAATATAAGTAGCTGCTATGTATCCTGGGAGTAAGGGGAAAACTTCCCTAAGACATGCTACATTGAACGCTGATCTGTGGACCCACATCCATTCAGTTCTGCATCTTTAGGAACATGGAGAAGAAGTACATGTTAGCCATTCCCCCAAACTCTCACCCCTCCAAGACCACAGTAAAGTGGCCTTCGTATGTGTTTTTAATGCTACAATCTTTAGTCATACAACCATCTCATCATATTCTTGTGTATATTTCTTTTTAAATGGCAAAAATAAATGTGCATATAAAATGATGTGGTGTGTGTAAATGAAGCCCTGGAAAGATAGTTTATTTTGTAGACAGATTACCTCCAAATCTGGGAGCTTTTGTCAGAAACATTTCAACAGTTTGTATGCTTTTCATCATAAGCCAAAATAGAGTAAAAATAAAACGTTGAGCCAGATTCTCTTACCTCAACTGTTTGCTTATTCTGAAGGAGGTATGTTTGGATTGACATTACCTCATTTAGCTACAAAAGAAACAACTGATTGAGTTGTGTGTAATTACAGCGTGCAATGTGAAATTAACCATTTATCAGATATGCAATGTGCACAGTTTCTCATTCCCGGCACTATTGACATTTTGGGCTGGATACTTCTTTGTTGGGGGTGCTGGGCACTCTAGGATGTTTAGCAGCATCCCTGGCCTCTGCCCACTAGATGCCAATAGACCCTCCCTAACCCCTAGTTGGGACAACCAAATATGTCTCTAGACATTGCAAAATGCCCTCCGTGGGACGAAATCACCCCACTGGCATATACTGCAGTGGATAGTGTAAGGCAGAGGTTTTTAATGATGCAGACCAGGGCTGCAAGAGTTGTGACAGAGGGTAAAGAGCAAGCTCTTCTAATGGGGAAGATTAGGGAGGCTACAAGATTAAGGAGATTTAGTAGGCTCCTGAAGTTTGTATAGGATTTTGGATTTAATCTGTGGCTTGCTTATTGGTTTACCTTTAATGGTATCTTTTGCAGTTTGATGTTTGTATTTGAAATATGCCCTATTGGTTTCAAAGGTGTTTAAGTTGGTAAATATGCCAAAATTATAATGTGTGCATAAATTAAAAATTGGGGAAATTTAAGTAATTTTTATTTCTTTCTTTAAACTAAGGCTGAATTCTTTTTGAACTTAATAATGTGGCTCTTTTGGAATGAGAGCTGCTGGAGGTAATTGGATTGGGCATAAGCTCACTGTTTTCCCTTTACAAATGCCACAAAACAAAGCCACTTGGCATTGTTTTACTGAAAGGGAAGCACTATAACAGACTTTGTATTAGTAATGTTATTTTTTGGCAGGACCTCAAAGCATGTCAGGTCATTTAGACATTTTATCCTGTCCACAACTCATCTTTTACAGATCAGAATTGTGTATACTTATCTTTCAAATATTTGTGGAATCTTCAATGTAGTTTTAACTTTGAAGACATCACCTTTCTCAAAGGAAATTATTTGCTCAAATTGTGTCGCTTTTGAAAAACAGATGTTATCACATGCTGCCCTGTTGGAATGTCATTCCCTTTGTCATAGCATCCCTCGTTAAATCTGACTGAGCAACAGTCAGCTATGCATTTAACCAAGTGTCCGAGATTAATCATGATTCTGTGTTCACCAAACTTCGTGGCTCTAAGTTTCCAAAAGAGAAGTCTTCTAGGAAGACGTGCTCTTAAATTCTTCTTCAAAGGAATTACCATTCTCTACCAGGTATTATAATTGTGTTGTATCAATATCACTGCATAGTAAATTAAATTATAAGACTACGGCAGAAGTTGTATTTGGATATTAACCTTACTATGGATGTACTACAAATCATATTATACCATGAGTTAGATTACTTCATAAATCAGACATCTAAATAGTTCAATGCATTCAACCCGTGTAAATTTATGAGTTGCAAATACTCAGTATGGCAAAATGCTCACATTATCAAAGACATACCTTGTAAAGGACCCAGTACTTAATAAGTTCTTAAGAAACATTTGTTGAATTAAGCTCTATATGTTAATTTCAGTCCTGAAGTATGGTATATAGAAGGCTTCTTGAACTGTGAATTTCCTTCAATGGTTTGTTCTCACTTTGACTCTGGCCCTGGACTTCTATTATTAATTATTAACAGAAATTCTCTTGAAATTATTTTCCAAGGAGAATTACATGAATAGGAAAGTAAATGATCTGTGTCTGTCTGATTCAGCTATACTGGAAGGCAAGGTAATAGCCCTAATATTTATTAGGGTCCCTTCTGGTGCTTCACTTGATCCTAAAGTCTTATGGCAAAATTTGCTTACTTCATAGTCTATGTTAAGTCACTATGATAAGATGAAAGATTCAGTTTATGGCTTTAGATAGAGTTTAAGGGGAGAAAACTTTGACTGTAAATTAAATATAAGGTGCTAGAATATTTGGAATGGAAATACCCATATTAAATACCATTTTTTAAATGGGGGAGGAGTACCAGATGCTCTGTGGGCTCATTCTTTTCTCGGTGCATCATATTTCTCTTTGTTGTTAGCAAAAATATGAAATAAATTAAAACTCCTTCACATCGATGCAACAAAAATAGAAAAAGAGAGCAAATGACATGACTGCTATATAAAGCAGCACTTAAAATAATTGCCGTAAGTTATTTGGAGATTTATGGTGAATTAGATTGCAAGAATATGTATGATAAAAGTGGCATATGTCATTTAAAAACAGTATAATTCATTTAAAAATGGATCCAAGTATACTGCTTAGATTGACAGGTTTTTAAACTTTGATGATAATTTTATCACTGCCACCCCCAAGCCCCAGTATTTTATGTGCCATTTGCTTTGGGATTTTCCTTGAATTAAAAATTGAACAATCTTATTGCAATGCAGAGAGGATTTCATTACTTTCAGAGGTGACCTTCCAGATTCTATTAGGACAAGAAAACAACCTTTCACAACGTCACTCAAAACCTATCTTCCCATACTGGCTTCACCTCCTTCTAGCACCTCCAAATACTGTAGGAACTCTTTCTTTGACATTTCTCCCTCCCTCTGCCCTTCCCTTACAAAGTCGGTAATACATGTCAGGGTTGTTTGTAAGTCTTCTTTATCATTTTGTTTGTATGCTGCCACTTGCATTTTGTTGCCTCAGCTCTTCAAGTTGAGAGTTAGGACCTTAAAGATACGGATTGAATATGCTGTTCCTGTGTAATTTCCCAGAGAGTTTAATTCAGATCCCTGTACCTAATGGGCATCTGGTAATATTAACTGGTTCTTTCTGATGAAACATCTGTTCATAAGAACTACAAACCAAATATTAATTAACTATTCATGGCTTCCTGTTGAAGATGTAATAGTGCCAAAGGAGGCATAACTTGTATTCACGTTATTATATAACAAGTCATAATATTTTTTTATTTCAAAGTGATACAAAAATGTGTCCAGCCCAGCATTTTCAGCTCAGCCTAACTAACTCCTATGAAGACTCATACTTTCTATTGTTTCAATAGAATTCCTAATCTCATAAGCCTTTCCTAGGGAACATTCTGGAAAGTGGTATTTGATTTCATCTGCTCTAAGATTTCTTAATCCAGTTTTTTTTTAGCCTAAATAAATCTACGTACACCCACCTCCTGCTGTACGTGAAACTACTTCAATGCTGTTTACTGTAATTTCCATTTAAATTTAAGCAGGTCATATAAATAGCACATACAAAAAATATAATAGCAGTTGACAGATAGTGTCTGAAATGCTTTCTCCTCTCAGGGAGGATTGTATAACCACTGGGATGTGGGGAATTTGAAAAAGTATCATGGAAAATAACCTTATATTAGAAAATGGAGAGTGAAGAGTACACAAAATAAGGTTGAAGAAATGAGGTCTATTTACCTGAAAAAGAACAACAAGCCTTACTAATTTAGTGACTGTTTACATTTATATGAGGAATAATGACCAATATTTTCCCCGTGGATATGCAGACAGAGAGACTTCTTAAAAAGGAAATAACCTTTAGGTGGCAAACATTAAAGTTAGATAGGATGAAATAATATTTCATCGTTGGATGAAAATTAAGGCTGTTTTGTGTTAGGATGATTTATTTAGAAGGACTGTGGAGTTGTTTCATTAGGAAGACAAGAACGAGGAAGACACATAAGTGTCTGAAACGACTAGGACTAAATGACATTTTAAAGAGTCTCCTATTTTAATGGTTTTAAGATTCTTTCCATTTATTATTTAAATTCTTTATTAACTTCCCTGATTCCATCATATTTATCATCTCATGATTAGAGCTTTTTTTTTTAACATCTTTGTTGGAGTATAATGGCTTTACAATGTTGTGTTAGTTTCTGCTGTATAACAAAGTGAATCAGCTATACGTATACATATATCCCCATATTCCCTCCCTCTTGCATCTCGCTCCCACCCTCCCTAACCCACCCCTCTTGGTGGACACAAAGCACCAAGCTGATCTCCCTGTGCTATGCAGCTGCTTCCCACTAGCTATTTATTTTACATTTGGTAGTGTATATATGTCCATGCCACTTTCTCACTTTGTCCCAGCTTACCTTCCCTCTCCCCATGTCCTCGAGTCCATTCTCTATGTCTGTGTCTTTATTCCTTTCCAGCCCCTAAGTTCGTCAGAACCTTTTTTTTTTTTTTTTTTAGATTCCATATATATGTGTTAGCATATGGTATGTGTTTTTCTCTTTCTGACTTACTTCACTCTGTATGACAGACTCTAGGTCCATCCACCTCACTACAAACAACTCAATTTTGTTTCTTTTTATGGCTGAGTAATATTCCATTGTGTATATGTGCCACGTCTTCTTTATCCATTCATCTGTCGATCGACACTTAGGTTGCTTCCATGTCCTGGCTATTGTAAATAGAGCTGCAATGAACATTGTGGTACATGACTCTTTATGAATTGTGGTTTCCTCAGGGTATGTGCCCAGTAGTGGGATTGCTAGGTCACATGGTAGTTCTATTTTTAGTTTTTTAAGGAACCTCCATACTGTTCTCCATAGCAGCTGTATCAATTTACATTCCCACCAACAGTGGAAAAGGGTTCCCTTTTCTCCACACCCTCTCCAGCATTTATTGTTTGTAGATTTTTTGATGATGGCCATTCTGATTGGTGTGAGATAATAACTCATTGTAGTTTTGATTTGTATTTCTCTAATGATTAGTGATGTTGAGCATCCTTTCATGTGTTTGTTGGCAGTCTGTATATCTTCTGTGGAGAAATGTCTGTTTAGGTCTTCTGCCCATTTTTGGATTGGGTTGTTTGTTTTCTTGATATTGAGCTGCATGAGCTGCTCATAAATTTTGGAGATTAATCCTTTGTCAATTGCTTCATTTGCAAATATTTTCTCCCATTCTGAGGGTTGTCTTTTGGTCTTGTTCATGGTTTCCTTTGCTGTGCAAAAGCTTTGAAGTTTCATTAGGTCCCATTTGTTTATTTTTGTTTTTATTGCCATTTCTCTAGGAGGTGGGTCAAAAAGGATCTTGCTGTGATTTATGTCATAGAGTGTTCTGCCTATGTTTTCCTCTAAGAGTTTGATAGTTTCTGGCCTTACATTTAGGTCTTTAATCCATTTTGAGTTTATTTTTGTGTATGATGTTAGGGAGTGTTCTAATTTCATTCTTTTACATGTAGCTGTCCATTTTTCCCAGCAGCACTTATTGAAGAGGCTGTCTTTTCTCCATTATATATTCTTGCCTCCTTTATCAAAAATAAGGTGACCATATGTGCGTGGGTTTATCTCTGAGCTTTATATCCTGTTCCATTGATCTATATTTCTGTTTTTCTGCCAGTACCATATTGTCTTGATTACTGTAGCTTTGTAGTATAGTCTGAAGTCTGGGAGACTGATTCCTCCAGCTCCATTTTTCTTTCTCAAGATTGCTTTGGCTATTTGGGGTCTTTTGTGTTTACATACACATTGTGAAATTTTTGTTCTAGTTCTGTGAAAAATGCCATTGGTAGTTTGATAGGGATTGCATTGATTCTGTAGATTGCTTTGGGTAGTATAGTTATTTTCACAATGTTGATTCTTCCAATGCAAGAACATGGTATATCTCTCCACCTGTTTGTATCATCTTTAATTTCTTTCATCAGTGTATTACAGCTTTCTGCATACAGTTCTTTTGTCTCCTTAGGTTGGTTTATTCGTAGGTATCTTATTCTTTCTGTTGCAGTGGTAAATGGGAGTGTTTCCTTAATTTCTCTTTCATCATTAGTGTATAAGAATGCAAGAGATTTCTGTGCATTAATTTTGTATCCTGCTACTTTAACAAATTCATTGATTAGCTCTAGTAGCTTTCTGGTAGCATCTTTAGGATTCTCTATGTATAGGATCATGTCATCTGCAAACAGTGACTGTTTTACTTCTTCTTTTCTGATTTGGATTCCTTTTATTTCTTTTTCTTCTCTGATTGCTGTGGCTAAAACTTCCAAAACTATGTTGGATAATAGTGGTGAGAGTAGACAACCTTGTCTTGTTCCTCGTGATTAAAGCTTTTGAAACCTTCATTGTGAAAGAAAGGAGAAGACTTAAATGTTTGATTATTTTATTGGACCACATATTTTTGTCTCCATGTTTTTCTTCTTTTACGTTGTTACTCCAATCAAGGCAAATTACTAGCTCTAAGATTAAAAAAAAAATTCCAGATTTGCACAAAAACTCCTCTAGCCAGTATCAATGTAGGATCAACATTTCACAATGTTTATAATGGAAAAGGGTGACAGTAACTGAAATCCAGCCAATATCATTTTGCTCTGGGTTTTGTGAACATACAGAATTGATGTTTTGATTTCAAAATAAACCAGGTGAATTATATTTTAAAAGTGGTTTTAAATTTTCAGAGTGGAAAATTTTCGGGATTAGATCCTATTTTCAACCTCCTTTTTTGTTTTCTTTTTTCTTTCTTTTTTTTAGTGTGTTATAAAGAATTTTAAATTCCTGTCACTTTGAGAAAATAGTAATTTTTCTTAAATTTATAAAAGGCAGTAGTTACCAAGGAGTGAAACTTGTAGGGAGAAGCATCAGAAATTGGCATTCCTATAACACAGAACTGCACACTCCAGAGCAGGATTACTGGTATCTAAACAGTTATTTGTATCAAGCACTGCACTTTGGAAAGTTAGAGAATCAAGTCAGGATATTATTAACATCAGGGGAATATATGGTGCTGGTAGAAGCTTTCAAAGGTGTAACACACACACACACACACACACACACACACACACACACACCAACCACCCTACACACACAAATCGTTTCAGAACTACAGAAAGGAAATCGAGGACATGAGTTTCTGTTTAAATATTTGCTATGAGTTGAGTCAAGAATACATCAGATCCTCTTGGGCTACACCAAGATGATTTTCTTTTTTAACACACAATATGTTCAGTGTAAAGTATTCCCATACCACAGACTCTGAGAAGAGGCTCCAGCTTTATGGAGAATTCTTAAGCACCATGGACAGCTGCAGGTTTCTTCTTGCAGATCTGAAGTTTAATACTCAGGGACCAGTTAACAAATTCTCTCGTAATCCATGTATTCACAATGAAATTTCACCCTCGCACTTTCCGACAAGGCTGTCTCAGGTGGGCACTTTCATCTTCAAAAGAGTCTTTCCAACTCCATTGTTGAACAGTTTGTGTACCATCTTCTGCAGGTTCTTTTGCAATAAATGGTAAATTATTACAGATTCTCAGAGTCAAACTGATGTCCCCAAATCCCAAAATCAACCTCATTTGGTTTTGTTTGGCACACACAGAGGTTTTTATGATACAGTATAGCAAGGCAAGAATTGCTTGTATTGATTGGTCATTACACTAGTAGCATAGTGTCTACAGGTTTATCTATAGCCTGCTTCATCCATTTATGTTACCTCCTTGGCCCCTATAGAAATTTGACTGTGTGAACCTTATCATAGAGCTACAGTAGAATTTGGAGGGAATTTAGAGTTGTCTCAAAGACTAAGACCCTGAAAGGTGATGTGACTTGCTTGAAGTCACATAATGTTGTATTTATTTTATGTATTGCTAAATGTGGTTTCTAGGTGTAATCGACTCTATTATATGCAATAATGGAAACCCAAAGGGAGGATAATCCAGAAAGGTGGATAATAACATGAGGCAAAATATTCTGAGTCATTGAGGTGGTTTTATGAAGTTTGTTGAGGTCTGAGGTCCATTTTACTTAGTGAGCTTGTTGGTATTCTTCTAAGTACTGAATACTTGACCTTAGTTGAAAATGAAACTTTCTATAAACCCCTAAATTCAGCCCAGGTTGGTTCCTATCTTTCTCTGCTCTGCCTCTCACCTTCTGGACCCTTTCTCTTCTGCCATTAGTGGAGATTTTAGATGCAACTCCTCAAGTACTCTGGTTCCTCTCATTTCTCAGCCTAAGCTCTTACCTTCCACAATAAAGATGTAGGAACTAAGATGTAAAGGCATCTTGAGAGCATTGAGCATCATCTGAGAGCTTTGTGAAGAACTCAGATAAAACAAACAAAAAATGATGTGGAATACTCTAGGTCAGATGTGAAACAGAAAAATAGTGCTAAAGAAATTAGTACTGGGTTGCAAATAATATACAAGATTTCAAGATGTTAGCCACACTTCCTCTCCCACTAATTTGGTGACAAGAGCATTACAGTAGGTCCCCTGAGGAATAGTATGACTCTCCTGACCCAAAATTTGATGCTGGTAACCAAGGAAAAGAATATCTTGTGACTGTGAGTACCAGGATAGCACATTATGCCTCCAAAAACTCCTTCAAACAATGAAGTCTTAGCAGTACATGCCCAGAAGAAATATTCATCAGGAACCTTGGCATTTGGGGTATTATATGAAGTGGAGGTGGAAGAGAGCAGGTGAGACTTTGCAGAGGACTTGATTGCTTTCTGCCAATATTCCATTTGACAGTTTATTGCAGCTAAGTTTCTCTTTCTCATACAGCTTGAAATATGCAAGGGAAGTGTGTCCCACTTTCCTCAGACCAGCTCTACAATTTCAAAAAGGAAGACACTGGTATAAATTCAGAGAGAGTCATGATGGAAATAAGTTGATACCACACTTTAATGTTCCAGGAGTTGAAGAGGACTTGAAAATGGGTCATCTTTTAATGAGCTAATATAAAGCCATTTCCACAGTGGGAACTATTGATCCAAGTATTTGAAAATGCATGAGATTTATATCTGGTCCTAGGCAGTCAGTGACTCTGATACAATTAATGTAAGCCTGGCTGGCAGTAAGGGCCACAGTGCCAGTCTGAGTAACACAGTTATGCTGGACCAGTGTGAAGTCATCAAGTCGTCATCATTGTCTTCATCTATCCCAATCTGATTAGATCTTAATACATGCATGTGCTGTATTTTTGTGACTAAAATTTTCAGTGGAATTTTTATGTAGTTGAGTCACTGAAAAATGAATTGTTTGACTGTTTTATGGGATCGCCTACTCCAATATAATTACTGCAAGAGGCTTCAGATGATTTTAGACAGAGAAAAAGAGGAGAAGCTGTACAGAGAATCTAAGAAAACAATTTAAGAGCCAGGTAAAAAATTCAGAATCTCAAGCAATACATTGAGCCCAGATTAGGTGAGCTGGTATTATATAACTTTATTGTTCATCAGTTTAACTTTCAAATTTAGATGACTTTGTATAGAATTCCACTTTTTCTAGAGTTCTTTAAAAAAAATCAAATAGGCTTTTTTTGGCAGCATCTTTTTGTTTTGTTTTGTTTTTTGGGGGTTTTTTTTGTGGTACACGGGCCTCTCACTGTTGTGGCCTCTCCCTTTGCGGAGCAGCACAGGCTCCGGATGCGCAGGCTTAGCGGCCATGGCTCACGGGCCCAGCCGCTCCACGGCATGTGGGATCTTCCCGGACCGGGGCACGAACCCGTGTCCCCTGCATTGGCAGGCGGACTCTCAACCACTGCGCCACCAGGGAAGCCCTGGCAGCATCTTTTTATTGACAAACTCATTTCATCCTATTCTTTGAAAATTAGAAGTCCATGGTGCATATGGCAGTTCTTGGTTAGTCAAAGAATTAAATTGACCTAACCATTTCAATCTGCCACCATTTCCAAATAAACTGGAGTGTACTGGGCTTCTTATAGGGTACCTCCCTTCCATGGAACCTTAGTGTAGGTCTCTTTCTGATCTAACATTCCCATTTCTTTTCTGAAAACTTGAGAATCAGTGAGTCAGCACGGTCTGTCCACGGTTGCAGAGAAATATGCTGCAGTGCTTATAGCTCTTTGGCCTGTTTTCTAAGGTACTGTTCATTAGCTCTTACCTTCTGATTCAGCCTCTATGTTTTGTCAAATGATGTGAGTGTGCCCAGTGTCTCAGGAAAAGCTCTCACTGTCTCTGGCTAGGTCAGCTACTGTAGTTCATCCATTATCCAGAGCTCAGATGTCAGATTGCGAACAACTTTGAGCCTCTGGAATGGCACCAAACCAGGTTTGATGGGGGAGAGGGGAACAGTGTTGGGAACAGATAAATGTGTGTTTTAAGGAATTCTTTATCCAGACTTTGAGCAGATAAAAGTCAGAGTATTAACTAGGAAAACCTGGAAACCTAGATATTATAGTAGTACCATTGACTGTCTGACAAGACTGAGACAATGAACACAGAAGCATTGAAGACATGACGGAGGCAAAAGAAAAAAGATAATTGAAGTAGAGAATATTTGACAGACAAGAGGATAGGAAAAGAAAAGAGGCTGTGTGGACGAGAGAGGGCATGGTAGCTATAAGATATAAACACTAGGAGCCTGAGAGAAAGAAAGGATCAAATAGAGGAGGCCAGCTAAGGGTTTTATCAAAAAATTATTATAGATCTCAGCCATCTCTCAATATATGGTTGGTCTAAAGGTAGATATCAGGCATCAGCCCTGGAGTAACACTGCTGTGATGTGGAGGGTTACATTTAATATAAGGATAAATCATACCACCCCAGGGATCACACAGGGTTGTCACTGCATAAAAAATTTACTGAAGGCCTTCAGACATACAGTGCCATGGTGGCCAGTGACCATGAGGTCAGGGGCCCACACGTTGCCTGGCATATAGTAGGTCCACGATATGTATGCTGAATGCAGTAATGAATGAACTGTCATCACTGTCATCTGGCAGAGTCTTTGGCTGTAGAAAACTGTAACTATGTGCAGTTGGATTAGGAGTGAGTGCGTTATAGGTGGTGTCCTGCAGTGTGGACTGGGAAAGGCAAGGGGGCATGGAAACTGGAAGTGATTTGAAATGAGCAAGCCTAGGAAACCTGGCTGGATACATATGTTATTTAAGTGTTGTGTAACTTGTTTAAAAAGGGATGCTCTTCACAAGCCTTCTGCTTTTGTAAGTGTGTCTTCCATTCTGTTGATGTATTGTACAAGCCGCTATGCTCGGCTGAATGTGGGTATTTATTTCAGTATTTCTCCATAAAAAAAGAGAGTACCTTTCCCTCCTCCCCACCCCCTCAATGACCTGCAACTCAAAACAATGTGAAAAGACAAATTTTAAAGAGCAAATTAGGAAAAGAATAGATTCTTATAGTTGACTAAGGCATGGATACTTTGACTGGTTTTAACTTTTATAAACAGCCAGTATATAATGCAGCTATATAAAAATTGTCCATTGTTTATTCTTTACAGAGTACACCTTTGTAAATAGACTGCCACCCTCTGAGTAGTATTGAATAGTGCGCCTTGGTCATATTTGCCAGGTTACCGGTGGACTGTGCCTCGTTTCACACACAATGAGAGCAGGTTGACTGTGCCCGCAGGAGCTAGTCTTGGAGCCTCTGGACAATAAAACCTTTAACTTTTTAAAAATCCTTAGCACAGAGCTTTCAGAGGAGTCTTGGTGTTGATTCCAGAGGACAAACTAATGTACAGATAGATGAAGAATACTTCCCAAGAGGTTCCATCATTTTTTAGTGGACTGTCAGGGAAAGATTATTTCAAATCTGAGCCTTACTTGAGGACACTTCAGCTACTCTCCAGCTAGGCAATTATGGTTCTAACCTTGAAGAGGCAGCATTGCTGTCTTCAGTCATCTTTCTGCCTGCCCATGTATCAAGTGGGATATTATTCAGAAAGTAAAATGTTATTATGAAAGAAAATACGAGAAGAATTTGATATGTCCTACAGATACTATGGAAAACACCCAAACATTGTTCATTAAAATGCATTTTGTGGATGTCTAGAATTTTGTTCAAAGTCAAACAGTGAGTAATGCTTTCAGAAAAATGTAGTCTGGTATTAAGTCTCTGAAAGTGGTCATGTTCTGATGATGGTGGTGGTGGTGATGGTGATGATGGGGATGGGGATGGTAGAGTTAGGAGAGGACAAGGCACCTTAGGTGTAGGTTGTCCCTACCTGTTCTCACATCAATTCTTGGACTAATAATGAGGACTCCTCCTCCATACAACTAGCGAAACGGAAATAGATGAGTGATGTGAGTTGCCAAGAGGGCTGACTAGACATCACAAACAAGGTTTGGAAGGTTACCAGAAGTTGATAAGACTCTAGAAAAAGAGTAAAGAAGAAGATGATTTTTTTTTTAATCATGAAAACCCCAGGATGGAAAGGCTACTTTTAGTCTTTGGTTTAGCCATCAATTTTGTAAAAGGCAGGCTTGTGACAATGCATCGTGGTTCTGCACGTGCTGCACTCCACCTGTGAGAGGAAATAAGTTCCAGGCTACTCTCGGGAGCCTCATCCCGAAAACGTGAGACCTGCGCTGCGCTCACCCTTGCTTGTGCTATGCACAGCTCAGAAAAGGATTTCTGTTCATAAGGATGACCTTAGATCACTACAATACACACACACACAAAGTTACAGATAGTCTATTAGGAGAGGAAGTATTATGCATTTTAGACTTTAATCGGTGAAAACTTAGAAAAGGTGAAAGTAGAATTAATTTTTTAAAGTTGTATTTAATGTATTCAGAAGGTAGTCCCTGGAGATTCTTGGCAGCTGAGGTGTTATGGAACTTCACTTAATGGCTGGCCGAATTCAGGTTTTATGGAAGTATTCTGACCATTCACAAGGACCTACCACCAGTCGGGAGATATCTTTACCTCCTTCTCCAAAATATGCAATTTTCTTGGCACTTGTAATTTCTCTTGAATACTTAAAGTTCTTTCCAGAAGAAAGTCAGCCTCTTAGAAATCAGCCTAATATGTCTTCAGGAATTCAGAAAGAATATAGCAGATTTTCAGGAAAAAAACAAAACAAAACAGTCAATCTTACAATTAAGTAAGGACTTCACTACATGAATAAATTTATTAGTGCTGGGAATAACACCCACTGAATTGATAGGCCTACACAGTAATGCTAATCAAAACCTCTTAGAAACACTTTTTCAACTAATAAATGTGAAGGACAAATGCAGGTCTTTCTTTAATCAGACACTTTTCTAACTGTGACAGTGTGTTTTGCTCAATGGCAAGCAGGTATCAATGTTTATAATGGGTGAGATGATTTCTTGCTGATATGAAATGACTGTAATTTTAGGTCTCAAAAGTACATACCATTCGTAAATGTGGCTGAAAATTTTTAAATGTTTTATTTCTGCATTCAAAGCATCCTTATAGAGAACGTGAGTAAAAGTATGCCCATTATTAGGAAATTCCCTAAAACCTCATCATTGCTGTATGTAACAGGCAAGACAGATTTTAATAGCTAAATAAAGCTGAAGACTTTCTGTTGGTGCTGTGTTTCCCTTCCCCCAGGAGGAGAACTTCCTGTCTCTCTTCCAGCTTTCCACAGGGTAATTTCTTCCTTCCGTCCTTCATAAAGCATCTACCAGCTGTTCAGGTTCCTGGTGCTAGGATTATAGCAGTGAACAAAACAGTGAAGACAGACAATAAACACAGAACTATCTGATATAATGTTAGCTGATGATAAGTACAGTGAGGAAAAATAAAACCGGGAAAGGGGACAGAGGAAGATGGGCTTTCTGTTTCAGCCTGGATTTTGAAAAAGTTTCCCTAGAGGTGTCATTTGAGTACAGACCTAAATTAAGTGCGGGAGTGAATCCTGCCGATATCTAGGGCAGTGATTCCTACTAGGAGTGATTTTTGCCTCTCAAGGGACATTTGGCATCTGGAGATGCTTTCGGTTGTCACAACGTGGTCTGGAGGTGGGAAGTGCTACTGGCATCTAGAAGGTAGAGGCCAGAGATGCTGCTAAACATCCTACAATGCACAGAACAGCCCCCTGTAACAAAGGATTATTCAGCCCAAAATGATAATAGCACTGAAGTTAAGAAACCCCCATCTAGGGAAAGAATATTTCAGGCTAAGAAGGAAGTTAAAAACAGCAGGCTGAGAGATGGGAACTTGCGTGGCACGTTTGAGGAAAAGCTAGGAGCTTTGTGTGGCTGGAGCACAGTGACAAGGGGTATTTACCAGGAAAAGAATTTGAAAGGTAGCTCACAGCCAGGCCCCATGGGGTAACAGTCAAGACCTCTGCTTCTCTGTTCTCTGCCTCTGCTTCCCACTTTACTAAGCTCCTATTCCGTGACTCTCCCAAGAGGACTAGTCAGCTTTGCTAGCAGATGTCCTAGGAAACTAATCCTGGGGTTTTGTGGGAGAAAAGGGTTTCACCTACTTGTTTACCTAAACAATGAGTTCTCCCCAGCCGTCTTGCCCAGCGATGGAAGATCTTAGTGTTGGCTATCCAAAGATTGGGAAGATCAGTTCATTGAAGTTCTGAAATAGAGGTCTCTGATATGGTAGTTACTAGTCTTATGTGACTGTTTGAATTTAAATTGATAGAAATTAAATAAAATTAAAAATTCACTTCTTCAAATGTACTAGCCCACATTACAAGTGCTCAATAGCCACATGCAGCTATGGCTGCCATATTGGACAGCTCAGACATGGAGCAGTTTCATCGTTGTTCTTTTGGGCAATACTGTTTTCAAATAATTAAATGTTAATAATATAGGGAACCTTTGAGTTGAACAGTTATTCCTTTTGTGAGAGAGAAGGAAACTAGAACCAAGGAAGGTTAACTGACATGCCTAAGGTAACTCTATCAGTTAATTTTTGCCTCATAAAAAAACACCTGAAAACTTAGTAGCAGCTTAAAATAGATCATTAGTTTAGCTTACAGTTCTTTGGGTCAGCAGTTTGGTCTGAGCTCAGCATGGTAGTTCTTCTGGTTTGGTTTGGCTTCATTTATGTGACTGCTGGGTCAACCGCTGACTTAGCTGGGGGTGGGTGTTCTTGTATAGCCTCAGCCGTGATGCTCATCATCTGCTCTGTGTGTCTGGCATTTCTAGCTGACAACTTCGGGCTTGTCCACATGGTGGCAGTGGCAGGGGTCACAAGAACAAGAGCCAAAGCCCGGGTTTGGAACTCCCACAGCGTCACTTCTTCATTGTAATGGCCAAAGCAAATCATAACACCAGTCCAGATTCAAAGGGTAGAGAAATTGACTTATGATGGAAGGAGCTACAAGGAATTGTGGCCATCTAAAAAAATGTACTACCATCCTGTAGCTAATAAGTTGAAAATTGGAACTCAAACCCAAGTCTGGTATGTCTAGTGGTGTTACTCTAAATTTCTTCAGGTTTTTTCCTGTGCAGTTTCTCTGACACCTCATGAGTCCTGTTGCATTAAAACTATGTCTTTGATTTCCCAGCCATTTAGAAATTTTAAAAAAGTAAAACAAAACCCCTGAATTCTAGTAAATGTTATACTCAGTTAGCACTCAGCACATTCTCTCTCTTACCCTATCCAGGAAAATGACAGATAATTTAAAGTAAATAGCTAAAGAATAGTTTATTTTATAAAATACTTGGGAAGAATTTTGAGGAGATGTTTCAAACCATTGATACAGAATAGTAGCCAAGAAAATGGTCATCCGAAGCAGAAGCCTAATTTTGGAAATGGAGACACATTGAGGAGAGTCAGGCTAAGAAGCTGGAGCACCTGAACAGAGGAGGGTCTCAGAGTAGGGACAGAATAAGGATTTTGGGTCAGTGCTGCTATGGCAGGTAGACAAACATTGTAGAAGATTGCAATCCCAGGTATACAATCAGGTGTCAGGCAGGCTCTTTCAGCATGGCTGCAATCAGTGTTTTCTTGTGCTAGTAATCGATTTAAAATTATATTCACAGTTCTGCTATGAAAATTTAAAAACCTTTCTTGAAAGTAGGTTCCAGAATGTATTAAGGGACTTAAAAATGTTGCTGCAGTCAAACAATCTAACTGACAATGTAAATGATAATAAAGCAATTAGTAAATCAATTATGATAACCACTAAAAATAAAGTTTTTTACATACTTTTTTCATTAAACAGCAAAATAGTTACACAGCAAGGTTAAGTGGGATAAAATGGTCAAATCTGTGTATATAGCTTTATTGTAACTTTTAAATAACTATTTTTAGTTTCTACAATGAAACATGTTTTTAGAATCAGAAAAAAAGTTTTAAATTTTTATTTCATATAATATAAAATATTTGAAAACTGTTCACCTCTGAGCAGGGTTAGAGTCAATGCTATTGCTTTTAGACAAAAGGTCAAAAATTTACCGAGGGATAAATAGATTCAAAGAAATTCGTGAATTTATCTAAATCCTTCCTGAAGCACCTCTTAAGGATAGTAAGTTGAAAAGATGTTTTATTTACTAAATAGAGTTCTATTTAATTTTTTAAAAAACAAATGAAATCTTGAACCTTTTTCAGAAACTTCAGGGACAGTCCTCAGTTTTATAATCCAAAACTAGAAGAAATCCACCGCTTTTGGGGTTTCGCATACTTCAGTCACGAGCACTTCTTAGTCTTCTTAGATTTACCCACTAATGAATCCCATTTTCTTACATTCAGATTCTTTATTTTCATTGTAACTTTTTTATTCCTTAAATTCTACCTGATTAAATATTTAAACAGTACAAAAATGGGCACAATGAAAAATAAGACTCCCAACCCAGAGCCTGAGTCCCCCATTATCCCTTCCCACAGGACACTGTTATTTTCACTTCTGATGTATTCTTCCATCAATAGTCTATGATTTACGAGCATTTTTATATGCATAGACTCCCGTCCCCCAACCTTTTTTTTTTTTTTTTTTTTTTTTTTACAAATGAGACCATATTATACACTGTTCTCCTGTTGGCTTTTTTCCCCTACTTTACTTAGAGGAGATGATTTCATATTAGCACTTAGAGATCTCTCAATCTTCCTGAAAACCGTATGGAATCCTGGTCTCAAGTCTTGAGCTTTAACTGCTGTCAGTCTCGTGGACCATTTTTCTATGTTGTTCTTATCCTGACCTTCCCCGGGATCTTCATGCTGAGACATCCGGTGACCTCTTGGAAGGGCAGACTCCCTGGTATTCTTCAGGAGCACAATAAAGTTCCCTTCATGTCTCCAGACCTTTTGAGTGGCAAGAAGGGGACTGCTGGGTTTACGCTTGATTAGCTGGCCCAGTTCCCTCAGTTTTTAAAGGCCTGGTCCATAGAGGATCCTGAAGTCCTCTCGGGGGTGGAAACTTGAGTTTGGAACTCCTGGTTCAGAGTCTACTTTGCATCATTCCTCCTCACTGTTATTCTCTACTTGCCCACACTGCAGCTTCTATTTTGCTTTTCTGCCCACACAGCAGAGATCTTGTTCTAAGCTATGAGTATTACTCAGTGACTTTGTTTTCTAACTTTAAAAACAAGTTTAAAGAACAGAGTATCTTCAGCATCGCAGATACAGATTTCATATTTCTACCTAGTACACTGTGTGTTACGTACTTTGATTTCCTTAGTTAGATGCCATCTTTAAAGTCCAGGCATTATCCCTACGTTATACAGGCAGTAGCTCTGATTTGAAAGGACACCAAACTCAGATAAGAACTAGGCTCTTCAGTAAGTAGAGTTTACCCTTATTTATAAATTTGCTGAGCTCTTGGTAGTAGATGCCTCTAAAATGTTCTTTAAATGCTTATGACAATGGGTCTCAAATTTTGTGGTCTCAGGTCCCCTTTACACTCTTACAAATTACTGAGGACCCCAAGAGCTTTTGTTTATGTCGGTTATAGCTTTCTATATTTACCATATTCGAAATTAAAACTGGTAAAAATTTAAAGCCCAAGAACATATAATATTACATCAAAGCCGTTGCATCATTCCAGACACTTAGCCTCTGGAAAACTCCACAGTATGCTTTGCTAGAATGAGAGCAAAAAAGGCAAATACTGTCTTATTATTATTGTGAAAATAATTTTGACCTCACAGACCCCCTAAATGGAAATGCAGGGATGCTTAAGGATCCCTAAACTTCACTCTGAGAACTGCTAGCCTGCTGTATAAATTTGAAACAATTACTTTTTAAGGAGAGCCAGGTATTGTGTGTCCAGAAAATATTTTTTTTCCACTGCTGTTTATCTTCCCTTGGCCTGAAGGGGCCGATAGATCTCCATGGAGAGGACAAGAAGGAAATAAGCATTTATTAAGTACATTCTCACTGCCTTTTCCATCATCCCCTCTTCCAGTTAATCACCAATCTCGCGCCATTTACAGTCATCCCTCTCCACTGACATTGGCCTAGTTCAGACTAGGATCATCTCTCACCTGCATGAATGCATCAGCCTTGCAGCTGATCTCCAGTTCTACTCTTTTGCTCCACACTGTGGCCAGAGCATTCTTCCTAAAACCACAGACAGATCATGATAATGTTCATGACCCTTCGGAGGAAGTTAAACTTCTTTTGCATGGCTTACAAGGCCCATTCATGAGTGGACTCTGCTGACCCCTTCAGTGTTACTTACCTTCCTTCCACTGCCCCCATCCTCTACCCCAAATTCATATCTTAATCATTTTAGTTTGCTGAGCACCTGAATATGCATGCTCTTTCTCACCTTTGAGCCTTTAATTGTGATACCCCCGCTGTCTGGAACTTCCCAGCCTTTCCCAGCTAAGACCCACTAGTCTGTCAGCCCTCAGTTCAGTGTCACTTCCTCCAGGAAGACTTCACCACCACCACCCCTGTGGTTGGGTAAGGTCCTCCTCTTATTGGTTCCCACGATAGCGGGCCCTCTCCCTATCGTAGCACTTCTGATGCTCTACAGTAATGGTGTTGCCTTGGTTATATCCCTTGAGCCTAAAAGCATTCTGAGGTAAGGGAACATGTCTGGGATCATTTATATTCTCTGACCTCAGCAGTTTCCAGCATATAATGCACACATGGTACACAGTTGTTGAATGAGGAATGAATCAACCAATCAACTTTTTAATAACTTCCTAGTACTCCCTAATAAATGCTTTATTTTATTTAATCCTCTTAACTAAAGGAGATACCATTCCCCCAATTTTGTGTTAAAGGAATTTGGACCTTTACTTCTGTTGCCTAATCCTCCCTGTAGCTAGGAAATAGTGAACCTGGGATTTGAATCATTTTCCTACCACAGTATGCTGAAATAAAGGGGTCACCAAAATGGGGGACAACTGACAGAGATGCGTATAAAGTTTCAGGTAAATTTTCCAAGAGAGAATTCAGGCAAAGAATCATTCTGACAAAGCAGCTGGATCCTCTTTCAACTTCCAACTAGCATGGTTGGAATCTTCCCATCCAGAACTCAGAATAAAACCACTGAAAATACTTGTTAAGGGAAATTGATGCTTCATCTTAAAAGCACTTTCCCAGTTGGCAGTCTTGAAAATGTCTATGCTCCTGTAGCTTTATAGCCTTGTTTAAAAAAAAAAATTTTATGTATCCCAAGAGCTCCAGGGACTACAACGTGAAGGTTATTTCACACCTAGTGGAAAATTCTTATAAGTCTTTCTTCTGACAGCGCCTTGTCACACTGATTAAATCCCTGTGGGTAGTTGTGTTCCAGTTCAGCCTGTTGGTTCATGTTTATTTTTCCAGAAAGAACTCAGTGAAATTCTGAGAACAGAAAAGGAATTAAAAATATAGTTTTGTTGCTTTTATATTTTAAAGAGGCATGTTCATAGTAGAAAATACAGATAAGCAAACACAGAAGAGTATTTAAATCTCCTTTAATTCCACTGCTGCTGGGATTTTGGTAAATACTCCTCTTATCTGTCTTGCTGTCTTGTACTGGCTCTCTTGCTCTCCCTGTCTCTTTCCCTGTATGTCTATCTCTTTCACTCATATGTATGAATTTATACGTAGTTTTAAATTTTACCAGTGTAGTACCGTATAGAACTAATTCTTATGAAATCAGCCTGTTTAATTGCCACTTAATTGCAATATCTTTCCATGCCTCTAATCATCTACCTCAGTGCTTCTCAAACTCTAACACGTTGTGAATCACTGGCAAACTGTTAGAAATGCAGAATCTCAGGCCTGGCTCCAGACCTACTGAATCAGAAACTGCATTTTAACAAGTTCCAGGTAAAAGTGATGGGGTTGGTCCAAGGACCACATTTCAGTAGCAAAGGTTGACATCCTTTCTGAAGTCTGCTGTGTCCCCAGTGTCAGTGTGTCAAAGTTTATGTAACTAAGTCCCATGTTGTCAAACATCAGAGTTACTTCCAATTTCCCTGTAAGGATGAAGCACATCTCTGTAAGTATTAGCCCACATCCGACATTATTTCCTTAGGAAAAAAATTCTATAAGCAGTTTTCTGAATCATACATATATTTAAGGGGAAATAATTTATTTTTAAAGAGTCCAAGACAGTAATTAATTCCACCTCATAGCACATGAGACTAAAATGTAGCTGTGGCACTTCCTGTCACATCTGCATTCTCCCCTATCTGCAGGGAACCATAACAGAGCTTTCTTTGATATTTTTGGTAATTGTGATCACAGTGTTGTTATTATTTGAAATGCCTTCCCTCTGTCTTCTCTTCATCTAATTTTATCCACCCTTTAATCTCACTTTCTCCAGAAAGCCTCCCCTAGTAGTCCAACTTACCGTGAACTCACTTGCTAAATATTTTCACCGTTATTCTCTGGGCTAGTTATCTCAAAGCACACTATTTACTTTCCCTTGATGCCACTTAAATATATCACTTGGCATCTCTCATCTCCATGACTAGATTGTGAACTGCTTGAGGGAATGCGTGCTCCACCCAAGTCCTCTGTGACTCTCCTCACAGGGATTTACTCCAGAAGGGATTTTGGTGCAGTAGAAAGAGCCACAGTTTGGAATGAGGAAGTCTGTGTTTGAGGCCCAGCTCTGTCATTTACCAGCTTGTATGATCGAGGAGCAAGTCCTATAACCTCTGTGAGCCCTAGTTTTGTCATCTATAAATAGGGGATAATATTTGTGCTGCTTACTTAACAAATTACTTAACCAGGTTGTTGTGCAAATTAAGATTACAATCCATTATATTGTTTTCCAAAATTTAAATAATTCACTAAAAAACATCTCAACTTAGAGCTTAGCTGTCTTGAAACTTTATCTCATACATGCAAATCTCTTTCTTTCATTTTCCCTACCCCTCACAAAAAAGAGCATATCTCAGGCCCAGAGACCTTTACCCAACAGCAGTATGCAGCAGGAATTAAACAGTATTGTCTTGTTTTCATTGCATTTATTTACTTTCTATTTCTGGCAAGCAGTATTGGTTTTCTAGTTATAGGAGTGATATGAAGTTCACTTTTTAAATAAACTTCTTTAAGTTAAAAAAAAGACAAGGCAATATAAAGTAAAATGGTTGGTAAATAGTAGAGCTTAAGTTATGAAAATATGGCAGGGCTTCCCTGGTGGCAAAGTGGTTGAGAGTCCACCTGCCGATACAGGGGACACGGGTTCGTGCCCCGGTCCGGGAAGATCCCACATGCCGCAGAGCAGCTGGGCCTGTGAGCCATGGCCACTGAGCCTGCGCGTCCGGAGCCTGTGCTCCGCAACGGGAGAGGCCACAACAGTGAGAGACCCGCGTACTGCAAAAAAAAAAGAAAAAGAAAAAAGAAAATATGGCAAAATATCATGCTGATGTTATAAAAATGACTGAAGTTTGAGAAACCTCTAACCACAGGAAGCCACATTCCAACTGTAAAGCAATATATGGGTGTCAGTTGTTATTTTAGCTATTATTATGTAACCTCTTGGAAGACCAGTTCTGTGAGTTGTTCTCCAGCAGAGTTCTAAGACATAACAGAGTCTCAATAAAAATTGCACAAGTGTGATTAAAAATAGACCCAAAGGGCTTCCCTGGTGGCGCAGTGGTTGGCAGTCCGCCTGCTGATGCAGGGGACACGGGTTCGTGCCCTGGTCTGGGAAGATCCCACATGCCGCGGAGCGGCTAGGCCCGTGAGCCATGGCCGCTGGGCCTGCGTGTCCGGAGCCTGTGCTCCGCAACGGGAGAGGCCACAGCAGTAAGAGGCCCGCATACCGCAAAAACAAACAAACAAAAAAATAGACCCAAAAGTCAAGTGTTCTGTTATTTGACATATGACTATTCATTATTTCAGCTTGCAGAAAAACCCAGTGAACATAGAGGAGAGAGTTTGTTTCTGATCAAGAAGTGAGGCATAAATGTGATGAGGTGGTTGATCAAAGTGACTAGGATGGTGCAATGTATACCAGTTACAATTCAGAGAAAGTAGAGAGTATGTTACTTGACAATGAGTCATCTCTCTTCTTATCAAAAACAATAAGTATTTGAGGAGCACCAATTGTACAGAGGATACTTTGCTTGGAAAGATTTGACTAAAGCCTGCATTCATGGAAAAAAACAAAAGATTTACTATGCCCTGAATTAACATAATTACTGCTGTTGTGTTAGAACTCAAAACAAGTTCACACAGAATTTTTCAGTTAACACTGTGACATCTCTCAAAGAGGGGACAGGTCTGTTAATTCTAACTCTACATAAAGAAATGAAATTAGTCAGACAGAGATTAAGTGATTACACTAAGGTCATAAAGTTATTTATAGCCAGAATGAAAAATAAAAGATTCTGACTCTGTGGATCTTGTCATTTCATCATTGATTTCCATCCAGGGTGAGCTTCTAGGACGCTTCCTACATCTTCCTGCTGGTCTAGGGGATTAAAGGGTTTGACTCAATGGTTCTAGACTTGGATTGTACAATAGTGAGATTCAGTTAGATGGGATTAAATTAAATCATGGGATTAATGGTGTATTGGTTTGAAGACAGCAGAGAGAAATGTACCTTCAATTTGAAGGATGATGACCAAGCTCCTAATGCAGGTAGACCAAGTTGTGGGTGGCTTGTCTGCATGAGACCTGAAGGAGCCTTCCTGAATTCCTCTTCTTTAAAAAAAAAAAAAAAAAAGGCAGGAAAATTCAGTGATTAAAATTTGAGGCTCTGGAGTTGAATAAACTTAGTTTCAAATTCTGCCTCTACCATTGTCCATAGGATCTTGGACAAGTTACTGAATGTCTCTGATCTTTAGTCCGAATATAACTTGGGGAGAATAATGGTAATTACCTCATATGCTTATAACAAGGATTTAATGTGGTAAAACAAAGAACATGTTTAGAACCATGCCTGCCTGGGGTATAGAAAACACTCACTAAGAAGATGAAAAAGATCTCTGAAAGGAAAGTATGAGCTCATGTTTTAGACATTTCCTGCTCCTCTGGGCTGCCTCTGGAATCAAATGATGGCAGTGCCCTTTATATCTCTTGTTTATTTCACTAACAAATTGTTATTATCCCAAAAGTTCTAAGTACAATATTTTCCATCATATTTCAACGCCTTCACCTCATAGGAGACACCCTACCCCTTTAACTGACATTTCCACTTTGTTGTCCTAATGTCACCTCCGCTAAAATAGAACTCATTGTGTTTCTCTCAAACTCAGATCCGCTTCTGACTCCCCATTGTTACCATTCCCCCCTAACGGCCCAGTCTATCCTTCTTGACTCTTCCCTCCACCTCCACTACTATAGGCTTCTCCTCTCATAATATTTAAGTTTGGGTTGCCCTAGAAGCAGACCCCAAGACACGACTTTGAGGACATGTAGTTTACTTGGGAGGTTCAGAAAACACTGATAGGAGATCAGAGGAGTATTCAGGGAAGGGGAAGCAGGCAGGTAAGAGTGGGTTTTAAAGCCACCGCCACTGGGGATGATTAGAGCTTATTCCTTGAGGGGAAACTCCAGGAGATGGTGTAAAACATGCATGTGGTAGCCCAATGTCTCCCCCAAAGATGCCCATGCCCTAATCTCCAGAACCTGTGCATATGTTACCTTATATGGTAAAAGAGACTTTGCAGATATGACTAAATTGAGGATCTTGAGATGAGAAGATTGTCCCGGATTATCCGAGTGGGCCCAAAATAATCTAAATGGTCCTTATGTGAGGGAGACAGCAGGGTCCGAGTCAGAAAGGGCTTTGAAGTTGTTCAATTGCTGACTGTGAAGTTGGAGGAAAGGGTCAAGAGTCAAGGAATGTGGGCAGCGTCTAGAGGCTGGAAAGGCAAGGAAATAATTCTCCCCTAGAGCCTCCAGAAATAACCCAGCTCTACTGACACCTTGATTTTAGCCCATTTGGGAGTTCTGACCTCCAGAACTGTTAGATAATAAATTTGTGTTGCTTTAAGCCTCTAAGTTTTGGTAATTTTTTTATAGCATCAATAGGAAACAAATACAACACACGTAGGGTTCTTCTACCCAAAAGGCAAGGTGTTTATGTATTTACTCCTATCACTCATTGGCTGAGGGCTGCTGGGAGTGAGGGTGTTAATTCCTCAGCTCTCAAGTAAAGGGAGGTAGACACAGGCAGTTCCAAATCAGCCAGAGCACAACAATGGGCTAAGACTCCAGGGAAATGGACGGGGCACCAACAGTGTCTGCCATAATGTGCCCTTCACCTGCTCTTCCTGTCTAATCTGCCTCCATCATCATCTCCCCTGCAGACCAGTCCTTCCAGGCAGTCTCCCAGCGTTTTACAGATTAATCTTCCTAGAATAAGGAGGGCCTTGAGTGGGTTGCTCCCTTTCTCAAACATCTGCAATGCTTTCATAATGAAAGATCCGCACAAAAGGAAGCCCAGAGGTCAGAAAATAAAACAGGGCTGAATCCCCTGATACCCTGAACTTTGAAATTTGGGTGTACAGAAGAGACAGCAGATGTGCTTGGATATCTGTTTGTGGACAGAGTGCCAGCCTTGGCATATGGACCTCTGAAACCTTGAAATGTGGATCCCTTAGGTCTGCGATCCTTAGAATAGCAGTAACACCATGAGGAAGTGAGAAAACTGCTTTGAAAATGGAGAAGGTTAATAAAAGGAAACATTTAAGACATGTGGTTGTCAATTGACACTAGAGACACCGAGCCTGAGAAATTCTGAGTTCTGCACATTTAGAGAATGTCACACATATATTTAGATAAACCCAGAATCCAAGGAGACATAATATGCTGAAATCACTTCAGCGCACCGAAGCAAGGACATTCACCCCTCCTACTCTGCCTGCCCTGATGGGAAGTGCTTAAAGTTTGTATGGCAGACATCAGACTCAGATGAGTCCCTTAAAATTTGTCCACAGTCCTCACATTGATTTGCCCAGGCTGTGCTGACTTTGTACTCCTTATTGGTCCAAACCATTAAACGGTAGAGAAACGAGAGAGTCTATACATTTTTAACATATCAAAAATAAGCATGCTTTAAAATTAGGACACATACTGCTGATGCCGGAGAGTTGGTTTGTTTTTGTTTTAATCCTTGTTTCGGAGTAAGGGTGAGGTGGTGAAAGGTAGAGCCTATGAAAGGAAGGAAACTAACTTACTAGCATTGCACAAGGTGTTTAGTTCACAGTGACCCTCTGAAGAAGGCATTAATAGCTCCACTTTACAAATGATGAGGCTAAGGTTCTAAAAGCTTATGTAATTTGACTGATGTCATAAAACTAAGAAGTTGGTCACTTGGGATTTGAGCCTCAATCTGGCTCTAGCATCTGTCCTCTATCCTATTTCTCATGTAAGATAGAACTTGCATTTATATAGTGCTTTTCAACGCATTTTTCTTATGCTCTCTTTAAAGTTCATCTGTGGGGCAAATATCAGTTGCCACATTTTACAGGTAAAATTACAAAGGTTCAGAACTGTTTTTCCCCAAAGATTTAGCGAGTAAGCAGGGAAACAGGTCTGGGTCACGGGGCTTTTCAAGTCCACTGTGGTGTCCAGACCAGAAGGGGCTGAGTCGTTGTGGCCTAAAACCAGTTGGTAGCAGGCAGTTCATTTCAGAGAATCAATCTGGTCAGAAAAAAATTAACTAACACTTAATACTCTTTTTTCCTAATTATTAAATTAAAAGTCTGCTTATCAAAAATTTGGACAATACAGAAAATAAGAAAATGAAAATCACCCAAGTATTATTTTGATACATTACATCCAGTACATGTAATGCACATATGTATGCACACTGTACTTTTTTAGAAAAGTAGGATTATACTGTATATAGTTTAATATCCTGGTTTTCTAATGAACATTAGATGATGAGTATTTCCCCAGATGATTAAATAATCGTAAGAAACTGCCTCATACACCATAATATTGCATGAATGTAAACTTTATTTATTTAAACATTCACTTACTGTTGAACATAGAAATCATTCCTGGTTGTAAACTATTACACATGATGCAGCGATTTTGGCATGTAAACATGAAATTTACTTTTCCAGTATCAGTGGGTAAGACAGCCAATTTCTACATCTTGAGTGTTGTTATTTTTAAATTTTTGCAAGATTGGCAGGTGAAAAAAATTCTTCTAATTTGCATTTTACAGATGACAGCCAAGCTGAACTTGCTTCCCCACGTGTACTGTATCAGGTGTTCTAAGCCACATAGTACCAGGTGTGTTTCCATGCTGCCTCAATCCTCAAAGACCCAGCAGTAGATACCAAGACAATCCAACATTAAAATGATTCCCGAAACTCCCGTGTCAAGCCAGTGCCAGCATGAGAGTGTTAAACACCTCTGGGCAAGAACTGGTTCTTAATCATCTTTCTTGTCCCCAGTTCCGGGCTCTGAGCCAGACACCTGGCAGGTTCTGCACACATTTGTTGAGAACATTACAGCAGAACATGTGTTCTAATTTTGGCCTTCTAACTTGCTCTGTGACTTTCAACAAGTTAGGTCTTCTCTCTGTGTCTCCGTGTGTTCAACTCTAAATGGATGGAAATGTGCTGTGCTATGTGAACTAAGTGTTAGAGAAATGCTGGATCTTGTGTGCCTGTCACCTGGGCAAGCTTCTTTTTCTTCTCGCACAGAATGTGGAGAATTCCATGCAGATTACAGACTCCCCGTGTTTATAGTTCCCTCCCACCGGTCATGCTGATGCACTGTGGCTGGAGCCCATTTCATTTTCTTTCTCTTTCTACTTTCAAAGTCTAGGCCAGTGCATGGCACATAGCAAGTATCTGGAAGGGAGGAAGGAAGAAAGGAAGGCAAGGATGAATGGATGAAATATGAGAGCTGGAGGAGATCTTACAGGTCTCACTGACCATCTTCTCGGTTACAATTTTATTTTTGCAAACACAGCTACATTAGCATCCTTACCTTATAGACACTTGCTAGGATAAATTTGAATAACTAGCCAGGGAATTTTAATTTGATAAAAGTTTTTCATATTAAACCATTTTTGTTTCTTTGTGTTTTGCTTTGTTTTGTTACTGGCCATGGTCTTAGTATGAATTTACTAATCGAAACGTATAGAGTGTTCCCTTTTAGTGGAAGCACACCATGTATGAAACAATGATTAGATTACAAATTTATTTTTTTATATGAATTTTTCAACCATATCAAAAAAGGGTAAAGTTATCATTTCAGTTTCCAAAGCTAATTTAATGAGTACTTATGAAGCCAGTGAAACTGGAAAGTATAAATTATGTCTTTGAGGATCTTTTTTTTCTGGAATAATGAACATGTTTATTTTATACTTGTTAAATGTGTATATGTTTTAATGTTTTACTACTTGGCATATAAAATTTCTAAAATAACAAAATACTCTTAGCAAAGCCAGTGTAAGGAAATTAAAACTAATCCACTCACAGGTTTTCTTGTATCACTTATTTATACGATTAAAAATGACAGGCTGGGCTTCCCTGGTGGCGCAGTGGTTGAGAGTCCGCCTGCCGATGCAGGGGACACGGGTTCGTGCCCCGGTCCGGGAAGATCCCACATGCCGCGGAGCGGCTAGGCCCGAGAGCCATGGCCGCTGAGCCTGCGCGTCTGGAGCCTGTGCTCCGCAACGGGAGAGGCCACAACAGTGAGAGGCCCGCGTACCGCAAAAAAAAAAAAAAAAAAAAAATGACAGGCTTTTTGTGCTTTTCTCAAATCCCAAATGATTTCTCTACTTAGAACAAATTAGTGACAAAGAAAAAGGCATTTGTTACATAATTGCAGAAGTTATTATTACAATTTTAAAAGCCTTTGATGCAGCCACTTATCTGAGGGACTTAATTCACTGATGAGATCTTAAAACATTGACAAACATGTTGGCTTTTAGTTTCTTAGAGTTTTTATTGTGGACTATAACTGCTAAGTGCCTAAAATATAATCAGCTTTTTCTTCTTTAGCAATTAGCAATTCCCCCCCGATACTTGACATAGACAACATTTAAAGGAAAATAGCTGGACATCGCATATGACCTTTGAGACCTATCTATAAAACTTTCCAAATGGGTGCATGATTCAGTTTTCTTATATGCTCTGTTATTAGAAAAGAAAAAATCAGTTCATTTTAGAGTGATGCTGTTGAGGTTAAATTTAAATTATGTATTTGGAATTAAATTGCAGATTTTTTAAAAAGCCCATACATTTTAATTTTATATTTTAAAGCATGTAATAACTTGACTGCACATTACATTTTCTTAGAACAACTGTATTTTCAGAATTCCTACTTCATGAGTGAGACTCATTACATTTTACTGGATATAATATTTTATTTTATCTTGCTGAAGATATTAAAATAGTTTTTATGTAATTTGAAACATACCAAAGACATAAAAATGCAACATAATAAGCAACTGTAAACCCCAAATGCAGCTTAAGAAATAAAACATTTCAAAGTAGAAATTCTCTTGTGTATCCCTCCGAGTCATATTTTCTTCCCATCCACCTTCTAGAAGGAACCTCCATCTTGAATCTGGTAGATACTAAAATGCATTACTTTACAGATTTAGTAGACAGGTAACAAATCCTTAAAGGATGTATAGTAAGCTTTTACATGTTCCTAAACTTTATGTAAACAGTATCTTAATGAATACTGCAGTGTGGGTTTTTTTGGTCAACATTGTATTTGTGAAATGTATCTATATTGAAATACATAGTTCCATATCACTCATTTTAAGCAATTTATGGCTTTCAGTTATATGAATAGACTGCTATCAATCCATCCATTCTCTTTTTGGTGAATGGATAGGCTTTTTCCTATTAATAAACAATGCTGCTGTGAATAATCTGTGCATCTCTCCTCATGACACGTGCAAGAGTTTCTCTAAGATAAATCCCTACAAGTGGCATTGCTGGGTCACAGTTTGTTCAGCTTTGTGTTTGCTGGATGTTGCCAAATTGCATTTCAGGGTTGGTTGTACCAATTACAGGGTTGATTTTTTTAAAGTTTTTTGCATAGTCTCTATTTCCACCAATCATTTTTATTATTAGGTGGTTTTTCTTATTAGGTGAGTGTTTGTTTGTTTTTGTCTCTGACTTTCATTGTGGGGCTTTTCTCAAATGTGTGGTGAAGGGCCAGCCATTCGTATTTGAGGAGGAAGTCCGAAAGTTCATCCTTTGAAGTCCTGTGTGAGTGATGTAGACAGGGACAGGCATTAACTGTGGGCTTCACTCAAGGTTCAGCAGCAGGGTTATTGGCATCTGGGGCTGGATAAGTCATTGTTGTGGGCTGTTAGGTGCCTTGTAGGATGTTTAGCAATTTCCCTGACCTCTATCCGCGAGGTACCAGTAGCACCGCTCGCCTCTAGTCATGGCAATCAAAACTGTCTCCATATGTCCCTTGGGACACTTCCCTGCCCCCCCCCAGCCCCCCAAGTTGAGAACCACTGCTCTAGAATCAATAAGGGGCTGGCTGGGCTTTTTATTTGCTTCTAGTTCAGGTCTCTAAAAGCCTTTTTTTTCTGGGGTCATTCCCTATCTCCAGAAGGACTCCTCCAGTCTCCTGTCCTTGATGGAGAAGAATCAGAGAAGAAGGGCCTGGTACAGCCACTTACTCAGTCCTCCATTTTCACTCTGTGTCCCATGTCTGCCCTTGACTGTATTTGGTATCCCTGAGTCCAAAGCCTCCAGGTTAAATTTCCTCTGACACTCAGCCTCCTATTTCTATAGGGTAGTCTCACCTACCTGAAAGGTGTGAGAAACAAGGATTTTCAATTTTTTGCCTCCAGAACCAACATTGGCATCATTATCCCTGTATAGTGTCCTTGTATCTTTGTGCATATCTGAATTTTTTATTATTAATTCCAATAAGTGGTATTGAAAATTATATGCAATTTAAAATACATTTCTCAGTATTTGCATTCTCAACCCTTCATACAGACAATGCATATTCATCTAATCACAGTTCTTTTCTTTCCTTTGGTCATCATTCACCTGTTACTTTCCCTGTAGCCTTTTCTTTATCAGAGAATAAAAGTAAAATAAATTGTAAAGCTATTGAGATAGAGCTATTGAGATAGAACTTTGTATTATAAAAATGTTTTGCTTCCCCTCACCCCGCTTAACAAATCAGTTCTTAAAAAAGATATTAAAGTGGAGGGAAAATTCTTCATTGGGGGGGAGAACAGCTGAGATAATACTCTGTAGGAATACCTTTAACTTATTGGTTGAGATTTTATCATTTATTATTTTCCTGTACAAATAGGCCATTATTTTCCTAATGTTTTTAAAAGATGTTTATTTAGAATAAAACTTGTAATGATTCAGAAATTTTTTAGAGCATGTTGGTTAACCATGTTTTAATGGTTATAATGGTTATAATTAACCTGTAATTCAACCAGTTCATTTTGCCTTAGTGGTATCTTAGTGGTGAAATTCTAATTTGAAGATTACTTAATGTACATTAATTTTCTAAGAAAGCATCTATTGACCATTTTTTCCCTCCCTCTGACCTACTTATTTTTTTAGATATTTATCTTATATGAAGAAGACAACCAAATTTTTTTAATTCTGGTTAATGAATAAAGACACTTGAGAGAGAGAGAGAGAGAGAAGTGAAGGCAGAAAGAGAGGGCGGGAGGGAAGAGAAAGAAAGAGAGAGAGAGAGAAAGGAAGGAAGGGAGGGAGGGAGGAAGGAAGGAAGGGAGGGAGGGAGGAAGAACGGATTGCCTAAGAAATCACCATTTTAAAACTCAAATTCCTCCTTTCCCTAACACTGTCTTCTATATGTAAGAAGCATCTTGAAAACAAACTGACCTTTTAGGAGGGACAGAAAAAACAACTTTAATGCTTATCAGTCTTGTCAATGTCCTGTTCTGTTTTTGTCCTCTAAATGTACTCGATTAAGGAGAGGAGCTTTGAAGCCTCTTCATATTGTAGATATATAAGGGTAAGAGTTAAAGTATATATAAAGGCAATGTTTTCATCTGTTGATTTCTTGGTTTTGGACAGGGACACCAACAACTGGAAAATAAATAATTATATTCTGTGGCCAAATTAATGAATAAAATGATTAAACTAATAGACATATTTATGGTACACCTACTATGAGCCAGATCCTGGGCCAAAGGGTTTCATTCATACATAGATAGAGACATAGATAGATATGCAGATGCTTACATAGAGGGGCCAACACTTTCATGGATATTCCTTCATTTTATTCTCACAATTGCCCTGTGATTTGATGGCATCTCCATTTTATAGACAGAGACATAAACTGTGAGCCGTTGTGTGGTTTACTTCACAAAGGTCAAATGGCTAACAAGTGTGTGTTTTTCAGATCTGATAATTGATGGGTAGAGCTTGAAAAATGAGAGGATTTGCTAACTGTAAACATTTGATTATTAATCAACATTCATTCAACAAATTTTTATTGAGCACCTACTGTGTGCTGGGCATTTTGCTAGGTCTGGGGAGACTCCATGAAGAATACAAAGTCCCTGCCCTCATAGAGCTTACAGTCTAGAGGAGGAAAGAGACACTAAACCAGGGGTCCCCAACCCCTGGGCTGTGGACCAGTACCAGTCTGTGGCCTGTTAGGAACTGGGCCACGCAGCAGGATGTGAGTGGCAGGCAAGTGAGCGAAGCTCAACTGTAAAATAATGACTCCAGGAAAAGTATAGAAAAGGAATTACTGTGCTCCAGGAGAAAGTGCAAGTCTGTACACCCAGGGATTTATGCTATACATTCTGGTTTCTATCCTCCTAGGGTAAAAAAGTCTTCTAAGTGTGAATATTAGGGATATGAACAGTTAATTTCTTTAGTCTTGGACAATGTTTAAGCTGGTCCTATGTCTGAATAGGGTATGAGACAGAAATGTAAAGAAGAGTTGAAATGTCTTTGATTCTATTGCTCAGGAGACTCAGGTGAACCCGGTATTTGGTGTACATTTTTAAATAAAAGATTTCATAGCTCTTTCATTTTTTTTAATGAAGATATTATGGTGTTAATAGCCAGAAAGTAACTATCCTTTTCAGATTTACTCTGAGTGATAGAATATCCTCTGCTTAGAGTTTATAGCTTGACTAATGCCATTTCTTGACCAAATCGAAGTACTTAGTGAAAGTCATACATTAGAATATCAGGATGTTAAGTACAGTGTGTTAGTTCAGGCTGCTGTAACAGATTCCCATAGACTGGAGGCTTATAAACAACAGAAATTTATTTCCCATAGTTGTATGTCTGAGATCAGGGGGCCAGTATGGTAGGGTTCTGGTGAGGGTCCTCCTCCAGGTTGTAAACTGCCAACTTCTCATTGTGACCGCACAGGGTAGAAAGAGAGTGCATCAGCTCTCTGACCTCTTCGTATAAGACCCTCATCCCATTCATGAGTCTGCCCTCACAACCCAGTTACCTCCCAGAGGCTCCACATCCAAATAACATCACATTGGAGACTACATTTTCTTTTCGCAGTTTGCCTTTTTTTTTTCCTAATTTTATGAAGTATAGTTTTTTTTTTTAAACATCTTTATTGGAGTATAACTGCTTTACAATGCTGTGCTAGATTCTGCTGTATAACAAAGTGAATCAGCTATATGTATACATATATCCCCATATCCCTTCCCTCTTGCGCCACCCTCCCACCCTCCCTATTCCACCCCTCTAGGTGGTCGCAAAGCACTGACCTGATCTCCCTGTGCTATGCAGCTGCTTCCCACTAGCTATCTGTTTTACATTTGGTAGTGTATATATGTCCATGCCACTCTCTCACTTCGTCCCAGCTTACCCTTCCCTCTCCCCATGTCCTCAAGTCCATTCTCTACGTCTGCGTCTTTATTCCTCTCCGGCCCCGAAGTTCTTCAGAACCTTTTTTTTTTTTTTAGATTCCATATATATGTGTTAGCATATGGTATTTGTTTTTCTCTCTTTTTTTAAAAAATATCTTTGGGCCTCCCTGGTGGCGCAGTGGTTGAGAGTCCGCCTGCCGATGCAGGGGATACGGGTTCGTGCCCCGGTCTGGGAGGATCCCATATGCCGCGGAGTGGCTGGGCCCGTGAGCCATGGCCGCTGGGCCTGCGCGTCCGGAGCCTGTGCTCCGCAACGGGAGAAGCCACAACAGTGAGAGGCCCGCATACCGCAAAAAAAAAAAAAAAAAAAAATCTTTATTGGAGTATAATTGCTTTACAATGGTGTGTTAGTTTCTGCTTTATAACAAAGTGAATCAGCTATACATATACATATATCCCCATATCTCTTCCCTCTTGGCATCTCCCTCCCTCCTACCCTCCCTATCCCATCCCTCTAGGTGATCACAAAACACTGAGCTGATCTCCCTTGTGCTATGCGGCTGCTTCCCACTAGCTACCGATTTTACGTTTGGTAGTGTATATATGTCCATGCCACTCTCTCACTTTGTTCCAGCTTACCCTTCCCCCTCCCCATGTCCTCAAGTCCATTCTCTAGTAGGTCTGTGTCTTTATTCAAGTCCTGCCCCTAGGTTCTTCATGACCATTTTGGTTTTTTAGATTCCATATGTTTGTGTTAGCATACAGTATTTGTCTTTCTCTTTCTGTCTTACTTCACTCTGTATGACAGTCTCTAGGTCCATCCACCTCACTACAAATAACTGAATTTCGTTTCTTTTTATGGCTGAGTAATAATAGTACCTTTCTTCATCAAGATTTCTGCAAGCTGAACAATTGATTTGCAAGTTATTTATAGAAATCATTTCACCCATCACTGAAAGCAGCCTTCACAGAGCTTTTCAAAAGCATGCAGAAATATTGCCTTGCAGGTTAATGAAATGGAAAAAGGAGAGAGAAATTATTGGAAACTACCGAGTGTTTATGCGTAAACACTGGAAGACACACATATGGGGCAGAGGGATGACTCCCCACTGAATTGCCAAGGCTGAGTAACATTTAAGTAACACGGGTTAGGGCATTTAATTTTTTAGCCATTGCCCTGGTCCTTTCAGGGGGTCAGGGCACCTGACTGGAGAATTTGTCCTTCAAATTACTGGGTCCAAAACCAATCCTCTAACTTGGGGAACTTATCAAGACAGCCGAAAGTAGTAACTGGTGGGAAACTGAGTTAGACTCAAGGCAAGAAGCAAAGGTCAAAGCCAGAGCAAGTACTAGAGTCACGTGAGTGGGGATGGGAGAACCCCAAACAGGAAGTGAGCCATGAAATGAAAAACTCGGAAGCTCCAAAACAAGTTGAGAACCATGGTGTGGGGCACATTGGGACAGTCGTTTCAGAATGAAGAATGTGGCCAGCATGAGGAAGTCAGAAGCCCTTGTCTGTCATATCTCCTGCCCGATGTGTGGGACCACCCACACGGGTGAAATGAATTTACTTTTCTGTTTGCTCCCAGGTAGATGCCTCCTTCAAGTCTTCCACATGAATTCCCACAGAGCTTCATAAAGGCTTGTAAAATTTAATTAACTCAGGTCTATGCACACAGGAGTAAGTAATGTCCCATTTTACACATTCCATACCCAAAGTGCGATGACTTGGTTAACCCATGCTGGCTACTATGACAGAGCCAATGTGGATCTGGATTAGAACTCAGCTCTACAATGCTGCCATCTTGTCATCTTTGGGGATGGATTTTTCCAGTTTCTTATATACATGTGACTCCCATCAGTGGGAAGAACCATATTCTAGATATCAGTAAGTCTAGAAGAAACTCACCATCCTGGAACCTCCAAAATGGAACCCCGTAATGTCTGCCTGTCAGGTATACTCAGGGTTTCACCTTCCTTCATTTTTACTGGTGTCGTCATGCTCAGTTACAGTGTGGGTCTATAAAGTGCAGCCCTCCCCAGCCACATGTACTAACTGCTTGAGGACATGTGCACTGTCTCTCCTTGACCATCACAGAAACTGGTTTGGACCATCTTGGTCAAAAGGCATCATCAGTACTTCCTGAGTGGAGCTTCAATCTAAGGATTTCACCCTGGTTCTAGAGGGAGACCCCTGAGGGGAGGGGCTCCTCTTCCCTTAGCTGCAGCATCATGATGTCCACTGTGGGAAGGGATCTGTTCTTCTAACACCAACCACACAGCTAAAGGAAGTCTCCCTGTCTCTCCCCTGGGCCTTAGGCATTTGAGTGAAATAATACAAAAGCAGAAAAAAATTTTTTAAAACTTGGGGCCGATTGACCCCCTAGGGAGATACCTCATCAGTTCCTGCTGCCCGGAACCCCAGAGAACGCTATGCCTATTGTTTCTAAACTTGATTCTTGATTTTCTTTCAATCCAGTGAATTTCTTTCCAATAAATTCCCTTTTCCATGTTAACAGAAAGTTTCCTTTTTGCTTGTAACCATAGAATCCTAAGGGCTACCCACCGCTCCCGCCCCTCCACCAAGAGGGAGATGGTGAGGACCATAGACCCATAGACCCAGGGAGGAACTGCCAGGAAGTATGAGAAAACCAAGAGGTGTGTGGAGCCCATGTGCCCATGGCTGGTGGCTTCCCACCTGGAGTCCTGGGCATCAGGTCACCAATAGCGTTCTTAAATGTTTCCCGCAAAAATGTTTCTTAATTCCCCCATTTAACCACAGGAAAGCTGCCCTGTCTATATTTCAGTTGTTTGCTCTTAGCTAGATTTTCATCACCTAGTGTAGTGATCCTTGCTACTTCAGAAGGTCTAACTGGAAGCCTCCAATTAATAGAAGTGGAGAAATGAACTAAACGTTGTTTAATTAATGAAGCTTGGTTGGCCACATCTTCATGAAAAAATATAAAGACGTTTCGAGGAGATTTTTTAATAGTTCAGAGCACAATTTCCAAGCAGGATGCTGGCTGCTGAGTGTGTAATGCAGGTCACTTGATCAGAATGGCTGTGTGTGACCAGACCAGATGGCCATCACCTTCTCCAGACCCTTTCATTTCTAGAAGGACAGTGAGCTCCCCTGTATCCTTGAAAATACAATTCAACATCCATGTCATCTCCCTGGAACCTTCTCAATTCCCTCTGCTGAGGCAATCACTCCTTGCCTTTCTCCAGTGCACTGAAGACCTGTATTTCCCACTTTCCGGTTTTGTAATTGTTTCTGTCCATCCATCTCTCCCACTAAACCGTGAAATCCTTGCCTGTGGTAGCTTTGCTTTCAGTGTGTTCACTACAGCACTTATTACAGTGTCTGACTATAATAATATGTAAACACTCAGCTAATGTTCTTTAAAGTGATTTGCTCTCCTCTTCTTGATGAATTCCCTGCACTAGACTTTTACATCAGCATTATGCTAGGAAGAGGCTTGTGAAGCTGAATATTCATTGTGGATTCATGACTTTACTGCAACCTTAGTTAGTCTGCATTTTTTACCTTAAGTCTTTTTTTGAAACCACTGCTCTCAGTTTTGTTTTGTTTTTTAATCCATCTCGCTCCAAGGCAGTACAGCCAATCAATACATAAAGTAAAAAGCGTTGGAAATGGATGAAAGCCATTACTTTTTCTGGAGTTTCCCTTTGGGCCCTACCTTCAAAAATCTTTCACATCTTCCATCACTTGCTTAGAATCAGTACAAATTAGTTTCAACAATTACATAGTTTAAGATCAACTATAAATATCTCTTTGATCCCAAGTTAAAGATGCCATGCTATTTCATACCGTGCCTTCATGTGTTTACTTACGCTCTGTTTCTCCTGTTCCTTGGGCTGCTGCTGTGTTACACAAAGTAATTTGCTGGTTAAACTTTACTGTGGAGACAGGTCTTTCCTTTCTGCATACCATGGCCACAGGGATTGAGACTGTTCCACACCTGGGGTTAGGTATTGAAGTTTTTTCCCCTTTTGACATTTTTGTTAAAATTCATAGGAAGGGAAACAGCTCTAAAGGAGAGGATTACTGTTTCAGGAAACTGACATCTTTATGCCTTCTAGTATTCATTAGCAATTTAATTTAAGGTAAGGTTTCTCCCATTTGGGCTGACAGAATGGCCCAAGTTTTGCACTCAGCTACCTCAGTTCTGTATGTACCTACTACCAGTACCAAAAGGAAGTTACTAAACATAATTTCGTGTGTGCTGCCTTAGCCATTGAGAATCTTGCTCCTGGCCCAGTGAACATTTCCGGATGTTCATCACTGCAAGTCAGCACTGTTAAAATTAGAATCTCAGGGGCTTCCCTGGTGGCACAGTGGTTGGGAGTCTGCCTGCCGATGCAGGGGACGCGGGTTCGTGCCCCGGTCCGGGATGATCCCGCATGCCACGGAGCGGCTGGGCTGGTGAGCCGTGGCCTCTGGGCCTGCGTGTCCGGAGCCTGTGCTCCGCGGCAGGGGAGGCCACAGCAGTGAGAGGCCCACGTACCGCAAAAAAAAAAAAAAAATTAGAATCTCACTTTAGTAAATGTTCACGTAAAGCACATCCATGATGCAGGATAATGAGTTTCAGAGGCTCCTGTCTAGGTCCCAGTTCCAATTAACCTGTGGCAGAGAGATCTGCATAAGAAATGTCAACAGGAAAATGAAGCTGGTGGCTTTGGGCAGAAGAAATGATGATAAATCACCCTGGCGGAACCCATTCATCAGTGCCTATTTCTGTTGTGTGAAGGAATTGTTTTTGCAAACGAGTGTTTGTCATCCCGCTCAAATATTCTGCAAACATACTGTTTCCCAAAGGTTGACTGCATGAGTCCCTAGTGAGTAAAAGTAAGTGATCTCCCCACTCATTAATCTACAGATCCTAAATATGTGTTTGTAATGCTTATGCTAACTGAGAAGAAAGATAATAGCCAAACTGGCTGTTGTTACATTAGCAGGCTCTATTGTTGCCCATCACTTTATAGTCTGTGGTTGTGCTACGTAGAGGGTTCTTGACTCAAAAACTCTTTTTAGCTGAGCAATATGAACTAGGGACAAAGGGAATGGAGACACCGAAATCCCAGTGAGACCCCATTTCTCCACTGGATCATAGATGGTTCGCTTTCTGCACTGTGCCCCAGGCGTCACCTCGGTTAACCTGAGGGTTAGAGCAGTGAACAAGAGAGCCAATAGTTCCTGCCCTCTTGGAGATTAAATTCTAGAGGAGGAAGCCAGAAAATAAAGAAAATAAATAATTTAGTAGGTGAATTTGCAGCAACATGGATGGACCTAGAGATGATCATACTAAGTGAAAAGTAAGTCAGAAAGAGAAAGACAAATACCATATGATATCACTTTATGTGGAATCTAACATATGACACAAATGAACTTCTCTACAGAAACAGACTCACAGACAGAGAACAGACTTGTGGTTGCCAAGGGGGAAGGGGTGTGGGGAAGGGATGGATTGGGAGTTTGAGATTAGCAGATGCAAACTATTATATATAGAATGGATAAACAACAAGGTCCTACGGTATAGCACAGGGAACTATAGTCAATATCCTGTAATAAACCATAATGGAAAAGAATATGAAAAGGAATGTATATATGTATAACTGAATCATTTTGATGTACAGCAGAAATTAACACAACATTGTCATAAATCACCTATACTTCAATAAAATAAATTTTAAAAATAAAAATAAATTAGCAGGTGAGAAGGGTAATGGAGACACATGAAGCAGAGAAGAGGGGCAGGGAGCCTCAATTTGAAATGAGGTGGGAAGGCCTCCTTGGAAAAAGTGGTATTTGAGCAAAGATTTGAAGGAAGGGAGGGAGAGATCTGAAAGCTTTTGGATATCTGGGGTGAAAGGCATTCCAGGAGGAAGAGCAAGGCCAAGATTCTGAAGTGTAGCTGGAGGAGATGAGCAAGGACAGGTGGGGTCAGAGGCGTGGGGTTGGGGGCCCTTGTATACCTGGAGGGTCTCTGTAAGGGCTTCAGCTTCTGCTCTGAGATAGGAAGCCATCTGGAAGGTTTTCAGCAGAGGAGAGGCATGTTCTGACAACATTTTGTACAGACCCGCTCTGCCTGCTCTGCTGAGAGCTGGCTAAATGGGGCAGGAGGAGACCAATAAAGAATTCAGAGATTATTGCACTTCGGCAGAAAAGTGATGGGCCAGATAGTAGTGGTAGGGCCTCAAGAAGAAGTCGGATTCTGGATGCACGGTGAAACACACACACACACACACACACACACACACACACACACTCACACACACACACACTCACACTCACACACTCACACACACTCACACACTCACACACACTCACACTCACACACACACACACTCACACACTCACACACACTCACACTCTCACACTCACACACTCACACACACTCACACTCACACACACACACTCACACTCACACACACACACACTCACACACACACACTCACACACACACACACTCACACACACTCACACTCACACACTCACACTCACACACACTCACACACTCACACTCACACACACACTCACACTCACACACACACTCACACTCACACACACACTCACACTCACACACACTCACACTCTCACACACACACTCACACACACACACTCACACACACTCACACACACACACACACTCACACACACACACACACACACACACACACACACACACCCTGCCGGATATTTGGAGGGTTTCAAGTCAGCAAAACTGTCAGAGCATTTAGTATGCCAGCTCTTGACGGGAAAGAAATTTGTCAGTAGTATTTATGAGCTTCGCAACATCTTGAAATTGAGGAGTTTTCAAATGCTTTGAAGCCATGACTCTTTGCCTTAAAATAAGTAAGTCTGAGTCATGTGAAAAATTGTAGGGATAAGGGATCCCCAAAGTGAAATTTATATTCTCATAATTTTCGCTGTGAAAATTATATTTGGAGAACTGTCTTCATTTCCCATAATGTTCAAGAAAGTGCAGTTAAAGAGTTATTGCCAACTCAGTCATTTTAATGAACAAAAGTCATGCAGAGAAACTAGGATTTTCAGCAGAAACTCATCAACCATGGGTAAGTCGCTGCTGGAGCGTCACACCTTCTATGTGGTCTGCTTCCTTCTGGCCTCAGCCTTTGGACAGTGGATTTGCCTGGTTTGGGCCATGTGAGCCACACTCTGCTCTCAGTGTGCCCTGACACTTTCTGTACCCATGCCTTTGCTTATCTGTGGCTTCATATGGAGGTCCAGTTCTCTACGACGGTCAGCCTTCGAAACTCAGCCCAGTGACCCCTCCTTCTGGCAGGGTTCGGTGCTTCTCCTGTTGCTTCCATCGCTGCCCCCCCTCACCTTCTGCACTGAGTGCTTCTCAGTGTTAATGGATTTCTGTATCTGTCTTGCCCTCTAGACTGTGAACTCCCTGAGGGCAGGAACTGTGGCGGATCCCTTGTTTGTAGTCCCATTGCTAAAATAACATTGCCCAGCGCACAGTACTTAGTGTGCGTTGAATTGATGTTTGGTTGAAAGAGCCCTATCGTTTTATGTTAGATAGCTGCATTTGCAGGAACCAATTAAGGTTCCTTCCTGTGGTAATGACAGCCATTTATTATGAGTGTGCAGTGTCCCTGGTACTGAGCTAGGCATGTTACAAACATGATCTCATTTAGGCCTGCAGTGACCCTATGAGGAAGGTATTTTTATCCCTATTTTCTGGATATGGCAACAGAGGTCCATAAGGGCAAGGCAATAAAATATACATCTTTATGCAGTCTTAGAAATGACAAAATAGACAATTTAGAGAACCTCAGGACACTATTTACCTTTAATATGTGTAGATAAGTGTGCTGTCCATCTACAGCTTGTTGGGTAAAAACCCACTGTAATCTGGCCTATAACACAAAGTCAGGTGACAGGGTGGGTGATTGCTTCCCACCCTCTGCTGGTCCCTGTTCTCAGTTTGGGAGCTACACTCTTGTCTTGAGGGCATCAGGGTGGAATTAGAGCATGATTGCCTGGAAACTCCTTCAACTCAGTGTACTGCCATTTGTACAAGTTTTAGTACCTTCTGTGGAGTTTGTGACAGCACAGACTAACTAAATATATTATTTTTCATTAACCTTCTAATTCACGACTCCATATTTTACACAATTGATTTTCTTATCCCACTCATTATGATGGGTGTTTCTGTATTCAGTTACTTGGAAGAACTGTGAATTTGCAGTATCACTTAATAGTCGATTCATATCAATTCTATAAAGAGTGAGAAGGTATTTAGAAGGAAACCATTATTAAAAAAAAACATTATAGTTTCTCTCACATAGGCAGTCTCCTAATTCTAGACATTTTTGTAAATTTTATTTTAGTGCAGGCAATATGAGCTATTTATCAGGAATTAGTTGAAAGGACAAAGTATCTGTATTTGTTCATTATGAGGAGATCTTTAGATTCCCTCTTGACGTGCTATGGTAATACCTTTGATTTCTTTTGGGTAAAAAGTAAAATTCAAGTAAGGAGGACCAGAAAAAGACCCTTCAGTGTTTATTAAATAGAAATAAAGTATCACACCAGACAGCCAAGTTAGAGAGAAATCAAAAGGCAAGGGCTTTACTCGGTTTCCTTAATCACTTCATAGGTTTACCTGCTCAGGCTGCTTAGGAGGTATTGAAGTCTACAGATGCATGCAAGCTGGATGCACATTGCAATTTGGAAATCCTCCTGCTGAGTAGGCAGCCGAAGAGTGGGGTGCAAAGCTCCTTACCAGAAATAGATGTGGGAGAGGGTACTGAGAACTATATAGACTAGCGCCTTATGGTGTTGTGGTGCAAAGAGCACAGAATTTAGAGTGAGAATAGCAAACGGAAGCAGAAACCAGAATAATTTCCCATTACTGAGCACTGACTCTGTGCTGGGTCCGCTACTTCCATCACCTCTTTTCACCTTTTTTTTTTTTTTTTTTTTTGCGGTACGCGGGCCTCTCACTGTTGCGGCCTCTCCCGTTGTGGGGCACAGGCTCCGGACGCGCAGGCTCAGCGGCCATGGCTCACGGGCCCAGCCGCTCCGTGGCATGTGGGATCTTCCCGGACCGGGGCACGAACCCGTGTCCCCTGCATCGGCAGGCGGACTCTCAACCACTGCACCACCTGGGAAGCCCCCACCACCTCTTTTCATCTTCATAACAACCCTGGGAGTCGGTATTATGAGCCCATTATTAATCATGAAGAATGAAACTCGAAGAGGTTGAGTCATTTGCCTAAGGTTACAAAGCTAGCATGACAGAGAGAGAGCTTGAGACCAGGACTGTCAGGTTGAAGCCCCATTTATTTCTTTCAGTGGCACTCTGCTGCCTGGGGCCTGGCTCTGTCATCACTGTTCATTGGTTTTTTCTATGAGCTTGTGTATGTGTTTATATTTTATTTTTATACTTTTACGTATTTATTTACACACATTTGTATGTTATATGTATGCATTTGTTTATATGTTATATATAAACGTACAATATGTGTATGTTTATATATTTATTGTATCTATATATATAAATGTACAATACAATGTATAATAGATTCCATATAGTCTAGAATGTGTATTATAATAATTATATTAATATATACCACATATAACTGAATACAGTATTTATATACACATAAATATATTTATATAGGTAATTGCCAAAATACATGAAACTTGAAGGTTTTATTCACTTTAATTTGGATTTTTCTTTAAAAAAACACTTTTTTATTGTTGTAATGTTTATAAAGAAATCCCTTGGGCTTCCCTGGTGGCGCAGTGGTTGAGAGTCCGTCTGCGGAGGCAGGGGACACGGGTTCGTGCCCTGGTCCGGGAAGATCCCACATGCCGCGGAGTGGCTGGGCCCGTGAGCCATGGCCGCTGAGCCTGTGCGTCCAGAGCCTGTGCTCCGCAACAGTGAGAGGTCCGCGTACCGCAAAAAAAAAAAAAAAAGAAATCCCTTGGGTTAAGAAATAATATTAAATAATAAAATCATTTCTCTCCAAAGCCAAATCTGTCCTTCCTAATATGTCCCTCAATAGAGGACAAAGTTTTATCTGTTTTATGTGACATTTTAATTGGAATGGGGTTGCTGATAGTAAAAATTTCCAGTAATCAAGAGTTCATTTATCTTGCTTTATTTGCTTTCCTTAGTCTTCATCTTACTCACCTAATTTCTAATGAAAAATTCTTTTCAAAAACTTTTCCTGCTGTGTTAGATATACGTGTGGAAAAAGTACCTTCATTGTGGGAAAAAAACAGAAAATACAGATAAACAAACAAAAATTACCTGTAATTTTACCACCCAGAGATGATCATTGCTAATGTAAGAGATGTATAAAGTCCAGGTTATTTAAAGCATCTAATTTTTAAATGCTGTTTTCACTTATTCATACATTCAACAAATAATTATTGAGCACAATAATTAATAAATGCCATTTAGGAAAACTCCTTGAAACAAAGATCTAAGTTTCTTTTTATTATCAAAACTCCCAGGAAACAGTAAACAACTTTTAATGATTGCAGACTTAACCCCAGTCTACTCTGAATGCTTTAGGCTAATTAGCTTGAGGTCTCCACGCTGATGGGTGGATTAACAGTTTTTATCAGGGATATCAGAAATGTTCCTTAGAAAGCCATAGTTTGTCCAGTGCAGATAAAGCAAGCTTTGCTCTACCACCTGGTGACCTGGGCAGTGAAGGACGACTTATGGAGCACACAGAACAATTATCCTCATCCCGAGACATGCAAGAGTCTGGGCAATGTCTGCCTCTTCTCCCCGCCCAACCCATTTTTACTTTTTTTTTTTTTTTTTTTTTGCGGTACGCGAGCCTCTCACTGTTGTGGCCTCTCCCGTTGCGGAGCACAGGCTCCGGACGCGCAGGCTCAGCGGCCATGGCTCACGGGCCCAGCCGCTCCGCGGCATGTGGAATCATCGCGGACCGGGACACGAACCCGTGTCCCCTGCATCGGCAGGCGGACTCTCAACCACTGTGCCACCAGGGAAGCCCAGTTTTTTTAAGATTACCTTAGTCATAAATAGCTGTAAATATGTTGTTGTGTGGTCACACTTGGAAGCTTCTATCAGTATCAGCATTAGGAGCTAGGATGCCAGAGAACCTAATAAAGTTCAGGGCTAACCAGGGCTGGATGAGATAATATGCCTCCCTATGACCTTAATTCTCACCTGTGCCTAACACCTGTAGCTATAAACGAGGAGGGAATCTCAGGACTGAGATATGATATGCCTGAGGCTTCCCACAGGTACCATGAGGAATGGGAAGGAATGTTGAGGTGGCGGGCTTCTGAGCATGGAATGATACTTACACCGGGTGCTGAGAATTTCACTGGGGATTTTAAATTTTGGATCTCTCTGGGTTCAGACCATTTCCTGAGTGCCTGTCTTGAGGGTGACCCATCTAACACAGAAGATAATCACCAATGATCAATAAGTGTGGGGTTTCCTCCAGTGTTTCTCAGTGGGGGGTCTCTGTGATGGCAGAATAATGGCCACCAAAGATGTCCACTTCCTAATCCCTAGAACCTGTGAATATGTTATGTTGCATGGCAAAGGGAGTTGCAGTTGCAGATGAAATTAAGGTTGCTACTCAGCTGACCTTGAGTTGGGGAAATTACCTTGGATTCTCCAGATGGTACTAATATAATCACAAGCATCCTTAAAAGTGGAAATGGGAGAGACAGAAACAGATTGGAATAATGCAGAGGGAGAAGGACTCAACCCACTATTGATGGTTTTATAGAAAGAGGAAGGAGGCCAGAAGCCAAGGGATGTGGGTAACCTATAGAAAGTGGGAAAGGCAAGGAAATAGATTCTTCCCTAGAGCCTCCGGACAGGTATCAGCCCTCTGATACTTTGATTTTAGCCAAGTGAGACCCATGTGAGACCCCTGACCTACAGGATTGTAATGTGATAAATTTGTGTTAAGCCTCTAAGCTTTTGGTAGTTTGTTACAGCAGCAATAAAAAACTAATACAGGCATATAAGCATTTTGAGCAGCATAATTCTCTGTTATGTCAGACTGCCCAAAGCATTCTAGTGCCTGTAGCATCTCAGGCTCTGACCATTAATGCTAGTACTGCTCCCAGTCATTGCATCATCCAGCCACACACACACACGCACTTTCACAGGCACCATAGGAGAGTATACCACCCCTGGTTGAGAACAGTCTGCTGAGCAAGAATTCATGTCTCTCTCTCTCTTTCTTTCTTCTCCTGGAGCTCAGGGACTGAGTCCTGAAGTCCCAAATTACATATGCCTTCCCCCTTCCTATTCTCTTTCCTTTTCTCAAACTATGAGGAACAATTATACTGTATAAGATGTAATAGTACAATTGAGCCAAATAAGGTAAGATATTTATTTTCAGGTTACCAGGGTAAGGATATTTAGAAAGCCCAGCATTCTCCGAGATAGACCAATGAAATATGACATTCCTATGTGCACAGCAGTGTATTGGGGCTGGGGCCATACAAAGATGGAAAAGGCCTGGTCCCTGTACTAACGGCACTCCAGCTTAATGAAGGGAAAAGTTTTGCAGAAATAACCATTATAGGAATTAACAAATAACTGAGGCCATGGAAGAGAAGTTGTAGATCTGGGCATGTGAATGAGTATGTGTGTGTGTGTGTGTGTGTGTGTGCGTGAAGATACTGTGGATTGCACAGGAAGGGGACCATTATTTCTAATTGGCAAGAACAGAAAATATTTCATAAACTCAATGGCATTTGAACTAGGCCTTAAAGGGGGAGTAGGACTTTCACAGGTGGAGGAGAGAAGCACAGACATGGAGATATGAAATGTTTTATGTTTTAAAGAAATTGCTCCCGATCTACCGCTTATATCCTAGGAAAGCAGCAGAGCGTAGTGCTAGAGCATCTGGGCTATATGATCTCACACAGCTCTGGGATCAAATCCTGACTCCTACTTACTAGCAGTATGATATTAGGAATGACTTACATGCGCTGAGCCTCACCCTCCTCATCTATAAAATGAAGATAAAAGTCTGGTGAGATTGAAAAATAAAATAGGCTGGGAGGATATGGAGTGGTAGGAGATGATATTGAAAAGCAATCATGTTAGGATGTTGGCAGTGAAAAACTGGGATCATAAATCACTTCAATAGTTGATGGCTATCTATCATGTCCAGGCACTACGTGGCAGGCTGGGGAGACAAAGATGAATCAGTGGCTGTCTCCACATCCAAGGAGCTGCCATTGTGGCCAGGAAGACAGACGTGTAAATTAAAACATTGTAAATGGAGTGGGAAATGGAGAAGAATAGAATTAGGGTCAAAGCACCTCCAGGCTACTGAGGTGGCAATGGGTGAGAAGGAAAGGTCCCAGAAGGCTTCCTGGGGGAGGCACTGTCAGAACTAGCGGTGGGTTTAAGGATGGTTGTCTAGGGTCACAAGGTGGAGAAAAGCATTTCCAGGCAGAGGGAGCAGCATGATGTGGCTGGTAGACCACAGGCAGCACGGAACAGCTGGGATGTCAAGTGCTGGCTGGGCCGGGAGAAGCCCAGTAGGAGGCTCCACAGGAGGAAACAGTCCTTCTGGCAGGCATTCCAGGCCGTTCCAAAGAGCTGACACTCTGGTCTGTAGGTCTCAGGACCAGTGAAAGGCTTCACCAAGGAAGAGAGAGAAGGCAATTTAGAAAGCTCCTTGGACCATAGTGGAGGATGAATGAAGAGCTCCAAGATGAGAAGCAAGAACACCCTTGAAGGGACTTCCCCGGTGGTCCAGTGGTTAAGAATCCGCCTTCCAATGCAGGGGACATGGGTTCAATCCCTGGTTGGGGAACTAAGATCCCACATGCCATGGGACAACTAAGTCCGCACACCAGCACTAGAGAGCCCGCGTGCCACAACTACTGAGCCCAAGCGACGCAACTAGAGAGAAGCCCATGCACCGCAACAAAGAGCCCACACACCGCAACTAAGACCTGATGCAGCCAAATAAATAAGTAAATATTTTAAAAAAAAGAATACCCTTGAAGAGGCTCTTAGAGAAGCTCAAGAACACCTAGTCCAGGGGGCAAACTTGGGGATGGAGAGAAGGAAGGAGGTGAACCAGTCATCAGGAGGTGGCATCTCCACGATGTGGTGACCAGTCAGACCTGGACAGTGAGCACAAAGGCCTAGGACAGCTCCAGGCCTCTGACTAGATCATTAGTCATTAACTATGACTGGAATCATTAACTGGAATCATTAACGAAGAAAGGGAATGTGGGAGAAAGAATGGACCTGGGTGGGGGAGTAGAAACGGTAACTCACGGCACGTTCACTTTTGAACGTTTTTATTTTGAGACACCTGAGGGAAATAACCAGGTTGGAGAACAAATGGCTTTGGCAAGGTTTCTGTCCTTATTATTTTAGCAACTTCATCCTTTCATTATGATTCTTGAGATTTTATTTCATCTTTTTATATGATAACTCATTTAGGTTACGTGTTTAAATCGCAGGGAAATCGAGTTACGTCTCACTAGTAGAGGCATCTAGATTTATCAATATCTCAGCTGAAAGAACAGAGCCCAGTTATACAAACATAAAAGTGCCTGATCTTTATTAATTTGTACGGAGTGTTTTATTTCAGATATTTTAAGAAAAGAGTGGGGCTTCCCTGGTGGCGCAGTGGTTGAGAGTCCGCCTGCCGATGCAGGGGACACGGGTTCGTGCCCCTATCCCGGAAGATCCCACATGCCGCGCAGCGGCTGGGCCCGCGGGCCATGGCCGTGGAGCCTGTGTGTCCGGAGCCTGTGCTCCGCAACGGGAGAGGCCACAGCAGTGAGAGGCCCACGTACAGCAAAAAAAAAAAAAAAAAAAAAAAAAAAAAAGAAAAGAGTGAATTGTTTCTGTAGCTCTGTGAGTGTGCACATAAACAGCACCTGTCGTGGCCACACTGTGCTTTATAATAGATAAAATGTTCTGGACAAAGAACAGAGCCCCACTTAGGGAGCAGTTTATTGTCTGAAACCATGAAAGGCACCAAGTAATATAACCTCAGGGAAAGGGACAAGATGTCCTGCATTGAACAAAACTTAATGGTTTTAGTAGCCCTTTAGAGTGGAAAAAAATCTGTTAAGGAAGAGAAAGTGCTATTTTATTACTGGTACATGCTGTTCCCATGAATCGTTAGAAATAAATATATGCTCTCTACACTACTTGGCTTTAATTCACTTACATTCCCTTTTTAATCAAAAATGTTTCAATCTCTGCACTAAAAATGATGGATACTTTATAGTTGCGTGGACAGAGCTAGAAATAATCTTTATTTTCTTATGACATTAGAGGGAGCTTGCACTGGTCCTTAACCACTCTATGCCACCCAAATTAACTCACATTTTTCTCATGTTTAATTGAGGAAATGAAAACAAGGTCCCTGTACCTCATTTGGAAATAATGAGAATGAATAAGATGTGCCACTGAAGCATTCAAAGAAGAAAGCATTCTATTAATTATAAAATATTTTATCAAAGCTAACCATTCATCATGTGCTTTCCATTGCTTTTTACATGTATTAACTCATATCATTATCCTTACTTTTTACAGATGAGGAAACAGTAACCTAAGGAGGTTAAATGATTTGCCCAGTGTATCGTAGCACGTGTGTTGCCATTCTGGAGTTCGTACTTACTTTTGCCTGATGCCCTTAGAGAATTCTACAACCAATCTATTTCAATTTGTGTCTGTCAAGTCTAGATCACTCACAGTGAACTGTTCCCTTCTTCTCACCATGGAACCACCACCCACCCAGTGACCCAGGTCAGAAACCTGGGCTTCCCAGCTGACACCCTGTCATACTTACCCCAAATCCAGTGTGTTGGCAGTTCTACAAGTCTGCCTGCCCAGCGCTTCTCAAAGTCATCAATCTCTTCTCATTCCCACTGTCAAGCCACCTACATTTCCTCCTAGACAATAGCAGCTCTTCTGGATACTCCATCTGTCCTTGCACCACTTCAACACCCATTCCCCGGGGCCATGTTTGGGAAACTGCCTCTGATAGATTGTGTCATTCCCCTGCCTAATCCCTCTCGATGGCTTTCCCTGAGAGCAAACGATCAGATGTAGATAAGAGTGAGGACCTATGATGTCACTAACCACAGCCAGGCAGCCTTGATGTTCTGGGAGGGGACGGTGTATCTGCACAATCAGAGAACCTGGGGTTTCAATCCCAGGTGTGCTAGTTTCTTAGGGCTGTCATAACAAAGTACCACAAACCAGGTGGCTTGAAACAACAGAAATGTATTCTCTCACAGTTCTAGAGGACAGAAGTCTGAAATCAAGGTGCTGGCAGGACCACACTCCCTCTGAAGACTCTAGGGAAGTGTCCTTGCCTCCTCCTAACCTCTGGTGGTTGTTGGCAATTCCTAGCGTCTGTTACCTGGCAGCTGCCTCACTTCAGTCTCTGCCTTGTCATCATATGGCCACCTTCTGTGTTTGCGTGTGTGTGTGTGTCTGTGTGTCTGTGCCTGTGTCTGTGTCCTCTGAGTCCAAATCTCTCTCCTTATGAGAACATGAGCCTTAGAATTTAGGGCCCACCTTAATCCAGTATGACCTCACCTTAACCTGAGTACATCTGCAAAGATCCCATCCCAGATAAGGTCACATTCAGAGGTACCAGGGATTAGGGCTTCAGCATGTCTTTGTCGGGGGGACACAATTCAACCCACTACACCAGGTTTGCCCCCTGGCTTTGAACATCTTTAAACTTTGGATTTCTCATTTATACGACAGGAATGCCAATATCTAATTTCCAGGGTAAATGTGAACAGTAATTGCGATAATGCACATAAAATGTTTATCACAGTCCGTCTCATAGAGACTACTCAGTAAATGGCCACTATGATTTATTGCCAGACCTTTTCCTTTAAAAAATTATCTGTAAACCTACCCCTGTTCTAAGTGCACCAAGGAAACTTGATATTTAAAGAAATCCTGCATCAAATACCCTGTGAAACTAAGCAAATAATTGTCTCTACTTTGTGTTTTTATTCTGATTTCTGTATTTTGAGTCTCCTGATGGTAGGATAGATACATGGACTGTCATAAAACAAACCAAAATTTAAACTCAAACATTTATGCAAGGGTGCTAATCTATGTGTGATGTGAATTCAGACTAAGTCTGCAGAGAAGCTGGTTGAGGAAATCCATCCATCCCCCTATGGGGTCACAGCCCTTCAGTGCTCAGGACAGCAGAAGCTTCTAAGAGCAGCCCTGCCAATCTCTTTTGCTTCCAGCTGTCCAGCTGCTTATTAGAAAGAGATGGGAAATTGGAGGGGAAATCATCCCTGCTTGCAAATTCAGATCTGCACCCCGGTGCGCTGCTCGCTGCCAGGTTTGTTGCTAGAAGCTTCAGTGCCTTGCAGGAGATCTCAGCGGCCCTGGGATTACCTGTGACAGCACGAACCACAGTGCCAGGCATTTGTGCACACAGTTTAATCAGTGCAATTGGGTGAGGTTTCGGCAGACTCCAGTACAGAGGATGGCAGAAATGCTTAATGAGAGAGAAAATGAGAGCCTCGCTGGAAAGCGGGATGGGCACAGTAAAGCTGTTTCTCACACTCAGAAGCTGGAGTTGACCCTTGCCCTCCGACAGCTTGTGGAATGTAGACCCAGGGCTTTTCCTACTGTTCTGATCCACCCCCGTGTCCCCAAGAGCCTATTCTGCTGCCAAGTCAGGAAGCATTTTCTGTCACTAACCTTTATGGTTGACAGGGCAGGGAGACGAGAAGCTTATCCTGGTGGGGGGAATAGAGATGGAAGAGATGCCTGCCTGTGCATTGTGCTCTCCTCCATTATCTGTGCAGAGAGGCCACCTGAACTCAGGTTTGTTTGAAGCCATCAGAAGGCTACTGCTCTAGAACTTCGTTGTAACTGGGACAGCAGCACAAAGATCGGCTTCAGAGACTCACTTCCCTCTTCGGGCACTCAGTAGCTATGTGACCTTGGACAAGTCTCTTGACCTCTCTGAGCCTCTGTTTCCTCACCTGTGAAATTAGGGTAATGATACTTCCCTTGCAGGGTTGTCATGAGGGTTAAATGAGATGGCGTAAATAAGTAAAAAGTGCTCGGTGAATGTTGGATTCCACCTTGCCCTTTCCCTTTCCAGGGAATGGGTCAGTGTATTGAATACTTAACCACTTACCTGCTTTGCAGGTGATAAATGCAGACTATATCTTAAGTTAGAAACCTGTTTCCTCTCAAAATTATGAAGATAAATTAATATTTTGTTTAGCATATACTATGTACTATTCCTGCATTAATTTTATAGGTATGGTATTTGATATTAGTGATCTAAAACCAGTAGGACCTGGACTACACACACACACACACACACACACACACACACAACTCATAGGGCAGTAGATGAGACCAGTGAGCAAGTTAACTGTGAGAGTACAACATAAATGCTGATAAAAGATGTTCAGGGGCTTCCCTTCCCTGGTGGCGCAGTGGTTGAGAATCTGCCTGCCGATGCAGGGGACGTGGGTTCGTGCCCCGGTCCGGGAAGATCCCACATGCTGCGGAGCGGCTGGGACTGTGAGCCATGGCCACTGAGCCTGTGCAATTAAAAAAATAAAAGATGTTCAGAAAATAAGCATTAAATCAAACTGAGAAATGGCCGGGGACAGAGTGCTTTTTAAAGAATAGGTGTTACTTTTTAAAGGAGAAGTGGAAGGAACATTCTGTTCAGGAGTGACAGCCTGTATGTACCAAGACGAGACAATGAGGATTGGGTCTCTAGGTTCAGGGACCACAGGTGGCTCGGCATGCTTCGTGGGAGGATCAGTGTCAGCCTTGGTCTCTGCCCAAGGGCTGGTAGATTAGTTGAGGGAAGTGCACATGCCTTGGAGGGCACCATGATCACTGCAAACTGAGCAGAACAGACAGAAGTGTAACTCAAGGAGAGAGAACTTTAAACAAGCAGCATGACTCCTTCTGTGTACCAGGCACCATGCTTGTGCCCTCAAGAATTGTAGTCTTGTGCTGTGCTGTCCAGTACATGTCTCTACTGAGCCCTTGAAATGTGGCGAGTCCAACTGAGATGTGCTATAAGTATAAAATATACTCTAGCTCTCAAAAGACTTGGGACAAAAAATGTCAATATCTCATATCTCATTACTAATTTTTATATTGATTACATGTTGAGAGTATACTGATGTGGATATACTGGGTTAAGTAAAATGATAATAACTACTTTTACCTCTTATTACTTTCTTTTTTGAATTATCTTTTTAAATTTACATATGTTTTGATTAAAGTCATATATATTCAATATGTACAAGATGATGTATTTGATAGAATATATATCTATATATCTATATGTCTCTCTCTCTCTCTATATATATATATAGACATACATAGTGAAATGATCACTACAGTCAAGCTAATTAATATATCATCTCCTCACATGGTTCCCATTTTTTATGTGATCAGTGTACCTGAAATCTATTCTCAGGATATTTCCAGGGTTTGATACTGTATTATTAGGTGTAGTCATTGTGCCTGTTCTTGTTATTTTTTAAGTGTCGCTACTAGCAGATTCACAGTTACAAGTGTGGCTCACATTATATTTCTATTGGACAGTGCTAGTCTTGAGATTGAAAGGTCTTGGCCTGGGGTAGCAGAGAAGGACATGGAGCTTGAACACTACTGTGGAAAATGAGTAGGGCTCAGGTGCATAAAAAGAAAGAGAAAGGATTTTCCAGAATAAGGAGAATGATATTTGTGTAAGCACCAGGAGGAATGTGCAAGGTGTATCTAGGGAATCATGAGTAGGCTGTCTGGATGCAGCAGGTGAAAAGCTCTCCATGGTGTTTTGATAAAAAGATATATGTTGGTCATGCACACTCAGATATGTTGTTAGCCTTCATATGAATGATAAATAGGAAGAAGTGTCCGTCACTGGCAGTAACAATGGAAATTTACAAGGAGATTCCCTGATTTTTCGCTTTGGATGGTTTTGTAGTCAAGAGTGGTCCTAGAGAACATTAAAATGCTATTTCATGATTAAAGTTTTGGAAAAAATGAGAAGGTTGATGAGTTTTGTTGTGCCCCTTATTTGAACTTCCTCAACCCAGTGACTTCTTGGAGTATAAATATAAATGTGCTCAAGGAATATATGGATGAAAGCACAGGAGACAGACCCCTACATGAGGCTCTTAACAGGAGAATTAAGAAATGTCTCTATTCTCTCATGATGACATCCTATGAGACAATACTAGAAATGCCCCACATGGAGCAACAAGAGATATTGAGCTGACCTGATCCAACATGGTATCTTTTTATTCTTGTGTTTAAAGTACTTAGAAGAAAGATCCCTGCACATAATGATTTTATAATAATTGCTCACTCTTCCTTAACCATCAAAAGGATGATAAAAAGCAAGATCCTGCCTTGATATTGTACAGGGTACTTTATCTAGTCGTTTATACAGAAATATCTGTGATATTTGGGGGTTCATACTCTACCATGGGCGATGTGATAAGGACTTGTCAGTTACATAATTAATGTCAGTTAAATAATAAATACACAAAAGACTGGGATATGAAAATACATAAATATGGGTAAATTACATTGTTGTAGTGGATGAGGAGGAATTACAAGAAAGGTTATTTAAACCAAAGTGCTCATAATGGCAAGATTTTTACCCTGTTTCTCTTAGCTAGCAAACCCACAGAATCACACAGGTAGACTCTCTCATGACGGAGGAGGTCAGTTCATCCCCAAGTGGGAAGTTCTGCCAAAATGTTCAAAAACTTATCTTTTGAGCAGGATCACTAGCTGGTAGACTCTGGTGTACTAGCAACACCCCAGTGAGCCAGAATTACCACATGTCTGAGCTCAGCCAGACCTGAGTTCCAAGTCTGGCTTTGCCATTTACTAGTATGTTACCTTGAGAAAATTACAAAACCTTTCTAAGCCTTTCTAAGCCTCAGCTTCCTTATCTGTAAAATGGGATAGTAACACTACCTGTCTTATAAGCGTCCTGAGGACTACATGAGACTAAGTGTGTAAAGTGCCCGATGCCAAAGGTTTGCAAGCTTGGTGGTGGTTGTGCTGGGGGTTCTAATATAAGCTTTCCTTTTGCAAGAGGAATCAGGAAACCGCCATTCCAGAATGAATTGCTTTTGCCCCAAGGCTTCTAAATCTTCCAGCTCCTAACACAGTGCTTTCCCAGCTGCTCCCATAATAGTGAGGCACTCTGAAGTAGCATTGTTCTTTTTTTCCACTTCCTGGCTACTCCCTCACCTGTCCCTCTTCTCAGGAAGACTTGCAGCCATCTCCCCTTTCTTCCACTCACTCCTAAGGTTTAGAGATTTTTAAGAACTTTGCCATTTCTTAGATATCTGCGTGGAGAACACTTTAAATTATTCACTTGAGGGGGGATAGGTGTTTTTCTTGGTGCCCTGAATCAAAACTGGCCTGTGGTGATCATCAAGAGAAGGGATAAGGTGTGAGGATAAATATAAATACACTGAGACCTTAAGGGTTAAGTCATCCCTAAGAACTACCCCCCCCGACGCCCCACCCCCGCCAGTGCACCTACTTATATGAATGAGTCACTTCTACTAAAGATAGTGACATCCTTAAGAAGAAATGGTAAAACAATAATTAGACAACAGCTTCCTCCACCTGCTTCCCTGGGCAGGATGTAAAGATAGAGGCTCTGAGATGGTCCAGAGGGTAGAACAATCAGGGGATCCTCTGTGACAAAGGAAGACTTTCAGGTCTATACCTTTCATCTGTTTGCTTTTTAGTTCTTTTTCATCTGGAAGAATTGCAGCTCGCCACGTAGCCAGCCTATTTGCATTTAAAAGGGACTTGGTCGCCTCACAATTCCCCGCCTGTTCACCTTAAAAATGAAGCTCAGGTCCTGTAGTTTTAGGCTTTGATGGTAATGGAGGCTGGGACTTGAGCTCCTGCTTGGCTGTCCTCCTGATGGTATTCACGAGAAGTTCGTGAGCATATTTGAAAATCCTGACCCCCACGGACACTGGCTTCCACTTGTCCCATTCTGAGTGTATCTGTGCCTCTTCAGAAAATCAGCTTTCTCAAGAGCTTACTCTTCATCACAGCTCTGCCATTTAACACAGACCCAGCTGGTCTTACATAGCAAAAGAATCAGGCATGTCATCAACACTGAAAGTACAATCTGCAGCTCTGCCCTCAGGCCAAGCGGCATTAAGGGAGTTAATAAAAGCACCGTATAAGTTTAACCTATGATATTATCAGTTTTATGATAGAGGATGAGCACTTACGCTTTGCCACCCTGGATCCAGTTCCTAGCTTTTTCACCTTAGGGAAGTCAGGGACCCAGCAGAAAACATGTAGCACACTCAGACTAAGCAAGTGAAGAGAATTTAATGAAAGGACTGTTTCCAAAGTGTAGGGAGTTGGATTATTAGTTTCTTAGGGCTGCCATAACAAAGTACCACAAACTGAATGGCTTCCTATCACAGAAATCTTATCATCCCACAGTTCTGGAGGCTAGAAATGTGAAATCAAGGTGTTGGCAGAGCTGTGCTCCCTCAGAAACCTGGGGAATCCGCCCTTGCCTCTCCCTAGCTTCCGGTGCTGGCCAGCGATCTTTGGCATTCTTTGGCTTGCAGCTGCCTACCTCTAATCTCTGCCTTCATTCTCCCTGTGTCTGTCTTCATGGGGCGGTCTTCTTACAAGGACACCAGTCCTATTAGAATTCTCTTACTCCTTAACTCATTGCATCTGCAAATAAGGTCACATTCTGAGGTACCGGGAGTTAGAAAGTCAACAGGGGATACAAATCAACTCAGAACAGTGGGGTTCAGGAAAGCCAGCAAAGGTCCCTCTAGCAGCTGGGTCCATCTGGAGCCCTGGGTTACTGGAGCCCTCTGATACCTGTGCTATAGGAATGGATGCCTGGCAGAGCTGTGCCCTGGGGAGAGATTGCAGCCATGCAATGAACAGTCAGGCAGGGAGGGAGCTAGAGAAATAAACGTTCTGACCTCTCTCTCTTCCCAACCTTTGATCTCCTGGATCTTCTGCTGGCCCCTCCCGGTGACTGTGTCCAACAGGAAGCCCAAGGGCAGGAACCCGTTCATACAGTCCCTAAAGGTTGGCCTCCCTGTGCATGGAGCAGGGTGAAAGGGTGAAGACTGGATATGGAGGGGCAAACAGAATATTTATCATAGCCTGTTAACTTCTCCAAGCCTCAGTTTACCTGTCTGTAAGTTAGGGATAATAATAGTGCCACCTCATAGGGTTGTCAGCTTGGTGCTCAGCAGATAATAATCATGTTAGCGATTGCTTTATGATGAGTGCTGGTCGTCTTCCAGCCAATGACCCAGCTTCCAGGCCACTACCTTATGCATCTGGTGAATGTGAGAGGAATAGGTGTCATGTGTGTGAATGAACACACATGTGCACACAGGCCTTTTTCCCAGCAATGTTCTCTGATTTTCAAAGTCATAAACCCAAGTGAATGTTCTTCAACACCCGGGACCCATACTGGCCAGACGGCAGCTTGGGCAAAGGCTGGTGTAATTTCCACAGTGGAGGTAGGACCAATCCAATTCCCAAAGCACATTGTTTGGGAGAGGGCTGATGCCCTTAAGAGCAGGACACAGATAACTCTCATGACAAGTAGAAATCCTGAGGGGTTCAGACTGAGAAGAAGACCAATTGTTATACAGTGGGACATCGAGGAGGATTTTTTTTTCACCTGAGAGGATTTTGTGGAAAGGATAGTATTAGGGCTGAACCTGGAAAAAGTAGGACTTGGGCACGTGGAGACTGGGAGGTGGGGGGGAAGCAACAGCCTAAGCAAAGTCAAAGTGGACCACACAAAGACCACATGGGCCAGGAACAGATGTGGTGGCATCAATGAGAGTGAGAGGTAAGATACAAGACAACAAATAGGATTATGGGGGAAATGGGACTAAAAACAGTAGTAATGGGGAAGGATCTAGAGTACCTGGTTGTCTGCACCAAAAGCATGGCACTCAGTACGTGATGTATCCTTGGATTGTCTAGGTCATAGCAGTTTGTCTTTCATGTTCCGAATGTAAACTGGCTCTTCTTCCCTCCTTAGAAGAAGATTGGAGATTGTCTGGAGAGCTCAGCTGAGAACAATTTTGAGTTCCTATCCGGCTGGGATCCCTGGGAGAGTCTGCTGAGATTGACTAGTGATGTCTTCTGTGGGCATGGGAGAAGGGCACAGTGGCTTGAAAACCGAATGTTTAACTTTCCAATCCGAAGGTGCCATTGTTGATTGTGAAAAAGGATCACGGGAGGCCACAAGTTCTAATTGTCCCTGCAGAGCCTAAGTCACTTTCTCCCAGCTGGATTTCTGAAACTTGGCCTGCAACTACGACAAGTGGGCCCTCCCTCCTAAATATATGCAGTTGTTTCAAGGTCCTTCTGAGATTAAGTTGAGACTCTAGTCTGGAGTTGAAAGAGGCAACTTCTGGAAGCCAGAGGTGGTTAGTTATTCTGCCACTACAAAGGTAGGAAACACAGAGCCACCAGTCATTAAAGTGTCACCACACAGAAGGCAGCTCCCTGGGATTTTCAGGAGGGCCAGAGGGAGAGTCACCCTGGTAGAAGGAAGCCTGGGAAACAAAGAGGCCCCCTCAGGTTGGTGGAGGTGAGAGGAGGTGGGAGTGGTGTGTGGTGGAATCAGGGAAGGGAATTCAGCTTTGCCTGGTGGGTGAGAGGTCCCACTGGCCTAGACCCAAAAGAAGTTCGGGGGAGGCAGCAGGTGACAAAAGAGAAATTGAGGCACTTCAACTACCACAGTTGCAAAGAAGTGGGAGGAGAAACGGGTGGGAGGTGTGGAGAGGCCCCAGGTGCACATTATATTTCAAAAGAGCCAAAGGAACTGGAAAGAAGATGCAGAGAGATAAGAACAAGGAACACAGGAGCAGGGGGAGTCTGGTCTGTGGGCTCTGAAGGTGGGAATAAAAAATGGGAATCTTCCAAACAAGACAAGTGAGAATCTGTGAAAGAGACTAAAGGCAGATCAATCCATGAGGATTTTAGAGTGTGTTTGGAATCCAGTAGTAATGAGAGAGGCGAATGAAAAAGGAGAGACTTGAGATGGAAAGTGAAACACTAAAGATTTTTAGATTGGCCAAAAACAAGGGAAGATCATTCTAGAGTTCTGAAGGCCAAAATAACGCAGGTCGTGATAGCCACAAACGGGATAAAATCAAATCGATATAAATTCAACAGAACTAACCACACAGAACAATACCGATTTCCCAGCTATAAGTTTGTAGTATTTCTACTTCCATTTTTTTTTTTAATATTGGTTATAGTCTTGGCAACCACAGAAACTTTGTATTCTGTTCATTGTGGTATCTTACATAGCAATTTGACATAAATGGAAGTTCTCTCTATGGAAATGATCCATTCTCTGGTTTCGGAGAGAAACACAGTCTGGTTCACAGCATTGAAGCTGACAGTCTGAGGTTCGCACAAACAATTCCAAAAGGGCCCACTTGTCATAATTGCAGACCAAGTTTCAGAAATCCAGCCGGGAGAAAGTGACTCAGGCTCTGTAGGGACAATTAGAACTTGTGGCCTCCCATGATCCTTTTTCACAATCAACGATGGCACCTTCGGATTGGAAAGTTAAATATTCAGTTTTCAAGCCTCTGTGCCCTTCTCCCATGCCCACAGAAGACATCACTAGTCAATCTCAGCAGACTCTCCCAGGGATCCCAGCTGGATAGGAACTCAAAATTGTCCTCAGCTCAGCTCTCCAGGCAACCTTCCACCCACCAACTGTAATTGCCAGGGGACTTGAGACTCATCTGCCACCAGCCACTCTTCTTATGGATATTCATTGCTTGTGGTCTGTAACTTAGTTCTAACCTGTGATTCATATTAGCTTGTTTTAGATAAAACAAGTAATGCAGGCAAAACAAAAGAAAATAATTTTCAGGTAATGCCAAAGTAGTCCATTCATCTTGAAATTAAAATCCCAGAGCCTCACACATCTGTAACACAGCCTCAAATTCAGAAGTAAATAAAAAAGATATCCGTCACCGCAGAGAGGTAAAATTCCTCACAAAGTCCATCTACCTCACTGTGGTGATGTGTGTAAAATGGGTTAATGATTTAACATTCTTAATTACCCAGGGTCTTTGATAACCTCGCATACTGTCTATGTAGACTCAGGCAGAAAACTGGAAGACAGTGAGACCACCAGAAGCTGAGCAGTGGTGTTCTAAAGTTGTAGAAGCTGATAGGAAGAGAGGAAGGTGTCTTCTGAGCCATCTCTAGAAGTACACAAAATATTTTTAAATATGTTCAAAAAATGAAAGGCTAAATTAAGAAAAAGTTAAATTGTCTAATATACTCTGTTTGCCAAGCAAGGAAGGATATAACGAGTGTTCCTTAGAAAGGTTTCCATCAGAAATGACACTTGAAGTGATCAGGGTTCAGTTATCTGGAAGATGCATTTTTCATAATTCCTGTTTGATGATGTGGCTAGATAAATAAGGTATCGCTGCATTAACTGGTGAAGGATTTTCTTCACTACAGATTTACAAAGCTCCCCAGTTATCCGAATTCCAGTCACATAAACATCTTCTAAGAAAGCATAAGAAAGACTGTCCAATAATGAGTGCAATGATGAGCGTGAGTCTGCAGCAGTCATTAAAATGGCCAAAGGGGACATGTCTGGGCTGAGCAAAGCAGCTGGACAGCAGTGAAATCGTGAAACTGGGGTGATAAGCTGGGTTGAGGACGGTGGGGGCAGGTACAGAAGGATATTTATAGCTGAAGGAGAAAGAATCTCTTCCCTCAAGTTCTTAAATAATTACAGCTGGTGCGAAGTCCTCAGACCTACCAGACAGATTATTTTTAGGACAATATTAAACACCATATTTTGCAATGCCCCCTTTCTTTACCTGGAATGAAATTCACAGGTCATGTACCTAAGGGAGAGGGAAGGTGGAAGATAACCTTCAGGTTCCTCACCAGGACAGTGAGTAGTCAGAGAAAGGGGGACCATTAACCAAGTGAGGAGAAGGGCAGGTTCTCCAGGGGGTTGGAAATGGTAGTGTGTCACCCAGGAGAAATGCACACGATTTAGGAACCCTCAACTCTCTGGGAGCACGCAGGTGCTGCAGGGCAAGGCAGCCAGGCCAAATGTCAGGACTGCACTGAAGCCAAAGGCCCAGGCAAGACAGAAGGTAAACTCATGCATATGCATATGGCAGGATGGATGAATCTCAGAAACATGTGAAAGCCAGATATAAAAGACTACATTCTGTGTGATTTCATTTATATGAAAGTCTAGAAAAGGCAAAACTATAATAACTGAAAGCAGATGAGTGGTTGCTTGGGACCAAACATACATCGCATGTCTACTACATGCCAGGCACTGTGCTAGGCCCCAGGTATATAATGATGATAGAGGAATCACAAAGTTAAAGTTGGGACTTGGGATAAAACTCTAAACTCGACTCCAGGTTCAACAGTCTACTGTATTTGGACGGTTTTGTAGCAAGTTTATCAGCATGGCTACTTGGGTAACTTCAGGAGATTAACTTTTCAACTGGGAATGATGCTTTCATAATGAAGAATATTAATCCGCATTGATAAGTTATGAAGATGCTACTATACTCTGGCAGGGATATTTATTCATGATGAGTGCTAGCTTGTACTTTTCTTCATGCAGCACATTTCTTTGTTTTAAAAATAAATTTATTTATTTTTGGCTGCATTGGGACTTCATTGCTTCATGCGGGCTTTCTCTAGTTGCGGTGAGCGGGGGCTGCTCTTCATCGCGGTGCGCGGGCTTCTCATTGTGGTGGCTTCTCTTGTAGCGGAGCACAGACTCTAGGCACGTGGGCTTCAGTAGTTATGGCACGTGGGCTCAGTAGTTGTGGCTCACGGGCTCTAGAGCGCAGGCTCAGCAGTTGTGGCACATGGGCTTAGTTGCTTCGCGGCATGTGAGATCTTCCTGGACCAGGGCTCGAACCCGTGTCCCCTGCATTGGCAGACGGATTCTTAACCACTGTGCCACCAGGGAAGTCCCATTCAGCACATTTCTTGAGCACCTACCATGTGTCAGGCACTGAAAATGACAGGCCTATGAATGAATCCCTATTCTTAAGAGGATTATAAACTAGAAGAAGAGAGAAGACAATCTTCCTACTCTGATCATAATCAAGATGACATGTGATCGAGTATCCTAAGAGAACATCAATGCACTACAGTGCTCAGGAGAGCTTACACTCACTTCTTCAGGCTGTTGAGGGGCATTTCAAAGACAACTCTTGTTTGCTCTTGACCCATTGTTACCTGAGGCTGGGCCCTGAGAGTGAAAGGCCTCTGTCCTCAGGGAAGCAGATTCACAACTTAGCTGTATGTGTCCATGGTTGGGAGGTGGACAGGAGGCAGCCTGAGGTGGGCTAAGTTTATCACTAGTCAGTTTCGAGGTCCCCAACTGGAACAGTGAATGTGAAGCAAAGCCAGGTGAGTTGGCTCGAAGTACGACTAGCTGAATTTTCCCCAGCAGATAATGGGACAGGGCATAAAAGGTAGAAAGAGTGGCTAGAGCAGAAGCAGAAAGGGCAGGTCATGTCACACCATATTGTGAAAGCAAATGAGGTCATCGGGGTTTCAGAGCTGTGCTGCCTACAACTGTTAGGTCCACATCTGAGCTTGTTTCTCAAGAGGTGCTTCTTTTTCAGTTTTCAGATTTTAGAAGGTAGCACATTATTTATCTTTGAGGCAGGTTGATTTCCTATCAATGCAAGTTGACCACTTAGCTATGAGGTCTCTTCAAATGGAGGTTAGAGCATAGAGTACTCCCGTTCAGAAGTCTTTCAACCCTGCCAACAGAACTGACTTCGTAGAAGGCTATTGATGTTGGCACCAGAAAAAAATAGAAGCTGATGTGGAAAAACATCTGTGAATTAATTTCTATTTTAGTTGTAAATCCTGTTTGTTGTTTGCTTTTCTGTTTTTATTTGTGTGTGTGTGTTTGCATATATGTATGTGTGTGCCATATTTTGTTTTCTTTGCAGGTGGCTTGGCTGTCTGTGAAAAACTGGTCTACTCAAGGACATTGCTGACTCTTTTTAATGAGGCCAAGGTCATGGTTTCAGTTCCCATTTGGCCAGTTAGCTTTGCTCTCTGCTTCCTTTTGTAGCCAGAGGCTGGTCCCTCATCATCACATCCAAGCTGTCTCCCATGGGATAGGAGGATAGGGGGGGAAAGGCAGATTATCAGGGCTGGTCCACAACTGCAGTCAAGATTATGGTCAGCCAGAGGCCTCTGGAAATGTTAGCTATGATCTCTCATCAGGTTGTTCTTTGTCTTCATGTGAACCACTTCTTAATTTTCTCTGGGTTGGGTCCCTGCAGAAATCTGTTTTAGGCTCCATTCTCTTAACCCGTAGACTAGATTATTTCAGCATCCATCTTCTTTACCCCAGAGTAGACTCCTGGGACCCAATTCGTACTCTCAGTTTTGGTCTTTGGAAAGTGTTGCATCTCTGGTTTCTTACATTTTCAGCTCTCGAGTCTGTTGCCAAAGAATCTGCTAATAAGAGCTAACATTTATTGAGTACTTATTACCTTGTGCCAAGGCCTTCTACGTGAATTATCACCTTTAATCCTCAAAATAACCTATGAGATAGAACATACTGTTCCTTTTTTCCAACAAGGACCAAGGTGTAGAGCAGTTACATTGCCAGGTGTTCAGAAAGTTGGGATTCAGACTCCTGCAGTCTGCTTTCAGATCCTGTGCCCTTTAGACACCATTATGATACTTCCCTGCAAACATGACACTGTGGACAGAAGAGCTAGCAACTGAGTGATTACTGCAGAATCACACTGCTCTGAATCGGTATGTGAGTTGGAGCGGGGGTGCCCTTTATTGTTTCACCCTTATTGGAGCTAGATCCAAGATGGCCACCTGGCAAACTGTGCTAACTGGACACACTCTTTCTGGGCCAGCAGTTAAATCTTATTCCTGTGCACTGTCCATATTTCTTAGTTGAATCACATGCCACTGGGGGTAGGTGGACTATTATCTGTACCTCAGAAGTATTTTATCGGAGAGAGATGCTTGAACACCCTAATACTGGTGACCAAATGAAGCCTGTATTTGAGGAATCCCTTGATCCAGATGTACTCTCAAAATATCTATTTTGGGAAGTGATTTTCACATGCTGCAAGAAATTCCATGTTAAAGTCCAAACATAGTGTTCTGCCTAACCACCCACGCCCACAACCTTTATCATAAAGATAGGTTCTAGTGGCTTCAGAAACTGAATGGTATAACATCAGTGGGTTTTTTTGTTTGTTTGTTTTGCGGTACGCGGGCCTCTCACTGTTGTGGCCTCTCCCGTCGCGGAGCACAGGCTCCGGACGTGCAGGCTCAGCGGCCATGGCTCACGGGCCCAGCCGCTCCGCGGCACGCGGGATCCTCCCGGACCAGGGCAACACATCAGTGGTTTTTTTAGTGTGCTGGTATTTCATATCTCCCTGTTGATTTTGAAATACCCAAAACATTTTGTGCAGGACAGCTCAAGCTGTAGATCAACAAATATTATTTTGAAAAAAAAAAAAGCTTAATACTTCTCAATTCTTATAATAAAAGTGAATACAAAATGCCTACTGCCCCATCTCAAGAAACAAAGTTTTGTATACCTTGATTCTCGAAACTATTTAGCTATTACTTCAAACCTCTGGATGCTTACAGTGCTTACAGGTTGGCTAATATTTGGCACTGATTCCTTTCTAGTATTTAAATGTCTCTGACTGATCCCTGATCTTGAACTTTTCTCAATGATTTCTACATTTCCCATCATCCACATCTTCCGAAGAATTGCTGGGGCGCGAGGGGGAAGCGGGTATAGTTTGTTTTTAATCAACATTGGTAAAATTCACTAAGTCCTCTTATTTTGGAATGAATATCTTTAGGCCCAGACAGTTTCAGTAAAGCCAGTTTTATTAAGTAACTTTGAGTCATTTCCTTCCCCAATTTAGCTTTCTCAGCCTGCCAGCACACGTGGGTGGTACAGAGTCTGTGAAACTGAATACAGACTGACCCTTTTTAGAGACTGTTTTATAAACATAAAACCCAATAACTAACCCTAACCCCTTAATCTTCAAAGTGTCCTCTTGTATTTAATGTCCCTCCTTGTCACTGAATCAGTATCTACCCAGTTCCCCTCTGCCCAAGAGAATTAAATATTGCTTTCCAAATAATACCCTTACAAATTGTCTCCTAGTTTGGGCTTTCTTTCTACAGATGGATTTTATTTCCTTCGCTTCTCCTTAAATGATCTGGTTTAACTTTCCTGTTTTGTAGCATTCTCTTATGTTGTGCAGGCTCTAGTTTTAGCCAATTTGATTCCTTTTCTTACCTTAAATTTTTCTCTTGTGTTCTGAAATTCTTTCCATAAGTGGCATCCAACTCTTCTGAGGGCTTGGGTTTTTTAGTTTTTGTTTTCTAATTTGCCCGTCTAATCTGAATCTAATGTTTTTGAAATGTATTATCCTTATTTGGCAGGTTTTTCTTCTTTATTAGAATCAGGCATCGTACTACTACTTATTAATTGGATGCCTTATGACTTGTTTAACTCTGCTGTCCATCTGGAGAATGAAGGTAATAGTAGTGCCTACGTTATGGGATTGTCGGATGGGTTTTATGAACTAATGACTCCCCACTGCCTCAGACAGCTTATGGCGCTTCAGTTAATGTTAGCACCATTTTTATTTATGAAACCTAGCTCATAGGCCTGTCGTGGCTCGTTGGCTTTTATTCTCCTTTCTTGCCTTTCACAAAAGCCCCCCCCCATCACTGTCACCAATAGGAGGAGGAAGGGATTTCAGACTCAGAGTTCACAATCCTTATTTGAATATCCACTGTAAAATGGATGTTGGCCAGCTCAAGTGAGACACCTGTAACCTTGTTTATCACAGGCCTTCTCTTTGTGCTGCTTGTGAAATCAAGCATTTCCCATCTACTGATAGGAGCTAATGATTCTTATAAAGGTAAGAACCTAAATTCCCCTCAAGGATTGGAGTTAACAGTAGAGATATAACTGGTACTCAGTTGATTCATTTGGCAAGCATTCTTTCCTGCTGATAATGACTCTTGTATATTTTCCTTCTTCATCTCAATCCAGAAATGTTTTTCTTTTGTATATGTTCATGTTAAATTACCTTTTAGTACTCCATTTCCTGTCCCTTCCATGGTGCTCCTTGATTAGGAGTGCTTTTCTGAGCAGCGCTTGCTGCCCCCCTCGTCTCAGGGACATCTGTCACGTGAAAATACAGCCATGAACAGCCACTTCTTTCCCATCCTTCCCACTGCTCCTTATTTCTCTAATTTTAGAGACCTCTTTGTGGTCTTGTCCTCTTTGATCAAAATTTCCAGTGAAGGAGATTTAGGAAATCCCAATAGACCATCTGTAAGTTCCCAGAGATAAAAAGGATAACTTTGAACCAGAGTTTTGACAGCTAAATGTTCCTATAAATATCTTCACTAAAGTCTTAGTTTCTATGGGAGAGGCATAGATACTACAGCTTAATCCTTGTCAAGGAAGAGTTCAAACATAGGAGGGAAACAGAAATAAAAATAACATGTTAAATCAAGGCAGACTGTGGGTACTACTGCAGTAGAGGAATCCTCATGATAAGAAGGAAAAGGAAATTAATTTTATCTGGGAAAATCTTGGAAGGCTTCATGGAAAAGCTGAGAGTCAAAGGCCAGAAATTCAACAGACTTCTACAGGAGAATGAATCGAAGATAGTATTCCAGACAAGGGCTACAGCTAAACAACTGGCAACTCCTTTCCCTCAGAGTGTGTGTGTGTATGTACAAAAACATATTGAAAATGAAGGAGAGAATTGTAGTGGCAAATACATGCTTGGGAAGATTGGTTGCTGCCATATTTTTAAGGCTGTAAAAGCTGCAAAAACTTACTTTCACTCTAAACATGCTCAAAGAGATAATATCAGAGAGGGAGAGAATTGGGGGACAGTGTGTTTAAATCTCATTCCTGTCTGATTTTTCCCTTGAAAGGGGAAAGCTTTTTATTATCTATCAGAATCTTTCTGGAAGAACTGTGTCTGTCACTCTTATCCCACCCAATTTGATGCCCTGGACACGGGTCCATTCCTCACAGCAGTGACTTTTCTTTAAAAGGCAAACCTGGCCTGACATCACTGATGTTTTGAATTCAGCATTCAGAGCTTTAGAGGGATTTCTTTCTGAAAGAAAGAAAGTGTGTCAGCCCTAAAGTGACAGCCCCCTGCTTGCTGCCAAGAAGAATACCAGTTTTTGTCATAATCAGCGATAAGGGCAGTTTCAGAGAAGAGAAATGATCTGTTGGTGAAGTCTGAGAACAAGCAAGAAACTCAAATAGTTTATATTTTACTTTGTGAGGAAAAAAGACGTATAAGATTTATATGCACCGAAATAGACCTGTTTGACTCTTAGTTGTACAAAAGGGCTAGAATTCCTTGCATTCTGGCTAAAGCTCAGATTCTGCTCAACTGTGCACCTAAAGTGAGTTACTTGATGGCAATGATTGCATTGCTTTACATAATTTTCTAAGTGATTTCATATACATTGTCGCATTTACTCTTCCTAGCCTTCCTAGGAAGGATTACTATAATGTTACAGTTGGGGATGCTGCATCCAGAGAGGCTGATAGCTTTCCCAAGATGACACAGGTGGGGAGATGCAGGAACAACCCCAGGTCCAGTGCCCTTTGCATTTCAAACAGAGCTGCTTCTCTAGGGATGGGCTTCTTCCTAAGTACAAAGGGAGGACCCAGCAAGAACAATTCTCTCAGAGGTTCCTTACAGACCTGAAAAGTTTATGTTTGTGATTCATAGTGAAAAATTAGTGCAAAGTCTTCTTTCTTGCAGAACCAATGCAGGGAACCCAAAATTGAGGTATGGGGTGGGCTGGAGCCCCTGGGTACTTGGGCTACTGGAGATGCCCCCCTCACTATCACCCAACCCCGTGCTGCTCTTGACCTCAGACCCGCTGTCATTGGGACCTGCCTAGCAAATGCTCATCCTTTCACATTCTGTCCTGAGCTCTACTTTTTTCCACACCCTTCTTTGCCATCAGGTGTTAAAAACACACATTTATTTTTTTGCCACCATGTTTAAAAAACATACCATGTTTATTTTGTTATATGCCGAAATTTTACTCTGAAGTACAAAATATGCCCTTATTTTTCTCTTACAGTCACAATCTCACAAACTAAAATATGCTAAATCAGAGTCCTGAATAATTAATTGTAACAATGCAGCACACTCTGTGGGGAGCAAAGAAACTTTTTAAGTTAAAAAAAAAGTGTCAAGTTTACAGTCAACCACAATATAAGATATTCCTTAAATGATGGCAATTCCAGATATCATGGTCTTTACAAATGAATATGAATAGAAATTACATTAATACAATAGCTAATGTAATCTCTGGGAGTTGGATATATTATAACATCCAGGCATTTTTTATGTCCTTGGTTATGTGCCCCTTCTCTCTGTATCTTTACGGTGTGTAGCTTGAATACTAAAATTATTCTTTTCATCAGTGGGGATAAGGAGCATCTAAAGAAACTGTACCAAATAGAATGTAATAGAATAGGACATCTTTTCTCACTTTTAAGTACTGTATATTTCTTATTCTCCTTGTGTAGTTTCATGCCTGGTCAAAGTTTGTTCTGGAAGTTCCAATCCAAGGTTAGTTCAGGAAAAAGGCCCTATTTAAATAAATGTACTCTTAGACTTAGAGATCACAGAATGAGAATACTAATATAATCCATTTACCTACAAAATTTTCAGTGTGAATAAGCAGCATTAATGATGACAAGTATTCCTAATGAAGAATCCTATTTTCAGATATGTGCAAGTATCCATTAAGCAAAACATGAAAGTGGCATGATTTTTTTAATAAACATGAACTTTTTATATCAAGCATATTACTTGTGTAAAAATAGAGAGAAAATGTACGTAAGCTAAGGTCAACTGAGAAAAACAGGGCAGTAATTTAACATTAAACCAGCTAAAATTGGAGATAGAGAGTAGCATGATGATTAAGGACACAGACCTTGGGTAGACTGCCTGGCTTCAGACTCAGCTCTGTCATTTACTACAGTAAGCTTTAGGCAAGTAATTTAATCTTCTCCTTCCTCAGTTTCCTTAGTTTTGCCATTCTGTAACATGGGGATGAAAACAGAACTTATCTCACAGGCTGTTATGAGGATTCAGTGAGTGAATCTATGTGAAATACATAGACCCTTCCTGGCATAGTAAGCAAACAGTGTCCCCTTAAAAAATTACAAACATGTCAGTTTAAGCTGAATGTCTTTATTCCTCAGAAGCCAGTGTTCCACCTACATTCATTTGAATCTGACTGTCTTAAGACTCTTATCTATTTCCAGAAGAGAACAGAAATCAACAATTCTAAGCACCATCTCTCCCCACCATCAATAATACCAGTGCTTCCATCATCCGTATCTCCAACACTGCACCTTACTCTCACTTTACATAAATTTTTGACCTTTAGATGAGACATGCTATTTCTCACTAAGCTCCAAGTTCGCATTGTGGAGAGGGACTAGTGTGTTTCCAGGTGTGAGGCATGTCATAGGTAGTTTATATTCACAATGACTTAAGTACCCAGGTTCATAAATTTACTTGCCCCAATTAAAGTCGTTTCAAGGTTATCTCAATAACCTTAGCCTCACTCAATTGAGTTCCAACAAGCTTCCACAAGGAGGAAGGAGGCAAAGATGTAAAGTTCTGGGAAATCCTACACTCTGTGGATTAAACATATCATTGGCCCTTTGCTGTGCGAGTGTCACACACATCAGTATCATCCTCAAGTGTTACAGGAAAAGTTAATGTTGAGAACTGCTGTCCTAAGCAGCATGTTAATAGTGACGTACTGCAAGTGCTTTGCAAACTGGAAAGGCATACACAGATGTTCATTGTTATTTTCAGTAAATATATGTTATAGAAAGAAGGCTCAGACATGACACGTCTTCTCCTTCCAAAGGATGCAAGAGTGTTTGGGGCAGCTGTCCTGGAACATGGTGTCTGTGGCAACAAGCCCCTCTTACCCATCCTCTGGAGCATATCTGGATTAGGCTTGCTTGCTGGCCCATCAATAGCAAACACTCCACATACAGAGAAATATACCCCAATGGTTCCACGCTCAATTTGCTACCATTTTAGGGACATTTCCACCAGTTATTCAAATTTAATGGTGGTGGCAAGTGTGGAGTAGCAGGAACATGTCAAAAAATAAGCTAGAGATACTTCAAACAAATAAGATCAATGAAAAACATAACTGACCTGAATAATGGGCCCTTTGATCTCTGCAACAGACAATTTAGTAGAAAAGAGCTATTAAATCTAACATTTTTATAGTACAGTATCCACTGAATTTAGTAAAATGCAGGTATAAGTAAAGCACATTTATCATTTTTCAGTATTTAACATTAAGATAAAAATTCTTCATCTCAATAGAGTCACGACAGCTTACATTTGATATGCAAAGAACATTCAAAATCAGTAGTTGCTAAATCAAATCCACTGATTTTTGTAAGTGGGAAGAAGATTAATGAATTCATTCAGATCTGTATTTTAAAAAATTAATACCATCTCTGGAAGCTGGCTCTTGAAATCAGGAAACATGAAAAGTCATAGCATCACAGCCCTATATAAGGCACCTTCAAAGCCAAATCAAACAACAAATAAGGCAAACAAACTTCATTTGGTCTATGTGAGCAGGACCCATGGGCATACTGCTGGTTAAATGGCCTCTGCATTAGTGAACTCATCTCCCAGAGGAGTTAGCTTAGCACACTCACCCTGTGGTTTTGGTACACTGCCACCTGGTGTCAACCCTATGCCAGGCCATGGATTCTGAGCCATACAAGCTGAGTTCTGGCTGCACATTGTCACCAACTTCTCTGCTTGGGCAGCCTCCCAGATGATAACTAGACACATCTTCATGGAGATCACCCTGCTCCCTCCAAGATCGACCAGATGCACCTCCCAGGGCCTGCTGGAGAATTTCTCCCTCTGGTCCGAGATCCAGATGTGTGGACCCAGCACAGGACGTGAGGGAGTGTGTGTAGTGGGCCTAAAGCTAGGGCGCCTTGTAGCCTCTGTGCCACCTGGGGAGGCCCAGGCACATGAGGAACCAGTCCTCTCCAGCCTGCATCTTCCCCCTCCCAAAAGCCAAGCCAGTCTCCCTCCCTACAACCCGTGCTAGAAAGTTAACACTCCTGTTCACACATTCTTTCCCAGCCCCAACCCCTTGCACCCCAGCTTCTTCCATCCAGGCAGACCCTACCCTAGGTATGTGGGAGCTAGGTCCTCAGCCTACTGAGGTTGGTGCTGGTGTTATTAAAAGAAAAATGGAGACACATTTTGGCAATAGAATTGATGGAATTTGCTGGTAGATTGATGTAGGAGAAAAGAGAAAAAGAAAAATTCAGCAAGACTCCTAATTTTTTGGCTTGAACAGTTGGGTAGATGACAATGCCATCCTCTACTCAAAGGGAGGGGGAAGAGTAACAGGTTTGGGGAGCAGAAAAATAAACTTCCAGTGAACATGTGTTGCTTTTATAGTCCAAACACATACATGTTATTTTAAGTGTTAAAAAAATGTTTAAACAACCTAAAATAAACTAAAGAAATCTGAAGATGTTTTGTAACATCTCGGTTTGTAATTGGACTGATCTCAACAGTACAGATAGAAAGGCACCTTCCTTAATATCTATGACCGTGAACTTTGGCCTGTGAGGTCTGCCCACTAGAAATGGAATGGAAATGGCAGATGGGCAGTTGGATGTGCATATTTGGAGAGGACAGGGTCAGGACTAGAGATGTCTGTTGAAGGTATTTAAGGTCAAGGGATTGTTTGAGAACAGAAGAGAGCAGAGTCCTCAAGACTGGGAAGGAGGGGTCAGTGAGGTAGAAGGAGAGCCAGGAGAGAATGACAGGAAGAAGACAGATGCTGAAATATCCAGTGAGATGTGAGCACAGGGACGTGGCCACTGCCTTTACACCAGAGTGGTCTTTGATGACTTAGATAAGAGCAGAATCACTAGACTAGAGCATCAGCCTCCTAACTAATCTCCTAGTTTCCACATTTGACCTCCTTCCAATCTAGACAGCAGCCAAAGCCATCTTTTTAAAACTTCAATCCCATCAAGCCCTTGCTTGAAAAACTTCATTTGCCTATCATTTCAACTTAAAATAAAATCTGAACTCCCAGGGCTGGAACTGGGGTGAGGTGAGTGAGGCACAAAATTTAACCAGGCATCCAAAATCTCAGTTCAAGATAAATCATATTTTAATGCAGTATTTTTTAAAAATCACATTGACAAACAATAGCCCATGGGCCACCCAATTGTTTTTTTGTTTGTTTATTTATTTGTTTGTTTGTTTTTGGCTGCATTGGGTCTTCGTTACTGCCTGCAGGGTTTCTTTAGTTGTGGTGAGCGGAGGCTACTCTTCGTTGCGGTGCGCGGGCTTCCCATTGCGGTGGCTTCTCTTGTTGCAGAGCACGGGTTCTAGGTGCGCGGGCTTCAGTAGTTTTGGCTTGCGGGCTCTAGAGCACAGGCTCAGTAGTTGTGGCACACAGGCTTAGTTGCTCTGTGGCATGTGGGATCTTCCTGGACCAGGGCTCGAACCTGTGTCCCCTGCATTGGCAGGCGGATCCTTAACCACTGTGCAACCAGGGAAGTCCAGCCGATTGTTTTTATAAATAAAATTTTATTGGAACCAGGGCCAGGATTAGGATAAGGCACATGACAAAGGGTCATGCAAGTACAGGGTCGGAGCCTATCTTTATTTAAAATTTTGATCTTTTGTTCAACACGGAATTTGTGCGTTAATTTTGCTTTTTGAAAGATTGCATTTGCATCATTTATATTACCAAGGTTTTTGATGCCCCCTTAAGTTTTGTGCATGCCGCCAATGAGACATTTGCCTCACCTTTGTCCTGGCCCTGCAAACTCCATATCAAGACCTATACTTCCCAGTGAACATGTATTGTTTTTATGGTCAAAAACATAAATATTAGTTTTTTTAAATGTTGAAGCAACCTAAAATAAACCCAAGACATGTGAAGATGTTTTGCCCAGCAGTACAGAGAGAAAGGCACCAAACACTAACATCTAAAAAGGTGAAGATTCAACTTCTTATTTTCCAAATGGATCTGATCTCACTTACACAGTGAGTGCTCAGCAAAGCACATGGATTAATAACAGCAGGGGAGCCATTTTTAGGTAAAGCTGACGGAGCTTTCATGGAAAGTTTCCAGGCAGATTAAAGTTGTATAAGACATAATGCTTTTTGACTGCTTAAATATGTTATGATCGTAATTTTATTTTGTGACCTCTTCAGCAGAGAGAAGAGGTTTTTCTTATTTACCAGGTTATCAATGAAAATAACCAGGAAGCTTTAATTTCTTCATTCCTTTAATAAATTCAAGTTATTATACTGAAGCATGAATGATCTCAGAAATCTATTAACGAACATATTTTTAAGAGTGCATATGGTTTGAGGTTTGATTAATAGGGTAAATATTTGTAGGTTTTCCAAGTTAACAAGAAATATTTTCTTTCTCTTGACCTCTCCCCGCCCCCTTCCCTCATCACTGTGCCTTATGTTTTAAAAGTTGGTTTGCTTCCTCTGAATAACTGGATAAATGGATTCAGAAAGGCCTAAAAGCTATTGACGCTCATCTTAGTCAAGCTCTTATATTAAAGGAGGTGTGTCTATCTCAGTTTCCATATTGGAGATTTGAGAATCTGCTAATGCAAAATATTGTCATCATTACACTAAAAGTTCATTATCCAGATATTGCTAACATGACCCCATGTCCAAATAAGATCCTTGGTGAGAAAGACACATAGGTATGTACCGCGCACATACACATCCCCAAAGTATTTGCCTCACTGCTTAGTGGTAATTCTGTCATCTGGCTGGATGATGGCTGGCCTGACAGGGGACAGCTAGCAGGCTAACCTGGGCTGGCTCACGTGGTGGCTGGGCAGAATTCTAAGGGAACATCTACATGTGTGAAAGGGCCCTTGAGACCTAGTCTGGCATGCTGTCCCTTCTACCACATTCTCTTAACCAAAGCAAGTCATAAGACCAGCCCATATCAAAGGGAAGGGAAATAAATTCCATCCCCTGATGTGGGGGAACTACAGTCATTGTTGCAAAGGTACATGGATACAGGGAGGAGAATAATTGCAACCATTTTGCAAACAAACCACCACATGAAAGTGGAAAACCCACACAATTACCTATAATATTAGTGGCTTCACCTAGTGACTTTTTAACAAGTTTATGAAAGAGGGATGAAGAGCTGTGAGAAAGAATCTTTGCACTGGGAAAACCACTTGCAAATGCAAAATGACCATTATTTGATGAGAAAATGGAAAAATTGAAGCAGATTCCATTCTCATCTGTCTAGGGTGAGCATGACTGACTTGCCCACTTCTCTGCAGTTCCATGAAGTTGAAATTCTTGGCCAAAGCTTCTGAGAGATTCAAGATTTGTTCAGGGGTAGGAATTTAAACCTGGCTATCTGCCATCTCTGAGTTTAGATATTTAATTCTTCCAGTTGTAGCTTCTTGTAATTTCATATTCTCATGTATGTTTATTAAGTGCTATGTTAGAAATACAGGTGTGACAATCTAACTCATTGGGAAATAATCACTCCATTACAAAAAAACAAAACAGAGATTCCTTTAGCTATTCCAAGATGTTTAAATGCTTGTGAATCTCCAATTCAACAGAAGGAACGAGTAAAAGGAAAGTATTAGAATCATGTGCCTAATGAATACTCATTGACAATAATGATAAATTCAATTTACTAAAACTTGATTTCCTACAGAACTTCTTAACAATGTGTGTATTGGATAAAAGGGGGACTCATTTGGAGAAAATAACCTTTCCTCATTCAACTAGGTGCTCTCTAGTGGCCTGAAAGTCTGTGCCCTCCAGATGTTAACATAGTCCCTGATCCCATAGCCTCCAGCCTGCAGAGAAGACCTGCTACCAGACCAGACGGTGCTGGGCATGAACCCCAACTTTATCTACATCTGTAACCTTGGGCTATTTAGTCAGCCTCACTGAGCCTCACTTTTTTCCAGCAGTAAAATGGGATTGATAAAGCTTATGGAGCTATAAATATTAAATGGGATAGAGAGTTACAGCTGTAGAAAACAAACTTATGGTACCAGAGGCTAAGGAGGGGAGGGAAAAATTGGAAGATTGGGATTGACATATACACACTACTATATATAAAATAGGTAACTGGAGAAGTAACAACTGACACTGCAGAAATACAAAGGATCATGAGAGATTACTAAAAGCAACTATATGCCAATAAAATGGACAACCTGGAAGAAATAGACAAATTCTTAGAAAAGCACAACCTTCTGAGACTGAACCAGGAAGAAATAGAAAATATAAACAGACCAATCACAAGCACTGAAATTGAAACTGTGATGAAAAATCTTCCAACAAACAAAAGCCCAGGACCAGATGGCTTCACAGGCGAATTCTATCAAACATTTAGAGAAGAGCTAACACCTATCCTTCTCAAACACTTCCAAAATATAGCAGAGGGAGGAACACTCCCAAACTCATTCTACGAGGCCACCATCACCCTGATACCAAAACCAGACAAGGTGTCACAAAAAAAGAAAACTCTATAGGCCAGTATCACTGATGAACATAGATGAAATAATCTTTAACAAAATACTAACAAACAGAATCCAACAGCACATTAAAAGGATCATATACCATGATCAAGTGGGGTTTATCCCAGGAATTCAAGGATTCTTCAATATATGCAAATCAATCAATGTGATAAACCATATTAACAAGTTGAAGGAGAAAAATCATATGATCATCTCAATAGATGCAGAAAAAACTTTTGACAAAATTCAACACCCATTTATGATAACTGCCCCCCCCCAGAAAGCAGGCATAGAGGGAACTTACCTCAACATAATAAAGCCCATATATGACAAACCCACAGCCAACATTGTTCTCAATGGTGAAAAACTGAAATCATTTCCTCTAAGATCAGGAACAAGACAAGGTTGCCCACTCTCACCACTCTTATTCAACATAGTTTTGGAAGTTTTAGCCACAGCAATCAGAGAAGAAAAAGAAATAAAAGGAATCCAAACCAGAAAAGAAGAAGTAAAACTGTCACTGTTTGCAGATGACATGATACTATACATAGAGGAACCTAAAGAAGCTACCAGAAAACTACTAGAGCTAATCAATGAATTTGGTAAAGTAGCAGGATACAAAATTAATGCACAGAAATCTCTTGCATTCCTATACACTAATGATAAAAAATCTGAAAGAGAAATTAAGGAAACACTCCCATTTACCATTGCAACAGAAAGAATAAAATACCTGGGAATAAACCTACCTAGGGAGACAAAAGACCTGTATTCAGAAAACTATAAGACACTGATGAAAGAAATTAAAGATGATACAAACAGGTGGAGAGTTATACCGTGTTCTTGCATTGGAAGAATCAACATTGTGAAAATGACTCTACTACCCAAAGCAATCTACAGATTCATTGCAATCCCTATCAAACTACCAATGGCATTTTTCACAGAGCTAGAACAAAAAATTTCACAATTTGTATGGAAACACAAAAGATCCCGAATAGCCAAAGCAATCTTGAGAAATAAAAACGGAGCTGGAGAAAATCAGGCTCCCTGACTTCAGACTATACTACAAAGCTACAGTAATCAAGACAGTATGGTACTGGCACAAAAACAAATATAGGTCAATGGAACAGGATAGAAAGCCCAGAGATAAACCCATGCACATATGGTCACCTTATCTTTGATAAAGGAGGAAAGACTATACAATGGAGAAAAGACAGCCTCTTTGATAAGTGGTGCTGGGAAAACTGGATAGCTACATGTAAAAGAATGAAATTAGAACACTCCCTAACACCATACACAAAAATAAGCTCAAAATGGATTAAAGACATACCTGTAAGGCCAGACACTATAAAATTCTTAGAGGAAAACATAGGCAGAATACTCTATGACATAAATCACAGCAAGATCCTTTTTGACCCACCTCCTAGAGAAATGGACATAAAAACAAAAATAAACAAATGGGACCTCATGAAACAAAAGCTTTTGCACAGAAAAGGAAACCATAAACAAGACGAAAAGAGAACCCTCAGAAAGGGAGAAAATATTTGCAAATGAAGCAACTGACAAAGGATTAATCTCCAAAATATGTATGCAGCTCAATAGCAAAAAGACAAACAACCGAATCCAAAAATGGGCAGAAGACCTAAACAGACATTTCTCCAAAGAAGATATACAGATTGCCAACAAACACATGAAAGGATGCTCAACATCACTAATCATTAGAGAAATGCAAATCAGAACTACAATGAGGTATCACCTCACACTGGTCAGAATGGCCAACATCAAATAATCCACAAACAATAAATTCTGGAGAGGGTGTGGAGAAAAGGTAACTGTCTTGCACCATTGGTGGGAATGTAAATTGATACAGCCACTATGGAGAACAGTATGGAGGTTCCTTAAAAAACTAAAAATAGATCTACCATATGACCTAGCAATCCCACTACTGGGTGTATACCCAGAGAAAACCATAATTCAGAAAGAGTCATGTACCACAATGTTCATTGCAGCACTATTTACAATAGCCAGGACATGGAAGCAACCTAAGTGTCCATCGACAGATGAATGGATAAGGAAGATGTGGCACATATATACAATGGAATATTACTCGCCATAAAAAGAAACAAAATTGAGTTATTTGTAGTGAGGTGGATGGACCTAGAGTCTGTCATACAGAGTGAAGTCAGAAAGAGAAAAACAAATACCATATGCTAACACATATATATGGAATCTAAAAAAAAAAAAAAAGGTTCTGAACAACCTAGGGGCAGGACAGGAATAAAGACGCAGGACAGGAATAAAGGGGCAGGACAGGAATGAGGACACGGGGAGGGGGAAGGGTAAGCTGGGACAAAGTGAGAGGGTGGCATGGACTTATATATACTACCAAATCTAAATATAGGTAGCTAGTGGGAAGCAGCTGCATAGTACAGGGAGATCAGCTTGGTGCTTTGTGACTACCTAGAGGGGGTGGAATAGGGAGTGTGGGAGGGAGACACAAGAGGAAGGGAATATGGGGATATATGTATACGTGTAGCTGATTCACTTTGTTATACAGCAGAAACTAACACACCATCATAAAGCAATTATACTCCAATAAAGATGTTTTAAAAAAAGAAAGCAAAGAAATTTTAAAGTAAATAAATAAATTTTTTAAATTAAATAAAATAGATAAGTAATAAGGACCTACTGTACAGCACAGGGAACTCTACTCAATACTCTGTAATGACCTATATGGGAAAAGAATCTAAAAAAGAGTGGATATATGTATATGTATAACTGATTCACTTTGCTGTACAGCAGAAACTAACACAACATTGTAAATCAACTATACTCCAATAAAAAATTTTTTTAAAATACTAAATGGGATAATGCATCTAAATCAATTCGTTCAAAAGCTAAGTGTTATTGATTTGTCTCTCACCTGCATTTTTCAATAGATGCTAACACAAAACAAAGCACAGTAAGCGAACAACCCCACAGAACCAGGGGATTTCACTTGTTTATTTTTCTTTGTCATTTGTGTGTTCCACATCTATTCTCCCACACTAAATATTTGTGATGGGAAATGGCATTCAAAGACACAGGTTCTGACGCTGGCCTCTGCTCACTGGGTAACTAGTTGTCCTTACCCCATCCAGTTGTTTCATTCGTTTGAGCTGCACTTACTTCCAGCTACCAAACGGTTTAAAGGAGATACTCATAGTTCTGCTAATGCCATGAGATAGCCATGTGAGAACACCTAGCACAGTACCGGTGCTTCTTTATGCCCCTGTTTTATTCCCCTTGGCATTCATTCTCATTTCCAAAATGGCCTGGCAGGTAAAAGAGGAGACTCTTTTCCTTTCTCTCACTTGTTTACTTTGGGTTTTTCGGCATCCTTCTGTGTTTCTTCGAGGTGAGCATAATCACAGTAGCAAGCCACCCTAAAGGCTGCCAAAGCCTGCAGACGGGGGACATCTGGAACAAACACAGTTGCATGAGATGAGTGCCTGGTCCATGGAGCTGTCCTTTGGCACTCCGCCCTGTCTCTGCCCACTGAATAGAACTGGATCATCTGCAGTGACATTCAGATCTTTTTCCTGAAGAGTCTGAACTAATTGAGAACTTGTCGATGTGTGTAACATGCTTTGTGCTGCCTTCTGCTCTAGCTCCCCTCTGCCAGAGCACACTTCAGTGGTATCGAGCTGCCATTGGATAGACTAGATGGGTCCTTCTGGAATTCCTTCTTTCTGTCATTTAGCAATTGATCATTTGTGCCCTTTGTAATAATGTCATCCAGCTTCCAAAGGGTGTTTTGAAAGCATTAGATCAGTGATTCTTAACCTTTTTAGGGTCATAGACACTTATGAAAATCTGACAGAAGCTATGGATACTCTTCCTCCTGCCCCTGAAAATTCATATGCACACCAAATGTTACACATCATTTCAGAGATTTCACAACTCCCCTCTTAAATCCAGACTATGGACCCCAAATTCCAGCACTAAGTAGTATTTGTATTTATAAATATTTGTATGGACAGTATTGTCCACCAATAAGCTAATACCAAACAGAGTCAGGAAATGAATATTTGTGTCTAGAGCAATTTTTTTAATGAACCAAATGATTTTTCTTGATCTGCTCTCATGGGTTGGTGGGATAAGTAAGGAAAGGAGGACTCCGGTCTTCATAAGTAAAACAGATACTTTGTTTTACATACACTTAATAACTAGCCTTGAGGACAAAATTATAAATATAAAAATAATTGACCATGTTTTAAAAAAAAACACCGTTAGGAGGTGTTAGCCAGTTAAGGCGACATGCCACCTATTACATACAGGCAAAGTGCACACGTACTCAGTATAATGATTATGCAGGAGAATGACCATGTCCTTAGAAGGTAACATGTGAAATGTTTAGCATGACATCTGCCACTTACTTTAAAATGATTCAGAAAAAAATTATAAATATATACATATATTGATAAAGCAAATATAGAAAATGCTAACAATTACTGAATCTAAGTGGTAGGAGTATGGTGATTCATTGTACTACTCTTCAGGCTTTTCCTGTGTTCGAAATTTTTCATTATAGAACCTTAGAGGATAAACACACGTTATTTTAAGAGAAATGTCAACACAAGCACAATCTTTCACTTTTGGACAGGATTTTCTTCAATCAGTGAGCATCATTTTCCCACAGGAACATTATTTCACTGTATTAGAATCCTGTTGTAAGATGTCCAGCATTCCTATAGCTGAGTAAATAATATACTTTGAGTGATGATATTATACAACATTATATGATTATTATCGTCATTTAAGATGCTCTCTGGGCAGTAAGCTTGTGCCCTGGGACCTGCTGCAAAATGAACTTCTAGAATTATCCAAAAGTTCTCAATGTCTAAAGCCAAGGCTTCAGAGTCAACAGCAATTAGAAAGAAAGCTTTTTCTGTAGGATATTCCTCATGTCATTTTCCCCTAATTCTGCAACAGATTTTTAATTCCAACACTGAAAATAGTGCTGAGTATTTGGCCAAGAAGATGGTACTGACTGTAATATCGGCACTTCCTGGCTCCATTTGACAGTAATGCAGTTAGGATTCCCAGAGCATATCTTTTTCCATTTCTGTTATTGCGAGGCTACATCTGTTCTCAATGGTACACAATTTCCGCTGTGCTATTGACAGGTAGCAGATAAGATATGCCCTCAGAGACCACAGCCACTATGTGGGACCAGAAAATTTTATTTATTTATTTATTTTATTATTTTTTTTTTTGCAGTATGCAGGCCTCTCACTGTTGTGGCCTCTCCCGTTGCAGAGCACAGGCTCCAGACGCGCAGGCCCAGCAGCCATGGCTCATGGGCCCAGCCGCTCCGCGGCATGTGGGATCCTCCCGGACCGGGGCACGAACCCATGTCCCCTGCATCGGCAGGCGGACTCTCAACCACTGCGCCACCAGGGAAGCCCCAGGAATTTTATTTTAAGGGCTGAACCTCCAATACATTGTCAGTCCTTTAATACTTCATCAGCAAAAATAGAGCACTGTCCTTACTTAATGGCAGATCTCAATTTCATCTCTGTTTTTCTGGTTTGCACTTTGTCTTTATGCTATCGAAAGGATGCATGACATTGGAAATAATAGTTTATTTTTTAAATCACGTACTTTTTGTTCAAAGCAAGGCTAATGAATAAAACTCTAGATTTTCTTAAATAGCTTTAGGGAGGTTAGATGGCTTCCATTTTCTGAATAAATTTCCTTCTGCAGGAAGGTGAATTCAGAGTGTGTTTCATGTTTACTTGGGGAATGCAGAGAGAGTGATGCCTTGGACCCAGGAAAGTATAGCCATTAAGAGCACAAAGTTTCAAGTTAGACTTCCTGCATTTCAACCCCAGTGCCTTCACTTACTACCTGTATGACTGTGAGCAAATCAGTTAACTTCACTAGACCTTCCACTCCTGATCTTTAAAATGGGTATAATAGCAATTGGACATCCATAGGCAAAAAATGGATCACAACCAAAACTCATGTTTTATTCAAAAATTAACTCAAAGACCACTACTCAATACTCTGTAATGGCCTACATGGGAAAAGCAGCTAAAAAAGAGTGGATATATGTATATGTATAACTGATTCACTTTGCCATACACCTAAAATTAACATAACATTATAAACCAAGTATACTCCAATAAAAAAAAATAGATCGGGGCTTAAATGTGAAACATAAAACTAAAAACTTCTAGAAAAAAATGGAAATAAAATCTTCCGGACCAAGGACTAAGCAAAGAATTTTTAGATGTGCTACCAAACCCAATGTGTCAAAAGAAAAATTGATAAATTGGACCTCATCAAAATTAAAAACTTTTGCTCTGTGAAAGACAATGTTAAGAAGATGAAAGGACTAATTACAGGTGGGGAGATAATATTTGCAAACCACATATATGGCAAAGGACTTGTATCTAGAATATATAAAGAACTCTTGAAACATAATATTAAAAAAAATCCAGTTAGAGGGACTTCCCTGATGGCACAGTGGTTAGGAATCTGCCTGTCAGTACAAGGGACACAGGTTTGAGCCCTGGTCTGGGAAGATCCCACATGCTTCAGAGCAGCTACGTCCGTGCACCACAACTACTGAGCCTGCACTCTAGAGCCCATGAGCCACAACTACTGAGCCCGTGTGCCACAACTACTGAAGTCCACGTGCATAGAGCCCATGCTCCACAGCAAGAGAAGCCACTGCAATGAGAAGCCTGCACACTGCAACGAAGAGTAACCCCCACTCGCTGCAACTAGAGAAAGCCTGCGTGCAGCAATGAAGACCCAACACAGCCAAAAATAAAATATAAATAAATTTATTTTAAAAATCCAGTTAGAAAATGGGCAAACGATAGGCACAAACATTTCACTGATAAGGATATACAAACAGCAAATAAGTGCAGAAAAAATGTTCAACATCATAGGCATTAGAGAAATGCACATTAAAACCACAATGAAATATAACTATACCTATTAGGATGGCTAAAATAAAAAATAGCGGCAATACCAAATGCTGGCAAGAATGCAGAAAAAACTGGATCACTCATACATTGCTGGTGGAATATAAAATAGCACAGCCACTCTGGAAAATAGTTTCGTTGTTCCTTTTAAAACTATAAATGGTTTTATAACCCAGAACTTGTATTCTTATGCATATATCCTACAGAAATGAAACCTATCTTTATGCAGAAACTGGTACATGAAAGCACGAAGCATCTTTATTCACCATAGCCCCAAACTGGAAACTATCCAGATGCCCCTCAATGGATGTATGTGGTTGATCCATATCGTAGAATACTACTCAATAATAAAAGGAACAAACTGTTGATATCTGCTACAACTTGGATGACCCTCTAGGAAATTATACTGAGTAGAAAAAGCCAGTCTCAAAAGGATACATATACATAATAATCATGAAATTATTATAGAGATAGATAACAGATTAGTGAGTACCAGGTGATAGGGATGAGGAGAGGGGTGGATGTAGATATAAAGGGGTAGCAGAAAGGAATCTTATGGTAACGGTACAGTTAAGTATCTTGATTGCAGTGATGGTTACCTGAAGCTATACATGTGATTAAATTGCATAGAGCAACACAAATGCCATACACACCATACACAATCACAAGTAAGTGTGCATAAAAGTGGCACAGTTCGAGTGAACTCAATAGATTGTACATGCCAACTTCCTGGTTTTGATATTGTACTATAGTTGTGCAAAATGCTGTCTTTAGGGGAGGCTGGATAAAGTGTACACAGCACCTCCCTGTACATTTTTTTACAACTACCTGTGACTCTATAATTATTTCAAAATAAAAAGGTTTTCTTTCAATGCTTCCTAATAGAACCTTCCACCTAGAATTATGATGAGGATTAAATGAGCATTTAGCACTGTCTCTAGTGTAGTTAGTACTCAGTAAAAGTCAGCAGGGATTTTATATATTAATGGCCACCTTTGCTACTTAATTGGAAGACTATGTCTTAGGAGAGAGATTTAAACTAGAATATAAATTCCACGAGAGCAAGGATTTGGGCTGTTTTGTTCACTAGACTATTCCCATACCTAGAACAGTGTGATGCATATAAGGTGCTCATTAAATATGTGTTGAAGAATGAATGAAAGAGTGGTTTTGAAGATACCATGAAGGAAGATATTTGGCAAGTAGAGCACGAGGGAATAACTTGGTAATATCCAAGGTAGGACATAGATAAAATAGCTAACATGGCAATTTGCCTGGACTGCCTATGAGAGCAAAGGGGAGGAAAGATAAGTGATCTGTGTAGATAAATTTGAACCTTCATGTGATTCTCGTTACTGTAGATTGCATCAGCCTTAGGGGGAAAGTGGAATGGTAACTGTCTTCGTGTCAGGCCCCAGTAGTGGGATTCGTAGTCTTTATTGTGTACTGTACTTTTCTAAGGTGCCCAGGTATGTAATGGTCAGTGTCCAATGGAACTGTTCCTTACTCCCATGTTCTCCACTTCACTACATGGTGGTCCTGTTCCATTCAGTGCTTCCACCACACTCGCCTCTGCCACTACTACTGCAGGTCCCATTCAACCACCAAAAAGAAGACTAGCTCTCTTAGTTTAAAGGACCCATGCAATAGTGTTTGGGCACAGGGTCTAGGGATTAAGCCAGAGAATCAGTACCACTCTGTATTAGTCCAAAGAGTTTCTGCTGACCGTGACCTAAGCCCAACACTGGGTCCAGGTCCCTCAACTCTTTTCTGTCTCAGAGTGAGTTTCCTGCCTATTCCAGCATCCTCCTTCCTTGCAAAGCACTAATCCCACAACTTTCTAGCTGTCAATCAAGAGATCAGCGTTTGCTGAGCATCCGCAGGATGCTGGCGCACGGGAAGGCAAAATATAAAATACAAAGATGTGTAATGTGCAAGACACCCATGTTCAAGAAGGTTACAGTTCCAACCAAGCAAGCAAAACGGCAAACACAAGCAATCGGGAATAACTGTGAAATGATCATTCTAACTACAATCAGAGTTCAAAGAAGGGAGGTTTTATATTATGACATTTCTACAAGTATGAGGAAAGAGTAGCCTGGTCAGCGCACACATCTCAGATACATGGGAGGAGAATGATTCAAGAAGCAGTGGGTCATTAGCAGTGTCAGATGCTTAGAGGAAAGTGACACAGTTCGGTGTTGGACTAGAAAGAAACCATGTGCCTCCAACTTCATTATATATGAGCATGTGGGCTTGATTTCACTTATTTATTATTAAGTATGTATTTGTTGAGCATCTAGCACTGCTGTGCTGTGGAATAATATAAAATGAAAAAAGCACTGTCTCTGCCCTCAGAAGGGTGCTCAGTAGTGGGAAAGAGAGAGATGAAACAAATAATACAAAAGAATGAACTAGGGAGAAAATGGAGGGACACACAGAGCATGAGTAGAATATGAAAGTAGCCAAGCTGTGTTCGAAATGAACCCACGACATGGGTGATCTTAGTTTCCTCCCGGCCTCTCTTAGGAACAGGAGAGCAGATCAAGGAAAGGGACCAATTCTCGATATTACTGCATTTTCAGTGGAAAATGTTATATATTTGTTATTTGTGCCCTCTGTTGTTTTCCCAAAGTTTAATTACACTTTTATTTTTTTCTACTGAAGTATAGTTGATTTACAATATTGTGTTAATTTCTGCTGTACAGCAAAGTGATTCGGTTATATACATGTATACAACATTCTTTTTCATATTCTTTTCTCACCTACTGCTGAGCTATAAACTCCTTAATACAGGTCAATTTGATGTATGGATAAACTAGTTTGCAGTGTTACTTGAACCTACACCATTGTGAAGGTTGTAAAAGTGCCTCTGTGACCTTCAAGACATTCAGAAGAAAATCTATGACAATTGTAGACAAGTCTAAATAATAATGCTGGAAGAGACAAAAGATCAGATAATAACCCCTATACTTTCTCTATTCCCAGGCACCAAGTTTGCACCAAATGAACACAAAATCTGTCGTTCTGTATTAACAGCAATCACCTGGCAACGATTTTCTGGCTTCCATTGGAAGTCAGAGCTCATAAATAGTTCTTAGTATAAAATAGTAAACTATTTTTACTGTATTTGCAGTTCTAGTGACTCCTTCCCACAGGCCACTGCAAGGAAAATTCCCGTTTCTTGTTTCCCCAATACTTAGAGAGGCTCTGGAGCCCAGCTGTCTGAGCTCATATCCCAGCTCTGCCTCTTACTGGCTACGTGGACATGGACAAATGGTCCAACATCCATTAGCCTCGGGGTCCTCATGTATTAGAGGGGGCAGGACTGGTTATAATACCTGTTATTGTGAGGATACAATGAGATATAATACATGAAGCTCTTGCCACGTACTGAGCTTACAATAAATATTATCCATTATTACTGGAATCTGCTTTATTTGTGGCAAATTATTCTGTGGTATGACCAGTACCAGCATTTGTTGGACTTTTAAATTCACATCATCTTAGACACTCTTCCTTGGAAGTCAGGTAATCCAGACTTAACACATGAGAGCACTGGGGTACTTTACCAGTCAAAGGAAATCTGTGTGACTAATGTCAGAACACCACTAACAGATTATGTTTGATTGGCATATCAAAATGGCTCATTAGCAATTGTGAGAATTGCTCAAACAATACAACAAAGTATATTGGCAACATCTGGATTCTTAAGGGGGCGGTGAGAGATGGCAGTGGTGATCGGGTTGTTAATTCCTGAATTAAGTGAATTAACAAAGGTGCTCAGTATCCTGAGTACAGAAACAGCCTGAGACACTTCCTGCTTCTCTCTTTCCATTTGCAGAATGGGGATCAATGTCTTTTATGTACCTACTTAATAAGAAGGATTCAATAGGGGCTCTTAGGGATAGATTTAAATAACCATCATTACTATTAATTCAGCCTCTGGAGCAAGCATCAGAGGAGCTTTGGTTCCTGATGCAGGACCGCACAGTCCCCATTCTGCCTGAGTGGCCTCACTCTCTCCTGCCACCTGGTTGCATTTTTAGTAGCCACGTCAGGGACCACAGGAGGCACAAGGTGAATCCTGCTCTCAGGGATCTTACAGCTTCCACTATTTGGGAGGCTGGCTAGGGCAGCTGTGGTACACATCCAATACAGCTTACCAATTTAGTGAGAAGCATTGAAACTCCTTTTTTGTTTTTATTTTACTCTTTCCAGCTTTATTGAGATGTAATTGACATATAATATATATAACATCTGTAAGTGTAGGGGTCCTACCTTCTCTGAATCTTCCAGCCTCCAGAGCTTCCTGATCAAAACCAGGCCCACTAAAGTATATGAGATGCGAAACGCTAGCCTCGCCTTGCCAATCCTGTATCCTTCAGACATTGCTGATTCATGGGACAGGGACGGAGTCAGAAGCCAAGCCAAGGAAGTATATAATCTGTTGTGACATCTCCTCTTCCCTGGGCTGCCAACCTTGGGCATGCTCGATTAACCGTTCTCTAGTGTCCTACACAAATCACCTCTCACCATCCTAATCAATGGAATTTTCCTACTTCCCTTAGAAACCACCCTGTTCTCTAAGCCGGTTCACAACCCTGAACCTACTTTTGGCATATAGTTTGTCTTTATTCTCCCTTGTGGCTCTTATTATTAATAGTACTGATAGTAGAGCTAATACATAGCATTTACCATGTACCAAACATTGTCTAAGCACTTCACATGTATAAGCTCACTTAATCCTCCCAACAACCCTCTGAAGTAGTTATTGTTATTATCCCCATTTGACAGATGAGGAAACTAAAGCATAAAGAGATTAAGTAACTTGTCCAAAGTCACATGGCTAATAAGTGACAAAAATAAGGAAATGAACTTGCACAGTCTGGGCCTGAATTCCATATTCTTAATAACTGTATGACACCACTTCTCATCCTACATTATTTCTTCCCTCATACAACTATTTAAAAGGTAAAATGTTGTTCCTAGCTGTCTCTAAGCAATTTCACTTCCATTTCATTTTTTTGAAGGGTATCTATTCTTCTGAAGTCTCTTTCTACTATCCCAAATATTTTAAGATCATGGGAATTATTCAGATAAATCATCAAAACGCTTTGCTTCCAAGTTTTTATTACCATGCTTTTTACTTAATTTCTATCCTTCCTCTCCATCCAAACGTGTTTCTTTAAACCAGAGTTGCAAGTGGGTATTCTTGTAGCCTGGGCTGCCACCTTCAGCACTTCATTAATCTTTGAGATTCTTACTTTCCTAAAGGACAGTGACAGTGGCGTAATTACCTGGCAACCAGTAGTAAAAGTCATTTGAATTTAAATCTCTTAGTATTTCTTTCTTTAGGAATTTATTTAATCCTGTTCCCCTTAATATTTTAGGGAGTATGTTAGGGGCACAATAAAGGGAGGCAAAGGGACATGATTTTGCGTCTGATTAAGAAGTGGTTGGCTTTCTTTCCTTTTAGATTTCAGATATGAAGTTTTTGCACCTTTTATCCAGTCTTCCCACAGGCTTTGAGGTTTATTCATCTTTAACCAGAAGGGAGATTTTAAATGTTTTTGCTTATTGAATGTAAATGTATTGAAAGCACAAGGAGACATCATTTAATACTTCCTTGTTAATTTTTTAAATGAAAATCAGTCATTCAAATCATCCCTCACCCAACCTTTCTAAATTCTAAGACATTAAAGTTAATATCAATTAAATAATGGATTAATATTTCTAATTCAGCATATATGTTTTGTATAACATTTATGACAAAACAATTATACTTTTAAGTCTGTTCTTGTAGACTTTATGTGCTTCTGAGTCCTTTGCACACTGAATTTAGGGGCATTTCACAGGACTTAGTGAAAGGTTATGGTGGTGGAAGTTTATGGGTGTTACTTGACTGTTGTGAAAAATTGCTTGTCTTTCTGTATCTGTTGCCAAAGCCACTGGCCAGAAAATCCACCCTTTATTTTACACACTTGTCTTTTGGCACATGAAATCTTCCCAGTAACCCACTTGATAATGTAATTTGCAGGTAGGTGATTACCAACCAGAGTAAACCGGGGGCTGTGTGTTCATGATGTAGCTATAAGCTGTGTAGTATTTGCCTCATGTTTATGTGTGTAAGGTAGCCCTGGGGGCCTGTATGCAGGGTAAGCTCTGTACAAAGTCACATCAAAACTGTACTTAGTAGTCAGGGGAATCATTTCTAACCAGTGGCTTTTAAGGGCCAAAGGAAGAGAGGTGGTTTAAGGATTTGCGAATGGTTGATAGCATTAAAAATACTTTGTAAATGAGATGTGTGTTTTATTATCCAGGATGGAGGAATGTGGCACTTTCAAAACACCTATCGAACGGGTAGCAAAATTCCCACATAGAATTGGGTTTCCAGCAGGAAGGACAACAGATATTAATGGCATCATCTCAGTTGCTCAATTACTCAATTACTTGCAGTAATTAGGGAGAGGGTCAGTTTAAATTAAAGTATTGAATTACAGAATACTTCATGTTAAGTAAAAGAGGTATTCTTCAAGAATTGCTGTGGAATACTATGGATTTGGCTTAACAGATCTTTCCTATAACTGGCACAGCCTTTGTGAACGGACCACCAGGAATTGGGCTTTGAAATTGGTACAGCCCAAATGTATGATATTTTGGTGTGTTTAAAATTAAGGAAATTAAAAAAGCAGAATGCGTAATAAATATGCCAAGATTAATCCTCAAAGTCACATTAGTCCTCTTTTGAAGTTATCTTTTCTGTGACATCCAGTGGGTTAGCATAAACTTGCCAGATGTTCAATGACCCTGAAAAGAAAATCACAACACAGAGGCCAATCCAAAACCCAGATACTTAGTTAAATAATCCAGTTCTTAGAAATGCTACGAGCTGTGCATATCTGGATCATTTCTCTGGTCCTTCACTAGTTACTTCCAGTGTAATTAAAGCCCCTTTAAAATTGAATTCCTAACATAATCAGAGGCACATTTCCAGGACTCTGAGGCTGCTTCAAAATGCGATTAGAGGGGGGCTAAGTCAGGTGAGCATCGGGAATCATCAGTAGAGGTGGGCAAAGCCCTGAAAATGAGCAATTATCATCATATGTCACATTTCTCATCTCTTTTGCAACAGGGCTACATAAAAGGAAAGTGCAGGGGCGTTTTAATGGCCTCAGCCGCCATTTATGTGTGTGCCTAAATTTACATGTTGTAACCTGATGTATATTCATGTCTGCAAATTACACTTGAAAGTAAACTAATGATGCCAACCTCTGCTGACATTAAGCAGTGGGAAATTTTGTAAAGGATTTAGACCTTTCTCTGCACTGAGTTTTATCTTTGTAGAATCTATGTACAACACACTTTCTCTACGTTTATTGTCTTATGAGCCTCGTTGCTTGTGAGAGAAAAAGCGAGTCAATGGAATAGATTTTTTTTTCTTCCTTTCAGACCAAAGGACAGGTTGGGATTTTTTTTCTTCCTCCAGTATTTTTTAAATCTATCTTTTAACTCCAAACTCTCTGCTGGTGATATTTTTGTTCTTATAAAGACCACACTTTTCTTTCCTCAGTTTCATCCCGTTCCTTCATGGTCTGTGATATTGCTGTGGTATCGATCCCAGCTCCTAATTATTTGTCTCCCGTTTAGCCACAAGGTGTAACTTTGCTACCTGAAAAGGCGTGCTCTGACAGTTAACCTCCATGTGTGTCCAAAGACTGATCTGGCTGCACTGGATAATTTCCCTGGGGGATCGTTCTGTAGAATGGGGGGCCATTTGTTGAGCTGTCTAATGTGGGAGACGAGAAAATGAAAGGACTGCCAGAGAGAAACGGGATCATACGGTGGCTTTCAGAGCAAAAAGGAAATCAAAGGACAATTTCAGGTCCAGTCTAGTTCCCCAAGCATGTTTCTGGAACTAGGGAAGCAGGGATATTTTCTTGTTAGTGTTTTTAGAGAAGTCACCGAGAGGGAGAGTCCCAAATTAGGAGGTTCTGGCAAATTTAGTCATGCCTGTGGGCTGTACTCAGAAATTATCTCCGGCCTAAACTCTTCCATTTGTGCCTGAGCCTTACAAGTTCTTCAAGGGTCTGCAAAAGTGTTTGGGACCAGAAGAAAAAATATATGTTGACATTGACTCTAAGATCCAAAAACTTATCTACAAGATTTTGAAATGTTTAATTGACTGTTGACAAAATATGTACTATCAACTTCATTAAGTATTAAATTTAGCCTTCTTAAAAATTACATGAAACCAAATCACAGATTCAGTTTTCTCACTTTCCAAGATTTCCAGCATGCCAATCATGAATTAAGTGAATTGCATAGAGCCAGTAATTTGAAATGCAAAATTATAAGAATCCTTTCCATTTTTTTTTTTTTTTTTACACAAAAATGTATATCGTAGGTGGGATGTGAGGGCATCTTCACGTTCTTTCTGTGACACGTGTGGTAGGACTAAAAAAAGAGAGCCCAGGGCCCATGAAGATTTTAAAACAGCTCTGCCCTCGTCTTCTCTTCTCCAAGTGTGTGATTAGTCCTGAAGACTCAGGTTAGCAAAGACGCTCATTGGAAAACCAGTTTCTTCTTGCTGTTTGCACCCGTAGTTGAGGTGAAGTGACAAAGGCGGTGGTCTGATCACGAGGAAGTTCCCAAGGCACCTGTATACCCTTGGAAAGATCACAGGACAGTGCCTGGTTCTGTTGAAGAGGGAGTGTTTGTATTAAGCGGAGGAAGCAAAGCCGTCCAGTTGGGACATGTTAGAAGAGCACCAGTGTCCCTCGTCTGAGTTGTGTTCTCTCCCAACAGATGACCGGCTCTCACGTGCCCTTGTGTTTTAGTCAACTTTTCTCAGTGTGACAGATATTTCCTTTTTTAGAATGGAAAATGTGAAGTGGTGGGGCAGGAAGGAAGGTGGATTATCTGGATTCCATGTGTGATGATCTTAGTCTTTCCTTCAAAGGCTTAACGTTTTCAGGCTTTTATGTTATTCATCACACTTGGGACGGTGAATGTCAGTTCCCTCCGAAAGACATGGAATATGACAGGTCCTTGTAATCCCAGCCCCAAATAATGACCACTAATAAGAATAACCACTAATGATTCTTGCAGAACCTTTTTCTTTACATATACTGCAGTATTATTAATTGATTTTCTTTTATAAAACGAGGTAATAAATAAGGCTTTTAAATTTTTTTCACTTAACGATATATCTTAGATATTTTTCCTTGCCAACACATGTGTACTTAGCTCATTCATTGTAGTGGCCACATGACATTCCACTGGATGACTGGACCACAATTGATTTAACTGCCCTCTGTTACTGGACATTTAAGTTGGCCATTCAGCTTTGATCTTTCAAGCGAAAGTACCATATGCCTAAATAAACCATGATATATTAGCTAGAAATATACACTCTTGACCCCCTGCATTGGCATAGTCCTTCCCAGGAGCAGAAAGAACCAAATCTTTCTCTATACTGATGCTTGTGATTAAATGTAAAACCTATATGTGTTTAGTTATTTCTGTGTCTTTTGTTTCTGCCTTTTCCTCTTATGCAGTCATCTGCAGCCAGGGACAAGGATGAACAGGCTCTACCGGTAGGAAGCAGTGGCCTTGCCTGTACCTGTTCATGTGCCTGTGGAGGGTGTGAGGGCAGGGGTGGGTGGAAGGGGCTCTTGTGCTCAACATCCTCTCCCTTGGAATACTTAAAGGGTTTAATCTGCTGGTGTGTGTATGCTGTGTCCTATAATTAGTGTCAACTGAATTCTTACATTCAACGACAAATTATTTCTGGGACTGGGTTTCAAAAAGTTTGAGTTCTCTCTTTCACTTGGCATGGAAAAGTTGAAAGAGTGAGATATTTCCAAATTACATTCCAAGGGATGTTGAGCAGATATTTGGGGACAGCGAGGATCTAATGCTTGGTATCTATTTGTGCATCTGCATGCAACCTATGTTTTTGGTTGGAAGTTTCTTTTGGTTCCATCAAAAGAAATGCTGCATGAGATCTATATATTCAATATACATAATGCCCTGAAGACTGCTTTAAGTTCTGTAGACATAATTCTAGGCTAATGAAGATTTCCACAAGAGAGTTCTTCCGGTTTCCCAAAATAAGGACCATAGTAACAGTGATTATAACAAATTATTAACAACAAACACATTTTCCAGTTCCTGTCCAATTAACATGTCACATTTTGTATTGTGCAGCTTGGCAAGGAAATGACCATCAGTTTTTGTGTTCAGCCATCAAACAGTGATCAACTCTGTTCAAATCTTTTAACCTTGCCCCTAAAATTTTTTGAGCCTTAATCTTCTGAATCAAATAACACAATGCATTAAAAAATGTTCCAGATTTTTGAAGCTGAAAGGACTAATAATGAAGATACATATGACCCCATTCTTCCTCCTGTGATGCTCAGAGCAGAGACTTCTGACATGTATTGAGAGCCCATAGGATATGCCTGATCCAGTACTGGGCTAGGGGTGCAGACCCAGTCTCTTCCTTTGTGAATCATGATCTGGTTCACCAATGAGACACCAGTAATCCCCTCTGATTCTTCTCCAAACCCTGTAGAGTTGGAAATATTATTTCTAATAGAATATCAATTATAATAAAATCACACTAAAAAATTCCGATTTTTCCATGTATCTCACACTGACATTTTACCCATACTTCAAGCTTACTCTGGGTTCCATGTTCGTCTCCAAACATGTGGCTCAGTTTTAATAAGTATTCTGTAAAACAAGGGACGAATGGGCAATAGTTTGGAAACACTGTCCAAGTTAATCAAGTTAACCAGATTTCTTTAGTGTTAGACTTAGTGGTCTAATGTGTATCTTAACACTCTAAAGGTGAGTTGGTCTAGGATGTAGCAATGTCCAAATATATTTGGTCATGGAGTTTCTTGTGGGACTTTTCTTGGGAAACCCCCTTGTGGATCTGGAGTGTGATAGAATATTTTGCAAAACCCTGTAATGTAAAGGACTCTATGGAGCCAGGAAGGTTCTCTGTGGATTCATAATAGGAGATTCTCTCTCTTCAAATCTCATTTAACATAGACTGTAAGGCTTCATGGATGAGAGCTGTGGTTCCCATCGTGGAGATGAGGTACCCCGGAATGTGTGCAGGATGTCCCTTTGCGGAGCAAGGGGGAAACATTAGCACCTCTATTGTTTGCTTTCTTTGTTACTCTTCATTATTTCTACTTTTGCAGATGTTTTATGATATATATGCCCATATTTTAGTATGTGTCTGGATATAGATAGAGATACATATGAATATAGATACAGATATAGATAGATGCATATATACACACTCAAAAATTTTACTGGTAGGAGGCACAATCCAGACATCTTAGAGACCACCCATTGGTTCAGAGAACAGATTTTGAGTGAAGCAGACCTGCAACCCATTCCTCTATCCTCCATTTTTTATCTGTGTGACCCGAACACCTCATTTCGCTTCTCTAAGACTAAATTTCCTCATCTGTCTAAAGGGAACAATAATGGTATCTAGTTCATAGGGTTCACTTAGAGAATGGAGGTGAAGGCTATGCACGTTGACTAGCATATAATAAGTTCTCAACAGATAGATAGCAATTAATCCCTTTAGTAGGAAAGAATGTGAGAATGCCATTCCTTCAGGAGACTTTGAAGGAATGTGCGCAGAAAATCTTTGGTTCCGTTGTGTGTGAGCCTCTGACAGACTAGGTGAGGACTTGCCTTGCATTTCTGAGCACTAACGGCCTCTTTGTCTGGTCCCTCTGCTCAGGCGAAGCCGCGTCTGCAGCGGGGTGGAAGCTCCGCCTCCCTCCACAACAGTCTCATGAGGAACAGCATCTTCCAGCTCATGATACACACCCTCGACCCGCTCGCTGAAGGTAAACATCAGGCTTTCGCTTGGTGGGGGGCGGGAGGGAGAGGATGTGCAAAGTCCTCTTTTTATAAAATACGTTCACGCTTCCGTCACAAACCGGCTGATGTCCGCGTGTTAACCTCTGCCAGAGGCAGCTCTGGCCCTTCTGCGTGCTTATCTGCAACCACCCAGCTCACGATCAGAGATTTTTCACCAGGAGCAGGAGTGGAGGTCCGTGCGCTGATTCTGTCTTTTGATGCCTCTAGCATAAATACAGTCTGCTACGAGGCGGAGAAGACAAGAGCGGTTTCTCTCCCTTCCAGCTAGAGTAACAGTTCTCTTTCGTCATCCTCCTAAGTTGCAAAATGAAGTTATATGTGAAGAAAAATTGATAAATTGTACATCTTAAAAAAAGAAAAGGGCTTCCCTGGTGGTGCAGTGGTTGAGGGTCCGCCTGCCGATGCAGGGGACACGGGTTCGTGCCCCGGTCCAGGAAGATCCCACATGCCGTGGAGCGGCTGGGCCTGTGAGCCATGGCCGCTGGGCCTGCGCGTCCGGAGCCTGTGCTCTGCAACGGGAGAGGCCACAATAGTGAGGGGCCCGCGTACCACAAAAAAAAAAAAAAGAAAAAGAGGAGACAAGAACTCCGTGACTTAGGAGGGCTGTAATTAGTTTAGAGAATGATGTTCACTGCAGAGCACTGATGTTGTACCTATTCTTTGGCAACTGGAAGATGGGAGGTGAGCTTCTAAGCACCCAAAGAGCGCTCTCTAAGAAAACTGCTTAGGGTCAGACTGAAGAGGCCTGGTTCACCTCCTAGGGACATTATATAAACCATCACCAAGAATTCAGTATTGTGTTCTTCCAGTTTTACTCATTCACAAGGAAGCCAGGTGCATCTTGTTTCTTGAATTGCATAACTGTCCTAAAAAGTTATTTTTTCAAGGAAGCAGATATCTGATGCATCAAATAACTATCAGAGTTAGGCTACTAGCAAAGGGTTCAAGTATAACGAAGTCTTCTGTTCTCCCTTCATCCCTGGACCTTACAGTAAGGCCTGATGTTACACGGAGGCGAATGGCCTGGGAAACAGGTCTCTGCCACTGACAAATTATCCCCACATAAATCAGAGCACTTAACCAATATAAAGCTTGGCTAAATAATTTCAAGGGTTCAGGCCATCAGGAGATTCAGATGCAGTCAAGAAAACTCTGGGACCTCAAGAGCGGCTCCCCAGGTCCTGTCTCCCCTTGTTAGGCACGCACCTTCACCCAGAATAATAAGTGAGGATCACGGGCTCACCTCTCACTGTGGAGCATTTCAGTTGTAAAACATTTCCGCCTCATACCCCAGAGAGTTACGTAGCTGATGTGATATTTTCCAGAGAGCCTTCTTTCATAGATCCTGAGTTCTGTTTACTCAGGTAATCCTTTGCTGGGAACATCTTAAATATCATTACTCTCTTTACCAGAGGTCCACATGACAAGGAAACTAGCCCTGGGCACTAGCCTTCTTTTCCTCCCCACCAGGGTCACCCCCACAAAAATGATCTCAGGGAGTGAGGGGATCGCAGGCCAACCTCCGCCCAGCCACGAAGCATTTGTGTGACTTTGGGCAACTTAGAGCCTCTCTAGTACTTGGTTCTTTCACCTACAGTAATAGTTACCTTTGTCTGGTACTTTATAATTGACAAAGTATTTTCACACCTGTGAATCTTTGCTTTATAATAACACTTCATAGCTAACATTATTATTCTAATTTCATAAAATAGGGCACCACCAAAATAGATCTCAAATGTATCTCCTTCTCTCTCTGCCAGCTCTTTATTCCAAGCCGTCTTCATCGCTTCCTAGCTGGTCTTCCACTTCCTCCATTGCCTGTTTCTTTGCATATTTTCCACACAGCAGCCCAAGTAATCTTCTTAAAAAGTAAATCAAATTATGTCACTCCTATTAACCTACAGTGGCTTCTCATGGCTCTTAGGAAAATTGTGAAATACTTGCCATGGTCTGCATGATCTGTCTCTTTCTCCAAACTCACGTGGTCTCACTTTGCTTCAGCCAGACAGAGGCCTTCTGTCGTAAAACAGATGCTTCTTTCCTGCCTCGGGGTCTTGGCATAGGCTATTCCCCCCGCCCAGAATACTTTTCTTTCTCCCATTTTCTTCCACTTTTCCCAGCTTTATTCCTGCCCCTTCTTCGGTGCTCTGTGAAAATGACACCTCCTGACCATCCAGTATAAATCAGGGCCCCAATCATCCTCTCTCAATGCACCCTTTAATTTTTCCTTTTTGCCCACATTACAATTTGTGTGGTTATTTGTTCACTGCCTGTCTCCCCCAGGACATGGTAAATTTCTAGAGAGCAGGGATTCTGTTTATTTACTAGTTGTCCCCAAGATCTAGCAGTCTACCTGGCACATGGTAGCTGCTAAGGCTTAGAAGAATTAAGCAACTTGGCCAAAGTCATGCTTTTGCTCTGATAGTCACACAATTTCAAAGCCCTCTAAAGCCCCATGGGTTTAAGATTGTATCTTGGTTATTTTGAGCCACCATCTTCTCCACGCATCACCCAAAAGAGTCAGGTGAGAGAAGAAATGAGCTATCTTATCTGCCCCAACTTGATTTTGAGTAGGCAGGCAACTGGGTATATTTATTTCTGGCAAGGCACGTTATGTAAGTGATTGAGGACAGACTCCAGAGCCAGACTCTCTGGATTCAAATTCCAGCTCTGCATTTTTTAGCTGTGTGACCTTGGATAAGTTACTTAACCTCTCTGTACCTCAGTTTCCTCATCTGTAAAAATCAGGATAATATATAATGATGTCTGCATCATAAGGTTGTTATAAGGACTAAAGGAGTGAATATACATTAAGCATTGAACACATTGCCTAGCAGATCGTAAACACCATATACAGGTTTGGAATTACTCTGTTCCATTATTTTGAAAAATAATGCAGCATATGAATGTTTTAATTTAAAACATTCAAAAGGTTATGCGAGAACAATAGGTCTTCCTCCGCCAACAACCTCCCAATTTTCTCCAGTCCCCCAATTCTCCCAGAGGAAACCACATCTACCAATTTCTTGGGGCTCATCCCAGAGATGATCTGTGCATATACAACTCTGTGTGTGTGTGTGTGTGTGTGTGTGTGTGTGTCATTGCCCATAGGTCTCAACAATCTAAATTTCTGTGTTTTTTGTTTGAGGGAGTTCAGTTTCTGGTAGGGCTTGTTTTTGTTTTTCTCTTTGGTGGGGAGGTTATACTTTGTGAGATAAGAGAGGGTGCATCTGAGTTGTCTCAGTGTTGGGCCATCAGTGATTTTCCGAAACACCTGGCCCTTGTAGGGCTGTGCTGCTGTTAAAATGTTTGTTCCTGCTGTACCAAGATGTGCCTTCCAAATCTGGACGTCTGCTTTCAAGGTGAAACCTCTCCCCGAAAGACGTGGAGTGCTCCAGTGGTGTGAATCTGGGAGAATGCTGAGAGCCATAATCAGTTCTGGACTTGAGTGATTAGAAAATATAGAAAGTACTTCAATGCTTTAAAATTGCTCCATAGCACGCGGCCAAGAAAGCAGATTGCTCTGGTATTTTTCCCCCAAAAAAATTCACAATCATTTTCCATTCCAAGAACATTCCAAGCTCTCAGAAATAGTCATCTCTCTTTTAGTTTGCATCTAATCACTTGAGTTCACACATCCGCATGCCAAACTGTCACCTTTTAACAATATAGAGTGTGCTGGTTACATCACCTGACCCCATGAACACTGCAGTGGCTTCTCTGTTATACTAATTGTTGTTCCTGGCGTCTGCCTTGCTGAGTCGTGCATTGGCACCACATGGCAAACAATGTTCATAAAGGGAAGTTTTCAACATCACCTGGGACAGATGACCTATGGAAAGACAGTCAATGCCCTTCCCCAGGGCACTGATTCCTACACTAGTGGCCACCTTATTATGGGGGCCTAATTGTTTGCTTGTTTGCTTATTGGCCTTGGGCACTCTTGGCCCTATTGTTTCCCTGTTGCTGGAGGAGGAGGGTGCTGAAATATTTGTTACAGCAGAAAATTAAACTGAACTACTAAAAAAAATAATAAAATGCCCTTTTTCTCATCTGTGCCATTCCGGTGTCAATCCAGTGATGGAGCCCTTACTTAAAGCTTTAATTGGTAGTCAGTTGGGCCTCTGAGCCCAAGCCACGAGATCCTGCAGTGTTTGTGTTTGTTATCTATTGATATGTAACAAAGCACCCAAGACTTAGTGGCTTAAAACCACCCCCATATTATTCCTGCTCGTGATTTCATGGATCAGGAATTTGGGTGATTCAGGGACCAGCGGGGTGATTCTTCTGTTCTGTGTGGTATCAACAGAGGTCATTTGATGTTATTCAGCTAGGAGACCTGCAGGTTAGAAGGTCCAAAAGGGCCTCGCTCACACGTCTGGCACCTTTGAAGGTACAGCTGGAAAGCCAGGCTCGGCTGGGCCCCCTGACTCTCCAGGTTGTCTCAGGGCCTTTCCACATGCTTGGCATTCTTACACGGTGGCTGAGGACTCCAAGAACAAACCTTCCAAGAGGCCCAGGCCGTGGCAGCAAAGCTTCCCATGACCTAGCCTGGGAAGTCCCAGGAAGTCACTTCTACTGTATTCTACTCATCAAGCCATCACAAAGGCCAGCCCAGACTCAAGACGGGGAGGAGGATACTCTGCCTCTCCATGGGAAGATAGCAGAGAACGTGAAACCACCTTTCATCTAACCTAAACTGTTTCAGGGACACACATCACTGGGAGCTTCGTCTGTCCGTGGCTCACTGGTGTCCTCTGGGCACACTACACTGTGTGGAAGGGACAAAGCCATCGTCAGCTTGCCTTGGGTGAAGATTTAGTCCAAATAAGACTGAGCTGTGCCTTTCCATGGCCACAGAATTCTGAACAGGACATTGTTGATGAAAAGAAGAAATCTGCTTAAGGCTCATATAAATGGTTGGAATAAAGATTTTTGTTTCTTTTATAAGAAAGCCCTGGAGAACTAGCACTCTTGGTCTTTGAGATCACAGTATGACTGTCGGAATTGATCTTTCTAAAAAATCCAGTGTCCCATGTTGGTTTTAACATTTCTCTAAACAAGCCATTATATTTACCCAAGTGTACATCTTTTTTTTTTTTTTTTCGGTACGCGGGCCTGTCACTGTCGTGGCCTCTCCCGTTGTGGAGCACAGGCTCCGGACGCGCAGGCTCAGCGGCCACGGCTCACGGGCCCAGCCGCTCTGCGGCATGTGGGATCTTTCCGGACCGGGGCACGAACCCACGTCCCCTGCATCGGCAGGCGGACTCTCAACCACTGCGCCACCAGGGAAGCCCCCAAGCGTACGTCTTTATGAACCTATAACAAAGATGCTGGGTGTAGCGCTTTGGTGTGAGAAGTAGCGGTTATTACTTTGCCTAATAATACTAATGATGATAGTATTTGCAGAGGGCTTTACTATAAGACAGGCACTATGCTGCGTGCTCCACATAAACCATCCCATGTAATCCTCGCACCAGCCCTACTCCCTCAGCCCAAGAAGCACACTGAAATGTAAAGAGGCTGTGTCTTGCCTCACCGGGTGACACAGGAAGTAAATGGCAGAGCCAGAATTTGAGCCTGTGGCTGCCTGACTCAGTCCATTCTTGTAGTTCTTGTGCTGCTCTGCCTCCTGGTGTAACCTCGTGTCCAGCTCAGTGTCCCTGTTTCTTCTAATGTAGATGCCAGCCGAAATACCAGGAGCTCTGACCTCTCCCTGGACCAATTATACGTTCAGTTGTAAGATGTGAATTTCCCCTACAGAAGCCTCTGCAGCAAGGCCTGGCCTGGCCTTAGCTTCCCCCCTCCATTCCCTCACACCTTGAGTTGCAGCCACACTCGTGAGTCCACAAGCACACCTTGCTCTCACTTGCTTTTGCTTAAGCGCAGGAATTACCACTGATCTCACCATCCAGCATGACGTGGGTACTGTCCTACACAGCAAAAGGAACCCCATAGCCAACTCTGTAATTCCGGGAGAGCCCAGTGACTGGGTGATGAAATGGAGAGGTTGCTGTGAGGACAAGGCTTAGAGTTTGGCCGTGGCGCATATGTGGTCCAAGAGTCAGACTCTCAGTGTTCAGATCCTGGCTCAGCCTCTAGCTCTGAGACCTCGAAGAAGCTTCTCAACCTCATCGGGCCTCAGTTTTTCCACTTTTAAAATGGAATAATGTTAGCAGCACGAGCATAAGTTTATGAGTAGTATTTTCCAACATGAAAGGACCTTGGTTTCTTCATTTGTAAAAAGGAATAATAATAGTTCCACCATCAGAAGCTTATGGTGAGTATTCAGTACAACAGTACCCAAAAAGCATATAATTAGCGCTCCGTGACTGTTGGCAATGACTTTTCAGTTAAAATTGTGTTCAGTGTGGGCTTCCCTGGTGACGCAGTCGTTGAGAGTCCGCCTGCCGATGCAGGGGACACGGGTTCGTGCCCCGGTCTGGGAAGATCCCACATGCCGCGGAGCGGCTGGGCCCGTGAGCCATGGCTGCTGAGCCTGTGCGTCCGGAGCCTGTGCTCCGCAATGGGAGAGGCCACAGCAGTGAGAGGCCCGCGTACTGCAAAAAAAAAAAAAAAAAAATTGTGTTCAGTGTCATGTAATAGAATCCAACTACAGTGGCTTAATTTAATAGTTTTTTTTTTCTTTAAGACTTTATTTTTCTAAAGCAGTTTAAGGTTTACAATAAAACTGAGAGGAAGATACAGAGATTTCCCATATCCCTCCTGCCCCACACATGCATATCCTCCTCCATTATCAGCGTCACTCACCAGCATGGTACATTTTTGCTGAGCATGAACCCACACTGACACATCATAATCACCCAAAGTCCGTAGATTACCTTCGGGTTCACTCTTGGTGTTGTACATTCTGTGGGTTTAGGCAAATGTATGATGACAGTTATCCGTCACTGTAATATCAAACAGTATTTTCACTGCCCTAAAACACCTCGGTCCTCTGCCTATTCATCCTTGTCTCCCTCTCTCTCACACACACCCCTGCAAACCACTGATCCTTTTATTGTCTCCATAGTTTTGCCTTTTCCAGAACATCATATAGTTGGAATCACAGTATATAGCCTCTTTAGGTTGGCCTTAATAGTTTTGTAGGATTTTATTTCTCTTATTTAACTAGAAGCCCATTAAAAGCAGTTCAAGGCTAGTAATACAGCTCCTCCTTGCCATGAGAGACCTGGTCTCCTGTTTTTTCATTTTTTCATCCGGAGCCTGTTCCTCTCATCCTCATCCCCGGAGGATGGAAGCTACTCCCCTCCCCCACCATCATCATATCTGTATTCTGGGAAGGAGAAGACACCGGCTGTCTTTTTTTTTTAATCAGAAAAACCTTCCTTGGGCAGGGAACTAAGATCCCGCATGCCGCATGGCGTAGCAAAAACAAAAACAAAAACAAAAAAACAACAAACAAAGAAAAACCCTTAGTGTTCCCAGAAGCAGACTTCCACTTGTGTCACATGGGTCAGAACAGGGCTATGTGACCACCCCAACCTACAAAGGAACCAGGAGTGGGCACTTTGCCTCCCCAAACAGGGAGCTCCATGGTAGATGCCAGTGAAGGTCAAACGTCCCTTCTTCTTCCTGTCCTTAGTAACCCTCATCCTGTCTTTTCAAGTTCCTGACTTAACAGAGAAGAGATGTGACGTTCCCCTTCTTCCTCCCTTTTAAAGCGTTCTCTGGTGGCCCATGAGTCCAGCTTTTATACAGTGGCCTCTGAATCCTTCCCCAGAAAAACCATGCCCCAAAACTTGCCATCTAAGGACCCTGGTTCCCCTAAGACACAGGTGAAATTGTGGCCTACCTCTGCTCAAAACCATCTCACCATCAGTAAAAGCCCAAGATTTTGTGGTGACCCTAAGGCCAACTGTGACCTTCCTCCCTCCCTTCTTCTCCGTCCTGTTCTTCCCTCCTCCACTCCTCTCCTCCTCCTTCTCAGCTGTCCTCTCCTTCCTCTCATGTGTCATTCCCTGTGCTCCACTCCTCTGGCCACCTAGCAGCTCCTCCTCACAAACTCCCAGCATCCTCCTGCCTCAGAGCCTTTGCACATGTTCCCTCTTCTCTCAGACATCCAAAGGCCCCTGCCGTTCCTTCCTTCAAGCCAGCCTTCGCATGTCACCTGATGAGAAAGATCTTTCTCAATCGGCCTTTGAAAAATAGCAAAATCAAAACAAGGATAATAAAGCAGAGTTTTGGACCTTTCTTGCCCTGCGATATATTTCTCCATAACTGCCATGAATATATTTATTTGTTGTTTTCTGCCTGCCTCTACCCTTACACCTCTGACAGAGCAGGGCATAGGGAAGGCACTCCTCTATCTCCAGGGCCCAGCTCACATGGATCCCAATCCATATTTGTTGAGTAGATTGAATGAGTGCCTGCTTTTATAATGTTTCTGCTGGAGAACATATGTCTCTAGCCACATAGATTGTCTTAATCCATGCCCTGTCAAAAGGCTCTTTGGTTGTGACCAGCAAAGTCCTGTTCAGTTGATGGTTGTCTCTGCAGTAGTGAGAAGCAATCATGTCTGCTGTGGCCACCAGTATACCTCCAGCCTCTAGGATGGCACTGACTTGGTCAATATTTGCTGGATGATTGAATGAGTGAATCTCCTTGTAGTTCTAGAGTTATTGCTGCAGTGGGAAAGGTTTGCTCTCTGCCACTCACCTTCTTGATGAGTTCTCCTGTCCACTTCTTTGTCTTTTCTTTCCAAACCCTTTGTTCTTCTCTTATTTCCTTTTCTTTTCTTCCCTTTGATAAACTGTTGATCCTTTCATTTCTTGCATTTCATGGGCCTAACTTTCTATGTTCAAAGAATTACCATCTGGCTTCCCTGGTGGCGCAATGGCTAAGAATCTGCCTGCCAATGCAGGGGACACAGGTTCGAACCCTGGTCCGGGAAGATCCCACATGCTGCGGAGCAACTAAGCCCATGTGCCACAACTACTGAGCCTGCTCTCTAGAGCCCGCAAGCCACAACTACTGAGCCTATATGCCACAACCACTGAAGCCCACGCACCTAGAGCCCGTGCTCTGCAACAAGAGAAGCCACTGCAATGAGAAGCCCGCTCACTGCAATGAAGAGTAGCCCCCGCTCACCGCAACTAGAAAAAAGCCCACCACAGCAACAAAGACCCAACGCAGCCAAAAATAAAAAATAAATAAAATTAAATAAATTAAAAAAAATTTTTATAAAAAAAGAATTACCATCACTGCAAGATTGTAAGGAGCTTATTGTTTTAACCATTCATTTTACAAATTCAGACACCTCTAAAATAGCATCTACCACGAAATTGGGTATCAAGTTGTGTTTGAGAAGAAAACTACAAAAGAAGAGGCTCCTTATTCAATTTTTATGGATTCTTGGATTCCCTTCCACAATTCTAGTAATTTCTCCTTCCTTGTGGAATTTCAGACTTTGATTTACATTTTTTCATCATAACAACAATTTTATTATCAATAGCAAAACTTAACAAATAAGCACACTGGATACCTTAGAAACACAAAAGTAGGGATAGTACTTGCCTAGGGGCCTGTAATTGAAGTGAAGGATTATTTAACTACAGGGCATGAGACTGTTTAGAACAGCAGGTCTCCAGGCCTGATATGTGAGGCTTGAGGCTGTTTTCGTGACAAAATCTTCAGAATCCTGTAATAAGATGTCTGAAAATGATACCGTACTCATAGTATGATACCTGCCTTCTTTGCTGTTAGAATGACAGGCAACTTTCCCCCATGGTAAATTCACTTCACGTTATCACAGCCAATCTCTGCTGTTGTCACTTTCCATCCAACACATTTATGTTACTTTCATTCAGATTGACTGGAAGAGTGTCCTGGGAGCATTTCCCTTGCCTTTCTGAAAGGGACAGTTTGGCTCCCTCATTTTCCTCCCACTAGCTCCTGTGACATCCTGATGCCATCTCTCCTGTTGCTTTATCAGTCTGGCTCAGGCAATGTGAGGTGACATGAATTCCAGGACATCTTGATTGTAAAAGCCTCACAAATGAATAGCAACTCTCTATATTTTCACCATCTTCCCTGTACCCTAGATTATGTGTTTTCAAATGTGTTTTTTAGTAGCAGCAGAACCTTTTGTTCAAAGGAATCCCCACAGGGAAGAATAAACACTTTTTTTAATAGTTAAAACTATTAAGAGTTCACTCATGTCAAATCCTGTATCACTATGCCCAATTCAGTTGCCTTCCTCTAGACCAGCAATATCAAACATAAAAGAAATGAAGGGCCACTCACAAGGGCAACAAAACCAAAAAGTACCAAGGATTAACCCAAAGAAAACGTTTAAGAACTTTATAGCAAAAACAGTAAATAGTCATTTCTGAAGAACATGGAAGAAGATCTAAACAAATGTTGGTATATTATAAAGATATCAGTTCTCCCCAAGTTAAACTCTAAGTGCAACTCAATCCTAAGTGAAATCCCAAAAAGATATCTATGGGACTTCATAACTGGACTTTTAAATTCATATAGAATAAGCAGGAAGAGCAAAGGCACTTTTCACCCAAAAGAACAAAAAGGGAAAATATGCCCAGCAGAGATCAAGGTGCATCACAAAGCAGCAGCTTTTAGCTGCTCTCGTTGAAGGATTTGGGAGGAAGGAGAGAAGGCTGGACCAGAAGCAGCCAGGGTCTCCCCAGAGGCGGCCCCCGAAGAGCAGGAAGAAGCTGTGAGCACCGCTGTCCTGGGGGGTCTGTTACCGGCTCTGGGTGAAGCGCTGTGGGGATGGGAGAGGGGCTTCCTCGAGCACTAGAATCAGCCATGTGAAGGAGCAAGGCCCTCATTCCCGAGGCGGTGAAAGCACACCTTCACGGAATCGATATCACATCATGACAAGTGCAGATTAATAAACCCAACGGAGAATTCTGGCCGGTGCGTAGACAGCGCTGAGCAGCCGCAGAGGAAACTGTCAGTGCAGGTGAACTGTGCTGGCCAGATCTTCAGGAACTGCATCTCCGTGCGAACCCGAGGGCAGGGCCATCAGGAAGCGGCGCCTTCAGAGAAAGTGAGCTTCGAGAGTGGTTCTGAAAGGAGGTGAGGAGTGTGGGAGGGCAGGAAAGGTGGTGAAAAATTCAGGGCAATGGAACTGGCTGGAGAGACTCAAAACTACGTATGGTTGGCCCAGCCGAGATGGGGCTCCTTTGAAAGATGAGCGGGCACGTGGCTGTTTGCCCGCTGAACTCATGCTCCAGCGGTTTCTCCTGTCCAGGGGCCCTTAGGGTGTGTCTGTGTGTGTATCTTTTTGTGTCTGCGTGTGTCTGCCTGTGTGTCTGTGTGTCTGTACGTGTATGTTTATATGTCTATGTGTATGTGTGTGTCTGCGTGTGTCTGTGTGTGTGTCTACCATACCTGTGCGTGTGTGATTTAAGTGTAGGAAGCTAAAGGCCTAAGAGATGCTGAAGAGGAAAAACAAGCAAGTGGAACTTTCTAAGTGCTTGCTCTGTGCCGCACACCTACCAGTCACCTCCTGGAATTCTCCCAGCAGGGACTCTGGGAATTATTGTGTGTTTTACCTCTGAGGGAAGTAAGGTTCAGCAAGGCGACACTACTTGCTCTTGGTCGCCCAGCTCCTAAGTTTGCCTTCGGAGCCTGAATGCTTTGCACTCACACAGGACTTTCGTCTGTAGCCACAGGTGTCCATCTCCCGGACACACAGCCATGCAGCTCCCTATTTTGTAAGATCACTTCAGTTCTTTAACATAGACATTGAGTGTTCATTTGGGGCTGAACACTAAGATTAAACTTTCACTGGCTTGCTGGGCTTTCTTTTTTTTCGCACCAAACAGCAGAACCTATTTCCCCAGCTTCTGTTTTTAGAAACAGCTTCAATATGAGCATTCAAAAATTGTCATTTGAAACCAGAAGAAAGTCATTTTCATGCCTATTTGATTCAAAATGGGGAGAAGTTATCGCTGAAAGGCAGTATTGTATCCTTTCTTTCTGTCCCACATCACAGATCAGTTTAAATTAGCAAGAAAGATGTTTGCGTGCTGCCTCAGCTGATGCGTGAACAGGCAACAGGGGTGAAAATCTTCACTGGAAGAGAATAAAATGCAATCTACTGGCCTTGTTTTTAATAAGATAACAGCAGTTTAAATGGCTGGAGAGAGGAAGGCAAGCTATTAATGCCTCTCATAGAGCCAATTCAGGAACAAGTTAAATAGCTCCTCTCTTTGGGGAGTAGTAAAGCATTACTCTCAGAGCTGAACATCAAAGATGGTCGAAATTGAATCTCTCTTTGTGTTGTACACATTACAAATACATTTCATTTGGGGCATGAAGGGAATGTGAATGGTCTTACTGAAAGAAATGCTTTTGAGGATGGGCATAGTTTCTCTCTCTCTCTTTCTCCCTCTTTGTCTCTCTCTGTCTCTCTCAAGTTTGCTTTGAAGTCAAGTCCACAGAGGTATATGGCCAAACAATTGACTGGCTGCCATTTGAATGTGAACATTGCGCGCAGAAAGAAAAAGATGATGAGGCATCCATCAAGTTACAGCTTCATCTTTGTTCTCTTGAACTCATCACATGCCCAAGAGATGCAGTTAGAACTCCTTCAGAGGAGGGGACTCAGAAATCCCAGAGACAGAAAGCAGCTGTCACGGCTTTGACGATGTGGAGGACCGAAGTGACAAAAGCACTTCAGTTTTGTCAGTGACGGCCCATTCCAAAAGCATGCTGACGTAGAAACGTCATCTGTGAGATGAGTGCATTCAAAAGCATTTTCTCTCACATGAAACGCTAAAGACACCTCTGCTCTGTTGAATCAATAGCCAGGCCTCACTTAGTGGAATGCAGGTTGGGCGGCTTGCACTCGGTTCTGAGACACTTTGCTCTGACAGTGGCCAGATCTCTTCCTAGTTCGTCTCTTGGTCTGGGATTTGCATTGTGCTGTGCATTCACCTCTGGATGTTGGTCGCACCGTAAGAACAAATCCTTGAGCTGCTAGGAGGGTCCACTTCTCTTCTGATCTCACGATATCAGAGCCACCCAATCTGGCCTCTTTGCCTCAGCCATTAAGAAGAATTCCCTGACCCACATCAAACTGTCCATTACCGGTTGCCTTGGGGCTCAGATGAGACTATGTGATACACATGTGTGCAAGGGCACGCACACACACACACACACATGCACTCAAAGAGTGCAGCAGCATTGTGATTTATATAAAGCTTATGGATCTACATCAGATTGGTTTCTTATCCGTGTGTGGGTTCATGTATTCATTCATTCATTCATTTATTCATTCACAACATGCAGTCCTATTGCAAGCTGAGTAAGTAGTCACCCCATCTGAGAACATTTCTCTTTACAAGCCCCCACTGTAGGTAAGTCTCTGGGGGAACAGAAGCTGGTGCTTGCCCCAGACTAGTTAACTTCCTGAAAACCAGCTTAAATGCTGTTGTTGAAGCTGAGCTTTAGCAGTGCAGTTGCAGTAACCTCTGTGGCTACTTCTGCGGTGGTGATTTCTCTCTTTGACTTCCCAGGCTGGCGGCACTTAATCCCAAATAACCAATAGCGAAGGTAGCTTTGCTTCAACTCTAAGGGCTTTAGGCCAGAACCACCATCCTTGGCAGGAATTAAAAATCATGGTGAGTCCATCTCATTCCAGAAAACTCTTCGTAATGAAAAGTCTCCTCTTACGTTTCTGAAGAAAACTTTACCCACTTGTTATCTCCCTTTCCATGCATCCTATTCCCATTCATGGCACCACAGGTCACGCAGAGTTTCCTACCTAGAAAAAGTTACAAATTCTTTTCTTGACCTCAGAACTGTTCCCCATCTTCTTTGTGCAAGTCAGGATTAGAAGGTGAGGAACTGACCCTTGGAGCTTAAAGGTAGCATCTTGCAATATGTCCATTTAGACAGACTCTGTCCTATGCTAGGTGTGTTCACGGTGGCATCTTCCCACTAGGCTCGTGGGAGGAGGAGTATAGTGTAGCTGCTCAGCAGACACACTGTGGAGCCAGCCACCTGGGTTTGAACCCCAGCTCTGCCACTTACTAGTTGTGTGACCTTGGGTGAGTTATTTAACTTCTCTATAACTCAGCTTCCTCTTCTGTAAAACAGGGAAGACAAGAGCATCTATCTCTTAAGGCTATTGAGTGTATTCAGTGAAGTGCTGTTCACAGAGCACATAGAACAGTGCTTGATACATCATTAGTTCTAGGTAGGTATTTGCCAAATCGCTTTCAGTCCTTTTTTTTTTCTTGCAGCTGTCATATTTTTAGGCAGTTTTCAGTGGTTCAATAGTAAGTCATTGAATTATGTATCATATCTCTATTTTCCCTTAAAAAGCAGCCTCTTCACCATGTACCAGTTTTTTAGATCCTGCCATACCTGTCTATAAGATAAGATGGGAACTGGTCTTTTTGGCAATCTGGCTTTTAGTTGAGCAAAAGTTATCCTGAAATTGAATAATTATACTTTCTGTATTTCCAAATTCTCCTGTCCTTTGCACAATGAGAAGTACATCAGTGTGACATGGTACTTAACTCATTTCCTTCCAAAAAGCCCCAGTTTCCTCTAGGGTCCATAGCTTTAGGATGTTTGGCAGACTAAAAAAAAAAATTCCTCTTTCCAACATATTGATAAAAATCTGCGAAAGCAATTACTGTACTAATATTTTAACCCTGCTGAAACATCCTTAGGGCACTGTTGGTGCAGTTACGGGTTATAAGATCCTACAGTGCCCCGCTTCCTCCTATGTCATCAGAGCTCTGGTTCACTGGCAGGCATTTGCTGTTTAATATAAGGCACATAGTGGACTATTTAGGAAACATATCTTAATCTTTTACCCTGTCTTTGCAACCTGGATTTTAAACTCACTCGTATGGTCCCATTTTATATAGTATGGTATTTAAGTAGGAGTAATGGTAAATGGATTTACCCTTCAATGAAATTTAGAGGATTGCATGAACATTCTTTCTACTTTAAATTTGATCCTTTAAGTTTTTCATAATTTGGGGTGATTGTTTCTGTTGTGGTAGGGAGCCAGGTATTCAAGGCAGTGACATCCTGAACAGCACTGAAGTATAGAATACAAAATTATAAGGGTAGTTTTGACTTTGAATTACTTCCACATCAGTGGCATTAATTTCCTTTGTCTTCCAGTCTTTTTTCCCTCAATTTCATTCTGTTCTTAAATTCTCTTGCCTTCTCATAGTTCTCTCTTATCTCTTGCCCTTTTTTCCCCCTTGGATGGCTGAAATTTGTCTATTTTATTGTTTTTCCTCTCCTCTTCTAAGATACTTTTCTGATATTTTTTGATGCTCAGTGCGTCAGAGGGTAGAAACTCAGCTGTGCGGACCCAATGGCTGGATATAATTTAGCACCGATTCTGTCTGCCTGGCAGACTCTTCTGAATCCAGCCAGGCTGCAGGATGGGATCCAGGAGAACATCCAAATTGTTCTCTAGCCAGCATGCGGCATCCATTCCACACAACAGTGGGGTTTTTTTGTTTTGTTTTTTTATCTCCATTTCCAAGCCATTGCCACCATTTTGTCTTCTATGTGCTGAGGACTCTCCTGATGACACTTTCGCAGGATGTAAATCCTCCTACTTTACAGAAGCAATGAAGAGGATTCCAACAGTTGAGGCCGCATGCATTTTCCCTTCACAGACTTCCTCCCTGCAGAGATAGTGAAGACAGAATAGTTGAAACTCTGGAGTTAAAACACTAAAATGGAAGGAATCATAGATGTCCATACCAAAGGCAACTAGGCTGAGGAAGATGAACAGAGCATTATTAAATAGAGATTTAATTCAATTCAGCAGCATTTGAACACCTACAGAGTGCCAGGAACTATGCTGGGTGTTCAAATTAACAAAATGAGTATGTGGATTCCTTGCCCAAAAGGACAGAAAGCAAGTAGGTTAAGGTGCCTTTGATGAGCACGCACAGAAGGGTATACTTGGAACAGACACACGGGAGAAAGTGACTTACACTAGGGATGGGGGGCATTCAGGAATGCTGCCTGCAGGAGGGAACCTCAAACCTGGGTTCCAAGTGATTCAGTAAGTTGGGAGACCTAATAAAATTCCAACACAAAAAGACGGTATGCGTGGGATTTAGAGGTGTATGTTCAGTTGGTGTTTTGAAAGCCTTACCCTGGTAACAATGAGAAAGATAGGTGAAAGGTGCCAGGACTAGACGGTAGGTGGTAAGAAAGGTTAGGAAATGAGGGGTCCAAAAGGACTACTGCAGTAACCTCAGCAAGGCCTCCTACTAAGGCAGGGACAGTGGGAATGGAACAGAAAAGACAGAATTGAGGATATTTAGGGGTAGAATTGATAGGGCTTCATGACTGATTGGGTTGTGGGTATGGCTTATAGAAGTATCAGCATCACCTAAAGCTCCACCCTGTGGATGTTAGTCACATGTGATATAACCAAGCTCGCATCTCTATGAAAGAAAACAGTGGGCTTATCTGTATGTGCCACCTCGAAAAATCTTTTAAAACACGGATAGGGGAAGAGAATGGAATACTTTGCCACTTTTTTTTTTTTTTTTTTTTTTAGAATATGTTAGGGGTAGGAGTTTTTTAGTAATTTATTTAGTTATTTTTGCTGTGTTGGGTCTTTGTTTCTGTGCGAGGGCTTTCTCTAGTTGTGGCAAGCGGGGGCCACTCTTCATCACGGTGCGCAGGCCTCTCACTATGGCGGCCTCTCTTGTTGCGGAGCACAGACTCCAGACGCGCAGGCTCAGTAGTTGTGACTCACGGGCCTAGTTGCTCCACGGCATGTGGGATCCTCCCAGACCAGGGCTCGAACCCATGTCCCCTGCATTAGCAGGCAGATTCTCAACCACTGTGCCACCAGGGAAGCCCCTACTTTGCCACTTTTAAGACTGAGCAATAAATGTGTTTGTATCGTCCAGCCCAAATTTGATAAGACTTAATCAGAAAGTACCTTTTGCCTGATTTGGTAAACATAATCTTTCCATTTACAGAGATGCAAAAAAGTACCCAAGATGTTAGATGTCATTAGTGAATATGTTAGCTTCTTAACCCACTACCTACCCAAAAAGCTTATGAAGAACATGTTTTAGTTGTCAAGTCAAAGCCCGTGGGGCTCCACAGTACAAATGATGGGGCCATCATGCTATATTGTCACGTGCTTTTCTCCGTCCCTTTGGGAAAAGGGAAAAACATTCTGCCAAAGTCTCAGTGTTTAAAGTTACCTTAAGATTGTTACTGAGATTTTTTAGGGGCTTCCGTGGTGGCACCGTGGTTGAGGGTCTGCCTGCCGATGTAGGGGACATGGGTTCGTGCCCTGGTCCGGGAGGATCCCACATGCCGAGGAGCGGCTGGACCTGTGAGCCATGGCCGCTGAGCCTGCGCGTCTGGAGCCTGTGCTCCACAATGGGGGAGGACACAACAGTGAGAGGCCCGTGTACTGCAAAAAAAAAAAAAAAAAAAAAAAAGGACATTCATAAAATCCCAGGAACTCTTTTTTTTAACCACACTGGGGTTGATTCTCTTGCCTGATGGCTCACTGTTTTTGTTTAAAACTCCTGTCCAGAAACCTGCTTGCTCTCTCCTGTTCTCTCCCCTCCGCAATCTGCCTCAGAAGGAAAGCAGCAGAGCAGCTCTTCCTATAGTCCCATTTTTCTTGCTTGATCATCCAGAGCATGTAAATTACAGTGAAATATGGCCTGAGTCAGCTCCTCACAGAACAGAAATCAGTAAACATTGACATTGCCAAGCAACACCGCAGAGGAGCAAGGCTGCAAATTAGGTGACAAATTTATAAGAAGTTGGAGTATCTGGGGACTCGCTTGGGCGTTTCATCATGAACCATCTGGATGATCCACAGTAATGACCACACATTATTGTTCACTGTTCGAGGATGATAATTCCCATATAATTATATGGCACCTCCCTCTGTGATCCTCACCTACCTTTCAGAACCTTTCATTGTGTTTTTCACATTCCAGATATTTCCCTGCAAAATAATTGGGAACAGTTATACTTAATGGGCAGTGTTCATTCCTCTCCAAAATAAGATTGTTTTAAAAAATTTACTCTGTTGGCTCATGTGATGGCAGAGCTGGATGGACAAGGACATGCAAGAAAAGAGGGTATTAGTCATGGCATCATAGCAGCTCCATTGGCCTGACATGGACTCAGCCTTGGTGTCTCAGAGGAGCCTGAGGTGATAGGTAAGCCTTGAGGGAGACAAGGAAGAGAACCAGAGTCCTTGACCTTCAGGAGAAGGGTGACCTAACAAGGACCCCTCCCAGTTCCAATAGCCTAACTGGTCTCATTTCTTCATTCATTCATTCATTTAATATTTATAAGAAAATTGGACTAAGCATCCTGATTTTAAACCAAAGATTACAAATTGCTGGGCCAAATATGACCCAGAGTGTTTTTTTTAATTTGGAATTAGTTGCCAACATTTAAAATCAGGAATTTTCACATAAAGATCTGGATCTCTGGCTTCCCTTGAATAATCAGATCTATCAGCACTGTAACTGCCTTCCTGCATGGAGTGGGAGCTGACTGGCCGCTGCCCCTCTTTAGGCACGCACTGGCCAGTTTTCCATAATCCCCACCACTCCCTATTGTCGTCCCCAGTCCACTTTCTCACCTACACACCTGGCCTCTGTGGTTCATTGGTGCTTTATCAGAATGCTGCTGTACTCCAGGCACTGGGCCAGCTGCTGGGGATCTTTCTGACCCCTGATTTGGCCACCAATGTAGTATCAGTATTTCCTAGTGACTGGGGCCTCAGAATGATATCAGCAGATGGACATCGACAAGGAAATACATGTAGAAAGTGAGGAAGATAAGAAGAATAGCGGTAACAAACCAGTGTGTCTGGGTTTGCAGGAAGCTTGAAAAGGAAGAGTGAGTGTTTCATGAAGGGGCTGGATTCAGAGGGCGTGAAAATCAGGTGATAAATGTCGAAGAGGTGGTGTGTGTGTAGGTACATAAATCCTACTTGACACTCAATAGCTGATGGAGGGTTACCCACAAGTTCAGCCCTTTATTTTCATTTGGAAAGTTCTTGCCTTGCTTCCAAAAGCCTAAGTGAGAGGTTTTAATCTCATAGAAGAAAAGGAAGCACTCGTTAGCATAGATTTGGAAGAGCTGAATATGAAAAGAGCTCCATAGGGCAAAATCACCTCCGTTTACACCTTGTATATGACATAGATGTGTTACCACATGTTGGGTACAGCTGTCCCCAGGTAACCGTGTATTCAGGAGCCTCTTAGGGAAGTTTAACACACAAATATCATTCCCCCACAGACTGTTAAGCAGAGCTTCTGCAATGAGTCAGTACTTTAAAAGCTTTTTTTGAGTGAGAATTTGAATCTGAAGGTTAAAATATTCCTTTTCTTCTGACTTGAGTCTGAAGTGAGAATATGGTTGTTTCCTCACTTAACCTCAGTCTCTTAAAGTTTTATTTTTTTAGTTAAAACAAAATAACTTGCCTTGACATGAACATTTGATATAAAAGAATAATGACCAAAGAAAGCCTTTTAATGGAAAGCAATTAATTTCGGTGGTCCATGCAGCTCTTTTTTAGGTAAAATCAAACAAAAAGCTTTAAATTGGGCTATATTAGAAATATCTTTTAACTCAGAATACTTTTTTTTTTTTTTGTCTGCGCTAGGTCTTCATTGCTGCGCATGGGCTTTCTCTAGTTGCGGCGAGCGGGGGCTACTCCTCGTTGCGGTGCGTGGGCTTCTCATTGCGGTGGTTTCTCTTGTTGCGGAGCACGGGCTCTAGGCACACAGGCTTCAGTAGTTGTGGTGCACGGGCTCAGTAGTTGTGGCTCACAGGCTCTAGAGCGCAGGCTCAGTAGTTGTGGCACACGGGCTTAGTTGCTCCATGGCATGTGGGATCTTCCTGGACCAGGGCTCGATCCCATGTTGCCTGCATTGGCAGGCGGATTCTTAACCACTCTGCCACCAGGGAAGCCCATACGTGGTTTTTTTTTTTGATGAAAAATTTTCACACAGGAATAGAAGAGAAGCAAGATCAACCCACGTACCCTGCAAGAAACTTAAAAATTGTATAGATCTACAAATATAAATGTTATGTTTGTAGGGAGTGAACGCAAAATGACACATACACAACTCTCGAACTATTCATTCACAAAACTTCAATAATGAAAATAAATTCACGAATTTAAAAAAATAAGAAAGAAAACCACCTCAGGCTAAAATGTTAATACTGCCAAACATGGTTCTGGAAGTTAGCCAGGGCAGCCTTTCATTAAACTGAAAGTTTTCCTTTTGACAGTCTTCCTTGTGTTTAAGATGTCTAGCGGGGGTTGTTGACTTGCACACATTGAGTATTGACATTGACATTGGTGCCCACCTGCAGAGATAATTAGAGTTTGATAGGATTTAACAACCTCATGCTGGGCTGAAGTAGATATTCCTGTTGGAACTTTGGCAGACAATGAAGAGAGGTACCAATTATTAAGGATGCCTCTGCCACCCAGCACAAAGTGCTATAGAGACATGTTCTTATCTGATCCTCCAAAAACCCTCCTGAGAATAGGTGTTTATTGCTCTTGTCCCCATTTTACTGAAGAAGAGACTAAGGTGCGGAGAGGATCACCCAGCTCATAAGTAGTAGAACCAAGCTTTGAATTAGCTGTCTTATCTGTCTCACTCAGAAGTACTCTTTTTTTTTTTTAGTTTAGTTTATTGAGGTATAGTTGATTTATAATGTTGTGTTAATTTCTACTCTACAACAAAGTGATTCAGTTATACATATATATAAATTCTTTTTTATATTCTTTTCCATTATGGTTTATCACAGGATATTGAATATAGTTCCCTGTGCTGTATAGTAGGACCTTGTTGTTTCTCCATTCTATATATAAGAGTTTGCATCTGCTAATCCCAACTTCCCAAGCCATCCCTCCCCCACCCCCTGAACTTTGAGAGTGATATTATGGTATCAGCAGTCCGGAAGCCTTAGACATCAGCGCCTGCCTTCCTGACTTCAGCAAGTCCAGGGAAGTTCAACACACCAAAGCATCCTAAACCTCACTGTTATTTGGGAGCTGTGCATTTATATGCTTTGTTTAAGAAATGTGAGGAGAGCATGTGATATGAGAAAAGCACTGTTCTAGTTGGGAGAGATCCAAAGAGGAATCCAAAGAGGGTCTCAGCCTCCAACATGTGGAGAGACAGTCTTGTGTGCGCATATTAGAAGGAAAGGTGCATAGGTCCAAAGCTGGAACATGGTGGTCAGATGAATGAGGGTCTGCTTCTTACATCCTGTTCCAGTGGTTATGGTCCATGTTTTGACATTCCCCATAGATCTGAGAGTAGAAGGGCAGGACTGATGAAGACATTTCTTTCTAATTCTAGCCCCAGCAAGGCAAAATATCTTATATTGTTGGACAACAAATAGCTATCTTAAACTTCTATAAGTACTGTTGAATTAGTTTTAACGAACTAAACCCGTGTGAAATACCAAGTTTTCTATGTGTTCTGCTCCATGTCCCATAGGTTCTCTTTCACTCTTCTTGGTGATGCTTGCAATAATGAAGCTGCCCGTTACCGATTGCTTAGTGGGTATTATTATCTCATCTATTCTTCACCACAACTTTGTGGGGTGGATACCGTCATGCCCCTTTACAGCTGAGGACACTGAGGCTCAGAGAGGTAAATTTGCTCAAATCACACAGCTAATAAGTGGCAGATCTTGGGTTCAAACCTATACCCTGGCTTCAAAGCCTATGTTCTTAACTTCTATTTGCTACTGAAAATAATCCTTTCAGGGATGTGATGTAATCTGGTATCTGTACACACCTCCTTGATAGGTATTAGACAACTTTACCAAGAAACTACTCTCTGTTGTTTAGAAACCTTAACTTTTAGATCTTCAAACTCAGTTCAAACCGGTATCAAAAATAAAGCAGCTCTTTGATTTAAGAAAAAAACAAGTTAATCATTTTTTTCCATCAACCAACACTTAATAAATACTTGCTCTCACTGATTTTTCTACCTCTATTCATTCTAACAAAATGAATTCGGCATAGATGCTTCTGTTGACTTTCTGTTGTATACGTCAGAATTTTGAGGCCTGAAAGGTGAGAAGTCACTTTTCTGCTGCTCCTGTCTGGGGAAATTTGCTGAGAAAAGGGTTAAGAATGCCAGAGGCTTCAAAAGTAGAGCTGAGAAGGTCAACGTTGGAAGGAGAAATCTGTGTCCATGGCCTTTTTAAGAAAGGAAGAAATTGGGAGCCCAAAACACTAGTTCTTATTCAGATTCTTTGAGACTAAAGACAAGATCCTTCCCTTGACTTGTCAACCAAGAAATATGGACAAGAATTCAGAGGTACCTTAAAGCCAGGTGATGACGTTGCTGACAAGACCTGAAAGGAAGTGGACAGAGGAATGACAAAAGGTTCAAGCCCTCCTAGAGATCTGGGAGCTTGGGTGCCTGTGGACCCAGCTGTCCACCTAGCATGAGCGAGTGTGGGCACCACGTTAGACAGCATTCCCAGTCGGCTCATAGGCTCATCTCAAACACCAACCACTGGGTTCTGGAATTTTTCTTAGGCTGTATGTCTTCTTAGAGAAATGTTACATAGAAGAGGCACCAGGTGGTACCCAGGATGATATTCACTGCTGATTCATCCCTCTTCCAGTCCTGGCTGCCTCTTGCTCAGTTGACGTAATGGAAGTTGCTCAATGGTATTAAACAGCAGCCTCTTGAATTCCCCCCACTCCTCCCTCCCATCCCAAAGAAACTCAGCTTGGATTGGGCGCAGTTTGAATCTTAATCCAACGGTGCTAAAGGTGCCCTGGCTACTGTCCATGGGGAGTGTGCTGACTGGAGGCCATTGCCCCTTACCGGTGAGTTTTCGCTCATGCCTCTCAGGCCACTTTCCATGAGGTGTCCATGGTATGTGGGACAGAAGCCAGGTGCGTTATGTGCTCTGGCTTATGGATGCAAGTCATGTTTGTCCTAGTCGCATGTCACACTCCTCTTCCTACACCCCCTGAGCCCCTGGTTCAAGGAAGGGAGGCACCAGCTCTCGGAGGTGCTGTCCCACTAGCCCCAGGATGCCACCCTGACCATTTGAAAGCACTGAGGTGCTGAGTTCACTGTCTCACCATGCCGTTGCTGTCAGTGTTAAAAACTTCATTCCAGTAGGCTCGTTTCCTTCACATTCTTGCGTGCCTTTTCTTTAGTAAGCAACAAACATGGTTCCCTTCACTTGGGCAAATATTGTTCCCTTGCCCTCCTAGCTCACTGTGCTTTAAGTTGCTACATCACCTGTTGTTATTCAGCCTTTCACTGCTCTTATTCTTTCTCTTCCACCACCTTTAGCCTCCTTTTTTATATGTTTTGTCCAGTTCTTGTCCCCCTGCCCCAGTCCTCATCCAAGGAAGCAGCTAAGAAACAATCTAGGTATTGCCACAGGAGCAAGAATGTGTGAGCTTTGTCAGTCACCCACAGATCCAATTTCGACTATGTAAAAATAAATTAATTAAAGAATATGATTGTATTTATTTATACCCGGCTCCACGAGAGAGAAGGTAAAATTTAAAATTAATCACATCTGCCACAAGCAGATGTTTGAAAGTTTCGGACTGATACATGAAGACCAGCGTTTGCCTACAGAGAGGTTGCATCTCAAAAGACAAAAATGCAATAATGTATCTTCATTGTGTAGAATATGGTTTACACCCAACTTTGCAAACACAGAGCTGCTCACGTTCTGTTTCCTCGGCAAGTAAAGAGAATGCCAGCTGCTTATTCTACTGCTTTACCTCAGGGAAAGAGTAAAGGTTACAAAAAAATTAGTTGGCTGATATAATTCATCAATTTACTGCAAGATTATACACACACACACACACACAAATACAAATGCATAGATTATGTGTAAAGCCACCGTGAACATGTGTTTTAATATTTATGAAGGTATTTGGATCATTTTAAAATCCCAAACTTGTGCAATGTCATATATATAATAGACTACTCTTCTTAAAATACCAGAAAAAAACAAATATTTTCTACAGAAGGCAATCCCCAGAAGTCTTTTTTTTTAAAAAAACTCCCTTGGGGCTTCCCTGGTGGCGCAGTGGTTGAGAGTCCGCCTGCCGATGCAGGGGACACGGGTTCGTGCCCCGGTCTGGGAAGATCCCACATGCCGCGGAACGGCTAGGCCCGTGAGCCATGGCCGCTGAGCCTGCGCGTCCGGAGCCTGTGCTCCGCAACGGGAGAGGCCACAACAGTGAGAGGCCCGCGTACCGCACAAAAAAAAAAAAAAAAAAAACTCCCTTGTTTTTACACAAAATTCCATTTCTTATTGAAGCACTTGATTCCTTTGTCGTGTATCTAACAAAATCCAGAATAGGCAGGTTTTTGCAGAAACATAAAGATGAGGTGATTTTTCTCCCCAAGACATAATTTTGTGTTGGTGTGTTAAAATAGCTTTAGGTAAAATTTTAGGCACATGGAAAAAGAATATATATAGAATGTGTATAATATAAGCAGAAGAATATTTATTATTGGGTTTTAAGCTAAAGCCTGTTGTACACAAACCCTATCAGTTATTAATTCATTCACATGTGAAATTTTTAGCAGTCGACCAAGTTAATGAGCCATGGAAGCATTCTACAGAATCACAGGAATATCTCTTGAGTGTCATTAATTTCTTGAATTTTATTGGGAGAGTGTTGTTATGACCAGGGAAAATATTTCTAACCTGCTCACAATGGTGCTTCAAAAAATCTGGAATTTTCAGATGAACAAGAATGAAAGTTTTTATTTTAGAACTGAAGTAAGAAAACAGAAATGGTGCATCCCCACCTCCTCCGTCCCTCCACCCAGGCTGCCACTTCCACCAGCTGACTCAGAAAAGCTTGCTTTCCGCCCGTGGTTTCCATTACAGCCGAGTCCTTTGGTGAGCTGCACCCAAGAGATTGCCTCCTGGCCCCTGCAGTCTACACAGCAGCAGACAATGCCCTGAGCTGGGAGTTGTGGCTGCCCTGTCACCTGTCTGGCCCATGTGCCCTTCCCTGGGAATACACCTCCCCCTTCCTCCCAGAGCTTTCCACGCCTTTCCCATCCCCCGCCCCTTCCCCCCCCCCGCCACCGCAACACACACCAAAGCAAGCTGCACCCATGGTATTCAGTGCTTTCTGTCTAAAATACGAGATTAGAAATGAAAGGGAAGTTTAGAACCTGGTTTTTTATTTGGGATTTTCCCAGGTAGCCTTCCTTACTAATCTCTAGGAAGTAGTTCTATTGGAGAAAAGCTGTGAAATGAACTCTTGGGACTGCTGTTCCACGGCAAGGAATCCTGGTGTCTACAAGCCTCAGTGGGTCTGAGCATTGTCCTTGTCCAGCCCGTTCTCTTGGAATGTCACCTCTAAAAATTATAGGCCTAGGCTGGACCTGGTGTGAAGATATCTTTGCCAAGTATTTGTTTCATCAGATGTTAAAATAACTGTGTCCTATTCTGGAATGCAGGGCAAGTCCTACCCCCGGTGGAATAATACATTTTAAGTGATTTCTGAAAGTGGGTCGTGAAAGCCATCCACCACATGGCCCATGTTTGCACATCTCTATATAGTTACGATTGCGGAATTTGACAGTGTAACTCTGAATCTGATTAATTGAGAATGTGTAAAAACAAAGTTCTTGCATTACAGCTCGTTCCTTATCTTTGTGTCTTTTACTGTGATGTTGTAGAACTTGGATCATATGGAAAACTAAAATATTATGACACAATGACTGAAGAAGGTAAGAATGATTTTAGAATTGTATGCACTGGCTTTTTTTTTCATTTATGGTGTCTGTGGCTTGCCCATTTTTTTTTTAATATTTTCCCCCTCTTTGCATGACTTCAGTGACATTGTGTGTTTTATTATTCTTTCCACATTTTCGTCTAGTTTTTGCCATCGTGTTGGTTTGGAATTGGAGACGTGCAATACCATGAGCAATCATGTTATTCCATTCAACCAATCCAAACCATCTCAGTTGTGTAACACAGTCAGAGAAATGGTGTCAGCAGCATAAGCACAAGCCCACACCCAACGGGTCATCATTATTTCCTCCACATGCTCACAACATATAGAAACACATCCAACCGATACTCTTCTTTTAATATGCCCCAATTTCAGAGGTGGGGAGGTTCTGGTAATATTCTGATTTATGCAAAGGAATGAGCGATCTAAAGGAACCACTAGGCCCCAAACCAGTTAGAGACCTGTTTCTGATGCAGAGGGCCGCATAGGCTCATGTCCTTAGCTGTCACAGTCCCTGTTAACTCACCCAAGAGAGGCCAGGGCCACCATTCCAGCCAGTAGGATTGTATATATTGGGATTCACACTCCATGAGATTGGACGTATCATTTTAACCATTTCCCCTGAATAAGTGAAGTCTGGCAGAACCTTCTTTTTCAATGTATCTACTGATGAATTCCAGGCTCTGTCCCAGAGCGCGGCCTTGCCCCAGTCAGAATGACTTTTCTGAAATAAGTGCACCACGGAACAGCAATTTGAGAATTTTTGCATTCTTGTAAAGGGAGTTGTTCTCTTGCCCTATCTCCCTATCTCTCTTGCCCTATACCTCCGCCTTTTGACTAATAAATAATATTTGTAAGTTACGAAAACATTTGGAGTTTTCCCGTGATTTTTACACTGATATTGACAAGAAATCAAAAGGTACCCTAGAAGGGGAATCAGTTAATTTTATCCTTCAACATGAGAGAAGCTCCCAAAAGTATTGTATATCTTATTTTCAGCTTCTAGTATTTCTGAGTTGCCTTAGCTCGCCAAAGATCTCCTAGTTGCTTTGCAGGAAGCAGGACATCCGACAGCCCTCGGTAAGAGGAAGCCCTTTCCAGCCCCTCCCCACTCTGGCTTCTGCACTGTACCCGGGCCCTTCTCTGCTGCTATCTCTGTGCTTTCAGTTAACCACTGTGATGTTTTCTAAAGCAGCAGGCCACAGTTAGGATCTCAGACTGGGCTGTCTTGTAGCCCAGGGCCCTCCCAACAACCTGGGGAAATGCAGACCCTTGGTCAGTGAGAGCCCCAAAGGCAGAAAGCTACCTATGAGAATCAGTATCCCACCACCGCAGGGATAGAAAGAGCAATCCGTACCTTAAAGGAAGGCTCCTGTCCCGGCTGTTATTTTTAGTTCATGTCTTCAAACCACTTTGATTTTTCTTGGTGATTGGCTTGGGAAGCCAAAGGTTTGGGCCTCACTGACTATAACTCGATTCAGGAGTCTCACAGCCCTCAGCCTCGGCCTCATGGCTTGGGCAGCTGGTGGGTTTGTTACCCTCTACCTGAGCAGTGACAAGCCCTCACTTTTCTCTCCTTCCTCCATCCTGTCCTCTGCCTTCTGCCCTTAGCTTCCTGTGGCCAGAGCAGCTTCTGGCTCTCTGTTGCCTCAGTTGCCCCTTTTCTCCCTTACCGTTCCCTTCCTTCCTCTTTCCACATCTATTGGAGCAAATGTGGCCATCCGAGTGCTCCCTGAATCTTCCTCCCCACGCCAGACTAACCGAGATGATGTGAAGATGCAAAAATGCTACTTCCGAGCTGATGCTACCACTTGATATCGAACAGCTGGACTTTCTAGGCAGGGAAACAAAGCCAAAATACCTGGAATGAGAAGGCTGACCAGCTTAGCAAGACTGTGAGATCTTCGCGAGATTGTGAACTTGTCTTTGGGGGCCCTCATGGTCACCTTTAACGTTCCTTATCCTTCTCTTGACTCCCCCATTCCTTCATGCGTATCCCTTTGTGCCCCGTGCTTAGCTGAACATTCATCCCTCTTACAGTGATAGCTAATTATAGCTCAGGGAGCACTTGAAAAGCATGTTCTATGAAATACTACTTCCAGATCATGTCATTAGGAATTTTGCAACAATTGGGGGAAAAAAAGAAAGCAAGCTTGATTTCATAGTTAAATAAGCGGGAGAGCTTCTGAGTTAAGTTAAATAGATTTCTTGACCATGTGACTTGTCAGAGCCTTCAGTATGTACCCGTGCACTGCAGCATATAATAGTAAATCGTATAGAGGGATGGAGTTTGCAGTATTTCCCAGACTTTTTTGGTCAGAGGACCCATTTTTCCATGGAGCCTCTTGTGGAACTCTTTTAGAAATGCTGGTTAAGGCATTATCCTTCACCTAGAACGATTCAAAAGTTTTCTAAACACATAGCAGTCCCTCTCAGGCACTCATGGAGAGGATACTTTGGAACAGGAGGTCTCCCTACAGCCCCCTCAGATTATACCCTTTGGCAGCTGCCTCTGTGACAAGCCAGGCCTGGCTTAAACCTAATTCTGGGATTCAGCTTAAAAGATGCTCAGTAACCTCAGACCTGGCAACCACCATGCATGACTTCTTCAAGTTCTTAAGGGCCTCTCCCCTCTCATTGAAAATAATAGCAATAACTGTGATATATATCACTTCCATGTTGTACAGTTTAAGGAGGCATAATAAAGGTGAAGATGTTATGGGCAATAGGGGACTAGTATAGCCTTCAGGAAATATCCCCCTTCATTTGAGCATTTCTTTTCACAATTTTAGAATTGTGACTAGCCCTTGACAGGGCTTTATTGTAATTGCCCATGTGACTAGTCATTATTTGTAACTGTTTCCAGAGAGTGCTCTGGATGTTGTGTGACATCAGCTACTTGCAACGAGGCCTGTTTTATTTTTATTCCCTAAAGTGGATTAAATGGAAAGATGAATTATATATGCCACTCCCTATCCTAAGAGAAATGATGTGATGATTTCCTCAATATAGAGAATTGTCCAGCACAGATTCAGTTTATTATTTTAAGCACCTACTATATGCAAGTTATTCTGCTAGGTGCTTAGTTGAAACACAAGATTAAAAGGTGGGCAGTTTGCCCCATGGAACTTATAGACAGGGGAGAAATAAAGCACAGCAATCACTGAGCCACCAGGAAGAGAGTGGTCAGTACCACAGGTGCTCAGAAAAAGATGACAGACTATGGAAGAAGGAAAGATTGCTTTCAACGGGGGGTGGGGTGGGGAGGGATTTCGTGGAGAAGGTGATCTTTGACCTGCACCCTAAAAGATCAGTAAATACGGGGTAAATTGGGAAAGGAGGAGTGGTAAGTTCTGAGCCACCAGGCTGAGAGAAGGATGAAAAGAGGGGCCACACCAACCCTTACTGGGTGCCTCCCACCTGCCAGGTGCAGTGCTGTGGGCTTTTTATATATTCTGTGTCATTTAATCCTTGTGATGATCACATAGGTAGATTTTACTGAAGATGAGAAAACCAAAGCCCAAAGAAGTGTTGTATTAGATGAGGAAATGAAGACACAGAGAAGAAAAGTAATTGGCTCTGGGATGCGTAGGTAGTAAGTTGAGATGAGGGACCTGAACTCAGGACTGTGGCATGCCACACCCTGTCCTCTCAGCTCCGCTGTGGTTGCTCCACAAGGTGGAATGAGGAACTGGACAGTTCAGATTGGCTACAGGGTAGGAGTGGGAAGAAAGGCTTGATGGAGACCAGACCATGGGAAAGGTTGAACCACAGACTAAGAATGACAGTGAGCTATTGACTGAAACATGGCCCCCCTACTGGAACACTTTACCATTAAAATGTTATTTTAATAAAACAATCTATTTACTCTCAGACACTGGACAAAAGCATACCATTTTTTGTAAAATTTGCCCCTCCCCTCGGAGCCCTTTCCCTCCCTCCCTTGTCTTCAGGTGCCCAGAACATAAATGGGAACAGCTCCCTGGGCCACACCCAACTTCCTCTCCCACCCCGAGCCAATCAGAATTTTATTCACTCACTCATTCATTCCCTAACGTATTCTTTCAGCAATACTCAGTATGGACCAGGCACTAGACTGGGTGCAGGGCCTGTGGAGATGAAAGACAGTGCTTCTCCTGAAGAATTCACGCTCTAGTGGGAGACATAGGCAGAGAGATGAGTAGCATGATGGGCAGACCCGAGGTGCCAGGGGAGCCCAATGGAAATGAGGGCAGGCTTCTCAGAAGGGACCATGTCTCCACTGCCTCATTCCTGCTTGCCAAGGTGATGACTCTCCCACCAGCCACCTGATTCTAATGTGTTCACTTGATAATAGCTGAGCACCTGCCTCTGTATGAGTCATGTTCCTAGACTTGATAGATTCGTGAGCTTCACTCCTCCCAAAGACTCTATTTCCCTCTGTAACAAGATGTTTCCAAGGATACAAACAAATGGCTCTAGGAGTAGTCTTTTGGTGACCTCAGATCCCCCTACATGGGCATCCATCCCTTTATCTCCTCATGGGGTGATACTGAATATTCTTGGAAGAGCAATCTCCGATTTTTACTTAATGTCAATAACCCATAGTTTAACACTACTATATATAAAATAGATAAACAACAAGGACCTACTGTATAGCACAGGGAACTGTATTCAATATCTTGTAATAACGTATAATGGAAAAGAATCTGAAAAGAGTATATATATATACACGTACATATTCACATGTACATGTATAACTGAATCACTTTGCTGTACACCTGAAACTAACACAACATTGTAAATCAACTATACTTCAGTTAAAAAATAAATAAATAACCCATAGTTTATTTCTCATCTGCAGACACCCAAATTTCATACCATTATCACTCCGGAACATCCTCAATAAATTGAACTTGGCTACCTTACTAAAGTTACTTTAAATGAAAATGTAGAAAGTTAGTTCAAAAGAAAACAAACTCGTGTGATGGGACAGAGACATTCAAAGGAGAGATGCCTTTCCACCAGTGGCAGTATACACAACTAATCATTTCTGCTCTTTGGAGATAAACAGTCACCGAGACATGTAGGTAGGTAGGTAGGTAAACAGAAATCCTGACTAAGGATACTTTGCAAAGATGCCATGTATTGTCCTAAACTCGTTGCCATTTAACAGAAGCCATTTCTAGAAAAATAATTTCTCCACGATTTAAAAAGTCAATCTTTGTTCATTTGTGTAAGGAAAAGAGAAGATAGAAAAGTTTGTTGTAATATCAAAGGCAAAAATAATAATGATCTTTTCTTTAATGAAATTAAGGCTAGTTTCATGGCAACCTATTGGCAACCTCTTTACCAAGCTGAGAAACTAATAATGTCTTATGTGAATCATGGTTTCCTCAATTAGTCATGTGGCTGAGTTTTGAAAACCCACATTATTTCAAAGAAACAGAAGCACCCTGATACATAGTCCAGCCAGTCATTTGATGTTCTTAACTCCAATGAAATATTCCAGTTCTTTCTCAAAGAGAAATTGAATTTTGGAATACTATTCAACAGTAGTTTCCATTGCCCAAGAGGTATCCTCTGAAAATGTAGTCCTAAAACAGGTCCTTGGTGCTATCTGTGGCCTTCACTTTATATTTTAATCCTGGCTTTGAATGGATGAGACTGTGTTGTATACCCTGATATATCAAGCAGGATAGTTTCAGCTCTATATAGCAGAAAATCCAGATTAACAGTGGTTTAAATCAGATGGAAGTATGTTTCTCTCTCAAGTAAAAGAGGTCCAGAGGCAGGCTGTACATGGCTGATATGGAAGCTTCACAGTAATCCTAGACCGCAACTCCTTCCATCCTTCTTCTTCACCATCCTAATATATGACTTTCAACCTCAAGGGCACCTCATGGTCCAAGATGGCTGCCACTACAGCTCCAGCCATCCCATCTGTATTCCAGGAAGGAGGAAGGGCCAAAATTATTTTCCCCAGCTGTTTTGTCTTCCTTTTAAGGAGGCTTCCTTTTAGACCCTCCCAGTAAAATCTGTCCAAAACTCAGTTACGTGCCTACACATAGTTCAAGGAAGCTTGGAAATGTAGTATGTTAAGCTGAGTGATTTGCTAGCCCCAATAATTCAGATATTATGTCATTAGGAAATGAAAAAGGAATAGATATTGATAGGCAACTTGCAATCTCTTCACAACAGAGAAATATCACTTTCATATAATTGTATGTTGATGGGGAGGACTGAGACCAGAGCAAGCTCTGTGAGGAAGATTGAGAGCTCATGCTAAGTTTGAGTTACCTATGGAACATCCAAATGGAGATGTGGAGAAAGTGGAATTGGAGTCTGGAGCTTGGGAGAGAAGTCAGGGCTATAGATATAGATTTGAAAGTCGTAAAATATAGGTATCATTTAAAGCTACAGAACTGGATAAGAATACCTAGCCAATCAATAGGAAAGAGGAGGCCAAGGAGTGAGCCCTGGGGACTCTAAAGTGTAGGGTCTGGGAAGAAGGGAGACAGCCCAGCAAAGGAGACTGTGGTGGGCAGAGGACCAGGAGAGAATGGCATCCCAGAAGCCAAGGGAAGAACTTGTTCTAAAGGAGGGGCATAAAAAGGTGATGGCATCAATGAATTGACCAATGAGATCAAAGAAGTTTTGTAATAGAAAGATAAAAGAGTTATAGACAGAACGTGGGATGTTTCCAGTCAGGAGTTTGGACATGGTGCAGTTATTGCTAGTGACAAAGTCTAAGGTCTAACTGCAGGAGTGGATGGATGAGGTGAGCTGGAGGAAAGGGCAGCTGGAAGCGAGTAGGTGAGGGCGGTGAGGAACCAAGTGTTGCAGGGCTCACCCACGTAGAGTTACCATGGATGGTAACACGAGTAATGGTGGAGAGGAAACGAGTGAACTGGGTTCTCATATATTCAGGAAAGAGGGAAGGATGACTTGGAAGTCGTTTGGGGTATAGGTGGTAGAGTTTATTGGCCTGGGCTTCAAAGAAGGACAGAGAAATGATCTATGAGTGGTAAGGTAGGAGGAATGGAATATGGGCACTTGGAGAGACAAGTAGTGTCACTTTCAAAGGCCACAGGAGAAAAAGGGCCATCAGGAAACAGCTATGTTTCAGTTGGAACAAAAAGACAACGTTCATAGAAGAGGTTAAGACATAAGAGATTTACCGATGGTGGGGCTGGGAGGTTGAGTCAGTCCAGGGATTTTCAGAGCCACTTGGTGATAAGCATCTCGATGGTGATGGATGGTGCTGAAGTGAACAAGGATGTAGCATGGGATGGGAACAACCTAACCATGTTTTCAAAGTTCTTCCTAGAGCCTCTTTCTTTCGATTGGTTGCATGGGCAGTTTGCAGTGATAAAGTGGGGTCTATCTTTCCAGGAGAGAGGAGCTCTGGGGAATCCCCCTGAGTCCAGCTTGGAGTGGGGAAGGTTGAGGAAGGAGATCAGCCTTCCTTAATTCAGGGAGACAGAGTTCAGTCCAGCACAGGAGGACCTTTCTTACCGACATGGCCAAAGATGGGATGGCCTGTCTCAGACAGGAGTGAGTCTCCCATCTCTGGAGAAGCCAAGGAAGCCTCCATCAGAAGGATGTTCAGATAATGGATACCTGGATGCCCCTTCCAGTCCCATGTCCAAGATCCTGTCCTGGTGCCTTTATTAAGTGGGACGGCAGACATTTTTGGTTTGCAGTCTACCTTTAAGATTAACTTGATCTTGCATTTTGATTAAGCTGCCACCAAGATTGTGGTAGGTATGTTCCTGGGTCATAGCATCTGGAATAAAAGGCTTGTGTATTAGTTGATCCATTTCACAGCCAAACTCTTTATTAATGTGGTTAAATACAGAAAATAGTCCATTAGTTCCTGTGGAATACACCCTTAAAAGAACGACAACCCACCCCCCAAAAAATCCTATATTCTTAGTTATAAATCTAAACTTTTACCACAGTAGAAATTTTAAATTGCAAATTAATTTTAACTATTCTTTTTTATTATAAAAACATTACATGCGCACAGAGGTAAAAAGCAAACATTACATAAGGAAAGACAATAAAAGTGAGCCCCCCTTTTACCCCAGATTCCATTCATTCCTTAGAGTTAACCACTTTTATCAGTTTTTTAACATATTCTCTTTTCTTCTATGTACTGTTCTATACCTGGCTTTCGTTTATTTATATGTCTTGAAGATATCTCCGTATTAGCACTTTTTTACTTTCCTCATTCCTTTTTAGCAGTTGCATAGTATTCCACTGCCCGGCTCTTCCCTGGTGGGTTTGATCAGTCCCCTGTTGATGAAGATTTAGGATATTTCCAATTTTGTTCATGTAGTTATTACAATGCTACATGAGCATCTTCTTTGCCCATATAATAAACTCTACTGAATAGAAGATATAAATAAAGATATAAAATAAATGTCTGGAAATAGAAATGACAGATCAGAAGACATACACATTTCAGACTTCGAATGGTAGTGTCAAATTGCCCTCCCAAGGCATTGCACCAATTTACACTCCTAGTAACAGTGAAGGAGCAAGCCTTAAACAACAAATTTAAATAAGTTCTTTGAACAGAGATTCAAACTGACTTCATTCCAAAGCGGATAAGCCTTCATAATGTAACTACCTTCTAATGTACTCATTGCTAAACCTGACTTTTTACCAAAGTTGATTGAAAGCCAGGGTGCAGTTCTGATGGAAGTCCTTGTCCTTTCTAAATGCAATGACAAGGCAATTCCTCCCACACAGAATATCCAATTTCCACTGCAGCCTGTGCCTTCTTGCCTCAAGACCATTGACATCCCTATAGAAACTCTGAGAAGTACACTGCAGGTTAACTTTCTCCCTTCGGTTACCAATGAGGGCACCCTCTGTTGTGCACAGACACCATTTCCAGCACCATGTTATGTTTCATTCATTCCAGGTTTATGGTTTAACTCATTCGGTCCAACTTTCCATAACCACACAATTTTTCTGGGCACCTGAACAGATGCTATCCGTGAAGGCTGAGCCTTCTCCAAAAAAACAGATTTAACTCATCAGTTATTAACCACATTACTTTTTTAGAGATGTATTCTTACAAGTCTCTCCCTGGGGCTGGATCTTAGGAAGACAGCAGCCTAGTGTGTGTGCATAACCAAACTAATCAGCTAGTAACCTGTATCAGATCTGTCAGAAAGACCAAACCAGCTGTGTGGGTAAATCCACGGTCTTCCTGAAAACCAGGACCAAGGAAGTCTTCTCATTAGAATACATCCAGCTCTTCAAACTTCATTGCATCTTATTTTCATGATCTAAACTGTCAGCAGTAAAAGCAGAAAGATTGGAGTTGGCAAGTAAAGGCAGACTTTGCCACATTGCATATGTAGAAGGTGTTAAGTGGCAGCAGAAGGCAAACCATGGATGCTTTTTTTTTGTCTATTTCTGACATCTTCAGAACTGAAAATGTTAAGTTCGCCTTCATCAGTCAAACTTGAACACTGTTATTATAAATTAATAATATAATTTCCCACCCCCATGAAACTTTCTCTTTAAAAAAAAAAAAGTGGGAATCTGTTATACCAGGAGGTTGGCATGTTCAATTAAACATGGTAAGTTTCTCTCTTGATTAGATCTGCAATGAACTGAAGTATCTCATTTTAGTCACGGGCCACTAAGCCTTCAGTCCCATTTAGTTAAGAACCCACGGCAGGTGCCGGCACTTCTGTTGCAAACCCACATTTCAAATGAGATTTACAGGCACCAGTTTACCATGTAAAGTTGAGGATTCAGAAAAAATAGAACATAAGAATCCAAGTTAACTGACAATTTGCAGACACATGAAATCCAAGTGACAGGAGAGGATGGGTGTACGTGAAACAGTGGCTGTTACAGAATAAAATCTTTCCCTTTATGCCAAGATAAATAACTGGGCAATATACAGGCTAATCATAAGGAAGAACTGTTTTGTTACATTCTGTTTTTTATATACATGTCAGAGTAACCGTTCAACACATATTTATTGAGCACCTACTATTTGCCAAGTGCTATGAACAAGTCAAAACTCTGCCCAAATGAATACACCAATGTCACAGCCCATTTGCAGAGAGACATACCCAAGATACAGGCTTTGACCACCTGATTCCAAGGAGCTCTTTTCCACCCCTTAGGTGGCATTGGGGCTGGATGCTGGCAAATCTTGGATCTGAAGCATGCCTGGGTAAAGTGATTCTTTATTCGTTTACCTCTTAGATATCCACAGGGTGCAAGGGATGGGAGCAGGGGGAAGACGTTCAAGCCTTCTATCCGGCAGCCCCTCCCTGACTCAGAGCTCCAAAGCTGAGATCAGACAAACTCCTTTGAGGATGTTTGTGTGTGAGCCATTTGTATCTGTGTATATGAGATAGAAAGGTCCAGAAAATTAAGTTCCTCAAATAATAAAACAGGCGACCCAAAATTATGAAGAGCAGTAGCTCCCAAGCCGTGTCAGCCTCGACCAAGGTCAGTAAATTGGCTCCTTGCCTGAAACATCGTAGTTTGCTATCTGATACCTGCTGCGAGTTTTTTGGTTTGTAAAATTCCGATTTTGCCTGAACTTGATTAGGTTATCTTTTTTTTTAAGAGAGTCTCAAAATAGACAAACATTAATTGTAAACACTATTAGACTTTGGAGATTTAATTTACATCATTAACTGGGAAGAGAGTCTGGTGAGTTTCCTGTGATGTGTTTCTGGATCTTCCTTCTTTCTCTCCCCTGGAAAAGAATGTAAACTTCAAATAGATTTGCATACAGCAAGAACTCCAAGCATCTCTCTCTCTCTCTCTCTCACACACACACACACACACACACATACACACACACAAGGTTCCCTTTGTTGTTTGTGTTCATGTTATATTCATAAACACTTACTGAGGACCAGCCTAAGAAGTAAGTACTGGGGGGACATGAAAAGCAGCATCCCTGCCTTGAGGGGCCCACAGGCCAGTTGGAGAGAGAGTCAGTAAAACACCTCTAAGGCTCTATGATAACTGTCATGACAGGATCAGTATCAGAGCGCTGTTATAAAGTACCAAGGTGCCTTGCCAGACCAGGAAAGGGACTCAGGAAAAGCTTCCTGAAAGATGAGATGCCTAAAGCAGAGTCTTAAGAAGGAGTAAGACAAGAAAATAACTGTGTGGGGCCTCCCTGGTGGCGCAGTGGTTGAGAGTCCGCCTGCCGATGCAGGGGATACGGGTTCGTGCCCCGGTCTGGGAGGATCCCATATGCCGCGGAGCGGCTGGGCCCGTGAGCCATGGCCGCTGGGCCTGCGCATCCGGAGCCTGTGCTCCGCAACGGGAGAGGCCACAACAGTGAGAGGCCCGCATACCGCAAAAAGAAAAAAAAAAAAAAAAAAAAGAAAATAACTGTGGAGCATTCCAAGCCATCTGAAGGGTGAATTAGAAGGAGGCAGGTCGGCAATGTGATTAAAAGCTGGGAGACCAATTAAGAAGCTGTAACCAACATCCAGGCTGGAAAGTGTTGGATCTAAAGTGTTCAAAGGTAGACTCAAAAGGACTTGGCAGCTAATTGGATATGGGGGAGAGGGTGACCTCTAAGGTGGCTAGAAAACACTGGAAGTGAGGAAATCACCAACAGAAAATACAAGCAGAAGAGCAGATTCCTAGGAAGGAAAATGATGTATGGAAGTCTGGGGCATGTTGAGTTTAACCATCAGAGGGACTTCCCAGTGAAGGTGTTCAGAAGTCCATTGGATGAGAGGATCTGGGCCAGAGATCTGAATGTGGGAATCATCACTATCTAGGCAGTGGTCCACTGGGTCCCTGGGGAGAATGTGAGGTGTGAGGAAGAGAGACCAAGGAGGGGCCCCTGAGGAGTGATGACACTTAAGGAGCACTCTCGGGACTCCTTGAAAATCAAAGAGGATTTTGAGGAGGGGAGTGAGGAATATCAGATGCCACTGAGAGATCCAGGCAAGTGGAGGTGAAAAGTGGCCACGGGTAGGTTCAGTGGAGCAATGCTGACAAATGGCAGGTGCAGAGTTAAGAAATGACCGAAGGAACCCTAAGGACACAGAGGCAGCAGCACAGACTGATCTTCCCAGAGGCTTGTCCATGAAGAGAAGGCAAGAGAGAGCAGTACCCGCAGGAAACCTGAAGTCAAGAGAAAAGTTGCCACGTTGAAAGACTTAAGCATGATTATATATTGAGGGGAAAGGGAAGGATTGAGGATAAGATGACTGATTAGGCAGAGTCCCTGAAAAGGCAGGAAATTGGGATAAAGGACAGAATTTCAACCTTTAAGATACCAACTTTTGACACACATTGGAAATCTTCCAAAATATTTAGGAAGACACTCTCATATTTCCAATGATAAGGTGACCCCATTAGGAGAGATGATATAGAACCAATTCACATGTAGACAGAACTGTGCTTTACTTGTGACTCCAGAGGCCATTGTTACAGAAAATTATTTTTAAAAGCCTTAATAAGGAAATCAGCCTGCTTCATTTCATTATATGATGGGTTTGGCCACCGCTTGAGATACAATTATGTAAATATTCTTATTAATTACAAATACTAGTCCTATGATTACATCTATAAATATAACTACAATTAAATTATGTTCATCATCTTTATGTGGTCCATTCACAAAATATTTACAAAGACACTTTACAAACTACTTTATTACAATACTAGCTTAATTTCCATTATTGTCAATGTAATTTTACAATAAGTGGTTTTACATGATGTTTCACAAAAATTAGAGGAAATAATTTAGAGGTTGAATAAGTAAGTAAACTCTATGATCTTGGTGTTTTTGTGCAGGATGAGAATATTATTTTTAATATTTTGCTTTTAAGAATAAAAGTCAGGTCAGATCCAAGAGGAGTTTATTCCTTCAAGCTGCTAGGTAGTGTCTTGTATCTTAGAACTTTCACTATTCTCTGAGTCTCCATGCCCTCCCGAGAAGGCCCATACCATCAGGGCATGAATCTCAAGTCCTTGTTTCTTGTCTCGCTGGCTCCAGGCTATGAACTCTACAAGGGCACCCACCAGCTGGATCTTATTACCAAATGTTGCCTGATTCATAGCACAGTCTTGGTTAATATTTGCAGAGTAGAAGACTGTGACTTGTACTGACTTGGAAAAAAAGCTGACTTCCCAGGGGAGCTAATATACTGAGAGCCTCACTGTAACTCAGTGACTGCATGTGACGTGCCAAGCACGATTCTAAGACGCTTGTTGAGGGACACAAAGATACACGGATGGCGGAGAGGTCTCTGCCCCTGAGAAGCCTGCCCTCTGGTGGGGAAAGCAGACAGGTGGGCAGCAAACTGAAATAAGGGCTGTGACAGGGGTACAAAGTGCCACGATAGCGGCGGGCGGATTTCCACTTGGGAAGATGGGTGTGTGTATCAGTAGAGAAAAAGCTTCGGGTCTGGCCTTCAGTTAGGCCTTGACAAATGAGGAGTATGTTCATACAGAAGGAGAAGCCAAAGCCCAGCTTTCCCCGCTCTGCTCTCTGCTGTGCTCGCCAGTGCTCACCTGGGCAGCCTGGTGGGGGAGGTGCAGGAATGGGATGACTGGTGTCCCCCTCTGTCTTCCATCTCTGGTGCATAAACACCTGGTCCAGCCCATTTCTCCTCTTTACCTTCGGACAGTTCCTGGGGCTCTACGTACGGATCCTCAGCCCTACTGGGGCCTTGGGCTTGGGTGGACTTGAAAGAATTTACTTTGGGTCATTAGCCAGCGAGAAGCACGTACGAACCTCATCAACTTGCCAGGAAACCACAAACACAAGGATTGATTGAGCCCCGCTGGGCGCTGGGGATTCGGCAGCGAACAAAACCGATGAAAATCCCTACCCTCGTGGAGCTTGGCTGCTCATGGGAAGCAGCAGGTAATCAATAGCAATAAGGATACAGTAAATTAGATGGTGAAAAACACTTTTTCAAGAAAATAAGCTGGGGATGAGAAATGCTGGAAAGAAAAGTTGCAAATTTAAATAGGCTGCTCAGAGCAGCCTTGATGAGAAGGTGACATTTGAACGAGTATTTGAAGGAGTTGAGAGAGTGAAGCCCGTGGATCCCTGGGAGAAGAACATTCCAGGTAGAGGGACCAGCAAAGGCCATGGCGCTGAGGTGGGAGAGTGCACAGTGTTTTCCAGAACAGCAAGGAGGCCAGCGTGCTTGAGCAGAGTAAGCTAGGAGAGGGGGAGGGGCCGGGGGAGGGGGTCGAGGTGAGCTTCACTGGAAAGAATTTTCCAGGTCATTGGGAAGACTTTGGCTTTCACTTTGACCTCAGGAGCCACTGCAGGATTTTGCACAGAGGAGTGAGTGGCGTGATGATCTGATCACTGAGACCAGCCTGGGGGACAGAGAGGTAAAGGTGGAAGGGAGACTGGCCAAAAGGCCAGCAGGATTGTTGCTCGGCCCAGGGGAATGGGGAGGGGAAAGTGGTCAGATTCTGAAATATTCTGAAAGTAGAGACCCCAGATTTGCTGGTGGATAACATGTGGGATGTGAGAGGAACCCACGATGACCCCAAGGTCGGCATTTGCTCTTTGCCACGTCAGTTCCATTGCATACCTTCTCAGAGTGACGATGGCCTGGCTGCCTGACCTGAGTCTCTGCTTCCAGACAAAAAGACAGGGGATAAACAGGAAGAAAGTTCAGTGCCCTTTTACTTTTTAAGCTACCAGCCAAGCCATAAACTTCAAAGACGGAGACAGGAAAGGCAGAACTGAAAACACAAAAATAGTTTCTAAAACACTAAGTATTCCCCCCTGTTTCATTTTCCCTTTTCTTCTCCCAAACCAAGGTCTGTTCACCGAGGTGTGTGTGGCCACTCCCTTTACATCTGTAAATCTCTTTGGTCCTATCTCTTCTGTGTTTCTGGTGCTCAGAATGTTCCATGGCAGCCGGGAGGGAATCTTACCTCCAGCCCAAAGGGTTCCTGTCCAGCACTGCTGATTACTTGGTGGGAAAGATGTGAAGGAATTTCCAGGGGTCATTTCCATTAATTAACAGCAGAAGCAGAAGCAAAATGCTTTTTCTTTGAGTAAACAGAACCTCCAAAAGTTATTTTGCGAAGCAGCTTAGAGCTTCTGTTTTATGGCAGAGAGATTGGTTGAGGATTTTGATTCCTCAAATTTTGTTCTTCCAAAATTTGTTCTTATTCATAATAGGCCTTTCTGCTTTGATCTTCTCCCACACTTCCCTGCCGCACCCCCTCAACACACAGTCCCCTGAGGACACTCAGCTGGTATTCTTCTGCAGATTTCAGAGCAAGCTAAACTATATTAAAATTGTGTACTAGGTTTTGACGTACTAGGTGCCTCATGATTTGAGCAGAATGTGCTATTTCTGCGATTTTAAGTATACAAATTATCTGTCGCTGTATAAAAATACAACACTTGAAGGGTTCACACTGCAGCAGAGTATATTTTTTAAAGTTGCCTTAAAAAATGTTAAAAATCACTCCTCTCACCTTGAAAAGTGCTCGAAAATGTCGTCTTCTTTAGGCACAGAGCTACAGTTTTCTCTTAGACCTGTCCATGTCAACCCTTATGCCAACGTGGAATCCATGCCTAAAATAGTCTATGGAAGCAGTGCCTTTACTGCCAAGGTCTCCTGCACCGGAGGCTGCTAAGCTTCCATTCTATTTTTAAATATCAAGCTTTTTATTTTCAGTAATTTATGGGGTGAAGGTCCTGCATTCACTTCCATAATAATACCAACCCTTTCTGAGTAATTTACTGTATGTCAGGGCCGTCTAAACACCTGCTGTGTATCAAACCATTAAGTCTTCCAGCAGCTGTACGAGCTGGGTGTTCTATTTATTATCCCCATTTAAAAATTCTGAGCCTGAGACACAGAGGAGGTAAAGCCCTTGTGCATCAGGAAGCTCTTTTGAGCCACCCCGAGTCCACTGTGCAACACCAATAGCCCTTCCCTGTACTCTGTCCTCACAGGTAATGGGAGAAAGCTGATCACTATCTTTTCATTTTAAGATCATGAAGGTATCTAAAACACAGAGGGCCAGCTCCCTCACCTTGACCTTCTTAATTTCGGGAAAGTATAAAGTGATCCTTCTCCTAATTGGTTTTGGAACTGACTTTGGGGGACTCACTGAAAACTAAACACCAATCCGACAAGGCCCCCGATGCTTACACTGTCGGGTCAGATGCAGCTAATTCTCCAGACCCGCCTGTGTGGATTGAGAGAAGAGACAATGCCAACGATTCCTCTAAAGCAGGGGTCCCCCACCCCGGGTCTCACAGCAGGAGGTGGGCCGCGGGCGAGTGAGCAGAGCTTCATCTGCCGCTCCCCATGGCTCTCATAACCGCCTGAGCCATCCACCGCCACACGCCCCTGTCCATGGAAAAATTGTCTTCCATGAAACTGGTCCCTGGTGCCAGAAAGGTTGGGGACAGCTGCTCTAAAGCAACTCAGGGCCACGTTACCCTTGCCCCTGGGCTGTCTGTTGGTTTGTTTTTCTTTTTCCTCTTATCTACAGAGTTCTGCTAATGCCAGGCACTGTGATCAGTCCTTTACACATATTTTCTCACTTAAGCCTTGCATTTAGCTCAGGAGTCAGTCGTTAACATCCCTATTCAACAGGTGGGAAAACTGAAGCTCAGAAATATTCATGTGTTTACCAGTTCTCAGCCAGCAGAGCCAGTGAGAGAGGCGGGGCTTAAGCCCAGGCCTAGCTGCCTCGAAATCACATCCTTTTAACCACAGTACTGTGCTGTCCCCAACACACATGCATCCTGCGAGGCGTTCTCCCAGCTTGTGGCTTCAGGCTGAACAGGTCCTGAAGGTGCCAGGTCTTCCTACCCCCAAACACAGAGGGTCCCTTTGAGAATCCCATGTTGTGTGCTCACTCTTGTCCTGTCAGCATGATCCTCACAGCTTTTCTCAAAAGGTGCCCTGTGGTGATCCCAGGGGTGTCCACGGAACTGGGATGAGGATGCCTTGCTGGCGAAGCTCTGCCCCACCACCCCAAGGAACTCCCCTGTGTGCTAAATTCTAAAGGTGGGCCTTCACCCTTTCTTCACCTTTTCTGTGTGCTGCTTTTCTAGAAACTAATCTCTGAAAATCCTTTTAGGCCTTGGAGCAGCCATTGTCAGCACTCACAAGGCAGAATGGCTGCCAGGTTCTGCAAATTGGGGCAGACGTTGTATTAAAGAAGTTGAAGGGGTGGGTGGACGAGAGCTGCTCCCCAGGCAGCCTCTGCAGCTTTGCCTTGCTGCCCAAGGGCTGAACCCCAGGAGAAAACAAGTAAGGTCTATCCCTCCCATTTTTCCATAGCACAGAAAATCTGAGGTGCTCCTGCAGTGGGAAAACGGGTGACACCCAGTCTAGAAAACCCTTGCTGGTCTGTGGAAATGTTTGAGAACCTATGAAATCCCAATTCTTGAATCATTTCCCTACCCTGTCCTCCCACTCCTCCTTTAGAGAATTTGGGGAAACCAGCCCATGTTTCATGACTTTTGGGCATTACTTGGATTGGATTACTTCACGTTTTATTTCCCCAGGCTTGTTTGTTTCCTCTTCTGAATGCTCTCTTGCTTTATTATTACTTTACATACAATTTTTAAATAGCAATTGTTGATCATAGAGCTGCAGAATGTCTAAGTTCAAAGACAGACCCCAAATCCACAGAGTGGCATTATTACTAGAATCATCACCTTCTATAAAGTTTAGAACCTCCCTTTTCCTCTTCTTGCCTCTTCAGCAGATGATTTGAGGACTTCTTAGGGTTGTCTTCCACAAGAAGTACCCCTCTGTAGGCTTCAGGCTGCCAAATGCTGAGAATCACTCTTCATTATCCAGCTATCTACTCCCCAAATAAGACTAGATTTGGCAGCCAGGAACGTGTCTTGCATCCATGCTGCCTGGCAACCCCCAGACAATCCCAGCTCCCTGCCCGTTTCCTCCTTCTTGAATTCCTTCTTTTTCTCTCCTTTTTCTTTTCTTTTTTTTTTCCTTCTTCCCTTTTACCTCCTCCTTCTCCTAGTCCCCAGACTTCTTTCCTTTCCTCTTTTCTTCCCCGAGTTTCCATGGAGATTAAATAGAAATAGCCAAATTCAAATTACCTTCCAGCGTGGGGAACCTAATGCTGACCTTCAACATCCCTCAAGGATGGACATCATGCCCATCACCTAGTCCTTCTTTATCATTCCTTATGAAGCCCAAGCCACATACTGACCCACTTTTCTCTGTGTCATGTTCCTCTTCCTGCTTCCTTGGAGGGTGTGCCCAGCAGGGCACATTCATTACCTAGACTAAGGTACTTACCTGCTGGAGGCTTCCTTTATGGTAGCAGGCATCTAGATTTAAGGCTAATGGAGCTTGCAAGCAGAAGGGGCTCTCTCCCCCATCATTTTCACCATTGAAGTCAACTGGTCCCACTCTAGTTTACAGCTCCTGTCATCCCCAGCCAGGCACACAAGTCACCTCTGTGACCACTCCCCAGGATTTCCATTCACAAGGAGGGGTGGGATGTGGATGCCAACCTGCCATGCCCCATCCTAGGAGGACAGGCTCTCCAAGAGAAACGTTTTGGGGTTTGATTTGGTTTGGTTTGGGTCTAACTAGAAAAGTAGAATGAGCTCCCCTGCTAATATGCTGCTAGAGAACCCAGCCAACCCCCAATGCCTAGTGGGAAAATTGTAGGAGTTGTGATATTTTCAGGGACTCATCATATCTGAATCTAGGCAATAATCAGTCAGTTTCAAATGAGGCTCCTTTGTACCTTGAACGTTCCCAGGGAGAAAAAAATCAAGGATTAAAAGAGAAAGAAAAATACGCTATGTTTCACATAAAGTAATCTCTACACTTTTGCATGCTTTTTTTCTGTGCTTGTTGCATGCATTTACCCATTAATTATGTTAGTAATGGAGAAGAAATGAAGCATTACTTTTGTGGTACAGCTGTTTAAAATGATTACTTTGAAAACGGTATTTTTTCCAGCACCTTTCCCTAAGCGTCTCTTCACCAACAGACATTACTTGCTGTGCTTAGTTGCTCATCCTTTACCGTAAATCCCCAACTGGAATCAGTTGCCTCCCTGATGCCTTAATTGCAGCTGACTCAACTAATACGAAAAGCTGTGATGCATCCCAACTCCTATAGAAATTGCAGTGTTAATTAAGATAAGTGTTTGAAAACCAAAGTCAAATCAAAGGACCCCTGGGCTTAGCTTTCCATGGTCAAAAGCCAATTCTGGGGTGAGCATATAATTCCAGAGACACGGCTATGCCTCCAGAGCAGTTCTGTTTCTCTAGAAGCATTACTTTTGTGGCACAGCTGTTTGAAATGATTACCTTGAAATGGTACTTTTCAGACCTCAGCAGTAGGGGGAGGAGTTTTGGTGATGATTGGTGCTTTCGTTTTTTGTAAGCAATTGGGAGGGAGAGAAGAGGTCACCTTTCATCTGTGATCCGGCAGCTTGAGATTCTCAGATAGAGAATTGGGCTGAAGAATCACAAGGTAAGAAAGTACCCTTCTTGCAGGTCATAGGGCCTTTGGGCTGGGCAGAAAGGAGTGGTTGCTGCTGACCGGCCCCATAGCTGAGGAAGCCACATGCCTGCTTCACCGGCGCTTCGCCATTTGCCACGAACCTCTCTCTTTATCTTCCTTCTCACCTGTCTCCTTTCCATTACTTTCTCTTGCTTCAGGGAGGTTCAGAGAAAAGGCTTCAATTCTCCACAAGATCGCCAAGAAAAAATGTCAGGTGGATGAGAACGAGAGGCAGAATGGCGCTGCTAATCATGTGGGTGAGTCTGGGAGACTTCCATCCGTGCCTTTCCTGAAGTACATGGAGTGGGGCAGAGAGACAGGACCCAGTGTGGACACCCCAACTCAGTGCAGACACAGAACCCTGCAACTCAGCCCTTTCCTGGGTGTCAGGAAGAGTCCCACTTCCCCCTCATGGGTACAGGGCATGAATAGACACAATATATCACCTACCCCCAGATGAACTTTAAAAAGAGCGAAATGGGGCTTCCCTGGTGGCGCAGTGGTTGAGAGTCCACCTGCCGATGCAGGGGACGTGGGTTCGTGCCCTCGTCCGGGAAAATCCTACATGCCGCGGAGCGGCTAGGCCCGTGAGCCATGGCCACTGAGCCTGCGCGTCTGGAGCCTGTGCTCCGCAAGGGGAGAGGCCACAACAGTGAGAGGCCCGCGTACCGCAAAAAAAAAAAAAAAGAGCGAAATGATTCTCTGCGGAACCATATAAAATAAATAAATAAAAACTTAAAAATAAGCAAAGTTACACCACCTCCTAGCCAGGCATCTCCACTGAAGAGTAGAAAGTCACTTCATTTCAGGGATTGCACATAAAGAAGTCATATAGACCTGTCATTTAATGCTTAACAAAAGGTGAGAGTACCCCTTCTGAAATTCTTGCCTGGTAGCCAGACTTTATACCTGTGACAATGCCTGCAGCACCCCCAGTAAATTACCCGATTGTTCACTTGGTCACTCCTGAACTGAGTGGCAGGGTTCCTACAAGATGACCCTGCCCCTCCTTTCTTAAGAATTCAACAGTACTCACCCAGGTCTCTTGTGGTTGACCTTTTCTGAGTTCCTGTGTGACCAGATCATGACATTCAGGCATCTCATTTTAACTTGGAATGTTATGTTCCTCATCTCCAGTCTGTGACTCTCACGTAGCTCTTTAATTCTAAATTCAGACTAAATTTACCCTAATCTGGAACTATGCGATACACAATACTATTGCCCAAGAAACTAAAATTATCTGCAGACAAAATTTAAAAGTGTTGCACTCGAAATATATGACATTCCTTAGAAGAGTTTCTGCCTCTCCTGTTATCCTGACTTCTAGCTCGCAGAAACTATTTGGCCAAGAAACAGTCAAGAGTCTACTGGGTATAAAAAGAAAAACTTAAAGGAAATAAGCTAAAATGCTAACTATCATGCCTGGGAGGTTGCTTCTTCTCATCTGTTCATGTCTGTTCTTGGACATCTTAACTCCACTTTGGGACCCAGCCTCCTGTGTTGTCTGGCTATTGAAGGCCGATCCTAAAGTTGTATCACTTCAGCCAACAGACACCCTAAACACAATTTTAATATTTCCCAAGGTACTTAGTACTTTTTAGTTTAAATAACTAAACCAAGTATACCAGGAAAAAGACACAGTCACACACAGCAGAACATCATTAAGATAACATCATCACGACTGAAAACATGGAAAGATAAAATAGTTTGAGTTTCAGTGGCTTTCTACATTTAAATATATCTATGCCTCTGTATTCCACAACTAAATACATAAACATAAATATTTCCCTATGACTTCCAAAATTTGGCTCCTTCAAACCCAACAGTTTTTATGTAACTCTCAAATGATTTTCCAGTGAGAGTTTACCAGTGATAAAAATGTTTAGTTTTTCTGAAGTTGCTAGAAATACTCTGATACTCTATGAGCAGCCTGAGACTGCCCATATCTGATACTGATGAGCATTCTGGTATTCCTGGCAACGCTGACACTGAACCACAGAGCTTCATCGTCTCCTGAAATCCGAGACTTGACCCAGCACAGCCAGAGGGCCTAGGAACCCTTTTTATTTCCCTGTCACTGAAATCATGGCAAAAAACCTCAGTGGTGCCTGATCACTGATCACCTACTGGTGTTCCTCTGAGCCCTGAAAAAAAATCTTCTAATGCAAGGCAGGTGCGATAATGAGGATCCCAATAGTTTCTATTTCTTGTTTGCTCGCTCTGTAGCAGGCACTGTGCTGAGAGCTTTGGATGCATTTTCTTATGTAATCTTTATCAGCGTACCCTTTGATCGCATTGTTGTTGTTAGTCATAGCAGCAGTGGTGTTTCTATTGTCATCATCTCCCTGATTTTACAGATGAGGAAGCTGAGTCTCAGAGGAGTTAAGTCACTTGCTAAAGGTCCCACAGCACAAGTAGCAGAATCAGAGTGTGAACCCAGGCCTGTCTGAGATGCCCAGTGTCCACGAGTCCCAGTGTTCAACCATTACCCGGGAGTCATTCTAGCCAAATGTCACCTCTCATTCAGGAATGATTACTTGTTCAGCACCCCGCTCTTGCCTGGCCTGCAGTAGGATGCCCAGGTGTGGAATGTTCTAAGTAGCATTCTCCATGCATTTCGAGAAGGCCGGGTTCCCAGGTTTGCCCTACGCGTGGCACCTACACTCCGGCAGAGTTGTCTACTCACTGAGCCTGAGGGAATTAGAGCTGGAAGCAGTGGGCCTTGGAGGTCACCCAGTTGATTCCCCCAATCTCATAGATAAGGTTCCTAAAGCCCAGAGGAAGAAGAGGACTTGCCCAAGGTGACAGCCCGATGGTGGCAGAGTAGAACCTAGGACCCAAGTCTTCTGAGGCCATAGCTAATAATATCCTTTCTGGAATGTGATACAAAAGAAAAGATCCTGCTATAAAAAATATCTGAGAGGTGTGGTCCTGGGTATAAACAGTTAGTGTGTAGATTGGCTTTTGGTATAAAAATGTCCATGCTCATGTTCTTGAGTGGCGAGTTGGTCAGTTTGCCTAGTCTAGAGAATGCATACCCTGGGAGTTGATAGGGCACTTAAGGTCAGACATCAGGCCAGAGGGGATGCCAGAGAGCTATTAAAGAGAGGAAGAGGGCTGAGTACACTAAAAGGCATGGGGGAGAAGGGTAGAAATCCTTTGCCATCTGACACAACCTCAGCCCTGGGCCTTATCACCCCTCAGAGACCACTACCTTCTCCCTTGGCCCAATATAGGGTGTTCTTCTCTATATGGCTCTTACCCCTACTTGACTCCATTTGCTTTCTTTGTATGTGCCTGATTTATGTCACAGAAAAAATCGAGCTCCCAAACAGCACCAGCACAGAAGTGGAGATGACACCATCCAGTGATGCTTCGGAACCTGTACAAAATGGAAATCTCTCCCACAGCATTGAAGCTGCGGAAGCCCAGGTATGCCTCTTTTCCATTGCTCTTCCGGACCGCCGTTCGTGTCGATATTCTAGCACAGCAGCACAGACTTACGTTCTCCTTGGAGGCCCCAGCTCCCAGCTGGGTGGACACCAGGTGGAGTCATCCATCCTTATGTATATTTCCCAGTACCAGCCAGGGCACCACATGCATCAGGCTCTTCCTTTATCCAATAAGTACACATATTTTCTAAGCCACTGTTTCTCAGGGTGAGATTGGAGGACTCATGCATCAAATCTCCTGGGGATAAAAATGCAGATCCCTAGCCCATATCCCAGACCAGATGAAACAGAATCTCTGAGAAGTGGCACCCAGGAATCAGCATTTTTAACTCCCTTCCCTGGTGATTCTTAGTAGATGATAAAGTTTGATCACTGCTGCAGTCTAATCCTTTCTCTGTCTTTAGGGCCAAGATTAAGTAACAGAGAAACCACAGCCATCACACCTTGGTTAGCCCTCTTTGGCCTTCCCTGTCCCTGCAGTTGAAATTAATCAGTACCCTGGCCCAGTCCACCATTCAGTGTTGCAACCATTAGATAGCTGTTTGATCTAATGGCTATAATATTTAACATTTATACATACTGTGTGCCACAGCTTTGGTGCTAGGTGCTTTAAACCACCCAGCTGAAGGTATAGACATTTAATATCTCCATTTTATAGCTGAGGAAGCTAAAGCTTAACAGGATGAAGTAGTTATTCAGCATTATTTAGTTTGTAGCTATTAGAAATGAGATTTGATCTCAAGACTGTCTAAATATAGCGTCTGTACTATTTCCACCAAGCAGCACTGCTTCTAGACCACAGTTGCTCAAAAAAGTAGGCAGAAGCAAAAAGTAGGTGGTGCCTGTTAGATTTCTGGATCTCACCCTCCTCAAGTGAATCAGGATTTCTAAGGCATAGAGCCCTAAACTCACATTTTAATCAGTCACCCTGGGTCAGTGTTTTCTCAAACTTTAATGTGCTTAGGAATTTCCTGGGGGATCCTGTTACAGTTCAGGGTCTGATTTGTCAGGTCTGGAGTAGGGCCCAGAGTCTGCGATTCTCCTGAGCTCCAAGGTGATTCTGATACTGCTGGTACGAGAACCACACTTTGAGTAGCATTCCCCTCAAGTTTGTGACCCACTTCTCTAGGCAGAATTTTCCTGATGAGCTGATAATGAAGCCAGACTACAGCAAATCCATTCCAGCACTCTCTTCTCCTTTACACGAGGATACACTCTGCAACAGAGGAAGTCTGTATGTCTTAGACAAACACTTGCTCATTGTTGCCTGTTGCCTTTATTCCCTGAAGAAAGGTGCAAGGAAAGTTTCTTTGTTCAAAGGAAAGGATAAAGATGTCAAGCACCTTTTCATATACCTGTTGGCCATTTGTACATCTTGTTTGGAAAAATACCTATTCACGTCCTTTGCCCTTTTTTTAAGTATTTATTTATTTGTTTATTTATTTGGCTGCATCAGATCTTAGTAGGGGCACGAGGGATCTTTTTGTGGTGCGTGGGCTCTCTAGTTGTGGCTCATGGGATCAATAGTTGCGGCGCACGGGCTTAGTTGCCCCGCGGCACGTGGGATCTTAGTTCCCTGACCAGGGATCCAACCCGTGTCCCCTGCATTGGAAGGCAGATTCTTAACCACTGGACCACCAGGGAAGTCCCTTTGCCCATTTTTTCATCAGGTTATTCATTGTTTGCTATTGAGGTGTTTGAGTTCCTTATATATTTTGGATATTAACTCCTTATCAGGTATATGATTTGCAAATATTTTCTCCCATTCCATAGGTTGCCTTTTCATTTGTTGTTTCCTTTGCTGTGCTTTTCAGAAGGTATACGTATATCAAATCATCATGTTGTATACCTTAAACTGATAGAATTTTTAATTGTCGATTATACCTCAGTAAAGCTGGGGCGGAGGGGGGAAATGGCTAAAGGAAAAGAAAGAGAAATGGCAGCTCCTTCTGCCCTTGTCTCCTCTGCCTTCTAGGCTCCCACCCTCCTGCCCAGAGCCCTGCGGTCCCTTCGTATTAGCTCAAGGGTGAGCTGGCAGAGCAGCTTATGTCCACATGGATAAGCAGCATATGGCAGCAGGAAGCAGGCCCCAAGGATACCTGGCTGCCCTTGGGAATGGCACAGTCACAGGTGTGCAGAGGGCAGCCTCATCATTGTGCCTCTCCATCTGGCTGTCAGAGGGACATCTGTGTCCCCCACACGGGGCACCTTGCTGCAGGGGAGTGACAGAGTCCCAACTGACCCCTCTCTGAGCAGGGCCGTGTCCCCAGGTCTCACGCAGGGTCAGAGGGCAGATTTGGGCACCATCCTGTTACACTGAGAGCTCAAGGGCACACAGACCTTCAAAGAGCCAGGCCACCAGCTGCCTGCAGGACAGCCTGGCAGTGAATTCCAGATCCACCAGGAGCGAGTTACCCAACCTTGCTTTAGTTTCCTTATCTGAAAAGTACAGATAACCATAGTACCTGCCTCATTAGGGATATTAGGAGAGTTAAATGAGATAATATACATAAAGCACATAGCACGGAGCTAAATGATGCTATTTATATTATTATGTGTTCATACCTACTTATATAAACAGCATCCAAAGTGTCCTTTCCCTATAGGTAAAATGCTTATTGTAGATAAAATGAAACACACACACATATATATATATATATATATATATATATATATATATATATGTAAATTTGAGAGTATTCAGGGTATGATAAGTAAATAAAAAATAAAATAACATCTAAATAAAGTAAATAAAAAAACATCTATGGTAGGGAAATTATGGCCCAGTGTGATCAGGGAGGTCTATACAAAGCACTCTGGGAGCCTTCCAGAGGAAGAAATTGACCCTGGCAAGGGAAAGTGTAAAAACTTAAGAGAAGAGGTCACATCTGAGCTGGGTATTGATGGGTAAGTAGGAGTTTGTTGCTCAGAGAAGGAGGAGATGACCGAGATGACAACCTGTTTGCTTAGGAGGGAGATTCCTGTGTAGTGATTGGTTGAGAAAGCCAGGGGAACTGAAGACTGAAATATAAGGTGAGGAGTGAGGAGAAATCCACTAGGAAAAGTAAATTGGGCTGAAATTCTTCCATTGTTGAATCGGAAAATTTTCAGTGTTCATCTAATGTGTGCCAGGCAATGTGCTGTGCACCAGAGATGCCCACCCATCCTAGCAGAGCAGAGAGCCTCCTAATGTAAACCAAGGTATAATTATAGACAGCCATAGGACCGTGAAGAAAATAAAGCCTGGTGACTCAGTGGAGGGCAAGCGTGGAGGGGCCCTTTTAGGTTGGAAGGTGAGGGAAGGCTTCACTAAGGAAGCGGCATTTGAACGGAGGCTGAACTTTAAGAACAGGTCAGTCAAGGGAACAGCACCCACAGAGGCAGAGATGAGCTCGGCTTGTTTGAGGAACAGAAAAGTCACTGTGGCTGGAGAGTGGGGGGTGGAGGGAGGGATGGTGTTGGCAGTGAGGTCTGACAGGAGGGCCGAGTGGAGCTGGCCTGCCTTGTGGACCATGATACAGAAGTTGACTTCATTCTGGGGCAGCTACAAGCTATCAGAGGTTCCCAGATGTGATTTGCACTTGTAAACGATCCAAGGGACTGCACTGGGGTGTAGAGAGTGGATTTGTGGCAAGAGATGGTGTAGTAGTAGTGGGGCAAAGAGGTCGCTGCAGGAGTTGAGGCAGAGCTGATAGTGGCCTGGACCAGAGCAGTAGACGGGGAGGGGAGGAGAGGCACAGGGATCATGACGGGCGTTGTAGGCACCGCTCAGCAGCCTGGACCTCCACCTGCTGGGAGTGGAGAGGCATAGAGGCTTTAAAGGGAGCAGTGGCAGCTTTGGATTTATGTGATAAGAAGAGAGCTCTTTCTGAATGGTCAAGAAGGGGCCAGAGGGAGGGAGGACAGGACGCAGGGCAGCGAGGTAAGAGCCCGTTTGGTTCAAAGATCAGCAGACTATGATCTGTGGCCAAATCTGGCCTGCAGCCTTTTTTTGTACAACCTATCAGATAAGGATGTTTTTATATTCTTGAAGGTTTAAAAAAAAAAAAAAAAGGCAGCAGTAGCATATGTGACAGAGACCATAAAGCCCATAAAGCCTAAAATATTTACTATCTGGCCCTTTACAGGAAAAGTTTGCCCACCCCTCATTTCAACCATCTGCAGTCTTTCCAAAAAAAAGAAAAAAGAAAAAAATAATGAGGAAGCTCTTCATGCACTTATATGGAATGATCTTCAATATATGTTGTTAAGTGGGAAAGGCAACATGCCAAATTACATCCAATATACTCTGCCTGTGTAACAGGAAAAAAAGGAGGAAAATAACATAGTAACATATAAACATTTGCTTTGGATACCCTTGAAGAAACTGGTCATGCTGAGTACCTGCAGGACAGGGGCCTGTGGTGGGGAACCAGGGTGGGAGGTAGCCTTCTGCACACGTCTTTCAGTATGTAGCCTCCTGTAGCTTTTGAATTTTGAATGAGTTAACTGTTTTACCTATTCCAAAAAAATGCAACAATTAAAAATAATAATGGGTTAAATTAAAACAGAAACAGTATGCATTAGTCCTTTAATAGTAGAGTCTCTGAAGACAGACCACAAATTGAAGACAGAATTCAAATCCCAGACCTGCCACTTACCAGCTGTGTGACTTTGGACAAGTTACTTAACCTCTCTGTTCTCATCTTCCTTCTCTTTGAAACAGGAATAGTAACCTATTTCATAGCATTATTGTGAGACTCGAAAGCTCATAGAACAGTTCTTGGCACATGGTAAGCACTGCATAGGTGTTCGCTATTATTAGCAGTACTTAGTAAAACTGTTTAAAAATGGCTATTAAGTAGCCCAGATGACAAGGCCTCAGACCAAGTATTGGCTGTGGCAGGGGTGACAGTGGCTGGATGTGAGAGCTGTTTCTGAGGCAGAATTGAGACCCTTTGGTAATAAATTGGTCACAGAGCATAACAAGAAAAAGCAGCTGTGGGTGATGCTTGAGTTTCAAGGCTGGAAAAACTGGGTAACACGGTAAATTAAGGCTGTGATTCCAGAGTCAGAAAAAAAGGTGTGAAATCAGGACACTCAGGCCACCCAAAGCACAACTTCACAGAAAGGATTCAATGCCTTTGTATTGTGTTGGTCTTCTTTCTTTCCCAGTTGTATTTTTATCAGGCTCCAGGAGGAATGAGGTGTGCATCTCGACTTTATTAATGGAAATGATGAGCCCCACACACCACACACTCACTGCTGATTCTCTCCTGAGAGTTTAACCTGTCTCGTGTAATTAACCTGCTGTTTTCAAAACCCTGTTTACCAATGAACTAATTTTACACAGACACCTCAGCTCTGAGACCTTCCTTCTGTCCAGACTTTACACTGGCAATGAAGAGCACTTTAAAATACTCTCTCTTGGGCCTCCCTGGTGGCGCAGTGGTTGAGAGTCCGCCTGCCGATGCAGGGGATACGGGTTCGTGCCCCGGTCTGGGAGGATCCCATATGCCGCGGAGCGGCTGGGCCCGTGAGCCATGGCCGCTGGGCCTGCGCGTCCGGAGCCTGTGCTCCGCAACGGGAGAGGCCACAACAGTGAGAGGCCCGCGTACCGCAAAAAAAAAAAAAAAAAAAAAAAAAAATACTCTCTCTTACCAAGGAAGCCCCTTTGCAGGAGGTTTTCTGCTTCATTTGTATATTTTGTGGAACCAAGAAATAATTTGACGTTTCGAACAGCTTAGTGCTATTATCTTCTCCCAATACCTGCTAACCAAAGGCTGTCAATTCTAGCAGAACTGATTTGAGCTGTCACTGAGAATTTACCAGCCTTCTAAATTTTCAATGTTGGAAATTTATCCAGGTTTGAAAAACAATTCTAAGATATATTCTCTCCCACTCAGAACCCAGCATTTTCTTACATTTTAATTTTGCCAGTCTAGACAACAGCCAGGTGACTGCATGTGGCCAGCTTGCTCAGGGAAGCTGCCTGCCTTGCTGCGTCACAGTCCTCCAGACACGACACATCCAAACTCTTTACATACATGCAGTGAAAGGGTAGGAGGGGAAATGCCTTGCAAACTTCTTAGATTCTGGAATCTGAAAATCTAACTTTTTTTTCTTGTATTATGCTTTTTATGTGTTGCAGCTTTTATTTCATTTCACCTCTGAGACTTCTCTCTGTCCTTAGGGAAATCCAGATGGTCTTTGCTTTGGTTAAGAGTTGCCCAGATGCACCAGTGGGCAAACAGACTTATTTAAGATAATCGCATTCCTAGGAAAAAAGAATATGTATGTGCGTGTGTGTGTGTGTGTGTATACACACACACACACATATACTCACACAAACATACATGTACTGATAGATAGATAGATGATAGATAGAAAATATATAAAATGCAGACTTTTTTCTTTTTTTCTCACTTTACAACTTAAATATCATCTTGCTATATTAAGCCCTTCCTTTCTCCCTTTGGGATTTCAACCCTGACTTATTTCTCCCCAGTCTAGCATTCGTCCTCACCTAAACTCAGTATGGTTTTTAAGATCTGCTCTCATAGTGCTGATAAAAATAGTTGGGTATTATGTGACTAAGTAAAGGATGAGTAGGGAAAGATGATGGATGTGATTGTAAGCTTAGATTTCTCTTAAGAAAAATAAAATAAAATGCACAAAGATATTTCTCTACTATTAAATTTGTGCATCTCTGAGGGTGGTAAAAAAGTGTTGTTGTCAAAGACAGCAGTTTGTTTTGGATTATTGTTGTCATTTAAAGTTACAGCTGTGATTTTAAAGCTCCATAGAAAGACTTCATAATAAACATTGGTCCAAAACATTAGCTCTGATAATATTTCCAAGATTATCCAAGCAGATGGGACCTAGAATCCATATGATGTCTTTCTTCCTAAAATATTACCTTTAGTTAGTAAACATGTACTTTCTTAGCCGTAGTAAGTTTTAATAGAGGCCTTTCCAACCTCAAATCTTCCTGTTATTCAAAGAGCAAGTATCTCTTCTAAATGATTAAGGTGGAATAGCCAGATCCACCATTTTGAAAGTTTAAAAACAGCTAAGGACCGAATTTCCCACTATTGATGAGATTTTTCAATCTCTTGGAACATTGGTGAAGCATAATAAGAGGATTCTGGCACTCAAGAAATGGAGGAAAGCAGAATATAGTGGAAAGTGGGGCTGGATCTCTGTGTCTGACACAGCCAGAGCACAAGGGCAGTACTGGGGAGAGAGGGCAAGGCCTTTCTCTTGTGAAAGAAAAAGAATATCCAAAGATTCTTCATCAGACTGGAGTTTGCAAGGTCCAAGCCAAGAAACTTATTAGTATCTGAGAAAAGCTAATACAAACTATAGAAAAAAGCAAAAATTACAGTGTTTTACCTACCAGGCCTTAGTACATGGGTTCCATTTCTGGAGGAGATAACATTTTTTCCTTTCAATCTATACATATATTTTTTAAGGAAAAGTTGAGATCTAGTTCCTATATTTGATGACCTGTACAATATTTACCAACTGCTTAAGATGCACTCAGAGGCCTTTTGACCACACTTGAAAATGAAATAGATCTGACTCTTGGGTTTCTGCCTAAATTTGAATATTGACAGAGAATTATAACTTCACTTAGAATCTTACTGTTAATAACACCATTTGTCATTGTGCTTTCTGAAGTAGTTTGAAGAAAGTCTATTAATTATTCACATAAGATACATTAAGAGCTGACTATCCCTGAAAAAAATACCAACATTAATATTACTGTTCCTATGAGTAATTGTAATCCAGTTGATGATAAAACGATGAGAATGACTTTTGAATTGTAGCTTTTATGTTGACGAATCTTTTACGATTTGTATCAGCAGGATTTACGAAGCCCATGAAAACTATACAAAAACCAGTTTAAAATAGCAATACAGAAAGAAATACATCTTGTCCGTAGGTTGCACCTCAGAATTATTTGGGCAAAATGCAAAGTGAAGGAAAGTAATTGCCTTTCACCAGACTCTCCAAAAGCCATTTTACATTAATAAAAAATGGTTTCTTGGCTTCTTGGAAAACTTAGGTCCAGACAGCTTCATCACTCACAGCAAAATATTTTGAAATCTTGGTTTCAATTCAAAGTCATGGAGAAGCAGATGAAGTTTTTTCAGGTTGCCACTGCTGAGTGAAACCTTATCATTTTGTATTTAATATGCTAAGTTCTTGATGCTAGATTTTTTTCCATCTATATGTAAAACAAACCATAAGATGTTTTTTTTTAGAATGCATTTTTTATTGGAGTATAATTGCTTCACAGTGGTGTGTTAGTTTCTGCTTTATAACAAAATGAATCAGTTATACATATACATCTGTTCCCATATCCCTTCCCTCCTGCATCTCCCTCTCTCCCACCCTCCCTAACCCACCCCTCCAGGTGGTCACAAAGTACCGATATGATCTCCCTGTGCTTTGCGGCTGCTTCCCACTAGCTATCTACCTTACGTTTGGTAGTTTATATATGTCCATTCCTCTCTCTCACTTTGTCACAGCTTACCCTTCCCCCTCCCCATATCCTCAAGTCCATTCTCTAGTAGGTCTGTGTCTTTATTCCTGTTTTACCCCTAGGTTCTTCATGACATTTTTTTTCTTAAATTCCATATATATGTGTTAGCATACGGTATTTGTCTTTCTCTTTCTGACTTACTTCACTCTGTATGACAGACTCTAGGTCTATCCACCTCATTACAAATAGCTCAATTTCGTTTCTTTTTATGGCTGAGTAATATTCCATTGTATATATGTGCCACATCTTCTATATCCATTCATCCGATGATGGACACTTAGGTTGTTTCCATCTCAGGGCTATTGGAAATAGAGCTGCAATGAACAATTTGATACATGACTCCTTTGGAATTATGGTTTCCTCAGGGTATATGCCCAGTAGTGGGATTGCTGGGTCATATGGTAGTTCTATTTGTAGTTTTTTAAGGAACCTCCATACTGTTCTCCATAGTGGCTGTACCAATTCACATTCCCACCAGCAGTGCAAGAGTGTTCCCTTTTCTCCACACCCTCTCCAGCATTTATTGTTTCTAGATTTTTTGATGATGGCCACTCTGACTAGTGTGAGATGATATCTCAATGTAGTTTTGATTTGCATTTCTCTAATGAATAATGATGTTGAGCATTCTTTCATGTGTTTGTTGGCAGTCTGTATATCTTCTTTGGAGAAATGTCTGTTTAGGTCTTCTGCCCATTTTTGGATTGGGTTGTTTGTTTTTTTTGTTATTAAGCTGCATGAGCTGCTTATAAATTTTGGAGATTAATCCTTTGTCAGTTGCTTCATTTGCAAATATTTTCTCCCATTCTGAGGGTTGTCTTTTGGTCTTGTTTATGGTTTCCTTTGCTGTGCAAAAGCTTTGAAGTTTCATTAGGTTCCTTTTGTTTATTTTTGTTTTTATTTCCATTTCTCTAGGAGGTGGGTCAAAAAGGATCTTGCTGTGATTTATGTCATAGAGTGTTCTGCCTATGTTTTCCTCTAAGAGTTTGATAGTTTCTGGCCTTACATTTAGGTCTTTAATCCATTTTGAGCTTATTTTTGTGTATGGTGTTAGGGAGTGATCTAATCTCATACTTTTACATGTCCCTGTCCAGTTTTCCCAGCACCACTTGTTGAAGAGGCTGTCCTTTCTCCACTGTACATTTCTGCCTCCTTTATCAAAGATAAGGTGACAATATGTGCATGGGTTTATCTCTGGGCTTTCTATCCTGTTCCATTGATCTATCTTTCTGTTTTTGTGCCAGTACCACACTGTCTTCATTACTGTAGCTTTGTAGTATAGTCTGAAGTCAGGGAGCCTGATTCCTCCAGCTCCGTTTTTCATTCTAAAGATTGCTTTGGCTATTCGGGATCTTTTGTGTTTCCATACAAATTGTGAAATTTTTTGTTCTAGTTCTGTGAAAAATGCCAGTGGTAGTTTGATAGGGATTGCATTGAATCTGTAGATTGCTTTGGGTAGTACAGTCATTTTCACAATGTTGATTCTTCCAATCCAAGAACATGGTATATCTCTCCATCTATTTGTATCATCTTTAATTTCTTTCATCAGTGTCTTATAATTTTCTGCACACAGGTCTTTTGTCTCCTTAGGTAGGTTTATTCCTAGATATTTTATTCTTTTTTTTGCAATGGTAAATGGGAGTGTTTTCTTGATTTCACTTTCAGATTTTTTATCATTAGTGTATAGGAATGCAAGAGATTTCTGTGCATTAATTTTGTATCCTGCTACTTTACCAAATTCATTGATTAGCTCTAGTAGTTATCTGGTAGCATCTTTAGGATTCTCTATGTATAGTATCATGTCATCTGCAAACAATGACAGCTTTACTTCTTCTTTTCTGATTTGGATTCCTTTTATTTGCTTTTCTTCTCTGATTGCTGTGGCTAAAACTTCCAAAACTATGTTGAATAAGAGTGGTGAGAGTGGGCAACCTTGTCTTGTTCCTGATCTTAGTGGAAATGCTTTCAGTTTTTCACCATTGAGGACGATGTTGGCTGTGGGTTTGTCATATATGGCCTTTATTATGTTGAGGAAAGTGCCCTCTATGCCTACTTTCTGCAGGGTTTTTATCATAAATGGGTGTTGAATTTTGTTGAAAGCTTTCTCTGCATCTATTGAGATGATCATATGGTTTTTCTTCTTCAATTTGTTAATATGGTGTATCACATTGATTGATTTGCGTATATTGAAGAATCCTTGCATTCCTGGAATAAACCCCACTTGATCATGGTGTATGATCCTTTTAATGTGCTGTTGGATTCTGTTTGCTAGCATTTTGTTGAGGATTTTTGCATCTATGTTCATAAGTGATATTGGCCTGTAGTTTTCTTTCTTTGTGACATCCTTGTCTGGTTTTGGTATCAAGATGATGGTGGCCTCGTAGAATGAGTTTCGCAGTGTTCCTCCCTCTGCTATATTTTGGAAGAGTTTAAGAAGGATAGGTGTTAGCTCTTCTCTAAATGTTTGACAGAGTTCGCCTGTGAAGCCATCTGGTCCTGGGCTTTTGTTTGTTGGAAGATATTTTATCACAGTTTCAATTTCAGTGCTTGTGATTGGTCTGTTCATATTTTCCATTTCTTCCTGATTCAGTCTTAGCAGGTTGTGCATTTCTAAGAATTTGTCCATTTCTTCCAGGTTGTCCATTTTATTGGCATAGAGTTTCTTGTAGTAATCTCTCATGATGTTTTGTATTTCTGCAGTGTCAGTTGTTACTTCTCCTTTTTCATTTCTAATTCTATTGATTTGAGTCTTCTCCCTTTTTGTCTTGATGAGTCTGGCTAATGGTTTATCAATTTTGTTTATCTTCTCAAAGAACCAGCTTTTAGTTTTATTGATCTTTGCTATTGTTTCCTTCATTTCTTTTTCATTTATTTCTGATCTGATTTTTATGATTTCTTTCCTTCTGCTAACTTTGGGGTATTTTTGTTCTTCCTTCTCTTATTGCTTTAGGTGCAAAGTCAGGTTGTTTATTCGAGATGTTTCCTGTTTCTTAAGGTGGGATTGTATTGCTATAAACTTCCCCCTTAGAACTGCTTTTGCTTGTTTTGGGTCATCGTGTCTCCATTGTCATTTGTTTCTAGGTATGTTTTTATTTCCTCTTTGATTTCTTCAGTGATCACTTCGTTATTAAGTAGTGTATTGTTTAGCCTCCATGTGTTTGTATTTTTTACAGATCTTTTCCTGTAAATGATATCTAGTCTCATAGCGTTGTGGTCGGAAAAGATACTTGATACAATTTCAATTTTCTTAAATTTACCAAGGTTTGATTTGTGACCCAAGATATGATCCATCCTGGAGAATGTTCCATGAGCACTTGAGAAAAATGTGTATTCTGTTGTTTTTGCATGGAATGTCCTATAAATATCAATTCAGTCCATCTTGTTTAATGTATCATTTAAAGCTTGTGTTTCCTTATTTACTTTCATTTTGGATGATCTGTCCAAAAAAAGTGAAAGTGAGGTGTTAAATTCCCCTACTATGAATGTGTTACTGTCGATTTCCCCTTTTATGGTTGTTAGTATTTGCCTTATGTATTGAGGTGCTCCTTTGTTGGGTGCATAAATATTTACAATTGTTATATCTTCTTCTTGGATCGATCCCTTGATCATTATGTAGTGTCCTTCTTTGTCTCTTCTAATAGTCTTTATTTTAAAGTCTATTTTGTCTGATATGAGAATTGCTACTCCAGCTTTCTTTTGGTGTCCATTTGCATGGAATATCTTTTTCCATCCCCTTACTTTCAGTCTGTATGTGTCTCTAGGTCTGAAGTGGGTGTCTTGTAGACTGCATATATATGGGTCTTGTTTTTGTATCCATTCAGCCAATCTGTGTCTTTTGGTGGGAGCATTTAGTCCATTTACATTTAAGGTAATTATCAATAATTGATAATTATCAATATGTATGTTCCTATTCCCATTTTCTTAATTGTTGCAGGTTTGTTATTGTAGGTCTTTTCCTTCTGTTGTGTATCTTGCCTAGAGAAGTTCCTTTAGCATTTGTTGTAAAGCTGGTTCGGTGGTGCTAAACTCTCTCAGCTTTTGCTTGTCTGTAAAGGTTTTAATTTCTCCATCCAATCTGAATGAGATCCTTGCTGGCTAGAGTAATCTTGGTTGCAGGTTCTTCTCCTTCATCACTTTAAATATGTCCTGCCAGTCCCTTCTGGCTTGCAGAGTTTCTGCTGAAAGATCAGCTGTTAACCTTATGGGGATTCCCTTGTGTGTTATTTGTTGTTTTTCCCTTGCTGCTTTAATATGTTTTCTTTGTATTTAATTTTTGACAGTTTGATTAATATGTGTCTTGGCATATTTCTCCTTGAATTTATTCTGTATGGGATTCTCTGTGCCTCCTGGACTTGCTTAAGTATTTCCTTTCCCATATTAGGGAAGTTTTCAACTATAATCTCTTCAAGTATTTTCTCAGTCCCTTTCTTTTTCTCTTCTTCTTTTGGAAGCCCTATAATTCAAATGTTGGTGTGTTTAATGTTGTCCCAGAGGTCTCTGAGACTGTCCTCAGTTCTTTTCATTCTTTTTTCTTTCTTCTGCTCTGCAGTAGTTATTTCCACAATTTTATCTTCCACGTCACTTATCCGTTCTTCTGCCTCAGTTATTCTGCTATTGATCCCATCTAGAGTATTTTTAATTTCATTTATTGTGTTGTTCATCATTGCTTGTTTCATCTTTAGTTCTTCTAGGTCCTTGTTAAATGTTTCTTGTATTTTGTCTATTCTATTTCCAAGATTTTGGATCATCTTTACTATCATTATTCTGAATTCGTTTTCAGGTAGACTGCCTATTTCCTCTTCATTTGTTAGGTCTGGTGGGTTTTTATCTTGCTCCTTCACCTGCTGTGTGTTTTTCTGTCGTCTCATTTTGCTTATCTTACTGTGTTTGAAGTCTCCTTTTTGCAGGCTGCAGGTTCATAGTTCCCGTTGTTTTTGGTGTCTGTCCCCAGTGGCTAAGGTTGGTTCAGTGGGTTGTGTAGGCTTCCTGGTGGAGGAGACTAGTGCCTGTGTTCTGGTGGATGAGGCTGGATCTTGTCTTTCTGGTGGACAGGTCCTCGTCTGGTGGTGTGTTTTGGGGTGTCTGTGGACTTATGATGATTTTAGGCAGCCTCTCTGCTAATGGGTGGGGTTGTGTTCCTGGGTTTCTAGTTGTTTGGCATAGGGTGTCCAGCACTGTAGCTTGCTGGTCGTTGAGTGAAGCTGGGTGCTGGTGTTGAGATGGAGATCTCTGGGAGATTTTCGCCATTTGATATTATGTGGAGCTGGGAGGTCTCTTGTGGACCAGTGTCCTGAAGTTGGCTGTCTCACCTCAGAGGCACAGCACTGGCTCCTGGCTGCAGCACCAAGAGCCTTTCATCCACATGGAAAAAGAGGAAAAGGGGAAAAAATCATAAATCTTGCTCTCCAAGTCCACCTCCTCAATTTGGGATGTTTCATTGTCTATTCATGTATTCCACAGATGCAGGGTACATCAAGTTGATTGTGGAGCTTTAATCCGCTGCTTCCGAGGCTCCTGGGAGAGATTTCCCTTTCTCTTCTTTGTTCTCACAACTCCCGGGTCTCATTTTTGGATTTGACCCCGCCTCTGCGTGTAGGTCGCCGGAGGCCGTCTGTTCTTCGCTCAGACAGGACAGGGTTAAAGGAGCAGCCGCTTCGGGGACTCTGATTCACTCAGGCCCGGGGGAGGGAGGGGTACGGAGTGCGGGGCGAGCCTGCAGCGGCAGAGGCCAGCGTGACGTTGCACCAGCCCAAGGCGCGCCGTGCGCTCTCCCGGGGAAGCCGTCCCTGGATCACGGGACCCTGGCAGCGGTGGGCTGCACAGGCTCCCCGGAAGGGGGGCGTGGACAGTGACCTGCGCTCGCACACAGGCCTCTTGGTGGCGGCAGCAGCAGCCCCAGCGTCCCACGCCGGTCTCTGGGGTCCGCGCTGATAGCTGCGGCTCGCGCCCGTCTCTGGAGCTCCTTTAAGCAGAGCTCTTAATCCCCTCTCCTCGCACCCCAGGAAACAAAGAGGGAAGAAAAAGTCTCTTGCCTCTTCGGCAGGTCCAGACTTTTTCCCGGACTCCCTCACAGCTAGCCGTGGCGCACTAACCCCCTGCAGTCTGTGTTCACGCCGCCAACCCCAGTCCTCTCCCTCCGCTCCGACCGAAGCCCGAGCCTCAGCTCCCAGCCCCGCCCACTCCGGCGGGCGAGTAGACAAGCCTCTCAGGCTGGTGCGTGCTGGTAGGCACTGATCCTCTGTGCGGGAATCTCTCCGCTTTGCCCTCCGCACCCCTGTTGCTGTGCTCTCCTCTGCGACTCCGAAGCTTTCCCCACTCCGCCACCCGCAGTCTCCGCCCGCGAAGGGGCTTCCTAGTGTGTGGAAACCTTTCCTCCTCACGGCTCCCCACCACTGGTGCAGGTCCCGCCCCTATCATTTTGTCTCTGTTTATTCTTTTTTCTTTTGCCCTACCCAGGTACGTGGGGGGTTTCTTGCCTTTTGGGAGGTCTGAGGTCTTCTGCCAGCGTTCAGTAGGTGTTCTGTAGGAGTTGTTCCACGTGTAGATGTTTTTCTGGTGTATCTGTGGGGAGGAAGGTGATCTCCGCGTCTTACTCTTCCGCCATCTTCCCCGGAAGTCTCCCATAAAATGGTATTTTAAGGGGGGGAATTATTTCCTACTGCTAAACAGGCAGAGATTAATCACTTTTTAAAAAATCTGTATGCTACATAAATGTTAGCTCTGTTGGTTCAGGAGGTCCCCACAGAAGGCAATACAGATGTCTCAGATGGTGCTGCCTTCCAAAAAGAGATGCTTTTTGACTGACCTCTTCTTGACTTATCTCTTATCTCTTGGAAAGAGATAAGTGATAGAAACACAGAGATTAAAAACTGAGTCGAGAGATGAAGGATATTGGTAAATAATGCAAGCACAAAGACATTGAGAAACTCAGAGAACAAAAAGAGAGTTCTCAAAGACTCAGTAAAGAATGAGTGAAACGGTGATTTAAAAATAAATTATAGCAAGTGAACACTTTATTTTCAAAGCCAAAAAAAACACAAAAGGATTCAAAAATAAGATATTTTAAAAAGATAAATATCCATATGGACAGTGTGTATAAGTCCACTCGGGCTGCCATAACAAAAAAATCACAGGTAGTTTAAACAACAGAAATTTATTTTCTTACAGTCCTGGAAGCTGGAAGTCTAAGATCAAGGTTTTGGCCAATTCCGTTTCAGGCAAGGGCTCTCCTTCTGGCTTGCAGTTGGTTTTCTTCTCTCTCTGTCCTCACAGAGCCTTTCCTACACAAAAGGGTGTGGGTGGAAAGAGAAAGGAGCAGGGGAGTGCTCTCTGGTGTCTGTTCTCACAAGGACACTAATCCTATCAGACCAGGGGCTTACTCTTATGACATCATTTAACCTTAATTACTTCCTTAGAAGCCCCATCTCCAAATACACCCACACTGAGGGTTAGGGCTTCAGCATGTGAATTTTGGAGGGACAAACACTCTGTTCATAATAGGATTCATCTTAGAGTTGAGTAACTGAACTTTTCCAAACACGACTCTGGTCTTCCATCATTGTGTCTAACAGTTTTTCTTCCTGGCTCTCCTGGTTTTATTACCTTTTTAAAGAGGAAAGGCAGGGCTTCCCTGGTGGCGCAGTGGTTGAGAGTCCGCCTGCCGATGCAGGGGACCCGGGTTCATGCCCCGGTCCGGGAGGATCCCGCATGCCGCGGAGCGGCTGGGCCCCTGAGCCATGGCCGCTGAGCTTGCGTGTCCGGAGCCTGTGCTCCGCAACAGGAGGGGCCACAACAGTGAGAGGCCCACATACTGCAAAAAATAAAATAAAAAAGAGGAAAGGCAAATGGCAAATGAAGTTGTCCCTAGAGCCCTTAGCTGACCCATCCCAGAACTCTGAGTTTGTACTCAAAATGACTCATACACACCTTGTTTGGCAAGTCCTGAACGATAGCTCTGGGGTCCCAAGAATTCATTTTCACTCAGATGTTTTGAGTATAGGTCTCTGGGTCTGTAAGACAAAATGATCCACCACCTAGTAATGAGATTTTTATGGATCAATATTTTGAATTTCAAGCACAGTGTTCTAGCTCTGTATTAGACAAAATGAAGGCTGCTGGTATGTTGACCCCACTAATTGGCCAACCACTTCAGGAAAAAAAATGGAGATGAGATGAAAACCACTTACTGTCCCTGAGCCAGCTGATATTTATGGTGGGAGTTTATAATAAATATCTACTGCTCAAGCCACCCAGTCTATGGTGTTTTGTTATGGCAGCCCAAGCAGACTAATACGCTGACCATATGGATATTTATCTCTTTAAAAAATCTCCTTCTTGAATAGATTTCCTTTGTAGTAAAGCACTCCATGGAACGTTTCTTGGAAGGCACCTTCTACTTGCCAAACAGATGTTGATTTCAGAGCCTTTCACTGTATTCAAGTGTGAATGTGCATTTTTGAGAGCTCCAACTAGTGTTGTTTTAGCTCTGCTCAAAAGACAGAATCAAGGTGTCACAATATTATGAGTCTGCTTGGAAGCTTTGTTTCAGATAGAAAGTCTACTTACAGCCCATCTACTGAAATAAAAGAGCATTTTCTCCTTAGGGCTATGGAATTTATTTACAAAGGCCTTCTGTTTATTCCTCTTACCAAAGTGGAAAGTAAATTCCACTTTCATCTTATTTACAAAGGCCTTCTGTTTATTCCTCTTACCAAAGTGGAAAGTAAATTAGATTGTTGCCATCACAGTAGTCCATGAATGCTCAGTAAATGTTGGATGAATGGATAGATGGGGAACACAATTATTGCAGTTTCCACTTCCACATGAAAAAAATTGAATTATAGAATTTTATTGCTTGGAAGTATCATAAGTCACCTAGTTAAACTTCTCTCTCCTGGATGTCTTTGAAGAAATTCTTCTCCTAACCATTTGTTAAACATAATATAACTAATGTTTATTGACTGTTTACTCTGTCCCAAGCACAGTTCTAGGTGCTTTTCCTGGACTATCTCAGTTAATTCTGTAACAGCAGTCACATTGTAAAAGAACGTTCTGGAGCAGAAGTAGGTCTTCTTCTCCAGCAATCCCTTCATTAGGTGAGGCACGTTCAAGATTTCTTCTCTCTCTAGGAGCCTCCCACGTACGCTTTGTACAGGTGCACACACCTTCTCATCAGTTCCGAAGGAAACCTAATTGGAAAAGTAAAACATGCCACCTTTGTCAAAGAGAGTATTTTTAATGCTTCAATAATGAAAGAGGATGAAGGCAGGAGGAGAAGCAGATCGTCCCTGTTCCAAGACGATGCTGTTCTTTTGTGCATATTCTTCCCCTGAGGTTCCACTGGCCTTGGAACACGGAATGCTGGAGTCTGGAAATAACCTGCCTCCTATTTCATTTCTTGCTGGAGTTAGCCTCGGGAAAGTTTATGATTGTAAAGGGCTTAATCCATCTCCTCCAGTGTCCCCTAGATACTCATTTTAGAAGTAGCCAGTACATGATTATCCACAGTTATGGGAATCAGGGGTGACATCAAGCAATGAAATGCACATAAAATCTCGAGCCCTCATTATGGTGTACTTGATTGTCACCTCCTCCTACTTCAAACCTGGGCTAAATTTCTGCACTTTTTTCTTGGATAGAGATGCTAAAGAACAAGTCTTTCTTTTTCACCTGTATTTGAAGTCCTGACATTCTTTGATATCTTATCAGTACCCACATTTCATTTTTAAATTTGTACCTGGCTCCTTGGAGATAACACTCAAGGAGATAGAGGAGGGAAGAGAGCATCACAATGGCTCCTTCTCTCCACCCACGCCCAGATCTGCCCTTCATTTCCCCTTCAAAGCTGCCCTGGATGGTATAACAAAAATACCATAGACTATGTGGCTTATTAACAGAAACTTATTTCTCATAATTTTGGAGGCTCGGAAGTCCAAGATCAATTGTCTGGTGACAGCCTTTTTCCTGGTTCATAGACGGACATTTAGTCACTGTGTCCTCATATGGCAGAAGGGGCAAGCTAGCTTCCCAGTTATATATAAGGGCACTAATCCCAATCATGAGGACTCTGCCACCCTGACCTAATCACCTCACCTCCCAAAGACCCCACCTCTTAATATCATCACCTTGGGGGTTAGGATTTCATCATATGAATTTTGGAGAGACACAGATATTCCATCCATAGCAGACTCAAGAAAAGGAAGAGTGCATCCAAGAATCAGATGTTTCTGATCAGCTTTTGCAAGAACGTGGGGCATCCAAACCACCAGAAGTTAGTTTTAGACACAAGAAAATCAAGCAAAATTATGTCAATTACATTCTTAGTGTTTGCCATAGCTAGCATTTTTGTTTTAGTAGATTTGATTTATTACAAAAAGCTGGAAAACCTAGTGTAATTGGACATAAAGCACATTCATACCTACTTTTTAGGAGTGAGGAGGGGAGGCCATGTGGTATTTTGGAAGAGCCTTGGGTTGGGAGTGAAATGAGCCTGGCACTGTGACCTTCCTTCAGCATGTCACTTCATCTTAGGGTCCTCAATTGGGGTGGGGGGGTGCTCAATGACCCAGGGCCCCTCCAGCTCTGAAATTCTGGGGCCCTAAAGTTCCTACACTAGATAATTGCAGAGGTCTATATGATTGCAGCTTGTCTTTCATGATCATTCAGTGTCCAAATGATAAAATGAATGACAAGTTCTTGGACAGGAAGGTGGTCCCACATTAAAACATTGCAGGGGACAAAGAAGTTCTGCTTCACAATGACAAGGTTTTTAAGGACTTTGGGGGCCTAAAAGGGGGTGAGGTGCACCGGGTCCAGATGCCTTACAGGTGACACGTATGTGTTCTTCTGCTATTCCAGCATTTCCGTTGATTTGCCTGGGGTCACATAGCTAGTTTTTGTTTTTGTTTTTTTGTGGTATGCGGGCCTCTCACTGTTGTGGCATCTCCCCTTGTGGAGCACAGGCTCTGGATGCGCAGGCTCAGTAGTTGTGGCTCACGGGCCTAGCCGCTCCGCGGCATGTGGGATCTTCCCAGACCAGGGCACGAACCCGCGTCCCCTGCATCGGCAGGTGGACTCTCAACCACTGCACCACCAGGGAAGCCCTTACACGTGTTTTATTAGTGGCTTTTGTTGAGGGTGACAGTTTCAATATTCTTGATGCACCCACCCAGCCTCATATCTCAGGCTCGGCGAATGTTTTTATGGATGTCTCTTCCCACTCCCAGCGCTTCGGGGTCTTGTTGGGGATTCGTAGCATGCACCGCACTCCATGAGCTTTGCCCCATTTGATCATTCATATGGGCATCTGTGTGACTGAACAACGTGGAGGTAAAACAGAGATACCTAAGTACTGGCATTGCATCTTATCCAGCATCATGCCACACTGAAGGGACTCTCCAGTGGGAAGGGGTGGCATTCCTGAGTGCTGAACTGAGTGGTCCTTTTGAGGGGGTTAAAGAAGAATCAAACCCCACCGAGTTGAGAGCTAGGCAGGTGCAAGTGATCCTCTGAGCTTGCTCCTTGTGAACTGGAGATGAGATGTTATTACCAATCAATAAAACTGAACTCAGAGATGGCCTATTTTCAGATGCCTCCTGGGTGTTCATTTTAATTCTCTGACAGCAGAGATTTCATTAAACTGGGCTCACCTTCACGCAGGAATCTTGCACAGCGCCCTTCACAGACAAGAATAAGAAATTGAGTTGCCTCCAAGAAATATTTTTCTGGCTGGAGATGCAACTTCTGGACTGATAAATCCAACTCAAGCCCCTCCAATGGAAACCTGACGTTTATTCTGGGGCAAACCATCCAGACGAGGCACAAGTGGAAATAGTATAAGATGCACGTGCAAAGAAGCTGAACCAATTCTCATAATGCCGGGCCACAAATGGACAGGCTGCTGCCACTTCTCCCATTCACTAGATAAAGGAAAATAAAAATGAGTTGACTGGGCTTCCCTGGTGGCGCAGTGGTTGAGAGTCCGCCTGCCGATGCAGGGGACACGGGTTCGTGCCCCGGTCCGGGAGGATCCCACGTGCCGTGGAGCGGCTGGGCCCGTGAGCCATGGCCGCTGAGCCTGCGTGTCCGGAGCCTGTGCTCCGCAACAGGAGAGGCCACAACAGTGAGAGGCTCGCGTAACGCAAAAAAAAAAAAAAAAAAAAAAAAAGGGTTGATTGCTCCAGAGACCTCCCAATAGGTGCTAACTGCCCCCTGGAACTGTTCTCTTCTATCTGTAGGTGTTCTGATAGCCAGACCTCCAGATTCCAACCTTCAGTATTGATAATGAATCCAAGAAGGTAGTTGTCCATTTGTCATGTGTTGTCATGTACAGTAACATCTTACCCCTCTCTCTCCCTCCCTCCCTCCCTCCCTCCCTCCCTCCCTCCCTCTCTCCCTCTCTCTCTCTTTCGCTCTCTCTCTCTCTCTCTCTCTCACTCTCTCATAAAGTTATCCCCAAAATTCTGTTGGACCACTGCAGAGTTTTATTTTTAGGTCTGCCCCACCTTCACAAAGGTTCCAGGCTGCTTGCAAAAATACATCTGATGTAAAGGGATAAAATGACTAGTTTGAGAAAATTCAGCAAAGGATGGAAAGGAAAGGAAGAGAGTAAGACTAGAGTAAGGTGAGTGCAGATTCCAGTGCTGTGATTGCTGGACAGGGTTACAAATTTGGCTCTGAACTCCCCAGTGCCAAAAAATAAAGAGTATCATTTCCCTGATGCACGGATTTCTCAGTTTCTCAGAGGAAGCATGACTTCTCCCAGTGCTGAGATGTGAAAGGTTTTTCTCCCTTGATTCCTCATAAAGAGGACACTGGATCAGCCAGGATAAGGTTCTACTGTGAGCAACCAAAACCCCAAAATAACAACAGCTTAAGTAAGATAGAATTTTGTGTCTCTCCCAAGTCTTTATACGCAGCCCGGAGCTAGAATGGCTCTTGATGGGTGTCAGAGGTCAGATCCTTTTATACTATTTCTCCACCTCATGGTCTAAGATGGCTGTTCAAGCTCTGGCCAAAATGTCCCCATTCCTGGCAGCCAGAAGGAGGAAGGGGTGAGGAAGGATACACCTCCACCCTTTAAAGATACATCCCAGAAGTTGCAGAGAATACTTCCCATTCCATCTCATTGGCCAGAACTTCATCCCATGACCACACCTTGTTACAAGGAAGGCTAGAAATAGTCCTTATTCCAGACCCAGGGAAAAGTAGGCCTTCTATCACTAAAGCACGAGGGCAGTATATTAGGTTGCTAGGGCTGCTATAACAAAATACCACAGGCTGGGTGGCTTAAACCACCGAATTTTATTTCCTCACAGTTCCGGAGGCTGGACATCCAAGATCAAGGTGTCTACAGGTTGTTTTCCTCTGAGGCCCCTCTCCTTGCAGATGGCTGCCTTCTTGCTGTGTCCTCCCACGGCCTTTCCTCCATGCATGCACATCCCTGGTGTCTCTCCATGAGTCCTAGTATCCTATTCTTATGAGGACACCAGTCGTATTGGGTTAAGACCTGCCCTAATGGCCTCATTTTAACTTAATCACCTCTTTAAGGGCCCTATCTCCAGTCACAGCTAAGGTCCTGGGGGTTGGGTCTTCAAAATATGAGTTTGGGGAGACACAATTCAACGTGTAAGAGGCATAATAGATACTAGAGAACAAGCAGAAGCTGTTACCAGCATCCCCGTAACTAGATAAAGAATAAATTCTTTGGAGCCATTTGTTCTGTCTGCCCTTTGAAATTCAAGTCTCCTTCAAATCAAGAGTCCCAGAACTTAGTGCAATGCTTTCTACCTAAAAAGCACTCAGTGAATACTTGCAGGTGGTCATGGTCACCACCCAAAGAATCCAAGCTCGAGCAGAGAACGGCAGCCAGGGTTCCTGATTCTCCACCACCTGCTCTTCCCACCAGGCTGCACTGACTCCTTCAAGATCAGACAACCAGAATGTGGAAACTTACGGTCGTTATGTCTTAGGCTCAGATTTACCATGTCAGAGATTACAAGGCCCTAAAGCAATCATTGGTGCCCTGGTTTTACAAAATTCTAGGGATTCTATGGAGACCCCAGTAGATCTCAAACTACCTTAAGCTATCACGAGACATTTGAATTTTTTCAGGATCATTTTACCTTGTTTTTTTTCTATAGACATGCTGCAGAAGCTTTAGGAGGTAAGGATGGATTGTTGCAAGGTCAAAGCCAGGATGCCACAACTCCAGGAAAAGCTGGAAAAGCAGTGCCCAGCCTCTCCCGGGGCTGAGACAAATGAGCATGCCAGCAGCCCCAGCTTGGGCAAAGGCAAATCAAGCCCCCAGACTTGGAACAGAATTTTTTTCCTCTAACTAGCTTGCAAGCTGTTGCCCACTGAACCAGAGTGAGATTGCACTTGGCAAAAAGACAAAGAGAATTTCCCCTAAAATATGCTGACAACCTTGCTCCCCAGGCACCTCTAGAATCCTCCGAAGGGTTCTGGGCTCCTGTACTTCTCTATAGCAAGATTTGTCCCCAAGAGGCCGTGAAGTCCCCATGGAGAGCACTGTTTGTGCAGCCTGAGACCCAATCTCTTCTCCTCATCCATTTCTGCCCTAGCAACAGCAACCTCAAATGCAGCTTTTGGAAGCCGTACAATATAGCTAATTGTTTGCGTTGGACCAGTAGTATGTTTAGAGCTTATGCATCTAAACAGACAATTATTTTCTGCTATATTCTAGGGGCACTGCCTGCCTGGTGACTTTGGCAGATCGAGAAAGGAGCTAATCCGTAGGTTATAAGCAGAAGGGTTATTGATGAAATGTCACCATCTGTTGGTGTCATTAAAACGGTATGAGTCATAAAGAGTTGCTTTTGTTTTTTCTCTGAAAAAGGTTAGCTTAGAGTTTAGAGAGAAGTTGCTCGATTGCAGATGGCAGTGGGGGACCTGCCTGGGGGGAGTGTCAACTCTGGAAGGGGGAGGAGCCTTGATGAACTCATCAGATCAGCTTGATGGGTCTTCAAGGAAGTGCTGGCATCCTCTGTCTGAATAAAACCACCTACCTTGCCCAAAGACAGGGTACTTATTAGGCGTACTGCAAATTCTCAACTGTCCCATGGTCCCTATTCCTGAGGCATCTACCAGGTGGGGAGGGGAAAGTCATTCATTTGGATTAAACAAGAAAGCATATCTGGGAGGGAACAGCTAAAATGCACCTGTCTCCTCATCTTCACTGGTCTGATTACACAGAGATTATTCATGTAGTCAACTGACAGCTTGGGAGGCTGGTGAGCCTAGCAGGGAGTGATACTCTCTACATCCGCTACCTCTTCTGGGAGGACGATGAGTTGGCTCAGAAGAGGAACCAGGGGCAGCACACCCAAGCTTCTGTCAGGGATGTGAGCCCTCGAGATAAGTAAAGGAAGCTAGTGGATGAACCCGCATGAACTACATAGCAAAGGAAACAGCTTTTGGTTTTGTTGACTTTCTCTGTTGACTTCCTGTTTTCACTTTCACTGATTTATTTTTTTTCTCACATATTTTTTAATTTTTTTATACAGCAGGTTCTTATTATCAGTTTTATACATACTAGTGTATACATGTCAATCCCAATCTCCCAGTTCATCCCACCACTGCCCCACCCCGCTTTCCTCCTTTGGTGTCCATACATTTGTTCTCTACATCTGTGTCTCTATTTCTGACTTGCAAACTGGTTCATTTGTACCATTTTTCTAGATTCCACATATATACATTAATATACGATATTTGTTTTTCTCTTTCTGACTTGCCTCATTCTGTATGACAGTCTCTAGGTCCATCCACATCTCTACAAATGACCCCATTTCGTTCGCTATTATGGCTGAGTAATATTCCATTGTATATATGTACCACATAGTCTTTATCCATTCGTCTGTCGATGGGCATTTAGGTTGCTTCCATGTCCTGGCTATTGTAAATAGTGCTGCAGTGAACATTGGGGTGCATGTGTCTTTTTGAATTATGATTTCCTCAGGGTATATGCCCAGTAGTGGGATTGCTGGGTCATATGGTAATTCTATTTTTAGTTTTTTTTTTTTTTTTTTTTTTTTTTTTTTTTTGCGGTAGGCGGGCCTCTCACTGTTGTGGCCTCTCCCCTTGCAGAGCACAGGCTCCGGATGCGCAGGCTCAGCAGCCATGGCTCACGGGCCCAGCCGCTCCGCGGCATGTGGGATCTTCCCAGACCGGGGCACGAACCCGTGTCCCCTGCATCGGCAGGCGGACTCTCAACCACTGCGCCACCAGGGAAGCCCTATTTTTAGTTTTTTAAGGAACCTCCGTACTGTTCTCCATAGTGGCTGTATCAATTTACATTCCCACCAACAGTGCAAGAGGGTTCCCTTTTCTCTACACCCTCTCCAGCATTTGTTGTTTGTAGATTTTCTGATGATGCCCATTCTAACTGTTGTGAGGTGATACCTCTTTGTAGTTTTGATTTGCATTTCTCTAATTAGTGATGTTGAGCAGCTTTTCATGTGCTTCTTGGCCATCTGTATGTCTTCTTTGGAGAAATGTCTGTTTAGGTCTCCTGCCCATTTTTTGATTGGGTTGTTTTTTTAATATTGAGCTGCATGAGCTGTTTATATATATTTGGAGATTAATCCTTTGTTGATTCATTTGCAAATACTTTCTCCCATTCTAGGGTTGTCTTTTCATATTGTTTATAGTTTCCTTTGCTGTGCAAAAGATTGTAAGTTTCATTAGGTCCCATTTGTTTATTTTTGTTTTTATTTCCATTATTCTAGGAGGTGGGTCAAAAAGGATCTTGCTGTGATTTATGTCAGAGTGTTTGACATAAATGTGTTTGACATAGTGTTCCTATGTTTTCCTCTAAGAGTTTTATAGTGCCTGGTCTTACATTTAGGTCTTTAATCCATTCTGAGTTTATTTTTGCATAAGGTGTTAGGTAGTGTTCTAATTTCATTCTTTTACATGTACCTGTCCAGTTTTCCCAGCACCACTTATTGAAGAGACTGTCTTTTCTCCATTGTGTATCCTTGCCTCCTTTGTCATAGATTAGTTGAACTTTATTGATTTCTGCCCTAATTTTTATTATTTCTTTTCTTCTGCTTACTTTGGATTTAATTTGCTCTTCTTTTTCTAGTTTCCTAAGGTGGAAATGTAGATTACTGATTTTAGATCTTCCTTCTTTTCCAACATATTGCATAGCAAAGAGATGGGGAGCATAAGAAGTATATTTAATGAGGATCCAGACAACCCAAATAAACCACGCTGACTTCCTAATTCTGCCTTATTACCTAATCCTCTTATTTCCCTCATATTTGGTGTTTAAAATTCGTTCACCCACTGCCAAGGACATACATGCAAAGAGAAAGAACCTTTTTCAGCATGGCTTAAGATTAGCTTTTATTAATTTTTTTTAAATTTTAATTTCTGGAGAGAAAGTATGGGTGATTGTGTAAACCACTACAAATCCTTCTGGCAGTACTAGGGTGTAAATTATAAATAATAAACATAACATACAGCAAGTCGGGCCTCACACCCAGCCCTCCCTCTAGTCTTATCCTTTTCCTCTAAGACAACTTGCCCGAGCCTGGCCCACTTACCACCTCCCTAGGGAGAGAAGTGCTGGGGGGATTCAGTGCTGCTTGAAATAGTACAGGATGCTGGAAGCAAGAGCCATGGGTGGGGGGCAGGGGGGAGGGCAGGAGCTGTATGAAGCCTGTGTGGGTTATTTATATGGTCTCAAAAGGAAGCATCCGTGGAAATGTTCCTATTGATATTTTTAGACCTGATGCTTGGTCCTGCTGCTGCACTTTCATTTTTAAACAAGCAGAGAAGGGAATGATTGATGCTGTCTGCAGTGCTGTTTCAGAGGCTTGGAGGGCCCATCTGACAGACTAATGGTCATCCTGCCAGGCCCTGATCCACATTCCGTCCCTTGTAGCTCTGGGACCTCAGAAGCTGCTGACCTCAGCAGGCAGCGAATAATACACTGGCCGCTTGCTGCCAAGTCAGAAACTCTGAAGTTTACCCCCTGGCTCTGCAGCCCCGTGTGCTCGACACCCACAGGTTTAGCATCCTCTACTTCCATACTCTGTTCCTCTGTGAATGCATATATATGTTTGCATAATAAGCCTTTGTCCGGAAATAAAATGGTTTAGAATTTAACGAGGTGATTAAGCAGGTTAGAAACTCACAACCACACAATAATCCATGAACTTAACTATTCCAGGGTCACTGAAGGGAGTTGAGTATTGTTACTGACGGATTTCTGTGGTTACTTTCATTTGCCCACTCCAAATCAGTGTTCTAAAAAATGATTTTTAATTATTTTAATTAAAAAAATTTATTCCCAAGGATTCTGAATCCTGTGGCTTTCTCCTCAAGAAGAGAGGAGAAGAAGGTTGGCATTGGGGTCTTTTGCTCTGCAGATATGGTTTCTCCTAAGGTCATGGATCAGAGTCCACTCCAGTTGAATGATCAATTCAGGAAAGTGAGAAGCTGGAGAGTGTTCAGGGAAAGGAAAGAAAGTTCTTAAATTCTCATGGCTGAGCAATGTATTGTTTGTTCCTGGGATTCAGACTATGACAGGTGGGGTTCTCTTACAAACCTAAAAAATTACATGGATGAAGCAGCTGAGATGACCCAAGAAAACTCCTAATGAGATCCGGAACTTCTCTCCTTGCTTTGTGGCCTGCAGATATTATCGTCTTTTTTGTTCATTTTCTCTCTCTCTCTTTCTATAACAGACCACAGAGACGGGTGAAGATGAGGAGGACCAGCCTCTCAGCCTGGCCTGGCCTTCCGATACCCACAAACAAGTCACATTCCTAGTTGTTTTCCCCATAGTGTTTCCTCTCTGGATTACCTTACCTGATGTTCGCAAACCTGTGAGTAAAGCTTTTTTTTTTTTTTTTTGAAATGAATTTCTTGTAAAAAGCACAGCATAGGGGCTTCCCTGGTGGCGCAGTGGTTGAGAGTCCGCCTGCCGAAGCGGGGGACGCGGGTTCGTGCCCCGGTCTGGGAGGATCCCACATGCCGCAGAGCGGCTGGGCCCGTGAGCCATGGCCGCTGAGCCTGCGCGTTTGGAGCCTGTGCTCCGCAGCGGGAGAGGCCACAACAGTGAGAGGCCCGCGTACCGCAAAAAAAAAAAAAAAAAAAAAAAAAAAAGCACAGCATATAGCAGTATGCATAGCCTGCTTCTACTTGTCTTAAAAGGAAAAGGGGGTGACGTATACACATGTATATGCATATATATGTGCCTGAAGTTTCTCTGGACAAATACACAATAATAGTGATTGTTCTGGCTATTGAATCTACGTAATGAACGACTCCAAAACTTAGTGGTATGAAATGACAACCATTTTATTCTGCTTGTGGGTCCTGTGGATCAGTAATTCAAATGGACACATTGGGGATGGCTGGTCTCTGCTCCACAATGTCTGGGGCCTCAGCTGGGAAGACTCAAGTGGCTGGGGGCTGGAATCATCTGGAGATTTCCTGGCTCATGTTTCTGGCACCTGGGCAGAGATGATTCAAATTCTGGGCTCAGCTGGGATTGTCTACTGGAGAGCCTAACGTGGCCTCTCTATGTTACTAGGGTTTTCTCACAGTATGGTGGCATCAGGATAGTCAGATGTCTTACATAAGAGATCAGAACTCCAAGAGTGAGTGTTCTAGCAACACAAGGAGAAACTACATTGTCTCTGATGGCCTAGTCTCAGCAGTCACAGAGTCACCTCCACTGAACCCTACTGCTCAAAGCAGTCATAAGTCTGTCTTGATTAAAGGGGAAGAGATGAGAAGTCTCCATAGAATATATCAGTGTCCTATAGCATATGACACCCTTGATGGCAGCAGTTTCAGAGAACTTGCGACCATGTTTTAAAACCACTACAGTGATTGTCTCTGCAAAGGGGAACTGAAGGTCTGAGGCAGAAGGGTGACTCACATTTTGTTGAATATTTGTGTACATGAATTATTCATTCAATTCAAAAAATAATTTACAGAAATGCATTCGTCTGGTGTAAATGCCTATATGTCTGATCTGCTCTCACCAGTATTGTTATCATTACCATAATCAATATTATTATCTGCCACTATTATGTACTGGATGCTGTGAACATAGTACCATCTTATAATCAGCAAAGTACAATCTGAATGTAGATCAAATCAAAAGAAATCCTTTCCCAGTAGTGTCAAACTGGGTTCCTGGGCCACTGCCCTAAAGGGTGAAAGAACTAATGAGAGATAAGGAGAAACAGCTCTACTTTTTTTTTTTTTTTTTTTTTTTTGTGGTACACAGGCCTCTCACTGTTGTGGCCTCTCCCGTTGCAGAGCACAGGCTCTGGACACACAGGCTCAGTGGCCATGGCTCACGGGCCCAGCCGCTCCGCGGCCTGTGGGATGTTCCCGGACCGGGGCACGAACCCGTGTCCCCTGCATCGGCAGGCGGACTCCCAACCACTGCGCCAGCAGGGAAGCCCCAGCTCTACTTTTTATTATGGCCCTACACACACCTACTCATTCAACAAAAGTGTGTACCTACTATGTATCATGCTCTATCCTTGGTATACTCCATAAATTCTATTGTAAATCTCAGAAAACATCTAGTATGGGCATATACATATATATATGCCTGCACTATATATATAAAATTATATATATATATATATACATATAATTGGCATAAGTAGAAAGAAACTTAGGCAGAAAGAGTTAATTAGCTCGAGCCTGGTCACTTCCTAGGGCATAGAGCTGAGATTCAGACTCAGGCCCGTGTGACCACACAGCTTGGGCTCTTCCTCATATTTCTTGACGCCAGAAGGTAGAAATCTGAAAACATCATTTCTAAAAGCATTTGGAATAGAATACTGTGGTAACATCCAGCATAATTTAGCATCCCTCTTCCCAAGAGCCCTGTGATGATCCCACCTTCCTCCCTTGAAAAAGACTGGAGAAAAATCCTGTCTCGTTACCCTGACCTAGAAATAATCCAGCCTGATAGAGAGCCTTGTCTTGCCAAGTACACGCCATGAATGACCCCTCATTTAAGGACTCCTGACATTAGGCGATTCCTAAGAAAGGGTGAACGTAGCAGGTGTGGCTCACTTAAAGTGCTATCTAGGTTTCTTTGTTCAAGATGCTGTTACAGAGCATCTGCTGTATGCAAAGGCCTGGCTTCCTGGAAACCTGCAGCCAAATAGCTGGAATGCGTTCAGTTTCTTCTTGGCTCCCATCACATTGACATTTCTGAGATGTGTGTGCTCACATGCGCTCACTCACTCACTCATTCTGTCTGTCTGTCTCTCTTTCTGTCGCCATTGCTCTGCTGTTTAGTCCGATGCTTTTGCTTAGCTCAGGGAGGAAAATGAGGGAGACAGACAGGGTTTTCTAAATCCCCACAGCAGGCCTAGAGTGATATGGCCCAGAGTAGAGGGGCCTGGTTCACTGATAAGACTGACTGATGTTATAAAATAGATAACAAGGACCTGCTGTATAGCACAGGGAACTATACTCGGTATCTTGTAATAACCTATAAGGGAAGAGAATCTGAAGAAGAATATATGTAATATATATTGGGTTGGCCAAAAAGTTCGTTCGGTTAGTGAATACATTGTTCAATAAAATTCTTGGTGAAAATGAGAAATGTGTCTTTTATCTTCACTTAAAGCTGAACGAACTCTTTGACTAACCCAATATATAACTGAATTGCTGTACTGTACACCTGAAACTAACACAATATTATAAATCAACTATACCTCAATTTTAAGATTTTAATAATAATTTTAAAAATAAATTTTTAGGGCTTCCCTGGTGGTGCAGTGGTTGAGAGTCCGCCTGCCGACGCAGGGGATGTGGGTTCGTGCCCTGGTCCGGGAAGATCCCACATGCCGCAGAGCGGCTGGGCCCGTGAGCCATGGCCGCTGAGCCTGCGTGTCCAGAGCCTGTGCTCCGCAACGGGAGAGGCCACAACAGTGAGAGGCCTGCGTACCACAAAAAAATAAAAAATAAATAAATTTTTAACAAATGAGTGATTGATGTCAGCACACAACTGCTGAAGCCATCAGGAAGATGTGCAGGAATGGGAGGAAGCTGCCTATGACTCAAGGCCCTAGAATCTCAGGGTTGCGTGGGACTCTTAGAGCAAAGGCTGGCAAAGTGTTCGTCCCCTCCATGATCTGAGCTGATAGGTCAAGGAAACTGTTAGGGAAGATCAGAGTTCTCAACCTGTAACTCCTGGACAGCAAACAGGATTCCACCATGGCTGTAGTTACCTGGATCGAAACAGAGGCTGATGCTCTTATCCTGAGGGGTTCAAAGCGAGCAAATACAGCTGAACATGATGTTCCCCCTGTAGCACTGCTGACTGGTCATTTGCTGAGCAGCACCCCGTGGGAGCCAGCCCCTGCAGCGTGCGCTGGGGTAGCCAATGGGGCTTTTGCTCACTGCACCTCCAAGGGCCATCCCTGGACGGACTGGATTTTCTTCTGTTTTTTTCTGAGTATACCATGTGCTGTTCCAAGCAGAAATGAGACTCCTAGGTAGAACACTGGGTGTTTCTAGATTTCCTCAGCAACTATTTATTGAGCACCTATTATATGCCAGGCGTCAGGCTTATGCCCTAAAAGAGATATAAAGACACATCAGTCACAGTTCCCATTTTTAAGGTGCTCTAAACTCAGTAGAGGAAACAAAACATGACCACATAGACCTACAGGGCAAGATTGCACAGCTGTGCTAGTGAGAGCAGCTAGACTCAAACCCAGGTCTCCTGACTCGAGCATTCTCATGCTACCATTTACTACAGTGGCTTTTCCCACATGACTCATGAGCTGTGCAATCATGGGAAGGTCACTTCTCAACTCTGGACCCCATATTTCCTCCTCTGTGAAATACAGGAGTGGAGGAAGCTCTCTAGATTCCCCGCCAGCGGTGACATTCTGTGATTCAGGAAAACATAAAGAGATAACTATCAGTACAATATTGCTAATTTAAGGTGACCATATATCCCAGTTTGCCTGAGATAGTCCCAGTTTACTCTCAAAGCATGCTGGTTTGAGTTATATGGTCATTCTTTGCATATATGAAATGCCAAACGAAAGCATGCCAATTGATACAAAGGCCAGTAAGTGGCTTCTTACTCATGCTCAGCTCAGGAGAGTTTCATTAGGTTTGATCTTGTGTCAGCTTTTGCTGTGTAACACACCACCCCCAAACTTAGTGGCTTAAAACAACAAGCATTTTTTTAGCCCATAATTCTACGAGTTAGCGATTTAGGTGGGGCTCAGCCTGACAGTTCTGCTACTTACTTATACGGCTGAGGGCTGGTTGGTGTAGGCGTATGTCAGCTGGAACACCTTGTCTCTGTTCCACTGGTCTTGTATCCTTAAGCAGGCTAGCCTGGGCTTATTCACATGACGGAGTAGTGAATGTAGTGAAAATGAAAGAGTAGTGAAAATGAAAGCCGCAAAGCCACAAAGATCTAGTTCGGAATCTGCACACTGTCATTTCCACCACATTCTATTAGTCAATGCCAGGCATAAGGCCAGCCCAGATTCAGAGGCTTGGGAAATAGACCTCCTCTCTTCATGGGAGGAATTGCAAAGTGATGTGGTCATTTTTGCAGTCTGCCATGGTCCTCATGTTCTGCAACAAGGGCCTCTTGAAAAATTATCCAGGGAGAGGAGAGACAGAAGAGAAAACTATCAATTAATAGACACTTGATACTCCTCAGAGCCTGGCAGCCCTGCCTCCTGAGTAGTTTTTGAATTACCCATGGAGATGACATCCCAAACCTTGACAATAATTACAATGAAAACACGATTTTTTTAATGTATACACGTAGTTTCAGAGTAAATAGTACTCCCACTTGCTTTTATTTACACTTCATTTATATGCAAATTATATGACAGTGTTTGTTGAATTATGCATACTTCCAGCTCAGATAATTAATGGTGGGCTTCACTTTTATAGTTTTCTTAAATTAATGGCTTTATTTTAGAAGTACGAGAACTGAAATGCAAACCTTAATGAGGAATATGTCTTTGATGAAAATTGAAAATAATAAAGGAAACAAAGACCCCAAAAGTTTGATTTTCTCATGGCCTAGGATGGATGTTCTTACAAAACAAGAATGCACCTCATGAGATATCAAAATATGACCCATCAGAGCTAGGAAGGTACTTCAGAACCCAGCTAGGTTTTTACAATTTCTATCATGCATTGGTTCATTCACCAAGTATTTATTGTATCCACTATGTACCAAGCACGGTTCTAGCAAGGATGGAGTGATTGAGGCCCTGAGAAGTTGAGTGATTTGCCCAAGCAAAACCAGCTAATAAGAAGCAAAGCCAAGACTCTAGGCCATATCTCTGCAGTCACTTTCACCTCCCTGAGTTTCAGTTTTCTTATCTCTTAAAAATCAAAATGAGCTTAATATTGTCTAATAACATCTGCCATTACTATCCAAGCACTTGTTCTGTGCCAGGCAGTTTGCTAGACACTTCATGTGTGTGAAATCCTCAGAACTACTAGACATTGTTATTCCTCCCATTTTACAAAGAAAGAAACTGAGATTTAGAGCGATTAAATAATTTGTCTCAGGGCACAGAGCTGGTAATTGATGAGCAAGGATTTCAGTCCTGGTCATAGTAATCCAGAGACCATACTTTTAATCTTTAACAGGATTGCTTTGGAGATCTCTGTTAAATATGTATGCCCCAGAATACTACACAGAGGAGATGCTCAGTGAATATTTGTTGAATTTAAATAAGTTAGGAGATGGCCAATTTGTGCGACCAGCTAATGTCCAGTAATGTTTTTTAAGCCAAGAAAATATCACTCTGATGTACTAAAATCTTCTAATGAGAACATTAGCTGTCAATTATACAAGTAAACCATTACATTGGAACAAAATGGACACATGTGCGGGCCAACACATGGATACAATTTGCTTTTTGCTAATTGGTATGAGGTCCATCCCAGCAGATGTCAGGATGAACCACCATTACTAACCATAAATTGACACATCAGACCTTGGCTTCAGGAGCTCTTTTCTTCCTTCCAATGAGACTGGTAACTAAATAAGAGTACACGTGCTACTGGGCAGTGATAACTAAAATGAAACCACAGAGTCCAAAGAAGGGAAATAGTCCAGAAAAAAATGAAAGAAGGAATTACCTGGGCTGTGAGATTGGAAATGGTAAGGTACTTTGACAGTCGGGGAAACACTTAACCAAACTGTTGATGCATGAAAGGCTGATGCTTCCAAAGCAGGAACAATATGGGAGGCTGGGTGAGGCAGACGGTTGTACAGCTGGAATGCTAGTCTGTATTTCCCTGATGCTCTTTATTTGCTGACATTCAGAGCATAGGCTAGTATTATGATGATGATGATCATTATGTATCCAAAGTCGGGTATATTTTGAGCATTATTGGCCCTGTCTTTCTTTAGCAATGAGTATAACCTAGATTCCTAACATCTAGGAATGCATGCTATATAGTCAGAGAGACCTAGATTTGAGTTTCATGTCTAGTTCAAGATCTGGGTACAGCGTAAGTGCCCAGCCTTTACCTACCCCCTAGTTAATGATGAAGACCTGAAATTTTACAAAGAAAAAATATTTTTAAACCTTTTTTTTTTAATGAGTTCCTAATCCAATACTAGGTACATTTAGATGTCCACTAATAACTAATTGGCTGCTTGATTAAGACTCATAGCATCAAATTTTGAAATACAGAGGTTTTCAATAATATGTTGGTATAAACTTAGCACCTTTAAATCCTTAGTCCGATTCCTTACTTTCTGCCTTTTGACTGGGAATGGTCTATGGTTCAGGGATGATACTTTTTAGATGAAAATATGTTCAAATAATTTGATTCTGACTTGTGATGCTGTATCAATGAACAGACATGCAAAGGTACAAAAAAATTAAATAATAATAAAATAACAGTTACATACTTAGTAAGTGAGCTAACCTGGAAAGGGGGCATACCTATGAAATGAGGACTCTCCCAGGATATCCAGTCCATGTGCCATGTCATAAAGTGTGGAGACGGTACTCCGTTCCCTCCCAGGATGCTCAAAATCAAGGTAAGGATTGGCTACTGCTCAAACCACATGGGTGGTCCCACATCACAAGAGGGGGCCCTTCTCTTCCCTGTGATAGAGCATGGCGTGGGAGATGAAGCCCTCATCACACCTAGGATCCTGAAACAGTGACTTGTGGCCAGAAGAAAAGAATAGGGACTCTAATCAGCTAAATGCCTTGCCTGGGAAAAATGGATTTCTTGGCACTGGCAATTCCAAGGCTCAGGGAATCTGGTCTCCAGAATCCAGCTGAACCCGTTGCTTTAAAGGAATTTGCTTTCAAAGTGAATGTCTCAAGCTCCACTTTGAAAAACTGATGACTTTTTTCCCATAACCCATTAAATACTGCTTAGGTCCCCAGAAGGAGTCTGAGTCTTTGGCTGAAATATTTTCCCTCTAAGAAAGGGAAGGAGTAGCGGGAAGCATTTAAGAATAAGGTTGTGGCTACTCACCGTGGTTAATGCTTTCTCCAATTTAATCAAGCCCACTGGTCTTCCAGACATCCCAGCTAACAAAAGGCCCAGGAAAAACCACAACCACTGAAAGAAAGAAGTGGTTATTGTGAAATTTAATAGAACCATGTGAATGATAATGAAAACATATATTAAAAACTTGAAATTAATAGAACATAAGCCTGTTTGGAGCAATAGACTGTGTTCATCATTAAAGATATTCAAAAGATTACCATATACAGGTTTATCTTTTCCTTTTAATGAAGCTCTCAAAAGCCACGGCAGAAGTGTTCTATGTGGCTGCCCGAGGTCAGCTCTTCAGACAAGTGAGAGAGCTTTCATCCAGGTCAACTCCAGGATTCATTTCTCTGGACAAAATTGGATGGTGTTATCAAAGCAAAAAAATGAGATTGTTTCTCAAAGTGGAAAGCTTTGAAATAAGTGTTTGGCAATAATAAATGAGAGACTCTCTGAGAGCATTCTGTTATCTGAGCATGTTTTAAAGGATCCCAATTTTGCAAAAAGGGCATCAACAGGACACCACTACCATCCAGTGCAAGCGTGGATTTCCCTATAGTGGGATGGATAAGAAACACTGCATTCTGAGTGTCTGATTTTCGCTGATGTTTGAAAGAAACGTTAAAAGTGCTCATACTACTGGGGCTTCCCTGGTGGCGCAGTGGTTGAGAGTCCGCCTGCCGATGCAGGGGACCGCGGGTTCGTGCCCTGGTCCGGGAGGATCCCACGTGCCGCGGAGCGGCTGGGCCCATGGGCCATGGCTGCTGAGCCTGCGCATCCGGAGCCTGTGCTCTGCAACGGGAGTGGCCACAGCAGTGAGAGGCTCACGTACTGAAAAAAAAAAAAAAAAAAAAAAGTGCTCATACTATAAGCCTGAGATTGCACAGGGCTAGAAGCATAATTGGATATAACATAGTTAGGGGTGGAGAACAGGAGAAAAAGCATTCCCAAGGACGTCTACTGTGCCACCCCCTTGGAGAGCAGCACAAGTGAGCATCTGCTGTTGATACTTGTGTGGCTCCAACGTCCTGGAGACTGGCCATCCTCAGGAATCTGTATTAATTGTGGTGATGGCTTCTTCTGTGTGGCATTTCCTCATAATTCATGGGACCATAAAATGAGCCAATGTATTTTGGAAACTATTGATCCTTCTTTTTAAATGTAATTAATCCCGTAGGCTTTCTGGCATATGGATTCTTAGGATACATGGGTTGAAGCAATAGAAACTGATTCTCATGAAGTTGAAGAGAAGGTAGAAAAGGGAGCAGGAGAGGGAGAGAGAATGTGGGGAATTGAGGGATTGAAGGCAAGGCTGAGAAACCAAGCCTTGGAAAGGGCAGGAACAGAGAGCCTCTGAGAAACCAGAAGCAGGAACAGACATTCTCTTCAAAAGACTTCCATCTCAGAAACTAGCTTTGGGATGGTTTGGCTTCCACCAATTTCACATTCTCAAGAGAGAATCTTAATGTCCCAGCTTGACCAACACTTGGTCATTTATTTTGATTGCTAATTCTACCCGGACTGCAGGCAGTGAGGGAGAAGTAGCTGAATTGGTAGTCTTAGCTTTGAGCTATAAGATCACCTCAGTTAGCACTCACATTCTCTCCTCTTTCTGGTTCTCTTTCAGTCATCAAGGAAGTTTTTTCCCATCACGTTCTTCGGCTCCATCACCTGGATCGCAGTATTCTCTTACTTGATGGTCTGGTGGGCACATCAGGTAATACCTTGAGAGTGACACGCATCTGCCTGGCTTTTCTCTTGGTTGCTATGTGGCTAACCAGTGTGTTTGCTTTCTGAAACTGTCACAACAGTATTGCATCTAACAAATTACATATTCCAGGGCTAAAGGAATTTATTCCACTTAACTTTTCCTCGTCTCCTGGCCTTTCCCTATAGTGTGGACTCAAATCGGCATAGCCCCAGACAGCCATGTGGAGGAAAGGCAAGTCTCACTGCTTCTTGCCCTCTGAAGCCTGAAGCCAGGCCAACCCAGGCCTGGAGGAATGTCACAGTTTTTCCTGGCTCAGCAGCACTTACTTTCTCTTGGGCAGCCACTCACCTCATGTTCTCATCCAACTGGCTCTTAGGAAAAGAACTGGAGACAAAATGGTCTCTTCCTTGAGCCTCCATTTACAAAAATGATGATGTATTTCCCTTTTACTACTTTTAATTCAATACCAGTCATAATGCTCATCACCAGAATAAACTCTCAGGAATTGTTTGTTGCAACACATGAATGGAGGAATGAGATGCAAAGGTCTTACATTCTCAAAGATAGTAATGGTTACCATTATTGATTGAATGTGTACTACATGCCAGATAATTCACATCCCTTTGTCCTTGTACACGGGTATCATTTCTATGAGGGAGGTACTATTATTATCCACAGTTTACAGATAAAGAGTTAAGCTTAGAGCTAATTAAAAAAAAAATGCCCAGGATCATTTAGGTAGTAAAAAGCAGGACTGAGATTCTAACCCAGCACTCTGCAGCTCCAAAACTCATGCTTTTAATCTCTATTATAAACTACATAAATTCCAACTGCTCACTTGTATTCTTTGTCTAATATACCCTTAAAATTATTATACTTCTTAACAGAAATAAAATATAGCAATTTGAAATAAGGAAGTATACACCAATGACATATGTGGATAGAGTTCTCAACAAATGCTGCTGGAATAATTGGATTTCTATATGCCAAAATAAATGAACTTAGACATTTACCACCTGCGATACTCAAAAATTAATTCAAAATGCACGATAGTTCTAAACGTAAGAGCTAAAAACATCTAGAAGAAAACAGAAAATCCACATAACCATGGGATAGGCAAAGAGTTCTATGACATAACACCAAACCATGATCCATAAAAAAAAAATTGATTAACTAAACGTCATCAAAAGTAAAACTTCTGCTCTTCAGAAAACCTCATTTAAAAAATGAAAAGACGGAATTCCCTGCCTGTCCAGTGGTTAGAACTCTGCACTCTCACTGCCGAGGGCCCAGGTTCAGTCCCTGGTTGGGGAACTGAGATCCCACAAGGCACATGGCACAGCCAAAAAAAACCCCCAAAATTGGAAAGACAAACCACAGACTGAGAGAAAATATTTGCAAATCATATCTCTCTGATAAAGCACTTGTATCCAGGATATATAAAAAGCTCTTAAAGCTCAGTAATAGAAAGGCAAGTGTCTACAGGCATCTTAATGTTTAAGATGGACAAAAGATTTGAGTAGATATTTCACAAAGAAAGGTATGCAAATGGCTAATAAGCACAAGAAAAGATATTCAACATAATTATTCATTAGAGAATGCAAACTAAAACCACAGTGAGATACCACTTCACACTCACTTGGATGGATATAATCAAAAAGACAGAAAATAACAAGTGTTAGAGAGGATGTATAGAAATTGGAACCCTGATATATTTCTGGTAAGAATGTAAAACAGTGCAGCCACTTTGTAGACAGCTTGGCAGTTCCACAAAATGTTAAGCATAGAGTTACCATATAATCCAGTGATTCCACTGTCTATATACCCAAGAGAAATGAAAACATCTGCACAATTTATACACAAATGTTCACAGCAGCATCACTCATAATGGCCAAAAAGTAGAAACAATTCAGGTGTCCATCAACTTGTATGGGTAAATAAAATGTATATCCACACAACGGAATATTATTCTACAATAAAAATGAATGAAATACTGATACATGCTACAGTGTGAATGAACCTCTAAAATATTATGCTAAGTGAAAACAGCCAGTTACAAGAGATCACATGTTATATGATTCCATTTATATGAAATGTGAATAACAGGCAAATCTGTAGAGGCAGAAAGTAGGTAACAGTTGCCTAGGGTTGGGGATGTTGGAGGGCAATGGGCAGTGACTGCTAACGGGTATGGAGTTTCTTCTTGGAATGACGAAAAATTGAACTTAAATTCTGGTGATAGTTGCACAACTCTATAAATATACTAAAAAACAACTGAATCATATACTTTAAATGGGTGGCTTTTAGGGTATGTGAATTATATCTCAATAAAGTTGTTTAAAAATAAACATAAGATACCACTTCACAACCATTAGGATGACTACAACCAAAAAGACAGACAATACCATTTGTTGATGAGGATGTGGAGAAACAGGACTGCATATATTTGTCAAAGCTCACAGAACAGTATGCTTTTTTTAAAGGGTGAATTTTACTGTATGGAAATTACACCTTAATTTTTTCAGAAAGAAGATATGGCATCACTAACAAAACCCACTGGAAATGTTGGCTGATAAACCAAGCATTATTCCTACAAGATATTTTATATTATTCCTATCACAGTTATTTTACTGACATTTGATCTCAGATTACTCTTCCTTAATATTTCCAAAAATCCTCGGCCCCCTGAAGAAGTTCTGTTTGCCCCAAAGTCATTATTTTCTACATTTGTTGAAAGATGTTTGCTACCGATACCCAGCAGAAATCATTGCAGAAGGTAAGCTGCTTCTCAGCCTCCAGATTTCCAGGCTAAAAGGAGTGTTTGTTTGCCATTTATAGATATATAATGGCCTTTCCTAATAATCATTTTTATTCTTCCATATACTGATAAAGGAAAAAAAGTTATTTTTTTCACTTATTGGAATATTTTGTTTTCTAGATATTTCTCTTTAGTCATCCTAGGAAACATCATCCTACAGGCTTCCATCTCTTTCTCTACTTTTTAATGATTATCTTCATTCCACAATCCTGTTTCCTTTTCATTCTCTTGTAGATAAATACAAACACAATGCCTGGAACAATAATAATTACTAAAAAAAAGCCCAGAAATATAAAGTACATAAAGAGAAGCCTTACTAGCAAATAATGAATGAGAAGTTTCTCTTTCTTTTCTCCAAAGAAATGCTTTTCTCTTTCAAAATATCCAAACAGCTGATCAAGATAGCAGATTCTGTTCTAAGTCTGTAGCTCTAATTCTATCATTTGTACTTTTAAACTGTAAAAGCTATAAAGATAACAAGTGTACCATTTAGTGCTCAACTATTTTGTTATCCACAGTTTTACCAATAATAAATGCTATTTAATATAATTATTTGGCTACTGTTTGGCCAAAACTAAATGCCCTTCACATAAAACACTTTGTGCATACTTTCCTTTAGTTTGGGGAGTTTTTTGTTTTTGTTTTTACATCTTGAATCTTCATCTTAGTAAATTTCATGGGTGATGAAAACCTGTGATTAAAATCTATCCCGCATCTACTTAATTGGATGTTAATTCTCGGTTAATGCTAAGAGTCAGGTACAACCTCATGTCTCATTTAGCCAATATGACATTTTGCAGATCCTCACTAAACCACAGCAAGGAACTGGATCATGGAATATTGGAGCAGCACTGGATATGGATTCTGAGCGGCCTCGTTATTTATTTCTATTAGAAAACAAAGGAATTCCCCCAAGAGACTACTGAGGTCCTTTCTAGCTGTAAACTCCTCTGATGCTCCCCGATTTGATCAGAATGCTGTCCCATCCATGCACCCATCACCTTGCCTCTGACTCGCCAAAAGCCCACTTCAGTGAAATAGATTCAAAATGAGCTTCTGAAAACTAGCTCTCCTTCAGTGAAAGTGTTTCTAGAGCCACCCAGAGTCATCAGGGTTTTGATGTACAGTGGAAATTCGTCATGATTCATGTGACTTCCCACATTGTAAACTGACTCTGCTAAACCAGCTTCTGTCCCTACTGCCGGAACCCTGAGGGTTGCACTCTGATATGTTGGAGAGGGAGAGGAGTAGTGTCTGAGTTATCACCGCTGATATTTATTGAACATTTTCTTTATGCCTGACACTAGTTGCTATTTGCTTTATATGCATCATCACATGTAATCATCCCAACAACTCTGAGGGTAGCTATTATTATCCCCATTTTACACATGAGAAAAACTGAGACTCAGGGAAGTTGGCCACTGTGCCCAAGGAGTGGCAGGCTAGGATTTGCACCCAGGGCTTTTTGTACCCCATGCTAGCACTCTTAACCACACTACCGTTAACACCTCTCTTCAGTTTCTGCATTATTCTGTCCGTAGTGGCATTCAAACTCCAGATACAAATTTTTTTTTAAATAGTCACTGCTTTAAAACTCCCTCTAATGGGCTTCCCTGGTGGCGCAGTGGTCGAGAATCTACCTGCCAATGCAGGGGACACGGGTTCGAGCCCTGGTCTGGGAAGATCCCGGAAGATCCCACATGCCGCGGAGCAACTAGGCTCGTGAGCCACAATTACTGAGCCTACGCGTCTGAAGCCTGTGCTCTGCAACAAAGAGAAGCCACCGCAACGAGAAGCCCGCACACCACAACGAAGAGTAGCCCCTGCTCGCCACAACTAGAGAAAGCCCATGCGCAGCACCAAAGACCCAATGCAGCCAAAAATAAATAAATAAATAAATTTGTAAAAAGAAAATGTTTCACTCCAAATCTAACAAAAAATGTCATCAGGGAGAATACTTTGCTCAAATAGGGCACTTTTGTACAAAACTCTTGTTTAACTTTTTCTAGGAGAGTCAGTAAAAATCATGCTAGTAAAATCAATCATCTAAGTATGCAGATTGATTTGTTTATTCAGCAAATAGGTATTGAGAGCCTACTATGTACCAGGCTATGTTCTGCTTATTAGGGAGACCAGAGTGATTAAGGCCCTGACCCTGCTCACGTAGATGTCACTTTCTAATGGGGAGCAATGAATCTGTGCCCCACGAGGATAGGTAAACTAGTTCAGCTCACCAGGCTCTAGAGCAGGCATGACCATCAAAATAAAAATAGCTCCCAACTATGTTTTTAAGCTAGTGGGAACCAGGCTATCCCTATAAATTGAAACAGAGATTTAGAAATAGGTTTATTCTAGAAATAGACCCAGAGACATAGAAAACAAACTTATGGTTACCAAAGGGGAAATGGGGGGAGGGATAAATTAGGAGTTTGGAATTAACATAAACACACTACTATGTATAAAATAGATAACCAACAAAGACCTACTGTATAGCACAGGGAACTATACTCAACATTTTATAGTAACCTATAAGGGAAAAGAATCTGAAATATATATATATATAACTACACTTGAAACTAACTTTGCTGTACACCTGAAACACAGCATTGTAAATCAACTATATTTCAATTTTTAAAAAAAGAAATGTTTATTCTATTCCCCCAAAACCTTTATTCTTACATGCTACTTTGGCCCTTTACATTTTCTCAAAAAATGCTGGACGTCATCAGGTAGGAAACCAAACTGAAAGAATTGTCGTAAAGGTTTTCAGAACTGCAGTTCACCAACTCCAGATAATACATAAAGTTTTTAAAAGAAAGACAACAAGAAGACAAACACATTTCTCAAGAGACTGGAGGAGCATACATTGAAGGCTAGACCAACTGTCCAGAAGAGAAGTCATCAGTCTTTTAAAAGGCAAAGACCAAAAGAATATAATAAATATCCCCCTGTCGCTTGTCAATGATGACATACATCATTGTCAAACCCATTTACAAAGGGTTTTTCCATAAATTTTAATTAAGTCCTCACAACCACCTTGTAAGGTAAGTATTATCGTACCCACTTTATGGATCAGAAGACGAGGATAAAAATATAAGTAACACAGCTGTGTGTTATATATGGAAGTTGTTAAGAGACTCAATCCTAAGAGTTCTCATCACGAGGAAAACGAATTTTTTTCTGTTTCTTTAATTGTATATCTGAGATGATGGACGTTCATTAAACTTATATGATAATCATTTCATGATGTATGTAAGTCAAATCATTATGCTCTATACCTTAAACTTATGCAGTGCTGTATGTCAATTATATCTAAATAAAACTGGAAGGAAAAAAAAAAAGAAAGTGAGGATCAAAGATATTGCCCAATTGGTCGGGTTAGCAGTAGGTCAAGTACTTAATAAATTCCAGAGCCAGACCTTAGACCAAGGTCCTCTGATTCCCTAACTGTTGCTTTCTCCATGGCTGCCTTGCTGATTCACAGTCCTGTGTTAGAAAACCCAAAAACACCCAAAATCAAGTTTTCTGTGAAAATGGTAGAGTCTAAAAGTGTTTAAGAGTGGGTTATAGACACTAGGAAATGTTAAGGAAAAATGGGAACACTGGGTGTCAATTCTTAATCTTCAATGATAAATCCAGGGGTAAATCTGCTACAGGATTTGGTACCATTGTGAGGCACTGGCCCCTGTAGCCAATGACCAATGGGCATTTATAACTCTGATCTTCTGCTTCCCCCGCCTGGTCCTAATAAAAACCATATACAGGCTGCACTCTAGTCTTCTATAGCTCTTTTTTGAGATTATCTGTTTAATCCTCCTGTGAACATTCCTGATCCCTTGGGTCTGAATACCATTAAAATATAAAATCCTTTCTGTCAATGATGGTGCGTTATTCCTTGTTATCATCTCAATACTCAGCACAGCACAGAGTAAGAACTCATTAAAAGGGAGTTGCATTCAAATGTTAGTGGTTTTGATGGTTTTGTGACTTCAAACACTCATATGTTTGTCCCTGTCGTTGCTTTTAGGTTGGAGAGACAATTGGCATTAGTGAAGAGATTATGGGTCTGACCATCTTGGCTGCTGGGACCTCCATCCCTGACCTGATCACCAGTGTCATAGTGGCCCGGAAGGGGCTCGGGGACATGGCTGTGTCCAGCTCTGTTGGAAGCAACATTTTTGACATCACTGTAGGGTGAGTAGAGCTAGTTGTATAAAGGTGCACATCAGCTCCACCACTGTCTTTGTCTTCTTAGGAGCTGTGAAGACATGACCAGGATCTCAGAGCCCGAAACCAATCAATACCAATAGAAAGTAAAGACTGGGGCTTCCCTGGTGGCGCAGTGGTTGGGAGTCCGCCTGCCGATGCAGGGGACATGGGTTCGTGCCCTGGTCTGGGAAGATCCCACATGCCGCGGAGCGGCTGGGCCCGTGAGCCAGGCCCGCTGAGCCTGCACGTCCGGAGCCTGTGCTCCGCAACGGGAAAGGCCACAGTGGTGAGAGGGCCGCGCACCGCAAAAAAAAAAAAAAAAAAACAAAAGAAAGTAAAGACTGGTAGTACCATTCAATTTCACCAACTCCAATTTTCATTTTCAGAGAACTTCATGAAGAGTAAGTTATCTGTAGACAGGCAGAAACACATAACTTGCATACAGTGGGTGTTGCAGGAAATACTTGAAGAGAATTTCACCTATAAAATGGCATTGGCTATACGTCATGAATATTCAACATTCAGGTGACTGAGATGCTCTGGTGGTTTCCCTGTATTTTTTCCCATGTTCTAATTCTAATAAAAGTCCCCACCAGCCTCAGATGAGATTTGGATTGGAAAGCAGACTGAAACAAACATAGGCCCAGAAAAAATATCCCATCTCCTTCCTTGGAAAATGCTGGCAGGTTTGGCATTATCATTTCTTTATCTGTGCTGGTGAAGATATTCTAGGTGTTTTGAAAGTCAGAAGATGAGATCTCTTACAGTTAAGCAGACTGAAGTTCTCAGTGTGAATAATCCCAAGCAGAGCCGATTTGGGAGGGGTGCTGTCATCTCTATCATTTCATTTCATGTGTCCACGTAAAAGTATTCTGACAAATAACCTTGAAGGACAGCCCCTTGAGAAAGTAAGACATGGGATATTATCCTTGTGTTCCCGGAAGAACTGAGCTCTTGCATTTGAGTTTGGAAGACCACTGAAACGGATCTACTCTCTCATTGAGCATCTTGAATACTGTTCTAGTTTAGCCTTTCCACTACCTAATATATATAATAATTTTTTCATTCAGTATCTACCACATGCACTGTACGTACGTTTTTATCTATTTAAGCCACATGACGATCCTATGACGTATGTATTTTCATCTCCATTTTTCAGATAAGGAAACCGAAGGGCACAGAATTCACACAACTAGTAATGAGATAGCTGGGATTTGAACAGAGTCTGTGCTCTCAACTCCAGCACTACCTGTGCATAAAACCCTGCTCTGAGCTTCCACTGTCTGAACCACCTTTAAGTCCCAAAGATGCCCTCTCCTACCATTCTTTCTTCCTTTGCTGGCACCTCTCCCTCAGGAGCCCTCCCTGCTTGTCTGTCTGGAAAACTCCAATTTACCCTTCCTGTGTCAACTCAAATCCTGGTTTTTCTGATTCCCTTAAGTCTTGCCTGGGGGCTTGTGCTCCTGCATACTTTCTGTATATCTGTATCTCACACTCTTATCATGCTCCTATCTATCAGTCTGCCTGCTAGACTGTGAACTCCCCAAGAACAAGAACTCCCCAAAGCCTAATACAATGCTTAGTGCATGGCAGTGGTTTGGCAGATGTTTGTAGAATGAATGGAAGAATGGATGGGTGGATGAATGAATGGATGAATGGATGGTTGGATGGATGAACGAACGAGTGAATGAGTGAGTGAATGCCTGAAAAGGTATATTTTAAAGGAAGGACATCCCTAGTATAAACAGTGTTTCTCAGTTCCACTGCCCACACATTTAGAGTAGTTTTCTTGGTCAATATCTTGTATAAACAGAAAGAAAATATTCTGTAGCACAAAAAGAGAAAATCCTACATATTGGGAAAAATTACAAGTGTTCTATGAGACAAATTTGTCGTGTTTTTGAAAAATATAGTGAATTGCAAGATGCTTTTTGTTCATTGTTCTTAAATTTTATATACGTTGTAACTTAAATGAAACTTAAATGAAAGTTTAAAGAAAATCACCCCTAATCTTACTACCCCAAAACATTTAACTTTTGTGTGTTTTTCTCCTAATATTTCAGAAAGTTTTCTTAGTGAATAATCAATTTTGCCCTGTTGGAGGGCTTTTATTTTTCCATTTTAAAGCCATTGATGCCTAGCAAAGAGTAGGCATCTATTAGTAAATTAGTAAATCAACCATTTTTCTAAGTTTCTTCATAGCTCTCATAATTAACATTCTACAGCTTCTAAATATTCCATCCTGTTGCTTTCAGTTTAGCCTTTACCCTTTAGTAGGACCTTTGTATTTTTTTCAATTTTCTGATATCATGGGTGTTTTATGAACACCTTTATGCAGAAAGATCTCCTCTTTTAATTATTTTATTAGGATAAATTTCCTCAAGAAATATTGATGGATTGAAGATTATAAACATTTCAATGTCTATTGATGTAGTATATTTTTCTAAAAAGTCTTTCCCAAGAGTTTATACCAATTTACAAAGTCATTAGCAATATATTGAGTGTAACAGTTTCTTCATAGTCTTGCTAGCATTTTCTTCTTGTTTATAGGATTCATACATACTCAAGGTAAAGGATTTAAAAAATACATATAAAGCCTAAATATATAAGGCATAATACAAAACAACATATAAGCATATATAAAACATAAATACAAACCAACACTACTCTTTTTTAATTTATTATTGAAGTTAGATTGCTATGTTTATGTTTATCCTTTTTTTTTTTTTTTTTTTTTTTTTTTTGCGGTACGCGGGCCTCTCACTGTTGTGGCCTCTCCCATTGCAGAGCACAGGCTCTGGACGCGCAGGCTCAGCGGCCATGGCTCACGGGCCCTGCCGCTCCGCGGCATGTGGGATCCTCCCAGACCGGGGCACGAACCCGTGTCCCCTGCCTCGGCAGGCGGACTCTCAACCACTGCGCCACCAGGGAAGCCCTATCCTTCTTTTTAAATATAGAGTCATACCATGAACATTTACCTGTATCATTATAAGTTTATGATTTTTAATAGCTACATAAAATTACATTGACTTATAGTTTGCTATTTAACTAGCTGCCTATTATTAGAGATTAAGTTATCCCTGATTTTTCACTACTCAAAATAACACTGAAATGATCACCTTTCTGAATAAAATTGCATCTGCATTTCGAATTATTCCTTGTGCTTAATCCCTGACAATAGAATTGATTGGTCAAAAGTATTAAAAATGTCATATTTCCCCCAAAGGGTTTTTATCTATTTGTAGTGCTGTCAACCACAAGTTCACCAGAATTGGGTGTGTGTGCGGGGGGGGGGGGGTGTATGTGTGTATGTATGTGTGATTGCTATTCTCTGTCTCCATTTAAAAAAAAATAATTTGGTCATTTTCACCACAGATTTCTATACCTTTTCTCCATTTATCATCTCCTCCTGTCATCCTGTACAGATCTTCCAGTTCACCTCTTTAGGACTAAGAGTGACACTTTAATCTCAACTAGGAAGGAAACCAAAAAAAATTATTTCAAATCAAATTCAGAAATCATCTGCAGCAGCCATGTCTTTGATCTTGTTCAACCGTAGAATAAATTCTCTCTGTTCTCCCTAATTTGATTGGGAAATAGATCAAGGTTTTTCAAGTTCATCTGACTTCCTTGTAAATATGATTTCCTGCATCAGCCAGGCCTGAGTCCTAGTGAACCTAACAGGACACTCGTCTCCAATCACAGATTCCGAGAAGCTAATGCTCCATCCTGTGCCTTCCTCAGCGTGCCTGACTGCGTCCCCTTCTACCCTGCTTCTCTCCCCCACAGGCTCCCACTGCCCTGGCTCCTGTACACCATCATTCACAGGTTCCAACCCGTGGCTGTCAGCAGCAACGGCCTCTTCTGCGCCATCGTCCTCCTCTTCATCATGCTGCTCTTCGTCATCCTCTCCATCGCCCTCTGCAAATGGAGGATGAACAAAGTGCTGGGCTTCATCATGTTTGGCCTCTACTTTGGGTTCCTCGTGGTCAGTGTCCTCCTGGAAGACAGAATCCTCATGTGCCCTGTCTCCATCTAGCAGGAAAAGCCATATATTGAGCCAACAAAATGGACTGTCTCTCCCCGCTCAAGGTTGTAGGCTCCTTGACCTCTGCTGGCACACAGCCCTGGGCATTTCAAGTGTTCCTCCTTGGTGGCTTTGATAAGGGGATGGCTTCACGCTGGGCCCAGTCATTTCTTGGGCTGCTCCCACCCTTGCCTCCTGCAGTGGCTCCATGCAAGAGACAAAGAGATCCCAGCATTTGGGGCTTCTCTCCCTGCATTGCTGACAGGTACTCCTCGCTGGTCGTTGTCATGATGCAAAGAATGACAGAGGTGATATATATACATATAAAATATATATATTATGTATAGATGCACATGCACACACCCCTGCCTGTTCCTGTATTATACCTCTCCTTCCACACCTATAGATTAGTACATACCTGTATACAAATACAAAGAAAAATTATAAATATATATAATCATATATATATATGATATATATGATATCATATATATATATGATATATATATATATACAACTGCATCTTTTCAGGGATAGCTCTAGTATATTTCTAGTACCTATTTGAAGAGGGGCATCAACCTTCAGTCTGAGCTTTACCTCTTAAGTGCAAGAGGTGAGCTAAGAGAATCATTGCTGTGACCTTCAGCCTACCTTGGACATACTGGGATTCTGCCTGGTACAGTGGATATTTTAGGAAAATGGGTTGCACGAGGGAGGGCTGGGTGGAGAGGGGCTGTAGGGGCCCTGAAATGAGCCCTCCAAAATGTTCCCACAAGCCAAACCGGGAAGACCGTCTCTCCACCCCAACTGGGGTACACTCTCTGAAACCCACAGGGTTATCGGGACATTCAGAGGTAAAACCCAGGCTGGGTGGATACTGGTTTGGGGCAAGGGGGAGGTGACCAGGGTTGGGTTTGGGGGGTGGTTTATAGCCCCAGCATGCAAGTAGAAAATATGATTGCAAAGCAAATTAGTGCACTTCTAGGACAACAAGACTATATAAACTGAACCTATACTGTTCTAATGCATGTCCCATTATCATCAAAAGAAGGGGGGCAAGTTTAGTTGTGATTGTCATTCAGACGTATTTTGATGCTAAGGGCATCAAAATGCCTGCCAAGAGAGCCTGGATATGTACTAAGAAATACCATCCAGTAGAGGCGCTCAGCGGGACTTGCCCCCTAAGGACATGGTTCTTTAATGCATCTTCCAGTGTGGTCATAAAGGGCTTCAGTGGCTGAAGGAAGAAATCATTGTTCCTCCAACCAATAGAACTAGAATGACTCTGATCAATACTGCTTGGATTAAGGCAGCTTCAAGATGTTTGGAAAGGCGTTTGTTAACTAGGAAGGTTTCTGAGTCCTGTGTCTAGTGGTGCCAGGACCAGGATCTGGTTAAAGCCCATGCACCATGGGTGTCTCTCCTGCCATCAGGACCCCATCTGGGACTCTTCCTAGCTCACAGAGTACACTGCAGACTACACGCAACAGCTTCTTTACACTGGCTTCAAGCCAGTCACTTCAAGGATCTGATTTTCAGAGCATTCAAGGGACATCTTCATTTCATTCATTCAGTGCTCCCAAGTTCTATTTGACATTTTGTATGATTTCTCAGGTCTATGTCAAAAGAAAATAAAACCAACAGAGGAAAAAGATGAGGTGGACTAACTTACTGAAAAACATGCAGAGTTTTTCATTTCCCCAAATCATGCTTCCTTATAATCAGTTGAAAAAGTAAATAGAGGATGGCGCATCATTCTGTAGCCATCCTGCATCTAAGTTGGCACACACCATGGCTCCTCTCCAGTCGGTTGTGTCACTGATGCTGCTATGATTTTGCGGTGAGCACGTCCCTCCTAACACAGGGAGACAGGATGTAGAACTCACAACTGAATAAAGATAAAGATCAAGCTCAGCATTCCTTCCACAAAACCGCAGCCCACTCCACAGAGCATGGCAGTCACAGGCAGTGCCCATCATTGCTCTTCTGAGTGGAGGCCCAATGGGAAAGCAGGAAGCCAAGATGGCTGCCACCCAGGAGGCCAGCTTCCCAGTCTCTCCAACTTTGCAAAGTCGGGTGTTCAGTTGTGTGAGAGAGACCCACGTCTCCTTCATCAAGGGCAGGATTTTGTGTTGAAGCAAGAATTCGTGTTAGTTCCTCTGAGTGAAAGAGAAGGAGTAAGTGAACATTGAGTTAAAAACTCTGATGGTTTTCCCTGTGCATTACTCCAAGGGGAGCAGAGTTGTTTCTTGCATGAATGTGTATGACGGACTGGTTTGTTGTGTGAAAGAAGGTTTGAGTAGGTGACTGACTCAACTGCAGCTTGACTATATAAAACCAGAAAGGGGCCTCCCTGGTGGCGCAGTGGTTGAGAGTCCGCCTGCCGATGCAGGGGATACGGGTTCGTGCCCCGGTCTGGGAGGATCCCATATGCCGCGGAGCGGCTGGGCCCGTGAGCCATGGCCGCTGGGCCTGCGCGTCCGGAGCCTGTGCTCCGCAACGGGAGAGGCCACAACAGTGAGAGGCCCGCATACCGCAAAAAGAAAAAAAAAAAAAAAAAAACCAGAAAGGAGGAGCGAGGTCCAGTGCAACCCTGTTCTTATTCCAGCCCTTCCCCACACTCGCCCTGCCTCCTTACTCTTTGCCGTTCATTCCCAGCTCACGGTGAAGACTCATCCAAGCAACCACAGAGCATTTGACTTGCCTGGGAAGCTCCCTTCCTAGGCAGTGTTGTCAGTCATGAAAAGTTGCATTTGAGAAGATGCTATTTCTGAGCCCAGTTCCCACCTCAAGGGTGTGCAGTGTTGGCTCACCGGCCAGTATGCAGGCACCTCCCTGCCCCTGCTTGCCCCCTATAAGTTGTCTGTGAGGTTATGTGTTGGGCTTGGGTAAACCCAGACAGAAGTGTATAGGATGCAACAGTGGATCTTTAAAAGCATTCAAGTCATTAACATATATGTAAATACATATATAAATATATATCTTCATACCAAATCTATATATATATACACACAATACCACTTACATCATCACCCTCTGACCCAATTACATCCAGGATTCAAAAGCAGGGAGCACCAAAGTTTGCCTTAGTGAAAGGAAAGGAAAAACATGCACACCAACAACCAAAGGGAACATTTCCTCCTGATCTCATAAGGTTTGTTTTGTGCACAAGTACATACAAACATACACACATGAACCCTCCCTGTATATTTAAATGGCCAGCCATATCCCTAATGGTGATGTAGAGGCAAAGAATGCACAGTAGAAAAGTACAGGGGAAAAAAATTTAGACTACAGATAACTCTCTTTGTTTTTCTGGAACAGGGTAAAAATATCAAAAATTCAAGAGCCAACCTCTTACTGTTCAATCTAAAATAAATGAGCTGTACGCAGGTGGTTCCCTTTACCTGCAGCAAACCAAGCAGGTCTTACTTGCTGTCACCTCCCCTGTCACCCTAGGCAGCCTCAGGACGGGAGAACGACCTGGTTCATGCTGAGAATACCCATATAGACCCTTCTCAATTGCCTCTGGGAATGCCCACGCCGAGTTCAGCTGCCCTCTGAACCTGCCTAGACCCTCAAGAACTGAAGCTGGAGATGAGAAGGTTTGCATGCAGCTTCCCGGGCCTAAGCTGAGCCAGGCAGCAGCAGGTCAGGAAAACACAGTAACGTCCACGGACTAAGGGGGAGGGTTGCTTATCAGTTTGGCTGATGCAGCAGAACTTCCTAAAGCCTTGCCCAGAAGATTATAAAAAGAGGCAGGGACTGTTTCATACTTGGGAAAAATGCTTTGTAAGGCTTCTCACAGGTGTCAGCTGACAGGGGCCATTATCATTTATTTTCTAGGGAAGGCATGAATCAGGTGTTTGGAGGCCTTTCAGCAAAACACAGCTGCTTTGCTGATGAGACATTTGATGATATTAATGTACATCACTGCTGGGCAGGGAGAGAGTTGGCAAACTCCCCACCATCGCTCATAGCTCTTAAAGTCCTCTGTGACAAGGATGAGCTATCAAGGGAAGCCCTCCACCCAAGACCACCTTAACAGAAAGCTGCCCAGGGAAGTGAAAACAGATAGATAGAGCTGCTGGCCAGATAGACAGCTGGAAAAGATGGAACTAATGTTAACTGCTCTGCTGAGATTGCTGGGTTGGAATATCTGATGTGGGTCTGAATCCAAGCATGTCAGAAAACTTCAGTATGCTTCCTTCCCTACATCTACCAACAACGCACACGCGCACACACACGCACACGCGCACACACACACAAGATTATGAGCATGCCATGCTTCCTTGCACCTGGACAGATTGCTACTCCAATAATTAAGTGGCTAGTAATAATTAATTGGATTGTTACAGCTCTGTTCCAGAAGAAATAAAGGGAAACTGTTCTCAGGGTGATTTCTGGAAAAATCAACTGTCTCCTGAAAGCTTGTTATAGAAGCTAATGCTCATTCTTGCTAAGCCAGATCTTACATAACCACCTGGCTTAATATTTCTAAAAGACACATGCTCAACTCCTGTACCTCCCTCAGCAAGACTGTCTTCAATTAGTAGGTGAGGGCTTGTCGTGAAGAGAAAGTTAGTGAAAAAATAAAGAATAAGGAAAAGGAAGAAAGGGGAAATTAACTTACTTTTACCAGGATTCCCAAGAAAGCAAATATCACATTGATATATATCCCTATGTAGTTTTAAATAATTACAAATTTCAGGCTTTTTTTACCCAATTACAAAGCCTATATAGAGTCCCAGATAAAAATATGTTCCCCTCTCAAGAAGACTTTGGGAAGAAAGGTAAGGGCCTCCACTCCACTATCTATTTAAGGTTAGCTCCTTGCCTCTCTAGCTTTGTGTTTCATTTTTTAATCTCACAGCTTCCTATTCATTGAAATATCTAGCAAACAAGAAAAGCAAGAAAGGCACACTCAGAGCCAGATGAACTCCACTACTTATTGTGAGATTACACTCTTTTTTTCCACTTTACTGGGAGCTTCGAAAAGGCACAGGCAGGACTTCCCTGGTTGTGCAGTGGTTAAGACTCTGCACTCCCAATGCAGGGGGCCTGGGTTCGGACCCCTGGTCAGGGAACTAGATCCCATATGCACGCTGCAACTAAAAGTTCACATGCCACAACTAAGGACCCTGCCTGCCCCAACCGAGACCTGGTACAACCAAATAAATATCTTTTTTTAAAAAAAAGGCATGGGCTGCAGCACAGAAATCACCAGGAGCCTTTAGGTGTCTGTAGAAAACGCGGGTACACTCATGTTTGTTATGGAAGTCACACGTGCTTTCCGCCTAGATGCCCCCCAGTGTGCTCACTGCCGCTTTCCCCACCTTCCTCACGCACAGGGCATCGGCCTTGCCCAGCACCACCTGATTTCCATCATGGTCTTTAGTGGCAGTTTTCTTTAAACAAACTGAGAGAAAGCTACAAAGGGCCCAGGAATCCACACGTCAGCCAGTTTTTTAGAGAGAAAAAGGAGCCTCTAATTACAACTGGATAGACAACTCTGTTCAAATTAGCAAACAAATAGTGGGGACACTATGGAACACCAAAGTATCTAAGCCAAAGCCCTTCCACTAAATGATTGGTTGGCAGACTGGGAAACCTTAAAGAATTTTTTTTAAAAAACTGATAAAGACCTAAGTGTGAAAGAGTGCCATGGAATTGGCATTGAGTTTGCCAAAGGTTTAGTTCTGTTAAGAGCACTTGTTCAACCTATCACCCTGATCCCAAAGACAATCCCTTTGTAAGAAAGAAATCCTAGCATAGATGTTCCTGATGTAACCCAGGTCTGTCAGCTATTAACATGAACAACAATCCGTGTCAGAAAAGTCTTCCTCCAGATTCACCCCAGCCCCTCAAGGTGATGAATTCACCTTTTTTTTAATTTTTCTGTTCAGCAGAAAAGAGTTGCATCTGGGCACTCTTCACTATTTACCCCTGACAGAGCTAGGAGTCACCACTATGTGACCCTTTATCTATTTGCATCTAATGTTATCTTCAGATTTTTATTTCTGAGTCTTTCTCTCTAACTCTCAATAATTTTTAAGTTTTTCTTTACTAAGCCTTTTCAAATGCCTTATGTTGCTCTGAAATCATGGAACCTTTTGACTACTCATGGCACAAGTATAAGGTCTGAATAGGGCGGGATGACAGCCTCAGACCCAGTGTTTACCCCCTGCTTCTGCACTCCTCTGTGCCCCTTACCTTTTAGAAAGTCACACTTCATTGCTAATTCACATTAATCTTGTGTTCCCTGTGACTTCCGTATCTTTCTCCAAGACAGGTGAAGCGAGTGCATTTCTCAGCTCGTCCAGTGCATTTGGATGGATGTTCTTACCTACCATGAGCCCCTCTCCCTTGGGCCTTACTGAGTCTCCGTTTGTTTCTTTCTAACCCCAGTTCCAGTTTTCAAGTCTAGGTTGGGCCCAGTGCTTACTCCCCTTCCAGCTTCTCACCACCAGCCTCTCCACTTTACTTGTACTTGGCAAGTCTAATGAGCCTTTTCTCCATCTCTGCATTAAGGTGAAGATAGAAAAATGCTAGCCCCGTGCCCCTAACAACTTACGTTCTTCTTGGGGGGTGGGGGGAGGGACTCCCTCCTAACTGATACTAAAATGGGAACAGAATTCACAACTACAAGAGAGTCACAGAAATGCCTTAAAAGCACCAGTAGGCCTCGACTCAACAAGTACTAACAGGCATTTATCCTCTGGTGAAAAGTCTGAACACTGATGCAGCATTGTCTTGAGGCCCTGGTGAGGTGAAGCTCATGGACTTCGTCTTTATGGTCATAATCCCACACTCAACGAGTACTCAGAATGGGAGAGACACCGCTGGAGATCATTCAGGAACTCTGGACCTGCACTTACCTGCACTGATTTACCAAAAAGAATCTATATTTTCGCTCTAAATAGGAAATGGGGGAAATGGTTGGACCACCTCTCATCACCCAGTATTGCAGTGCATTTACTTCCTTGTGTGGTGGGTTGGCTGGGAATTGTAAGATTGTTGATTGGTGTCGTGGCCCAGGAAAATGGGGTACAGTTCACCAAAAGGCTGGAAATTTGCTCCTACATTCTCACTTATTGGGTTGCATATTCCTTTACAATGGAACTGGAAGTAACTAAGTCCTTGGGACTGACAGTTCTCAAAAAGCACTCAACTAACCAAAAGAGAATACTAATTTTTAAAATCATGTCATCAAAAAAAGAGAAAAAAGAAAAGGAACAAATGAATGAAGTCTGAATCCCCAAATAAAATAATTTTAAGGATGAAATTACATGCAGGAATTAAGGGTAAAAAATTCTTTGCCATTTAATTAAACAAATCTCCGATTCTTCTCATCAGGCTAAAACTGAAGGACAATGGATGCCTTTTAGGTTTTTTTAATTTTTTAATATTGCACTTTATAGTATTAATACTTCATAAGAGACAACTGTCTTAATTAAAGCCATAAAATACTAATAATACATATATTCAGGGCTTCTGAATATAGTCAATCGATAAGCAGTTCATGAGTCATTCCTGTTTTGTATTGTTTGTTGTAAATTAGAGTTTATCTGTTCTGTTTTTTAAGGCATACAATTATTGTTCTAGACGATCCTAATCTGATAAATTTTAGATGTGTACTTTAATAAAACTGAAAATCAAAGAAATTGTTCATTTCACAAAAGCATTCTTCACTTTCAAAATAGCTTGTTAAATAGCAAGTTCCTTTAAATAGCAAGTTCTGATACTACAGTGAAAGTATTTCCTTTTTTAAGTTATAGATTTACTGTTTTTCAGGAATCCATTTGTTATGTAAAGCAATATAGAGAGTGAAATGGATAATTAGCATATATGTACCTGGAAAATTTAAGGTTTATTTGAGTTTTATGTAAATATAGGATGGGTCTAAGAAGTTCCCTTATAAAAGTGGCAAATAGAGATATACAGTTTATCAATAATTTATTACGCCTAAATTATAAACCTTCCTTGGGAAGAAAGCATATAAAACAGGAGACTTCATAATTCATTGGATTTTTTTTTCCTTTTCTGCTAAACTACATAATTTCTGGCCCAGTATCATAGACTGCTTACACACGTGTACACACAGATGTCCCCACAACTAAAAACTTTGTTTCACGTCATCACAGTTTTTTATATGATTCGAGTAAAAGCTAAAAGAATGACTAAAAGGCACTTAATAGCCTAGAAATATCTACCACCTGGGTACCTAAATTATCTCTATAGATTAAATGTGTGTTAAATTGACCAACCCCATCAATTTTATGTTTAATTGGCCATTTGCCCTAAAGAAAGATTGTCTGGATCCAGAGCCAGTGATGTTTCTGTTGGGGGCTGTTTTGTGGTCTGAAGCATCTCTCCAAAGGGCAGAGACTCTCCATCTGGATGAGGGAAACTCTGTTGGGATATAATCCTGTTGAACCCTGCACACAAAGTTTTGTGCCCTGCATCTAGCCTGGATGTTTTTCTTCTGCTCTGCTCCAGTTTGAAAAAACTCCAGAAGCAACAGCTTCCATCTCCAAGCAATCTGCAGTCTCAAAAGTGCCATCAAAGAGTAGCAAAAACTACCTTCCTGGTTTAATGAAGTGGCTGCTAGTGCTAAAGGAAAGATAAATTATACTTTTGTTCTTTGCATAGTGTTAAAACAGAGACCATGTTGTCAAGACTGACCCCAACATAGGCATTGCCCTAGAACTCGTAAACTGTCTTTTGGACAAGTTACCTTACAAATATCAGAATGCCATTTTTGTAAAGGATCTTTTTAGGGATAGATGTCATCTCATGCTTCCTCTGTTTGCCTCCATTTTCAAGAAGCATTTTAACCTCTATACCCCTACAAGAATCCAGTTGATGTACTTCCAAGTTACTTTTGTCATTTCCCGTGTGTTTTGTTTATTGTGATCAATTTTCGCTGGATGAGGAGATGTATGGAGATTTTGCGTCAGTTTATTCTCTGTGAATATGTCTGTACATAGATGGAAAGCTATATTTATTTGTACATAGTCTGTTTGGAGTAATGTGTTTCTGTCACATGGACTTCACTCTGATAAAGGGCGTTTCTTCACTGTGTTCATGTTACACTTTCCACACCTTTGTGCTTCTACTACTGGTAATCAACTCATAGAATATCTCACTTTATGTAACTAAGTCTCCTCGGTGTGAAAAGTGATAGTAATAAAATTATTGACTCAAAAGAAGTGTTGTTTTGCTCTTTCCCTGCCACCTCGGAGTCCCTGCCGCCATGGCCGAGGAAGGCATTGCTGCTGGAGGGGTAATGGATGTTAATCCTGCTCTGCAAGAGGTGCTGAAGACCGCCCTCATCCACGATGGCCTAGCACGTGGAATTCGGGAAGCTGCCAAAGCCCATCTTTGTGTGCTTGCATCCAACTGTGATGAGCCCATATATGTCAAGTTGGTGGAAGCCCTTTGTGCTGAGCACCAAATCAACCTGATTAAGGTTGATGACATCAAGAAACTGGGGGAATGGGTAGGCCTCTGTAAAACTGATGGAGAGGGAAAAATACCTAAAGTGGTTGGTTGCAGTTGCCTGGTGGTTAAGGACTATGGCAAAGAGTCTCAGGCCAAGGATGTCATAGAGGAGTACTTCAAATGCAAGAAATTATCAAATTTAAAAACTGGGCTCTTGTTCTTAAAAAAAAAAAAAAGTGTTTTGGTTTTGGAATAATCCTTGCCTTCAGCTAATTGGGACCCTCAGGATCTCAAGAAACTGACACAGTTGTGGAAGTTTCACTGCAAGGACTCAAAGGAACAGAGGGCAAGAAATAGTTGCTGTTAATTATAACCATTTACGGGGTGCTTACTAATGTCATTTGAGCTTTCCAATGTCTGAGGGAAACTTGCGCACTGAAAGGACTACTCTAACCATTTGCTTTTAATTAGTTAAATATATTGAAAGTTGTAAATTCAAAAGCCTAGTGTTCTTTAAGCCTTTAAATTCAATTTCAGTCTTGTATCAACCTATTACTTTCAGATAAAAAGAAGAATTCAGAGTCAGTTTTTTCTTTGATTACACTCAATTAACTGATAACTTTAAAAGATTAAATTCTAACGAACTCAATTTACGAGGTGAATTCCCTCAGGAACTTTTTAAATTTTACACATTTAACATACCCGATTCTCTCAAACACTCCAAAACCCTGACAGACTTACAGACCTAAAAAACAAAATCTTCCTACGCACTTAAGCAATTCCTATTAATCTAATATATCAAACTTAAATAAAATATAATAAACCAGGCTATCTGAAACATTTAAATGCCATTTACAATCTTAATAGAAGTCTACTACACCTTTAAAATCAATACCATCGGGCTTCCCTGGTGGCGCAGTGGTTGAGAATCTGCCTGCTAATGCAGGGGACATGGGTTCGAGCCCTGGTCTGGGAAGATCCCACATGCCACAGAGCAACTAGGCCTGTGAGCCACAACTACTGAGCCTGCGAGTCTGGAGCCTGTGCTCCGCAATAAGAGAGGCCATGACAGTGAGAGGCCTGCGCACCGCGATGAAGAGTGGCCCCCGCTTGCCACAACTAGAGAAAGCCGTTGCACAGAAACAAAGACCCAACACAGCCAAAAATTTAAAAATTAATTAATTAATTAAAAGAAGGCGCGACACCAGTAATACATCTACACGTGGAACAACTCCTACAGAATACCTACTGAACGCTGGCATAAGACCTCAGACCTCCCAAAAGGCAAGAAACTCCCCACGTACCTGGGTAGGGCAAAGCAGAGAGATTCCCACACAGAGGATCGGTGCCAACCAGCACTCACCAGCCTGAGAGGCTTGTCTGCTCACCTGCCGTGGGGCGGAGGAGCTGGGAGCTGAGGCTCGGGCTTCCGACGGAGCGCAGGGAGAGGACTGGGGCTGGCGGCGTGAACACAGCCTGCAGGGGGTTAGTGCGCCACGGCTGGCTGGGAGGGAGTCCGGGGAAAAGTCTGGACATGCCGAAAACGCAAGAGACTTTTTCTTCCCTCTTTGTTTCCTGGTGCGCGAGGAGAGGGCATTAAGAGCGCTGCTTAAAGGAGCTCCAGAGACGGGCGCGAGCCGCGGCTAAAAGCACGGACCCCAGAGACGGGCGTGGGATGCTGGGGCTGCTGCTGCCACCGCCAAGAGGCCTGTGTGCGAGCGCAGGTCACTCTCCACACCTCCGCTCCCGGGAGCCTGTGCAGCCCGCCACTGCTGGGGTCCCGGGATCCAGGGACAATTTCCCCGGGAGAACATACGGCGCGCCTCAGGCTGGTGCAACGTCACACCGGCCTCTGCCGCCGCAGGCTCGCCTCGCACTCCGTACCCCACCCTCCCCTCGGCCAGAGTGAGCCAGAGACCCCGAATCAGCTGCTCCTTTAACCCCGTCCTGAATGAGCGAAGAACAGACGCCCTCCGGCGATCTACACGCAAAGGCGGGGCCAAATCCAAAGCTGAGAGCTGGCAATTGTGAGAACAAAGAAGAGAAAGGGAAACCTCTCCCAGCAGCCTCAGAAGCAGCGGATTAAAGCTCCCCAATCAACCTGATGTACCCTGCATCTGTGGAATACATGACTAGACAACAAATCATCCCAAATTGAGGAGGTGGACTTGGAGAGCAAGATTTATGATTTTTTCCCCTTTTCCTCTTTTTCCATGTGGATGAAAGGCTCTTGGTGCTGCAGCCAGGAGTCAGTGCTGTGCCTCTGAGGTGGGAGAGCCAACTTCAGGACACTGGTCCACAAGAGACCTCCCAGCTCCACATAATATCAAATGGCGAAAACCTCCCAGAGATCTCCATCTCAACACCAGCACCCAGCTTCACTCAACGACCAGCAAGCTACAGTGCTGGACACCCTATGCCAAACAACTGGCAACCCAGGAACACAACCCCACCCATTAGCAGAGAAGCTGCCTAAAATCATCATAAGTCCACAGACACCACAAAACACACCACCAGACGTGGACCTGTCCACCAGAAAGACAAGATCCAGCCTCATCCACCAGAACACAGGCACTAGTCTCCTCCACCAGGAAGCCTACACAACCCACTGAACCAACCTTAGCCACTGGGGACAGACACCAAAAACAACGGGAACTATGAACCTGCAGCCTGCAAAAAGGAGACTTCAAACACAGTAAGATAAGCAAAATGAGACGACAGAAAAACACACAGCAGGTGAAGGAGCAAGATAAAAACCCACCAGACCTAACAAATGAAGAGGAAATAGGCAGTCCACCTGAAAACGAATTCAGAATAATGATAGTAAAGATGATCCAAAATCTTGGAAATAGAATAGACAAAATACAAGAAACATTTAACAAGGACCTAGAAGAACTAAAGATGAAACAAGCAATGATGAACAACACAATAAATGAAATTAAAAATACTCTAGATGGGATCAATAGCAGAATAACTGAGGCAGAAGAACGGATAAGTGACGTGGAAGATAAAATTGTGGAAATAACTACTGCAGAGCAGAAGAAAGAAAAAAGAATGAAAAGAACTGAGGACAGTCTCAGAGACCTCTGGGACAACATTAAACACACCAACATTCGAATTATAGGGCTTCCAAAAGAAGAAGAGAAAAAGAAAGGGACTGAGAAAATACTTGAAGAGATTATAGTTGAAAACTTCCCTAATATGGGAAAGGAAATACTTAAGCAAGTCCAGGAGGCACAGAGAATCCCATACAGAATAAATTCAAGGAGAAATATGCCAAGACACATATTAATCAAACTGTCAAAAATTAAATACAAAGAAAACATATTAAAGCAGCAAGGGAAAAACAACAAATAACACACAAGGGAATCCCCATAAGGTTAACAGCTGATCTTTCAGCAGAAACTCTGCAAGCCAGAAGGGACTGGCAGGACATATTTAAAGTGATGAAGGAGAAGAACCTGCAACCAAGATTACTCTACCCAGCAAGGATCTCATTCAGATTGGATGGAGAAATTAAAACCTTTACAGACAAGCAAAAGCTGAGAGAGTTTAGCACCACCGAACCAGCTTTACAACAAATGCTAAAGGAACTTCTCTAGGCAAGATAGACAACAGAAGGAAAAGACCTACAATAACAAACCCAAAACAATTAAGAAAATGGGAATAGGAACATACATATCGATAATTACCTTAAATGTAAATGGACTAAATGCTCCCACCAAAAGACACAGATTGGCTGAATGGATACAAAAACAAGACCCATATATATGCAGTCTACAAGACACCCACTTCAGACCTAGAGACACATACAGACTGAAAGTAAGGGGATGGAAAAAGATATTCCATGCAAATGGACACCAAAAGAAAGCTGGAGTAGCAATTCTCATATCAGACAAAATAGACTTTAAAATAAAGACTATTAGAAGAGACAAAGAAGGACACTACATAATGATCAAGGGATCGATCCAAGAAGAAGATATAACAATTGTAAATATTTATGCACCCAACAAAGGAGCACCTCAATACATAAGGCAAATACTAACAGCCATAAAAGGGGAAATCGACAGTAACACATTCATAGTAGGGGACTTTAACACCCCACTTTCACCAATGGACAGATCATCCAAAATGAAAATAAATAAGGAAACACAAGCTTTAAATGATACATTAAACAAGATGGACTTAGTTGATATTTATAGGACATTCCATCCAAAAACAACAGAATACACATTTTTCTCAAGTGCTCATGGAACATTCTCCAGGATAGATCATATCTTGGGTCACAAATCAAACCTTGGTAAATTTAAGAAAATTGAAATTGTATCAAGTATCTTTTCCGACCACAACACTATGAGACTAGATATCAATTACAGGAAAAGATCTGTACAAAATACAAAAACATGGAGGCTAAACAATACACTGCTTAATAACTAAGTGATCACTGAAGAAATCAAAGAGGAAATCAAAAAATACCTAGAAACAAATGACAATGTAGACACAATGACCCAAAACCTATGGGATGCAGCAAAAGCAGTTCTAAGAGGGAAGTTTATAGCAATACAATCCCACCTTAAGAAACAGGAAACATCTCGAGTAAACAACCTGACCCTGCACCTAAAGCAATTAGAGAAAGAAGAACAAAAAACCCCCAAAGTTAGCAGAAGGAGAGAAATCATAAAGATCAGATCAGAAATAAATGAAAAAGAAATGAAGGAAACGATAGCAAAGATCAATAAAACTAAAAGCTGGTTCTTTGAGAAGATAAACAAAATTGATAAACCATTAGCCAGACTCATCAAGACAAAAAGGGAGAAGACTCAAATCAATAGAATTAGAAATAAAAAAGAAGAAGTAACAACTGACACTGCAGAAATACAGAAGATCATGAGAGATTACTACAAGCAACTCTATGCCAATAAAATGGACAACCTGGAAGAAATGGACACATTCTTAGAAATGCACAACCTGCCAAGACTGAATCAGGAAGAAATAGAAAATATGAACAGACCAGTCACAAGCACTGAAACTGAAACTGTGATTAAAAATCTTCCAACAAACAAAAGCCCAGGACCAGATGGCTTCACAGGCGAATTCTATCAAACATTTAGAGAAGAGATAACACCTATCCTTCTCAAACTCTTCCAAAATATAGCAGAGGGAGGAGCACTCCCAAACTCATTCTACGAGGCCACCATCACCTTGATACCAAAACCAGGCAAGGATGTCACAAAGAAAGAAACCTACAGGCCAATATCACTGATGAACATCGATGCAAAAATCCTCAACAAAATACTAGCAAACAGAATCCAACAGCACATTAAAAGGATCATACACCATGGTCAAGTGGGGTTTATTCCAGGAATGCAAGGATTCTTCAATATACGCAAATCAATCAATGTGATACACCATATTAACAAACTGAAGAAGAAAAACCATATGATCATCTCAATAAATGCAGAGAAAGCTTTCAACAAAATTCAACACCCATTTATGATAAAAACCCTGCAGAAAGTAGGGTAGAGGGAACTTTCCTCAACATAATAAAGGCCATATATGACAAACCCACAGCCAACATCGTCCTCAGTGGTGAAAAACTGAAAGCATTTCCACTAAGATCAGGAACAAGACAAGGCTGCCCACTCTCACCACTCTTATTCAACTTACTTTTGGAAGTTTTAGCCACAGCAATCAGAGAAGAAAAGGAAATAATAGGAATCCAAATTGGAAAAGAAGTAAAGCTGTCACTGTTTGCAGATGACATGATACTCTACATAGAGAATCCTAAAGAGGCTACCAGAAAACTACTAGAGCTAATCAATGAATTTGGTAAAGTAGCAGGATACAAAATTAATGCACATAAATCTCTGGCATTCCTGTACACTAATGATGAAAAATCTGAAAGTGAAATCAAGAAAACACTCCCATTTACCACTGCAACAAAAAGAATAAAATATCTAGGAATAACCCTACCTAAGGAGACAAAAGACCTACATGCCAAAAATTATAAGACACTGATGAAAGAAATTAAAGATGATACAAATAGATGAAGAGATCTACCATGCTCCTGGATTGGAAGAATCAATATTGTGAAAATGACTCTACTACCCAAAGCAATCTACGGATTCAGTGAAATCCCTATCAAACTACCACTGGCATTTTTCACAGAACTAGAACAAAAAATTTCAAAATTTGTTTGGAAAAACAAAAGACCCCGAATAGCCAAAGCAATCTTGAGAACGAAAAACGAACTTGGAGGAATCAGGCTCCCTGACTTCAGACTATACTACAAAGCTACAGTAATCAAGACAGTGTGGTACTGGCACAAAAACAGAAAGATAGATCAATGGAACAGCATAGAAAGCCCAGAGATAAACCCATGCACATATGGTCACCTTATCTTTGATAAAGGAGGCAGGAATGTACAGTGGAGAAAGGACAGCCTCTTCAATAGTGGTGCTGGGAAAACTGGACAGGTACATGTAAAAGTATGAGATTAGATCATTCCCTGACACCATACACAAAAATAAGCTCAAAATGGATTAAAGACCTAAATGTAAGGCCAGAAACTATCAAACTCTTAGAGGAAAACATAGGCAGAACACTCTATGACATAAATCACAGCAAGATCCTTTTTGACCCACCTCCTAGAGAAATGGAAATAAAAACAAAAATAAACAAATGGAACCTAATGAAACTTCAAAGCTTTTGCACAGCAAAGGAAACCATAAACAAGACCAAAAGACAACCCTCAGAATGGGAGAAAATATTTGCAAATGAAGCAACTGACAAAGGATTAATCTCCAAAATTTATAAACAGCTCATGCAGCTCAATAACAAAGAAACAAACAACCCAATCCAAAAATGGGCAGAAGACCTAGACATTTCTCCAAAGAAGATATACAGACTGCCAACAAACACATGAAAGAATGCTCAACATCATTAATCATTAGAGAAATGCAAATCAAAACTACAATGAGGTATCATCTCACACCAGTTAGAATGGCCATCGTCAAAAAATCTACAAACAATAAATGCTGGAGAGGGTGTGGAGAAAAGGGAACCCTCTTGCACTCTTGGTGGGAATGTGAATTGGTACAGCCACTATGGAGAACAGTATGGAGGTTCCTTAAAAAACTACAAATAGAACTACCATATGACCCAGCAATCCCTCTACTGGGCATATACCCTGAGAAAACCATAATTCAAAAAGAGTCATGTACCAAATTTTTCATTGCAGCTCTATTTACAATAGCCTGGAGATGGAAACAACCTAAGTGTCCATCGACAGATGAATGGATAAAGAAGATGTGGCACATATATACAATGGAATATTACTCAGCCATAAAAATAAACGAAATTGAACTATTTGTAATGAGGTGGATAGACCTAGAGTCTGTCATACAGAGTGAAGTAAGTCAGAAAGAGAAAGACAAACACCGTATGCTAACACATATATATGGAATTTAAGAAAAAAAATGTCATGAAGAACCTAGGGGTAAAACAGGAATAAAGACACAGACCTACTTGAGGATATGGGGAGGGGGAAGGGTAAGCTGTGACAAAGCGAGAGAGAGGCATGGACATATATACACTACCAAACGTAAGGTAGATAGCTAGTGGGAAGCAGCCGCATAGCACAGGGAGATCAGATCGGTGCTTTGTGACTGCCTGGAGGGGTGGGGTAGGGAGGGTGGGAGGGAGGGAGACGCAAGAGGGAAGGGATATGGGAACAGATGTATATGTATAACTGATTCAATTTGTTGTAAAGCAGAAACTAATACACCATTGTGAAGCAATTATACTCCAATAAAGTTGTAAAAAAATAAAATAAGATAAAATAAAATAAAAGAAGGCTCAACATTTAAACACATTTTTAAAATTAAAAAAATAAAATCAATACCATGAATCTAGTATAATTACACATTTCAAAGTATAATCAGATTATGTAGTATGCCAGATTTATTTCAAACACCTTGAAATACAAATACACACAAAATATCCCAAGGATTATAAAACTTATTCCTAAATCATACCAAAGTATTAATACTATGAATTTGCTTTACTTTATTAACTGTATTTCTATAACGTCTTCCCAGGCTTTGAAAAGTCACCTCACTATGGAGCATCTCTGGTAGGATAAGATGATGTAGGCTGAGTCACAATACCATTATTTATCATTTAGAGAATTATCCCAGAACATGACACATGGTTCCTACATACTACCAAGATGATTCTACTGGAGCCAAAAGGAATCATAACACTCAGGCTTTGAGTCAAATTCTGTCTCCTGTCATGGAGGGTCCCTTTCAGCTGGAATTTCATTTTGCAGTCCAGTGGGCATCATTACCATTACTTTATTTTTTCAATCTCTTTCAAAGTTTGGCCTCCTGCTTTGAGTAGGTGGATCCTGCAGCCCCACGGGCTCTCAGCCAGTTTTTCTGTACCATTGGGTTGTATTCTACTAATCTCTTTATTCCTTGATTGGATTCTTCATTCTGTTCATAATTTTTCTTGTCTGTTCTGACCACAGTTCCCAACATTTTATTAACAGCTCTGTGTCTACACTAATGCTAAATGCTTTGCATGCATCATTCCATTGAATCCTCACAACAACTCACTGAGTTGGTTACATCATTCCCATTTTACAGACAGAAATATAAGACCTCAAGTGGTTAAGTAACATTCCAAGGTCACACATTAAATGTCAGAAGTTTAAATTGAACCCTGCTATCCAAATTTCAACTCTTAGTCGTTACTTTTTACCTCCCCTGCCATTAGCTACATAATTACCCCAAGTTCCAGGATTACAGTTATGGAGCACACAGACTGTTAGACAAGATGAGGACCCCAAAGTCAACCAAGTGCTTGGATTCTTTTCTTGGTTTTCCTAACCATACGCTTCTCAAGAAAATGTATATGCACACTAGCTGCATTTGATTGAGTGACCTTGGTGCCTCCATCACAGGATTTCTCAACCTTGGCACCATGGACATTTTGGGCTGGAAAATTATTTGTTGGTGGGTGCTGTCCTGTGCATTGCAGAATGTTTAGTAGTATCACTGGCTTTTACCCATTAGGCACAAATTTCAACAAACAAAAAAATGTCTCCAGACATGGACAAATTACCCTGGGGGTAGGCTGGGGTGGGGCAAAATTGCCCCAGGTTGAGAACGACTACTGTTCTATCAAATAGAATTTAGCCCACTGCCTCAAGATGGCTGGAATTCAGCCAATGTCTGCCCTTTCGGTCTTCTCTCTTTCCCTCTCTCTCTCTCTCTCTGACACGTGTATGTACACACACACACACACCACCTCCCATGCTTCACCCCCACCTAAATGCAATAGTGCAGAGGTAAAACTTCAAGCAGGAATAACCTGTTTGGCATTATTCCTCAAATGGTCTCTGTGTGAACAGCAGACTACTGAAGCTTAGGCTGTGGGACTCTTTTGGCCCATTCCACACAAATGGGCAGTTTACCAAATACAGTTTGGGTTTTAGAGGTCTTCCTCTCTTGAGTCTCTGGGTCTCTCCCTAAGCAAAGCTTTGCCGACCTCTGAAGGAATTTCTGCAAGCCACAACCATGGAAACAGCACATCCCCAAAGCCATGCTCCAAAGTGACCTCTTTAATGAACGTTCATTGGTGTTGTCCTGATAGCTGAATTTCTCCCGGAGGAAGATTTAAGGTCTTTTCTCTGTCAGCACAGCTGATGGGCTGAGGGCACATGGCCAAGTTTAAGAAAAACTTGAAATCCACACACCTCTCATTTCCCTCCCTTCCAAAATGAATCTCACTTCTCAGAGATGAGGATTTAGCAACTGCTTTATGTTTAGAGAAGAGGTACAAGGCATTTTGACACTGTGTTCAACCCAGTGATATTTAAAAATTCTGGGGTGTGCCTTTGATGGTATTTTTGACCTATGTTTGAAAATGTAAATATTTTGATCAGAATTATATGAATGCTGATTTCATTAATGCTGATTTCAGGCAATATTCATTAGGTTGATTTAAACACTTGATCAGTTATCTATAGAGAACAATTTCTTTTTTTTTTAATTTTTTAAATTTAATTTATTTTTTTATACAGCAGGTTCTTATTAGCCATCAATTTTATACACATCAGTGTATACATGTCAATCCCAATAGCCCAATTCATCCCACCACCACTACCCCACTGCAGCTTTCCCCCCCTTGGTGTCCATACATTTGTATAGAGAACAATTTCTAACTTATCCTTTCTATTTTATTGAAATTTTCCAGGAGACATTGCTTTCTGTATAAATTTTAAGATAGGAACTCAGTTCATCAATTAAGTTTAGTTTTTATATCCATATTAAAATTTTTACCAATCGTAGGTGCTATTGGGAATCTTCTCCATTATTTCTACTCAACCCAGTTTTTATTGGTACAGTTTTACTGATCAAAAAGATTTGAGTTTTCCATCCATTTTTCATCCACAACTCTATATAACAGATTACACTCTTTGGAGGTTATGTTGCTAAAGAAAAAGCCATAATATGCCCTGGAATTGCTGTATTTTTCCAGAATGTCTTTCTCTTTTTCAGAGGACTGTTTTGGAGGGGGTTTTTTTGGTGGGGGAGTTAGGCAGAGTTGTTTTTGGGTTTGGGGGGTTTGGGGGTGTTTTTTGCTGGCCGTGGGGCTTGAAGAATCTTAGTTCCCCAACCAGGGACTGAACCACACACGCCCTCAGCAGTGAAAGTGCCGAGTCCTGAGCACTGGACTGCCAGGGAATTCCCCAGAGGACTGGTTTGTAAGTTTGGCCACAGTGAAGATTTATGGCAGTGAAAACACCTGATTTCCTACAGCACAGCGGCCCTGCTTGGGTTTGGTCTTGGGGTTTTTTTACTACTCACTCTCAATCTTTTGTAATACCATTTTCTAAACTTATTTTTGAGTGTAGCCTCAGCTTAAAGTTTTGTAATACTAAAATCATTTGCACTCCCTCACTTAAACAACAATCTATTGTAGTATGCATTTGATTAACTTATAAAATGTTAAAGGGAAATATTTCAAATAAGCAATTTTTATTGTTTTATCACGGTATAATTTGTAAAACTAAAAATAAATTACAAAAGAAAAAAATTCCCTTCACAACCATTTACGTTAGCAATTGGCTTACAAATATCTGTATAATTAATGTTTCCAAAAATTAAAATTAAAAAAACTACTCCCTAGTTTTCACAGATCCCAAGATACTAGGGTCCAAATGCATTGACAATTACACACAGAAGTCCTGATAGAAAGTGTGCTATGATCAGAATCCAGAACTGTTGGAAAGACTGACCTTGGTCCACCTCTTCCTGTGCAGCTGTGTGCAAGTTACTCAATGACTCTGCACACCAGTTCCTTGTCTATGAAATGCTACAACTGCATTACTCCCCAGCATACCCCACTCCCACCATAAATTATTGGAAAGAGTGAGTCATTATGCCATAACGTGCCTGGCTTGTAGTGGGCTTTTAGTATATGTTAGTTCCCTTCTGCCCACCTCCTGTGATCTTGAACAAGTTATATAACCTCCCTAAGATTCAGAAAATATTTTAAATCGGTCCCTTATTGAGATGTCAGTATATTTTCTAAGCTTAAAGATTATAGGAATCCTAACTGTTTGTCTCAGTACGCTAACACTACACACATCCCACCTCTTCCTGGGATGCCACTGATCCCAGTCCCCCACCTACCCTCATCCAGGAATGCACCAGGTGACCCTGGGATCTAAAAGCCTAGCCTGGTTAGAAACAGCACACAGGGCTTCCCTGGTGGCGCAGTGGTTGAGAGTCTGCCTGCCGAAGCAGGGGACATGGGTTCATTCCCCGGTCTGGGAAGATGCCACATGCCGCGGAGCGGCTGGGCCCGTGAGCCATGGCCGCTGAGCCTGCGCGTCCGGAGCCTGTGCTCCACAACAGGAGAGGCCACAACGGTGAGAGGCCCACGTACCGCAAAAACAAAAAAAAAAGAAACAGCATACAAAGACAGATTCCATTTCAATCTAGGTGTCAGGCTCATCCAGGACGTGAAACCTTTTTTTGTGTGTGTGGTACGCAGGCCTCTCACCATTGTGGCCTCTCCCGTTGTGGAGCACAGGCTCCGGACGCGCAGGCTCAGCGGCCATGGCTCACGGGCCCAGCCGCTCCACGGCATGTGGGATCTTCCCGGACCAGGGCACGAACCCGTGTCCCCTGCATCGGCAGTCGGACTCTCAACCACTGCGCCACCAGAGAAGCCCCAGGACATGAAACATTTTGAGGTGCACCCAGGATTCCCACAACTTTTGGAGGCTTTGGTGATATACCTACAAATAACACACTGAAATACTAAACTTCTCTTGGTCAATCTTGCCTCTAGGGCCAGCTCATACATTAAATATATTCTGTATATTTCTTCAGGGATAGACCTAAGACATTGCCAAACAAGCACTGGCAACACTTGGTAAATTATGCCACTCATGCTGCCTCACCCACAGCAGATATCAATAATCAGTCACAGAACCATTCCCCACTATACTTTCTCAGCTGAGCGTTATAGGCAGCCACTACCAAACAGTCCCAGTGACGTGCAAGAGAAAATCGAATTGCCATGTTTTAGCCTAATCTATAAATGAGGAAATGAAGACTAAATCAGCAGTGTTACTTTCCTGAGGTCACACTACTAAGCTGTAGAACTGGACATTAGGGTCTGGTTTTTGTTTTGTGTATAGTCTTTGCTGCAATAGCCAAAAAGCATCTGAGGTGTTTCACACGTTGCCATGGGTGTTTTATGTAACCATCCATGACGCACAGCGTTGCAAGGTGGAGGGTTTGCTACTCACAAGCCAGAGTAGCTAGAGAACTATGATAAGAAGACATCTAGTTTAAAAGGCTTAAGTCAGGTCATTAGTTAGGTTATAGCCAGACAGTGAGTAATAGCAACTTCTAACTAATGAGAATTGTGTAGGAAGAAAAGAAAGGCTTTTGCTGCTGGGATTTAAAAATGGAATTTCCAGTAAATAATAACAATCACCTCAGGGACAAAAAGTAGAATTATGCCCAAATTCGATCACAAAGCTGTTGGGAAGTATGCATACAGCTCTGACTGCTGCCAGCAGCTAACGACCCATGCCCTTGAAATGGAATCAGGTCAGGGAAGGTTGTAAACATTCTAGCTTTCCTGTCTCCTCTCAGGAGCTCACTCAAATGCACAATCCATCCCCATAGCAGTTCCACTGAACTTAGGGCAAAAGGAAAAGTGTTTTCCACAAGGAGAGTAATGCTATTCATTCCCATTGGCCTGATTCAGGGATGGCCATTAGGAGAGTCTGGGCAGTAAGGGGAAGACCCTGTCCCCAACGTCCTCAGATTCCCCCTCCATCCCAGGACCATTGCCTAGAATTTCATCTTAGTGCCTTGTCTATCCAGCTCAGGGCTTCTCAACAAAGAGGTGGCACCCAAAGGACATATCAGAAATACCCGGGGGCTTTTTAAAACCCGACCCCACCTCCAGCTGCCCTCTCCAACCTGGCCAACGTGTACGCTCCCAGGCGAGAGCCATAGTGAGATCTACATAAGCTGCAGCAGTGCTGTGTGGAAAAAAGATTGAGTATCCTGCTTCGCCTAAGGCCCTGATCCCTGTAGAAATTGTAACTGGCTCTAGAAAGAGTCCATGCCTGGAAGTTTCTACAAATGACCTTATATTTATTCATGCGTTCAATCATGGGTTGTCAGGACCTACAATGTGCCGGATACAGGCGTTAGCACTGGGGGCCTGGAGGAGACTAAGTTCCAGCCCCTCTTCTTAAAGACTTTGTAGTCTTCAGAGGAAGATAAACACATGACCAATCAGGACTTGTACTAGAATAAGCAGCCTAGAGGGTGGTTAAGAAGCCAGACTGCCTGGGTTGGAATCTTAGCTCTGCCAGTTACCAGTTCAGTGACCTAAACTTCTGTGTGCCTCACTTGTTCCATCTATGGCCTCATGAGAATTGTTTTATGTGGGTTAAATCAGCTAATTTTTTTTTTGGAACACCCCTAGAACAGTGCCTATCTTGTAGTAAGCAATATGCCCCACTTGATAAATCAGTGCTATAAATAAGTGTCTTGATGTCAGCTGAGCCCACAGGACAGTGTTTTAAGTCCATCTGAGGGTTCAGGGAAATCTTCGGAGAAAACATGACTCCTGACTGCAGGTGGGGGATGAGAAGTCTGATGAGGAAACCCTTATACCAAGTGATAGATGAAAACACGTGACATTTGGGGGAACAATATTCAGTATGGCTGGAAGGGTAGGGTCTGCTAGAGAGTGGACAGAAGCTGAAAAGGTGGGCGGTAGCAGATTGCAGGGGAGCCTTGTCCAACCCACCAAGCAACCTGGACCTCACGCCACCAAAGCTTCTTCACCAACACGTGACATGGTTGATTGGGCTTAAGAAAGCCCTCTGCACATACTGAAAAGAAATGGTGCCTTGGCTTTGCTTCACACCGAAGCTGGGAGTGAGGAGTTCGGGGCTATAAAAGAACCCAGACTGGGCTTCCCTGGTGGCGCAGTGGTTGAGAGTCCGCCTGCCGATGCAAGGGATGCGGGTTCATGCCCCGGTCCGGGAGGATCCGACATGCCGAGGAACGGCTAGGCCCGTGAGCCATGGCCGCTGAGCCTGCGCATCCGGAGCCTGTGCTCTGCAGCGGGAGGGGCCGCAGCAGTGAGACTCTGCCCGCATACCGAAAAAAAAAAAAAAAAAAAAAAAACCGAGACTGGCAACGCGTTGATAGTTGTTGAGGCTGGATGATGGCTTTATGGGGGTTCACGATACTATTCTGTGTCTATGTCTTTGCAGTCTTCCATTATAAACAATTATCTTGAAAGGGCGGCTGGGAGAAAGCTCTTAGGCACCACCACTCTCTGCTCTTATCAGTCACTTGCGCCTCAGTGTGAAAGGAGGAAAGTTTTGATGGACAGGAAGTGGAAGCAGGGGGTGCCTGAGGTAGGAAGGGGCAAGAAAAGCAAAACTGAGCAGGGAAAAGGCTATCACCAGGGAGGCTGGGCTGCCCGACACCAGTCAGCCTCCTTCCCCTCCTGCATGCTTCCCGTACCCCTACCTGGATATCATGCCTGACACAGATTTTAGCAATCAGCTCTCTGCACTCTCAAGGCCAGGCCACTTCTGCTCTGGCCCCCTGGCTTTAATGCTAATATGTTTCCCTGGGGCCACTGCAGACCGACTTACCCCCAAAGAAGGAAGTCCAGGTGCCACCATGACTGCCCGGAGTCCCCTTTAGCATCCTGGATGATGAGTGTTTTCTGAAATGCGCTGTTCTGTCCCAGGTCTTGGATCTAAGATGTATCACATCTTTTGTCCTTTCCTCAAGGACAGAGAGCTCACTGGAGGCCTTTCGGTCACGGGCAGGAGTGGGTAACAGCAGGAGAGTCCTTAACTGCATGGACCCCTGCCACTGACGCAGGGTGACCTCCCCAGGAGGGTCAGAGAGACGTTCAGCCTCTGTGAGCTCTAGGAGAGAGGGTTTTCAGGAGTCACTGATGATAGAACAGGTGCTGCTTGTTTCACAGAAAGAAGGTAAATTGAAGCCCACGCATGCGAGTTACGGCCCAGGAAAGAGCCAGCATGCTTAAGCACGGGCAAGAAAGAGAGCGTCAGAAAAAATTGGGGAAAATGGGGACTTCTAGAAAGAGGCAGGCCTAAGCCAAAGGGTGTTTCTCGAGAGAAGGGGCAATATTCTTGTTCTAAAGCAACGCAAAATCTAAAGATTCTGACCTATGCTAACAGGTAGTTAAGTGGGACTCTTGCTTGCATCCTCTTCCTATTTCTACCGGAGACCAGGGAAGGGCTCTTGAGCCGCCGAAAGAGACCCTTCTCCACTCCAGTTCCTTCTTTTCCTTTTCTGTTGGAGTGGGAGCAGGGGGGTCACGATCTCCCTGTCAACTGCTTTGACGTCTGGCAGGAGCTAATCTAATGACAAGAGACTGACTCAGATTCTTTCTGGGAATGAAGCATGGTGGGAGCGCGGTGGGGGCGGGGGCGGGTGGAGGAGGCAAGAAAGCAAGAGAGAGAATTTCAAATCAAAGCCGGTGTGGAGGGCAGCGGCCCGGCTTCCCAGCCTCCCGCCCTGGCTAAGCACCGCCGGGCGCCAGGCCGTGGGGAGAGGACCGCCGCCTCCAATGGTCGCAAAGAGCTCGTGGGGTCCAGCGAACACCACTGCTGCTGCCAGGCCTCCTTCCTGGCCACCGGGTGCCAGGGCCATGGGGGGAACATTGAGAAGATCTTTTCTAGATGAGACCCCCAAAAACAAGGGCGAGGTGGGAAGAGGGACGGAGGGAACAGAGGTGCTAGGCTGACTACCGCCTCCCATGATAAGCAATAAGCAAAGCAAGCGGGAAGTTCTGGGTGCTGCTGCCCTCTACAGGCCAAACGGTAGACTGAAGGTGACCCCACCGAAGGGTCCTGAAGATGGGCCGTACACTGTATAGTACACAGTATCTCAGTTCCCAAACAAGAAGCTTGGGAGTGACAAAAGAGGGAAGCAGAGGCCAGGGAGGCCCCGGGACCCAGCTGCAGCCATAGTATCGCCAGAAAGAGCAGAGGCCCAGCGGCCTTAGGGCAAACCTGATGGCCTATGGGTTTGCTCACCCAGAAGCAGGCTGTACTGTTGCCCCACAAAGGGATTTTTAAACGTGTACAAATGGTTTGGGGTTGTCCTGTGACTCTGGAGCACACCCCACCCCCGGCATCTAATGGGCAAGGCCCAGCAATGCTAAATGTCCTTCAAGGTGAGGGGAAGTCCTAAACAGAAAACCTTTCCAATCAAAATGCCACATGCTCTCCCCCTGAAAAAATGCTGATAAGACCTTGCCCTTGCTGGGTCCACCCCTCCCCTACTCCCATTTCCCAGGTCACTGTTTCTCAAACACAGGGAACCTGGGACTCCTAAATATATGCTCAGTGACCTCTACAGAATCCAGTTTAAGAAATTCTACATCAAAATTAAATGTTACCAGTTCTGGAAATCGTTTGGTGATCATGTGATCGTAAATACACATGCAAACTCAGGCACTAAAATCGCATGCTGCTGTTGGTTTTCAGATGGTCATCAGTGATCCTGAATAGGTGTTTATTAATCTTTTTATTTTGAGAGTGAAATCACAATTGTTACAAGGTTATAAAGAACGCTCACACCCTCAGGAATGTGCCTATGGACCTCCTTCGTATAAACCAAGGATACCCATGGTTTAATCTTTGTTGATCAAGGTGTTCTGGCTTCCACAATTCAAGGGCAGCTGCATAAGGCAGCAGGGGCAGCACCTGGAAACTTAAAATCACGTTCTCAGAACTGGTGTTGAGACCCAGCAAGCTGTGTTCTAGCAACTTCTCCAGGTGGTCCTGATGCTCACTGAAATTTGAGAACCACGGAGCTATAAAGCATAGTCAATCATTTGAAATGTAGGTGTCTTATTTACCTGTGACTTCTCACAGAGAAGTGAGATATAATGTGTGTGCAGAAGAAACCAGGCCCATAAGACTCAGAAACCCATGTTCTTCTAAATTCTGAGTCATTGTCAGCGGTGTCTAAAAAACTTCCTGTGATGATAAAAATGTCCTTTATCAGTAGCCACTAGCCACTGTGGCTAGTGAGCATTTGAAATGTGGATGGTGCAGCTGAGAAGTAAATCTTTTATTTCTTCCATGTAAATGTCAATAGCCACATGTGGTTAGTAGCTAATCTGTTGCACAGGGGACAATCGATCATTCAGTTTTGTATAAAAATGCCATAGTGGAAAGCTTCACCCAAAATAATTCTCAGGGGAAAAAAACACAAGAGCATTGGTACAACTAGCAATTAATCATATTGCTCATTAATCTTTTCTCAGTGGAAATGGTGACAGATTCTTCTTAACAGTGTCTGAGTTAAGGAAATACAATTAATCCACAGACTCAGTTACTCAGATTTAAAGATGCCTGCCTTCCCTAAATGTTGGCAGCCAGCAGAAGCCAGGCATGGCAGCTCTAAGTCTGCCAGCCAATGGACTGAATGAGGACAGTGAAGGCAAATGGGACCATTTCAACAGTTAATCTTTTCTTCTCTTGACAGACTTTAGACTCCCTGTCTTGTTTCTTCTTATCACTGTTCTTCTAAATGTCGAGAGGACATAGTCAAGTGGTTACACCCTAGAGTCTGACCCATAGCAGTGAATTTAGCATGAATAACAGTGATCTAGCCATTACTCAATGCTGGGCAAAGCAGTCCTCCAAGGTGGCAGGCTAAAGTAACAATCCCTATGCAGAGAAAAGATTATAGGGCATGTCACTTGGTTAGCATCATTGGCTTCTGTCACTTGGCCATTCAGTGCCCACTGAGATGGGAATCCCAGCCCATGGGGCTCTTCAATAGATTTCAGAACAGGTGAAAGACCCCCAATTAAGGGACCAATTAAACAAGACTGTGCCTCTTCTTGCCACAAACAGGATCCACTGTGCACTTCTACTCCAAACCTCATTATTTGCCTTTTGAATTGGCTAAACCTGGGCCCTTTTGAATGCAGCAAACAAATCAACCACAGCTGAAGGCAAGCCATATCAGTATTTCCTGCAAAACTAGGGCCTCTGTCAAAACCCTGAGCCTGCAGGGAGATGGTGGAGAAGCAGACAATGAGAACAGAGAGTGGAGGGCCTGAGACCAAGAGGACTGGAGGACCAAAAAGACCAAGAGGACTTTTGATATCCAACAAAAGTTGGGTATCAGGGCCTATGCAGGGTGAAGCAACATGAAAGGATGAAAGAATGAACAGAAAATGGGGGAAGAAGTAAAAAGGCTGCACAAAACAAGAACAGGGCTTTCTTTCTAGAACAACATAGGTCACAAATCCAGTCCATGTTCTGCCCGATGCCTTTGCACGTGCTGAGCTACCTCTGAAGACAGGGCCTGTCTTGATGACATCTGCCAAGGAGTCCAGCACACTTCAAATACTAATCAGTTTGAAGTCATAGTGACTTTCTAATCCAATGCCTCTCAAACTCTCAAGCATATACGTCACCTGTATGATTTGTTAAAATATGTTAAGGTTTGAATTGCTATTTCAGTAGGTCTGGGAATGAGGCCTGAGATTCGACTTTTTTTTTTAACATCTTTATTGGAGTATAATTGCTTTACAATGTTGTGTTAGTTTCTTATAACAAAGTGAATCAGCTATACATATACATATATTCCCCATATCCCCTCCCTCTTGCGTCTCCCTCCCACCCTCCCTATCCCACCCCTCTAGGTGGTCACAAAGCACCAAGCTGATCTCCCTGTGCTACGTGGCTGCTTCCCACTAGCTATTTTACATTTGGTAGTGCATATATGTCAGTGCTACTCTCTTTGTCCCAGCTTACCCTTCCCCCTCCCCGTGCCCTCAAGTCCATTCTCTACATCTGAGTCTTTATTCCTGTACTGTCTCTAGGTTCGTCAGAACCTTTTTTTTAGATTCCATATATATGTGTTAGCATATGGTATTTTTTTTTCTTTCTGACTTATTTCAGTCTGTATGACAGACTCTAGGTCCATCCACCTCACTACAGATAACTCAATTTCATTTCTTTCTATGGCTGAGTAATATTCCATTGTATATATGTGCCACATCTTCTTTATCCATTCATCTGTCTGTGGACACTTATGTTGCTTCCATTTCCTGGCTATTGTAAATAGTGTTGCAATGAACATTGTGGTACATGACTCTTTTTGAATTATGGTTTTCTCAGGGTATATGCCCGGTAGTAGGATTGCTGGGTCATGTGGTAGTTCTATTTTTAGTTTTTTAAAGGAACCTCCATACTGTTCTCCATAGTGGCTGTATCAATTTACATTCCCACCAACAGTGCAAGAGGGTTCCCTTTTCTCCACATCCTCTCCAGCATTTATTGTTTGTAGATATTTTGACGATGGCCATTCTAACTGGTGTGAGATGATATCTCATTGTAGTTTTGATTTGCATTTCTCTAATGATTAATGATGTTGAGCATCCTTTCATGTGTTTGTTGGCAGTCTGTAATTCTTCTTTGGAGAAAGGTCTGTTTAGGTCTTCTGCCCATTTTTGGATTGGGTTGTTTGTTTTTTTGATATCGAGCTGCATGGGCTGCTTGTATATTTTGGAGATTAATCCTTTGTCAGTCGCTTCATTTGCAAATATTTTCTCCCATTCTGAGGGTTGTCTTTTCATCTTGTTTATGGTTCCCTTTGCTGTGCAAAAGCTTTGAAGTTTCATTAGGTCCCATTTGTTTATTTTTTTATTTCCATTTCTCTAGGAGGTGGGTTTAACAAGTTCCCAGGGAGGCCAACATGTTGGTCCTTGGACTACACTTTGAGTCACAAGACTTTATTCTCTGTGTTGGTCACAAGGTAGCTTGTTTGGTTGAGAATCACACCAGGAAAGTCAAGGACATCAGTTTGATCCCCATCAGTGGGATCACTGTATTCTATGGCTGCAAACTGAACCCACAGCTCCAGCTGGTTATCTTGGGTCTTTGTTACACACACACACTGGACCAGAGGAGATTCAGTGGGAAGGGATGCCCGTGTGGAGGTCAGCATGTAACACCTGGGCTGCTGGGGGGGAACCCAGCCCTGAACCACAGCCACAGTGTTCCATAGCTCTGACTCAGCCCTCCCTCCCTCCCCAAGGGCTTGTCAGCCCTATTCCCTGGAGGTCGATTTTAGAATTACTTCTGGACAAAATCACTCAGAAACAGGATTGCAAACTAGTCTCCTCTCTCCCGCTGACTGGATGATGTGAAGTGGCTGCCCACGGAGCTAATTGGAGGAAGATGCTGAAACCAGGTTTTGGCTCTGCTGGAAGAACTGTCATACTGGATTAGTGATGTCTGCCGTGGGGGAAAAACGGGGAAAGCGGCAGGGTAGTCAGCACGGGGCAGACTCTAAGCAGGTGTGAAACTCTTGCAGGGAGGCCTGTCTTGTCTCCTCTCAGAACCCAGAACAGAAGGAGGCTGGGGGCTGTGGCAGGCGACACGCCACAGCACCTCAGCACACTCAGCGTGAAGTTCACACACACACACACACACACACCACGCTGCTGCATCCCACACGCGGACTGGAGCTGGAGAATCATGAGGCCCCAGGTCACCTGACTCCAGTTCTGTCGGAAGGGGGCACTAAGAACACTCTTGGGGTGTCCTTTCTCCCCCACTCTGCTGGCTGCCTCACAAAAGAACATGCACCCAAAGGACTCTCAGTAGACAGAGCACTGCAGACTCCACTTTTTTTTTATTTTTTGCGGTACGCGGGCCTCTCACTGTTGCGGCCTCTCCCGTTGCAGAGCACAGGCTCCGGACGCGCAGGCTCAGCAGCCATGGCTCACGGGCCCAGCCGCTCCGCAGCATGTGGGATCTTCCCGGACCGGGGCATGAACCCGTGTCCCCTGCATCGGCAGGCGGACTCCCAACCACTGCGCCACCAGAGAAGCCCCATATTTTGTAAGAAAACTAACTTTAGAGAATGGGGAGCCCTGGGTTTTAGCCCCATCTCTGCTACTTTTAGAGAAGACACTTGACTTCAGTTTCTGTATCCATAAAATGGAGTTTAACTAAGTAGCCCCAAATTCCCTTTGTACTCGTAGACTGTACAGATCTACAGTTTTAGAGGAAATTCAAATAGCCCTAGGTGCCCATCCACAAGTCACAGCTGCATTCTCTCCCCTTTGCGGAAAATTGGATTTTTTGAAAGGCATTTTGGTCTCTGGTTAGTGAGTTAGTGCTGTTCATATCTCAAGGTCTCCAGGAAGTTTAGTCCACGTGAGAAAACTAGATTGGCAGAGACTTGGTACTTTCTGCCTGACATAGAGAGATGAAGTATGAGGTCCTAATTCATTTTTTTAAAGTTCCTGGAAGGAAAACTGCTCTAAGATAAAGGCAGTGATCCTGAAAGGGGGATCCTGACCACTTGTGTGCAGATTTCCTGGGAGAATTACCAAGATTGAGGGGAAAGGGTAGAGTAAAAAAACATTTTTAACAAGAATTATGCCCCATACCACCCCTATCCAGGTGATTCTCATGCACACAAGTTTGAGACCCACTCACTTGGGGCTTTCTCTGCTCCCTCAGTGATTTCACATGGTGGGAAGGAGCGGGGTGGGGGTGTGGGGGGGAAAACGTGCGTTACACACAGCTGTTCTCGGACAGCAAGAGCTGGAAATTGATTTAATTAGATGCATCTGGTGTTGGCGTTGAGTTCGCATATTTTGACAGGTGTTTACTCGCTGATGGAATTTTTAAAAAAGGTCCTCGGTTAAAAGATCCTATTTTAGGGCTTCCCTGGTGGCGCAGTGGTTCAGAGTCCGCCTGCCGATGCAGGGGACACAGGTTCGTGCCCTGGTCCGGGAGGATCCCACATGCCGCGGAGCGGCTGGGCCCGTGAGCCATAGCCACTGAGCCTGCGCGTCCAGAGCCTGTGCTCCGCGGCGGGAGAGGCCACAACAGTGAGAGGCCCGCATACCACAAAAAAAAAAAAAAAAAAAAAAAAGATCCTATTTTATGGCTATGGATTTGGCTATGGCTTTATTTTCATTGGTTTCACACCATGCATTTTAACAAGATGATTTTCTGCCTCTAGTTGAAGAAATATGTGTGTGCAGCGATACAGTGTGTTGAAACAAAACCCAGGCACAGTTTGTATGTTGATAATATATTTTAAATATATTTTAAAGGCAGACATGCTATCATAGAATCGAGTGTGTGATATGACCAACAGCTTGGTGGTCGTGAGGTTCATGGATCACTCCAACTGCCTTGTAACATTTCTGCTTTTTAATGTATAATAGCAGCACTGTGCCAGACCTTTGACTCGTTGAAGTGTTTTAACTGGAGTGACTAGATTTCCCTGATGTAGAATGTAAAAATGTTAGAGATGGAGGGACAGAGAAGAAGAGATAGAAACAATTTCTTAGTAGCACGTATCACAATTTCCTGTCCCTCTGACCACAGACTATGAGCTATAAAGGGCAGTGAGATAGACTCTGCAAAAATTAACCATCATTATTCCCCCATCTGTTGCCAAGTCTCTTGGCCATGACTATCAAGAGGTATTCACCTTTCCCTGGCCTTGTAAGTCGATTTGTTCTGATTTGACCAACAGAATAACTAAAAGGACATTATGTCTGTTCAAAGCTTAATCCTCAAGAGACCCGGCAGGCTTCCCCTCATTCTCTTGTAATCTGCCTAGACCCTACGTGAGTAAGTCCAGGCCAGACGGCGGGAGGATGAGGCATGTGGAGAAGAGACAAGCCATCCTAGCTGAGAACCCCCAGACCAGCCAGCCCTGACTGACCCCACAGCTGGCCACAGACCAGAAGAACTGGCTAGCTGAACCCGGCCCAAATGGTTGACCCAGAGCCATGTAAACTAAATACATAGTTTTTGTTTTAAGCCACTGTGTTTTGGTGTGTTTGTTACAGTGCCAGAGCTAACTGATACATGGGGAGGTGTATGTGTGTTTTATTTATCTTGATATCTCCACCCAGCATGGTGTTTGGCACAGTGTAGCACTCAATAAATAAATGATGAATAACTGAATGAAGAAATGCACAGATTATTGTGGCTGGACAGTGATTAGCCTTTAAATGCTTCACTGTTCAGTGTACCATGGAATAAAACATCATTCTTCCTTGGGCTATATTAATAGGAACATTTCAGAATGCTGTCTTTTTGACAGCAGCAATGTCTCTGTTATTAAGTAACAGATAAGAAACTGGGTACCTCCTGCTCTGAAGTCTGAGGCACATGGAACTCAAACCATTAAGTAATTACTTTTTGAAACTGCATTCTCTAGAAATCCACTTCTTTAACCTATCTGCAGAGCAGCCCTGAAAGGCAGACTCTCCCCACATACAGAAATGAGCCCCCTGTGGTTTGTTCCCTTCTACAGAATTACTGCCTACATCTACTCAGGGACATAATCAGAGGCTGTGAGAAATGGAGTGAGGTATCTGAGCGTGCTTGCATGCCACCTCCAGATTCTGACAGTCACCAACCCACTGTTCATAAAAGAGTCAAGTCCATACAGACCTGGTAAGAATTCAGGGCTCCAACTAACATCCAGGCAGGTGGCATGTGGGCATCAGGATCCATGAAGAAACCCAAAAACAATATTAAAGAATGAAAAAATAGGATCTTAAGAAATATCTTCACTGTATATTTGCTACTATACTTAATGTTCATGAACTGTTAAAGTTGCCAAGAACAAAGACAGAATTCATGTAATGTAACCGCTCAGTATGACAACAGGGCTTTGCTATTATTGCTGTGTGATGATTTGATTTAATTCTTTTACCACCTGTCTGTGTTTGTAATATTTGTGAAATCTTCATTTATAGCTTAGGCCTTCACTTGGTTGGAACCTACCATTTGTATGTTAACATTTGTTACTAGGATTCTTTTATCATTGGCCTGTAACAGAGCAGTACATGTCTCCTGAAAAACATCATGAAGGAAGACACAGAAAGGATAACATCTGGATCTTCTTGGAAGAGCTTAATAATGCATAGCTCAGGACCTCTTGAGCCTGCTTAGGAAGGAAGGGTGTGGAGAGGTCATGCCCATCATCCAATATGTGCATATGTACACAGGGGGACATGCTTCCTAAGGTAGCTTCTAGTTACAGAAAAGGTTAGAGGAACAGTGGGTAACTGGAGACGCATCTTGAAAAGTGCATGTGCTTTGGGAACAGATCAAGGCTCAACTCTGCTATTAAACCTAGAAATTCCTCTTCTACGAATCTAGTCTACAAGTACACAAAGAAGGATATTCAAAGATAGTCACCACAGCATTATTTTTTAACAAAAACTAGAAGAAAACTTAAGTGTCCACTAGTAGGAGATGTGGTTGAATAAACATGGTATGTTTCTTCAGTGGATCACTACGTAGACCTTTAAAGGAACGGAGAATTTCTAGTTGTGCTGCTATGGAAAGAACCTAGTTGCATTATTATTAAGTGAAAAGAACGAAGTGCAAGAAATTGTACATGTCGGGCTCCCATCTATGTGCATGCAGGAAAAAAAAAATCGCATCAAGATACACAAGAAACTGTCAATCATGTTTCCATGTGGAGAGTGGGACTAGATTAGAATGTTTTTTCCTAGTCCAGGACTAAGAATGAGACTTTCTCTTCCTCATTTCCCCTTTTGTTTACCGTTTGAATTTTTCTTGTGTGTGTACACTATTTTTGCAATTGAAAAATAAAATCCTACCTCTGTCACGTAACAACTACAGTAGATTGCAGAAGTGGACATGACCCTCCATCCCACCCCTCCCGGTATTCAGGCCCCTTTGCAATATGACTGTGCAGCTCCTCCCAACGAAGAATAAGTAAGGTTTATTTCACCATCCCTTGAATCCAGGCAGGCCTCGTGCCTTGCTTTGGCCAACAGATTATGGCAGAAGTGACAGTAACAGTTCCAAGCCTAAGTATCAAGAGGCCTTCCATCCATCCAGCCTTCCAAGAAAAACCCTACCAAGCTGCCATATGAACAAGCCCCAGCTATCCTGCTGGAGTATGAAAGAGATCATGTGATGAGTTGTGCCCTACTCCCAACACCCCAGCTGACAGCCAAATAATCTCTAGAGTTGTGAGCTAAACACATGGTGGTTGATCTAAGCCACTAGTTTTGGGGATGATTTGTAACATAGCAAAAGTTAACCGGTATTCCAACCATGTGACCTTGGGAAGAATGTCTCCTCTTCTGTAAAATGGGAATAACTACACCAACTACACAAGATTTTTGCAAAAGTTTAGGTGAGATTATGTATAGAACACACTCAGATTTCCCCTTCCCCAGTAGTAGAATATGAATCTTGAAGGATGGAACAGAAAGGAGGTACCGTGGCACAGGCCTGGAGCTGGAAAAGCCAGAATCAAGGGATGTGTGTGTGTGTATGGACAGACTTGGAACACTGAGTAAGGTCTTCTTGGTTGGCTCCTATAGAAAGAGCTCTGTCGGCCCAGTGACAGGACAGGCAAGTCCTTAGACCACCTCCTGACAGACTCAGAAATGGAGAGAAGGCACTGGGATGTTTCTAAGCAGGACCACCCTGGAGGTCAGCGTGAGGAAAGGGTTACAAGATTCCTAACAGCAGTCCTTCCTTCAGCAGGATTCGCAGCTGTGAAAGCTATCACAGCTCGCAGCCCCTCACCCATTATGTTAGGTGCCTGCAGGTACAGATACACCAGAGGGTCTCTCTCCTTTGGAGCATAGTATTCAGGGATTACCTCTGGTCATAAAGTCATATTACTCACCAAAGGCTGCCAACGCCGTGGGATTTCATGTAGTGGCCACGGAAGATCCAGCCTCCCTCAGGCCGTTCCGAGTATGGAGCTCTGAGCTGCCCTGCTCCCTTGGATGATTCCAGAGGAAAAGTTCTCTCCCTCAGAGGAGCCCTGGGGAGCAGCTCTTGGGGTCTTGGAACAACAGAACCAGTTAAGCAAGACACAGGAAAGAAAGCCTGCCTGGGCCTGTGCAGTCTTCCGCCAGAGTGAGGCCTGAGGAAGAGCAGAGAGAGGTTGGCCCAGCCTCTCTGCAGAGAGAAGACCTTGAGAACTAATCATTCACCACTGCAGGGCACTCACAGAATCCTGACAATGAGAGGACAGCGGCCAGCTCACCCATCAGGGGGGATGGGGGATGCAGGACTGCCAGGGAGTGCTAGGCACCCATCTGTCCTACAGGTTCTGTACCAGGAATTCTATGCTTTAAGGTAGGCCAAGTGAAAAGGCAGAAGGAGTGTAGGAAGAGCATCCTAAGTAAAAGGAAGAGTATGGAGAAGGGCCCAGAGACAAAGGGCCTGGAACGTGATGAATAGTTGGTAGTGGCTGGAGCTCACAAGCATGTGGGCCATGGCCCTGGCAGGTAAGAGCACACAGAAGGGGGGGTTGGGGGCTTGGGAAGGCTGTCCTAAAGAACTTGAATTTCATTCTGAAGGCGATAACTATCTTTTTACTTTCAAGTGGAGAGGAGTAATTTAGCACAGAGCCTAGCAGGTAGTAAACGCTCAGTTATTGTTAGATGGATGAATTAAAGAAGAAATGAGGGGCTTCCCTGGTGGTACAGTGTTAGTTAAGAATCCGCCTGCCAGTGCAGGGGACACAGGTTCAAGCCCTGGGCGGGGAAGATCCCACATGCCATGGAGCAGCTAAGCCCGTGCACCACAACTACTGAGCCTGCACTCGAGAGCCCACGAGCCACAGCTACTGAGCCCGCGTGCCACAACTACTGAAGCCCGTGTGCCTAGAGCCCGTGCTCCACAACAAGAGAAGCCACTGCAGTGAGAAGCCTGTGCACCACAGCAAAGAGGAGCCCCCGCTCACTGCAACTAGAGAAAGCCTGCATGCAGCAATGAAGACCCAATGCAGCCAAAAATAAATAAACGTATTTTAAAAAACATGAATCTGGGTCCTACTAAGCCCTCAATTTCAGCAGTCTGTTAAACGGGGGTAATTCTCCATTTTTAATTATAATAATAAAAACAGCTACCATTTACTGAATACTTATAAACAAGTACTATCTCACTGACTCCAAAATGTAGCTGCACATTGGAATTAGCTAGGGAGATTTTTTTTTAATACTGACGGATGGCTCTCACAAGCAGAAATTTTGACTGAACATATCTAGGTGCTGCTCAGCAATGGGATTTTTGAAACTCTTCCAGTGATTCTAATGTGCAGCCAAGTTTGAAACCCATGGCCCTATCTCATTTAATTATCACAGCACCCTCATGAGGTAGACTCTGTCATTATCCCCATCGTGCAAAATTGTTGTGCAAATATCCCTGTTAGAACATTGCATGATCTGAGCATTTGTGAAAGAAAGGGAGATTGTGTTCATAAGTCAGGGTAGAGTTTATCAGCTGTTAGGTTTGCTCAAAGTCTTAGAGGTGAGACTCATGCAGGTTTAACACAGAAGATGCAGGACAGGCAGGGTGAAGGCCTCTACATTCCTGGACCGGGAACAGTACAAGCCAAAAAGGGATAAAGAGGAAGGCCATGGTGATTCAACTGAGAAAGCAGAGAAGAGTTAATGCTGACAAACGCTTCGCATTCTCCTGTCATTACAAGCAGCTGCCCGCCCTTTTAATAATTCTTTTGTCTTCTCCAGAACACATTCTACATAGAGAGACCTCTGTTAGCAGCTGCAGTAGTTGGTTTCAAAGGCAAGAGGGGAAAAGTGTGAAAGGCAGATTTTAGTGATTTTTTTCCCTTAAATTTGTTGAGCTAATGTGATAAGGAAAGAATATGTATTACTAATGTATTATTAAATCAAGCAGCAGCTGGTTTTCTAAGATGGGGACAGCATTAAACAGCACGCCAGTCACCACAGCAGATGTGGCCTCTAGGGGGCTGAGGGTAGGGAAGCTTCTTCAGTTCTGGAGTTGCCCAAGATCTAGCTCTCCCCAATAATTTTTCTTAGATTCCACCTGCATTCATTAGGCCTCCCTCGGTTTTAAGTAACAGAGCCGAGCTTGATGTCGAGTCAGCAAAAATTTACTAAAATGTCACAGGAGGGCTCCCCTGGTGGCGCAGTGGTTGAGAGTCCGCGTCCCGATGCAGGGGACACGGGTTCGTGACCCGGTCTGGGAAGATCCCACATGCCGCAGAGCGGCTGGGCCCGTGAGCCATGGCCGCTGAGCCTGCGCGTCCGGAGCCTGTGCTCCGCAACGGGAGAGGCCACAGCAGTGAGAGGCCCGTGTACCGCAAAAAAAAAAAAATAATAATAATAATAATAATAATAATAGCCTCACAAAATAATCGTAAGAAGTCAGTCAGACAATTTATGTGAAAGATAATTTATGTGATAGGCTCTCAAATAAGACTGGCTTTAAGAAAATAATAATACTCCTAGGTAGTATTACTCCCGAAGTGTACTTTAATCAGGCTGAGATTATATATTATTAAACGTGGCTCATGGCCCATCAGTTAAAGCTTAGAATTCTCAAACCCCAACTCTTCCCAGGTTGAACCCCATTGCTCTCTCCTGCCTACCTCTTAGCACTGCTGATTCCTCTCTTATGCAGGGATTTCAGCAGAGTTAGTGGTCCCCTTCTCCTCTCCCCTTTCCACACACACCCAGCTCAAGGCTATGCGCTCATCACATTAGCACAGCGGGTATTTGCAAAGTGTTGGTTCAAACTGGATTCAGTCTTAAAATTGGGGGATTGTAATGACATTTGACTCATGTAAATGAAACTATTAATGCCAAAAGCTAAAGTTAACTCCAGGGGATTAAAAAACTTCCTCCAGGGACTTACTTCCCTGTCGGTCCAGTGGTTAAGACTCCACACTTCCTCTGCAGTGGGTATGGGTTTAATCCCTGGTCAGGGAACTAAGATCCTGCATGCCACATGGTATGGCCCAAAAAAATTAAAAATAAAAATATTAAGAATAAAAAGTTAATAAATACAAAACTTCCTCCAGATCACATCTACTCTAAGTTGGTTTTATGGACAGGAAAATATTTAGTTTAAGGTATTTGGCAGATTTTTTTTTTTAATCGAGTAAGATCAAACACCTAGTGGTTAAAGAATGAGTAGCTGAAGGAATAGAGGAAAGGAAAATGAAGGCAGAGATATGCTTGAAAGAACCCAGGAAATATACTTGGGCCCAAAAAGAGGCTGCACAGAGACTTCCCTGGTGGCGCAGTGGTTAAGAATCCGCCTGCCAATGCAGGCGACCCAGGCTCGATCCCTGGTCCGGGTAGGTCCCACATGCCGCGGAGCAACTAAGCCCCTGCGCCACAACTACTGAGCCTGTGGTCTAGAGCCCACGAGCGCAACTACTGAGCCGGCGAGCTACAACTACTGAAGCCTGCACGCTCTAGGGCCCGCGTGCCGCAACTACTGAGCCTGCGTGCTGCAACTACTGAAGCCCGCGTGCCTAGAGCTCATGCTCTGCAACAAGAGAAGCCACCACAATGAGAAGCCTACGCACCGCAACGAAGAGTAGCCCCCGCTCACCGCAACTAGAGAAAGCCCACGTGAAGCAACGAAGACCCAACGCAGCCAAAAAAAATAAATAAAATAAAATAATTTAAAAAATAAAAACAGTCTGCATAACTTGTGGGGTTTTAAGACAATTATAGTGAGTCCTGGGATGATCAGCAGTTGGGAAGGACTTCACTTGTGCCCTGGTAGCAATACCCCGAAAGGCCACTAGATGGCAGTATTATTCCAGGAGTCTCTCCAGGTCCCTCCCACCCTGAAGGCTAAGGTTTTCTTTGTTCACAGGCATCCATCTCTAGCCAGGGTCACCAATAATGCCATTATGCATTTTCTGTCACCCCATGCCCCTAGCGTCACAATTAGCCACTTTCCCACCACCGGCCTTAATACAAAAATAAACTCTACTGACTTTATTGCCATTTGTTACAATAACGTCTGGTCTCTCTGCTCGTAAAAGCAGCTGAATCAAATGTTTTAACGAGAAACATAAAACAAGTCAACAAAAACCCAGGTGAGGTTGATCTTTCCCTTTCGTCCGTTAATACTCAGAGGGTCACCAGGCCTGGAGGTGATCAGAGACAGAAGTGCCAACGTGAGATATAGATAACTCTTCAAACTGGGGAAAGGGGCTACCAGCTCCTATAAAGTGGGGCAAGAGGAGGAGGCTGAACCCCACCCGAGAGGGCAGAGGAGGAAAACCCAAATACCATATTTAAAACATTTTTATTTATGGAAAAATTCAACAGTGCAAAAGGAGACAGAATAGTATGACAGACCCAGATAGCATCTTAAGGAGTGGCTGGAACTATAAACCAGGAAAGAGCCTGGAGGAAGAGGTGAATTCCAAATTTGTTCAACTCCTAAGGTGTAAGTTTCCAGCCCCCGGGGTCTGCCCCCTTCCGGCCCCTCATAATGGAAAGTCCTCACACGAGAAGGCCCTGGGGTTGGTCTCAGAGGGCAGTCGGGAAAGTGGAGCTGTGGAGACGCCAATTTCATCACCAGAAATGATGTGAGTCCTGGCTTTGTGTCCTGTTACACAGTTCTTCATCTGGGTGGCTTCTAGGGACATCTGAATACCCAGAAAATTCTATGTGTGGGCATTTTCCAAGACCCTCTGCTTACAGCAGATTATCAAAGACCTCTGTGTCCATCCCTCATCCCTTCACCCTGGCCAGAAAAGAAGTCTAAAAAAACCACTGCTATGATACTAGTATACTGATGACCCAGTCTTTCTCCTCTGATAGTCCTGTTATTCTTATAAATATGATTGCCCATATCCCTTAATTTTAAAAAAACAGTCACAGGAGGGACTTCCCTGGTGGTCCAGTGGTTAAGACTCCATGCTCCCAATGCAGGGGGCCCAGGTTCAATCCCTGGTCAGGGAACTAGATCCCTCACGCATGCCGCAACTTAGAAGTCTGCATGCCGCAATGAAGATCCCGCATGTCGCAACTAAGACCCAGCACAGCCTAAATAAATAAATAAATGTTTTTTTAGAAAATGGTCACAGGAAATTAAGAGAAACAGGTAGATACAGAATTTCCCTGCTAAACTCATTTACTATATTATATTGTTCTATGATCTTCCTTCCAGTGACTGGATGAACTACAGCTTAGGTGAGTTGTTTTCTATATTTGAGATTTTATATCCACATGACATAATTATAGAACTTTCAATAAAAATAAACTGCCTGTAGGTACTTCCACACTGGAAGTATGTAGGTGTATTAATTTCACCGCTCTGAGAAGAAACCAATGATTAACTACACTAATTTTAAGTATGTTTAATAACAATGATACCCAAATTCATTAATAAATGAATTTGAACAAATGCACTTTACAATCCATTAAATGTATTGCTCACTGCAGCCATTGCAGAAATCATTTTGGAAATAAACACAAACATATACGTACTCACAGAAAATACCACTTATAGCTTTAATATCAAACATAGCTGTCACAGTCAGTTCACAAAAAGAGCATAAAGTGCAAAAGCTCCATTTCGAAAGGCCTTGAATTACTCCCAAAGTAATGGAGATTAAATGCTACCACAGCCAGTGGGCCTACCACCCATATACAGCACACCCTATATGAAGTACAGAACAAGGTATATATCTGAAAATATGCTATTTGCTCTGATTACATATTGTGGTTACAAAATCGTCTTAAATCTGGTTTCACATATAGGGAAAGATACAATTCAAACAATTAGTCCCTTAGAGTACGGGTCATTAAAAAAAAAAAAAAAAACCATCTGTAGGAGAACGATGTCTATAAAATCCATTGAGAATCCCAACCTGGCCCAAGACTCCTCTTTGATCGGCTGGATCAACAGCACCCAGGCAAAGAGCTGGCTATTAAAGGTTCCAAGTTCATCCGGGAAAAAGGAGCTATGAGAGGGGCTCTGGCCAGGCAAGCTTCAGCCCTCACCTGTCCCACAGAGATGGTTCCATGTCAGGCCCGAAGGATAAAGAGCCAGGGAAGGATCACATCCCAGTTTTGGAGCCTTCGGTATGGCACCAGCTCATGTAAGCATAATGAACTAGTAAGAAGTTTTTACACACCTGAGAAATCCAATAAATACGTGATGGTCTTTTTACAAAGCCTGTGCTTGATGCCCATCAAGGTTAGTCCCCCAACAGAACAACTTTGATCCACAATTCATGTTTTATAGGCACTCTTCAGAAGGACAGGCACAGAGTTGCCCCAAAAGGTAGCCTATTACCAAATAGATGTAGATATCTTATCCCCAAATACCTGCAATATATTCACCGAAGTGCTTGTTTTACATTATAATAATAAAGGGGAGAAAATATTTTCTAACAATCATCAAACACTATAAAACAAGAATCATTAACTTAAATGATCACTTAGTAAATTAATGTTTTTTAATATTCTAAATCCAGTTCCTGCTGGGTATCTCTCTTAGGCAAATTCTAACCAGAACAAATATCTAATAGCCATGCTGAGTAACTGCCGTGACCTAACTCCTAAATGTCAAATCTCCACTTCCCTGAATTATCAGGGGGGAAAAAAAAGGATTCTTGATTGCACATCAATTAATGAAATAAGCTATGCACTTTTTAAAAATCTGAAAACATCAAAACCTGTAGAACCATATATTTAACAGCTATTTTCTATGACTTGTCCATCTAAGTGCAGAAGTATATCAAAAAGCAGAATTCAGTTCATTATTTCTTAGGGCCCATTCATGTGAGGCTCGATTAAAAGGGAAGGCTCAGTAGTAAGTCTTAGAATCCAGTGATGAACACTCAAGAGCATAGCTAACTCTCATATATCCCAAAACCTGCTCTTCAGGAAAAATATACAACTGGCATTTATATTCCATTCAAGGTACAATATCAACTGTCAGCTCTAAAAGACATCAATTGACAACTATATTAGGGAAAAAAAGACAAGAAGGAAATATGTCAAAATATATTAACAATGGTTGTCCTTGAGCTATAGAAGTACACACTACTTTTTTTCTTCTCCATCAACTTTTCTTAATATCTCCATTTTCTTTAAAATGCATGTAGTGCTATGAGCATTATGAATACACATGTAAATATAAATATGCATGATGCCATAAACCTAACTTAAAGTAAGATTGGTATATTCCTACTCTTTTTAAAATTTTATTTTATTTATTTATTTTTGGCTGCATTGGGTCTTCGTTGCTGCACGTGGGCTTTCTCTAGTTGCAGCGAGCCGGGGCTACTCTTCGTTGCAGTGCGCAGGTTTCTCATTGCGGTGGCTTCTCTTGTTGCAGAGCATGGGCTCTAGGCGCACGGGCTTCAGTAGTTGTGGCACACAGGCTCAGTATTTGTGGCGCACGGGCTTAGTTGCTCCGCAGCATGTGGGATCTTCCTGGACCAGGGCTCGAACCCGTGTCCCCTGCATTGGCAGGCGGATTCTTAACCACTGCGCCACCAGGGAAGCCCTATTCCTACTCTCTTGATTTACCATCCCACGCTGGCAAGCGTAGTGATTTCTGTTCAAAAGCAAAGTCTTGTCTTCCTCAAATATACCCCATTCCACACTTTTTTCTCAGCCTTCATCTCATTAAAACCAATCTCTAGAAGGGCATTCTGTTTTTCGTAACAAAAGCATTCTCTCTGAAACTTAGTCATTTGTCTTGTAGGAAAAGCAGAGAAATAGTCCTGTGAGTTAGTGTACTTACTTCCTTACTTCCAGCAGTGTCACATTGTATCTCTATTTCCAAAGGTCACTCAGAACCTTCCAGAAGGGCAATGTCAAAGCCTTGGGGGCTGGAGGTGGTGTTTCCCACGGAACACACCCTTCATTTCATAGGGAGAACCGGTCCCTCCTTAATGGTTGGGACAATGCTCCCATCACTGAGGAGACAGAAATTAAACCTCAAACACACACAAAACATTTCCTACACTCTCTGCTTCTCCTTATTTACTTTTTCCCACTAAAGGAGCTGGGCTTAAAATACAACAAACTCCCTACTTGGAGCATTCTTATACTGCAGGATGGATGAGACGAGAATCCGTGCCTGGTGGGTCAATCTGGATGGTCTGACATTTCCCTTTAAAGAAAATTCTAGACTTGAAACCCAAAGGACTTAAGAGCAGTTTTTCCAATTCTGTTCCACAAGCCACCTAGGTCTCATATCGGTACATTAAAGATGCCACGAGTATTTAATTCAAATACCGTTTTTTAAGCTATAATAAAGCAACATGTACACTCATTCAATACCAAATTTTTCTACCTTGGAAACCACCAATTTGTTAATTTCCATTTTCACTGCCTTTTATATTATTCACGAAGTGCTATAAGTTTAACCTCAAAATAAATTTAAGCTAATAAAATACAAATTATTTCACACATTAGGTCTCCATAAAGATTTCTTATTGCAAACAGGGCTCTGCTGCTAAAATAATTTAAAAACCACAGAAGTAGAATAAAGTCACTCATTTCTAAAGTCTAAATTCAGTTGCTTCTTGGACTTTTCACCTGCAATTCTGTGCAAATTTTAACCAGAGTAAGAGTTCCCGGACAAGCCAAAAACTGCTACTGCCTGACTCTTACATACTTAGGACAGTGACATGATTCCCATCCACACAAGAAGGACACATCTGTTCTGCCCTCTCCCGTGATGGAATGTTGCAAAGCAAGAGATGCCTGAGTTAAAATGAGTATCCCTGAGGTCACGAATTCCCACCTCGCACCTTGAAGACATATGCGGAGTCTCCCATTCAGCCCAGTGAAGAGGACAGGAGTTGCAGCCAGTGTCACTTTAGGTGAGAACTCAGAAGGCAAGAGATTTGCCCTGCTGCACCCAAAGCAGCCAGTGTGTAGTTAAGGCCAGCACTTAAGAAAAGCACGTGGTCAAACGCCAGCACGGAGAAACCACAGGAAGCACCTCATACTGTGAGGATATGGAGTGTAATTCCCACAGTAAATACCAAAGAAAGCAGCGGCAAGATTCTTGAGGATAATTTCCAGAATAGGACAGCATACAGGAGGCTTCCAATGAGAACAAGTTCTAAAACTTCATGTTTGCTCCAAGGTTTGAACCAGGACCCCTACCACGATTGTCACAGGCCGTTGGCAATGTCACAGAGGTCAAGCAGTAAAGGGGTGGGTCTCTGTATGGAACGCTCACACCACTCACACCATAGCTAGTCTTCTCTTTGTGTGTTTGAGGGTACTGGGCGGGGGGCGGGGACCGTGTCAGCATTTAAAAATTGTGCTTATCTTCAAGAATGGCTTAAAGTGGAGTGTTGTTTTTGGCATAGAGGGTTTTTCTTGTTAGCTTCACCCTGATCTAAAGTCAAGGCCCCATCTCTCAGAAGAGGTAGCAGGAAAAGGATGCACACATGTATGTAAACCCTGGGTTATGGAGAGATGCAAGGGGGGAAACCAGCCTCCTTAGCCACAAGCCCTGTGTGTGTTCCATTTGTTTGCTTTCGTTTCAGGACAGTTTCCCCAAATGAAAATCTCTGGCCTCTTCCACCATACAGTCAGAGGGTCTTGTCTGGCGCAGGATTTGTCTGTCAAGGGAGGGTCCGCTCCGAGAGCACATGGGAACGGGGGGATCTGGAGCAAACTCTCTCCAGGAAGTGAGTTGCGTGCAGCGCTGGGTCCCCCACAGGACGGCTCTGCCATGACCATAAAGGACGCAGCCCAATGAGCACTGTAGCTGGAGGTGACACTGAAAAGACACACCTAGTGCCCCTCGGCCCTCTACTTCCCATCCTTGGGAAAGGGGAAGACACCCGCTGCTCCCCAGGCACCGTGGAGTCCTGGCGGTCCACAGACACACTAGTTAGAACCCAAGGGCACCGAATTTTTAAAAGACAGACCCCACTCCCGATTCTGCGAATCCCCCTGGCTGTCTCTGCTGGCAGATGAAGTTTAGGTGCGAGAGGGAAAATAAGCAGAGAGGCCAGCCACTGCCATGCCATCACGTGATCTTGACTGGTGATTTCTTGTTGGCGCACAGAAGGGACACGTAGGGGACGCCGATGAAGGCCCATCTCTCGCTGGGCCAAAACTTGATGACGGGGCCTTGCTCGGGTATCTCGGAGGCAGCATCAAAGTAGGCGAAGCACACGCAGCCCAGGTAGGCAGCCAGGCAGATGAGGATGTGCCTGCGGTGGAGACGTGGCGGCATGAGAACTGAGAGAACCTGACGCAGGTAAGACTGTGCTCGGGTTTAGCCCGTTCCTCCCTCCCGCTAACCTGTCTCTCCTGGATGCAAAGACAGGCAAGGCCTCCTTTAATTAAGAAGGGGTGAGGTTGCCCAACAATCCCTGGAATAGCAGAAGAATGGTAACTCCTGAGCCAACAAAGCCTCTTTTGGAATGTTCTAAAACATTCCAGCTTGGTAACAGGAAAAACCTGCAAATGCCTTTGGGGCTCAACCGAGAAGACTGAGGCCCGAGGATACCGCTTATATGCAGAATCTTAAACAAACAAACAAAAAGAACTTATTCACAAAACAGAAACAGACTCACAGACTTAGAGAATGGAACTTTTGGTTCCCACGGAGGAAGAAGCGGGGGAAGGATAGATTGGGAGCTGGGATTGACATGTAAATAAATTGATTAATGAATTAATGAATTAAACTAAAAAAACAAAATAAATAAAACAGAGGCACTAAGGAAATAACCGATGAGCACGTGGAACTAGTCCCCCCACCCTTCTAGCTTTAATAATCAGCTGTACATATCTGACACCCTTCATTAGGAATAATTTTATACTGATTCATCTGCTTTTGCACTTTAGTAAGGGAACTCTTTTTTTTTTTTTTTTTTGCGGTACGCGGGCCTCTCACTGTTGTGGCCTCTCCCGTTGCGGAGCACAGGCTCCGGACGCGCAGGCTCAGCGGCCATGGCTCACGGGCCCAGCCGCTCCGCGGCATGTGGGATCTTCCTGGACCGGGGCACGAACCCGTGTCCCCTGCATCGGCAGGTGGACTCTCAACCACTGAGCCACCAGGAAAGCCCAGGGAACTCTTTATTACTATTATTAAATTCACTGTGCCTGTAAAAAGTTTTCATATTGATCTTTATCATGCAAGGGACCATTTAAAGGCATGTAATCCTACTTTTGTACCTTATACTGAAACTTAACTCCAGATGAATTAAAGATTGAAAATACATTTAAAGACATATTTAAAGAAAATATTTTTAATAAACTTTGGTGGGGGAGGCCTTTCTTAGAATGACACAAAGTTCAGAAACCCTAAAGGGAATGGCTGTGAGAGCCACATGTAATGCACGTCTCTACATTTAAAAACACATGGAATAAAGATGGCTGTAAGAGTACTACCAGTTTGCTTAGTTGAGAACAGTGTCATTTAAGGGATGTCACAGTCACACTGTAATGCATACAGAAGGGAGAGAAAAAAAAAAACCTAAAGGAAAAGACTGACAGATGTGAGAACATGAAAATTTTAAACCAGTATGGCACAAAATATCATTAACATACTGAAAGATAAATGGGAAACTGGGGGTAAATATTTGCACCATATGACAAAGAATTAAAATCCCTATCTTACAAAGAACCTAAAGACTAATCATCTCATAGGGTGTCTGGGATTTACTTTAAATAATCCGGGTGTGGGTGGGTAGTGGGTGAAGGTGGCATGAATGAGATTGGCCTCATGTAGATACTACTGAAGCTATGTGTTGCCTAGCTGGGGGCTCCATGTATTATTCTTTGTACTTTTGAAAATGTTGCAAGTGTGCCCAATAAATGGCATATAGGTAGTAAAGAGTAATGACTGTCTCCTATGTGTCAGGTGCTAGGTGCTGGATATAAACTTTTAAAAATGGAAACACTCCACAGGGATGATAAAGAAACTTAAAAGGCACATTTCAAAAGAGGAAAGATATAGTAATTTTACATTTGAAAACATGCCCAACAAAATACTAATTTTTTTAAAAGACATGAAAATAAAAATAAAATCTTTTCAGGTTAACAAAGATTTTTTTTAAAGTTACTAATATCCAGTATATGTGAAAGTGTATCTTACAGATACACTTTTACTATCTTACAGATTTTAGTAAAAAGTGTTAGTTGATATAACATCTCTGGATTTGGCAACATATTATAATTTAACCTAAGGACACAATTCAGGCATATGAACAAATACAGATGTTCACTACCAATTATTTGTAAAAGCGGAAAGTTAGAAATAACCTAAATATCCATTAATAGAGAGGTTGGTTAAATGAATTATAAAGCATCCATATTGTGCGGTATTACCTGGACACAAAAACTGTTGAAGATAATATAAACGCACTGGTAAGGAAAGCTGTCTATGATCTAGTATTTAGTTTAAACAACAAAAGAAGGACCAGTATGCATCATGTATAGAATGATGTTATTTTTGTTTTTAAAAGTATAATTAGAGAACTATGTATATAAAGCCCCTGGAAGGATACACTTCAGGCTGTTAACAATTGTTCTCTCTCTTTGGTGGACAGAATTATGAAAGTCCCTCTTTCTATACTTACCTATAGTTTAAATTTGTTATAATAAATAAATATGTCACTTTACAACTGGGATGAAAAAATGGTTCAACTTTGTTTTTGTTTTTATTTTGAGGCCACACCACACAGCATGTGCGATCTTAGTTCCCCGACCAGGGATCAAACCTGCGCCCCCTGCAGTGGACGCACAGAGTCTTAACCACTGGACCACAGGGGAAGTCTCAGAAAATGGTTCAACTTTGGGGAAAAAAAAAAAACACCTCAGAAAGTACACCAAATTTAAAAACAAATTAAGTTGGAATCCAAGTTATCACAGTCTACTTTTTGAATTTTACTTAAATCACTGTGTGATAAGGGAACTTGGATCAATTAAAAACGTACTATATCTTCAGTGAGATCCTATTTACACAGGTGGATACATTTATCAAAATTTACCAGACTACACAGTTAAGATCTGTGCATTTGATTATTCCCAGGAAGAAAACCACTGGATTTCCTCCTCAGCTTTCTGAGTACAGGATTCTCCGCACTGTTTTGTAGCTCTCTTTTTCTTAACAGTGTATCCTGAGCCTTCTAAACTAGAGATGCTCCAATTCCCCATTACTGAGTTCCTAGACTGGTTTGATGTCACCAGGTGGGTGATCCTGAACAATTCGCTTTACTTCTCTGGGCTTCTGTCTCCACCTGTCAAATGAATGGGTAAGACTGTCCCTAGGTGACCTGTGAGGCCCAGGCTGGTCACTCAGGCTCAAAAGGCGTGCTTGGTTCCTATTCAGGACCGTCCTATCCTCACATTACATCTGTCCCACACCTTCGCCGCCTTCGCCACCTTCCCCCACCCTGGAGATCTAGCTAGAGCTCAGGTTACGGATTCAAGTTCCAAGCTCCTTTCTGCTTTAATAATGGAGCTAGAGGTGAGAGACCACAGACACGAAGCACAGACAATTAGGTCTGTTTGTTCCGGCTAAGCCTGCTCCCTGGAGCTGTTTCTGCTTTTTCTATCGCTTCTGAAACGTCTGACAATCTACTTGAGGAGAGGAGGCACCCAGGCTCAGCTCTGTCCCCTGTGTACACTTGTGCCCCCTGCAGGGAGAACGGAGTGACAGCGAGTGTAGGCCCTGCCTGGTGACCACCCACCCCACCACGAGCGGGGCTCACCACACGCAGTGCAGGTAGGGAAAGTGGAAGGACGACAGCAGCTCACAGAAGGCCCGGTCACTGATCCAGCAGAAGAGGGCGAGGGTCCACCAGAGGCCCGAGAAGAGGCCCAGCTTAAAAACACGCACGTTGTCACACCTGCCCGGGGATGTAGAGAACAGCTCGCATCAGTCCTGGCTCCTGTTACCTTGCTGGCCACTTCTTCTCTGCTTCCTCTTGCCTCCCTGGCCCCTTGGCACTGGGGTTCCCACCCAACGCCCTGTCACATGTGCTCACGGATGTAAACACCGTATGTACCCTGATGGCTCATAAAGCCACACTCCTCACCGAGGCCTCTCCTTGACTCCAGACTTAACAAACCACATGTCACATTCTTGACATGTCCACCCAATGTCCAGTGTTGATATAAAGTTCACACGTCCACAATGTACTCCTAAATCCTTCCTTCCGCCCAATGCCCAGCCCTCTCAGGAAGAGGTCACTCTGTGCTTTCAGGACCTCAGGCCAAGAATTTTGGAGTCCTTGTTCTCTTTCTCACACACCCCACATTCAATCCATCAGCCCCTCAATATATATCCAAAATCTGACCTCTTCCCATCACGTCCACCTGGGTCCAAGCCACCATCATCTCCTGCCTGTGTTACAGCCACTGCCTCCATCCACCCCCGCTCCTACAGTCACCTCTCAACGCCCTGCCCAAAAGCCTCCGACTGCGTCCCTTCTCCCAGAGGGCAAGCCAAAGTGCTCACGGAGGCCACGAGGACCCAGTGTGCTGGCTTCTCCTCTGTGCTCCACCCCCGTCCTCCATACTCTGCCCCTCACTGCCTCTGCTCATCAAACCCGCCAGGGATCTCTGCCATTCCTCCAAAATCCTGGGCGCATTCCTCCAGGCCTTAGCACTTGCCGTTCCTGCCACCTGGAATGCTGTTCCCAGATATACACGCGGCTCGCCACCTCCAGGTCTTTGCTCAGATGTCACTCAGTGAGCCCTCTGCTGAGCACTGTTTCCAACCATCGCACCACCTGTTTCTACCCCCTAAGTGACCCTCGCTATCACCTTCTTCCCTCCTCTAGTTCTCTCTGTAGTGATTACAGCCCCGCTGACATCCTCTGTGTTTTCCTTATACATTTAAGACCTATCTCCTACCAGCAGGTAAGCTGCTCACTGCTGCATCTCCAGCCCCTGGGACAGCGCCAGGCACACAGGAGACTCACAGTACTCCTGAACGCACACTGGAACAAAAGCATTTCTGAAACAAATCCCAGCAGCTCAAAGGAAATTTCAGCTGCCGTTTTCTTTCCTTGTCACCAAATGGCTCACAAAGTGGGTGACTTCTATTCCTAGGGAGAAATGCCCAGAGGCAGTTGGTGCCTGAGGGTCCTTCGAACCCTCCCTCAGGGTCTCTTTCCCTTAAAGGACTGCTCCCCAGTCAGTCAAGCTTGCTCACTCTCAGGGGTCAGCATCTAACGTAATATCTGCACCCAAGAAGGGCTCATATTTATTGGTTCGTATTTGTTGAACGAGTAGACGGTGTCAAAAGCCTGACTTGCTGGTACCTTTCCCAGCTGCCTGATAGAAACATGAGTAAAAGCATCAGTGAAAAAATGGGATGGACAGCAGGCTCAGAGAGACCCGCTCAAAAAACAAACTGAGAAACCCTGTCGGTAGGAGGGCTAAATGCACCACTTGAAACAATTTTTGAAAGAATTAATAGAGCCCCATGACATAAGTAGTGACTACTTTCCAGTTTAGTGACGAAAACTGAGATGAACAATTTCCATTTTCCCTCTTCTCTTCAGCACACCCTCCTCTGAACGGCTCACCCTTGGACCCGCAGCCCCTCTCCCACAGCCCTGTCCCCTCACTCCGTCCATTCTTCTCCACTCCTGCAGGTATCAGCTTCAAGGGCACTTTCTCAAATAGACTTTCTCTGACAGCCCAAGTACCATCGAACTCCCCCATCACATTCTCTCCTGGGGCCCTGCCATCTTCCCTCATAACATGCATCACAAGCTGAGATTGTGTATTTGTTTAAGTGTTTGTTAATACCTAGTATCCGCCTAGACTGTAAGACCAATGAGAGCAGGAACTAGGCCTACTCTTTTACTAATGTATATCCAGCATCTAGCAACAGTGCCTGGTCCAGAAGAGGCACTTAAAAATAAGGCTTGCTCCATGAACAGATAAAACTGTCCTTCACTTCTTTATTTTAACTGCCTCCTAGTGATCTGATCAGAACACTTTTTTAGATTTAAAAAAAAAAACAAAAAAACAGTAACAATATTGATTGGGTACCAAATTCTCAGAATCCACACCAGGCACTGTACAAGGCAAAATAAGCAGGCCTGGGCTTCCCTGGTGGCGCAGTGGTTAAGAATCTGCCTGCCAATGCAGGAGACATGGGTTCGAGCCCGGGTCCGGGAAGATCCCACATGCCGCAGAGCAACTAAGCTCGTGTGCCACAACTACTGAGCCTGCGCTCGAGGGCCCATGAGCCACAACTACTGGGCCCATGTGCCATAACTACTGAAGCCCGCATGCCTAGAGCCCGTGCTCTGCAGCAAGAGAAGCCACCGCAATGAGAAGCCCGCGCACCACAGCGAAGAGTAGCCCCCGCTCGTGGCAACCAGAGAAAAGCCCGCATGCAGCAACGAAGACCCAACGCAGCCAAAAATAAAATAAAAATTTATTCAAAAAAATAATAATAAACAGGCCTCTTGCCATGTTAAAAGGTAAAATGAAAACTAACAAAAACAAGCATCAACAAATATGTAGACAGTTAGCCTGGTATAACAGGAGCTATGTAAGCTCAATTTAACTAAACCTAGGAAATCTGGTTTAAGGGCCACACCAGCACAGTGAGCTGCAGATGCAGCGTGTGGCAAGAGAGGCTGAAAGGCAGGTGGTCACGGAAGAGGTGGGGCGGGGCTGACACTTGTGAAGCAGGGAGGGAAAGCAAAGTCCTGCAGAGTCAGGGACTCAGGGCACCTGGTACTGACCCTTTCTCTGCTTCTGGAGACACAGGTCCTGCTGTACACCACTAACAAGGGCTATGTGAACTTGAGGCTTGTCCAAACCTGCACTTCATCAGGTTTTATCCCCACTTTTCAGGGCTTATATCACAATGTCAATGTGAGGTTAAAAGCAGGACACAAGTCATATATATACACACATATATATCAGGACCCTATTTTAGGATAGAAAAACTGAGAGGATGGCTGTCGTTTCTTCTCTTCTTGACCCTTCGTTGTGCTCTCAAAGTTTTCCTTAACAATAAATTCACTCCTATAATCAGAAAAAGTCTATTTCAAAATATCCTCAACACAGCTGAGTCACTTGGTGATGTGACAATACAAATGTCAGTCAGTGTCAGGCCATGACCCCCAGGCGTAAGAAAGTTTTGTTTCCTCCTGGTCTGAGAGAAGGTTTAATAAGGACAATGAACCTATGAAAAGACTAGAAACAAGCTCTAGGAATGAGGCTAATGAGAAATGGAAAGCTAAAAAACAGCCCCTCCCCTATCTGTTCTCAGCAGAGGGAGGTGGGATGAGGAACATTTAGCTGAGACATGACACATCATTGCTGATGACAAGCAGGGAACACTCTGGAAGGACATGACAAGAGCGACAGGGCATCTTCTTGCTGGGGATGTTATCAAAGCAGGCCAACAAGCATCTTCTCTTTCCTCTCCGGGACCTGAGTGGCAAGTGTGACACAGCAGTGTACGGGGTCCTCGTCCCTGCCCACGTGGAGTTACGTCAAGCAGAGGAGACAGACATTGAGCAAAACAACAGCACGAATACTTTTTTAATTACAACCAAGATGGGGGCCATAAAGGAGAAGTTTGGGGTGCTATGAGAGCATATAAATGGTTGAGCCAAAACCTGAAGGATGAGCAGAAGTGAACCAAGCAAGAGGGTCAGAAAGAAGGGACAGCGTGAACCCAGACCTGGAGCCGGGAGGAGCCAGGCCCCCTTGGGGACACGGAAGGCCAGAATGGCTGGAGGTCAAAATGTAAGGGGAGCTTTGTGGGGGAGAGATCCACAGGCAGGGACCATGTGGGGGATTTTGAACTTCAACCTAATTGTGATGCCAACCAATAGAAAAATAATGGTGATCAGATGAGATGACTGGGGAAGGAAGAGGAAGCCAGACTTCTGGCTTGAGCAAATGGGTAAATGGTGCTCTAATTTTCTGAGGCTGGAAATATTAAGAGAGCCAGAACTGGAAAGGGAGATCAGGAATCTGGGTTTGGATGAGTTGGATTTGAGATGCCTGTGACATGTGGAGTTGGAGAGGTCAGGCAGGCAGCTAGGTACGCAGTGGTGGAGTAGAAGGAAGGACTGGGTTAGAGCCATTTGCATACGTACAGGAATTAAAGCCATGGAGTAGGTGAGAGGTTGTAGGGGGAAGTATAGTGGGAGAAAAGCAGAGAGGTGAGGGTGTACCTTATGGGGTCCCTGCATGGACAGGTGCATAGAAAAGAAGGAGCTTACATGAGGGGCTTAAGAGGACCTGCCGCAGAGTTGGTAGAAACTCAGGAGGGCATGGTGTCATAGGAATCACGGGAAAGAATGTTCCAAGGAGGAGGGGGTGAATTGTGCAGAGAGCTGGGATTCAGGAGGACAGAAAAATGACCATTGGATGAACAACCAAGAGGGTTTGGGTATTGAAGTGGGGACAGAGCCAGATTGGAGTGGCTTGAAGACTAAATGAGAGGTGATGGATGGAGACACCACGCGCGCGCGTGCGTGCGTGCGTGCGTGCGTGCGTGTGTGTGTGTGTGTGTCCCCCCCCCACGCCACACGGCTTACAAGATCTTAGTTCCTCGGCCAGGGATTGAACCCGGGCCACAGCCGTGAGGGCCACAACTGTGAAATCTCCGAGTCCTAACCACTGGACCGTCCAGGGAATCCCCTGGAGACAACTTTTAAATAAGTGTGGCTGCAACAGACAGGAGAGAGAAAGCGTGATGGCTGGAGACAGATGTGATTGAGTCCAGGTTTGGGTGTTAGAGAAGATGGGGGAGACTCAAACACGGCTGCAGGCTAATGGGATGGATCCTTTGGAGAGGGAGGGATGACACAGTAGACAACTTACAGGGGTAAACTAAGCATAGGAGAAGGGGGAATTATCAAGGGGTAGAAAGGCTGACCCTAGGTGGAAGGGGGGATACTTCCCATGATGCGGCAATTTGCTAATGTCGTGATGAAGACCAATTAGCAGTAGTGATGACTAGCTTTTTAGGGGCCAAGATTTTAAGTATGGAACAGAAATTATTTCCTGTGTAGTTACTTTCAAAGGTTGGAATATTAAAGAAAGATATGTTTCCCTGCTTAAAGATCACAGTTGTGAAGCAGAATTTAAACCTTAAAATCATCTGCCCTAACCACTTGTCTTTCATTTGCTCTTGTTTAGGTAATATGAATTTAAAAGTTTCCCTTTCCTTAGCTATTTTTTAACAAAATGATAGACTAAAACAGATGATTAGACTCAGAAGTTAAAATGACAACTAGATTGCAATGAATTCTCAAGAAACAAAGCTAAGTGCAGAACATTCTATTGACTTCAGGCCTAATAGCAGGCAGCATCACTGGACTGTTACAAATCCATTCAGATGTCTTTATCGGCAATTTATTGGGTTGGCCAAAAAGCGCCTTCAGCTTTTAAGTAAAAATAAAAGACACATTTTTCGTTTTCACCAAGAACTTTATTGAACGTATTCACCCTTTTGTTCCACTACCTTCTGCCATTTTTCAGGCAACTTCATAATTCCACTTTTGCAAAATGTTTTATCTTTTTGAGCACCTGTTCCAGGTGCCTTTTACAGTCTTCCAGGGAACTGAAATTTTTTCCAGTAAGAGAATTTTGTAAAGACCCAAATAAACGGAAATCTAAATAGACATTTCTTCAAAGAAAACATACAGATGGCCAAAAAGCACATGAAAAGATGCTCAACAGCACTAATTATCAAAAAAAATGCAAATCAGAACTACAATGAGGTATCACCTGACAGCAGTCAGAATGGTCATCATCAAAGTCTACAAACAATAAATGCTGGAGAGGGTGTGGAGAAAAGGGAACCCTCTTGCACTCTTGGTGGGAATGTAAATTGATACAGCCACTATGGAGAACAGTATGGAGGTTCCTTAAAAAACTAAAAATAGGGCTTCCCTGGTGGCGCAGTGGTTGAGAGTCCGCCTGCCGATGCAGGGGACACGGGTTCGTGGCCCGATCTGGGAAGATCCCACATGCCGCGGAGCAGCTAGGCCCGTGAGCCATGGCCGCTGAGGCTGCGCATCCGGAGCCTGTGCTCCACAACAGGAGAGGCCACAACAGTGAGAGGCCCGCGTACCGGAAAAAAAAAAAAAAAAACTAAAAATAGAACTACCATGTGACCCAGCAATCCCACTACTGGGCATATACCCTGAAAAAACCATAATTGAAAAAGAGTCATGTACCACAATGTTCACTGCAGCTCTATTTACAGTAGCCAGGACATGGAAGCAACTTAAGTGTCCATCGACAGAGGAATGGATAAAGATGATGTGGCACATATATACAATGGAATATTACTCAGACAAAACTTTTTATCTTTTTGAGCAAAGAACTGTTCCAGATGCCTTTTACAGTCTTCCAGGGAATTGAAATTTCTTCTGTTAGGAGAATTTTGTGAAGACCGAAATAAATGGAAATCCGAAGGTACAATGTCTGGTGAATATGATGGATGAATCAGAACTTCCCAGCCAAGCTGTAACAGTTTTTAACTGGTCATCAAAGAAACATGCAGTCTTGCGTTATCCTGATGGAAGATTATGCGTTTTCTGTTGACTAATTCCGGATGCTTTTCGCCGAGTGCTGCTTTCAGTTGGTCTAACTGGGAGCAGTATCTGTTGGAATTAATCGTTTGGTTTTCCAGAAGGAGCTCATAATATGGGACTCCCTTCCAATCCCACCATATACACAACATCACCTTCTTTGGATGAAGGTGTGGTTGGTCGTGGTTCATTTCGCTTGCCCCACGATCTCTTCCATTCCACATTATTGTACAGCATCCACTGTTCATTGCCCGTCACAATTTGTTTTAAAAATGGAAGGTTTTCATTACGTTTAAGCAGAGAATCGCATGCAGAAATACAGTAAAGAAGGTTCTTCTCGCTTAACTTACGTGCAACACAAACATCAAAGCCATGAACTTATATAACCAAGGTGGTACAAATGATTTTCAACGCTTGATTTGGATATTTTGAGTATGTTGGCTATCTCCCTCATGGTATAACGTTGACTGTTCTCAATTAACGTCTCGATTTGATCACTATCAACTTCACCTGGTGTACCTGAATGGGGAGCATCATCCAGTGAGATATCTCCAGAACGAAACTTCACAAACCCTTTTGACATGTTCGATCAGTCACAGCACCTTCTCCATACACTGCACAAATCTTTTTTTTGCATTTTGGTTGCATTTTTACCTTTCTTGAAATAATAAAGCATAGTAAGCCAAAAATGTTGCTTTTTTTCTTCCATCTTCAATATTAAAATGGCTACAAAAATTCACCAATTTTAATGCCGTTTTTAAAATTTATTTTTGGCTGCGTTGGGTCTTGGCTGCTGTGCATGGGCTTTCTCTAGTTGCGGCGTGCAGGGACTACTCTTCGTTGTGGTGCGCGGATTTCTCATTACGGTGGCTTCTCTTGTTGCAGAGCACGGGCTCTAGGCGTGCGGGCTTCAGTAGTTGTGGCTCGTGGGCTCTAGAGCGCAGGCTCAGTAGTTGTGGCACACAGCCTCAGTAGTTGTGGCACATGGGCTTAGTTGTTCCGCAGCATGTGGGATCTTCCCGGACCAGGGCTCAAACCCGCGTCCCCTGCGTTGGCAGGCGGATTCTTAACCACTGCGCCACCAGAGCAGTCCCGATAAGTGGTTTTTTTAAGTGCACGCTAATATGACAGCTGTCACATACAATCTAACAAAATTGTTTTGAATGAAGTTAAAGACAACTAAGTACTACTAGAGCCATCTTATGGAAAAAAACGAATGAAACTTTTGGCCAACCCAATAATTGTTTTCCAAAGAGCTTTAAGATCTGTTAGTGTTCTGAAATGGGTCTCTTACTTCCCAGGTCCGTGAAGGCTACTCAAAGCCGACAAGACAAGACAGGACAGAGTCTTTCCATTGCCAGCCAGCAAGTTTAAGTACCTCTTCAACCACCTTTGACCCTGCCTGGTATTGCTGATAATCAAAACAACACCCAGAGGCAAAGCAATGGAAGGAAATATATACGTTTCCACTCAAAACAAAGACTGAGAGAAAGCTGATAACGCATTACACAGAAAAACTCTCACTAAGGTAGACAAATATAAGACTTCAATTAAGAGCATCTATGTCCCTGACCATGAGTCATGAGTTAAAATGGATGTCTACAAGTGAGTGCAGAGAAAAAGAAGCATTTTCAAAGAGTATTACAATAAGGGCAGTGGTTGGGTTGTGTTTTAATTGGGGCTGAATAAGACAGTCATAAACACACAAGAGCTAAACTAAAATGTTTCTGGATATCAACCTGAACTCTGCACATACAACTTCCCACAAGAAAATGCTTATGCCAACAGCAAAGGCTTTACCTGATAGACTGTAAGAAACTAAGTCTCAGAGAAAGTAGCAGTGCTGCTTTGTATATAGACATTCATTTCTTTTTCCTTCTGTGTGTAAATGCAATAGCCTCTCTAGGACTTTGCTTTCCTCCTTATTCTTATCACATGAGCACATCTGTTCTCCTTTCTACAGAATTAACTCTAGGCAGCTTGGTCTAGGTACTCACCAGGTCCTTGAGATGTTCCTCCTAAGCTAGCTTTGAACCATTGGGATGCATTGCATACACTGCTCCCCTCTTTCTGAAAATGAGATCATTAACATTTTGGACCAAACCAGGCAACTTGATGCTAATCCAAAAGTCAGGAACTACTCTTTGTGAGGGGTAACTCCTCTTCCACATTCAAGGGCAGTAAAAGAACCAGGAGCTGGTTTGCTCCTATCCCAGGGACAGCCTCAGGACCAGGCAGGAAGACCTGCACCCACCTCCTTAGCTCGGCAACAAGCAGCGCTGTGCAAGGAACCCCCAGGGTCATCAGAGAGATGTTGTTGATGGCAGGCTTGACAAACGCCAGGCACGTTGTAACTGCAGACAGGACGCAGACCACCGCCTTGAATCTGCCCCTACATGGGTAAAAGCAAACCAAATCCATTAGCAAAGGAGGTCGTGTTGGTTTGTTGAATGCTGGCAAAGTACGGGCACTGCTGATGGGACTGCAAGCTCAAAAGACATTCTGCACTAAGTACCAGGAACCTAAAAACCATTCTCACGCACTGGCTCGGTTATTCTAGGAATTTATCCTCAGGAAGCAATAAGAAATTTTCAAAATATTTAGCCATGAAAATGGTAAAATTAAAATCAACCTAAATCCCTAAGGGTGAGATATAAATACTTGATTTTTTTTAGTGGCATTTCTCTGTATGTTTTTTTCAGCATGTTTTTTTTCTCTGTATGTTTTTTTCAGCATGTTTTTTTCTCTGTATGTTTTACAGCATGATTGGGCAAACTCTCTCTGTAAAGGGTCAGATAGTAAATATTTTAGGTTTTGCAGGTCACAGGGTCTCTGCCTCAGCTACTCAACTCTGCCACTGTGGACAGCAAGTAAGCAAATGGGCATGGCTATGCACCAATAAAACTTGATTTGCAAAAACAGGCAAGGGGCCCATCTGGCTGAAGAACATAGTCTGCCAACCCCTGTTCTACAAGGTGAACATGTATGACCTTTATAAGAAAAACAGAGACCATTTACAAACCATAAAACTTCCTCGATTAAAAGAAAAAAATGCCCTATGTGTCTAGCACACAAAAGTCTAAAATTCTAGTGTCTATATTTACTGACAATCCAGTCTAGTATGCATTGGAATTTTTTTTGTTTGTTTGTCTTTTTCGGTACGTGGGCCTCTCCCGTTGCGGAGCACAGGCTCCAGACCCGCAGGCTCAGCGGCCATGGCCCACAGGCCCAGCCGCTCCACGGCATGCGGGATCCTCCCAGACCGGGGCACGAACCCGCGTCCCCCGCATCGGCAGGCGGACTCTCAACCACTGCGCCACCAGGGAAGCCCTGCATTGGAATTTTGTGTTAGGTTTTCGACATGACAAATCTTAGAAAAATAACCCATACCATCCTTACACCCTTCAGTGAAGGTGCTTTCGGTAGCAAGATCTAGAAGTGGCGACGTGACCCTGGACATGCTCCTTCTTCCCTCCCTGGGACTCCATTTCCTTATCTATAAATTTCCTGTCTAGTCTGGACTAGATGATCTCAAAGGCCATATCCATGACTGAAATTTAGGGGCGCATGATTTTCCTGAAGTTTCTGTTATTCCTCATTAGCACAATTTACTTTGGCCAAGAGCCCTGGAAAGGGTCACAGTTAGGAAGCTAATCTGAACGAAATTCCATTATAAAGAAATCAAAGTGCATTGAAACCTTCAAAATACAAATGGATCTCTTAAAGAGGAACACCACTTATCATCAAGGCACAGGAAATCGTTGATCAAGCTGCCAACTTTCTGACTGGAATGAACAGGAACTGTAGCCCTGAACTTCAACCAGAGGGAAAATATATGTATATGGGAAAGGATCCAGGCAGCAAATCCTCAGGAGAACCGTGTTCTTTTCCTGGCCTTGGCCGGCATCCTTCAGCTACCGGATAAAAGTCTGCAACTCAGCCTGAGGACGGCAGCGTGACAGGCCCCAGCCCCAAGCATGCGCATGGCCCTTGGGGACCCACGGTAACTCTGTTACTGGGTTTGAGGTTCTGTGACACGTCAAGGCTTTTTTGCCTTTTAGACTGCATAAACACATAATCAGATACTTCCAAATTGCATCATCTCTCTGTATCCAATGGTTTAGGACTCAGGCTTAGGACGCGGAGAGCAACATGAGACCCACCATGTTCACATTCTGCCTCCATCACTTAGCAGTGCTGGGGTCTTTGGCAAGTCACTAAAACTCCCCAGGCTTCAGGTGTTCCGTATGGAAATCAAGACACTGGCCCCATGGTGTTCTTACAAGCATTAAAGCACTCAACACAGAGCCTGGTACGTGGTGTGTGCTAATAAAATCTATTATTTCTGTTATCATGACCATCGTTTGAGAAGAAATGTTATTTTACATAACATCACTGTTGATAACATCACATGCAGGGAAAAGCTGACTGAGCTGGTGCTGCAATCAGCAAAGGCTCTATATAGTTCTGCCGAAGAGTTCAAAGGCAACAAGCTTGACGAAACATGCTTTCTCTAAGGGGAACGTGGGCAGACACCTCCCTACCACTCCCCAGAGGCTGTGGAGGAATGCACTTCTGGAAGGCAGCTTAACCAATGAGGACATCGTGTGAATGCACGATTCTGCAACCAGCAGAAGTCAACAGAGGTCACCAGCCGACCCCACAGTCACCAGAGGCCCTGGGGACAGAGGGAGCTAGAAATATCCGGGAAGCAAGGGGTCCCCATCGGGTGTTTTCTAAACAACACTTACTGTGGCCTCTGTTCCTGTTTTCAACTTTCCAGCCCATTATGGGCTCAAACTGAACACAAGGTCAGGGAACCCTTAGCACCCCTTCTTCCTGTATTCCCCAAACCAAAATCTAGCAACCAAATACCATCATCATAATATTGTTATAATAATGCTGTTACTGTTCTTATCATTAGCTACCCTTTAAAGCAATGGTTTTCAGCCCTATCAGGCCCTGAGCTCCTTTTTTATATCAAATGTTTGGTAATGCCCCCTTTACTCTTCTGAAATGAAATGGAATTTATGGATGATAAAACCTCCCATCACTGGGGCCATCAAAAACATGTCCTTAAACTTCCCAGATGGCCTGCATGGGATAGAAATGTCCCTGGCTAAGATCCCCTGCTTTAAACTCCCCTTTAAGACTAAAATATAACCTATTTAGAACAAGCCCCTGATACTCACAGGACGCCAGCATTTGGTCCTGGAAGGTCCACCCCCGTCATTTTCTAAGGAACTGATACAGCCCAGAGAGTCTGAGATGGAGGCCCCAGGTTATCCAGGCAGAGAGAGAGCAGGAGAGCCAAACCTCAGCCTGCAACCTTGCTATTCAGGATTCAAAAAATGAACTGGATCATAAAGTGAGGGCTGTCCCTACATTTTGTAGATGCAACATCATGAAAACCAAGATAAATTCTTTAGAAAATGGATACAATTAGCCTACAAAAGGTCTTTTTCTCAAAACAAAAATGTCAATTTTTGGTGTTTTTTTTTTGCGGTACACGGGCCTCTCACTGTTGTGGCCTCTCCCGTCGCGGAGCACAGGCTCTGGACGCGCAGGCTCAGCGGCCATGGCTCACGGGCCCAGCCGCTCCGCGGGATGTGGGATCTTCCCGGACCGGGGCACAAACTCGTGTCCCCTGCATTGGCAGGCGGACTCTCAACCACTGCGTCACCAGGGAAGCCCCAAATTATTAACAACAGTCAACAGCTGAGTGTATATCCTGACAATTCTTCAGACATTCCAGGCAAGATGAAAGACAGCCCTTTTAAAAAAAAATCTCACCAATTACTTCTATTTACATATGAACTTTGATAACTTCCCTGCTGTTCTAGATATCTTTATCTTCAAAACTCTTACCTGTATTAGCCATTCATAAAAACTCCTAGCATTTAGTGAGTCTTTACTCTGTAAGACACACTATATTATACACTTGATATGATTTTCCCGTATATTTCTAACCCCAAGGTAGATACTTTTACTATCTCCACTTTACAAATGAGCAAAATGAGGTACCAGAGCTTAAAAAAAAAAAAAAAAAAACTGGATTGTTATTAAAATCCGTATTTGTCTGATCCAAAGTCACTTAGCCAACACATTCTCCCCTCTCTTCTCTAGAAATCTCACACTGGAACCACTCCTAATAGGTTTTTAGAAATATTCCAGCCAAGTCTAGATCACTGAAAAAAAAAGGGGGGGCGCGACTGAGGGGAGACAAATGTTAACTATCGTGTAAGTTCAGGCAGTTAAAACACACACTCCCCAGTCTCCAGAATTCCTGGTTTTGACCCGAAGTCTTTGGTCTGGCCTGCCATTCCACTGCAGAGCTGCCACCTGTCCCCACATCATGGGTGGTGAAGCCCACACAGAGGGGTTTGGCCTTCTGGCCTTCTTGCTCTCCCCACCACTGGCAAATTGAAGGCCAACAAATAGAGCTGAAATCCTTATTTACAGTGAGCTATAACATGCACCTTTTCTTTCTTTGCCTGTTAAAATTAGCAATGTTCATTCTCTCCTTCAATTGGTATGCACATCTCAGAAATGCTGGGCAGAAATTTCCACATGCCGTTGGGAATAACGGAAGCTAACCTGAAGCACTGACCATGTTCTTAGTACTCGACAGGGTGCTCTGCAGGATCGTCTCCCAAGAACCCTGAGGTGAACCCATGAGTCACCTAATTCTACAGATGAGGAAACAGAAAGTTAAAGAGTCAAGACAAGTTATACAGTTTGTAAGCAGGGAAGCTAGGAATCAAACCCAGATGGGTCTCCAAATATATAGACATATAGGGTGCTCAGTGCCTCCAAAGGACTCTCCCCAAACTGAAGGCAGAGAGTTCACATCTTCACCAGAGACAGGCTGCAGAGTGCTGGTGATGGAAGAGTCCCGGGTGGTCACAGACCTCCCTGCCTCAAAATGTGTTTCATTATTAAAGTCGGTAAGTTTTCATTACTACAGCACTGCCCCATTTTCTTCTCTCCTGCACCCACCAAGAGACAAGAAAAGAAAAAGATTCTCTATTGTGAACACATTAAAAACTGTCCAGTGGAATTTCAAATCCAGGCCTCCAGAGCACCACAAACAAACAAAACCCTTATTCCCATTTTGTCAGCTTCTCACTCAGATCCCAGGACTTGAACAATCAGATCTAAGAGCAAAATGGTTCCTCAGCTCTCAACCTAATGCACGTGTGCTCAGGGAAAGCATGGAGGTGACTGGTGGGCACCTTCTGAGACCACAGAAAAGGCCAAAAGGTAAGGGGTGTGTCTCTCAGGCAGAGGCAAAAAGTCCCCACTGGCCAAGCCACTTCGTGCCCCTGCCCGAGTGGCACCTACCTCCACCCCTGCCCTCACCCCTGCCCTACCTCCCAGGGCTTTCTGATTACCCCCCAGTCATTCTCCTGAAGCTGAACAAGGAAACAAGACACACAACTGAAACACAGCAGGTTGGCTTAGGCTATTTCCGGTTTCTATTCTGGAGAAGGTCTCAGCACGATGGAGAACATATTTCATCTAAGACCAGGAACACCCTCCTTTTCGCTTCTACTTGTAAACAGCTGCTCTCTCTCATTTTTTGATAAATAACCTCTTGAGGATACTTCTATCTGCTCAATGGTTATTTAGAGATAATACTATTTAATTCAAATCCTGCTGCCCAGGATGAAGATTGTACAGCTAATCCATTTAAAGTATGTTTTCTTGGGATTCCCTGGCAGTCCAGTGGTTAGGACTCAGTGCTTTCACTGCCGGGGCCCAGGTTCAATCCCTGGTCAGGGAACTAAGATCCTGCAAGCCATGCGGTGTGGCCAATAAATAATGTTTTCTCCCTACCTCATTTAATAATGCATTTTTTAGGATTAAAAATTAACATATGCTTGTTTTAAAAAAAATTGTAAAACAGTACAGATTAAAGGTAAAAGTGAAAGTTCTCTCTCCACCCCAATTCCTAAGAATAGCCAATGGTAGTAGTTGCTGTCCTCATCCTCTCAGGCATGTTTGTGCATATACAAAGACATATACTCAAAAAGAGTCTTCATTCATTCTAAAATTAGGGTGTTACACACACAGTTCTACAATGTGCTTTTTGCAGCCAGCATGTTTCACTGACACTCCTCCACCTCTAACCATACAGAACAGCCTGCATCTCTAATAGCTGCATTGCTCCTATTCCCACTCAGGGTACCAGGAAAACTATAATGAACTCTTTTATTTTCCTGATATAGCTCTTCCATGGGCACACACAGCTTGCTTGATTGAATCCATATTTCTGGAATGCTTATCTATCTCTCTCTCTCTATATGTATATATATATTTTAACTAAACAGTGTGTACAGAGAAACATATGAGTAATGAGCTCTGGGAGAATTTCTCATCTTTATGATGCTGACTCTTCTGTTACTTCAGATATTAAGAAGAGTGCCTCAGAAAGACCTTCTCTGACCAAACTCTAAATCAGCACCCCAAGTCACCACTACCCCCTTACCAGCTTCATTTTTCATCATAGCACTATCACACTCTAACATAATATTATTTATGTGTTTGTTTGTTGATTCATAATCTCTCCAACTTCAGTGTAAGCTCATCAAGGGCAGAGACATTTTATAACCTAGTGCCTAGAAAACTTCATAGTAAATAGTTCATGGTAAATAGTAAGTCCAAAAAATAGTTACTTGATAAATAACCATATAAGAATAACACAGTGGGGCTTCCCTGGTGGCGCAGTGGTTGAGAGTCCGCCTGCCGATGCAGGGGACACGGGTTCGTGCCCCGGTCCGGGAGTATCCCATGTGCCGCGAAGCGGCTGGGCTCGTGGGCCATGGCTGCTGGGCCTGCACGTCCGGAGCCTGTGCTCCACAATGGGAGAGGCCACAACAGTGAGAGGCCCACGTACAGCAAAAAAAAAGAATAACACAATGGATATTAAAATGCATCCCTTCCTGAAATACTGGATTTCCAGCTTGAAGGGGGGTGGGTGGGGTGTGTGTGTGTGTGTGTGTGTGTGTGTGTGTGTGCGTGCACGCGTTTTGGTGTGTAGCTCTCATCAGAAGCAATACTGACACAATTTGAATATTATCTATAGCTCCAAGAACCAGTTCCTCAGTGTGGATTCTACTGTGAACATTTAAAACTAGTGGAGTTGGGTGGGACTCAGGAAATATTATAGCAGGAAATCAAAGGTCTTTGAACTACCATTCAGTCTTTTCTCCTCCCCTGAAAATCCTTCTAGTTTTGCTAGTACCAATAAGGGGGATATTTGACTTTTTGTCCTAATGTCAGATAACTTCTTCCCCAAGCATATTAAAATTACCTTTTTTATCTGGCAGTTTGTTTTTGGTCTGACAGTATAATCAGTGGATATTAAATAAGTATATGAGGGCTTCCCTGGTGGCGCAGTGGTTGAGAGTCCGCCTGCCGATGCAGGGGACGCGGGTTCGTGCCCCGGTCCAGGAAGATCGCACATGCCGCGGAGCAGCTGGGCCCGTGAGCCATGGCCGCTGAGCCTGCGCATCTGGAGCCTGTGCTCCGCAACGGGAGAGGCCACAACAGTGAGAGGCCCGCGTACCGCAAAAAAAAAAAATAATAAGTATAAGTATATGATAAGCTCATCACTAGGTTAAGACTCAATAGGGTGTGATTTTTCTCTTTTTTTTCTAATTTATTTTATTTTCGGCTGCATTGGGTCTTTGTTGCTGCGTGCAGGCTTTTAGTTGCGGTGAGCGGGGGCTACTCTTCGTTGCGGTGCACGGGCTTCTCATTGCAGTGGCTTCTCTTGTTGTGGAGCACGTCTCTGGGTGCGCGGGCTTCAGTAGTTGTGGCTCACGGGCTCTAGAGTGCAGGCTCAGTAGCTGTGGTGCACAGGCTTAGCTGCTCCATGGCATGTGGGATCTGCCTGGACCAGGGCTCAAGCCTGTGTCCCCTGCATTGGCAGGTGTATTCTTAGCCACTGCACCACCAAGGAAGCCCTTTTTTCGTGTGTGAGTGATTTTTCTTGATATATATTGGGTTGGCCAAAAAGCTCGTTCGGGATTTTCCGTAAGATGGAAAAACCCGAACGAACTTTTTGGGCAACCCAATACGTCGTTATATTGGGTACCGCACCTAGTAGTAAATGCAAAAATTTAGTACAAGCTTACCTGTCATTCCGAAAGATCTTTGGTAGATACCTTCTGGGGAACCACATGGCCAGAGCACACATCAGAACCCAAAGGATTGCAAGTTCATCAAGCATCTGACCCAGGAAACTAAGGGTTGCATGGAAGTAGACGGATCCAATTCCTAGAATCAATTACAACCAAAAAAAAAAAAAGGTCACATAGAAGAACAGACTCACAAACTCAATACACTGCTTAAGGATAGCCCTTTCACAAACAGCAATGACCAGGTCACTCTATCTCTCTGAGAAAAGAAACTGAAGGAAGAAACTCACACCACCTAGGCATGCAGACTTCAAGTCTAGAAAGAGGATTTGAAGAAGGCCCCAAACACCAGCACATCAGATCTTTTTTTTTTTTTAACATCTTTATTGGAGTATACTTGCTTTACAATGGTGTGTTAGTTTCTGCTTCATAACAAAGTGAATCAGTTATACATATACATATGTTCCCATATCTCTTCCCTCTTGCGTCTCCCTCCCTCCCACAGATCTTTAATAACTGCACAAACACACTCTGTCTTCATCCACCTGTTCATGGGAACAGGCAGTAAATAAAAGTCAACATTCTCTCACTGTTAAGAATTCCCAATCTGCCTGTGGAAGGAAATGAAAATTATACAAGTATTTCCCAGAATAATGAAGAATCAAACATTTGATCCTTCATTTGTTTTCTTTTTTTTCTTTTAGTCCATTAGAAACCACAGTTTCATCAGACTTCAATTGTTTCACATGACTTTCTTCAGAAGTTCACAGAAAACTGCACTGGCACAACACCAATAGCTATTACATAAGTGAATTCTCAAACGCAATTGTGATAACTATGGTCAACCTTGTTATCAAGCCCAAAAGAGTCCTCCTTTTGGCATCTAGCAAACAACATAAAAGTTTGCTAAGACGTCAGAATGACTTTGGTTTACAAAGCATAATGTTCAAAGGGGTCAGGGAGTGTACAGAATTCCATTTCCTCCCTTTCAGCCCATGCTTGCAAACGAATCCACTTACCCACTACAACTAACAGAGTCCATATTAAGTAGATGCCACTGTTGAAGCATGTTGCATATTGACGAAACAAGCACATGCAGATGGGCGGTAAAATGAAAAACAAGACGTTGCTGATCTGGGGGGAGAAAATGTAAAACGAAAAGATGAATATTAAGTAAAAGGGCAAAAAGTAAAGCAGCTTGTTCCCAGTATGTCCTTTGCAAATGGAGATGAATGAGGCCATACATCTTTTTTTAACCAAAAAAAAATTGCACAACCAGGAAAACTCACAACTTCTTTAATAACCCTTTAGGGGGCTCCTTCCTGCCTCTTTCTTTTTTTTTTTTTTTTTTGGCTGTGTTGGGTCTTCGCTGCTGTGCACAGGCTTTCTCTAGTTGCCACGAGCGGGGGCTACTCTTCTTTGTGGTGCGCGGGCTTCTCATTGTGGTGGCTTCTCCTGTTGCAGAGCACGGGCTCTAGGCGCCCAGGCTCAGTAGTTGTGGTGCATGGGCTTAGTTGCTCCGCAGCATGTGGGATCTTCCCGGACCAGGGCTCGAACCCGTGTCCAGACCAAGGAAATCAAAACTAAACAAAATGCATCACAAACTCCAGAACTTGAGGTGTAGTACAGGTAGGAATTGGCAACAACAGTAGCTAACGCATGCCTCTGTCACCATCTGGGAACAAGAGGGGATGGGAATGACAGTCTTTAGAAAGGGGAGAAGGACAGAGTGGGAGAGAAATAAAGAGAGGACAAGACCTTTGGTCAGGGGTGCGATAGACGCAAGGCTGCTGCCTTTGGTTAAAGTTCAAGACTGAAATCCCTCGTGGGGCTGCATCCTTCTGGAGAAGGGGGTACCTTGTTCTAGTTGGCCCATTCTGGTGGGGACCTTTTCCTCTTTCCCCGCTAGGAGCCCTCTGAGCTACTGGTGACCCTGGGCGAGAGTCTGGATAAGTGGCCTCAGCTGTCCCAGGTGGTATGCAGTCTCCAGACTTGGAAATATAGCCAACTCTCATTTATTTACTAAGAAGCAGAGAAGGAAGAATCAGGACAAGGGTCTATGTATTATCACAGGCTTTAACTTTCCTTGGAATCATTTAAAGAATCAGAGATCTTAAAGAAAAAAATCAGAGATCTTTAAGAGTTAAAATGAGAGATCTTAAAGATCATTTGCTTTACAAGGGGATATAATTAAGGGCCCAGAAAGGCTCCCAGGCTGGCCAAAGTCAGAGAGGCAGTCACCCACAGAGCTGAGGCCAGCATCCAGCCACTCCTTCCACTGCCCCAAGCTGATGTTTTTTCACCTCCAACCCACCCAACCACATTCTGACCTCCTTGGCTTCATGCCTCAATGGGCATCTAAAAATTCTGAATTGCATCACACACTGTGCACCTGTGACCTTTATGTGATTTAAACACGGCTCTCCTTTTTGTTAAACACAGAAGTAGGAGGAATAAAAGGAGGTGACGGGGAGAAGAGGGAGAAATATGGAATTGTTATACTATAAGTAACTTTCTCCTTTCACGTACATGAATGTGTTCTCCGTGTAAGAAAGAGAATACATTACAAAACTAAAGTCTTCCTTTCTATCCTCCTCCCTGGAGATATCCCCTATGCTCAGATTCACAATCTTCAATTTCTTTGCATTTATGTGAATACATATATATCATATATTACAACATTATCATTCTGCAACTTCCTCTTCTCATTCGACAACATGCCTCGCAAAATTTTTCATCTTAGCTCACAGAGCTTTATCACACTTGCTGTAAGTGCTGCAGACAGCAGTAGTTTATTGAGCCATTCCCCAGTGGGAGGCGCACCAATTTGCAGCCTCACCTACAATGCCAGGGAATAAATATAACACAGCTTTTTCCCCCAGTACAGTCATCCCTCTATCTGTGGGGGATTGGTTCCAGGACCCCCTCAGATACCAAACTCACCTGGATGCTCAGGTCTCTTTATATAAAATGGCATAATATTTGCATATAACATACACACATCCTCCTGTATACTTTAAATCATCTCTAGATTATGTATAATACCTAATACAGTGTAAATGCTATGTAAATAGTTGTAAATACAGGGACTTCCCTGGTGGTGCAGTGGTTAAGACTCCACGCTCTCAATGCAAGGGGCCCGGGTTTGATCCCTGGTCAGGGAACTAGATCCCACATGCATGCCACAACTAAGGAGCTGGCGAGCCGCAACTAAGGAGCCCACCTGCCACAACTAAGGAGCCCACCTGCTGCAACTAAGACCTGGCGCAACCAAATAAAAATAAACAAAAAAAATTGAAGCTGTAAATACAATGTAAACACTATGTAAATAGTTGCCAATGTACAGCAATTCAACTTTTGCTTTCTGGAACTTTCTGGAATTTTTTTTTCAAATCCACAATTGATTGAATCCACAGATACAGAACCATGGATACAGAGGTCCAACTGTATATGTTTATTGCCTCAAGTTCTCTCAATCTCCTTTGCTTCAGCCAGGTGCAACTATCTATGGCCAAGCTGCTCCTTAAAAGGCTTTTTCAATCTATGTTACCACTAGCAATGTACACAATAACCTTTAAATGTATTTACACACTAGTCACAAAAACGTGAGGTCATTTATTACACCTGCAGTAAAATTATGATACCTCAAATATTTTTAATGCCCACATTAGGGAGTTCAATTTAGAAGCATCATTTTAACAGTCCTAAATAACACTGAAATCACATTATTGCTTCTGCACAGCCCATCTACCAGTGCCTGCTGGTCTCCACCATGCTTTTTAAAGACATCAATCTATGGGGACTTCCCTGGCGGTCCAGTGGTTAAGACTTCGCCCTTCCAGTGCAGGGAGGGCGAGTTTGATCCCTGATCAGGGAACTAAGATCCTGCATGCCACGTGGTATGGCCATAATTTTTTTTTCAATTAAAAAAAAAAAAGACATCAATCTATGAAAAGGAAAAGACCAAATAAGAGGGAGACGCTCCCCAAGACAAAAAGAGGAAGGAACTCCTAAAGAAATACGGAAAAGCAAACAAGTCATTGGTAAAAGACAGATTCATTTGTTGAAAGACAGATTCAATGGCTCCATGTCTACTGAGAAATGAAACTTCCCCTCAAAGTTGTGTGGCTCACTAAAGTTGAATAGTTCAGCCAAGGGGTATTTTTTAAAGCCTATTGTTGGATTATCCTTTGGAGAATTGGTTTGTTCAATGCCTGCAGAACAGATTTTTTTTTTTAATCAAAAGGAAACCACAATTTTAAAATTTATTATTTCCTTAGAAATTTCCTCATTCTATGAATTCCTACCAGCCATTTGTACCAAAATAATCTCAGGAACACACTGCAATCTCATCCTGACGCATGTGATTGTGCACTTTCCCAGACAGAGGGTAAACACTGACAAAGCAACAGGCTGTAAGTTTTTCTGAAGAGCAAGTTCATAAACAGCTAGGGGCATTACCCTGGCTGAGTAGACTGTCTATGTATCTTAATCGTACGCAGATTCCTAACTATCCATTCCATTGCTCCCTTTCTGCCTCTGGAATGGCCAACTGTCCTGGTATGCCTGGCACTGAGGAGGGTTTCCAGGACATGGGACTTTCAGTTTTAAAAATGGGCAAGTCCCAGGCAAACCAGGACAAGTTGGTCACCCGACTCAGAAGCCTTCCTGCAAAATTCCCCACCCCACCTCCACAGTACACCAACCCCCAGCAGAGTACTAATAACACCTCAGTGACTTGTACATACCTCTCCTATGGTCCTCACCACCCAGATGACTGTTTGCAGGTCTGGTCTCTGTGATAGGCACACAGTTGCCCAGCAAATGGGTGGGTGGATGGGTGGGTGGGTGGGTGGGTGGGTGGGTGGATGGAGAGCCTGATAGATTGACTGATGGATAACTCTGCCCTACAGATAGTGGGATGTGGGCTTTGGCATATAAAGAGAACTCTACTTATCTTGACGATTGGGGGCAGAGCGGATTAGGAGAGGTGACAGATCATGGACTGATTTTAGGCATATATTTTGCTTCAAGACTTTTTTCCAGCACCAGATGATTTCCTTCTGCCCCCTTGAGTCCCCAACAGAATTCCCAAAGGCCAAGCTCGGTGATCAAAAGGCAGGCATACCCCCCTTTTCTCCAAATCTGCTAGGTCTGGAGTCTTTCTCTTTAGTGTGACTGGGCCTTAAAACTTAAAACGGAACTCAATTCAATACAACTGTATTTAGAAGAAACAGTGCAAAAGCAAAAGACTGTGTAAGGGCATGATGTGTTCTTGAAAGAGATATTTGGGCTTGGCTGATGCAAAGGACAATGGCAAAATTTGAGGCAATGGAGATTTTCAGGGAGCAAAAGCAAAATGCTCTGTACTCTCAAACATAGCCAGTGGGAACACAGATCAGAGTACTCTCTCTGGTGGACCATTAAGCAACAATTATCAGCCTTCGAAGTAAATACTCCCCTCCACACAGCAATTTCCTATCTAGAATTAGTACTTGGAGAAGTACATCCAGATGCCTATTTGAGGATATTCACTGCATCACTGTTCAGAAACCAAAATGAAAACAATAAACAGAAACTGCCTTAAATGTCCACCAATAATGAATTGACTGGTTTAATAAGTTATGGTCAATCCATTAAATGGAATACTGTATAGACATTGTGAAGAGGAAGATAATTCTATATGATCTGATATGGGATTATCTCCAAGACAAATTGGGGGAAAAAACCAAGGTGCAGAAGAGTTTCTGTAGTATGATCTCAATTGGGTTGTGGTGTGTATATACACGTTGCACACATATCTTTTATGTTTACACAAATACACGTGTTTTTTGCATGCTTATAAAATGTCTGAAAAGACACAGAAGGGTATTTTTCGTTTTATAACTTGCCTACTTTTATTTATTTTTTTTTACCATGATCATGTTGTTACTGTAATAATAAACAACAATAGCAAAAAACTACTTTAAGGGACTTCCCTGGTGGTCCAGTGGTTAAGACTGCACTTCCATTGCAGGGGGCCCAGGTTCAATCCCTGGTTGGGGAACCAAGATCCCGCATGCCACACAGCTCGGCCAAAAAAAAAAAAAAAAACACTACTTTAAACAAAACTTTTTTTCCCCATATCAAACACCATGATTAGCCTAGAGATCAAATGGTCCCAATGCAGGAGTTTTAAGTTAAAGAACGACTGAACAATAAATAACTGTACCATGCTAAATAAATAAATCTAAAGTAGCTACAACGGCATTTGCATCTTCAAGAGCAGGATCAAATGGATCGTCCAAGTTCTGACTCTAGTTCTGCCATTTTCTTGACCTTAGCAAGTTGCAAAATCTTTCTAGACCCCAGTTTCCCCCTTTACGAAGAGGATGTAATAAATAGCAACCACTGCTGAGGGTGACTGTAGAGTGCCCAGCAGAGCTTCAACACACAGCGAACAACTAGTGGTAGCCAGGAGTAACTGAAGTTGCAGTAGTGATGTGCTACTGCCAAGCTCCATTAAGAAGGTTCTAGATCCCCCTCCCAGTCTTCTCCTGATTTTACATCTTAATTCCTTCAAATTTTTTCTCAAAATGAGTAATGATTATTATTTTCTTGTAAAGTGGATAATGAGGCCTGCTGCCTTGCTATGAGGATTTAATGAGATGTTTGTCACCAAGTAATAGCTCGATGTCTTCCTTAATACAGGCGTAAGATAAGCAAGGGTTTGTCCTATGATGAGGATCAGAAAATAACTAGGACATGAGAAGAAGAGGTGGAAACGTTTTTTTGGTAAACTCTTTGGATCGACACTCTACAAAGTTTGAGGGCCAACTACTTCTCTGAGACCCTCAATCTCTCCACTTTGCTAAAGCAAATTCTGCGGTTTACAAGTATTCCAAAGAATTAGGTTTGCCAGGGAGACCAGCAGAGCTAATCAGCCACAGACACTGCAGCTGAAGATCAACAGCTCATTTCTAAAAGACTTTGGCACTCACTACGAAACACCTCCAATGGGACTAGATTAAAAGTTAAGACAAAATAAGGTCTCCCCATCATACAACACTCTGGGGCTTTTCAAGGCAGACCCAGAGCAGCTATACACTAACATTTTTGGCCAAATAACCAGGCCTGACTCAGCTGGCCTCAGACTCCACAGATAATTACCTTGCTGGGTGTGTGAGAACCTGTCCCCAAGCTGTCATTTCTTCATTAACTCTGGTGAAATCCTTAGTAGTACTCTCCACTTACAAGTGGAGAAACTGAGTTACTGCCGTTGAAAGCACCCAGCCCTGCTCCAGTTCATCCTCTGAAGGCACCTGTCCACACCTGATAGCATGCTTTGCTTTGAAACAGGTTGTACAATAGGTGAAGGGTGGCCACCTTCACTGACTGCATCTGTCACAGCAACTAGGGACAGCAGAGGGCCAGGTTTCCTTGAGGAATTAATCCAGTCATGAAAAAAGGAGGAACGTTTGCTGGGAGGGCAACAATGGATTTCAGCACTGAGGGGAGGGAGAGTGCAGGCTCTGGATTGTGGCCCCAGCCATGCCAGAAATGTGCGCAGAGCAGCTCCCCTCTGGAGAGCTCAGTTTGCTCATCAATGAATAGGAGAGGAACTAGCTCATGGGAGATCCTTCCAGGCAAGGAGTATTTGACTCAAGCCAACGACATTCTCTACAGCAAATCAAAGGGGGAAATCCTAAAGAACAATCTCAAATTCACAGCGACCTTTAAGCCGGGAGTTCCTGTTTTCCATGTTAGAGCAGTGAAATGAAAAGCCACAGAAATGACCATGCAAAGCCTCACATTTTGGTACCAGAATCCTGAGGCATGGGCATAGCAAAAAGAAGAGGCATATCCTTCCCAACTGCTGGCTTTCTCTCCCACAAAGACTAAAAGCACACAGGATTCTGCAGTGGGGAAGTTTCGTCTTGCCCACGTCTAGAGACCTAGGCAAGTCCAGAAAACACGCACACGATCCCTCCCAAATTTCCCTTTCACTTCCCAGGCTTAATAACTGAAGAATGCACAGGCCTGGGGGAGCTGAACTCGGGGCTGGTGTGAAACTCCGTACTAAAGGCAAGGAAATAAGAACTCTTAGCAATTAACTTGATTCTAGCCCAGAGTAACTCGACCTATTATTGGTGTACGCTTGGGGCGGGGCCAACCTTCGGAGTGGGCCCTACCTCAGAGACCTGACGGGAGGTCTCCCCGTTTCCCCGGACTCCTAGAGCAGGTGCTCAGGGCAAAAACGTACAATGCGACCCAAGTGCGTCACTCCACAGACATCCTAAGGGACGAAGGGAGTAATCCTGGAGGGTTCACCGCCCCCAGTGACCCAAACTGGAAGAATGGGCTGACACGGAGCACTGGCTCCGGGACAGGTGAGGACCAAACAAGACAATAGAGCCATCAGAAAGAAATGACTTAGAGGAGGATGAGCCCAGATGTCGGCGATAGGGACAGGAGAGGAGGACAGATGGAGAACTGGAAGGCGCACAGGGGAGGGGGCGTGGGTCGACTCTGGCCCTGGAGCGAAAGTGCCCCAGATGTACGCACAGACCCAGGTCCAGGCTCCAGGCGCGGCGGCGCTTAGGGACAGCCCCCTCCCGCGAGCCCGGCTGCCATCCCCACTCCCGCACTCCGCACCGTGTTGTAGAACTCGGCAATGGCAGGCACGATGGTGTAGTTGTCCTCGCACCAGTCCACCTCCGAGCTGCCAGCCCGCAGCTGGTCCCACCAGTGCGGGGAACTCATGGTCGCTCTGGGGCATTGGAGCAGCTGCTCCCGCAGCCGAGAGGAGGCCAGAGCTGCTGCTGGAAACCAACGGCGGTGGTGGCAGCAGCGGCGGCGGCTTTATGCACCACGGGCAGCCGCCGGATGTGGCGCCTCCTGGGCCGGCCTCTCGGGGCTCCGCTCTGTCGCGTAAGACGTGACTGGCTCGCAGACCCCTCCCTCGGCTCCGCCCCCTGGGGGAGCCCGCGGGACCTTGAGCCCCGGCCACGCCCACGCCGGAGGCGGGATGCGTGGGGGAGGGGAGAGTGGGGGGGAGAGTACCTGTCTCCTCCTCCCTCATCCCTGGACGCGTCTGTTGCCAGCAGGTGGCAGAGGCCTTGATTGGCCTGCCCACGCCCACCTTGCGGCTCAGACTTGCAGGCGCCCCCTACCCCAGTTGCGCAAAGAGCGCCAGAGCCCGCCCTGGCAAAAAATTGAAAACCCAGAAATTAAGAAACCCAGGAGGACCCGGCCCCTACGAAATCGTGGCAGCCTTTGCTCGGACTTGCCTGCATGTCGGAGAACATGTTCCGAGTGCACGTGGCACGCACTCACGGCCGAGAAAAGCCCTCAGTCCCTCCGGCTTGGTGCGTTGGGCTAAGGCAGGAAGACCTTGGCGTCTGCAGTGGAGCCGAGGACTCTCCCACACAGCCTCTACCACCCACACCTGGGTAGAGCGCTTCTGCAGTTTTGAATACTTTCCTGCCCTCGGTCCCGTGGACTCCAGTATTAGAATGTAGTCTTCGTTTACACGTAGGGTCAAACTTCAGCTATCCAAGAGATGCAGTGTGGCTGGTATGACACCTCCAGAACATCCCAGGTACAAGAGATGATGACAGGTATATTGCACTTACTATGGGCCAGGCGCTGTTTGAAGAGCTTCCGAGTGTGTCACTCATTTAGTGCTCCCAGAGGGGATCCTGCAAAGTGGGTTCTATCAGCAATGCCATTCCAGCTAGTAAGTGTCAGGGCTAGAAATAAAATTCAGGATGATCTCAGATCTGCTCATCACTGCTTTGCTTTTGCTGCTGTAACTATTCTGTAGTTTCTAAACCAAAGCTAATCTGGTTCCAGCGATTCCTGAAGAAAGAGAAAGGCTGTCATTTTGGTTTTGGTCATAGCTCTGGTCCTTCTTCCTTGGGCAGTTCTAGGATTCCAGGTCAAGATGGCAGTGGCAGAATAGGCCCTGGTCAGGTGACTGTCACTAGGATCTCTTTGCTCCAGCCGTCATGGTACCCAGAAGGCCAGAACCTCCCCAGAGGCTGACCTCTCTCTGGCTTGACAGTCCCCTTGGACCCTGGCTGGTGTTCCAATGCCTTATGCCCCCAGTGTCCTTCTTCCACAGGTACTTGCACAGACACTCACTTGTCTTCCCAGCTCTCTATCACTGGCAGAAACTGCAAGGCCCACTCCTCTCCTAGTCTCCAGGAAATCGAGCTTTCTCTGCCCAGAACCAGACCACACTCCTCCTTTCAACTTTGTCCCAACTCCTATCCTGTCCTCTTCCTAAACAGCCAGTTCCACTGTGTCCTGAAATTCAGGACCCAGTCACCTTCTCTTAAGGTCAGAATTACCCAGATCTGCGGGATACCCAGTGTGAGCTGGCCGCTGAAGTGGGAGGAAGAAAACATTTCCCACAGACACAAAAGAAAAGTACATCAGTTAATTTCTCAGTGTCTCACAGTGCTACACCAACTGCCCAACAATAGTTCTCCATGTTAAGGTTTTACTCCTTCTAATATTTTAGGTGGAAATGTGTTCATATTCATTAATTCTGATGGTGTAAAACACACCATCATTTCATATGCCAGTGGCTCTCAGAGTGTGAGATCCCTTTCAAGTCAAAGCTCATTTCCTATTAACACTATGACATTATCTGCCATTTTTGCTCTCATTCTCTCACCAGTGTACACTGAAGTTTCTCAGAGGCTGTGTTGTGTGATGGCATTATCTCTCTGATAGCTAATGGAACGTGTACTTGTGTATTCTTCAGTATTGAAAGTCTCTGTGTAGGGTGTGGAGAAAAAGGAATGTAAGTTGGTGCCGCCACTATGGAGAACAGTATGGAAGTTCCTTAAAAAACTAAAAATAGAACTACCATATGACCCAGCAATCCCACTCCTGGGCATATACCCAGAGAAAACTATAAAAGACACATGCACCCCAACATCCACAGCAGCACTATTTACAATAGCTAAGGCATGGAAGCAACCTAAATGTCCATCGACAGATGAATGGATAAAGAAGATGTGATGTATATACACGATGGAATATTACTCAGCCATAAAAAAGAATGACATAATGCCATTTGCAGCAACATGGATACACCTAGAGATTATCATGCTAAATGAAGCCAGATAGGGAAAAGCAAATATCGTATGACATCACTTATATGTGGAATCTAAAAAAAAAAATACAAATAAACTTATTTACAAAACAGAAATAGACTTACAGACATAGAAAACAAACTTATGGTTACCAAAGGGGAAAGGGGGGAGAGGGATTATTAGAGGGAAATTAGGAGTTTGAGATTAACATATACACACTACTATATATAAAATAGATAACCAACAAGGACTTACTGTATAGCACAGGAAACTATACTCAATATATTGTAATAATCTATAAGAGAAAAGAATATATATATCTAAATCACTTTACTGTATAACTGAAACTCACACAACATTGTAAATCAACTATACTTCAATAAAAAATAAGTCTGTGTAAATTTCTAATATGGTAAATATAGATAGATATTACTACATAAACAAAAGTTCTTTATATTCCTTAATTTTTGAGCATTAAGAGTCCTCAGATCAAAAATGTTAAGAGCTGCTATTAAAAAGAAAGATACTCCCAATTAAATCATTTGTAAAAGATTTTTTATCATTTAGAATTTTAAAATAATTATTGAATGAGAGCTTTTTAGATGTATACATACATCGTTATACCTCATTCTTGTGCCCACACAAAAAGGAAAATATAAGCAAAATAAATTCATTAAGGAATTCCTATAGTCTCTTCACACACAGAATCTCTATTCTTCTGAATCATTTTTTGACGCAAAATTGTTGATGTCCATAATTACCAGGTGCTGGTGATGCAGCATTTTAAAGAGTACTTCACTATTGTTTGCTTTCAAGCCACTAACATCTCATGTACACCTTTTAATGCTGGCACATTCTTGATCTTACCTGAAGGTGTCTACAGAAGGTTTTCAGACAACAGGCAGCATGTTTCTTTTCCAGATGGTCCTTATACAACTCGTTGATGGAAACATGGAGATTACAGTTGCCAAGTCTTCCCACCAGGAATAACCACTGAGTTTGTGTGTGTTCAGGCAATGACAAAACATCTCAGTTGTCACCTGACCAACCATGATTATAAAATGCCATTCATTGTAAGATGAACCTGAAATTCAGAGATGTTACAATGCAGAACAGTGTGAGTTTTAACATCAATGAAATTTGGAATTTGCTGGATATTATTCATTCTTCAAGTCCTGCTAAGAGAATGATAGGGAGTTTTCCTCCTACACGGGAACTCTTACTGTCAGTGACAGTTCTGTTTCAAAATCAAAGCTGACCCCTTGGGTTCCGTCTAATTAAAACTGAACAGAGAGACGGTGCTCAAGCCAAAAGCCATTGGTGAGCAGCATGAAGGATGCAAGTTACATTACTCCAAATATGCCTGTGTCGGTCTTCTTGGAAGCGTTTTAACAGTTTTCTGATGTTTTCATCCACTCTCTCCATTCCTAACATTTTTTCAATGAATATAACCTTAGTCAATTACCTAATGATAGGTCATGATGTTAATTTTTTTATATAAATTTATTTATTTAATTTATTTATTTTTGGCTGAGTTGGGTCTTCATTGCTGTACGTGGGCTTTCTCTAGTTGCAGCGAGCGGGGGCTACTCTTCGTTGTGGTGCGCGGGCTTCTCACTGCGGTGGCTTCTCTTGTTGCGGAGCACGGGCTCTAGGCATGCAGGCTTCAGTAGTTGTGGGACACAGGCTCAGTAGTTGTGGCTCGCGGGCTCTAGAGCACAGGCTCAGTAGTTGTGATGCACGGGCTTAGTTGCTCCGCGGCATGTGGGATACTCCCGGACTAGGGCTTGAACGCATGTCTCCTACACTGGCAGGTGGATTCTTAACCCCTGCATCACCAGGGGAGCCCCATGATGTTAATTTTGAAATGGACTTATATTAAGAGTATGTTGCCTTAGCAACTACCATTAATGGTTTAATACAAAATCTGATATCTGGAGTAAAAAGAGCTTGGGGAGAGTTGGGGTAAGGATGGGGGGCTGACAGCAGAGAACAAGGTGCTGCTGAGTTCTGACGATAACTTTGCTTCTGGTGCTTTTGGTCTAAAGGTGAGTCAGTGATAGAGATCTAGGAGAGAGCAGTTTTGGAGAACTGCCCTTGCAGGGAAGTCTGGATGCCAGCATCTTCTATTTTTACAGAATTTATAACTTTTTTTTTTGGTCTAAGTAAATATCTGATAATAAATATCCAGTTCAACTGGTCCCACAAGTAGAAACCATCAAGTCACAAAGTCTGCCTTGTGGGGGAAAAGAAAAGCAAACACTTGTGTAAATGAAGCAAGAAGTGCATGATCAAAGATGAAATTTTCTGCATTTTTCTGTTTGGCCACAGGTTTTCCATCACTGGTCATGCTTGAGGCTTATCATTTAGGCCAGTGACTCTCAAGGTATGGTCCCCAGACTGGCAGCATCAACACCACCTAGGAACTTGTTAGAAATGCAAAATTCTAGGTCCATACCCCAGACCTATTGAATCAGAAACTCTGAGGATGGAATCCAACAAGCTCTGGCTTAACAAGCCCTCCAGGTGATTCTGACCCACTCTCATGTATGAGAATCACCAGTTTAGCCAATGTGTGGTGGAGCAAAAATTCACTCTGGACTATACACTTTGCTTTCCTGGAAAACCAAATCCAAGCCAAGACTGCTGCTGCTACCAAGAAAAAGAGGAAGAAAAGAGGAGCCCAATGAAGGAAGTCATCCTTTCATCAGGCTCGTCACCAGGAAACTGGGGCCCAGAGTCTGGCCCCCTTCTCCAGCTAGGAGGGAAACAGAAAAAGTTACCAAGGTGTTTTTTTTTTTTTTAGTAGTTTTTTTTTGGTTGGTTGTTTTTAATTTTATTTATTTATTTATTTTTGGCTGTGTTGGCTCTTCGTTTCTGTGCGAGGGCTTTCTCTAGTTGCGGCGAGCGGGGTCCACTCTTCATCGCGGTACGCAGGCCTCTCACTGTCGCGGCCTCTCTTGTTGTGGAGCACAGGCTCCAGACGCGCAGGCTCAGTAGTTGTGGCTCATGGGCCTAGTTGCTCCGCGGCATGTGGGATCTTCCCAGACCAGGGCACGACCCCGCATCCCCTGCATTGGCAGGCAGATTCTCAACCACTGCGCCACCAGAGAAGCCCTGGATTTTTTTTTTAATCTAAGAAGTCTCCAGGCTCAGAATTATGGGGGAGGGCTGCAGGAAGCAGGACCTTGCCAGGGAAACACTAGTGCACCCACTCCAAGAAAGCAGCCACCTTTGCTGCCGTGGGTGCTCTCTGGTTGTTTACTGACAGCCGTCAGAGGCCACTTTCTGCAGTTGTCACTAGACCTCTCTTTAGAAGTGCCTCTCTCCTTTCTCTAATCTGTGCTGGAAAACCACAAACAATGTTAGGACTGGGTGAATGTTGATTCTGATAGGAAGTCTGAGGCTTTGCCCATGCCTGAAGTGCATGGAAGTTGTTAACATGTGTTTTGACCTCTGCTTTTGGATAGAGAAGCTGTTCCTTTGTTAAATAACTGTAGCTTGCAACAGTGTAGCAGCAATTTTGAGCACCTGCTTTGTGCCAGGCTCTATATTAAGTGCTGGGTAATAGAAGACAAAAATATCATTCTTGCCCTGGTTGAGCTTAGTCTAGTAGAAGCACACAAACCATTAGAATACAACGCGACAATTGCTGAAATGGAGGTGCAGACACAGAATAGGGAAGCAGAGCGGTAGGGGCCCCAAGTCTGCACTGAGAGTCAAGGGGGGCTCATCAGGGGAGGCAGCTTCCAGACTGAGATGAACAAGGTGAATAGGATTTTACCAGGCAGAGCACCGAGGGGGGCGGGGGTGAATTCTTTAGAACGAATAGGATGTGCAGAAGGATGGAGGTCTGAGAAAGTGTAATAATTCAGGAAACTTCAATACTATGTTTTAGCTGGAAAAGTGGCAGAAGAAGAAGCTGAATGAAACGACTAATAGATGATGTGAAAAGAGTAGGTCTTTAGGAAGGAAACCTTGATGGCTGAAGAATAAAATAGATGTCAAAATCTACTGATAAGGGGCTTCCCTGGTGGTGCAGTGGTTAAGAATCCGCCTGCCAATGCAAGGGACACGGGTTTGAGCCCTGGTCTGGGAAGATCCCACATGCCAAGGAGCAACTAAGCCCGTGTGCCACAACTACTGAGCCTGTGCTCTAGAGCCTGGGAGCCACAACTACTGAAGCCCCTGCCCCTAGAGCCCATGCTCCACAACAAGAGAAGCCACCGCAATGAGAAGCCTGCTCACTGCAACAGAGCAGTGCCCGCTGCCGCAACTAGAGAAAGCCCGCGCACAGCAACGAAGACCCAACACAGCCAAAAATAATAAATAAATATAAATAAATAAATTTATAAAAAAAAAAGAACTACTGATAATGTTTCTCAGTAATCCAGGTGTGGGATGATATGGGCATGACTAAGACATGCATTCATTCTTTTGCATCTTTTACATAATTACTGAATATGCGATGGGCCCTAGACAGTTTTCTAGGTGCCAAGGATAACATCGTAAGCAAAGCAGATGCTGTCTCTGCCCTCACAGAACTTGGGGGAAAGTCAGAGATTAAATATTGCGTAAATAATTCATTACAGTTGTGCCACATGCTATGAAAAAGTACAAGTCCCATGACAACAGAGAGCAGTGGATATGATCTTGTCTGAGGGTGTCGGGGAAAAGGTTTCCCCGAGGAAGTGAATTCTAAGCTGAGAAAAGTGAAGTTTGAGGCAGGGGTAAAGGAATTGAATAAGAAGTGTGATGGAGATATAAAATAGGAGTTGTGATAGATTGCACTATGGATTTGAGATACTTGCTGCACTTTCCCAACCCACAGATATGGGACTTGACTTTGTCATTGGCTATGGAAAATGAAATGTGCATGGAACTGATTTGTCCACGACTAAGCAGATGCTTTGAAACTGATTCGTAGTCCTGCCATTCCTCATTTCCCTTCGCCATACCCCATGTTGGGACTGCCTCTTCAGCCTGGATCCCAGAAAGAAGACACCTAGAGTAGAACAGAGCTGGAGTCGACTCACGGCCAACTCATAACTTGAGCAAAAAATATAACTTTGTGCTGTCAACCACTGAAATTGAGGGGAATTGTTTCTTACCCCAGAATAACCTAATGAAGCCTGACAAATACAGAAGGAGAATTAATAAAACTTAACTACCGATTAGAGGCAGGACATGAAAGAGTGGGTGGAAAATAGAAGAGAATTTCAAACAGTGTAGCCTGAGTGATCAGAAGATGGCTAGGTTACTAACCCGAAAGGGAAGATAAGAGGGAAAATAATGATTTGGGCTTTGATGTGTTGAATTAAAGGGCAGGGTGAACATCTAGGAAGATATATTCTTTCAGCAACTGGAAAGGCAAATCAGGAGACCAAGGACAGGTCAGGATTAGAGAGAAAGACTTGTGGATCATGACTATAAAGGTGATACCTGAGAGTTCTGGGGTAAGTGAGCTCACTGGGGCTCAGGAGGGAAAGAGAGTGGAGGTTGGCAGAGGGCAGATCCTTGGTCGTGCCTGCATTTTCAGAGGCCTGAGTGACAAGGAGGCACAAGTCCTGGCAGACGAGGAGCAGGCATGCTGGGTTAAGAAGTAATCAAGGATGCAACACCACCTACAAAGCAGCCTTGCCCCCCAAAATAGTGAACCTAAACCAGATCAAAACTCTTGCTCTCACTACCAATTCACAGGAGGTGAATCACCTGGAGATCTTGTTAAAAATGTTAAAAATGCAGATTCTGATTCAGTCGGTCTTGAGTGGGGTCCAATATTCTGCATTTCTAACAAACTCCCAGGTGATGCAGATGCCGCTGGTCCATGGGCCATAGTTTAGAAACAAGGCTTTGGGAATGGAAGAAATGACAACACGCAGATGCAGTCAATAAAATGCAGATTGAGGGAAACCCTTCATAACAACCTCATTTCTTAAAACAAAAAATGGGGAGGAAATCTATAGATTTTCTATAGAGACATAACAACCAATTGCAATCCTTTGTTTAGATCCTAATCAGAGTATAAACAAATGTTTTTTATAGCAATTGTGGAAATGTGAACACTGGATTTTTTTTTTTTTTTTTTTTTTTCGGTACGCGGGCCTCTCACTGTTGTGGCCTCTCCCGTTGAGGAGCACAGGCTCTGGACGCGCAGGCTCAGTGGCCATGGCTCACGGGCCCAGCCGCTCCACGGCATGTGGGATCTTCCCAGACCGGTGCACGAACCCATGTCCCCTGCACCGGCAGGCGGACTCTCAACCACTGCGCCACCAGGGAAGCCCTGAACACTGGATATTTGATATTGGGGAAATTAATGCTGACCGAGGAGGTGTGGTAATGGTATGATTATGATTATGATTCTTCAAAAGGCTACATACTTTATGATTCCATTTTTATGACATTCTGGAAAAGGTAAACCTAAGGAATAAAAATAGATCTGTGGTTGCTTGAGGATGGGAGAGGGAGTTCACTGCAGAGGGATATGTATACTGATTGTGGTCATTACCTGACTGAATGAGTTTCTAAAACCTCAGAACTGTACCTTAAAAAGGAAAATTTTACTTCATGTAAATTATACCTTAATAAACAGGACCAAAACCAAAACCCAGAAAACAAAACAAAACAAAAACAAAAAAAAGGACATTATTATTTAGAGATACATACTGAAATATTTACAGACAAAATATATCTGAGATTTGCTTTGAGATTATGGGGAAGGGTGTTGGTTTGGTGGTACAGATGGAACAACACTGGCTTTAAATGGATTATTATTGAACCTGAGTGGTTGAACCTGGATGGTAGACACGTAAAACTAGTCTCTTTACTTTGTATGTGTTTAAAATTTACCATAATAAAAAGTTTGAAAAAAGTTAAACCAGCAAAGGGCTTCATTAAATGGGGTGTCCGCATAAGCACCCATGTAGCCGAGAGCACTAGAAAGGCAGCTTGGAGAGCAAGTGCTGGGGGGTTGGGCCTTTACCAGTGGGTACCCTTAAAGCAGCAGTTCCGGTCAAACCTGTGGTTGTTCCCTGTCCCCTTCATTCCCAAGGGCACAGACCTAGCAGAGAGATTACCCTCACCTGAGGAAGCGAATGGCAAGTGGCCTGAAGGGTACCCTCTCAGGCCTCTGCATGAGAAGGCCCTTTCACCAAGGGAGGCTTTGTTAAACAAGCTATCAGCAGCCTGGGTGGGGTCCAGGTGGTACTGTGGCCACAGATTCTCTGGAACTAGGAAGGTCGAAAGGTCAGGGACTGGTCAGTGTCACACCTCACAGTCCAGAGTGCCCCTTGGGGCTAGGCTCTGTGGCTACTGAGATGTGCTGGGAGGGGGTCTCTGGCACGTCAGAGACATCACGCCTACTCACAGTGGCCTATACACTTCATGCTTCCTTCTCTCTGCCTTGTCTTCAGCCCTTCCAACACCAAGAAGCACCTTGGGGAAATGGAAGCAGCAGGAGTCAAGGGGGAGGAGGCCAGGTTGGGGTAAAATGTGAGTAAAGGGTAGATGAAATTTACTTGGTAGAGAGAAATGGTACCCAATTGGGCAGGAGCTTGAAGAAGGGTTATGGGATGGTCCTCTAGTACAGGAGGGCCTTGAGCAAATTTTAACGCCCAGGTAGAGAAACAGATTGAAAATGTAAAAGAAAATAAAAAGGGTGATCAATGAGACCAGATCCTGAAGGAGCTGCAAAGAGGTGGAATGCAATTTGCCTGGAGAGAAGGGACAGCATGCAGTAGACACGTATTGTTTTGTCCCAGAATCCCCTCCTTTTCTGGGACCTTCTGCCTCTTCAGTGAGGTCTGCCCACATTCCACTGCCCTCACCTCCATTCAGATGGCTACCTTAGGAACAGCCGTGGCAATACACTGTGACCTGACTCCGTGGCTAGAGTTCATTGGTCCAAGAGTGGGTCTTGGCTCAAGCTGGCTAATCAGAATGCACCCATGGAAATTTGGAATCAGAATGGAGCTTTCCAGCTCCATCTGGCTGCCTGATGGAATAGAGATTTGAACTGAGGCACTATTGGTAACTTGTTCCAATGGATGGAGACGTAGGCAGAACTGGTACACAGCATAAGAGAATGATGAAGCAGTACCAAAGAGAACTGTATAGATAAGAGACAGTCCAGATGGAAAAGAAGTCCCTGTCTCCAGCTCTGCCCAGGGATCTAGCTACATCCAAATGTTCCCAAGATACCCTGGAACCTTTATAGTAAAGTTGCATTTTTGCTTAACTTAATTTGGATAGGATTTCTGTGACTTAAAACTAAGTGTCCTAACAGAACTCTGTGCTAAGAAAGAAGGGAATATGGAGTATATATACGAATGTCTGGACACATTTTGAGGGTGAGAGAAAATTGAAGCAGTTAATACTTCTGAGAAAAGTGGCAGGATACGTTGTCTACTAAAAGAAAGAGGTCCAGGTAAGAGGTCAAGGCCTTTAAAGAAAGCGGAGAAGACTGGAGCCAATGAGATCATCCTTTTTTTTTTTTTTAACTAAATTCTCTGATCATTTTAATAGTTGGAGGCAAGAATCTAAAATGTAGTATGTTCTGTAGATGGAGACAGTCATTGCCCGGAAGTTTGCAGACTAGACACCAAGAAGAGCCATAGATCTTTAATCTTTCTCATTAGCAATGCAGCCTGGGGAACAAATGATGAGAAGTTAAGGGATGCTTGACCCTCTTAGAAATATCTGATGATTCCCAAAATGAGTGAACCTACCACAAGGGCTGGGATTTCTCTTCACATGAAAAAGTTTCTAGTGCATTTTAGGATGAGCACTTTGAAGAAACCTTTGCCAGGATTTGCAGCGACAATTTTAGAGAATAATTTTGGGCATCTCTTTGCAGATATCAACTAACTACAAACAACTCATGGATTTTCATCCTGGTGACCTTTCCAGCCAGTCAGTTAGGAACAAGAAATGGATTGGGCCCAGGCTGTATCTGAGCCACAGCTCTCCCTGCTCTCTCTCTGCTGCTTCTGGGGTCTGTGTGGTTTCCTACTGGATGATGTCCTCGACTGGATTAAATCCCACTCTCAACTTCCACCCATGAAAGAAACTGCTGGAACCCCAGTGCCAGTTTTTGTTAGAATTGCCATCTGAAGTTCTTGAGCCCAGAAGGTATGTTCTTGGTACGCCTCCCCAAGGCTGTCCATCATCTGAATCAATCCACAGCACCTCAGCACCAAGCTCAGCCGTCGATCTCCTCCTTGTAGCAAGGTCAGTCTGGGTTGGAACCCTCATGGAGAGCCTACCCAAAGCACAACTTGGGAGAGGGGAAAGGAAGGCATTGCTGGGAGTGAGAGTGACACGAGTAAAGTTAGAGGGACATGGGTAATGATAGGTGATGATGTGGTGTCAGGGATGATGAAGATAACTAAAACTCACTGAGACTCTACTGTGCACCCAGAAAGGTTTAACTTTTTTCATGTATCAGTTCATTTATCCCCGACAAGAACTCTGTGAGGAAGGTATTACCACCATTTTACAGATGGGCAAACTAAGGAACCGAGAGGGTGAATAAGTTGTCCAAGGTCACATAGCTATTAAAGAATGAAAATACATGGGACAGGGACTTCCCTGGTGGTCCAGTGGGTAAGACTCCGTGCTCCTAACGCAGGGGGCCCGGGTTCTATCCCTAGTTGGGGAACTAGATCCCACGTGCATGCCACAACTAAGAGTCCACATGCCGCAACTAATAGAGCCTCCATGCCTAAACGAAGACCCCGCACAGCCAAAATAAATAAAATAAATATTTTTTAAAAAGAATGAAAATACATGGGACAAAAAGATTGCCCCATAGAGTGAATTGATCTGATAAAAAAACAAGATTTATTCTTGCATTTTTCCTGTCATCCCCTTTCCTTCCTGCCCACCACCAAATATTTAATAAACATATGCCAGAGCTTGTTTTCCACAACACTGCAAAAACAGCCCTTAGTCCCTGACCCAAGGGGTGAGAAATCCATTGTAATTCTTGCTTCTGGATATAGTTACAGAAATATTGGCAAGGAGTTTTCCTAGCTTCATTTCTTTGATTTAACTTCCTTTCCCAAACACAGCATGGCATGTTTTAAAATCAGTCTCTTCCTATGAGTAGAAACTGCCCTTGAAATTTAGTTTTTTCTGTCTAAATGATCTTTTTTTCCTGTTTTCTTGACTGGAGCCAAATATGAGACAGCTTCCTGAAAGGCACAAGCTCATTTCCTCCCTTTACTACTTCTCTTCCTTCCTGTGTTTATACCTCCCTTTGGAAAGTATCTCCTTCCCCAAACACACTTGAAAAACTCACTTGCTCAGTGAGTTAGAGGAAATTTTACCTTTACTGATTGCTTTCAGGATTACTTTAACTCAGTGTTATTGAATACAAATTCTCTTCTGTTTAGTCAGGCTCCTCATGGTTGACAGACTACCTTTGGGCCCTGTTAGGAGTTGGATTGTGTCCCTCACAAAGTCTTATGTAGAAGTCCTAACCCCCAGTATTTCAGAATATAACTGTATTTTGAAGATTGGGTCTTTAAAGAGGTAATTCAGTTAAAATGATTATTAAGAAGGACCCTAATTCAATATGACTGGTGTCCTTAGGAGAAGAGGAGATTAGGACCAAGACACACACAGAGGAAAGGCCATGTGAAGACACAGAGAAAAGATGGCCATCTATAAGCCAAGGAGAGGCCTCAGAAGAAACCAATCCTGCTGACACCTTGGTCTCAGTCTTCTAGCTCCATCCAGAATTGTGAGAAAATAAATTTCTGCTGTTTAGCCACCCAGTTTGTGGGATTTTGTTATGGCAGCCCTAGCAAATGAATATGGGCCCCCTCTCAAAAACCACCTTTTTCACTGAGTCAAACACTCAGCCTCCAAACCTGTGTACCTAACAGCCTGTTGGCTATCTCTACTTGTATATCCCATAGACGATTAACACTCAGTGTTAACACCATTTTCTCCCACCCCTCAGCCCCTGACAATCACCATTCTCATCCTATTTCTGTGAGTTCAGCTCTCTCTCTCTCTCCTTTTTTTCTTTTTTATATTTCACATATAAGTGAGGTCATATAGTATTTGTCTTTCTCTGTCTGATTTATTTCACTTAGCATAATGCCTTCAGGATCCATCCCTGTTGTTGCAAATGGCAGAAATTCCTTCTTTTTATGGATGAATAATATTCCATTATAGATAGATACATTTTCTTGCCTTTTTTTTTTCCCCTTTGGCCGCGCTGCACGGCTTGCAGGATCTTAATTCCCTGACCAAGAATTGAACCCATGCTCTCAGCAGTGAAAGCGCCAAGTCCTAACTACTGGACTGGCAGGGAATTCCCAATAGATACATTTTCTTTATCCATTCACCTGTCAATGGACACTTAGGCTGTTTCCCTGTCTTGCCTATTGTAAATAATGCTGCAATGAACGTGTGGGTGCAGATATCTCTCCAAGGTCCTGTCAGTTTCCAGGGATGATGAGATTACTTTCAGAAATGCAGTCTTGCTGGGTTAGAGCCAGTTATGTGATGTTGCTGGGTCTCCAGGGGGGTCCGCGGCTGGCAGGCGTGTTATTAGGGGCTGGGGCAGGCGTGGATCCTGTCTGGTCACCGGTGGTAAGGGACTGCCTCCAGTACCTTGTTCAATATGGTGGTGCTGGGAGAAGGGTCTGCTTCAGATTCTGCAGCGGGGTCCTCAGACAGCAGCCTATCACCAGGTGCTTGGAGGTAGTTCCCACCTGGTAATTGGATGAGACCCTGGGTGGACCTGGTAATTGGATGAATCCCTGGGTGGGCAGGACTGGTTCTGGATTGTGGCTGAGAAGGGCTGAAACCGAGGCCCAGGGCTATTTCAGGTTTCACTGAGGTCTGCAGACCTGGCTCCGGAGGCATGGATTGGTAGGTCTCCCCCCAGGGCCCTGGGTGGGCTGGACTGCTCCACAGAAGTAGCCACAAGGGCTGGAACAAAGTATAGGGCCATTTCACGATCTCTGGGGCGTAGAGCGTCTGCTGCTCGGTCCTTCTGTCAGCAGGACTGTTCGCTGACTGTGGCTAAGACGGAGTGGAGCCCAGTTCAAAGTTATTTCAAAATCTACACTTTGAGGGCTTCCCTGGTGGCGCAGTGGTTGAGAGTCCACCTGCTGATGCAGGGGACGTGGGTTCGTGCCCCGGTCCGGGAGGGTCCCGCATGCCGCGGAGCGGCTGGGCCCGTGGGCCATGGATGCTGAGCGTGCGCGTCTGGAGCCTGTGCTCCGCAGCGGGAGAGGCCACGGTAGTGAGAGGCCCGCGTACCGCAAAAAAATAAAAATAAAAAATAAAAACCACAACAAAAAATCTACACTTTGACCGAGTTTGACAGGCTTACTTTCAAGGGCTCTCGGATCACAGCCGAGAGTGGCTAGAGCCAGTTCACCGGCCACTTCAGGATCCATAACCAAGACTGAGGTCTGTATGCCTACTGTCCAATGCATGGGTGGGCGTGACTCCTTCTGGGTCCCATAGCATATGGTGCTGGTGACAGAACCAAAGCCAAATGGGGTGGTAGCTGAGTCCTCAGATGCGGAGCTGTTTCGGGTCTGTGACGGGTGAAGTCAGCACCCTGGATTCAGGCCTCCCTTCTCAAAATATCTCTCCTGGTCTTGGACTGCACCAAGATTTCACAATCTACCTGGGTCCCAAAGCTGCCACAAAGGCACTTTTTTCCCTGATGGATGCTGAATTATTGTTGTTGGTAGGAGGGGTGTGAGCAAGAAAGTATTATTCAGCCATCTTGCTGATGTTAATACTTTGAATATTCCTTTTATAAACTTTTGATGTCTATGTGAATGTTGTAAAATTTTTATTGATGTGTAATTGACTTAAAATATTATATTAGTTTCAGGTGTACTACATAATAATTCGATATTTTTATACATTACCAAATGATCACCATGATAAGTCTAGTTACCAGCTGTCACCATACAAAGTTATTACAATATTATTGACTATATTCCATTTTCTATACATTACATCCCTGTGACTTATTTATTTTATAATTGGAAGTTTATACCTCAATCTCCCTCACCTATTTCATTCATGACTCTTACCCACCTCCCCTCTGGCAACCACTTTATTCTCTGTATCTATGAATCTGTTTCTGTTTTGTTGCATTTGTTCGTTTGTTTTGTTTTTTAGATTCCACATAAGAATGAAATCATATGGTATTTCTCTTTCTCTGTCTGACTCATTTCACTTAGCATAATACCCTCTAAGTCCATCCAAGTTGTCGCAAATGGCAAGGTTTCATTCTTTTTGTGGCTAATGTTACGTTGTATATATACCACATCTTCTTTATCCATTCATGTATCGATGGACACTTGGGTTGCTTCTATTTCCTGGCTATTGTAAATAATGCTGCAGTGAACATAGGGGTATATATGTTTTCAAATTAGTGTTTTTGTTTTCTTTAGAAAAATACCCAGAAGAGGAATTGCTGGATCATATGGTAGTTTATTTTTAATTTTTTGAGGAACTTCCATACTGTTTTCCATAGGGGCTGCACCAATTTACATTCCCACCAACAGTGCATGAGAGTTCCCTTTCCCTCCACATGTTCACTAACACTTGTTATGTGTTGTCTTTTTGATAATAGCCATCTGAAAGGTATGAGATGATATCTCATCATGGTTGGGATTTGCATTTCCTTGGTGATTAGTGATGTTGAGCATCTTTTCATACGCCTGTTGGCCATCAATATGTCTTCTTTGGAAAAATGTCTATTCATGTCCTCTGCCCATTTTTAATCTTTTTTTTTTGATGTTGAGTTAAATGAGCTCTTTGTATATTTTGGATATTAACCCATTATGGGATATATCATTTGTAAATATCATCTCATTCAGTAGGCAGACTTTTCATTTTGTTGACAGTTTCCTTCACTGTGCAAAAGCTTTTTAGTTTGGTGCAGTATTTATTTTTACTTTTGTTTCCCTTGTCTGAGGAGACACAACCAAAAAAAAAAGTATTGCTAAGATCAATATCAAAGAGTATACTGCCTATGTTTTTTTCCTAAGAGTCTTATGAAATGTATGGTTTTAGGTCTTCCATTTAAGTCCTTAATTCATTTTGAGTTTGTTTTTTTATATGGTGTGAGAAAGTAGTCCAGTTTCTTTTGCATGTAGCTGTCCCATTTTCCCAACACCATTTATGAAGAGGCTGTCTTTTTCTCATTTTATATTCTTGCCTCCTTTGTCATAGATTAACTGACCATTTACGTGTGGGTTTATTTCTGGGCTCTCTATTCTGTTCCACTGATCTATATGCCTGTTTTTTTGCCAGTACAATACAGTTTTGATTACTGTAGCTTTGTTATATTTTGAAATCAGGGAGCATGATGCCTCCAGCTTTGTTCTTCTTTCTCATGATTGTTTTGACTATTCAGAGTCTTTTATGTTTCCACACAAATTTTAGAATTATTTGTTTTAGTTCTGTGAAAAATGACTTTGGTGTGTTTTTTGTTTGTTTTTTGTTTTTAATTTGGCCACACTGTGCAGCTTGCAAGATCTTAGTTCCCCAACCAGGGATTGAACCCGGGCCCTGGCAGTGAAAGTGCCAAGTCCTAACCACTGGACTGCCAGGGAATTCCCTGACTTTGCTATTTTGATAGGGATTGCATTGAATCTGTAGATTGCCTTGGGTAGTATTAATTGATTGATTGATTCTTTCTAATGTATTTTTTATTTCCGTTATTGTATTCTTCAGCTCTGCTTGGTTCTTCTTTATATATTTTTACTCTGTTAAACTTCTGTGTTCATCCAGTCTTCTCCCAAGTTCACTGAGCATCTTTATGGTCATTACCTTGAACTGTTTATCAAGTAGATTGCTTACCTCTACTTTGTTTAGTTCTTCTTCTGGAGTTTTGTCTTGTTCCTTTGTTTGGGCATGCTGGTAGGTGGGGCTGGCCAACAGCCTGATCGGCTACTAGACCCTACCTCATGCAGTGGCTGCTGGTCCACTGGTGGGTCACAGTGTGACTAGCTACATGGCCCAGGAGGTCCAGGGGCTGGTACACATCTGCTGGTGGGTGGGGCCAGGCCCTGGCACTAATAGGCTTGAGGGAAAACTAAAGGAGAGATTTGTGACAATTGGTAAAATTTTATGGGCTGTGTAGTAGAATGTATTGCCTAAATAATAAGTTTTACACGTGATAATGGTATTGAGGCTATGTGGCGGAATATCCTTATTCTTAGGAGATACATCCTTAAGTATTCAGAAGAGAAATACCATGGTGTTTGTAATTTAATTTCAAATGGCTCAGAAAAAAATAGTATATGTGTGCATATACATATAATAAATAAATGTGTGTGTATATATATATGTATTTATATATATATATGTATTATATATTATCCAAAACAACAAAATACCGAGGAATAAAATTAATCAAGGAGGTAAAAGACTTGCATACTGAAAAGCGCAGAGCAGTGCTGAAATAAATTAAAGAAAACCTAAGTAAATGGAAAGACATATCATGTTCATGAGTTGAAAGAGTTTAATGAGTTTAATTTTGTAAAAATGGCAATACTCCCCAAATTGATCTATGGATTAAATGCAATCCCTATCAAAATTCCAAGAGCATATTTTGCATAAATGAGCATAAGATTCATATGGAATTACAAGGGATTCCCAAAGAACTAAAACAAGCTTGAAAAAATCAAGGACCCCACCTCCTGATTTTGAAACTTACTACAAATCTACAAATCAAAACAGTGTGGTATTGGCATAAGGATAGATACATAAATCAATGGAATAGATTTGAGAGGCCAGAAGTAAACTCATACATCTATTGCCAGTTGATTTTCAACAAGGGTGACAAGATCGTTAAATGAAGGAAAGGATAGCCTCTTCAACAAATGGTGGTGGGACAACTGGATGTCTACATGCAAAAGAATGGAGTTGTACTCCCAATCTCACACCATATTAACAAAATAACTCAAAATGGACCAATGACCTAGATACAAGAACTCAAACCATAAAATTATTGGACAAAAATATAGGGATTTTGGATTTGGCAATGGATATGTCTCAGATATGACAATGAAAGCATGATCAACAAAAGAAAAATTAGATAAATTGGACTTCATCAAAGTTCAAAACTATTATACATCAGTGGACATTCTCAAGAAAGTGGATAGATATGTACATAATGGGAGAAAGTATTTGGACATTATATATCTAATAAGGGTATAGCATTCAGAATATATAAAGAACTCTTACAATTCAGCAATAAAACAAGCCAATTCAAATACAGGAAAAGAGCCCTTGTGCACTGTTGGTGGGATTATGAAATGGTGCAACTTCTATGGAAAACAGCATGAAGCTTCCTTAAAAAATTAAAAATAGCACTACCATATGATCCAGCAATCTCACTTCTGGGTATATATCCAAAAGAACTGAAAGCAGTGTCTTGAAGAGATATTTGCATGCCTGTGTTAATACCAGCAGTATTCATACTAGCTAAGAGGTGGAAGCAATCCAAATGTTCATCAACAGATGAATGGATAAATAAAATGTGTTATGTAAATACAGTGGAATATTATTCAATCTTAAAAAGGATGGAAATCTTGTCACATGCTACAACATGGATGAAGCTTGAGGACATGGTTAAGTGAAATGAGCCATTCACAACAAGGCAAGTACTGTGTGATTCCAATTGTATGAAATATCTAAAGTAGTCAAATTCATAGAAACAGAAAGAAAAATGTTGGTTACCAGGGATGGGAGAGGGGGGAAAAGAGTTGTTTAATGAGTATAGAGTTCCCGTTTTGCAAGATGAAATAGCTCTGGAGATGTTTCACAACAACGTGAATATACTTAACACTACTGAACTGTATACTTAAAAATGGTTAAGATGGTAAATTTTATGTCTTTGAAAAAATGCATTAGAAAACTAAAAAACCAGCCTGAGGAATTGTCCTGGATTTTACTCTTTGCCTCATATTAACTCACTACCACTACTTCAATAAAAATAGAGCTAAAATAAAAAACAAAAAACGGGCAAAGGACTTAAGTAGACATATCTCCAAAGAAAATATATAAATGGCCCAACACATGAAAAGATGCTCAACATCATCAGTCATTAACGAAATGCAAATCAAGACCACATTGAGGTACCACTTCACACCCACTAGGATGAATATAATTTAAAAAGAGAGAAAATAACAAAATAACAAGTGCATACATTTCTGGGGGGAATGTAAAATGGTTCAGCTGCTCTGAAAATCGTTTGGCAATTCCCCTGGGAAACACAGAATTACCATGTGACCTGCTCCTATATACCCCAAAGGACTAAAAATAGGTACTCAAACATACCAGCACTGGGCTTCCCTGGTGGCGCAGTGGTTGAGAGTCCGCCTGCCGATGCAGGGGACACGTGTTCGTGCCCCGGTCTGGGAGGATCCCACATGCCGCGGAGCGGCTGGGTCCGTGAGCCATGGCCGCTGAGCCTGCGCGTCCGGAGCCTGTGCTCTGCAACGGGAGAGGCCACAACAGTGAGAGGCCCGCGTACCGCAAAAAAAAAAAAAAAAAAAAATACCAGAACTGTTCACAATAGTCAAAAGTTGGAAATAGCCCAAATGTCCATCAGTGGATGAACGGATAAACAAATTGTGATTTACACATACAGTGTGATAGCATTCAATCGTAAAAAGGAATAAAACACTGATACACGCTACAACGTGGATGAACGTCAAAAATATTAGAAGGCAGACACAAAGGTCACATAGTGTATAATTCCATTTATATGAAATATATAGAGTAAGTAAATCCATGGAGACAGTACACAGATTGTGGCTGCCAGTAGCTGGTGGAAGGGGGTGGAATTGGGAGCAATTGCTTAATGGATGCAAGGTTTCCTTTTGGGGTGATAAAGATATCTTGGCACTAGATAGAGGTGGTGATTGCACAACATTGTGAATGTGCTAAATGCCACTGAATTGTTCACATAAAAATGAATAATTTTATGTTGTGTCAATTTCACCTTAACAAAAATTACATACACAGGATTTCAATGCATCATTTCACCAACCTTTTTACACTAACATCAGATGATTGAACAGGATTTAGCAGAATCTTTCAGCTTTGAATGTGAAGCAGGCCTAAACTCAAAACTTTGTGATACTGAAATGGAAGATGGGATGTAATAATCTTGGAAAGTTAAAATTATTTTTGTTTATTTTAAATGCAGTTTTTTTCTTGAAGAAAAAATATGGAGTAAATATGTAATAGATAATAAATGTTTCTTCCTTCAGGGTACTGATTCAGGGTACTGTGGGCTTCAAAGTTAGATCACCTGGGTTCTCATTCTCATTCTCCCAGGAATGTTCTGGAGGACTATCAGATACACTGTATCTTTCCTGCATCTTTCTATTCTAATAAGAGTTGAATCATTGCTGATTCAAGATTTACTATAATATACTCATTCCTTCTCCCTCTGCTGGCTGGCTCCATACTACTACACTGATAGACTAACACACAGAAGAGCTGGGGTTATGATCATATAACAGATATTTACTGAGCCTTACTTATTAAGTACCATACACTTTGCTGCATCCTTAGTATTCCACAGTGAAGTTAAGACATGAGCCCTGGCCTAATTTACCATCTAGTAGGGGAGGCAGACCATAAGCAAACCATTTATGTATCATAAGTAAACAGTACTATAAAGGGAAATAGTGCTACACTAGAGGAGAGGAATACGATTTCTGGTTGTGTGTTCAGGAAAGGTTTCTCTTAGGAAGGACATGCAATCTGAAAAGACTGGCATGGCATTAACGAATGGCGATAGGTGAACTTTAGACTGTGGAAAGTTTATAAAGCCAGGTTAAGAAGTTTGGAAAGTATTAACTATAGTGGGAAATAAATGGTGCATTTCCAGCAAGGGAGTGATAGAATTTTGCGTTTTAAAAAGATCGCAGGGGCAAGACAGAAAGCAGGGAGACTATTTAGGAGGTACCAGGACTTGGAGTAATTATGGTTTTGGGCTTGGGTGACAGGGTGGCTGAGTGTATCATTCTGTGGTAGAACGATGACTGCAGCGGTTAAAGGACAAGCGGATGATCGAGTATTTAAGGAAAAAACAGAGCACAGCTTTCAAGGCGTACTGTTCTGAACAGCCGGAACCAGGGCAGGGCACGCTCCTAAAGTGGAAATCTTCGGACGGAGGTTGAGGTACAAGACAGCCCAGGAGAGCCGAACTCCGATCCCGTTCTCCCTCTTTGGTGTCATCAGAAGCAGTGGCCGGGACCGAGCGGGACTGCTCTCTGACCCAGAACGAAGGGGGAAAGAACAAGCAGTGGAGAGACTAACCTTCGAAACTAGACCTGGGCCGCCTCACCAACACCTCCCACCGCTGATTAACCCCACCCCCGGAAGTGCCGCCTACCCACGCTCGCTTCCGCTATCCCAGGCGTCTGACCGTCTCGCGAGAACTGGAAGAGCCTATGTGACCTGGGCTAAGCGGAAGTTGGGTCTCTTTTTCGTGGCGCCTCGGAGGCGGTCGGCTGCTTCGGAATGAAGGTGGGAACTGGTGGCGGGTGTTGCGCTAGGTTTGAGTAACGTGGATTGAGCCCCAGAATACGGCGCTGCGCTCCAGAATCCTGGCTCTGAATGGAGAAGGGCCTGAGGCAGGAGAAGGATCGCTCTTTTGGGGCCGGAGCTCTTTCGGAGAGCGGATGGCGAGCGATTGCAGCTGGAGCTGCGCCGGGCGGGGAGCGCCATGGTGGCGTCCTGCCCCCCAGCCGGGATAGAGGCGGCCCTGCTGCCCGGTTGCCGGCAAGTAGGTCGGGCTTCTTGCTCCGAGAGGGTGAACTGCTGCGCAGCGCCCTTCGCCCCGGCGTCATTCCGCGAGGCTTGAAAGATGTGTCCTACTTTTAGTGCAGTGTGTCTTGCGCGGTCTTATGTACACACATGCTTCAGTGAGTAGTATCAAATTTTCTGTTAGTTGTGTGCGGGTGACAGGAAAGGCTTTTTGCAGTGGAATAACCTTTGTAGTGGTTCTGCGATTTTCATGAAGTTTCCCCCCCCCCCCCCGTTTAATTTTTAGCTGAACATCTCTTTCCCGGCCACTGGCTGCCAGAAACTCATTGAAGTGGACGATGAACGAAAACTTCGTACCTTTTATGAGAAGCGTATGGCCACAGAAGTTGCTGCTGACGCTCTGGGTGAAGAATGGAAGGTAAAAGTGGCCTGCCGGACTGCCGAATTGAATTGTTAGAATATTTAAGAGAGAGATGGTAAATGCTGTTCGGTAATTGGTAAATGTAATGGGGTTGAAACTCCGGTTCTGTCTTCTGACCTTGGGTTTAGTTACTTCCAGATGTCACTTTATAACGTGGAGCCATCACCTGGCAGGGTTATGTTCATGAAAAAATATATAGTTCTTGCCCTGCAAGCTAATGGTCTCCACTTTTTTTTGAAAAGTGCCAAGAAGGGTTGTTTTTGATGTATTTGTGGTTCATTGATGCTTTGTTCCTTAACATAGTCTTTCTCCCCCAAGACCTGTTAACTCTGGTAAAGCATCGGCTAGAAGTAACTTGATTGAAAGGACTTTGCTAATTGAACTTGGGAAATTGGAAGTGTAGACAAAATTTAGTGAACAGAGAAAGCTATTAAGTTTCAAATTGGTCTTAATGAAGTGTACTTGTTGGAGGCCACAGTCTTTTGTTCTGTAATGTGTCACTATGTTCTCTTCCAGGGTTATGTGGTCCGAATCAGTGGTGGGAACGACAAACAGGGTTTCCCCATGAAGCAGGGTGTCTTGACCCATGGCCGAGTCCGCCTGCTACTGAGTAAGGGGCATTCCTGTTACAGACCAAGGAGGACTGGAGAAAGAAAGCGCAAATCTGTACGGGGTTGCATTGTGGATGCCAATCTGAGCGTTCTCAATTTGGTCATTGTAAAAAAAGGTGAGATTTTTATTCTTGAGTTAATTTTTGTCCACACTGATTTAAAGCGGATTGTCGATTGATTGATTGATTTGCAGTATCCCCAGTTTTGACCAGTGGACTTGTTTTAGCAATGCCTGAAAAATCTAGGGTTCTTGTTTGTAAGGAGGTTGTTGAATTAAAACGTCTGTTCATTTTTGTCTTTCAGGGGAGAAGGATATTCCTGGACTCACTGATACTACTGTGCCTCGTCGCCTGGGGCCCAAAAGAGCTAGCAGAATCCGCAAACTTTTCAATCTCTCTAAAGAAGATGATGTCCGCCAGTATGTTGTGAGAAAGCCCCTAAATAAAGAAGGTATGGGGGATTATGCAGTTCAGGGCTTGCTTAATTTCATTGATTCGTCATAGCATTTTGTGTGCATGTTAGAAGGTAAAAATCTGCCTACTAGTTACCTAGAATCTGAGTTTTTAGGAAGATAGTCGGGGAGAGAGAGGGTCAAGACGTGCAGTTGGTATGAATCCTTATTATATCCAGTGCCCTCCAGAGTGATAGAATTTTTCTTGGGAATTTGCCTTTGGGTCACTGATGTATAAGTTCATTCAGAGATAACTTATGAGACATTTTAAGTTCGTTGCTTTGGGGTTAGGAGTTGAAAGAATGACAGAAAACTTGGGGGTTGTTATTGAATGTGCTCTCACCACCCCCAAACTTGCTTTCTTTCCATATCAGTGGTTCTAATTTTTTTGTTTACCAAAGACATGCTTTCATCCACTTAAGTTGCTTTAACTGCTGGCCTTCGTTTACTTCAACTGGAATGTGGATAGCAATAGAGTTGTGAGAATTAGAAGTTGGAAAGAAACTTTATTCAAAATACCAGGGACAAGCGTTTGGGGTTTTGGGGTTTTCATATGTATATAAATTTATTTAGGTGTAGTTGATTTACTATGTTGTGTTAATTTTGCAGTACAGCAAAGTGATTTAGTTATATGTATGTAAATTCTTTTTCATATTCTTTTCCGTTATGGTTTATCACAGGATATTGAATATAATTCCCTGTGCTATGCAGTAGGAGCTTGTCTATTCATTCTATGTATAATAATTTACATCTGAATTCCAAACTCCCAAATCCATCCCTCCCCCTTGGCAACCACAAGTCTGTTCTCTGTGAGTCTGTTTGTTTCGTAAAGTTATTTGTGTCATATTTTAGATTTCACATGTAAGTGATACATGGTATTTGTCTTACTGTAACTTTATTTAGTATGATAATCTCTAGGTCCATCCACGTTGCTGCAAATGGCATTATGTCTTTTTTGTAGCTGAGTAGTATTCCATCGTATATGCCTACCATATCTTCTTTATCCTTTCATCTGTCAGTGGACATTGAGGTTGTTTCCCTGTCTTGGCTATTGTGAATAGTGCTGCTATGAACATAGGGGTGGCGTGTTCTTTATGAATTATAGTTTTGTCTGGATATATGCCCAGGAGTGGGAGTGCTGGATCATATGGGAACTCAGTTTTTAGTTTTTTCAGGAACCTTGGTGTTTTATTTTTTAAGAAGGTATATTGTTTATTAGGCAACATAACCCATCACTAGTGAGGTCTGCAGCAGCGATGCTCAGTAATGATATTTCTGTAGTGAATTGTATGAATATTTATAATACGTGGAATAAATAGCATGTTAGTTCTGGGTTGGGTTTTCCTGACAGATCTGAAAAATTTTGCTTGGGTTTTGGTTTTCAGGACTGGGGGCTTAAATAAGCTAATATATGGTAAGTGCTCATTGGTCACTCATACGAAATATTTGGACAACTACTGTGTGCCAGGTATGACTTTCAGTGAAGTAACTGGCAAATATACGGTAGTTCTCTGTAGTTGCGCCCTTGGAAATATCATTAGTGTACTGAGTGCTACTTAACAAGACATTTGTTAGATGGTTCTTTTTTTCTTTATAATTCCAAAGGGTTTTTTATTTTAGCAGAACCTGAACAACTGAGCATTTAGTCTTAGAATATTTATCTGAAGCGTTTATTGCTCCCAGAAGGTGTCCACAAACTAAAATCACTGCATCTGAAAAGACTCCTGTTCTGAAGCAGATTTATAATCCAGAGGATTGTGGATTATAAATCAGACAGGCTAAGTGAAGACATTCTCAGGAATTCCCTGGTGGCCCAGTGGTTAGGACTCTGCTTTCACTATGGTGGTCCAGGTTCAATCCTGGTTAGGGAACTAAGATCCCACAAGCCGGGCAGCACCACCAAACAAATAAATTCATTCATTTGTTCATTCATTCTAATGTTAAGTTTCACTCCAGATAAGCAGCCTGTCTTAGAAAATAGAAATTTGAGCACTAATTAGGACTTCAAAGAGCATGGTGGGATGCAGTTAATGCTTTACTTAGTTTTCATGACAAGTTAAATACGCGGTTAATACTGCTCAAATGTCTTAACGGTACAGAGAGATATAATATCCTCCCAAGACAGTGTAATTGGGGAAGGGAAATAAAAGTGAACAGAAAAAAGTATGGGGTATGACTTCTAACTGTTCAGCAAAGTAACCTATTACTTTGCTGAATTTACGTATGATCTTGAACTTGACATCCAAGCTATTGGTATAGGAAAACACTGGTCCCTAGTAAACTGTCTCATACAAATAAGTTTTCATAAGAACTACTGAGTGTGAATCTGTTTCTAATGCTTTAAAAATGTAAACGTGGGTCCTATTGAACAAGGGTATTATTGAAGTGATTGAGTCATTATCTAAATTTTTAGGTAAGAAACCTAGGACCAAAGCACCCAAGATTCAGCGTCTTGTTACCCCACGAGTTCTGCAACACAAACGTCGGCGAATTGCTCTGAAGAAACAGCGTACTAAGAAAAACAAGGAAGAGGCTGCAGAATATGCTAAACTTTTGGCCAAGAGAATGAAGGTAAGTCCTCAGTGTGTGTGTTGGGGGGCGGGGGGATAGGCCTGGCTTTGGATTTGCATTTTTAATCCAGATAAGCTTTAACTGTGCTCCTTTTTTTTTTTTTTTTGGTTTTGTTTAGGAGGCCAAAGAAAAACGCCAGGAACAGATTGCCAAGAGACGGAGGCTGTCCTCTCTGAGAGCTTCTACTTCTAAGTCTGAGTCCAGTCAAAAATGAGATGTTCTAAGAGTAACAAATAAATAAGATCAGACGTCACATCTCCTTTATTGACTTATAATTGATGATAAAATAAACGAAGGTCGAGAAACTTATAGAAGAGGAGGTACTGTATAATCTAGTGGTAGATAAAGTCTGCAAGAGATACCTGAAAGTGGTAATCCTTCAGATTCAGACACTGAGACTGAACTGTGACAGTGGAAGAGATGGCCAGGACAGTTTCTTTGGTGGGTGGCTCAGGAAAGGACTCTTAGCATGTTCACTGGCTTTTTAGCAAGGCATGGAACAATATAGGGGAAATAAATGACTAGGACTATTAATCTTCGATACACTTTATTTTGAGGAATACAGTTTTTCTTAAAGATCTATACATGATACATGAAAAGTGCCCTTGTGAAGATGGACATTTGTCATATGTAAAAAGGATAACTTGTTAAAAGCATAGTTAATGGATACCATTTTAAAATAGTTGACAAAGCTTTTAAAACCAGTGCAGATTTAATGCATTAACAGAAAGCTTTTCAACTCTACTTGTTTTTATTATATTTCACACTGCGAAGGAGTTGACTGTACCTCTTTTTAGAAACACGCATCAGTGAAGGATGCACAGAGAAAGTATACCTTTTTTTTGGCTGCAACGTGCAGCTTGTGGGGTGTGGGATCTTAGCTCCCTGACCAAGGATTGAACCCAGGCCCTTGGCAGTGAGAGTGGGGAGTCCTAACCACTGGATTGCCAGGGAGTTCCCAAAACTGTACTTTTTCTAATGTACTATGTCTGGTTTCTATGGTAATTGCAGTTAGAACCTTCATTCAAACCATTATAGACCAGAAGGGTCTTAAAAGAAGGCACATTAGGCTTTAAAAGGTGCTCCTTTGCCAGAGTATATATTAACCACAGGTGAGTAAAATTTTCAAGTGGCTGTAACATGTAGAGACTGAAGAAGTGCTTCCGTTAAAGTGTGCATAAGAATCACCTGGGGATCTGGCTAAAAAGTGGACTAGGATTCGGTAGTTTGGGGCCCCAGTCATAAGTTCCCAGGTTAGGCCAATAATGCCAGCCCTGAAGCAAGATTCATAGAGGAGATCCCCATAGCTTTTTTTTTTTTAATTGGAGTACAGTTTATTTACAATGTTGTGTTACTCTGCTGAACAGCACCCATAGCTCTTAATGTAATATTAAAAAGTTACAAAAGTCTTAAAGTCTTAATTGGCAGGTGACAAAGTTAGAAGTTGAACTTAACAGCATTTAAAGAAAGGTACCCAGTGCCAGAAGGACTGACACTACAGTTGAATCCTAGAGGGTAACAGGCCAAAAGGCAGGTCTGGTGTAAGCCCAGAATTCTAACTAGTAGCTAGTTGATTCTAATGCATAAAATATGAGAACCACCCTTTCTTATTTTGAGGAGTACAGTCACTGCGGTGGACAGATAGGTAAGGTGGGCCTAGACTATACTAGCTTACGAAATCTGGCAGATTTAAGAGTTTAACATTGCAAAGACATTGAATCCTATATTACTAGTGTATACCAAAAATGAAAAGGGCAACAATTGAATATCCCAAAGGTATGTCAGACTTGTTTATGATTGTTAACTCATTAACTGCAGGTTGCTATAATCAATCTATGAAAAGCAGTTAATACCAAATCTAAAACCAGTGTAAAGTTATGCTAAATAATCTGCAGTAATTTGAAAGATGGCTTTCAGAAGTTAATCAGGATTTAAGTCTCATACAGTCATTCTAGATATTTCTAAACCTATAGATAATGATTTGAAATCTGGTTTTTTGCGTCTGTTTTTTGCTATAATTTTTACTGCCCTTTCTGTGGTAGGTGCAAGAAAAAGGCCTTTAAGCAATTTTAATACAAATCAGTCTCAATTTCTGAATGCCAGCCACAGGCTAAGCTTTCCAATATATAATGGCTAAGTTATTTAGATTAATATTAAAAAGCTATTAGAAATTTTATAATTTGATACAATACAGCAAAATATTCTTAAATGTGTAAGGAGATCATCACAGGGTTGTTTTAGTGGGAAGTGCTTTGGTAATTTAGTTCAAGTTATTGAGAACTACAGAGAAGTGGGAAAACAGACAATACCAGAATTCTGAAGATCACAAAAGCTTGAATTACTGTACACACTTCAGGAGCCTTAAAAATGTAAGACAAGCACAGCAAACTTGAGAAATTTTCATTTTATTCAACCTTGATTTTTTTATATGCAAAGTAATTCCAAACTTTGTGTTGGGGCAATAAGTGTTAAGTATTAAAACTAGTACCAAGTCTTAAGTTGCAAAAATATATTCTCTGAGACAGTGCAAAAGATCCATTTTTAAGGCAATGAGAATTGTACACAGTTTCTGACAAGTTCTTTCACTTAGCACTTTCACAATAAATTGAAACTAGGATTCTGCATAGGTCTTATTAACCCTGAAATGTTGGAAGACTGGTATAGTAACAATTTTTAAAATATAGCAGGTAGAAAGGAGATGTGGCTGTTAACTGTACCATTTGGAAATAATTACCAACTGATTTAGTTACCTGCATAATTACTGTAAAAGCGAGCACACACAATCATTGGCTTTTCAAACCATGCATGCAGAGAGGTAAGGCAAATTTACTGTCCCTAAGGGATGTTTTAACAAAAGGCATGATAAATGTCAGTGAGGCATGTAAGGTCATGATTTTCTTAAACCTACTGGCAACAAGTTTAATAAGCTTTAACACTTTAAGACAATTGATTCAGCCTAAAAAACAGTATTTACAAATGCACAAATAGTAAGTGTACAAATCTAAATTTTATACAAGAATAAAATTCTGTGTGCAGTGCAAGTTATCCCACAGGTTTTTAAAAGTGACCAATAGCAACAATTTATGTGCCTGAACAATTTCAGGCCCAAAGACATACACAAGAATTTTAATTTTGTAAATTATGAAGCTGATTAATTTCATTTAAACTATCTGGCTCATTCCAATTTTAAAGCTGTTGCAAATTAACATGATACAGGGAAGAGGATGAAAGGAAGTAACTGGATATTCAAGATACAATCCATTAAGGGAGCTAATACATAACATGAAGGGTAAAAATATATATTAATTTTTAAGTCAAAGGCAAGGCAGTTATCAGACTTTCAGGTAATTTTTGAGATTAATGACTACATATGAATTTAGTAGTAGTCATTTATTTAATAGTTGGAGACCCCCTTTCAGAAAACTTGATTGCAACATGCAATCTAAGAATTTTAATAAATATAATATGGCTGAGTAGATACACAGCCACACGTATATACACAATACACAAATAGTTGCTCTTATAATTGAGATTTCGTTTGTTTTGGGGTTAGGCAAGTTTACATTAATTTGCCATTCCCCAAACTCAATAGCTTCAGATGTAGACAAAACGCCAAGAATGAATATGGTTTCTCATTATCGAACTGCTACAAATAACAGATGCAAAACCAATTTTCAGCAGATAAAAAGTTCAGAAATTGTAAATCTTCAACATCAGTAAACCTTAGGGCATTTTAGTGGCATTTTTACCTTCTGAGATGATTCAGTATGAATTACATTTCATTATTGTCCCAAGAATAACTTCATTTCAGTTTTCACCAATTCATAATTTGAAACAAACCTTGAATGTCTCCAGATTGAATCTATTCCCCCAGTTCTGTGTCCAAAATCTAGTGAATCTTATTTAAATGAGAGGTGCTCCAAAACACTTCCTGCACCACTCCACACTGACACTTGGTGGAGCATCAATTTTCTGCAACTTTTCAAGAATCTCTGTAGATAAACTATTGTATGCAAGTCCATACTCATTGTCAAAAGCCTCTGAAAGATATTTTCAAAAATATAGTTGGTATTTCTTAATAAATAAACAATAAAAGCTATGCATTTAAAAATGGTAGTCAAATCATTTTTATATACATATTTAAACTGCATATTTAAAGGCAGAAATCTTTTTAAAGGCAAATGGAGTATCTGCCCATACCAATTAGAATTTTAAAAGTTTCTTTAGGAAATAAGACAAACCCCCTTTAAGGAATCCCCAGTTGACGAACTTACCAATATCAATATTCTCTCTTCCAAGAGATACTAATGATAAGAAGAGGATTTCTCTGTATAAACTCCTATAAAACAAATATTTTTAAAATTAATGGGCAAAGAGCATAAAAATACCCTTTGAAGGTTTTTTAAAATGGTGAAAAAAAACAACATTGTAAATCAACTAGAAAAAAAAAAGATTAGGTTCTGTAGTTAACAGTAATGTATCCATCCATGTCAGTGTTCTGGTTTTGACATAACACTACACTTATGAGATGTCACCTTTGGGAGAAGCTGGGTAAAGTGTCCACGGAACTCTTTGTACCATCTTTGCAATTTCCTGCAAACTTATGTTTCAAGTTAAAAAGTTAAAAGTTAATGGGCATAAAGCTTCACATTCGAAATAACTAAGAATGGCCTATTTTAACTTTATTGTAATTATTTAGCAATATAATAGGTAACTTTTAATTCTAATTTCTAATTCATATTTACAAAAGCAGACTTTTGCCACATGACACAGTAAGAGATGAATTTCTAAGTAAGTTAGGGGTCTAAAACCCTTGGACACAAACAGTATGAAAGATGGTGTGGTCTCTACTACTTAACCCAACAGTAAAGGATAAATCACCTTTATTTGATTTGCAAACATAAAAATGTTACAAATGAAACCTTAAAAATGAGATTCGTGACTCATTTGTTAAAAAAAGGGGAAACTTATGAACTGATTTGAGTATTTACAGAAAAAAAAATTAGAGAGCAATGCTGATTCTGATGATGCTCCATGCAGCTTTCTTTAGAAGCTTCAGAAGCCATAGTATGTCATTTTTAATATTCCTTCCCTCTCCTTCAACTAAAGACACTTGAAAGTGGCTGCTCTTTAGCCTGTGAAGGAGATAATCTCTACCTCAACTGTTGAGATTACAGAAGGATCTAACCATTTTCATTATGCATTCTTGTCCTATCATTTCTGAGACTATCTTCAAAGATGCCATGACTAGAAACTTGAAGAGCACCTGGAAACACTGTTTATGTTTGATAGAAGGTATTATGTCTCTCTTTCTGAAGCTTCCACCACAAAATTCACTTATGCTGAGACTGGGATGAGTACTGATTCAAGCGTGTTAGCAGACAATAAATAGTAAGAGGATCAGGATAGCTCCATACCGTTTGTAATTCATTGCTTCCATCATTTTCCTCATTTGTTTCTACTCATAAACCCATGTATTTTTTTTTACATCTCACAAGATAAGATGCGTGACAGGACCTGAACGAGCAGTACATATGTATAACATCAATGTTAACACATTTATAGGTTTCCAGTGAATAGTAGTAATGTTTTCACAAAGACTCAGTACGTTTTAGACATAAATGAATTACCTCCTAAAATTTAATCTATTTCCCAGATATTTTTATTATGTTTGTGATCAAGTATGAATGCATTTGGGTAGCACTTTTTAAGACAATCAGATGTTCTACAATGAGTATGTGTTTCTTTTACAACTAGAGATAGTTTTAAAAATCATTTTTAAAATACCATGAAATTATTTCGAATGGCATCAAGTACCAAATACTGGATTATTACCTTTGTCTTTTCATGTCTCCCTTCATTTGTTGTGAAAGCAGGTTGATGGGTTTAAGAACATCATCATGTTGAATACTCTGCCTGATGGTTTCTACTAAAGCACTTGTTGCTTGTTGTTCCTCTGACAGGAGAGACAATTTCTTTTCAGAATCTAATAATAAGAACACAGTAAAAGAATACATTTAGTCACTCTAATTATTAAATAAGTTTTTTTTCAGATTTGTATCATTTTTTATTCAACACCACCTCCCCATCACAAGTAAAATTATGTAGTAATGTGACCAGCTAAAAAATATTTTTGCTTTCTTCAGATAGGAGAGGCCTGTCCCTTTGTCCTTTTCCTGAACTTAGGGCTTCCTGCTTGAGGCTAGAATGTGATACCTTGTACTCCAGCAGCCATCCTGTGACCATGAATCCTTCCTGATGGAAAAGCAGACAAAGCATAAGGAGCCTGGGTCCCCGATGACAGAGGAGTTGCCTACCAGTCCTGGAGTATCTACTTCATAAATTCTTCGTGTGAGAGAATAATCTTTACCTGTTTAAGATTCTGTTGTTTTCTATTAAATACAGTAGCATATAATCCTAATTGATACAAGGGTAATTCTAGAATTATTAAGAACAAATATTTATACAGATTTCATATATTACAAAAGTGCTTCAGTGGTATACTTGAATCACAGTACCATTAAAAATCAACAATATGAGCTTGGCCCAGAAAAAGGGAAAACTTTAATACTGTAGGTAATCCCAGCAGCCATACAATTTTATTATACCCTCATTAGTTGAGATAGAACTATGTATCCAAAAGTTCCCCAGTCAGCCTCATTTTAAGTGTCTGTCATAAAGCAAGTTACTGTAATTTTCATACAATCCAGCTCCTTAATAAAGGCAACTGGGAATATTTCATTTGTGTTCAAACCATAGAAATAGCAAAGTCCTCTGTTACAATACAAGAGGAAATACTGGCTGCTATGGGTTTTGATCCTAGTTTTTCTACATGCTAAATAGATTTGATTTTCATGTTATGTTGTGATTTTAGAGCAGAACCCAAATATAATATGCAACTTCACTATTGCTCCTTAATTCACAGAGTTGGGCAACCATCACCAATTTTAGAACATTTTTATCTCCTCCAAAAGAAATCTACCTATTAGCAGTCACTCTATCTTCCCAACCCCTCAGCCCTAGGCAACCACTAATCCAATTTTGTCTTTACAGATTTGCCTATTCTGATTGTTTGATATAAATGGAATCATACTTTCTGTTCTCTTTTGTGGCTGCTTCTTCTATAATATTTTAAAATTCATTCATTTTGTAGTATGTATCAGTATTCACTACTTTTTATTGCCAAATAATATTCCATTGTATGGATATACCATCCTTTATCCATTCATCAGTTAAAATGAACATTTAGATTGTTTTCATTATTTGGATATTAAGAAAAATGCTGCTAAAAACAGTGTACAAGTTTTTATGTGGATGTATGTCTTCATTTCTCTTGGGTGTATACCTAAGAGTGCAACTGCTGTGTCATATGGTAACTGTTTACCATTTTGAGGAACTGTGAAACTATTTACACCAAAGCAGCTGCACTATTTTTATTCCAATTAGCAGTGAACCAGGAAGAGATCCAACTTTATTTTTTCTGCATGTTGTTCCAGTTGTCCAGCACTACTTGTTGAAAAGACTATTCTTTACCCACTGAATGGTCCTTGGCACTCTTGTTGAAAGGCAGTTAACTGTACATGTGAGGGTTTATTTCTGGAAACTCAACTTTATTCCATTGACCTATATGTCTATCCTAAGCCAGTTTTCTACTTTCTTGATTACTGTAGCTTTGTAGTAAGTTTTCAAATTCAGAAGTATGAGTCCTACAACTTTGTTCTTCTTTTTCAAGACTGTTTTGGCTATTCTAGGTGCCTTAAAAATCCATATGAATTTTAGGATAGGCTTGTCAATTTCTATAAAAAAGCCACCTGGAATTTTGATATAGATTGTACTGAATCTATAGATCGATTTGGGAGTACTGCCATCTTAACAATATTAACTTTTCTGGCCCATGAACATGGGATTTCTTTCCATTTACTTAGGTGGTCTTTACTTTCTTTCAACAATAATTTTAGTTTTCAGAGTATAATAAGTTTTGTACTTCTTTTATCAAATTTATTCCTAAGTATTTTATTCTTTTTAATGCTATTATAAATGGAATTATTTTCTTAATTTAATTTTTGGATTATTCATTGAAAGTATATAGAAATACAGTTGATTTCTATGTTATTGATCTTATATCCTGCAACTCTGCTGAGCTTATTTAGTAAGTTCCATATGTTTTGTGTGTGTGTGTGTGTGTGTGTGTATTCTTTAGGATTTTCTAATTTAGGATTTTCTATATGTAAGATGACATGATCTGCAAATAGAGATATTTTTACTTTTTCCTTTCCATCTTGGATGCCTTTTATTTTCCTAATTGTTCCAGCAAGAACCTCCAGTACAATGTTGAAAAGAAATAATGAAAACAGACATCTTTGTCTTGTTCCTGTACTTGGGGGAAAGTATTCAGTCTTTTACCATTAAATGATATCAACTGTGGGTTTTCAGAGGCTCATAATTAGGTTGAGGAGGTTCCTTTCTATTCCTAGCTTGGTTTTTTTTTTTGGGGGGGGGTTGCTTTGGGTCTTAGTTGCAGCACTCAGGATCTTCCCTGCGGCATGCGGGATCTTTCGCTGTGGAGCACGGGCTCCACAGCTGCAGTGCATGGACTCTCTAGTGGCACGTGGGCTGTAGAGCGCACCGGCTCAGTAGTTGTGGCGCACAGACCTAGTTGCTCCGCAGCATGTGGGATCTTAGTTTCCCAACCAAGGATTGAACCCATGTCCCCTGCATTGGGAGGCGGATTCTTAACCACTGGACCACCAGGGAAGTCCCTTGTTGAGTGTTTTTAACAAAGGGCAATAGATTTTGTCAAGTGCTTTAGCTGTGCCTATTCAGACGATCATATGGGTTTTGTCCTTTATTTTATTGATATGATATATTATATTAATTGATTTTCAAACCAACACGGCATGCCTGGGGTAAACAGCACTCGGTCATGGTGTACAATCGCTTTCCTAAATTGCTGGATTTGGTTGGCTAGTATTTTGTTGAGGATTCTTATGTCTATATTCATAAGTGATACAGATTTTTAGTTTTGTTTTCTTATGATGTCTTTGGTTTTTGTATCAGGGTAATGCTGGCCTTCTCACCAAAATCTCCACCCTTTCCAAGAGTGCTTTCAGGCTTGAACTTCTCCACAGTCTGTCCCAAATAAAGTCATTTCCTTTGGGGAGAATTTCAGAGCTCTCTGTTCTTATGGCCTGTCTCTCAGCCACTGCTCTGGAGCTGGGGCTGGGAACAGTGGCCCTTCTCTTGGAATAATTCCCCTGCTTTGTGAATGGGGTACTGGAGGGATGCAGTTGCCTCTGATTTTTTAGCTTGCCTCTCCTGGCATAAAACCTCTCCCTTATGAGCAAGACGCTGTGAGAACAATCAGAGACCCAGTATTCGAGGGTTGCTGAAGCTGGCAGTGCATGGGGGCTGAGTGGAGGAAGTGAGCCTCCCTGTCTCCTAGAACTGAATAAGGCTGGGAGGATGAGAACTGCTGGCAACCTGTCTTTCTCAGGGAGATGCTGTAGCCCTTGACTGGGGGCTGGTGGGGAGCAGCAAGCTGTAGCTCAAATGCCACAGAAACTCACCGTTTTTACTGAAATTTAATATATTTTCTTTTTAAAAATTTTTACTTATTTATTTATTTTTGCTGAGTTGGGTCTTCGTTGCTGCACGTGGGCTTTCTCTAGTTGCAGCAAGCGGGGGCCACTCTTCGTTGTGGTGCGGGCTTCTCATTGCGGTCGTTTCTCTTGTTGTAGAGCATGGGCTCTAGGCGCGCGGGCTTCAGTATTTGTGGCATGGGGGCTCTAGAGCGCAGGCTCCGTAGTTGTGGCACACGGGCTTATTAGTTGCTCCGCGGCATGTGGGATCTTCCCAGACCAGGGATCGAACCCGTGTCCCCTGCATTGGCAGGCAGATTCTCAACCACTGTGCCACCAGGGAAGCCCAATATATTTTCTTGAGTAAATATTTCTTCATTTGCTCGACAGCTGTAGACACTTTTTTTAAATAACTTTCACCAATTATGGTTGTTTCGCTGGGAAATGGGACTGCGTAGCTCCCCATACTGCTTTTCCAAAAGTCACCACTCAATTCTATTATGTCTTTTAATGTTATTTATATACCAATTCTTTGTTTAAAGTAGCCAATCAAGTAAAGAAACAAGGCTATTCTTGACAGTTCTAAATTTTATTCTCACCACAAATTATAGGACATTTTAAAACACTTATCTATTTCAAGATATGCAGGAAAACAACTAAAGAAATGGCAGTTATAATTCTATTATTTTCCAGCATAAATTTCAAAGTTACTCTGCTTCCGCTTAAAAAGCATTCAAACATCAGAACTGGGAAAACAACAACAAAGAGACAAAAATAGCTTATAATATATTTAGCCATAATTTTGTGATTGGCATATTTCAAGGGAAAATGTCAGATTCTTTTATTCTAGCTTAAGTAAAAAAACTGCTAAGTAGTGAAAGATTGTAGTAAAAAATACAAAATAAAGAGTGGGGGCTTCCCTGGTGGCGCAGTGGTTATGAATCCGCCTACCAATGCAGGGGACACGGGTTCAAGCCCTGGTGCAGGAAGATCCCACATGCTGTGGAGCAACTTAGCCCGTGCGCCACAACTACTGAGCCTGCGCTCCAGAGCCCATGAGCCACAATTACTGCCACAACTACTAAGCCTGCATGCTGCAACTACTGAAGCCCACACGCGTAGAGCCCGTGCTCCACAACAAGAGAAGCCCGCGTACCGCAACGAAGAGTAGCCAACGCAGCCAAAAAAAAAACAAACAAACAAACAAACAAAAAAAGAGTGAACTTTTCCCTTCTTCTTCTGAGCAGGTACTGTTAACAGCTTGGGACATACACGGTTTTAGACCTTTTTCTATGCATACATTAAAAACACAAATATTTTTGGTTTTGTTTTTCTACAAAACAGAAAAGATCACATACTGTTCTGCAACTTGCCTTTTTTTTCACTTAATATATAATGAAAATCCATCCTTTCGGGAACCTATATACAAATAACTCTCATCCTTTTTCTGGTTGCCAACATCTCATAGTGTGGATTTATCACAATTCTCTCCTTAGGTATTTGCTTAAGTTTTTCATTATTATAAATAATCTTGCATGTTGTATGCATCGTTGTACCAACAGCTTTGTACACTGTATATCTATAGAACAGAGCATTTTAATGTTTCTTCCATGAACTGCCTACTGATACCATTTACTCACTTACCTACTGGGTTGTCTGTGGTTTCTTACTGACTCATAAGGCTTCTGAATACTGGATAACCCTTTAAACCCCTTGTAAAAATACGTTCTAAATACAAAAACTAAAAGTAAGGCCCGGGGCTTCGCTGGTGGCGCAGTGGTTGGGAGTCCGCCTGCCAACACAGGGGACATGGGGTCGAGCCCTGGTTTGGGAGGATCCCACAGGCCACGGAGTGACTGGGCCCATGCATCACAACTACTGAGCCTGCGCTCTGGAGCCTGCAAGCCACAGCTGCTGAGGCCCGCATGCCTGGAGCCCGTGCTCTGCAACAGGGGAGGCCGTCACAGTGAGAGGCCCATGCGCCATGGTGAGGAGTGGCTCCCGCTTGCCGTAACTAGGGAGAAGCCTGCGTGCAGCGGTGAAGACCCAATGCAGCCAAAAATAAATAAATAAATAAATAAAATTTATAAAAAAAAAAATAAAGCCAGATCTTTGAGACTAGTACCCATATAATTGAAATTATGATCTATACCAACACATCCACTATAGAGAATTTACTCTCCAAGTACCTAACCAAATTAGTATTTGACAGATAAACTAGTATTAGTATTTGACAGATAAACTATAAGAATCACACAAAAAAAACCCTGATAAATGGGTCAGTACAACAGCAAAAAAAATTTGAACTAAAATGGAAAAAATCTTGAGGAGATACTAAAAATGAATGAAAGATTTAAAAATAAAGCAAAATAATTTCTGTCATCTCCTTAATTCTGTTTTTCCCCCCAGTAGTCCATTTTTCTTTATTGCTACAGTATTCTACTGTATGGATGTACTGTACCATAATTTGCTTATGCATTCACCTGTGGATGGATATTTGGGTTGTTTCCAGTTTGAGTGTTTTATGTCTTTAATTCTATTTTACTTACTAAAATTCCTCCATGAGACATACAGAGGTTCTCCTGGTTCCTGATGAAGGTTGATATTATCCCATAACAGCTGAATATACACGAGTTTGCTATCCTGGGACAGAGATGACAGGGGAAGCTAAAAAAGATCAGTAGAAAGTATTAGTACCCCAAGCATAATAATAATTACCAGTGGACCTAGCAAAGCTTGATTATATAAAAACAGATGAGTTCTTTCAAAATTCTGGACCTAAAATTCTGAGAAAATTTTAAAATTTTTATTTATATCTGATTACAAATGTTATTATTTTCTGAGGTGCATGTTTCTCATTCTGACTTTCAAGGACTGAATGACAACTTGGTAACTGGCACAGCAGCCACAAGAAAGATTAACCTCCATCAAAACAAATTTTAAGGTAAGAGAAAGTGCAATGGTTTCTACTACCTTGTTGTACTGACTACTACTTAAAATAAATGAGTCAAAATAGAATTTATACTACTCTAAAAGTTTGTTGTGCCCCTGATGTATGTTTGGGGTTGGGGGTATCTCTCAATATTCAGTATCATAAAATGAAGGAGTTCTAGGAGCTGTCTCCCAGGGAGTCAGGGATGCCAGCTCAAGCAAAGCAGGAGTTTCAGAGTCAGAGAGCCAGACTGTGGTCTTGGCCCCCCTCCACTTATGAGGTATGTGACCTAGCAAAAATAACTTCCGTAATTTTTAGTTGTATCATCTGAAAAATGTGGCTAATATGAGTCCTTTAAAATAAAGTTGTGAGAATTTCATCTGGGAATATTATATTTCAGAATAAAAACTACCTTTTCTAGCTACCCTAGCAACTAGAAATGACCATGTAACTAAGTTTAGGCCAAACAGATACATATGAAAAGATTATGTGAAACTCTAGGAAAGAAGACATACTCTTCTCCATCCATTTTTCTTCTAACTGCTGGCTGGAATGTGGATGTGACAGCTTGTAAGTAGAGTCAGCTATCCTAGGCCAGGTATAAAACTTGGAAATGGAGGTCACACTGCTGAGCAAAAAGATAGAAGGTTCTCAAGTCTCTAACACTATACCATCCCTGGACCACCTATCTAAATTTTTAAGTGAGAGAGAAATAACCTGTGACTTAAGCCACTATCGTTGTATACTTCCTGCTACCTGAAGTTAAGCCTCATCCTAACCAACACCAATGTAGTATAAGTACTGAAGTTGGTTCCCTACCTGTACACCTCCGTTACAATGTTCAGATGTGAGGATAAGTCCTGGTAAGTTACTAGGAAGGTCCAAACGTCTGAAATACCAAACGAGGTTCCAGAAAATGATTGGATGTTGATTGATGAAAGAGGACGTGTGAATCACCTGATCGCCTTCATTTTCTAGCAAAGATTCAAGTTCTTTACGAAGCACTAGAGGACTCAAGTAGGGCACAGAAACAGGGGGAGGATTGGGTCTTTTTCCTAAAGGATCCTTAAAAACATAGAAATACAAAAAGAAGTGAATATGATCTATTTTATTAGGTTTCAGAGTATGTCTCAATGAGATTATACTTCTCTATCCTTTCAAAGTCATTTATTTCAGGGCCATTACTACATGTAGTAGAACACCCTAAAGAAAACATAAAAGAAGAACACCCTAAAGAAAACATAAAGATTAAGAAGTACTTAATCATAAATACTTTTAAGTTAAATGATTACAAACGAAAATTATTAATCAATATAATAGACCCTATTTTAAACATGAGTTTTTCTCTATCATATTAACAGCAACGGCCTATGTAGGTTTGATTTTTTCCTTTTCAATTTTTTATAAGAAATACTTGCATTTCTGACGTTTTAGAATGATGATACCAAAAAATATGACTTTATCTTCCGCCTAAAACTCTAAACAGATGATGCAATTTTTTGTGTTAATACTTTGTTTAAATAATTGATTAATTAATTTATTTATTAATTTTGGCTGTGTTGGGTCTTCATTGCTGCACATGGGCTTTCTCTAGTTGCAGCACGTGGGGGCTACTTTCATTGTGGTGTGTGGGCTTCTCATTGTAGTGCTTCTCTTGTTGTGGAGCACAGGCTCTAGGCACACAGGCTCAGTAGTTGTGGTGCACGGGCTTAGTTGCTCCGTGACATGTGGGATCTTCTGGGACCAGGGATTGAACCCATGTCCCCTGCATTGGCAGGCGGATTCTTAACCACTGCGCCACCAGGGAAGTCCCTATGTTAATATTTCTTGACTCTTTTTAAAACTATATCTAACTTGTTTTTACATTTGATTGCAACAAAAACTAAGAAGCAACTTTATAAATCAAATGAAATAATGAATTAAAAACACCCCAACCTAGACTTTGTAAGTTGTGCATATTATAGTCAGAATAAAATGTTTATGACCAGTATTAATAAGTACCCACAGTGCCCAGATTGAGGTCTCCAAATACTGTTTTCCTGTAAAAAGAACCAGGTTTCTTAAAGAAATGGCCGATTCTAGGTCTGGAGAAGGAAATATATAACATGAGCATGAAACATCTTGAAATATAAGAAAGCAAGGAAGCTTTAGAAAAAATTATAGAAAGGCTACCAGAGTTGTGTCAAAAGGATTAAGGCACCAACTTGTAGAGGCTTCTAGCTGACCAAAGAAGGAATAATATAAGCATCAATAAGGATAACAACAGCAATGGATATAAACATAAACGTTTAAACCAATGAGTTCATAATAATACCCTATCGCCTCAGATAATGGATCACCTTGGAGAATGCTAGGAACCCAACTTGTTACTTAGAAAATTGATAAATAAAAGGGGAAAAAATCAAATATTTATTTTGCCTTTCCATCATAAATTGCATCTTTGGAAAACCAGACAAAAGCCATGGGGTTAGTTTCTCTTTACAGATATATTTTGTATAATAAAGAAGATGACAGAATTAGACTATCATCATTTTATAGCTCCAAATGCACAACTTGATCTAGGCGTAGAGGTGTTAATAGCTGCTAACATCACAAAGATAGTTCGTGTCTCCTATTGGAGGGACATACCACTACTGATGAAGCGCTCTTATAAAAATAAACAAATGAACAAAAAGGAACAAAAAAACCCCGAATCTGATCAAGCTTCTAGCTGCAATTACCAATTTACAGGGTTGTAATCAACAAATAAATTGCAAGGGAATAAATTACAACGGAAAAAAAGAGTCTACAGATTTAAAAAGACTAATAAAACCAGATTAACCAATTATGAAGCATGGACCTTATTTGATCCTGATTCCTCAAACTACAAAACACACAACTTGATATTTTTGAGACCATTAGAAATTTGAACAAACCTGCTGTATAGCACAGGGAACTCTACTTCACTTTGCTGTACAGTAGAAACTAACACAACATTGTAAAGCAACTATACTTCAATTAAAAAAACCGAAATTTGAACAAAGATTGAATAACTTGATATTATTTGTTATTTTTTGGGTCTGATAAGGACATTGTATTTTTAAGAGTCCTTATCTTTTAGCGATAAATACTGAAATATTTACAAATGGAATATATGATGTTTGAAATCTGCTTCAAATGGATCTATGGAAGAACTGAATGAGGGTATACATGAAAGAAAAATGGTCATAAGCTGAAAATTACTGAAGCTGGATGATGTGTCAAAGGGACTCATTATAGTCTTCTGTTTATTTGTGTACATATTTGAAATTCTAAAGTTCTTAGAGTCTGCTTATGAAAAATTCTTATCACTTTTCATGTGATTAAAATAAACCTACTACGGAAGAATTACATGCTGTCTTAATAAATACTTATATGAACACACAGTATAATTATAATGTTGTTACATACCACAATTTCCTGCAGACTGTTTGGAAGACTAACTGTTGAAATGCCATGAAACGGTCTCTGGGAAAAGTCCATATTTTGCAAGGGACCTCCAACACTGTGACTTCTAGTCAAAGATACATTTCGTTTTGATAAACTATTAGGCACAGGTGAAATTTTCATAGTTTGGACATCTCCACTGGCTTTCATTATTTCATCACTTAAAAAAATGAAGAAGAAATGCTGTGGTTAGATTGTGTTAAACTATCTAAATCTGTAGAGCTAGACTATTTTCTACAATGAATTTTGAATGTACTGAATATATCTGAGAAGAGTCAGTACTGCCTTATAAGAATTAAATTTTCTTCAGGTATTTTTGTAAAACTGGTCAGAAAAACAGGATGGAGTAGATGATTTGATGAAGGGTAGGAAGAGGATATATGGTATATAACAGGTATTATGGTATTATTTTAAAAAGATTAAGTGCCCATTCAGTTGCCTTGTTCAAAAATTATTTCATCTTTATTAAACAAAATCACCTATACATCACCTTACATGTATAATGCATGTAAGTAAGTAAGTAATGTAGATTCATTGCCAAGTATTTAATCTCTACCAGGCCATGATCCACCTAAGGACAGAGGTCAGATTTTATTTACTTTTTAATTTTTAGTGTTTAGCATAATGCTTAGCATACAATAGGCTCTCAAAAAATGTTTGACTCAATATTTAAGAGTAAAAGGTATACTTCACTGTAAAGAGAGTATGTGTCTGGAAACTGACAATGACTACACTGAAGGGGAAAATACTTTTTACTGTTGAAAAGTTCATTTTTGTAAAAGACCACCATAATACATTAAACACAGTATTAAAAATGATTTATCATCAGATCCATTCATTAGATATTTAAACAATATATGGTAGTAAACATTTAAGGTTAAATTCTTAAAATGCCAGAGCTTATGCCGATGTAAGCCAGGTTGTATTTAAAGATGGAATTTTTACAAGGGTACCCAATTTTTAATGAAGAGTTCTCTGAACCCCATGGTACCTTGATTCAACTGCAGAGCTTGTTTCTTCAGTTATGGTCTGGTTATGTTTTGGGAAATCTATAAAGTTGATCAGGTCAGGTTCTGCTGAACTGGATATGGGTTTGTGCTCCAAAGGTTCACTTGCCAGCGTAATGCTTCCACTTTGTAAACTGTCACCAGAGGTACTTGGTTTCAGGAAAAAGCTAAATATGGATCAGTCCAAAAAAAACAAAAAAGTCTTTAAAAATCCTAGAATCCTCTAAATTTCATCATATTTAGAATCACTTTATGGTAAAATAGTCATTAATGAGTTATACAAATCCATAGAAATACTGCCTATTTCAAACACACACACATACACACACACTCCTGCTCTCATTTTCTCTTCCTCTCTTGTCCCAAACTTTTCAAATGAAAAGGTCTAGAGCAGGTCATTATAGTTCAATATGAGATGCCTTCAGTTTTTGAGAGACTCTAAAGAAAGCTATGAAGGAAGATGGAAAGTAAAATATTTCCTTAATTTTCTTAGTTAAAAAAAAAGAACAGCATTTTAACATGTATTAACCTATGATTGTTTATAATACCCTTTCCCCCCTTATGAATCTCCATTTTTTCTCTAGTCATTTCCTCTCCACTCTATTCATTCAGAATTTTACTTTCATCTTCTCTCTCTCTTTCTCCTTCTGGGTGGGGATGGGGTGAGGGTTTCACCTTACAAGGGACATTAAGAGAGCTTTCTAAAGTGATAGTAATGTTCTGTATCTTGAGAAGGGTTTGTTTTGCACAAATCAAATTTACCTTAAATGAAAAAAACTGTGAATAAATACTGAACTCTAGTTAATTATGTGAACACTCAAGTCTTTGTAGGAAAACTGATTTAACATCTTCATCTTCTTTTTTTTTTTGGCCACACCACAGGGCATGTGGGATTTTAGTTTCCCAACCAGGGATCGAACCCGTGCCCCCTGCAGTGGAAGCGTGGAGCTCTAATCACTAGACAGCCAGGGAATTCCCCATCTACATCTTATTTTAAATGAATAAAAATGTAAGATGGATTGGTGGATGGATGGAGGGATAGATAAAACAAGTGAAGTAAAACATTAATTGTAGAATGTAGGGGTATATATTTGGGTATTACTGTAAAAAAGAAGATCTTTAAACTTGGCTGTCAGTTGGAAATCTTCCATAATGACATCCTAGGGAGGAAAATCAATAATGCTCCTTTATATTCAATTAGAATATAAAATAAGGTACTGACCACAAAAGCTTAAGAAACACAATTAACAAAAAAAATACAAAACTTATGGAGAGGGCTTCCCTGGTGCCACAGTGGTTACGAATCCACCTGCCAATGCAGGGGACATGGATTTGAGCCCTGGTCTGGGAAGATCCCAAATGCTGTGGAGCAACTAAGCCCATGCGCCACAACTACTGAGCCTGCACTCTAGAGCCCGTGTGCCACAACTACTGAAGCCCACGTGCCTAGAGCACCTGCTCCGCAACAAGAGAAGCCACCGCAATGAGAAGCCTGCACACCGCAACAAAGAGTAGCCCCTGCTCGCCACAACTAGAGAAAGCCCGCGTGCAGCAACGACGACCCAATGCAGCCAAAAATGAGTAAATAAAATGAATAAATTTTTTAAAAAATTTACAAAAAAATACATATCGAGAATAATTTTACATTCTATTAAAAGAATATCTAAAAAATGGAGATATATACCATGCTCATAGATAGCAGAATAATACTGAAGATGTCCATTTCCCCCAAATAAATCTATAAATCTAATCCAATCCCATGAAAACTTCAGCTGGATTTTTTTTTAGGGGACTCAAAGTTACTCTAAAATTTTATATGCAAAAATAAGTAACTATAAGAAAAAACTTTCCATAAGGGGGAACGTACCCTACCACCCAGACATCATAAATACAGAGTAATAAAAATAATACAGTACTGACAGAAAGAACAGAGAACCAGAATGAGGTATACATAGGAACTTGATATATGATAAAGGTACTCTATGTATCAATGAAGAAAGGATGTAAAACTGGCTCATTATATGGAGAAAAATAAAGCTGGATCTCTACAATAATACACAAAGGTGGACTTTAGATGGATTTAAAACCTAAATATCACAGGTAAAGTATAAAGCTAACAGAAGAACGTTCAGGAAAAAAATTTCATGAACTACAGATGGGAAATAACTTTTAAAACAAGACTCCCAATGCACAAATCATAAGGTGGAAAATTAATGGATAACATGAAAATTAATAATTTCTCTTCAGAGAATTAATATGAAGAATATTCAAGATGGGAATTCCCTGCTGGCCTAGTGGTTAGGACTCTTGCACTCTCACTGCTGAGGGCCCAATCCCTGTTTGGGGAACTAAGATCCCACAAGCTGTGCTGCGTGGCCAAAAAGAAAATGAAATAAGAAAGAGAAGAATGAACAAAGCCCAAAGTCAGTAGAAGGAAAGAAATAATAAAGATCAGAATGGGAATAAATGAAATAGAGACTAAAAAGACAAAAGATCAGTGAAAGTAAGAGCTGGTTCTTTGAAAAGATAAACAAAATTGACAAATCTTTAGCTAGACTCACTAAGAAAAAGAGAGAAGGCTCTGATAAATAAAATCAGCAACAAAAGAAAAAAAATAATAATGGGTGCCACAGGAATACAAAGGATTATAAGAATATGAAAACAGCTATATGCCAACAAATTGGACAACCTAGAAGAAATGGACAAATTCTTGGAATCATACAACTTTCCAAGACTGAATCATGAAGAGAAAATCCGAATTGATCGGGCTTCCCTGGTGGCGCAGTGGTTGAGAGTCTGCCTGCCGATGCAGGGGACACGAGTTCGTGCCCCGGTCCAGGAAGATCCCACATGCCGCGGAGCGGCTGGGCCCATGAGCAATGGCCGCTGAGCCTGCACATCCGGAGCCTGTGCTCCGCAACGGAAGAGGCCACAACGGTGAGAGGCCCGCGTACAGCAAAAAAAAAAAAAAAAAAAAAAAAAAAAAAAAAAAAAATCCGAATTGATCGATCACTAGTACAGAGACTGAAGCAGTAATCGAAAAGCTTCTAAAAAACAAAAGACCAGGGCTTCCCTGGTGGCGCAGTGGTTGAAGAGTCCACCTGCCGATGCAGCGGACACAGGATTGTGCCCCGGTCCGGGAAGATCCCACATGCCGCGGAGCAGCTAGGCCCGTGAGCCATGGCCACTGAGCCTGCGCGTCCAGAGACTGTGCTCCACAACGGGAGAGGCCACAACAGTGAGAGGCCCGCGTACCGCAAAAACAACAACAACAACAAAAGACCAGGACCAGACAGCTTCACAGGTAAATTCTACCAAATATTTACAGATTTAATACCTGTCCTTTTCAAACTATACCAAAAAATTCAAGAGGAGGGAACACTTCCTAACTCATTTTATGAGACCAACATCACCCAGATACCAAAACCAGATAAAGACCACACAAAGTGAGAAACTACAGGTCAATATCTCTGATGTACATAGATGCAAAAATCCTCAACAAAATACTAGCAAACCAAATCCAACAATACATTAAAAGGATCATATACCGTGATCAAGTGGGATTTGTGCCTGGGATGCAAGGATGGTTCAACATCTGCAAATCAAGCAATGTGATACATACGTTAACAAAATGAAGGATAAAAATGATATGATCATCTCAGTAGGTGCAGAAAAAGCAGATGACAATATTCAACACCCAGTTATGATAAAAACTCTCCACAAAGTGTGTATAGAAGGAATATACCTCAACATAATAAAGGTCATATATGACAAGCCCACAGCTAACATCATACTCAAAGGTGAAGCTGAAACATAGTATATAAGTCCCAGCCACAGAAATTAGCCAAGAGAAATAAAAGGCAACCAAATTGGAGAGGAAGAAGTAAAACTCACTGTTTGCAGTTGACATGATTTTATATATAGAAAAGCCTAAAGAATCTACCAAAAAACTATTAGGAGTAATAAATGAATATAGTGAAGTTGCACAGTACAAAACCAACAAAAACTTGTTGCATTTCTATATACTAACAATGAGCTAGGAGAAAGGGGAATTAAGAAAACAATCCCATTTACAATCACCACAAAAAGAATAAAATAAATGGAATAAATTTAAGCAAGGAGTTGAAAGACCTCTATACTGAAAACTAAGACATTGTTGAAAGGCACTGTAGACACAAATAAATGGAAAGATATTCTGTGCACATGGATTGGAGGAATTAACATTGTTAAAATGTTTATGTTTTTTAATTACCTAATTTTTAAAATATTACATAAAGCAATCTACAGATTCAGGGCAATCCCTATCAAAATCCCAAGAACATTTTTCACATAAATGGGACAAAAAATTATAATATTTATTTGGAACCACAAAAGACCCTAAAGAGCCAAAGCAATCTTGAGAAAAAAGAACAAAGCTAGAGATATCACACTCTCTGACTTCAAACTATATTACAAAGCCATAGTAATCAAAACAACCTGGTTTGGCAGAAAAACAGATACAAAAATCAATGTAACAGGGACTTTCCTGGTGGCACAGTGGTTAAGAATCTGCCTGCCAATGCAGGGGACAAGGGTTTGAGCTCTGGTCTGGGAAGATCCCACATGCCACAGAGCAACTAAGCCTGTGTGCCACAACTACTGAGCCTGTGCTCTACAGCCCGCAAGCCACAACTGCCATAACTACGGCGCCCCAGTGCTGCAACTACTGAAGCCCGCGCGGTTAGAACCTGTGCTCCACAACAAGATAAGCCACTGCAATAAGAAGCCCTTGCACTGCATCAAAGAGTAGCCCCCACTCGCAGCAATTAGAGAAAGCCTGTGTGCAGCAATGAAGACCAAACGCAGCCAAAAAAAAAAATCAATGGGACAGAACTGATAGCCCAGAAATGAACCCCGGCATACATGGACAATTAATTTACAACAAAGGAGCAAAGAACATTCAATGGAGAAAGAATAGTGTCTTTAATAAATGGTGTTGGGAAAACTGGACAGCCACATGCAAAAATATGAAGCTAGACCACTATCTCACACCACACACAAAAATCAACTCAAAATGAATTAAAGACTTGAAGACCACAAAACTCCTAAAAGATAACATAAACAGTATAATCTTTAACATCAGTCTTAGCAATGTCTTTTTAAATATGTCTCCTCAGGCAAAGGCAACAAAGCAAAAATAAACAAATGGGACTGCATCAAACTAAAAAGCTTCTGCACAGCAAAGGAAACCATCAGCAAAACAAACCAACAACCTACTGAATGGGAGAAAATATTTGCAAATGATATATCTGATAAGGAGGTAATACTCAAATTATATAAAGAACCCATACAATTCAATATCAAAAAAACAAACAACCCAATTAAAAAATGGGCAGAGGAGCTGAACAGACATTTTTCCAAAGAAGACATCCAGATGTCCAACAGGCACATGAAAGATGCTGAACAAAACCACATTAACATCATCATCAAGAAATGCAAATCAAAACCAAAGTATGATATCACTTCATTTCTGTTAGAATGGGTATTATCAACAAGGCAAGAAATAACAAGTGTTGGTGAGGATGTGGAGAAAGGGGACCCTCATACACTGCTGGTGAGAAATGTGAACTGGTGCAGCCACTATGGAAAACAGTATGGAGATTCCTTGAAAAAATTAGGAATGAAACTACCACATGGTCCAGCCCAGTTGTGGGTATTTATCCTAAGAGTAGGAAAACATTAATTCATAAAGGTACATGCACCCCTATGTTCATTGCAGCATTATTTACAACAGCCAAGACATGGAAACAACCTAGATGCCCATCAACAGATGAATGGATAAAAAGGGTGTGGTGTGTGTATATATATATATATATATATATATATATATATATATATATATATATATATATACACACACAATGGAATACTATTTAGCCATAAAAAAGATGAAAATTTGCCATTTGCAACAACATGGATGGACCTTGAGGGTATCACGCTAAGTGAAATACTTAAGATGAAGAAAGACAGATACCATGATTTCATTCATAGCTGGAATATAAAAAACAAAAACCCCAAATAAATGAACAAACCCAACCAAAGAAAAACAAACATAAGAACAGAGCAGTGCTTATCAGAGGGTGAAGGAGGGGTAGGGAGGATGAAGTGGGTAAAGAGCATCAACTAGATGGTGACAGATGGAAACTAAATTATTGGTGTTGAGCACGCTGTAGTGTATATAGAAGTAGAAATAAAATGTACACATGAAACTTATAAAACATTATAAACCAATGTTACCTCATTAAAAAAATAAATCTTTAAAAAATTGACAAAGGATATAAACAAGCAATTCATAGAAAATGCTGGAATAACTAATAAGCATATGAAGAGATATCCAAACTCACTAATATTCAGAGACATTCAAACGAAAATGAGATACTACTTTATATCATTAGAGCACAAAATCAGAAAAGTGATCATACCAAATGCTGGTAAGGATGTACAGAAATGAGAGTTTTGGGGCACTACAAGTAGGAGTGTAGCCATCTGGGAAGCAATCTTCCAGTGTTTATTGAAATCATGTATGGAAAAAACCCAATGATCTCACTCCTAAGACTATTATTCTGAAAGAAATTACTTCATAAGTCCAGAAGGGGACATATATTGTGCAGTGTACTGCAACAGTACAGTGATGTTTACAGTAACAGAGAACTGGAAGCAACTGAAATACCCAACACTATGACAGTGGATAAGTAAAATGAGGTATTAACTTCCTATAGGAGAAAAGGAATAAATTAGATGTACATGTAGCAACTCAGATTTTAAACTGAGTAATAAAAAGAAATAGGATTTTCAGCCTCATTCTAATCATGTACGTTAAAAATACATAATCATGCAAAACAACATTATTTGTAAGGTTATATATTCAAGGATTTATCACACACAGTGGAGTCAATATTTTTGTTGTGTTAAATAATAAGAGTGGGAATGGCGAGGGGAGGAAGATAGTAAAAGAGGGCCCTTGCACAAACCAATGATGACAGTGTATCAGGAATTAGAGGATGCTTTCACTCAGCTCCACACTGAAGCTAACAGGAAAAATAGAGAGGAGACACCTCTGTGACTGGAAATTTTTAAAAAGTAGATAAAGGTAGTTTGTTCCATAAAGCAAATAGAATATTAAGTATAAGTACTTTAAGTCAGCATACAGTTACCAAACTCTCAATTACTTAATGACTGTTTATAGATCAGCCTCTCCTTTCCAATGCCTAGAATTCGGTCATTTCACAGTACAGACCACCAACATAAAGGGGCAACAAGTTTAAGAGAAGAGTTAAAGCCCCTTCCACCTTTTTTTGGGGGGTGGGGCGGGGGCGGCTCCAGAACACATAATCAAGGTCATCAAGGTAGAAATATTAAAATAATGACTAACGTTAGAGTTCGGAATTATCTATAATAATTATATAATCTATGTAATAATTATATAATTTATAAAGTTTAGCTCCGAGAATTAACTACTACTGATAATCATTTGTTAAATAAAACGGAAAAGCGGTCTCCTACATTATTAGTATTTTCTACTCAAATACTGAAAGTGCAGGAGGGTGAGGAAAGGAACACCTGGAGCATACTATGACTATTTCACTCTTCCCCCAGGAGTCATGCCTCTTGGGGGACGCTTATCTCTTTAAGGGAGCTTTTACAATACTAACCTTGCAGAGCCTCTCAAGTCTTTAAATTCTATGTTGAGAAGAGGCAAGAAGTTGCTTTTACAGAAGGGACAGGTTGTATTCAAGTTTGAATCATCTGCCGTCCATCCAGCCATAATTTCTTCATCATAAACTAAAGCTCCACAAGCTCTGCACTGTGAACAACTTGACATCAAAACCTAAGAGCAGAAAAGTACACAGACTGAGAACCTCCACAGTGAAAATCAGTCTTAATAGGCCATCCTCTTGAGACAAACATAGAATTGTATTTATTTTGTTGATCACACTTGGAATAACAGTTCAATTACTTTATAGGTAAAACTACCAGTTTATTGCCTTGTTTACATAAGACATCAAGCAAATTCAACAAAATGACTTATTTTATTATTCTGTCCAAAAAGGTACAGAATTCTGTTAAATGCCATTCTGAAATAAAAATATGTTTACAGCCACTTTATCATGGACAGAATATAGAACTTTTACCTCCATTGCACAATTCTGATAGATGCTGGACATGCTGGTGTTTTGAGAAGAACCATGATCCGACTTTTCAAAGTCCTGCCCTTTTATGCCTCTTGGAAATGGAAGTTCACCTAGAGAGAAGTAAACATCATAACACATTATGTATGAAAATGTCCTTATTCTTTGGAAATGCATACTTAGGGGGAAATATCATGAAGTCTGCAATTTATCTTCAAACGATTTAGTATCAAAACGTACTTATATATATACACAGAGGAAAGGTTAACAACAGTTAACTAAATCTAGGTAGAGAACATATGATTATTCACTATATGATTCTTTCAACCTTTTAGGATATTTGAAATTTTTCATAATAGAAAGTTGGAGAAAATGAATAAAATTACAATTTAAAAAAATAACACAGAACTAGGAGATTTCAGTGATATAGCACAGAAATTCTCCAACTCTAGTAAATATCTGATTCACGTGGAGAGCTGGTCAAAAATATACATTCTTAAGTTCCCATCCCACTGATTAAGTCTCAAAAGTTTTAACCTAGGGCTTGGATACTTGTATATACTTTTAAACAAATTCCCCAAGTGATTCTGAGACACGCTAAAGTTTGAGAACTAATGATAGAATCCATAAATGTACATAACTAAAAATAAACTCAGTGGGTGACTACAGTGCTTGTAGATCATATAAAATAACAGTGATAATATGGTGTGACTGTATCAGATCCTCTCAACAAATGGGGCTTACTGTGTGTGTGGTGCAGGGAGGAAGAAGTATGGGCATAAATTAAAAATTAATTTTCTATAAATTAGAAGAAAGGACGATCCTTCCCCTTACCTGGTGAGTAATGCAGTTTACCTACATCGCCACTGCTGCTGCTACTGCCAAGGCTTGTGTTGCTCTGGGTAAGTTCACTAGGGAACAGCCCTGAGATACTCGTGTTAGGTGATATATTCTCTCCTAAAATATGGTCTTCAAGGCCAGCTGGGAAGCTGTAATCTCTCTTTGTTTCCTCCTTTAATTGAAAAGAATAAAATCCCACATACATAAGTAATACCTTCCCCAATAAGAATATATTCACTCTACCCTTTTCAGAATTAAACTCATCTATAACTCTTAAATAAATCATCATCATCATATGTTTCAAAACCATGAACTCTTTCTGTTATTTGGAATTTCTCTTCCATACTCTAAGACATTCAAGCAATGACCTACGCTTTAAGATTATGCTGCGCTCCTAGTGTATATTAGGAGTGTGGGGTTTATTCCAATATTCAAAATTATGAAATGAAGGAACTCTAGACGCTCACTATGCCCAGTGTAGTCAGGGACCCCAGTCCAAGTAGAGTAGGGGCTTCCAAGAGTCAGCCAGATTGTGGTCTTGGCCCCCCTTCACATATTAGGTATGTAACCTTGCAGAAATTACTTAACTTCCATAACTTTTAATTATATTATCTGAAAAATGTGGATAATATAAGTACATTAAAATAAGGTTGTGGTGAGAATTTTAGCTGGCAATATGATTATTCTGAATAACAACCATCATTATTAGAGGAATAAAACATGAACAAAGTTCTGAACACTGTAGCTCTTAACCACTTGATGCTTTAGATAGAAAACATTTCAATAAGCAGTTTCCTTTTTAATTTCTGCTTTAAAGGAGAAAGACTTGTGTCTTCCTTGTTATAAAACCATATTAAATGATTTTTAAAAATTAAATAGATATGCAAAACAGGAAATAAAACACTTATAATATCAACATCCACAGAGTGCAGTAAAAATCTTGATGTATATCCTTCTAGTCAAAAATATGCATACATAATACATTTTTACAAAATAGGATATTTTTAACCCATTCTTCTCATGTAGTTTATCATTAAATCTTCTACATTATTTAAATCCCTGCAACCTAATCTGATTTACTGATGTATTATTAAGAATTTAGTAAATCCTTTACTGCTTAAACATTCAGAATCCTGTAAATTTTATATGAGTTACACTGCTGAATCACTTGAGCTATTTTTACACATATCCCTAAATATTTTCTTAAATTCTGGATAAAAGTTATGAATATTTTACAGACTTTTTATTCATTCCTTCACTTGAAAATATTTATTAGGTATATTCTATTTGCCTTTGCAGTCAATGGTACGAGGGCAATAGTAATGAGAAGAAAAGAAAGATTGATCTGCAACCACCTGGAATTTACAGTCATATATTCCAAGTCCAAATTACTCTGTAGAAAGCTTTTTATTTAACACTGTTAGATAAAATTTCAAAAGTGAAATGGCTCACACTGTTTTTTGTTTGTTTGTTTGTTTGTTTGAAATATAATGCCAGGTTAAGATGCTTTTGAAGTTAGCTTATTTTGTCTTTCCTTAACTGACCTTCTAAGTTCTTTAAATACAAAATTTGCCCACTCCTATTTTCACAAAAAGATATTATGATTAATTCTCTTTATCATGATTTTTAAAAGGATTAGCAGTTTTTCAAAGGCTATAACAAAAGACAAGAAGGGCATTATATAATGATAAAGGGATCAATACAAAAAGAGGATCTTAAAGTCATTAACATATATGCACCCAATTCAGGAGCACCTAAATAAATAAAGCAAAAACACAAAAGGAGAAATTGACACTAATACAATAACAGTAGGAGACTTTAACACCCCACTGACATCAATGGACAGATCATCCAGACAGAAAATCAATTAGGCAACAGAGGTCCTAAAGGACACAATAGACGAGTTGGACTTAACTGATCTCTAAAGGACATTACATCCAAAACCAGCAGAATACACATTCTATTCTGTAGAATGCACATTTTTCAAGTGCACATGGAACATTCACCAGGAAAGACCACATACTAAGTCACAAACAAGCCTCAAAAAATTTAAGAGGATAGAAATTACACCACGCATCTTTTCTGACCACAACAGTATGAAACTAGAAATCAACTAGAGAAAGAAAAATGGGAAAAGAACGAACACATAGAGACTAAACAACATGCTACTAAAAAACCAATAGGCCAATGCTAAAATCAAAGAAACCAGAAAACACCTTGGGACAAATGAAAAGTAAAACATAACTTTATAAAACCTATGGGATCCTGCAAAAGCAGTTCTAAGGGGTTAATTCACAGTGAGACGGGCCTTCTTTCAAGAAACAAGGAAAATCTCAAACAACTTAGCCTACCACCTAAAAGAATTAGAAAAAGAAGAACAAAGCCCAAAGTCAGCAGAAGGAAGGAAATAATAAAGATCAGAGAGGAAATAAAATAGAGATAAAAAAAATAATAGAAAAGATCAATGAAACTAAGAGCTGGTATTTTGAAAAGATAAACAAAATGGACAAACCTCTAGCCAGGCTCACCAAGAAGGAGAGAGAGGACCCAAATAAACAAAATAAGAAATGAAAAGAGTACAGTAGAAATAACAAATACCATAGAAATACAAAAAATCATAAGAGAATACTAAGAACATTTATATCCCAACACATTGGGCAACGTAGAAGAAATGGACAAATTTCTAGAAACATACAGCCTGCCAAGACTGAGTCAAGAAGAAATAGACAATTTGAAGAGACCAATTACTAAAGTGAAATAGAACTGCCAATAACAAAACTACCTGCAAACAAAAGTCTATGACCAGACAGCTTCACTGGGGAATTCTACCAAACATGTAAAGAAGAGCTAAAACCTATCCTTCTAATACTATTCCAAATTATTAAAGAGGATGAAACACTCCCATACTCATTCTACGAGGCCACTATTACCCTGATACCAAAACCAGACAAAGATACTACAAAAAGTGAAAATTACCGACCAATATTCTTGATGAATATAGATGCAAAAATCCTCATCAAAATATTAGCAAACCAAATCAAACAACATATAAAAAGGATCATACACCATGATCAAGCTGGACTTATTCTGGGCACACAAGGATGGTTCAACATATGCAAATCCATTAATGTGGCACATGGCACTAACAAAAAGAAAGACAAAAACCACATGATCATTTCAATAGATGCTGAAAAAGTATTTGACAAAATTCAACATCCATTCATCATAAGAAGTCTCATCAAAGTGGGTACAGAAGGAACATATCTCAACATAATAAAGGCCATTTATGACAAACCCACAGCCAACATAATACTCAATGGTGAAAAGATGAAAGCTTTCCTGTTAAATTAAGGAACAAGGATGCCTACTCTCACCCCTTCTATTTAACACAGTATTGGAAGTACTAGCCAAAGTTATCAAACAAGGGAAAAAAGGGTATCCAGATTGGAAGGGGCTGCAGATGACATGATACAGAGAACCCTAAAGTCCCCACCCAAAAACTTTTAGAATAAATGAATTCAGCAAGGTTGAAGGATACAAGATTAATATACAGCAATCTGCTGCATTTCTATACACTAATAATGAAGTATCAGAATGAGAAAGTTAAAAAAAATCCCATTTAAAACTGCATCAAAAGAAGAAAAAAAACCTAGGAATAAACTTAATCAAGGAGGTTAAAGACCTACACACTGAAAACTATAAAACAATGATAAAGGAAAGTGAAAATGATTAAAAGAAATGGAAAGATATTCCCATGCTCTTGGATTAGAAGAATCAGTATTATTAAAATGGCCACACTACCCAAAGAAATCTACAGATTGCATCCCCTATCATTTTTCACAGAAACAGAATAATCCTAAAATTTATATGGAACCACAAAAGGCCCCAAATTACCAGAGCAATTCTAAGAAAAAAAGAACAAAGCAGGAGGTATGAACGTCCCAGACCTCAGACTATACTGCAAAGCTACAGTAATCAAAGCAGTGTGGTACTGGCACAAAAAAACAGATACATAGATCAATGGAACAGAACAGAGAGCCCAGAAAGAAACCCATGCACCTACAATCAATTAATCTATGACAAAGGAGGCAAGAATATACAATGGAGAAAAGACAGTTTTTTCAACAAGTGGTGCTAGGAAAACTGGACGGCTACAGGTAAAACAATGACATTAGAAAATTCCCTCATACCATATACAAAAATAAACTCAAAATGAATTAAAGACCTAAATATACAACCTGAAACCATAAAACTCCTAGAAGAGAACATAGGCAGGACACTCTTTGACATAAATCATAGCAGTATTTTTTGGATCTGTCCCCTAAGGCAAAATAAATAAAAGCACAAATTAACAAATGGGACCTAATTAAATTTAAAAGCTTTTGCACAGCAAAGGAAGCCATCAACAAATCAAAAAGACAACCTATGGAATCAGAGAAAATATCTGCAAATGATGCAACTTACCCAAAATATACAAACAGCCGATACAGCTTAATATCAAAAAAAAAACAAGCGGGCTTTCCTGGTGGCGCAGTGGTTGAGAGTCCGCCTGCCGATGCAGGGGACGCGGGTTCGTGCCCCGGTCCGGGAAGATCCCACATGCCGCGGAGCGGCTGGGCCCGTGAGCCATGGCCGCGGAGCCTGTGCTCCACAACGGGAGAGGCCACAACAGTGAGAGGCCCGCGTACCGCAAAAAAAAAAAAAAAAAAAAAAAAAAAAAAAAAAAAAAAACAAGCAATCCAATCAAAACATGGCAGAAGACTTGAATAGATATTTTCCCAAAGAAGACATACAGATGGCTAACAGGCACACGAAAAGATGCTCATCATGACTAATTATTCAAGAATTGCAAATCAAAACCCCAAAGAGGTATCACCTCACACCTGTCAAAATGTCTATATCAAAATGTCTACAAATAACAAATGTTGGAGAGGATGTGGAGAAAAGGGAGTCCTCATACATTTTTTATGGAAATGTAAATTGGTGCAGCCACTAATGGAAGACAGTATGGAGGTTCCTTAAAAAACTAAAAATAGAACTACCATAAGATACAGCAATTGCACTCCTGAGTATATATCCAGAAAAAAAGGACACACTAATTCAAAAAGAGACATGTACCACAATGTTGACAGCAGCACTATGTACAATAGCCAGGACATGGAAGGAACCCAAGTGCCTATCAACAGACGACTGGATCATGAATATGTGATACACACATACACACAAACACACACACACTGGAATATTACTCAGCCATTAAAAAGAATGAAATATTGCCATCTGTAGCAACATAGAGAGACCTAGAGAATATTAATGCTTAGTGAAGTAAGTCAGACAGAGAAAGATAAATACTGTATGATATCATTCATATGTGGAATCTAAAAAGTCATACAAATGAATGTATACACAAAACAGAAACAGACTCAAAGAAATAGAAAACAAACTTATGGTTACCAAAGAGGAAGGGGAGAGGGACATATTAGGGGTATGGGTTTAACAGATATAAACTACTATACATAAAATAGATAAGCAACAGGAATTTACTTTCAAGCACAGGGAATTATACCCAATATCTCGTAGTAACCTATAATGGAATATAATGCGCAAAAACTGAATCACTATGCTGTACACCTGAAACTAATACAGTACTGTCGATCAACTGAACTTCAATAAAAAGTTAGCAGTTTGGGGGACTTCCCTGGTGGTCCAGTGGGTAAGACTCTGTGCTCCCAATGCAGGTGGCCCAGGTTCAATCCCTGGTTGAGGAACTAGATTCCACATGCATGTCGCAACTAAGAAGTCTGCATGCCGCAACTAAAGATCCCACATACCGCAACTAAACATGCCGCGACGAAGATCCCACATGCCACAACTAAGACCCCGTGCAGCCAAAATAAATAAATAAACAGTTAGCAGTTTTTGTTGTGCAGTATGAAATCTACTGATTAAGTTGTAGAGTGACTTCACATATCTTAAAGAGATAACACAGGTGAAAGCTATTTAAAAAGTGAAGTGCTATGCAAATATAACGTTATTAAATCAAACATTAATCATTAGTTCTTTCAATAGACTTAATGTGTTAGTTTAGACTGGGCTGTGGAATTATAAAGTAGTCCTGATATTCTATTTCTTCATTATTAATTTCCTTACATGTATGTTGAAGTCATTTCAAGAGAGAAGCAGGATATGCATGTTTTAAAATATAAAAAAGTTACCAGAAATATCTAAATATCTAAATAATAATGTATATATTAAAACATTCCAACATCAGACAGATAACACACATAAAACACTCTTACCTCATCATCTGAATAGCTGTAGGCAGATGATACAGCTACCCACATCTTACTGGCTACTGTAGCTGCTTGTTTCATACCAGATTTTAGCACATCCATCTTGGGCCCTGAGAGTATATTGTCCAGCTTTAGCCCTGACAAAGAATTTACCACAGAACCCAATGAGCCATGTGGTGAAGAACGGACCAGTGCTGATAAAGAAGCTGAACGTTCTTTATGACCTCGAGAGGGAGTTTGCTGCCTGAAACGCCCAGTAAAAGTTTTAGATCTCGACACTGCAGGGGAGCTCTTTTCACTTTCAGGACTTTCCTGTGCTGCAGGACCATGATCTAAAGGTAGGCTTGATCTCCTCTCTAAAGGGTGAATAAATGCACTGGTAGTGCCCGGCTCTCTGTTTCCCTCTCCATGTAATTCCATACTAGAAGACTTGCTACCCAAGGGACTCTTTAGATTCATATAGCTTTCAATTTCATCAGCCAGATTGCGTGCAATAACTGGAGAAAACAACTTATCTTCTGAATCAGGAGTTTTTTCTCCTATACATTCAGTGGCTAAAAGTGACAAAGGATCTAGTCCAGTTTCAACATCTTCCCTCTCAACAGCTTTAGCAACACCACATAAACTACTTCTCTTATTTACTAGATCTTTGGATCCTGCTTTCAAGTCTCTGGACTGATTACTGTCATTTTGTAGGCTGTCACATGTATCCTCTGTCACAGTAGTTTTAGCTACATTTTCATCAACCACAGGTTCTATGAACTCTTGGCTTTCCTCAAGCATCTCTAACACCGATGAAGATCTGTGCTCAGAATCCCAAGTGCTTTCAGACACACGAGTCCTAGTGTCAGCTGGATGACAGCTAATACTCTCAAAGCTATGGGTTCTTGCAATATGAAGTGGAGAAGTCTTAGGACTCGTCAATGCTGCTGTGAGAATCCTGGCATCTGCTCCCATCATGATAGCCACTTCACTTGAATTCAAATCCAAACTGCTCTTCTTAAGCAACATTCCTGCTCGACTTTCAGAACTAAAGCTACAGCTTCTCTCCGGAAAATGCTTTTGCCTTTTTTCTCCTCTATCACCATTCTTCTTGAGATTAGTAACTTCGCCAAAGACTGCATCTTCAACTGGATCTTGAGTAGAAAACAGTACATTTGATGTACTACCTAAAAAGAGAAAGTGCAATATTAAAAGTAAATCCCTATTTTCTGATGTAACTTTTATAAAAATGTTTTTTTCTAATTTTTGAAAGTGACACATACTCAGAGTAAAAGATTCAGAAAGGTAAGACGGTATACAGAAAAAGTCCAAAAATTACTCCATTCAACCCTGCCTCTCAGAGATAACATTTTAATGTATAATCTGCCTTTCATCCTCTATGCACATACACACACATTTTAAAAAAAGATCGTGCAATATATACTGTATATACCTGTATTGTTCACTAAAAGATATCACATCTATCAATAAATATACATCTATAAACATGTTTTATATTTTAAGAGTTTTATATTCAGTTTAAGAAATATATTCCACATTAAATAGCAGACCTAAAAAGAAATAATCTCTTCTGTCTTGGGTTTCATACGTCTAATTCAACAAGTATTTGCCAGGAATCTACCCTGCAGAAAGCAAATTCATAATCATAGAGAAATTATATATTTGCTATAGCCAAAGCCTTACTTCTCCAAAGTAAAAGGATCTAGAATGGAGCGCTTAGAACCGGCAAATTCCAAGAAGCCTGATAAAATCTGAATAGCCAAAATTTTTTCAGATATGTTTATTCCTTCAACAAATATCTGAATTCCTACTAGCACCCACTATATGAGGTGCTAAGAATACAATGGAGAATAAAATGGACATAATCCCAGACCTCACAGAGGTCAATCTTGTTTGAGCAAGTGGAACAAAATTATGCCAGTGTCTGTAGGAACCTCCCCCTAGCTTTGGGGGATGCAGGCAGTCGTTAACTCTTTGCTACCATGCAATTTTTTCCACGACGAGACCAAAAGCTATTTCTAGTTGCACCATCATTAGCAGAACTTAAGTCTACCCATTCATATTTAGGATTCTCATTTTTTGTTTGTTTTTTGTTTGTTTGTTTTTTGCGGTACGCGGGCCTCTCACTGCCGTGGCCCCTCCCGTTGCGGAGCACAGGCTCCGGACGCGCAGGCTCAGCGGCCATGGCTCATGGGCCCAGCCGCTCTGCGGCATGTGGGATCTTCCCGGACCAGGGCACGAACACATGTCCCCTGCATCGGCAGGCGGACTCTCAACCACTGCGCCACCAGGGAAGCCCTCTCATTTGTTTTTTTGTTTGTTTTTTTGTTTTTGTTTTTGTTTTTTGCGGTATGCGGGCCTCTCCCGTTGCAGAGCACAGGCTCCGGACGCGCAGGCCCATCGGCCATGGCTCACGAGCCTAGCCGCTCCGCGGCATGTGGGATTTTCCCGGACCGGGGCACAAACCCGTGTCCCCTGCATCGGCAGGCGGACTCTCAACCACTGCGCCACCAGGGAAGCCCTCTCATTTGTTTTTTAAAAAGTATAATGACCTGGGAGTTTGGGGGGGAAAGTTGTCATTATGATAAGATCTTTTTTTTTAATCTTCCAAATTGATTTCAAGGTTCTTTTTAATATTCCAAATTGGTATCTACTAATAATCATAATCATTCCAATTAAACAGAATAATAAGCATTTAGAGATATTTTTAAAGCATTTAAGGGAATTAAATTAGCCTATTTTATAACTCCAAAGTTTGTACCTGCTTTGAAAACTTTTACCAATATTTGAGAAAAGATCTTTGCAAATTTACTGGTTCTCATATCATTTCTAGGAAATTTAGTGTCACATTTTGTTCAATTTTAAAATAAAATTGACTGTTTGATATATTGGCAAAAGCCTCATTACCACCTCCTCTTTTCTTAATAGAATAAATCTTCCTACATCAAAATGTAACATGGAAATAAGATCAATAAAAAGAGAAGAAAATGCACCAGTCCCCAGACCATGTCCATTTCAATATTCTGAGAAGATTCTAAACCTCTGATGAAGAAAACTCTGCCCTCCTTTTTTCTTTAACCTGCTATCAATAGGTTGGGAAAATGGGATAAAGAATATATATATCAATTATTTTTTTCAAAACGCCTGTAGCTCCACCTCATTAGCAAAACACTACCCCCTCACCCCCTGTAAAATAACCGAACTTGGTATCACAATTAAAAAAAAAAAAAAACAACTTTAGGAATAAGGAGTATTTCCACATTGACTTAAAAAGCTGAGCAAATTAATTTCTATAAAGTCATACAATAGATACACTTACAGATAGACCGATGACTTTAGGGAAGTGAACTGTAGCTACTACTAACAAAAGGCAAATGACGCAGGCCAATTTCATTGTCTTTTAAAATCATACACTTAGACGTATGCCTTAAGGGTACTTGGGAGGACTACACATAATTGAAGGCAGTAAACTCAAATTAATGGGAGTCACACACAACAGAGTTATTCATTACAAATACTTAACCATAAATAGAAAGTGGCTCAGGGTACCTAGAATAATTGGGCAAAAATTAAAGACCCGCTGGTATTTTTGTGCAGAACGTTAAGTGATGTGAATCTTTTTCTTCCATTTCCCTTCAGGCTTAGGAATTACCCTGCCACACACAAGCCCTTTGGAATTTGACCACATAACTGCCTCTCTGTTAGGATGAGTACAGCAGACCTGTCCTACAGTCCTCTCTCATTATCAACCACAGGAAAGGAGGACGGAACTCAGAACAAGCACTGTAATAAGAAAAGGGATTCCAAATAACAACTAAACACTTAATTTAATACCCTTCCTTTGAAAAACGAATTATCTTTAAATAACTATTTTAATTTCTTCTTTAGCACATTTATAGGATGCAGCTTACTTCTGGCTCTTTAGCATGTTCATTACAATTAAGTTAGCAATTTATAATGTCATTGAAGACACACGTGTACCTACAGAAGTGTATTTTAAATATGTAATAACCAATATGTAAAGACTCACCAGTGCTACTTTTCCTGCTGTTGACATCAAATATACCAGATGGAACTTTCACAATACTGCTGCCCCATGCAGGAGGCTCAGGAGGACTCGGGGGCTCTGCACTAGGTTGTGAATGTTTGGCCACAACAGCAGAGACATCACATACCTCTGGAAAAAAATATTTGGATGTTATCATTCCTATTTTTGCCAGTATTGAACAGAAACAAAGTATTTTTTAAAATATATTTTATGTACTTTTTCTCTATGTGGGGGTGAATACTTTTTCTCTACTTTATTACTGATTTATTTTATGCCATAAATGTTGCCAGTACTGACTGAAATAAATGCTTTATTTTAACACTCATAATCCTAACTTGAGAATTCCTGAGCAAATAAATTAAGGCTTTGGCCTTCTGTCACACTCTTCATCACTTGTCAAGTAGGAGAGGGGCTTGCTTCTGCATAATTCTAGAGCATAAAGTAAGTGAGATCATTAAAGAAAGTGTACTAAGTGTACTAAGAGGATAGGAAGACCATCGTATTATCAAAAAGCCAAAATATTCCTCCATATTTCCTTAAAATGACTACTACAAATCATTTCTCATTTCTATCTCAATGAATCCCCTAAAAAAAGGAAAACTACACAGACTATATTGGAACCTACAAATGAAAAATATCGACTTAGATATTTGAAGGACTTCCAGTGAAAGAGCATTTTAAAATAAAAGGTACACTGGAATACAAGTTTGATGACTCAGAGTTTAGTCCTGGTTCTGTCACAAAGTAGTTATTTAACATTGGCAAATGAATACCTTGATGGGCCGCAGTTTCCTACAAAGTTGAGGGCTGACCTACAGAGTCTCTAAAGATCTCTTAAATTCTAAAATTCAGAGACTACCAAAAATCTATCATATATAAGAGTACATAGTATCTTATAAGCCCAGACTTTACATTTCTGGAAATTATCACCAAAATTATCAAATAAGACTTTTAATTAATATAGGTATTTTTCAAAGTAAAGCTAGTAAATATCAGTACTTAACCTTCTGTTTGCACTTTTGTTTTGGTTATCAAGTCTCCTGATACTTGTTCTTCAGGCACATGAATTTCTGCATCATCCTTTATAAGTTCATCCTTAGACCCATAGCCTTGGTCAGACTGACCACCTGTTAAAAAGAATGTAGGCTGACATATAAATGTTTTCATATATTTATAGTCCAGCTATAAAATGTCAAAAGGAAATTCCACCAACTTACACAATTAAACTTGTAAAAAAAGAAGAGAAGAAAGCTCATGAAGCACACAAAACATTTTACAACAATGGTAAGAATTAAAGAACAGTAGAAACAGGAACATCAAAGACTAAAAACCATTACACACTTGGAAGCAGTGAATCTTAATTTAATTTCCTTACCTATAAATTAGTAGATTTGGATAAGATGTTTTGAAAGTTTCTTTTGGAGTGCATCTACAGAATGCTACCTTTTGTGTAAGAAAGAAGTGGAAATAAAACAAACAGATATCTTCTTACTTTTGCAAAAAGAAATGCAGGAATAGTAAACCAGAAAACAATAAAACTGGTTACCTACAAGGGATGGGGGAAAATAGGATAGAAGGGATTAAGAGAGAGGAAACTTCTCTAAATATGGTTATCATATTGTTTTTATTTTTGGAAATGTATTAACTTCTACATGTTCAAAAACTTAAATCAGCAAAACTGAGGTCCAGGGTATAACTAAAACTGAATGCACATGGAAACAAACAAAACCAATTGTTTATGAATAACATGATCACACTGAAAGGATGGGGGAGGACTAATGTAATGTGTAACTTTTAACACATTATTCTGAGTATATACCCTAGTCATGGGGGGTAACAGTCAAATCCTAAACTCCTTAGGTTTATTTCTCACAGGGGAATGGGTATAGCAATTCTGAAATTATATTATGTGCACTGTAGGACTGAGCAAATGAGTAAATGTGATGATGTTGGGAGCTAAGATTCTTACCGTGGAAGAAGAGAGATCTTTAAAAAGTGAAATGAAGGAAGGCAAAGAAAAACCTGTGGGGCTGATTTGGAATTAGAAGTATTTCTAAACTACATACACATTTTTTCTACCTCTGCTGAAAAAGTCTAGAACGACAACACCCTGGAGGGAGTAAGCATTTCTAGAGCCCAGACCTTCGTTTCTAAAATCTATTGCCCATTAAAAGGAACCTGGGATCCTTGAAGAAAAGGCTGATTCCAGAGCTCAGTCAGGGAAGGTACAAGAATGAGCAAGGAACGTGTTGTTATGCAAGAAAGCAAGTGCTCAAAAACATGAGAGGACATTTATAAAGAACATTCAAAAGAATATTATCTTATAAATGTGAGGGGACGACAGAGTTGGCAAAATCACCACATTATAGCCATCACAGTAAAGATTGGTTCAGGCAAGAATCATCAAATGGATGATAAATTTAAAAGAGAAAGTGTGATGAAAAAGAAGATATTGTTGCATAGTCTCAGTGTCTCTTCACAAATAGCTTATTATCTGCAAGGGGGATAATGGTAACTAATAGAAACAGAACACTGACATCAAGTGATCCAAATTTACATTACCAATGAGGGGCAGACAGACATTGTGTGCCTCTGGGTTATGATAATCTCAGAAGGATTTAACATAATTTTTGTAGAAGAGCCATGGATGTATAACCTAATCTAATCACAGGGGAACATCAGACAAACTCAAATTTGGCAGCATTCCACAAAATAACTGGACTTATTCTTCAAAAAGGTCAAGGTTATGAAAGACAAAGAAAAGGTGGGGAACTGTGCCTGGTTAAAGGAGACTAAAGAGGAGTTAAAGTACCACAAAGTACATTATAGCTGACAACACTGGAATACAGACTATAAAGTAGTAGAACAATGTTTTCCTGAATTTGGAAACTATACTGTGGTTATGTAAGAGCAAATACCACTGAAGTATTAAGAGATAAAAGGGCAAGATGTATGCAATCTGCTCTCACATAATTTAGGGGAAAAAAGTGCATGTGTACAGAAAGAAACTGATAAAGCAAATGCGTCAAACTAAAAGTGAATGAATCTAAATAAAAGTTATTCAAGAGTTCTTCATATTATTCTTGAAACATTTAATAAGTTAAAATTTTTTTTAAAGTCTGTTTTGGCTTTAATGTTCTATCATTTAAAACTGAAATAAAGGCAAGTTACTAGGGGATCATTATAAAGGATGTCAATGAAAAACACATAAAACAAAAAATATAGTGCCTTCCACTGTCTACTACTTTTTTTTTTTTTTTTTTTTCGGTACGCGGGCCTCTCACTGTTGTGGCCTCTCCCGTTGCGGAGCACAGGCTCCAGATGCGCAGGCTCAGCAGCCATGGCTCACGGGCCCAGCCGCTCCGTGGCATGTGGGATCTTCCAAGACCGGGGCACGAACCCGTGTCTCCCGCATCGGCAGGCGGACTCTCAACCACTGCACCACCAGGAAACCCACTTTTTTCTTTTTTCACTTTCTACCACTTTTTAAACTGCCATTCAAACTTTGGGTTTGCCATATAACAAAAGAATTAGGCTTTAAAAAAAACTGCTATTTAGATAACCAACAAGGACCTGCTATATAGCAAAGGGAACTATACTCAATATTTTGTAATAACCTATAAGGGAAAAGAATCTGAAAAAGTATATGTGTATATGTGTGTATGTGTATATAACTGAATCACTGTACACCTGAAATTAACACAATACTGTAAATCTACTGTACTTTGATTAAAAAATTTTTTTAATTAAAAAAAATACTGCTATTTTGAATGACTTCTTTCAGTCTTTTTTTTTTTTTTTTATTGGCCCCCCTCAGAAAGTCTGGTAAAGCATTACGGTGCCATGAAATGGATACTAGACTGGGAACTGAGTAAACTGATTAAACCCCGATATGCCCTCAACAAGCTAAGTGACTCAGGATCAGGTACTAAGTGGAAAGATTCTGTGAGATAATCCTTAATGAAAAGAGTAACTTAAGCATCTGGGCTGGAAGTCTCCAAAAATATCAGATGATATCACCAGAAACTCTACAGAGACACATAATCACTGTAAATTCAGTATCAGAGCTTCAGTCATTTGAAATGTAGCTTAAAAGAAATATATGAAAAAGGGATCTTAAGTTTCTCCCCCAACTGGGGAATATGGAATCTTTATGCAGTTTCCCAGAATTACTAGTAAATCTTTTTTTTTGCCTTTAAAGGAGACAAGTTTAAAAATCCAGAGGGATAAGGAGAGTGTTTATCTATTATTATTGTTATTATTAGTGAAATGGTTTCATACCACAAATTATTTTATTTTCCATAAATGAAATCCAGTTATTCTATAAGCACTAGGAAAAAAATACAGGAGGAAATAAAATAAGGTGGTTTTCAAATGAAAGTCTCATGAAAATTCCTACATGTTGAAAGAAATTTAATTTACAAACAGGATTGCAACTTACAGCTTTATGTTGACTTTCACCAATTTATACATGCTTCTGTAATTATGGGGATAGTTTTTAGCACAAGAATCAGCAGATCAGTTTTAGCAAGCAAAAACCACCTTAACAGCTGGAATACTGAAATCTTTAACGCTCATAAAACCATTTGACTCGATGCTACAAACCACCCTCAAATAAGAATTGTAGCAAGGCATAGCATATTTTCAATTAAGATAACAAATATGCTTTGCAAATTGATCATAAAGTGTTAGTTGGGTATTTTCAGTAGTATGTATAAAATTACACGTATCTGAAGGAGAAAAAGCCAAGAAAACTAAAATTGCTTTCCACTTGCAACAGTACTTAAAATATAACAAAAGGCCTCTCCCCCACCCTTGCATGTCCGCAAAATTTAACCTAATAAATGGGAAATTACCTGAAGTGGTTAACATTCAAGGGTAGAATTAATGCACACGTGTATCCATAGCTTCACGTCACACAAGTCTGTCTGCACCCCACACCATGACAGCCAAGGACAAATGCAGCACCAAGAAACAGCACAGAGCAAAAAGCAGAGCAACAAAGAGCAGAGAAAAGGAAACTTCAGTCATTGAGACAAGTTCATCAGATGAAGCACAGGAATTAGACTCAGAATTCCTTTTAAAGAAAAGCTTGAGATATTAACAATAACAACAAAAAAGAAAAACACGAGAAGAAGGATGTGCAACACACATATATCTGCTCAACGTGCTACTTTAATTAAGCTTATTTCTAACTTCAGAGGACAGAGATTATGCCCATAGCCTTGTATGTAAAAGTAGCTTCAGTAGTTTCTCAGATTTTAAAAAGGGTCATTTAAAGTAATGACTATGCAAAGAATACGTCTTTCTCGTGGTATGTGACTTATTTTCTTCCCTCTTCAATATTCATAATCTCAAATCTTTAATAAATATTATCCACTTAATGAAAAAAAGATTTGCAATTGTGTCACTAACAGTCAAGTTCCTCAGCTCACAATTCCTAACAATTATATCATATACTTTCGCAAATTAATGATGAACGAACACAAAGAAGTACCATGTAAGAGCCTTTTGCACAGCACTCCCAAGTTTATTTTATACTATAGGAAATGAGAGAAGTGATCTGCAATCAGAGGTGTACTTTCTCCCCTTATTTATGGATGGTATTTTTTAGGTATTCATATTGCACAAACTTGAGAGAGGAAGGTAAAAGTTTTTTTAAAAAATGGAAGACTTAACATGAGAGTAAGTGAAGGGTTAGTAAAATCCAGATTTTAGTACCTGTGCTAGAGTGATTATCAGTGGAATCAAGCCTGATTAAATCTCTGACGAAGACTGTGTGCTCCCCACTGTTAGCATCATTAGAACTATCCACACTACCGTGGCTCACCGTGTCCCCATCACTTCCAACTGTGGCACTTTGAGGAGCTAAAGATAAGGACAACAGCAGTTCAATAACTCATGCACTGGTAATCTCTGAAGCTAAACATGAGTGACTCACAGTTCATTTAAAGTTGCAGAATACTTTCTAAATTTGTGAGAGGAGAAAATAATTTTGGACTAGGCAACCTCTATCTTTAGTAGTATATGAAAAGATCAACTAGAATTTCATTTAGGTTTTCTGCCTCATACAAGTAAAAATTCATATGTCTATAAAGCTTATGGTTCAGCAAGAAAGTATCTTTCCAACCACATTTATTACCTGATATTGAGGAGACCTGTGACTTTTGCACGGTATTTTTAAGTGGCTGCCTAAATTGTGCCAAGCCACGTACCACATTCCGTACCTTCATCCATAAGAAGATACCACTGCGGGTACTGCTAGGCCACGGGGTCTCCAAAACTACCTAAAGGTAAAATAAAGGTTAAAATAATCTTTATTAGGAATAATTGAATTTTTAAAAAATACATACACATATAATATATACAAAAAGAATTCTACCCCAAAACGTCTAAAAAAAGTTTCTTAAATAAAAGGCATAATGAATTTATCAATCTTAATAAGCAGCATATATTGCCTAATGTCAATCCTACTTACCTTATTATAATAGCCATAAGTAATAGCATTTGGCTTTATTTTAGCAGTTTTCATTTCAAATAAAACTCTCACTGCTAAGACAGGATGACCCCAAAGTCCACAAAGCTGCATTACTACTCGATAGCACACCTAACAAAAAGTAACATCAAAGCATTAATAGTTAGCATATTAGTCTGTGACTTGTAGAGATTTTTAAATGACTTTACTCAATTCTTCTTTTCAAAGTTATTAAGCAACAGTTATTACTATTTTCTCCTTTGTTCTGGTTTGAGAGTCTCGGTAAACTATTTTTTAAAACTATTCATTAATGGAAGTACCAGCATTATTAACTTTTCCATGTAAGACCTAAGGGCACGTGTGCCGTTTGTTTCAGTAACTAAGTTTACACAAAGAAAACAACTATTGTTTTCCATAATATGAGAAGGAATTCATTTTTAAAATCAAGCATGATTAAAATAGCTCTCTCCCAAATCATGTTCTTTATTTTGTGCCAAAGGAATTAAAAGCAGCATCTCCAGAATGCCTACATAACAAAAAGGATTCTATGAACCCGTGTCTTAAAAAAAGGATGAGAAGAAAGTTAAAAACACTGTAATATTATTAGCAAAGGCTTTTCTGAGAATATGTGTTTACTGAAGAGGGCTAAATTTGATCAGAAGAGGACGACTCAATGGGGAACTCCTAAAAGTTAGAATATCACATTTGGAAGACAACAGTAGAAACCATGAAGAATGAAACAGGAATCTCATGGATCCCTGGCAAAGAGGTGAGCCAGTTTACAAGAGCAGTGAACACGGCAGCCAAAGACTACTATAGCTTAATCTGAGAATAAGAAAATATGCATAAAAAAGATACTCTTCTTGGGACTTCTAAAATGTCCTCTGTTTATAACAGAGCTGTTTAACAACTGTGAGTACCATAAAGCCAAGTTGCACTCTCTACTAAAGGGGAAAGTAAATAGATTTGAGAAAGGATATTTTATTCAAGAGAAGAAGTAGGGAAAGAGATTTGAAGAGGCAGAGGATCATAACGATGAGTACTCTAAAGCCAGGAATGGAGAGTTTAAGTTAGGAGCAGAGAAGTTCAGAAACCGTTCGAGCAACGTCATAAATGACTAGGGTAAAGAAGTGTTAGGAAATTACGTAAATTAGGAACACATGGGAGAACTAGGTAAGATGTATGACGCGATTAAGAAGAACGTGGCACAAGAGTTCTTCAAATGTCTGAAGAGCTGTCACTTGAAAGAAGCAGTGAACAGCTTCTGCAGTCCCAAAAAAGCCGCAGGGAGGTGGAACTGAACTCAGCATAAAACACAAACTTTCTAACAAAGCCAACTCAAGCATAGGCAAGGTCCCATATATTACAGACTTTCAACATCTCAGGTTTAGGTTGAAGTTTTACTAAAATGTCTTGAAGTCCTAGTCAACTCTAAGATTCTATGAGCCATGAAGAAGTAAATCACTTTCTATGTCAAATTGGGATTAATCTAAAACTTTCCAAAACCATTCTCGACAATTAATTTATTCTGAAGTCTACAAACTATTCCTCCAAACTTCCAGGCTTACTGGTATAAGAGCCAGGCATCAAACTAAAGAAACAGTAATAATGCCAGGGATATAATTTTTTAATTGCAGTATTTTGTTGCCTACAACATGATACCTTTTAGATATCTATGTTAGATAAAAGATGGCCACAAACTCTTTGCTACTCCTCCCGTGAGAGGTCTATGTCCCTTCCCCTTGAATTGAGGGGGAAAGCCTCTGAGATTACATGACCAACAGAATTTGCCTGAAGTGACAACTGTACCAGTTTCCTGGCTTAAGCCTTAAGAAAGGTCACTTTCCACTTCCTCTGTCTTGAAACAAATGCTCTTGGAGTGCTAAGCTATCATGGGAAAAGCCCAAGTACCACATGGAGAGGTCTGAGACTACATGGAGGAAGAGGGGTCCACCTGAGCCCAGCCTTCCCGATAACCTTGCCAAGGTACCTGGCTGGCATGTGAGTTAAGCTGTCTTGGACCTTCCAGACCAGACCAGCTAGCAACTGATTACAACCAAGTGATTCTAAGTAATACAATGTGGAGCAGAAAAATCACCTCAAATTCTTCCTGGATTTTCAGCAAATAAAATAATAAGATTTAATAAAATGGTTATTTTAAGCCACTAAGTTCTGGGGTGGTTTGTTACTCAGCAATGTACAACAATATCTATATGGATAGACTGATGAGACAAGGTAAGAATAAGCTTGACACAAACATTTCATTTCCATTAAAAATTTAATAAATAGTATTAAAAGCAAAACACATTATGCATTTTAACTTTAATTTAGCCTACATGGCATATGCTATTTCTGGGTCTTTACTAGTTTTATTTAAAAATCTACGTTATTACAACTTCTGCAAACATAACATGTAGAACACAAAGCTGTCAAAACATTAAGCATATGAATGAGACAGTGGGTTCTAATGGAGTATGAACCTAAAAATCAAAACCACTTACTTGCTAGGTGGCCTTATGTGTGTGTCATTTCATCTAAGTTTCAAATTTCTTTCTTTGTAAAATGTAGCTAATATATAATTGCCTCATAGAATTGCTGGGAATACCAAAGGAAATAATGTACATAAAAATACTGTGAAAATTTTAATGTGCTATTCTGTGTGTAATCAATAAACAAATAAAATGCATCAAATATGCCAAGCAAATATGCATCCTTAAGTTTTAAAATAAAGAAACATTTCTTTCTTCCAGTTGTAGAGATGTAATTACTTCAAGTGACTACAAATCTGTCAATATAACTTGTTATAAGTAGGAATACAACAAATTAACCTCCAAAATTTTAAGCCTCCTATCAGTGTTTATTGGGAAAATAGTCTAAAAAACCTTTTTAGCTTACTAGTCATAATTGCTACATGTTAGAAAATAGGAGAATGTAATTACTTGTAACAAAGACTACCTTAGAAACTTAATATCTATAGAGGAGATTACTTTTCAGGCAATTTGTCTTATGAACTTATCAAAGAAACTTAATCAAGTATTGTGCTTTGAGTTTAGTGTGCAGTAACAAAATTAATACTAGCTCTCTCATAGAGTATATTTTAAAGCACATTAAAAATATTCTGTGCTGGGGCTTCCCTGGTGGCGCAGTGGTTGAGAGTCTGCCTGCCGGTGCAGGGGACACGGGTTCGAGCCCTGGTCTTGGAGGATCCCACATGCCGCGGAGCGGTTGGGCCCGTGAGCCACAACTGCTGAGCCTGCGCGTCGGGAGCCTGTGCTCCGCAACGGGAGAGGCGGCAATAGTGAGGGGCCCACGCACCGCGGTGAAGAGTGGCCCCCGCTTGCCGCGACTGGAGAAGGCCCTCGCACAGAAACGAGTACCCAGCGCAGCTAAAAATAAATAAATTAAAAAAAAAAAAAAAATTCTGTGCTTGCACAAACTTAAAGCACATCTTAAAATATATCTTAGATATATTATCTTAGATATATCTCTATCAGAATAAGTTTTTTAAAACATTAAAATGTATGAGGTACAAAACACTAATTCTGATCAAGCACTTTTAATTTCCAAATAGTTTTATAAACATCAGATGAGAGAAAATGTAATCAAATGTGAGAATGGATATTTTACTTGTTTTATAACTATCTTTTCATTTGCAAAGTTTTTTATAACATACAGATAATACTTAGAGAAAAATGAGTTTTAGTGTGCTCACAAGCATTATCAAATCTTAATAACGTACATGCTTTATCAGTTTCAGATCTTTTTTATTTTATAAGAGGAGAAAATTACAGTTATTGCTGAAGCCTATAATGTGCCCCTCCTCAATTGCATTTCTCTTCTAACCTTGTGCTCTCTCCTTCTCCCCAAACACCCATTACTCTGAATTTTTATTCCAACTGCATTTTAAATTCTAATCCGGTTCTAAATAATCATTTTAGTTATTTTAACACCAAAAGTAACTTTTAAAGGGAAAAGCAGCAAAGAGAAGAGCTAAATAAGTAACTCAGTTTCTTCAACCGTTAGTTGGATAATACCACTACCTATCTCTGAGGATGGTTCTGAGGCTTAAGAGATGTAGCACACTGTTCACTGAGCGCTTACTATCAGCCAGGTATTCGTCTAAGCACACTATGTACATTAACTGATTTAACTGTCAAATTAACCATTTGAGGATAGGAACTAAATATTATATACCTCAGTGGGGCAATTTTATCCCCCAGGTGACATCTGGCAATGTCTGCAGACATTTTTGGTTGCACAGAGCTACTGCCATCTAGTGCACAGAGGCCAGGGATGCTGCTAAACATCCTATCATGTACAGGACAGGATCCCACAATAAAAAATGATGTGGGCCAAAATGTCAATGGTGCCAAGGTTGAGAAACTCAGACCTCCATTTTCAGATACATAACCTGAAACACAGATAGGTTATGTAACTCACCTAGGACACAGGTCCCAAGTGAAGAGCCACTTACTAAAGGCCTATTTGCTTCCTAATAAAGTTATCTTGAGAATAAAATTAGGTCAATATTTTTTTCTATTTATCAAGGGCAAACAATCTGGTCTAAGGAAGTCAGTCTCTGCTGCATTTTAAAGCAATAATTTTTAAATAAATGTATTTTAAAATAATAAGTATTAGCTCTATGAAACAGGATAACAATTTTACCTTTCCTACTTAATGAAAATATTCGAGGATACTGGAAAGCAACTGAGACCTAAATTTTCTTAAAAATACAAATAAAATTTATCTTAGTAACAATAACTCAATTTGTTATACTTGCCTCATCTAGAGGATCCACATCTGTTTTCCTCATCTTAATAAGTACATCATATGCCTGCTGAAGTGCTCTGACCTTAGGATGAGAAACTCTAACATAGGCTGGGAGACAAATAAACCATAAACTGTAACAGTGACTGAAGAGACACTTGGCCCATTGTGGTGGATTTGTATAGCATCTCTTCGCCAACTTATGAGCTGTTTTTATCTCCTAGAAAGAGAATAAACAAAACATCATGGCATTCACTAAAATTCATTAGTATGACAGGAAAAGTGAGAAGTAAAAGGAAGAGAGGAATTTAATGTAAAATTTGACTCTAAAATCAAGCATTTCATAGTTTTGCTTTTGTGAATGGCTTCCTACTTAGTGCCCCCATGGTTCTTCCTATAGAAGCACTTTATACTGTATTTCAACTATTTGGCAAGCAGGTGTCTCCTAATAGACTAGAAATTCCTTAAAAGCAGAGATCATTCATATTATTATAATACAATGGGTAACTAAGTGCCCCTCACACAGAAGGCACTCATACGTTTGACGAATGAAAGGGATTTCATTTATAGCTTATAGTTCTATAGAATCATTCTTGAAAAGTCAGAGTCTTCTCACTCTTCCCCCAGTACAAAGTTTAAGATGCCCTAGGCTATTCCCCACCAAGATTTCCACTCTACCTTCTGTGTTAATTCCTTCACTGACTGATTCGTTAAAAAGACCTATTCCTTTGCAGGCAACATAGTCTGAGAAAGATCACAGACCTTCCTACCTAATAGTTTTATGGCATGTTTTCTAGTTCTGATTTTCATTCTGATTTAGGTGGAAGAGAGAAAAAGGTATCAAAGTCACCTGCTGAGCGTTATCAAACTCTACATACTCCCAGAAACTATAGAGCCCTCCACACATGTCAGACTGCCACTGTCTGCCTTGCACTAAAGATCCCTCGGCTGGATATGCCCTAAATAAACATACTGTTATGAGCTCTATTTCCAAGAGACTTGCCTGGAAAAAAAATTCTCGTGAAAATGAGATTTAAAGGTGTAGTAGCAAAATTGTCACATTAAAAAAACTTGCCTTTATTAAGCTGATAATGGTTAAAAAAAAATTCCCCTCAGACAACACTGAGAGAATTGTGTACTATATGAGATTAAGGATCACCTCAGGTTACCCCTAGGATGTGAGAGACTGTACATGAATTGGTAAAACCTGAACTAAGAATTTCATTCTGAAATTTTCCATGTTTTGTAGACCCCCAAAATATCAGTATATGTATAAAGGATGTTCAATTTTAACTCACACCTAACCATAGTTTAACTCTTTATACCTAAATCAGATATAGTATTAAAACAAGATGTCTAGGTTGTCCTAAGTTAACTCCCCTTAGAACGTAATATTCAGTAGAAAATATATTTACATTAACCATGAAGAAAAATCAAAATCACAATGAGATACCACTTCATATATGTTAGGATGGCTATAATCAAAAAGACAGAAGATAACAAGAATTAACAAGGATGTGGTAAAATTCTGACTGCTGGTGGGAATTTTAAATGGTGTACCCACTTTGGAAAACAGTCTGACAAGTTCTCAGAAGGTTAAACACAGAGTTACTATATGACACAGCAATTCTACTTTAGGCATATAACCCAAAGAAATGAAAACATATAACCACACAAACACTTATACACAAATGTCTACAGCAGTACTATGCATAACAGCCAAAAAGTAGGAACCACCCACATGTACATGAATGGATAAATAAAATATTTCACACAATGGAATATTATTCAGCAATAAAAATACATGAAATACTGATACATTCTACAACACAGATGAACCTTAAAAACATTAGGCTAAGTGAAAGAAGCCAGTCACAAAATGCCACAAACTGCACAATTCCATTTTTATGAAATGCGCAGAACAGGCAAAACTATAGACACAGAAAATAGATTAGTGATTGCCTGGGGCTGTGGAAGATGGAGAAACTGGGCAGTTAACAGCTTAGGGGTACAGGCTTTCTTTATAGGGTGATGAAAATGTTCTATAATTGATTGCGATGGTGGCTGCACAACCCTGTGAAGATACTAAAAGCCAGTGAGTATACTTAAACAAGTGAATTTATGGTATATGAATTATGTTTCAATAAAGATTTTTTTAAGTGTATTTAGTTCCCAAGGTTCTCTTAGAACATAAACATAAGCATTCAAAAACTTCAGCCTCAATATTATAAGTAGGGTTGCAAGAAATCGATTTTAATTCATTAACAACCATAGTGGGTCTTCAAATAATTGCTGTGGGTGACAAGTCTAAACTATGAGCTGCATATCACATATACATAGTTTACATTTTAAATTAGATAAATAATATCTGACCTGTTTAGTTCTCTTAGCCATGAGAGCTGGACTGTTTGTAATGCTACTCCCAGTAGGGTGTCTACTAAAACAAAGTTTCAACTCCTGTGGTCTGTCAAAAAGCTTAAGGTCCAGTCTTGGAAAGTATTTGTAACTAAAATAAAAAGCAAAAATAGAACTGCTGATTTAAAGTACATTAACTCTTAATATTATGCCAGAACTTAGGTGACTATTACTAAACCTCAAATGTACCCAATATTATTTTCCAAAATCCTTGTATAGAAATTTTTTTTTCAAAAATATAAGATGATGCAATTATAAGATACATAGACTATCTACATGGAAACTTTGGCTCCTCTGCATCCTATTATTTTCAATCAATCCCTAGAACACAGAAAACCCTGATATCTAGGACCCATGTGTTCAATGATAATTTATATTAAAAGATAACATTTAGTATACTTTGTAATTTTTTCTTTATAAAAGTACCTTGCATTCACATTTAAAAGGAAAAAATCCTGAATATTTTTATATTAGGGATGTGCCATAATTTAACCAATTCTTTACTGTTGGACATTTTTAGGTTATTTCTCAATTTTTGCAATTAAGTATCTTTGTACATTTATCTTTGTGAATACTTTTACTTAATTTCTTAGAATAATGCCCAATAACAGAGTTTTCTATGGTAAATATTTATCAAGAAAATAAAAATTATTATAATCACTATCAAATTACTTCCAGAGAGGTTATACTTACATACACTCTAACTAGAAGTATAGCCTATCCTCAAGCTGATAGACTAAAAATGCTTCTACTACTCATTTGGTTTGTATTTCTTTAAATACTAGAAAAGCTTAACATACTTTCATATTATCAACTATTGGGATTTCTCAGAAATTGCCTAATTATTTCCTTTGGCCAATCTTCTTCTGAAATATATTGCCTTTCCTATTTGATTTACTTATTTGTCAATACCTGCATTCCAATGTATAGTGATCAAAGCCAAAGTAAAAAAGTGTTCTATAATTAACATGCAATCAAAATAGTACTTAATTAAACCACTCAATCTCAGGTATACATTTTTCATTCTTATGGAGTCCTGGTGAGATTATATATTAATTCTATATTTTTGGAAAACACTTATTTTATATTCCCTTTGCCCCAGAAATTCTTTTATGAATACAGCCAAAGAAAATAACTGTGTATACACACAAAGGTATAGATAGCAAAGAACTATAAATAAATCCACAGGAGACTAGTTTAACAAATCACAATAAATGCATGCAATGTGGTTATTTAAAATGAATGGCACAAAACTATATATTGGCATGGAAAAATGTTCAGACCATTAAAGGCAAACACACATCACAAAGAATATGTACAAGATGAACTAATATTTGTTTTAAGTATAGTAAATGCAAATTTATGTACAAAAAGACAAAAAAAGATATACATATAATTGTTAACAGTCATTAAGTATTGGTGCTAAAACAATGTGCTAGTTTTTTTGTTTGATTTTCTAAACCGATTAAATGGTATTCAAATGATCATAATAATAAACAATCAAACATTTTAATTTCTTAAAAGATTCCCATCCAAATCCTATAAGTTTATTTTAATAAAGAATGATTCCTGGCCCTCTACTTTTAAGTTTTCTCTGATATATTACTAATGCTAAAAGAATTACTAAAGAATTAATAAATTCTTATTAATAATAAGAATTTCACAGTCCTTATATTGACAACAAAATCCCCCAAAGGGAGGGGGAACCTCACAAAAGTAAATTTTTTCTTCTTCAGAAATGAAATTTTTAAAGATTAAAATATGGTAAATGTTTAGGTTAACAGTGATAAACATCTGGTTTCCCTTCCAATTGGGCTGTCCAATTCTTAAATTACAATACCTGGTGATATCTCCATAAAATATTCATCTCCATTAGTTCACTAAATACATTTTGAAAATGACCTTCACAAATGATTACTATACAACATATCTACTAATAATCACAAAAGATCAAATTATTAAAGCTGTGCCCAAACAACTCTTTTAAAAAAATTCCTGCTACCTGTATTTTGGTGACAGATCCTTTCCATCATCAGGCGGTGGCTCAGGTGGCATTATGAACACAGTATGCTCACTTTTCTGTGAGTCATCTAGCTCTATCAATTTGGTGTCTTCTGCTGAATCAAAATCAACCTAAAAATAATTATTTTCTCCAATTAATTTGCATATAAGCAAGACCTGATTCTGAAACGTTAAAACTTTAAGAAAAAATACCTTATCTGTTTTCTCTGTGCCTTTATCAGGAAACAACTAGAAAAAAAGAAAAGAATTCTTAGTGAAAATGTCTACTCTGAATTTAATAGAGATTATCTTAAATTATTATTTAAAAAACTATCCTTTTTTAATACTAGGCAGATATGAAACACTTCACAATATATTTGGTGGCCTCCACACTACTAGGCTAAAGTATAATATTTCTCTTATGGCTATTAAGAGAGAAACAATTTATTCTGACTGGTTTCTTCATAAATCCCTCTTTAGAAGCAAAAGATGGGGAGGGGGTGGGATGAATCGGGAGATTGGGATTGACATATATACACTAATATGTGTAAAACAGATAACTAATAAGAACCGGCTGTATAAAAAATTAATTAATTAATTTTTTTAAAAAAGAAGCAGCAAAAGATGGGCAATCACAAGGAGAACCTGGCTTCTCAAATCAAAAATTTCATTATTACTAAACCCCTGCATTACTGATTGATATTAACTAAGCTTCTCTCCAACTGAATGATATTGGACTATCAATATTTAAGTAAACAAAACCGTTGAAGTTTTAATCATATCCCTGGAGTTTTAGATCACACGGATATAATGGGAGAAAATTATTCAAGTCTTCTAAGATACACAAATCATTAGGAGCCTATAAAAATTACATCATAATATTCTACCTTTTTTTGGATAAAATCTCCAACTTTATATAATATAGAGTTTGCGTAAACAATCAGCCCCAAGACCCACTGAGCAAAAATAAGAGCTCTATTAAAAAATGAGAAAAAATATGTGAGTTATCACTGTCAAAAATCAACTTAAACTTCCTTACAATGGGTGAGTAAAGCTTTAAAATTTAACGTATTTCCAAATAGCTTCCATTAGGACAAAAGAAATATATTAGCAAAAGTATTTGGAAAAACATTAAAACAAAAGAACACAGGACTTAACACAGGACTTCCATTACCCATAGAGCTAAACTTTTTTTTTGTTTTGTTTGTTTTTGATTTTTTTTTTGGCTGCACTGCACGGCTTGTGGAATCTTAGTTCCCTGAACAGTGATCGAACCCAGGCCCTCAGCAGTGAAAGCGTGGAGTCTTAACCACTGGACTGCCAGAGAATTCCTAAAACTAAACATTTTTAATGAACTACTAAATCTTATCTTATTCATGTAAAAAAAAATTTAGGAGCTTCAATGAAATGTTCTTAGTACTTAATACAAAATCAAAGTGAGATTCAAAGAGAAAAATTAGCTATGTATGGCAGTACTAGATGCCACAAAGGAAAATAATTCTTACATTAAGCCCAGAATTGGACACTCGCATGTGTATACACACACACACACACACACACACACACACACACACCCCACCTATAATGCCTTCCTCAGGTCATTTGGGCTAATAATAACAATGATGATTATAAAGGTAAACAAACTGTTAAAGTTTTTCCTTAATACTGACATATAGGACAAACTTTACCTTTTCTATGCAATCATCAAAAAAAGCCAATCCAGTATCTTTATCACTTACAAAACTACATTCTTCAATGAAACGAATAAAAATCTGTGTTTTGGTTAAAAGGGTGTAGAATTTTGTATAGGCACGATCTCGACTTTTTAAAAATCCTGAAGAAAATAAAATTAGAATTAAATTCAGATTTTAAAGTGGAACTAGATGTTACATTAATTATTTTAAACTTGTATATATCTATATTATTTTCTCTTTATATATATATACAAAGGGAAAGAGAAAGAAATATATATATTACAGGAAATATATATTTTCTATCATATACATATTAAGGGACCATAGTCCCTTCTGTCTGATTCAACCACAGAAATCCTTAACTTATACCATTAACCTTTTCACTGAAATCTGCATCTCCTATAAGGAACCTCTAGCCCTATAGCTCTCAAGTAGAAACTTCTGATACTCTGCATACTCACAAGCAGGAAGGGTCAAGTCCTTCCTCTGCAATGCCACCACACAATTATTTCTGTATCATCTTGTAAAAATCTCTGCTCATCTGGCTATTATTCCACCCATTCCCCTACTAACTGCAGGTACCTAGTGACTTCAGGGACACCCTCTCCTTCATTCACTGACAAGCAGGGCACCTAATTCAAAGTCTTCTCCTCTCCAACTCCTACCATCATCATTCTTCAACACCCATAAAGACCAACCATCCAACATTTTTATGAGTTTTTAATCCCTTAACTTTCAATGACCTGTGGTCTATTCCACCTCAATCACCAACTTCTACACATAGTTACATACTTCCTGGACTTTTCTTGGTAGCACTGTAAACAGCTCTGCCTCCCAAATCTCTAATTTACATATTACTCCCTGACCATTACCCCTGTCTAGCTGGTATGCTTAAGTTCTTCCTACCAAGCCTTTTGTGAGGGGGATGGGGTAAGGAAGAAGATCGTTCTATGTACACCCTCCTATTTTCACGTCTCTCTCTCGCTCAAATATTGATTCCATGTCTGTGTACGTCATTTCAATTACTTTCTTGTCAACACTCTCAGTTTTTATGCCCTTTTGTCAAACTCATCTAGTATGACCTAGCCCTGGAGCGATGTATTGCCTGCTTTCTCTGGATCTGCGCCAGTGTGGCTGAGCACAAGCTGCGGTGGGGAGGAGGCGCCGTTACATAACCAGATGGATCAGAACCGCTTATACCTTCATCCCTGACCAGCAACCCCACTACATATCTGGAGTCTGAATTTCCCTTTACCCGTGTTTTCACAGTTATTTCCAATGTTTAAATACTCTCCCTCCATGTTCTCTCCCTCATCCCTGAATAATAATACTTTATATTGCAGAGAAAATGAAAATCATTAAATGAGAACTACCTTCATTATCTCACTATAAAATCTATGACTCTTTCTGCAGCTATCATTTATTCCTTACTTTGTTTTACAAGGAGTGTGACCCTCCTCCTGTCTAAGGCCGAGCCCACCACATAAGCCTGGGATTCCAGGTCTTTCAGTGTTCTCTGGACAATACTCCCTCTCTGTTAGCTAGTAACCAGGATACTCAAGTCTCTCTCATTTTAAAAAAACCTTTCCTTAGACAATTTTCCAAAGAGGACATTCAGAGGGCCAACAGGCACATGAAAAGATGCTCAACATCATTAATCATCAGAGAAATACAAATCAAAACCACATTGAGACATAACCTCACACCTGTCAAAATGGCTATCATTAAAAAGAACACAAATAACAAATGTTGGAGAGGGTGTGGAGAAAAGGGAACCCTCGTGCACTGTTGGTGGAAATGTAAATTGTTACTGCCACTGTGGAAAACAGTATGGAGGATTCTCAAAAAACTATAAGAAACCACATGATCCAGCAATTCCACTCCAGGGTATGTATATGGAAAAAACAAGAACACTAATTCAAAAAGATATATGCACCCCAATGTTCATAGCAGCACTATTTACAATAGCCAAGACCTAACTGGTCAACAGATGGATGGATAAAGAAGTTGTGCCATATATATATATATATTTTTTTTTTTCAATGAAATATTATTCATCCATAAAGAAGAATGAAATTCTGCCATTTGCAACAACATGGATGAGTATAATGCTTAGTGAAATAAGTCAGACACAGAAAAATACTCTGTTATCACTTTTATATGAAATCTAGAAGGTGAACCAAATTAGTAAATATAATAAAAAAGAAACAGACTCACAGATATAGAAAACAAACTAGTGGTTACAAGTGGGGAGAGGGAAGGGGGGAAGGGTTAGATAGGGGTAGGGGATTAAGAGATACAAACTATTATGCATAAAATAAGTAAGCTATGAGGACATACAACACAGGGAACATAGCCAATATTTTATAATAACTATAAATGGAGTATAACCTTTAAAAATTGTGAATCACTATGCTGTACACCTGTAACATATAAATATTGCACATCAATTATACTTTAACAAATAAATAAAATAAAAAACCTTTCCTTAACAAATAATTAGATCCTTCCCTTTTCTGCTGTTTCCCTTCTCAATAAAGGGCACAACCATCCACTTGGTGGTTAAAGACAAGAATCTCGAAGTTGTTCTTGACATCTCCCTCTATCTTACATCCCATATTCAATTGCCAAGTTCTATTCAACCTACCTCCTAAAAACCACTCTTCTATTCATACTACCAACTAATCCAGGTCACTTCCACTGATCACTTGGACCAATGCACTAACCAACTAATAAGTAGATCCATACTTTGGATGCCCCCAATTCAATCTGCAGAGAAGCCAAAGAGATTTTTTTTTAACATTAAACATGATCTTTTAAAAATGCAAACCTGATCCTATTACCTACTTAAATATCCCTCACTGACTTGCAATTACTCTTGGAATAAAGACGGAAACCCTTCATTAGTCCTAAAAGATCCAACACGATCTGGCTCACACCCACCATTTCAAGCATGGTTTTTGAGCCACTTTCCCCTCCAGCCTTTCTTTCTGTGATGCTTCAGGACATTCCACATGCTGTGGTCCTTACTACATCCCCTTGAGGTATTAATTAGTTGAGAAAGACTTCAATAAAATAGAAATAAATTATTCTTGACAAGTGGTAAGAAAAAGTCTTTTATTCTTCTTCTAATAGATCTAGGCAATGATCAGCAAAGGCTGCTAATACAATTAAATGAAAGGCTGGTGGGGAAACTATCAATATAATGAATGAAATGAGCCTGATAAAACTTGAACCCATGGATCAATCTTAGGAGCACTAAAAATGGGACACAGCCAGACTTGCAATAAGTAGTGAGCATCATGTGTTTTAGCACCACTTGCCAAGAAAACTGAACCTGAATATAATCAAGCTCTAGATCAGTACTGCTTAATCCAGTAACCACTACACACATGTGGCAATTCAGCAATTAAAATGTGGCTGGTCTTTAATGAACCACATACCCAAAGCCACATCACTATTAAGTTGTGGAGCTGGAATTTGAACAGACAGTCTGACTTCTGAGTCCATGCCATTATTAGTGATTTATATACCCAGAGGTGAAGGTTCAGGGAAAAAAAAAAATGTGGCTGGTCCAAACTGAGATGTGCTATAAGTATAAAACACACACCAATTTCAAAGCCTTAGTATGGAAAAAGAATGTAAAATATTTCATTAAAATTTTTACAATTTGATTACATGTTGAAGTGATACATTTTGGATGTATTAAGTTAGAGAAAACATATTATTAAAATTAACTTCCCCTACTGCTTTTTAAAAAACTGTGTCTACTAGAAAATCTTAAATTATATATGTGGCTCCCATTATATTTCTTTTGAACAATGTGGCTCTTAATCCAACCAGAAGTTTACAGGAAATAGAGATGAAAAAAATGTTAAATAACACCATGGGGATACAATCAGATAAAAACACATATAACTTCAGGAAATTCTAAACACAGTTTATGGGTGAAATGATGTCCTACTTAGAATTTAGAAAGAAAGGGAGGGGTGGAGGAGGGGAGGAGAAAAGGACAAAGGAAGAGTAAAATAAACATAGATGAAACTAAAACAACAGAAAGATTGCTACTACTGCTGAAGTTGGAAGGTAGCTACATTATTCTCCCTACTTTTATACATGTTTGTTAAAGTATCCCTAAAAAAAAGTTAACCCAAAACCCACAGCTAAATCCTATTCTTTTTTCAGGCCCATGCTTAACTGTTACTTCTTCAGGGAACCTTTCCCCTGACCTAGCTCTCTTACTGTAACCAATACTTTCCTTTACAACACACTCAGTAAAATGTGTTATTTTATTGTCAAATGTATATATCCCTTGTTAGACCAAATGCTACCCTGTTAACAAAAACCTTGGGCCTCAGACACTAGTTAAATATCTTTCTAAATTCCATTAGTAATGCCTCTCTTCTACTTAGAATGACAGAGAATGAATTAATGACCCACTACTGTCCATTAGAAAAACTCCATATTCTTAGTCTGGCATTTAAGACTACCCATAATCCGAGCTCTAATCTTATTTTCTGCTTTATCTTCCACAACACCTCTAAAGCTCCTCACTTGGTCAAATTGTACAATTAAAACTTTTTTCCCGAACATGCCATTATGGGCTGAACTGTGAAACCCCAAAATTCTTATGTTGAAGTCCTAACTCCCAGGATTTCAAAGTGTGACTGTATTTGTAGATATGGCCTTTAAAGAAGTAATTAAGTCAAACTTAGGTAATTAAACTAGGGTGGGCTCTAATCTGCGTGGTGTCCTTATGAGACAAGAACATTTAGGTACAGATTCACACAGAAGGAAGTCTATGTGAAGATACAGGGAGAAGACAGCCATCTACGAGTCAAGGAGAGAGGCCTCAGAGGAATCCAATCCTGGCTACACACTGATCTCAGATTTCTAGACTCCAGAATCCTGAAAAAATAAATAAATAAATTTTCCGTTGTTTAAGCCAGGGGTCTCCAATCCCCAGGACACAGACCAGTATTGGTCCACGGCCTGTTAGGAACGGGGCCGCACGGCAGGAGGTGAGCGGCAAGCAAGTGACCGAAGCTTCATCTGCCGCTCCCCATCGCTCCCCATTGCTCCCCATCGCTGGCATTACCACCTGAACCATTCCCCCCACCCCACCCCGTCCGTGGAAAAACTGTCTTCCACGAAACTTGTCTCTGGTGCCAAAAAGGTGGGGGACCGCTGGTTTAAGCCAGCCAATCAATGGCATTTTGTTACAGCAGCCCTGGCAAACTAATACACATGCCTTGTGCTTCTGTTTTTGAGCTTTCTTCCACTTCATTATTACCACTAGCAATAATACTGTTATCATGAGTACCGTAAAGTACTTTTTCTAGTTGCTTCACATACATTTTCTCATCTAATCTTCACAATTGTGCATGAATTAGGTATCATCCTCATTTTATTAATGACAAAACAGAACCCCAGGAAGGCTTCATAAATAGCAAAGTGGAAATTCTAATTCAGATTTGACTTTTAATGCCTATTGTTTTTTAGGAAGTCTTCCTTGCTCATCTCCATTTATAAATTCTACCCATTCTTTAAAGTCATGCTCTTCTTCCATGAAGTCTTCCAAAACACTCATTTGGAAGAATGTTCCCTTTTTCTGAATTTTTATGTCCTCTCACTGAATGATTATGTAAAATCTGTTTTCTTGAGTACTTGCTCTATTTTTAAAAACACGTTAGATCATTTTCCACTGGGTATCCCATGGAGCTAGATTTTATACTTCTTTATATCCCTACATAATAACTAGTGGGATTTGGTAAGTGGTGACTAAATATTTGAGAGATAAGTTGTCCCAAAGCAGAAATGAGAAAAGACAAAAGGACTATTGGGAAAATACAGATTAAAAAATAATAATAATAACTGCAGGGTCAAATTATAGCTATGTAAAATAATTATCATATGAATACTGATGTATCTGTAAGGTTGCCACTACATATACAAGAGCTGCTGAATAACAACAAAAATCTTTGTAATTCCCAAAAATAACAAATACTAAAACAAATGAGTATGGTGTTTTCCCCTGGAACAAAGCTGTATTTTTCAAAAATTTTTAAAAACTGGTGGCTTTATTCCAAAAACTCTTTATTAGAGAATACTGTAAAGCCCAGAGTGTATAAAGTCAAGAATCATGCAAAGTTGAGAAAACACCTAAAAACAAACCACCAGCTTTATTCTACTAAGATAACTGATTACAGAGTACTATAAATATCAGCAACATCTTTGACATTTCATAATTAAACACCTCCAGTTTCAGATTTCTCACGAAAAAAATGGGGTATAAAAATTAAAATAAATTCTATCATAGAGCTAGATTACAAATACACAGAAGACCATCATATTTTAATATGAATTTCTAAGAACTTATATAGTAGCACTATATTTGGTAGCACTACCAAACAGAAAATTTTTTCATTTCAATAAAAAGTATTTATATTTTCAATGCCACTCACCCTGTCGGTCAAACAATGAATCAGCAGCTGTGGCTTTATTTGAAGGAGCCTCTGTGATTGGTCTGAGATATGTTCTGTATCCTTTTAAAATGGATGCCATAAAGCGCAAAAATGCCTCCTGAATTTCCATCTCAAGTTGTGTCATCTTCTTTTGCCAGGAGAAATCTGCTTCAATTGGAGTCATCTCAATCGCTGAACCTTCCTGAGTTTTTCGGTGAACTGACAAGTGAAGAAAGAAGAGAAAATGGCATTAATACATAATGTTATATATATAATAATTCGACAAGGGAATTGTCAAAATAAAGCCCATGACTTCCTGCAATTCCTCTTTATTAATGTAAAGGGATCATTGGCAGGGGCTAACAGGGAGGCACAGATGGGGCACAGAAAACATGTTCAAAAAAACCATAAACCATGGGACTTCCCTGGTGGCACAGTGGTTAAGAATCCACCTGCCAATGCAGGGGACACAGGTTCGAGCCCTGGTCTGGAAAGATGGCCCACACCGTGGAGCAACTAAGCCCATGCTCCACAACTACTGAGCCTGTGCCCTATACCCTGCGTGCCACAACTACTGAAGCCCACGCGCCTAGAGCCTGTGCTCTGCAACAAGAAAAGCCACCGCGATGAGAAGCCTGCGCACCACAATGAAGAGTAGCCCCTGCTCGCTGCAACTAGAGAAAGCCCACGCACAGCAACGAAGACCCAACACAGCCAAAAATAAATAAAAAACAAAACAAAACAAAAAAACATGAACCACAACAGTAATTTCTTACTATTGGAATTCTGTTTTGTAATTAGACTCCCTTTAAGCAAAGCAAAATTATGTCTAAATTTAAGAATTTTCTTATATACATTCTTTCATTAGAAATATCCCTTCCTGGGAATTCCCTGGCAGTGCAGTGGTTAGGACTCTGCACTCTCACTGCAGAGGACCCGGGTTCAATCCCTGGTTGGGGAACTAAGATCCCACAAGACATTCAGCATGGCAAAAAACAAACAAACAAAAATCCCTTCCTTTTTCCTCACATTTACCCGAAGATAGCTGGGGATACAATTTCTTCAAGGTGCTAATCAGATTTTTGCATGGCTTTTTGGGAAGCTGCTTCCAGTTCATGTTCTTCTTTTCATCTGATCTATTAAATAACAACATGGTTAATAAAGTCTGTTATAATCTGTTTTTACTTAAACAAAATTCTTATGTCAAACTAAAAAAGAAAATGGAAAGGGTATTTTTACTGAAGTTACAATTTGAGAATCTGAACAAGTGGTTTTCAAGAAGTTCTCTTTTCATTTTAACCAACCTCAGTCAAATCTGGTCATCTCATTCTAACCCTCCAACATAGATTTTCATTAACTGGAGTTATGAATACAACACAAGTCTTGTTTCAAAGTTACATATTAGAATTATAATATTTTAAGTGTCAAACTTAATTGACTTGAGACTTCAAACTACCTATTAGAAGCAAATCTCGACAAATATCAGAGTCAGTAACATACAGAGCATGTTCTCACCACAATTCAAACGAGTCACCATTTAAGAAAAAGAAATTACTTTGGAAGTTCAAAAGAACACTTTTAAATAATGCATGAGTCAAATAAAATATTTTTACAGAATTAGAAACGTTTAAAACGCTACAAAGATGAAAGCACTATGTACCAACCATGGGCTGGAGCTAATGTCAGGCCAATGTCACTTATGAACATCAATGCTAGCATCTTAAATTCTTAGAGAATTTAATCCACTAGCACATTTTTTAAAAAAAGAGAGATGTTTACTTTAGGAATGCAGCGTTGTTTACTACTAACTGATTTTATAATGTAATTTACCACACTAAGATTAAAGGAGAAAAACTTAATACTCATCTAAATAGTTGTACAAAAGCATTGTAAAGTTCACCACCTATTTATGATTTAAAAAAAGAAATTACTTTTAATCTAGAAGTGGAAGGAAGGTTCCTTAATTTATTATTAAGCAATCAAAACCCTAAAGTGGGGCTAGCAAACATATCCTATAAAGAATAAGATAGTAAGTATTTTATGCTTTGAGGACCACAGGACCTCTGTTACAACTACTCAAATATGCCACTGTAGCATGAAAGCAGCCTCAGACCACATGTAATTGAATGAGCATGGCTATGATACAATAAAATTTTATTTACAAAAATAGGCCTTGGGCCAGATGTCAATTCTTGCTTTAAAGCATAAAGATACTTAATGATGAACTGCTCAAACCATTCCCTTTGAAATTAGGAACAAGACAAGATACCAGTTATGAATATTTCTACTCAATATTACACTAGGATCCTAGCCAGAGAATTAAGACAAGAAATTCTTAAATATATAAGGATTGTAGAGGATATGATTGTTTATAGCCAGAAAATTGAAGAGAATCTGCAAGCAAATGAAAATAAGAGAATTCAAGTAAGTTGCTGGACAGCAGACCATTACATAAAAAATCAATAGCATAGTTATACTCCAGCAACTAACAAGTAAAAAATGTAATTAAAATACCATTTACAGTAGCAATAAGCAAGTTTAACAAAAGGTGTGCCCGATCTTTATAGAGAAAACTGAAACAGTTATTGAAAAACCTTTAAAAACACCTATGAAGTAAAATACAACATTCATGGGTACTGAGACTTTATGTCAAAATGATCTTATTTGCCCCCAAATTAATCTATGAATTCGATAGAATTCTAACAAAAAAATCACAACAAAATTTTGCATGGAATTTAAAAAACTAATTAAAATTTATATAAAAAGCAAAAGACCAAATATAGTCAAAACAATTTTAAAGAATAAGCAGTGGGCTTCCCTGGTGGCGCAGTGGTTGAGAATCCGCCTGCTGATGCAGGGGACACGGGTTCGTGCCCCGGTCCGGGAAGATCCCACATGCCGCGGAGCGGCTGGGCCCGTGAGCCATGGCTGCTGAGCATGCGCGTCCGGAGCCTGTGCTCTGCAACGGGAGAGGCCACAGCAGTGAGAGGCCCGCGTACAGCAAAAAAAAAAAAAAAAAAAAAAAAAAAAAAAAAAAAAAGAATAAGCAGTAAAGAGACTTGCCAGTTCACATCACTTTTTTTTTAAACAATGTTATTGAGATACAACTCACATACCATACAATTCATTCATCTGAAGTGTGTAATTTGATGGTTTTCAGTATATTCAGAGTTGTCTTAACAACCACCACAATTAATTTTAGAGTATTTTCATCACCTCAAAAAGAAACCCCACACCCTCTTAGTCACTAACCCACAATTCCCCCATCCTCCCATCCCAAAGTAACCACTAATCTATTTTCTGTGTCTACAGATTTGCCTTGGGCATTTCAAATAAATGGGATCATATAAGGTCTTTTAGCATGAGGTTTTCAAGGTTCATCCATGTTGCAGACAACTTAATTTTCAAGTCATTAAGATAATCTGATGCTGGCAAGAGACTAAAACAAACCAAAGGAACAGAAAATAAGCCTGGATACATACCCACACAAATATAAAAACTGATATGTGATGGTACTGACACTGAAGACAAGTGGGGAAGAGATGAACTGACCATTCAATAAACAGTGCTATGTGACAACTGTTTACTCATGTTAAAAAAAAATAAAATGGTATCTCTATGTCTCATCATACACTAATAATACCAAGTTTAGCTAAATTAAAGGCCTAAATGAGAAAGTCAAAACCTCACAACTTTAAGAATATCTAGGATAATATTTCATGACCTCAAGGCAGAGGATTTCATGTACAAGAACCAAAAATGGCAATCCATAAAGAGAAACTGAGAACTGTGATCAATTAATATAAGCTTCTGTTCATCAAAAGACACAACAGAATGAAAATACAAATCTCAGTGTGGCACAAGCTATTTGCAATGCATATAACAGACTAAGAATTACTTCCAGATTATATAAAGGCCTTAATCAAATCAAAAGAAAAAGACAAACAACCCAACAGGAAAATGTACCAAAAAAGGAGGGAAAAACCAAAGGGCAAAAAGAAATTAAAACACCTCATTTGCTACTAATTAGGGAAATGTGAATTAAAGCCAAGTGACATCCCATTATCATCAAGTTGACAAAAATTTGAAAGTCTGATCATAACAAGTACTGACAATGATACGGAACAAAGAGAACTTTTGTTTGCAGATGAAGAGGGGAAAGAGTAATATGGCATTAGCTATGCCTACCAACCAACATTAGCTCTTCTAGGTATATATGTTTCAGAGGAATTTTAACCATGTACTCAAAGAAATATGCATAATAATGATCAGAGCAGTTTTGTTCATAATTGCAAAATCTAACTATAATCTAAATACCCATCAATACCGATAAACACTGAAGACAAAGTAGAGCTACGTGTATCAACATGGATGAACTGCATAGAGAATGATGAGTAAAAAAGCAATTCACAGAAAACTATACAAACATAAAAATTTTTAAAGCATGCAAAACAAAATGTCATTTATACTAATACATATATAATATGTATTAGTGGGTGGAATCTGGAATCTGGGTGGAAGATTCATGCAAGTTATTTACATTATTCTCTATAATTCTTCGGTATCTAGAACATTTCATAATTCTGTAAGTACAATTAAGCAGAGTTCAAAATTATGTTACAAAACAGTGCTTTGATCAATCAAAATTATATAGAAGTTATTTAAACCTGGGCAAAATTAAGAATCTCTATAATATTCTTTTATTCAGAACAGTAAATAAAATGAGGTAAACATTTGAGTTAAAACTTCAAAATCATTTCCAAAGGCACCACAATATATACAACCTTGAAATAACTGTTTTTCAGGGATAGTTACTGAAAAACAACGAAATATGTATGACAAGAAATATTTAGTGCTTCCAAGTAGTTCATTATTTCCAGGCTGTAAGTAAACCTAAATACACGTAGTAGAGATCGATCAAGATGGTAGACTAAGAGGACATGGAGCTCACTTCCCCCCATGAACACATCAAAAAATACATCTACATGTGGAACAATTCTCATGAAAAACTAACTGAAAACTGGCAGATGGACTCCTGTACCACCAAGGCTGTAAAAAAGATACACATGGAAGGGAAGAAAAGTGATTGGGTTGGGACCTGTGCCCATGGGAGGGGACTCAGAGGAAATGGGAGATTACACAGGTGGACACCCTCTCAGAAGAGTGAGTGGTGAGAGCCACAGATAGGGCACCCCAGTCCTGGAGTTCTACGCAGGGTAGACAAGCCCCCTTGGCTGGCTGGAGGACCACTGGGACTAACAAGAGGCAAAAAGAAAAACAGAAAAAAAGAAAAACAAATTTAAAAAAATAGAAACAGTTTTAAGAGATCTACAGAATAACATTAAACATACCAACATTCACATTATAGGGATACCAAAAGACAGAAAAGGGGATCAAAAATGTATTTGAGGAAATTATGGTTGAAAACTTCCCAAACCTGAGGAAGGAAACAGATATCCAGGTAAAGGAAGCACAGAGGGTCAAAACAAGATGAACCCAAACAGGTCCACACCAAGAAATATCATAATTAAAATGACAAAAGTTAAAAGTAAACAGTGAGGGCTTCCCTGGTGGCGCAGTGGTTGAGAGCCCGCCTGCTGATGCAGGGGACACAGGTTCGTGCCCCGGTCCGGGAAGATCCCACATGCCGCAGAGCGGCTGGGCCCGTGAGCCATGGCCACTGAGCCTGCACGTCCGGAGCCTGTGCATCCAGAGCCTGTGCTCCGCCAACGGGAGAGGCCACAACAGTGAGAGGCCCACGTACCGCAAAAAAAAACAAAAAAAGTAAACAATGAATTCTGAAGGCAGCAAGAGAAAAGCAAAGTGTCATATACAAGGGAACCCCCATAAGGCTATCAGCTGATTTCTCTGCAGAAACTTTATAGGCCAGAAGGAAGTGGCATGATATATTCAAAGTGCAGAACAGGAAAAGTCTGCAACCCAGGATACTCTACCCAGCAAGATTATCATTTAGACTAGAGGGAGAGATAAAGACTCTCTCAAACAAGCAAAAACTAAAAGAGTTCATCAATACTAAATCTACCCTAAAAGAACTGTGAAAGGGTCTTCTCTAAATGGACAAAAAAGTAAGAATCTATAGGAAAGGGAAAATCTCACTAGGAAAAGCAAATGTATAGTAAGGACTGAAGATCAACCAATTAAGCCAATATGAAGATTAAAAGACAAAAAACTGTAAAAGCAACTATAACTACAATAAACAGTTAAGAGACAAACATGAAGATACAAAATATGACAACAAAAAAACAAAATGTGGGGAGAGGGAGTAAAAAAATGTAGATATTTTAGAATGTGTTTGAACTAAATTACTACCAGTTTAAAACAAAAAGTAGACATAGTTATAGGTCAACAATATATAAACCCGACAGTAAACACAAATCAAAAACCTACAATAGTTACACAGAAACTAAAAAGAAAGGAACAGAAGCATACTACTAAAGAAAATCATCAAACCACAAGGGAAGAAACAGAAAGAAGTAACAGAGAAAAACCTCAAAACAACTGGAAAACAAGTAATAAAATGACAATAATTACATACCTGTCAATAATTACTTTAAATGTCAATGAACTAAATGCTCCAATCAAAAGACATATGGTGGGACTTCCCTGGTGGTCCAGTGGTTAAGAATCCACCTCCCAGAAAATATTTGCAAATGAAGCAACTGACAAAGGATTAATCTCCAAAATACACAAGCAGCTCATGCAGCTCAATATCAAAAAAGCAAACAACCTAATCCAAAAATGGGCAGAAGACCTAAATAGACATTTCTTCAAAGAAGATATACAGATTGCCAACAAACACATGAAAGGATGCTCAACATCACTAGTCATTAGAGAAATGCAAATCAAGACTACAATGAGGTATCACCTCACACCAGTCAGAACGGCCATCATCACAAAATCTACAAACAATAAATGCTGGAGAGGGTATGGAAAAAAAGGAACCCTCTTGCACTGTCGGTGGGAATGTAAACTGATACAGCCACTATGGAGAACAGTATGGAGGTTCCTTAAAAAACTAAAAACAGAACTACCATATGATCCAGCAATCCCACTACTGGGCATATACCCTAAAAAAAACATAATTCAAAAAGAGACATGTACCACAATGTTCACTGCAGCACTATTTACAATAGCCAGGACATGGAAGCAACCTAGGTATCCACTGACAAGATGAATGGATAAAGAAGATGTAGCACATACATACAATGGAATATTACTCAGCCATAAAAAGAAATGAAACTGAGTTATTTGCAGTGAGGTGGAGGGACCTAGAGTCTGTCATCCAGAGTGAAGTCAGAAAGAGAAAACCAAATACCATATGCTAACACATGTATATAGAATCTAAAGAAAAAAAAAAAAGGTCCTCATGAACCTAGGGGAAGGACAGGAATAAAGATGCAGAACACAGAATGGACTTGAGGACACAGGGAGGGGGAAGGGTAAGCTGGGACGAAGTGAGAGAGTAGCACTGACATATAGACACTACCAAATACCAAATGTAAAATAGATAGCTAGTGGGAAGCAGCTACATAGCACAGGGAGATCAGCTTGGTGCTTTGTGACCACCTAGAGGGGTGGGATAGGGAGGGTGAGAGGGAGACACAAGAAGGAGGGGATATGAGGATATATGTATACATATAGCTGATTCACTTTGTTATACAGCAGAAACTAACACAACATTGTAAAGCAATTATACTCCAATAAAGATGTTAAAAAAAATAAAATAAAATCATGGTAAAATATACAAACATAAAATTTACCATTAAAAAAAAAGAATTCCATGGATTGCAATCAGAAAAAAAAAAAGTTATTGTTAAAAAAGAGAGCACTTAAAAAAAAAAAAAGAAAAAAGATGAATCCACCTCCCAGTGCAGGGGACGCGGGTTCGATCCCTGGTCAGGGAACTAAGATCCCGCAAGCCACGGGGCAACTAAGCCCGTGCACTGCAACTATTGAGCATGTGGGCCAAAACTACAGAGCCCGCATGCCACAACTACAGAGCCCATGCGCTCTGAAGCTCACACACCCAAACTAGAGAGCCTGCATGCCGCAACTACTGAGCCCATGCGCCACAACTAGAGAGAAGCCCACACACCTCAATGAGGAGCCTGCACGCTGCAGTGGAGGATCCCTCATGCCGCAATGAAGATCCTGCGTACTGCAACCAAGACCCAACGCAGCCAAAAATAAAATAAATAAATAAATAAATATTTTTTAAAAAAGACATATGGTGGCTGATTGGACAAAAAACCAAGACCCTTCTATCCACAAGAGACTCACTCCAGAGCTGAAGACACAAAAAGACTGATAGTGGGGGATGGGAAAAGATACTTTATGCAAACAGAAATGACAAGAAAGTGGGGGTAGCAATGCTCATATCAGAAAATAAACTTTAAACAAAGGCTATAACAAAAGATAAAGAAAGGCATTATAAAATGATAAAGAGATCAATACAAGAAAATGATATTACACTCAACATACATGCACCCAGGAGCACCTAAACATATAAAGCAAATACTAACAGACACAAAGGTAGAAACTGACACTAATACAGTAATAGTAGGGTACTTTAAAACCCCACTTACATCAGTTGACAGTCAATAATGCAAGAGCAGTCTAAAATGACACAACAGACCAGCTGGACTTAATAGATATCTACAGGACATTTACATTCAAAACCAGCATCATTAATATTCTTTTCAAGTGCACATGGCACATGCTCCAGAATAGATCACATGCTAGGCCACAAAACAAGTCTTAACAAATTTAAGAGGATAGAAATTATTTCATCAAGTATTTTTTCCAACCACAATGGTATGAAACTAGAAATTAACTACAGAAAGAAAACAAGAAAAGAACAAACGTGCAGAGACTAAAAACATGCTACTAAAAAAACCAACAGGTCAATAAAGAAATCAAAGAGGAAATCAGAAAATGCCTCAAGACAAATGAAATGAAAACACTACATTCCAAAATCTGTGGGATGCAGAAAAAGCAGTTCTAAGAGGGAAGTTTATAGCAATACAGACCTTCCCCAAGAAACAAGAAAAATCTCAAACAAACAACATAACCTACCACCTAAAAGAATTAGAAAAAGAAGAACAAACAAAGGCCAAAGTCAGCAGAAGGAAGGAAATAATAAAGTTCAGGGAGAAAATAAATAAGAAAGAGATTTAAAAAAATAGAAAAGATCAATGAAACCAAGAGCTGGTTTTTTGAAAAAAGAAAAAAAAAATTGATAAGGCTTTAGTCAGGCTCACCAAGAAGAAAAGAGACAACCCAAATTAAAAAAAAATAAGAAATGAAAAAAGGAAAAATAACAACCAACACCACAGAAGTACAAAAAAAAAAAAAAGTAAAAGAATACTAAGAACACTTATATGCCAACAAATCGGGCAACCTAGAAGAAATGGATAAACTTCTAGACACAAAACTTGCCAAGACTGAATCAAGAAGAAACAGACACTTTGAACAAACCAATCACTAGCATTAAAATTGAATTTGTAATTAAAAAAAAACTCCCAGCCAACAAAGTCCAGAACCAGACTGCTTCACAGGGGAACTCTACCAAACATATAACGAAGAGCTGATACCTACCGTTCTAAAACTATTCCAAATTATTAAAGAGGATGAAACACTCCCAAGTTCATTCTACAAGGCCACCTTTACCCTGACACTAAAACCAAAGACACTACAAAAAAAGACACTTACAGGCCAGTATCTTCGATGAATATAGATGCAAAAATCCTCATCAAAATATTAGCAAACCAAATCCAACAATATATAAAAAGGATCATACACATGATCAAGTTGGACTTATTCCAGGGACACAAGGATGGTTCAAAATATGTAAAATCAATGTGATACACCACATTAACAAAAGGAAAGACAAAAAACACATGATCATCTCAACAGACACTCAAAAAGCAATTGACAAAATTCAACATCATCATAAAAATTCTCATCAAAGTGGGTACAGAGAGAACATATCTCAACATAATAAAGACCATATGTGACAAATGCACAGCTAACATCATACTCAATGGTGAAAAGCTGAAAGCCTTCCCGTTAAATTAAGCATCCAAATTGGAAGGGAAGAAGTCAGACTGTTACTATTTAGAGATGACATGATACTTTACATAGAAAACCCTAGAATCTAAAACATGACACAAATGAACTTATCTACAAAACAGAAACAGACTCCTAGACACAGAGAACAGATTTGTGGTTGCCAAGGGGGGAGGGAGAGGAAGGACTGGGAGTTTGCGGTTGGCAGACACAAACTATTACATTTAGAATGGATAAACAACAGGTCCTACTGTATAGCACAGGGAACTATATTCAACATCCTGTGATAAACAACAGTGGAAAAGAACACAAAAAAAGAATGTCTGTATGTGTATAACTGAGTCACTTGGCTGTAGAGCTGTAAATCAACTATACTTCAATTTAAAAAAAAAAATGAAGGAAACCCTAAAGTCACCACACAAAAACTATTAGAACTAATAAATGAATTCAGCAAAGTTGCAGGATACAAGATTAATATACAGAAATCTGTTGCTTTTCTCTACAGTAATAATGAACTATCAGAAAGAGAAAGTAAAAAAAAAATCCCATTTGAAATTGTATCAAAAAGAATAAAATACCCAGGAATAAACTTAACCAAGAAGGGGAAAGACCTACACTCTGAAAACTCAGATGAAGGAAAGTGAAGATGATACAAAGAAATGCAAAGATACCCCTTGCTCTTCTGGAATTGGAAGAATTAATATTGTTGAAATGACCAATACCTCCCAAAGCAATCATGCAATCCCTATCAAAATACTCATGACATTTTCACAGAAATAGAACAAATAATCCTAAAATTCATAAAGAACCACAAAAGACCACAAATTACCAAAGCAATCCTGAGGAAAAAGAACAAAGCTGGAGGTATCACCATCTCAGACTTCAGACTATACTACCAAGTTACAGTAATCAAAACAGCAACAGCATGTTTTGTGTCTGGCAAAACACAGACACATAGATCAACTGAACTAAACAGAGAGCCCAGAAATAAACCCACGCACCTACAATCAATTAATCTATGACAAAGGAGGCAAGAATATACAGTGGAGAAAAGACAGTTTTTTCAGTAAGTGGTGCTGGGAAAACTGGACAGCTACAGGTAAAACAATGAGATTAGAACATTCCCTCACACCATATACAAAAATAAACTCAAAATGGATTAAAGACCTAAATAGACGATCTGAAACCATAAAACTCCTAGAAGAGAACATAGGCAGGACACTCTTTGACATAAATCATAGCAGTATTTTTTGGATCTGTCCCCTAAGGCAAAATAAATAAAAGCAAAAATTAACAAATGGGACCTAATTAAATTTAAAAGCTTTTGCACAGCAAAGGAAGCCATCAACAAATCAAAGAGACAACCTATGGAATCAGAGAAAATATTTGCAAATGATGCGACCAACAAGGGGTTAATATCCAAAACATACAAACAGCTCATATAACTCATTATCAAAAAAGCAAACAATACAATCAAAAAATGGGCAGAAAACCTGAAAAGACATTTTTCCAAAGAAGGCATACAGATGGCTAACAGGCACATGAAAAGATGCTCAACATCACTAGTTACTACAGAAATGCAAATCAAAACAACGGTGAAATATCACCTCACACCTGTCAGAATGGCTCTCAGCAAAAAGACAACAAAAACTAAATGTTGGTGAGGGTGTGGAGAAAAGGGAACCCAAATACGCTGTTGGTGGAAATGTAAACTGGTGCAGCCACTACGGAAAACAGTATGGAGGTTCCTCAAAAAACTAAAAATAGAATTACCATATGATCCAGCAACTCCACTCCTGGGTATATAATATATCCAGAAAAAATGAAAGCACTAATTCGAAAAGATACATGCACCTGATTGTTCATAGCAGCACTATTTACAATTGCCAAGACATGGAAGCAACCCAAGTGTCCATCAACAGATGAATGAATAAAGATGATATGTGTATATATATATATATATGTATGTATATATACAATAAAATAGTACTCCACCATAAAAAAGAATGAAATTCTGCCATTTTCAGCATCATGGATGGACCTAGAGAATATTATGCTTAGTGAAATTAGGCAGAGAAAAATAAATACTTTGTGATATCACTTATATGTAGAATCTAAAATATAAAACAAAAAAACGAGTACAGCAAAACAGAAACAGACTCACAGATATAGAAAACAAACTAATGGCTACCAGTGAAGAGAGGAAAGGGGGGAGGGGCAAGATAGGGGTGTAGGATTAAGAAGTACAAACTACTATGTATAAAATAAATAAGCAACAAGGATATACTGCATAGCACAGGGAATTATTGCCATTACCTTTTAATAACTTTTACTGGAATATAATCTGTAAAAATACTGAATCACTATGCTGTGCACCTGAAAATAGTACAATATTGTAAATCAACTATACTTCAATTTTTTAAAAGTACTGAAAACCCAAATAAATAAACAAACATAGTAAAGAGCTACCACAATTACACAGTTTTCAAAATACAATGGTAGATCCATTTCAAAATTATTTTTTAAGGTACATTAAATGTTTTCTTCCTTCCTTAAGTTATTCTTCTGGTTCGCTCAAGGCTATTTTCCCAACCAATTCTACTACTATAACCATTGAAGTCTCATCCCAAATTCTTACTCTATTCATTTTCTGCCAGTATCAAACAGTAAAGAATAAAAGCACTCCAGGACCTGGGATTTGGCACTAATCCTAGGGAAGTTTCAATCCTTACTGCCCTTACCCACGCTGTTAGTGGTTTTGTGAGGGCGGGGTGCAGAGGGCACTCCTAAACATCCATCTAGAACGGGATGGATGAATCTTCTTTTAATAGTGTGCTGCTCTACTCTCTGAACCCTCAGTTACACCACTGCTATACATATGTATCACCTCCAGTAAACACAAACTCTAAGTTTTAATATCAATTTCTCTGTAATCCCTATAAAATTCAAATCTTGACAACTAAGAAAACAGCATATTACCCTATATTGTGACTAAACTCAAACAGGTAAACCCATTTTTTAAGAGCTTACACACGGATTTTGAATTAAACCTAGATAGCATATCATCTCTTGAGCTCTGAAAGCAGTGCTTTTAACCTTTTTTTTAAAATAATCCATATTCTCTTCTGATAAACATAAATATCTCCTGCCTACTGTTAACATTATTATCCAATATAAACTATTATAATATTGAACACAATCTTTTTCAAATCATACAACATTGCAGGATTCTGATACCTGTCCTGATTGAGAATCATTGTATTGAATCTGAAGACTTATTACCAACTTTTAAAAGTAGCATATTTGTATATGCTTTCAATGAGCTATAACTATATGTGGGGAAAAATATAAATGGAGATAATATAAAAAGAATCAACTTACACATATAACATGTTTGTATCCAAGTCAGTGCAAACAACATCTTGTGGTGGGTCATGAAGATCAAAATACCTTGAGTCAACTCCAACTATAAATGGTAAAGGTGCACTAAGCACGGCTGCCAGTGAAAGAGGACAAAGGGGAATATATGGGCATTGCCACTGAAATGGAAAGATCATCTGGGAAAAAAAGTTTTAAAAAATTAACCAAGTTTTAAATTTGCAGTGAGAATTAGTAATTAACTAATACTACTGAAAGGGACCATTACAGAGCATTTAAGTCTAGTTTCATTCCAAAAACTAAATGACTATATTAAACTTCATTCCAAAAACTAAATGACTATAAAACACTGCTAGGCAATACTATGAACCAATGTGATTAAAATCTTCAAGAATGACAATGATCATAAGCACAATTAAAATGCTAACAGCTCTTTGCATGTTAATTCTTCTAATGCCTATAGAAAATCCACATTCCCATTTTATGGAGAAAGTGAAAGAGGAGAAAAAATTGCCCAAAATTTTATAAAACAAACTCATGATCTTTAACTCTGATGCATTTCATTCATGTTAATTTTCAAGATAACCTTTGACTAAAATCCAACTAAGAACACCAAGAACTAAAAAAATTTAAATGATTCTCTTGGAAATAGTAATACTCAACTAAAAATTTCAACCAAAAAAATTTTGTAACTGCCCAAATAAACATAATATTATCCAACTTCAGTGAATCTTGGCATCTTAAAAATATTAGGCAATATAAAACATACCTCAACAATCTTTACCAGCTCTCCTTTATAAAGCTCTACCTTAATTGTATCAATGTGTTCTTTTTAAAAAGGGAAAAAGACAAGTTTTGATAAGTAAAAAAAAAAAAATTAAAATTTTAATAATCAACTAATATTAAAATTTTAATCATTGATGACAAAATCTTTGCTACAAAAATCCTTGCTATATTTCAAGATCTACTTCAATTCTTACCTTACCCATCATTACTCACCCCAAATAATTACCTATAGCATTTACTACCTCTGCCAGTTATTCCAGATGGTTATACAGAATTGGAATTCTGTCTTCAATCACTTATTTACTTTCTAGTAATTGAGCACTTAATATGTACCAAGAACTGTTCTAGATGATGGGGCTGTAACAGTGAATGAAACAAAGATCGCTGCCCTCATGAAATGTACAGTGTAGCATAAGAGCCAGCAAACTTTTTCTGTAAAAGATAAAGAATATTTTATGCCTTGCAAGCCATATTGTCTCTGTCACAAATACTTAACTCTGTCTTCATGTATGAAAGCAGTCATAGGCATTATGTAAATAAATGGCCTATGTTCCAGTAAAACTTTATTTACAAAAACAAGTGGCAGCCAGGATTTGACTCACAGGCCATAGTTTGCCAACACCTGGTCTAGCAGGAAGAGAGAAAACAAAAAGAAGACGTAATAAATAAAATATATACCATGTGAGAGAGTGCTAAGTGCTACGAAAAAAAGAAAAAGTAAAGCCAAGTAAAGGCGATTAGAGTTTAGAACATGAGAGAGGAGAGGGGGAAAGCAGGCTGTATTATTAAATAGGCCAAACAAGGTAGGCTTCATTAAGAAAGTGACACTGAGCTGAAACTTGAAGGAGGTGAGGGTTTTAGTCAAGGGGTTATCTAGAAGAGCGCTTCGAAGAAAAGGAACAGCTAGAGCAAAGGCCTTAAGGTGTGGGGACTGCCTAGTATGTGCCAGGGGTAGCAAAGAGGCCAGAGTGGCTGGAGCAGAGTGAGCAAGAGGGAGAGAAGTAGAAAATGGTATCAGAGAGCAGAGGGATAGAACTACTCGCAAAGGACCTTGCAAGGACTTCAGATTTCCTCCAGGGAAAACTGACTATCTACCATTCAACAAAAGGTATGTTATACCTCTAACTACATAAGAAATTTCAGAACAAAACTACTGGACAACAAAATATGACACCCTTGTCTTCACCTTTGACTTTTGCAGCACAATCATAAATAATGTCAATTTTACAAGAATACTCATTGGTTCCATCAATTTTTGCTATGGGGCTCAATTAACTCTTCAATATTCTTTGATATTCAAATCACTCTCCTTTTGAGGAATTTAAATTATCACGATTCTTTTCAATTTTCTCCTCTTTAAATGGTAATTTGCCTATCAAATCCTCATTTATCAATAGTTTTGCAAGCAATTCAGACTGTTCTCCAACATCGGTTACATAAATTTCATGCAATCTTGCATTTTAATAAGATCTCCAATTTCACATTGCAAGAGACTGGGCCACAGAGATTCAGATAGAGGGGCATGGATAATCCCTAAAGTTTTATAGGAAGAAATACTTGAGTGGGAACTTCCTAAAGCTGGTCAGTTCATTAACAAATATTTTCATGTTATAACAACTTTTGCTTTTACATGCAACTGTAGAGGCTTGGAAAATTAGTACATAATTAGGATCTTTGCCCCCATAAACCATCTCAAATGGTTATTACTGTTTTCAGTCCTAGCAGCATTTCTCTGACCAGAATAATATCTTGGAGACATACCCCATTTGTTGATTTAACAAGTATTTATTGAGTGTTTACTCCATGCTATTTAACTGTGATAAATGCTGAGGACACAGGAGTAAAAAAGAGACCTAAAAAAGATCCTTACTTCCATGAGAGTAAAATGGGGAAGGGAAGAGAGGAGAGTCAGCTATTTTAAACTAAACAAATAGTGGAAAATAGAGGTAGAGAAATGGAACATCCAAAATTCTATATTATGACCTATAAAGCCCTACATGATCAGACCTCCTTCTAATTGCAATGGGAAGCCATCAAGAGGTTTTAAAACAGGACTTGATTTAACTTTTATTTATGCTTTTCACAATAGCTAAACATTTGTACATTATCCAATTTCACAATCACCTAGATTTTCCTATACATTACTGGCTCACAATGATTAAAAGTTAAAATTGGGAGAAATTAGTCATGTAATTCATGTCCACAATTTTAGGGTAGCTGAAATTGACCAGAGCTTCTCATTTAATACAGTAAGCTTCATTCACAAGTTCTATTATTATGTAATCATATAGATTCTCTGAAGAGCTCTAAAATATGAAAAATTAGAAATTGGAATTTTCTCTCAATAGAAATCACTTTTTTTCTTTATATTTAGTATTTCTCTTTGCCACCCTACTACATTTATGTTAAACATTTAGTGGTAATTTCAAAGCTTTGGTTGAAGGAAATTTCCCTTTAGAGTAAAAATTCTCTGTCAAGAATTCTGCACTAAAAAGAAAATTCTATACTTACAGCTACAACAGCTTCAGCTACTCCAGTCAACACAGCTGGCCTAAGAGAATGCAGCAAAATCTTGCTCTCAAGTAAAACAAAGAGCAGCAGTGTTGCACAATTCTCAGGACCCAGATTCATTAACAAGGTGCTAAAGTTGGCTCCACTAGAAAAGGAGAGAAAAAGAGGTGATTATGAACTATTTCACCAAAAGGTGCTAAGATTTGCTTATTAAATTATTTCCTAAATATTAATAAATTGAGAATCTAATATTAATTTCAAGTCCTGATTTAGTCATCACTGAAAAGTAGCAAATTTAATAAGATGGTATAGCAGAATGATTCAAACTCATCCTTTGGTAACAAGGGCGTTTATTAGGAAAGATTTTCCTAAAGAACAGCCATTTGAGCCGAGCTCTAAAGAAAGAAGGTAGGGGTTGGTGGGGAGACAACATTTGCAAAGGTCCTGAAGCAAGGAAAAGCAATTGTCATGTTCAAGAAATTGAAATAAACCTACTGTGACTAAAGCATATTAAAGGAAGGGATGAAAACAACAAGAGATTATGCCCAAAATAGAAATATTTGCATTCTCCAACAATTTTATATTTGCATTCTCAAAAGGAAACATTGGGACTTCCTTGGTGGCGCAGTGGTTGAGAGTCCGCCTGCCGATGCAGGGGACACGGGTTCGTGCCCCGGTCTGGGAGGATCCCACATGCCGCATAGCGGCTGGGCCTGTGAGCCATGGCTGCTGAGCCTGCGCATCCGGAGCCTGTGCTCCGCAACGGGAGAGGCCACAACAGTGAAAGGCCTGTGTACCGCAAAAAAAAAAAGGAAACATTGGCTGCAGTGTGGATAAAAAACTGAAAGACAAGAGCAAAAGAGTGCCAATTAAGAGGCTCATAATGAAGTAGTCCAGATAAAAGATCATGCTAGCCTGGACTAGTGACGCAGATGAAGAGAAGCCAATAGATTCAAGACATTTTAGGAGGTAAAATCAGTTCACCTTGAACATTTAGTAAGGAACTGGATATGCGGAAGGGAGATGAGAGGAAAAGGGAGGTATTCCCTACATTCAATCTTGCAACTTTCTTTAAGTGTTCCATTTTTAAAATGCTGAATGGCCCCAGCTATCAAAGTTAGAAACATTAAGGCTATTCTTAGTTTGTAAAGATAACACAACTCTATTATACTAACCCTTAAAATATTTTAAAGCATTCTGCTCCAAGTGAACAAATGTATTATTTTATATACCATTAATTACCTTAGTGGTAAAGGTGTAGAAACTGGTTGTGATAATATTAACGCATCATGGACTGATAGCTTAAAAAAAGAAAAAAAATGATAAATTAACCAAGCCAATTTTGAAACCTAAATATTTAGATCAAGGGTAAAATGGAAAATAGTTTAATAGGCAGACTGATACAGATTTGGAAACATGTACTAAAATATAAAACAATAGCTGTTATTTACTTAGAAGTATATAGTTCTTTAAAATTAAATGGTTAATTCAACTGAATTTTGATTCAGTTAATTGATTAAAATACAGCTTTTTAAAAATTATGGAATAACTGCTTTTTAAAAGCCTCTAATTTATTTACTCTCTATTTGGCAATTGCTGAATATATATTAATACTTGCTGAACTGAAATACATTCAAGATTAACAATATTTGACTAACACATATAATGTTAATAACCATCTTAGAAAAAAATGTTTAAATAGCTTGCCTCTATAGATCAGTCTGCAAACTGTTATTGGTCCAAGAAGAAACAGTATATAAATAGAGAGAAAGCGATTTAGAAACTTTCATGGCACTCTGACACTGCTCTCACATCCAAGTACATTATCAGTGAACTCATGTCTTTGGACAGGGTTAGACCTGTTCACGTCTATACTGATCTCATATGGTAAGCTGCTTACGTCACAAGCTATACACTTATATAGGTCTGCCACTGACTGGAAATAAAAAGAAACTGGTCCTTTAACAACACTATCACAGACTGCTTCACTTCCGCCTTCCAACCATAACCAATTTCACATTTGATATTTATTAGTCACTCGAATATTAAAAACATGCCCTCAACATAATTTTGGGTTTTACGTTATTAAAGTCAGCTACGTAAAGGCCACACATGAAACAATGATGATGTCATGAACCAAGTATTGTAATTATTCCAATTCTGTATACCCAAAATTCAAAAAAACAGTACAAAAGAATATTAGCTAAAGATATAAAATACAGAAAATTCAAGGATTTCATGGATGCATCTTGCTCCGCCTCAAACCAAAAGGGCCATAGCGTCCACATTGCAATGACTGGAATGAACATATGCAGCACTCCCTTCAAACATACTCTTTTTTATTACCTGTACCAGGATTCTTGGTCTTTGTGGTGAAGGAAAAGGGATGTTTTGCATAAAATGTGAAATGTGCCTAGAAAAAATTTTTGAAATAAAGATAATTACTTTTCTAAAATGCTTCATGATTTTAACAGATCTTAAATACCATTATTCATCATCCTGGACCTGACAGAGCCACTTACCTAAAACTTAAGCTAAATAAATAAATAAAGTTACTTAGTGTAAATAAATGTACTCATTCCACTATGAGTGGAATGCAACTTCTAAAATGCAAAATGTATTTCCTGATTAAAAGTCCAGATTAATATACCCTATTATCATCAGGAAAATAAGAATAACATAAATAGAGTTTTCATGAAAGAAGCTAACATTTATTGCCCTGGTTATCAGTATCAGTATGGGGAGTAACTAACTGTGATATAATGAATCAAAACTAATACAGAATTCAATCTAATAATATTAATTAAATTAATATAGTTCTTACACTATAACTTTGGGCAAATCACTTGTCCTATTTCTCCACCTATACATAATAACTCAAGTTTTTCCAAAGTTTTGAGCTCTTAGGAGCCACTAAATGCAAAGTATTATTTCAACTGAAAAAAAAGAATTGATGATATACACTGATTTTTTTTCCACAAATTTCACAGAACCTTAATTTTTCAAAAGGCTGCTAGCTTATTATTAACATTAAATTTACTTCAATCAATTTTAAGTTAATCTGACAGCTGAAAGTTAAATCTAGAATTATGAACCATTAGACTGTCATTCCAGTAATACAAGAAAGCTGAAACCATATTGCTATACCAAATTTTATGTGTTTATGCATAGCACTTTTACTATTTTATAAAGTTGATTTTTGAGCAGCATTACTTTAAAACCTACAGGTAACTGGCCCCCTCTTATCCACTAAACTAGTATGCTTCACTGATAATCTTTTTGCTATAATGTGAAATTTTGCAAAGTTTAAGAAAAATCTGTTTACACACAGTGTAACACATTTCCACCAAAGATCTTGACTTGCTTTGTTAGCAGGATACATGAGTTATTTACCATAATAAACAAGTCAACGTACCACTAGAAGTCAGAAAAGATGTGGTTTTAAAAAGACAGTGGTTCCACATCTATTTTTCTTGCTTACAAAACATTTCCATGATGAAGAGAATTACAAATCAAAGGGAAAGCACGTAGAGTTCTATCAATGCTAAAACCAAAACCTTACTTTTAACATCAATTAATCAATTAACATCAATTAACACCATTAATTTCTACATCCGTTTAGAGATGTTTAACTTGCAATGATCATTTGGATAGTTGGGGTGTGTGTGCAACAACAGCTATTTTTCTCTTGGTTATTTAAGAATGAGTAGGAAGAACATATACAATATAATGTATATATATGTTTCTTCCTCAGCTGAATTCTCAGAAGATTTTTATCTGGTCATCCTCACCACCACTCCTCAATTTTAAATTCAGAGTCAATGATTCAGGTGAAGAAGGGAGCAAGTAAAAAGTAGGATGACTGTGACTCTCCTTCCCTTTCAACTCTGATGCTTAAAGTCAGGTAAACAATGAAATGTACACATATACATCCAATTTTTCCACCAGACATCCTTCAGATCATTATACATACTTTTCAATGGGAAGAGGATGTGGTCCAGACACAGAAAGTTTGTAGATAAACATGAGAAATTTTCTAAAAGCTTCAAAAAAAGGCCAGTGTGAGAGCAAACAAATGCATTTGTTTGAATTGATGGATTTGGAGACCATTTTTCTCTCCACAGGTGTCAACAGGCCCAGCTGCATAAGCTGTTTTTCTGTTAGAAGTTCTCGAGAGTAAGGTTCATAAAACTGGATGGCAGCTCCATATACCTACAGAGTAAAAAAATTCCATTGTAAAATTTGAGTGCTTTTAAAAATTAATTTCTCTTTTTCTCTTATTCCAAAAGAAGTATTTGCTTAGAGTACATATGACAGGTAAATGAAAAAAAAGAATCTCAAACATTGTTGATGGGAATGTAAAATGGTGCACCTATGGGGGAAAACAGTTTGGCAGCTCCTCCAAAAGTTAAACAATTACCCTATGATCCAGCAATTTCTCTCCTAGGTATATACCCAAAAGAACTGAAAGCAGGGACTCAAACAAATACTTGTACACCAATGTTCGTAACAGCATTATTCACAATAACCAAAAGATAGAAACAACCCAATGTCCATCAACAGACGAACAGATAAACAAAATGTGGTATAGTCATCCCTCCGTATTCGAGGGGGTTGATTCCAAGACCCCCAGCGGATACCAAGATCCATGAATGCTCAAGTCCCTTATATAAAATGATGTAGTACAGTCGGCCCTCCAGATCCACAGGTTGGGCATCCCTGGATACGGTGGGCTGACTACATATACACTCAAGAGAATATTATTCATCCTTAACAAGGAATCAAATTCTGATAAATACTGCAACATGGATGAACCTTGATAACATTACGCTAAGTGAAATAAGCCAGACACAAAAAGACAAATATTATATGATTCCATTTATATGTGCTACCTAGAATAGACAAATTGGTAGAGACAGATAGTAGAAAAGAGGGACATAGGATAGGAGTGGAAGAAACTTCTGTTTAGAGTGATGAAAACGCTCTGGAAATGGTTAAGTGATACTTTTATAAATCTTTTAACTGTTTAGTCACTATATACATATGTGTATGTATATATGTCATATATACATGTGTCTGTTATATCACATTAACCCTTGTCTTTACTGATACAAATAACACTCTCAGATACAATTATTTCAAAGTCATCTCTGGGGTTCTTAACAAGCAATATGTCAAAAGCATCACAATGAGGCTTTGTTGTTCTCTAATGGTCAAAGTAACTTTGGTAATGCTTAAGTGTTTGAAGATATTAAAATATTCATTTATATTTATTGCTTTCAATGGAAGAAACTATAAATGATTTTTAAGCTAAAGAGTTAGCTTACTTGTAAGCAATCCAGTCAATATAGTACTGGCCTTCCATTTAGTGAGTATTTTATTATGTTCCAGACACTGTGCTGGACACTTAACCTTAATTATCATCTTCAGTACAGTAGCTGTAAACTTGAAGACTGGAGAATGAAGACACAGATGTATTTTTGTTTGCTCCACAAGAGTCAGCCTTGGTTAGTTACACATTTCAATAAAATTGGCTATTCTATCAAATTTCCTAAGAAAGTTTTCAATTTTTAAATTTCTACTAGATCTGTAGTTTTATTTACTTTTTATTTCCTAATATTGCTTTTTTGCCATCTCTTTTTTATTTTAAATTATCATTCTATGTTATTATTACTGTTTATACACGTTTTGAATTTTTGGCTATTACCAATAAAGTATACAAATATACATGTGTTTTGGAGAATATATATACTCATTTCTCTTGGGATATGCTCAGGTGTATACCTGTTGGGCCACAGAGTTATTTCTTATCCTTGATGACAATATAGAAGTTCTTTAAGTATTCTGAATACAAGACCCTTATGGAATACCTACAGTATCACATTACTTTCTCCCAGCCTGGGGCCTGCTTTTCCACCCTCTTAATGGTACCTTTGAATGAACAGATGTCCTTAACTCCAATGAGGTCCTATTATTCATCTTTTCTTTTATGGCTAGCACTTTCTGCATACTGTTTAAACTATCTTCACTTACTCCCTCAATTTTAATGTATTATTTGTCTTATGACCCTCACTGTTGTTGTTGAGAAATTAGCCATCAATTAATAGTTATACCTTTGTAAGTATGTCTTTTCTTTCTGGTTGTTTTTTGTCTTTGGTATTCTATCATTTTACTATAATATGAAAAGAGGTGGTTTTGTACTTTTATTTTTTTTCTGCTGAAGATTCAGAGTGTATCTTTAACCTGAAAAACTCAATTTTTCATCAACGTTGGAAAACTCTCAATCAACCACTAGCTCTTAAAATGCTGTCTCTCCCTTTTCTAGTCTCTCCTTTTGGGGTTCATTAAATATCTATTGGTCCATTTGATTCTATCCTCTGCATTTTTAAACTCCTTTTATGTTTTATATATTCCTGTGCCACATTCAAGATAACCTATTTTCCACTTCATTAATTCTTCCTTCATGTATGACTTATCTGCTGTTTAAACCATTCATTACATTTTAAATTTTATGGATATTTTCATTTCTAGACATTTGATTGCTTTTTCAACCTGTCTACTCATTTTTCAAAATATCCTGTTCTTTCCTTGATGTTCTGAGCCCCTCTATTAGGTCTTGAATCATTTCAATTATATATTCAATTTATAATATCTTTGATATTGTTATTCTATCATTTCAATATCTTAAGGGTGTAATCCAGCTCTGTGTCTTGTTGATTCTTCCTATGGTACCTATGTCTTCTAACTTTCACTAGAATCTCATGTTGAGGCCTGGGTTTTGAGGGTATCTCTCCAGAGACTTTATATTTGCTCCTATAGACACTCCAGGGGTATCAGCATCCTGATCCCAACTTTCATGTAGACATCTCACTTTGGGCATTATAGTACAAATTTAAACAGGAATGTATTGTGTCCAAATAATCCTAACATTCACATTAAACTTATATTAATCATTTTATGGATTAAAAACGTGGACAAAATAGGTTTAATAAAAGAGGAAAAAATATACCTTTTCAGCAGAAGAGGCTGTGAGGACAAAAGTTGAAAAAACTGGAAGAGGGTATTTGCTTTGGGGATCCCAACATTCAATTGTAGCCCCCATTGGAAGGCAGAAGAGAGGGACAGATTCCGAGAGTGGAAATGACTCATAGTCCTCTTCTGGATACCTAAAAATTAAACCTATTGGAGAAAGGACATAATGATATTTAATTATTTATTATTTTATTATTTTTTATTCTTTGGCTGTGCTACACGGCTTGCAGGATCTTAGTTCCCTGACCAGGGATTGAACCCGGGCCCACGGCAGTGAAAGCACCAAGTCCTAACCACTGGACTGCCAGGGAACTCCCGATAATTTTTTAAAAATAGTTACTTTTAAATAGTTACTAATTACATATTAATGTTATACATATTAATAGGATATTTTACATATTACATATTAATACATATTAATAGGATATTTTAATAGCACATTTTACAGAAATATTTGTGTGAAATTTCAAGATCAATTTTTCTCTTTCCATATCACTAAAATAAATAACAAATTTACCATTTATTTTTACCCATGGACTTAAAGTTCACTATAACATTAAAATGTATTAAATATACTAGTTAAAACTCTATTCAACAGGATCATTAATCTTAATGTATTTTCCCTACATACTGCCAACATCTTAGAGAATGCAAGAAACATACAGGGAAATTTATCAACTATTTCAGTTAGTCTTCTGTGGAGAGAAAAAAAAATTCAGGGAAGGGACAAGTGTTATGAAATAATGCCAAGGCAGCAGAAATTATCACAGACCCTAAACTTTTCTTGAGAGAGCAGCAGTGTAAAATGAATGTAACATGAAAAGTAAATGAGACAGAAACTCTTGTTTCTGTACAGAGTATGCGAGATCACAGAAGCAGGAGCAGGGGGCACTCTGAGAAGCATAACAAAGACCCTTCAGAATAAAGTAGCTACATGGCATCAATTCATTAGCCTCTAATATCTCTAACACACAGACCACCTCTAGGTTAAACACTTGAAAGTCAGTAGCAGAATTTTGAGTCCAAATTCAGTCTCCAAAATTCTTTATTCTAAAATATGTCTTATATCAAATACCTGAACACCTTCACAAAACTTGTTTCTATACGTTTTCTTTAAGTGACACTTCACCACCAAAAAAAAAAAAAAAACTTCTAAGGAAATCATATATAATCAACACATTACAGCAATATTAACAGTATTACATTTTAAAGTGATACTGAAATTTATAACTGTTAATTGCTGCCTTTACTTTTATATTAAATGGTTTGATACATTAGTATGAATGTCTTTATGAAGACAATTAAGATTTCTCATATATGGATTGGCCTGACTTCCCTGAAGTAAAACTTTATTCCAAAAATTGTGCACAATAAAAAGTAATTGACACTGCTTCCTTTCACAAAGAAGTATTCCAGTATCTCTTCTATTTACAACTGGAGCATACCTGTATTTTCAGTTTTTATCCCACCATACCAGTGGGATGAAGAGGTCACACTTAAATCTTTACAGCCCTTGACACTTTACTGTGCAGTAAGAATGTGGCGATAGATTTCTCAAACACTTCATGGCAGAAAAGGTTCTCAGGCCCTCCTCTCTTCCATATAGCTGATTCTTTGCAACAAGGGAGAAAGGAAGCAACTCCACCTTTCATGGCAAGTAACATGTGGTTTCAAATCAGACACACAGAGATAAGAGAAGGAAATATATAAGAAGTAAAGATGTACTTTGACACCTTTCTGACTGCCAAAATATAAAAGGTCAGAGAGTAAATATTTTCCACTCAACTATTAAATCTATTAGTGTTGACTAAAACTGAATGTTTATTCCACAAATGCTTGTTTGGAATAAAATTTTCCATTTAATTAACAGTATATTTTTGTTGGTGGGGGGTAATACTAATGTATCTTGCAGTATGTAATGTATTTAGGAAAACTTACGCCTTTACATGCTAAAGTTACAGATAATTCAATTTATGAATAGATCAATTCCACAAACTGTATAAGGGAGCATACACTATCTCTTCTAACCAAATGTTAGTGTGCAACAATACAGAGACCTTTTTTTTTCCCATTTACTTACCAGCTTTATATGCTATTGCATTAGAAGCAGGCACAGACTTCTTATAACACAGAAACACACTGGAACCCCACTGTAAAATAGAAATTAGGTTTAAAAAAAAGACAGAAGAGTGATAATAAATTGATTTTGTTGAATGTCTTCTAAAGATTTTGATTATTTCCTCAAGGAAGTCTATTTAAAACATGTTTATCAAACAGACTATATAGTATACAATATAGCAAAACATGAAACTGAAAACACTAGAAGAAAAGGAATAAAAAAACATTGCCACGAAAATTAAACTGATGCAAAGGTTGTTTCAAAAATTTTACAATTCTGTAGTCATGCAGAGGCTCCCTCTATTTGAAAGAAACAGCACAAAACGTGGGTGCTGAGCCCAGACTAGGGAAGACCGGGGTCACTAGATGCTATGAAGTCATTATCTCCAGAGGCAAACCTGTCTTGACTAATAGCCTTGGGTGCATGGGTCAGCTCTGCCTATACCTCATTTAAGCTAATATTAGTTTGCTTTAAGTTGTTTTTCAAAATAAACATAATCCAACAGTAAAGTTTAGTGTCATAAAACTATAAATCCAATGTATATGTTGCATTTTCTTCTTCAGTAGAGCCCTTTTAAAATAAATATGAAAACTACAATGTTTAAAATAAATAAATAAATATAAAGGGTGTCTTGACCCAATCTCCCTGCAATTGTCCTTGAAGACACCACTAAAACCCAAAAGCTAACAAAACCTGTATATTAGTGTAATGTATTAGCACATATCAAAAAAAAAAATCCCTGACTTTAAGCATCTATTTTCTGGATGAAATTATTCTAAAACATCAGGTAGCTAAGGATTTTTTTAAGTTATTATGAACCATAAAAATTAGAGAGCTAAAAGTAATAAAAAAAATCATGACAATATAAACTGAGAGTAAATAATAAGCCCAATAATAAAGAGAAGTCCAAAATTTTTTTTAATTTTCTTATGAAATTTTGGAAATAAAACTTTATTCTTACCATTCCACAATTTAAGTTTTTGTCAACTTTGCAGAAGGTATGAGGAGGGGTTTCTCCCTTACTGGTTACGATAACACAGATATCAGTTACAGCCAATGAATTCTGGGGTCGAATTAGAGGAGCCCTTCGATAAGTAATAAAGATTCTTTGTGAAGTAGTTGAACTATTGTTGACATTGGCACAGCGACCATAGGGTGTGGCTTGGATCACTTCACATCCTGGAATTAGTCTTTCTTTCCCATCATATAAAACTCTGCATGGCAGGGAGGAAAGAAATAAATAAATAAGTAAACATATGTCAGGTTAAAGGCTAGTTTTCTCCTTGAGAACAAAATTAATTTTTTTTGGTCTCCCCTGTTGTTTCCCAAACCTTAACTGCAAACCAAAACTAAAATAATTACTTTGGGAATTATAAATCTCCTACTATTTTTCAACAGCTAGAATACAATTTTAGAAGTGTAAATAGGATCAAACAACTTGATTTTTTTTATTGCTTATTACAAGAAACATATGAAACAAAAAAGGGGCAATACCACAATCATCCTCAGGTCAATTCTCAGAAGTTTTATCTAGTATTCAGATGTTTTCACAAAATTTACCATCATAATTCCTGTCAAAATTCCACCTTTAAAAATCCCGACTGGGCTTCCCTGGTGGCGCAGTGGTTGAGAGTCCGCCTGCTGAGGCAGGGGACACAGGTTCATGCCCCGGTCCGGGAGGATCCCACATGCCGCAGAGCGGCTAGGCCCATGAGCCATGGCCGCTGAGCCTGCGCATGTGGAGCCTGTGCTCCGCAACGGGAGAGGCCACAGCAGTGAGAGGCCTGCGTACCGTAAAAAAAAAAAAAAAAAAAAAAAAAAATCCCCTGACTGAAACTATAAAACACCATTTAAAGAAATTAGAGATGAGCTAATAAATAAAAGTCATCTCATGGTCATAGATAAGAAGACTTAATATTGGTTAGATGTCAAATTACTATCTAAATCCTAGCTGCCTGCTTTTTTAGAAACAGGCAACAAAATCCTAAAGTTCATATGGAAATGCAAGGGACCCAGTATAGGCCAAAGCAATCTAGAAAAAAACAACAGACTTGGAGGATTCACACTCCCCCATTTCAAAACTTACTACCAATCTAGTCATCAGTACAGTGCAGTGCTAGAATAAGGATAAACATATAGATCAATGGAATAACGTGGACAGTCTGGAATTAAACCCATACACTTACAGTCAATTGATTTTGACAAGAGTGGCAAGATAAATCAATGGAAAAAGAATAATCTTTTCAACAAATGGTGCTGGGACAAACTGGATATCCAAATGCAAAAGAACAAAGTTGGACCCCTTCCTTACACTACACACCAGAAAACCAAAAATGGATAAAACACTTAGATGTAAGAGTTAAAACTATAAAATTCCTAGAAAAAAACATAGGAATAAGTCTTTGTGGCCTTGTGTTAGACTAAGCCTTTTTATATGACACCAAAAGCACAAGTGACAAAAGAAAAACAGATAAACTGGACTTCATTAAAATTAATAACTTCCGTGCTACAATTGATACCATCAAGAAAGTGAAATGGGGGCTTCCCTGGTGGCACAGTGGTTGGGAGTCCGCCTGCCGATGCAGGGGACACAGGTTCGTACCCCGGTCCAGGAAGATCCCACATGTCGCGGAGCGGCTGGGCCCGTGAGCCATGGCCGCTGAGCCTGCACGTCCGGAGCCTGTGCTCCACAACGGGAGAGGCCACAGCAGTGAGAGGCCCATGTACCGCAATAAAAAAAAAATGAAAAAAAAAAAAAAAGAAAGTGAAATGATAACCACAGATTGTGAGAAAATATTTGCAAATCATATATTTAACTAGGAAATTCTTTCCAGAATATGTAAAAAAAAAATCTTACAAATCAATATAAAAAAATTACACCATTTAAAAACGGTCACAGGACTGGCAAAGGCTATATAGGAATTCTCTGTACTATCTTTACGATTCTTCTGTAAAAGTAAAATTATTTTAAAATAAAACATCTTTGTTTTTAATGGGCAAAGAATCTAAATAGACATTTGTCTAAAGAGGATATACAAATGTCCGAAAGCACATAAAAAGATCTTGAACATACTATTAGCCATTAGGGAACTGCAAATCAAACCATGATGAGATACCACTTCACATTCATGGGAATGGCTAGAATAAAAAAGACAAATAATAACAAGTGTCAGAAAAATTGGAATCCTCATACAATGCTGGTGGAAATCAACAGCTCTGGAAAACAGTCTGACGGTTCCTCAATGGGTTAAACATATTTTCCACATGACCCAAGAGGAAAAGTAAACATAGATTCTTCTCAATATATACACAAGAGAAAAGAAAACACATCTATGCAAACGCTGGTACACAAATGCTTATAACAGCATTATCCACAACAGCCAAAAAGTGGAAACAATCAAATGTCCATCAACTAATGAATGGATATGTAGACTGTAGTATAGCCATGTAACAATATCATGGATCAATAAAAACAAAGAAGTACTGATACATAGTACAACATGGATGAACCTTGTAAACATATTAAGTGAAAAAAGCCAGACAAAAAAGACCACATATAGTATGATTGCATTTACATGAAATGTCCAGAACAGGTATATATACAGAGACAGAAAGTAATTTAGTAGTTGCCTAGGACTAGAGAGTAGGAAAGAGTATTGGAGTGACTGCTAAGGGTATAAGGTTTCTTTTTAGAGTGATGAAAGTGTTCTAAAATGGATTGTGGCTACACAACTCTGTGAATATACTAAAGACCAGATGGGTGAATTGTATGATATGTGAATTATAGCTCAATGAAGTTGTTAAAGCCCAACTAAATATAACACTATAAAGCCTCCATATTTAAATCAAAATACTATTGGCAAATGAGTAAATAGAAAGAACAATGAACAGAAATCTAGTATATGATAAAGGTGACACCTCAATACACTGAGGGAAAGATGGACTTTTTAATTTAATAAGCGGTGCGTGAATAAGTAAATTACCATTTGGGAAAAATAAACAAACAAAATTCTATCTGTAGTTCAACACTATACACAGAAAGGGCTCCCAGTGGATCACATATGTAAATGTAAAGAATGAAAACATACTAAAAGAAAACCTAGCAGTAAGGAAAAATCTAACTATGACTCAAAATCTAGAGGCAATAAAAGAAAAGAGTTAAGAAAATAAACTTCATAAAATAAACTTTACATGACAAAAAAACGCTGTAAACCAAGTCAAAAGACAAATTATAAGGGGAGAGGAATGGAGAAGGGGCAAAATAGGTAAAAGGGATTAAGAGATACAAACTACTTGTAATAAGTTGCAAGGCTGTAATGTACAACACAGGGAATATAATCAATATTTTATAACTTTATATGGAGTATAAATATTCAATCACTACACTGTATACCTTATAAATTAACATAACAGTGTAAGTCAACTATACTTCAATTTTTAAAAAAGACAAATTAATAAACTTGGAGAAAACATCTGGTGACTCTTTTTACAAAAAGTTCATCTTCCTAACACATAAAAATCTCATTAAAAAAACAAGAAAAAGACCAAAAACCTGATTTTATTTTTTTACTTAAGCATATTGCTCAGTTTATTGGCATAAAGTGTACAAACCTGTATAACCAGCTCCAGACCAAAAAACAGACAATCACCAATGGTTCTCATTATTCTCCCTTCCAATCACTATATCATTAAGGAAAACCACTATCCTGAATTTTAAAAGAATTAATCAAAAACCTGTTTTTAAAAAAGACATTAACAAACAGTTAATGCCAAAAGACATTAAGAGTTCACAAAAGAAAAAACGGTCCTTAAACATTGAAGAAATACTTAACCTCATTAAAATTATTCTGACATACCATTTCTCTACTGTGAGACTGACAAAAGTTCAAAAATCTTATCACATACTTTGTTGATGGCATTGTGGGGAAAGAAGCACTGACATACAGTGATGATGGTAGTATAAAATGGCACAATCACAATGGAGGGAAATTTGGTAACATTTAACAAAATTATGCATGTATGTATCTTTTAACCCAGCAATTCCTTTCTAGGATCTACCTGAAAATATAACTCCACAAATACGTAACAACATATGCACAACATTATTCACCAAAGCATTCTTTAACGGCACAAGATAGGAAAGAACCCAAATGTCCATCAATAGAGGCTGGCTGAATAAAGTATGATACATCCACACAAATAAGTGCTACAAAGCTATTAAAAAAAAAAAAAAAAAGAGTGAGAAAGATCTCCATTTTCAGAAATGGAGTGGTTCCCAGGAGATGTTGTTAGGTGAAAAAACAGAGTATAAAATAGTGTACACAGTATCTGCATTTTGTTTAAGAGGAAGAAATAAAACTATACACACATATGTGTTTGTTTATTTCTGTAAAAACACACATTTAAAAGGATAAATCAGAAACTAAACAACAGGGGAGGAGAGGGCAGAAAGTATGGAGAAAGGAGTAGAAGAAACAGAAACTGAAGCAATACTACTCTAAATATATCTTTTTATGTGTTCTGAACCACAACAATATTTTCCACATTAAAAGAAAGAATTTTAAAACAAATGAAACACAAAAAGGAACAAATGAACCTAACTGCATAGCAAATTGGTAATATAACCACATAGAAAAACTATTTCATATAATTTTTTAACACAGTACTCTGTAAATGCTTAATGGGTTTTATTCTAGGGACAAGGAACTCAGTAACAGAATTACTACTGGTAGTAAAACTGATACTATAACTTGAGATTACCTTATGTAAATAAGATAAATAAGTAACATATTTATGATTTAGAAACCAAGATTTTCAGCATAAGAGAAACAAGATACAATCCAAAATGAGTTCAGTAAGATTTTAATGTTAAAATTTGAAGTTGAAATATGAGTATGAACTCATGATTTATATAAATATTTGTTTATATAAAAAATAGACACCTCAGTAACAATGAATACACATAGCTCCAAATTTTGATTGACATAGCAGTCAGCTGGAAAGGGCTCCCACTGGCCAAACTTGGGACAATTTGGGCAAAAAGAATAAGGATTGTAATTGATTTTTATCAAATGGAATAAATTAAAATTCACAGTTCCTCAATTATACTCAAAACAAATTTAAAAATTTGTCTCATTAAAAAAAATGAGGCCAAGAGAATAGGAAAGCTCTTCATTATAATAAAATGCCAATTAAAAATGTATTTTTTAAATGACAGTGTTAGAAAAGTCTCATTTTACATCCCCCCATACAAGATCTAATTCAGGCAATGACCAATGGAAACAGTAAGTGAAAAGGCGTTAGGCGACAAGATATTTAAACAATGCCCACAACTCCACAAATTACTTAAGTAACAGAAAAAATAAAAATGCCTTTACAATAGATAGCAAACAACCATTTTAACCAAGTGACTGAACTTAGCATCACTAATTATGGGACAATCTGTTACTACATGCTTTCCTGATGCTAGCACTACCTGTAAGTATTCTTGCCAAAAATATTTAATGTACATTTAATCCAGACTTTAAACCTAACATCCAGTTTACAGGAAATACTGACAATAAAGGAACAAGTTAAATGACTTGATGAGGAAACAATCAGATAAATCTAGAATGTAGGGCATTCTATAAGACAAGTGGCCCAGACTCTTCGATATGTCTATATATCACAGAAAAATGTTGGGGAATGTTCTAGATAAACAGACTAAAGAGGTACAATACCCATATACAACAGGTAAGCCACGACAGGATCCTGGATTTTTTTTTAAGCTATAAATAAACATTCTTGAGACGACTGCAAATATTTGGCTAGGGAGTGGATACTGAAAAATATGATGGAATTATTAATTTTCTATATACCATGGTCATTAGGAACATGTCTTAAGGCATGCATGGTGAAGTATTCATAGGAGAATTGTTATGATAGCTTCAGCCTCATTTCAAATAGTTTAACAAAAATATTGGAAAATGTTAATTTGTTGAATCTAGATGGACAGCATATTGTTCATTATACTACAGTTTACCATTTAGGAGAAAAGGATACTGGTGTTTATTACAATATTCTGTTAACTTTTCCGTATGTTTGAAAATTTTCAAAAACCAAAGTGCTGGAAAAAAAATTCATATGAAAGTCAATCAATCTGATAAGTGAAGGAAGATAAAAACTTTGTAGTCTGTGATTCTTTATCTCAAAAAACACATCTGACATATACAATAATATAGTGACCTGTTTACATTACACTTTATGGAGTATTTGAAATTATGAGGGAATATCAGATCTTACATATTTTAACTTAACATCTTTTCCAGGAAAAAAAAACTGTTATTTTTATAAATATCTCATCTTGTTTATAAAACAGTCCAAAAGGTCAAAAGTTTGACAACTCTGTTTCATATTTAGTTGAATGAGATGGGTACCTGTCTTTATACTGGCTAACAGGTTTTTCCAAACCTCACTAGTATGCTTAATTGAGGGGAAAGAGGGGAAAAAAGACCAAATCACCAGATATTAACAATTATTTGATCTGGAGAGAAACTTTACCACCATGATCAGCTAAAAGACTACCGCACACTCAAGCAAACCTGGATCAGTTAACAGAAATTAGAAGCCTTAGGGAACTGCAAGATATATATGAAAGAGCCGCTTGCAACCTGAAAGCATCTAAGTATAATTATCTAAGTCATCATTTTTAAGTTATGCCCCTGAATCACAAGGAACAACAATCTTTCAGAGACTTATACCCTTTTAATTACAACTATATGGTGGGAGGTCTGGGGATGAGGATGTGAACAGATAACCTTTAAAGGATGGCTAACAGAGAGAACAGTCAGGGCTGGAACACAAGGTAAGTCCCTGGGGCTGGTTTCCCTTCAACTGACATGAATATTATCAAACTTTTATCCCATACCCATCCTATTATGGATATTACCTATCTTCTTAAGAAAACCACAGAGAAAATAAAAAAACTGACAGTAAAACCTCTCAGTCCTATATTTTCAACCCTTCCTTCTCCATTGGTTTCTTCCCTTCAATATAAAGATGTTCAAGGTTCTCTCCTGGGAGAAATGTTAAAAAATAGCCCTGGACCCTGTATCCCCTCACCTTTCAGGTATCCTAAACCATTGCTGCTGGGGATTTCGTTAAAATACAGATTAAGTAGATCTAGGGCAGTGCCTGAGATTCTGACTCTCTAACACACTCACAGGCCCTATGGACAATACTGGTCCATGGACAAAACAGCAAGGCCCATATCTATCTTCTCGTTCCCTAAAAGTCACGCTTTCAAAAAGAAGCCTCTATAACTCCAATTCCCAGTCATGCTCCATCCTTTCTAAACTGGCTCTTATGTCCACTAATCTTATAAACTTGTATATGACCCCCACTGCAACTGTACTGACTTGAAGGAAAATTGTAGAAGCTAAATAGGGTGATATGTACTATACTAAAGGAGTTAAAGTAAAGTAAGATAAGGACAAAACATCCTTTGGCTTTGGAAATTTGAACATAATGAGGACCTTGGGACAATTTCACCAAAGCTCTGTTGGAACAGTAAAGGAAATGATGAGCAAAACAAGTGGTGGTCAAATGTAGCAGCTCACTACCATTCTTAATATCAGAACAACTATGAACAGAACCACCAGCGACCAACTGTTTAAAAAAAAACATTTCCTGGAACAATCAGGGTAATTTGGATATATGATGATATTCAAGAATTAACCATTTTTTAGGTGTGGTATTATGGTTACATTAAAAGAGGGACTCAACCTAAGAAACGCAATCGATGTAATACATCACATTAATAAAATGAAGGAAAAATCCACATGATCATTATCAATTAAAAAAGAGGCAATTGACAAAACCCAACATATTTTTATGGTAAAAGCCCTCATAAAACCATCAATAGAAGGGACCTTCCTTAACATGATAAATAGCATTTATGAAAAACCCACGGCTAACATCATACTCAATGGTGAAAGACTGAAAGCCTTCCACCTATGATCAGGAATGAGACAAGGATGCCTGCTTGCACCACTGCTATTCAACACCATACTGTTAAGTTCTAGCCAGAGCAATAAGACAAGGGGGGTGTGTTTGGGGGGGATAAATCAAAGTGCAAAGGAAGGAATAAAACTATCTCCATCTGCAAATGACATGATCCTATACAATAAAAAATCCCCCCAAAATCCACAAGAAAGCTATTAGAGCTAACAAATTCAGCAAAATTGCAGGGTATAAGATTAACGCATGAAGTTGATAAAACCCACCTGTGTTGCCACACATCAGCAATGAACAATCCGAAAAAGAAATTAAGAAAATAATCCCATTTATAACAGAATCCAAAAGAATGAAATATTTAATAAAATTAATTAAGGAGGGACTTCTCTGGTGGTGCCGTGGTTAAGACTCTGTGCTCCCAATGCAGGGGGCCTGGGTTTGATCCCTGGTCAGGGAACTAGATTCCACATGCATGCTGCAACTAAGAGTTCGCATGCCACAACTATGGAGCCGGGCGAGCCACAACTAAGGAGGCCACCTGCGGCTACTAAGGCCCAGCACAACCAAATAAATAAAATAAATAAATATTTTTAAAAATTTATTAAGGAGGTGAAAGACTTGTACACTAAAAACCATAAAACAGTGCTAAAAGAAATAAGACCTGAATAAATGGAAAGAAAACTCATATAGTTTGGAAGACTTAATATGGTAAAGATGGCAATACTCCCCCCAAATTGATATGCAGATTAAATGCAATCCCCATCAAAATTCCAACTGCGTGTTTTGCATAAATGAACAAATTGATCCCAAATATTTCCCAAGATGCTCTCAAATACATATGTTTGTACTAACTGATGGTAATTATAATGAGCAGAAGAACTTAATACATGACATGTATATATGGTAAAGTATTATAGGTATTCTAAAAGCACATTTTACTTAAAGAAGAGTCAACATAGACATTTTTGGAGAAAAAGCTTTTACACAGAAGAATGATCTTCATTGGCTGTGGACTAGACACTAAATACCTCATAACAACTATACTCCTTCTAAACCGTAAATGCTTTGCTCCTGGCATTAAAAACCACACAGTGCAACTGTATTTTTCATCTTTTTTTTTTTTTTTTGTGGCCATGCCCCATGGCATGCAGGATCTTAGTTCCGCAACCAGGGATCAAACCTGTGCCCCCTGCAGTGGAAGCAGGGAGTCTTAACCACTGGACTGCCAGGGAAGTCCCAATTGTATTTTTTAAAACATGAATGTTCCTTTGTTAAATGAGTTCAGAGCTTCACAAAAGCTCATCGCATAACCCAACTAGCTCCTTAAAAATATACTGTCTTTTATTATAGCTTTTTGCTCTTTTATGTTTAATTAATAAGCTTATCTGATATGTACAAAAAGAAATGAAATCACATTTCAGGCTCTAACGCCTTCATTTCAATATACTTTTGAAAGGAAATAATCTAATGACTCAATCCTATACAGAGAAATTCAGTAAGGACAGACAGAGATACATAATATCTTACTATACTTGATTTTCTTCTTTTTTTTTTTTTTTTTTGGCGGTACGCGGGCCTCTCCCTGCTGTGGCCTCTCCCGTTGCGGAGCACAGGCTCCGGACGCGCAGGCTCAGCGGCCATGGCTCACAGGCCCAGCCACTCCGCGGCATGTGGGATCCTCCCAGACTGGGGCACAAACCCGTGTCCCCTGCATCGGGAGGCGGACTCTCAACCACTGCGCCACCAGGGAAGCCCACTATACTTGATTTTGAAGTAACAAATAATAATAGAACTATCAAGGATTTTGAATTTCTATTGCCATGAACCTTAAATAAATTTTATTCTCTTCACTAGAGCAAAACAAAATAAGTCACCGTACCCAATGTCAATAAGGGGTGGTTTCTCTCTCCCTCTCTTATAACAGAGGAACAGTTCTGGGCTTTTCAGACTTCCGTAGTTCAAGTTTGCCTGCAGAGCTGACGGAGTGGCTTCAACACAGGTGTAACCCTCAGGTACTGTTTCCCCAGCTGATTTGTTAATAACTGCAATGTCTGTAATTGGAGCTTTAGGTCCAGTAGACTTAGTATCTAAACGATTTATTTCTTGATCCAAAAGAGTAGATGTATCAGTGAGACCTGCCACAACAAAGTAGTCAGTCACTCTTGGCCCTTTGTCTTCTATCATGGCTGCTTCTATATATCCTAGAAGAGAGGAAGAAAAAAAAAAGACATCAATTAAATAAAATGCTTTATCCTAACTCACGAAGTTAAAATACTCCTGAGTTAAGTGATTAACAGGCACTTCCCACTTGGATTTATAATCAGATTGTTATTCTGTAGAAGAAGACTTTTTAAAAAAAAAAATTTTGTTTTTAAAAATAAATAAATTTATTTATTTATTTATTTATTTCTGGCCGCATTGGGTCTTCATTGCCGCGCACAGGCTTTCTCTAGTTGTGGCAAGCCGGGGCTACTCTTCGTTGCAGTGCGCAGGCTTCTCATTGAGGTGGGCTTCAGTAGTTGTGGCACATGGGCTCAGCACTTGTGGCTCACAGGCTCTACAGCGTAGGCTCAGTAGTTGTGGCACACAGGCTTAGTTGCTCTGCGGCATGTGGGATCTTTCCAGACCAAGGCTTGAACCCGTGTCCCCTGCATTGGCAGGTGGATTCTTAACCACTGCGCCACCAGGGAAACCCAAGAAGTTTGTTTTGATATCATCTTGTCAGCTTTTACCTAGTATGAAGTACAAGTTTACTGCATCAATTCATTTGTAATGCAACTATGATCCTATTATATGCCTAAGGCCCTGTTAAGGATAATCAAACTATCAGAAGTGGGCTACAGTGCTTTCCTTTCAGCAAAATGCACATAATGAACAAAATTCATACTATTTTTTAAAAGTCATTCTCTTCTGAGTTACAGAATTCCTAGAGCGAGCAAACTTCACATTTAAACAAACGAAATGAGTTCATCATGAATTATTCAAAGTTTAACAGAAAAGATAAAGGTACTAGTAATAAGCATAATTAAACCAGTCTCTTAATCCAATCAGGAGTCTGTCCCTATAGTTAAAAAACTTTATGTAAACACTGTGTAAACTCAGTAAGTTTAGGGGTCATTAACTATTTCATATATAGATACCAGACAGAGCATAAAAAATCATAACCAAAGAAGACAAAGTTATACAAAATACATATTAAGAGACTTAGGTAATACATGGTAGAAACCTAGAGAATATGAACACTGAGTCAAGATTTCTATTATCTTTAAACTCAATACCTCTAAAAATAAAATTAAGCTTTTGAAATTTTATTTTCTTTAAATATTTATTTATTTATTTAGTAATTTAGGCTGCACCAGGTCTTAGTTGCGGCATGCGGGATCTTTAGTTGCAGCATGCGGGTGCTTAGTTGCAGCATGCACGCAGGATCTAGTTCCCTGACCAGAGATAGAACCCGGGCCCCCTGCATTGGGAACACAGCGTCTTACTCACTGGACCACCAGGAAAGTCCCTGGAATTTTAAATATTTCTATGGATTTTATGTGCTTTTTAAATAACTTTGCTGAGGTATAATTTACATACAATAAAATGCACATATTTTAAAGTGTACAGTTTGCTAAGTTTTCACAAATGCATACACCTGTGAAACCATATCACAATCAAGATAGTGAACACATCCATCAACATCCAAAATATTCTTGTACCCCTTCATCATCCCTCCCTTCCCAGGCAAGGAGTGACCTGCTTTCTGTCACTATAGATTAGTTTCTAGAATTGATATAAACGACATCATACAGTATATTCTTTTTTGTCTGGCTCCTTTCACTCATTGTAATTATTCTGAGATTCATCCATGTTACTGTTTATATCAAGTTCATTCATTTTTATTGCTGAGTAATATTCCACTGTTGAATATACTACAAAATGTTTATCCATTCACCCATGTTAATAAACATATAGGTTATTTTCAGTTTGGGGCTATTATAAAGCTATCATGAATACCCATGTACAAGCCGTGTGCACGTATGCTTTCATTTACCTTAGGCAAATTCTAAGATGGAATGGCTAGATCACCTGGTAGGCATATGCAACTCTAAAAAAGTGCCAAGGGGCTTCCCTGGTGGCAGTGGTTGAGAGTCCGCCTGCCGATGCAGGGGACACGGGTTCGTGCCCCGGTCTGGGAAGATCCCACATGCCGTGGAGCGGCTGGGCCCATGAGCCATGGCCGCTGAGCCTGCGCGTCCGGAGCCTGTGCTCCGCAACGGGAGAGGCCACAACAGTGAGAGGCCCGCGTAGCACACACACACACACAAAAAAGTATATAAAAAAGTGCCAAATAGTTTTCTAGAGTGAGTATACCGTTTTACATTCCTATCATCAATATATGAGAGTGCCGCAGTTCCACATCCTCTCCAACACTCTGTGAGGTCAGTCGTTTTAATTTAAACTAGATTCTACTATGTCTAGAGTGATACTTAGCTATAGTTTTAATTTGTATCTTTCTAATAACTAGTAATGTTGACCACCTTTTCATGTGCTTATTTTCCATGCATACATTATCCTTTTCATACATTCCTGGATTCTGTTCACTAAAATTTTGTTTGAAATTTTATATATGTTAATGAGGGATACTGGTCTATAGTTTTGTTTTTTGGTTTTTTTCCTCTTGTAATGTCTTTATCTGGTTTTCACATCAAGGTAATGTCAGTCTCACAGAATGAGTCGTGAAGACTTTCCCCCTCTTCCATTTTCAGGAAGAGTTTGTACAGAATAGTTATTTCTTCCTTAAATGTTTGATAGAATTCACCTGTGAAATTACCTGGGTCTAGAGTTTTCTTTGAGGGTAGGTTTTAAACTATAAATTCATTTCCTTTAACACATAGGGCAATTCAGATTACGTATTTCTTCTTGAGTAAACTTTCATAGTTTGTGAACGTCTTAGCCCATTCAGGCTGCTATACCATAGGTTGGGTGACTTATAAACAACAAAAAATTTATTTCTTGAGGCTGGCAAGTCCAAGATCAAGGCACTGGCAGATTCAGTGTCTAGTGATGGCTGGCTTCCTAGTTCATAGAGGGCTGTCTTTTCACTGTAACTTCACAGGGTGGAAAGGAACAAGGGGTCTTCCTGGAGTCTCTTTTAGAAAGACACTAATACCATTCATGAGGGTTTCACCCACATGACCAAAGCACCTCCCAAAGTCCTACCTCCAAATACCATCACACTGGGGATAAGGTTTAAACATAAGAATTGGGGGAGGGCATACACATTGAGTCTATGGCAAGGAATTTGTCCATTTCATCTAAGTTGTGTAATTTACTGTATAAAATTCTTCATAATATTCCCTTATTATCCTTTTAGTATCTGTAGATTATGTAGTGATGTCACATCTCTCATTCTTGATATCAGTAAGTCTGTGTCTTCTCTCTTTTTATCCTGATCAGTCTGGCTAGAAAACTGTCAATTTTATTGATCTTCTCTAAGAACCAGCTTTCAGTTTCACTGGTTTTTTTCTATTGCTTTTCTATTTCATTGATTTCTACTTTGAACTTTATTACCTCCTTTCCTCTGTTTATGTAGACTTTATTTTTTTTAATATTTATTTATTTATTTGCCTGTGCTGGGTCTTAGTTGTGTGCACACGGGATCTTTGTTGCCACATGCGGGATTTTCGTTGCGGCATGCAGGCTCTTAGTTGCAGCATGCAGGATCTAATTCCCTGACCAGGGATGCAACCCAGGCCCCCTGCATTGGGAGCCTGCAGTCTTAAACACTGGACCACCAGGGAAGTCCCTATGTAGACTTTAATTTGCTCTCCTTCTTCTAGTTTCCTACGGTGGAAGTGGAGGCCATTGATTTGAGATCTTTCTTCTTTCCTAATGTAGGTATTTAGAGCTAAAATGCACCCCCCCAAAAACAATGTTTTAGTGGCATCCCACAGATTCAGGTATGTTTTCTTCTTATTCAGTTCAAAATATTTTTAAATTTCTCTTTTTTTCTTTGACCAATGGGCTATTTTCTTTTTTCTTTTTTTTTTTTTTTTTTTTTGCGGTACACAGGCCTCTCACTGTCGTGGCCTCTCCCATTGTGGAGCACAGGCTCCAGACACGCAGGCTCAGCGGCCATGGCTCACGGGCCCAGCCGCTCTGCGGCATGTGGGATCTTCCCAGACCGGGGCACAAACCCGCGTCCCCTGCGTTGGCAGGTGGACTCTCAACCACTGCGCCACCAGGGAAGCCCCCAATGGGCTACTTAAAGTATGTTTTTCAGTTTCCAAATTTTGTACTTGGAATTTTCCAAGAATCTTTCGGTTACTGACTTCTAACTTAATTACACTGTGCTCAGAGGATATATACTGTGTATGACTTGAAGTCTTTTATGTTTATTGAGATTAGTTTTATGGCTAAGAATATAGTCTATTTGATAATTATACAATGTGCATTTTAGCAGAATGTGTGTTTTGTTGTTGGACAGACGTCAAGAAGGTTATTAGTGTTGTTCAAATCTATAAATCCTTGCAGATTTTGTTCACTTGTTCAATCAATTATTAACAGAGGGGTATTGAAACTATAGTTCCGACTATAATTATAGATCTGTTGATGTCTCTTTTCAGTTCTATCAGTTTTTGCTTCATGTACTTTGAAGCTCTGTTATTAAGGGCATAACTACTTAGAATTACTACATCCTTTCGATGAACTGACCTTTTTATCATTATGAAACGACCTTCTTTATCTCTGGTAAAAACGAGTCTGTATTAACAAAACTTTTTTAAAATATTAAAATATTTATTAAACACTTAGATATGTAGTTAAATATCATTAGACTTCATTTTCCAACTATAGCCAAGATAACCTTTCAGAATCAATTTCATTTCACCTTACTGTTTAGAATGGCATACATTTTAATAAATAAATACTGTTAATATCAACAAAATATTATTAACTTCAATTTACAAGGCTAAATGTAGTTTACAAAATTCCTCTCATTGTAACAAAAAGTTTTTTAAAGGTTCAAAACTGTGTGTTCCTTGGTGTTCCAAGCCATACAGAATGAAAAATGAACACTGTTTAAACCACAAAGAAACTAGAGTATTATCAAAGTTATTTGCTACATTAAAGCAATTTAAAATAGCACCTTAGTGGTTCCATTTAGAAAGCATTATCAACATCAGTTATTCTGGCTGGATCATGGAGCTACAAAATTGAAAAAGCAAGTCATTTCAGATAAAATCAGTTTCTTTTTAAGAACACAAAGCAGTGTAATTCTCTACTGTTGCACCTGCAACTGAAAGTTTTGTAAAGAAGGAGGGCTGTAAAGAAAGGCTGAAAACACAAATGCTTTAAAGGGGTCATACAGGATGTAAGAGTTGTGGGAACTAGAGACCACAGGCAGCCACTACTGGTCAGATCCATCCAACTGTTGCCAAACAGACTGGGCAAAACCAGAATTTCCTTTTTGTCTTTTCAAGGGAAGCCAAAATAATCCGGACTTTTTTTCCCCAACATTCCAGGGTAGAACTCTTGTGACCTAAACATGTGTCATCTACCTCTCGTGCCAAGTGTGACTGCCAGGGCCTTAGAGAGCCCAGTTAGTTCCTTTCCAACTTTACCCTGACTGTACAGACTCGAGCATTGGAATAATCTGGATTTTTAATGTAAATCTCCAAGTTTTAAAATATCAGCAACTAATTCAAAATCCTTGAACACTAGTAAGTTCAAACAAAACACATAAACAGGCTATATTCACTCTAAAGATTAAATATCGAGAAAAGAACAATTTCTAAATTTCATTAAAAAAATACTGACCTGGTTAGGGACTTCCCTGGTGGCACAGTGGTTAAGAATCCACCTGCCAATCCAGGGGACATGGGTTCGAGCCCTGGTCCGGGAAGATCCCACATGCTGCGGAGCAACTAAACCCGTGAGCCACAACTACTGAGCCTGCGCTCTAGAGCCCGCAAGCCACAACTACTGAAGCCCACGCACCTAGAGCCTGTGCTCTGCAACAAGAGAAGCCACCATAATGAGAAGACCGTGCACCGCAATGAAGAGCAGCCCCTGCTCACCACAACTAGAGAAAAGCCTGTGTGCAACAACGAAGACCCAACGCAGCCAAAAATAAATTAATTAATTTAAAAATATATATATACTGACCTGGTTAAATACCTAACTTCACCATGAAAGATATGTGAGCCAATGAACCTAACTGTATATAAAATTGATAATGTAATCACATAGAAGGGAATGAAAAAAGACCTAAGTGAAGAACTGAAAATAACTCTTAACCTTTACTTAAAAGGCTTTTTTCTTTTATACTGGTATATTTGTAGCAATTCTGAAATTATTCTATCAATATATGTACTCTATGATTGCATAACTGTAGGAGGCCAGAGCTCTTGCTATGAGAAAAGGGAGATACAAATAAGGGACGGGAGAAGACAAGTAAGAATCTCTGTTTTAGAATGGAATTAGAGGTATCAGTATGAACTCATGATTTTAAAATATATATGCACTGAAGGCAATGTGGTACCTTGAACTGGATCACAGAATAGAAAAATTTTTATTAATGTAAAAATTAGTGAAATTAAAATTTGGATTTTAGTTGACAACAACGTAACAATGTTGATGTCTTAGTTTTGACAAATGTACTATGGTAATATAAAATGTTGGCCATAGAAAAATATAGGAAATCTCTGTACTATTTTTTCAACCTTTCTGTAAACCTAAAATAATTCAAAAATAAAAATGTTTAAATACACATGTGTCAACATCATTGATAACAGAAAAGAAATGGTAATAGCCCAAATGTCCATCAACTGATAAAGGGATAAATAAAATGTAGTACATCTATACAATGGACTATCATTCAGCAATAAAAAGAAATTAAATACTGATACATGCCACAACATGGATGAACCGTGAAAACATTATGCTAAGTGGAAGAAGTCAGTCACAAAAGACCACATATAGTATGGTTCCATTTATATGAAATGTGCAGAATAGGGAAATCTATAGAAAGAGAAACTTGTTGGCTGCTAGGCCTGGGTGTTGGAGGAAATGGAGAATGACTGCTAATGGGTATGGGGTCTCTTTTTGAGGGAATAAAAATGTTCTAAAATTGATTGTGATGATAGGTGGAGACACGATATGGTAAAGAACCACATCTCCAGGTGGGCAACCCACAAGCCAGAGGATAATTACAACTGAAGAGGTCCTCCCCAAGGAGCCCCAAATCGGGCTCCCCAGCCCAGTGATTCTGCAACCAGGAAGATGAGCCCCCATGATGTTTGGCTATGAGGGCCAATGGGGCTTATCCAGAGGACTGTAGGAAATAAAGACTCCACTCTTAAAGGGCGTGCTCAAAATCTCACACATTCCAAGAACCAGGGACTTAGCAGTAATTTGAAAGGAGCCTGGGTTGGACCCACCTGCTGATCTTAGAGAGCCTCTGGAGAGGCAGGAGGCAACTGGAGCTTACCCTGAGGAAACGGACGCTGGTGGCAAAAATTTGTGGGAGCTCATTCTACCATGAGGACACTGGGGCTGGCAACTGTCATTTTGGAATCCTCCCTCTAACTTATTTTTTTTTTATTAATAGTTGGGTTTTTTTTTCACTTTAAGTGAACTCTTTTTTCTTTCTGGCCATGCTGTATGGTATGTGGGATCTCAGTTCCCTGACCAGGGATTGAACCCACGCCGCCTGCACTGGAAGCACGACATTCTAACCACTGGACCATCAGGGAATTCCCCTCCCTCTAACTTATTAGCACTGGGACCTGGTCCAGCTCACCAGCCTGTGAGCACCAGTACTGGGATACCTCAGGCCACGCAGCTACCCAGGCAGGTACATAGCCCTACCAACCTTCAGGCCAGCTGTCTTAAGACACCTACCCCACCCACCTCAGGACCCAGCTACATCCATCAGAGGGCTCAGGACCCAGCATCTTTAGAAGAAATGTTAAATGGACTTCTCTAAAGTGGGAAATAAAAGGCCACAACTAGAAAAATAAATATTACAAAAGGAAAAATCTCACTGATAAAGACAAACATAAAATAAAGGTAGTAAATCAATCACTTATAAAGCTAGTAGGGGGCTTCCCTGGTGGCACAGTGGTTGTGAGTCCGCCTGCCGATGTAGGGGACACGAGTTTGTGCCCCGGTCTGGGAAGATCTCACATGCCACGGAGAGGCTGGGCCTGTGAGCCATGGCCGCTGAGCCTGCGCGTCTGGAGCCTGTGCTCTGCAACAGGAGAGGCCACAACAGTGAGAGGCCCGTGTACCGCAAAAAAAAAAAAAAAAAAAAAAAAAAAAAAGCTAGTAGGAAGGTTAAAAGACAAATGTAGTAAAATCATCTACATCCACAAGTACTTAAGTGATACAGAAAACAAGAAGATGTTAAATATGATGTCAAAAACAGGAAATGTCAGGAGGGAGCTGAAAAAAAATGCAAAACTGTTAAAATGCATTTGAAATTAAGAGATCAGCAACTTAAAATAATCATTCATATATACACACATATACATAAATACACACATAAACACAGATTGCTACATATAAATTTCATGGTAATCAAAAACCAAAAATCTATATTGGATATATACACAAAAAGAGAGAGAAACCCAAACATACTATTAAACATAATCAGCAAATCACAAGGGAAGAAAGCAAAAGAAAGGAACAAAAAAACTACGAAAACAAAGAACACGGCAATAAGTACACACCTATCAATAATTACTTTAAATGTAAATGGCCTAAATGCTCCAATCAAAAGATACAGACTGCATCAGACACTTTGATGTGGAGACTGATGTCGAGTGGCTGAATGAGAATGTTGTGGAGAAGGTGAACATCAATCCCCAGGTGGACCGCTACTTGTTGAAGAACAGGTGCCGCATCATCCTGCTGGCCAAGGGCCAGCTGCTCAACCTGGGCTGTGCCATGGGCCACCCAAGTTTCATGATGAGCAACTCCTTCACAAACCAGGTGCTAGCACAGATTGAGCTGTGGACCCCCCCAGACAAGTACCCTGTTGGGGTCCACTTCCTGCTCAAGAAGGTGGATGAAGCAGTGGCTGAAGCCCACCTGGGCAAGCTGAATATGAAGCTAATGAAGCTGACTGAGAAGCAGGCCCAGTACCTGGTCATGTCCTGTGATGGCCCCTTCAAGCTTTATCACTACTGCTATTGAGAACCAGGCCTGCCCTTTGCCTTCCAGCTGCTGTCATTGCCTGGGTCCAACGTCTCCTCCCCAAGAGCAAACGGCACCAACTACGAGACTGGTTTGATATTGTCCCCCATCAACTCCCTGAGGCTCGTCACTCAGTCATTAGCCTCTGCTGCATCCCAAGTGTGGTGGGGGTAATTGAGAAGTCCCTCCTCCAGCCCTAGTCATGATGGAGGTACATGGGAGTTACCCACAGGGAACCTTGAGCTCAGGAGTTTTGGAAATGCTCACTCAGTCAGTCCCTCCTTAGACTGGAAGGTGGCAGTGGTAGTCACAAAGCCCATGCACTTTACCATCCAGGCCCTCATGTGGCCTATGGACTTTATACCCATGTTCTTGGTTTACAGGTTCATTGGTTCCTCAGCCCATGACATACAAGAAGGAGCTATGTCAAAGGGTGTGGAGGAAATGTTGGAGTCTGTTCCTGAGAGCCTAACTTAGTGCTTAGCATTCTTTTGAACTTCAGAACAATGAGGTTTATAGTTTTAGACCCTATTAACAGAGATTGGAATACATTGCTAAGGGATAGCCAAGAAAGGACAAGTGACAGCCAGAGATTGAGAGGGACCAGAGAAACATAAAAGCATATTGTAACTTGATGCTTCCCATCACAACTCTGGGTCAAAAAGAGATTAATTTAGTTTATAATGATTTTAATGTTAAAAGAGAACAAGAAGGTTCTTGTTCTAATAAAAATGTTGGTGCCCCCCCCAACCAAAAAAAAAAAGACATACAGAGTGGCTAAATCATATCAAGCATCTCTTCTGAACACAATGCTATGAGACTAATAATCAACTACAAGGAAAAAAACTGCAAAAAACACAAACATGTACAGGCTAAACAATATGCTACTAAAACACCAATGGGTCACTGAAGAAATCAAAGAGGGAATCAAAGAATACCTGGAGACAAATGAAAATGAAAATACAACAATCCAAAATCTATGGTACATAGCAAAAGCAGTTCTAAGAGGGAAGTTTACAGCAATACAAGTCTACCTCAGAGAACAAGAAAAATCTCAAATAACCTAAACTTATAGCTAAAGGAACCAGGAAAACAAGAGCAACCAAACCCAAAGTCAGTATAAGGAAAGAAATCATAAAGGTCAGAGCAGAAATAAAAGAGAGACTAAAAAAAAAAAAAAAAAGCAATAGAAAATATCAGTGAAACTAAGCTGATGCTTTGAAAAGATAACCAAAATTGATAAACATTTAGCCAGACATATCATGAGAAAAAAAGAGGGACCAAACAAATAACATCAAAAATGAAAGAGAAGTTACAACCCACACCACAGAAATACAAAGGATCATAAGAGATAACTATGAACAATTATATGCCCAAAAAATGGACAACCTAGAAGAAATGGACAAATTCCTAGAAATGTACAATCTCCAAAGATATAACAGAAAGAAATAGTAAATAACAGACCAATTACCAGTAATGAATTACCAGTAACTGAATCAGTAATTTAAAAAAAAAGAAACTCCCAACAAACAAAAGTTCAGGACCAGATGGCTTCACACATAAATTCTACCAAACATGGAGAGAAGAGTTAACACCTATCCTTCTCAAACTGTTCCAAAGAATTGCAGTGGAAAAAACACTTCCAAACTCATTCTACCATCACCACCATCACCCCGATACCAAAACCAGACAAAGATTTTACACAAACATGTGTGCGCGCGCGCGTGCGCGCACACACACACGCACAGGACAATATCACTGATAAACACAGATGCAAAAATCCTCAACAAAATATTAGTAAACCGAATTCAGTGATACACTGAAAGGGTCATACATCATGATCAAGTGGGATTTATCCCAGGGATTCAAGGATGGTTCAAGATACACAAATCAATTAATGTAGTAATACACCACATTAACAAATCATACTCAATGGTGAAAAGCTGAAATCATTTCCTCTAAGATCAGGAATAAAGACAAGGATACCCATTTTTACCATTTTTATTCGACATAGTATTGGAAGTCTTAGCCACAGCAGTAAGAGAAGAAATTGAAAAGAATTCTGAATTGCAAAGGAAGAAGTAAAACTGTCACTGTTTGCAGAAGACACGACATTATACATAGAAAATCCTAAAAACGCAAAAAAAAAAACCCAAAACAACAAAAAAAACCCAAACTACTAGAACTCATCAATGAATTTGGCAAAGGTGCAGGATACAAAATGAATATACAGAAACTAGTTGCATTTCTATATATTAGCAACTAACTATCAGAAAGAGCAATTAAGAACACATTTACAATTACATCAAAAAAGAATAAAGCACCTAGGAATAAATCTAGCTAAGGAAGTAAAAGAACTGTACTTGAAAAACTATAAGACACCGATGAAAGACCTGAAGACAAAACAAACAGATGGGAAGATATACTGTGCTCATGAACTGGAAGAACTAATGTACTATCCAAGGCAATCTACAGATTCAATGCAGTCTCTATCAAAATACCAATGGCACTTTCCACAGAACAATCACAAATAATTCTAAAATTCGTATGGAAACACAAAAGATCCCAAATAGCTAAAACAATCTTAAGAAAGAAGGACAAAGCTGGAGGTACCATGCTCCTTGATTGCAAACTATACTACAAAGCTACAGTGATCAAAACAGTATGGTACAGGCACAAAAACAGATACATAGATCAACAAAATACAATAAAGAGCCCCAAAATGAATCTATTCTTATGGGTAATTAATCTATGAAAAAGGAGGCAAGAATATACAATGGGGAAACCAGAGCCTCTTTAATAAATGGTGCTGGGAAAACCAGACAACTACATGGAAAAGAAACAAACTGAACTACTTTCTCACAGCATGCACAAAAATAAATTCAAAATGGATTAAAGACTTAAATATAAAACCTGAAATCATAAAACTTCTGGAAGAAAACACAGGCAGTACACTATTTGAAAATGGTCTTTTTGGATATGTCTCCTCAAGCAAGGGGAAAAAAAAATAAACAGTTGGAACCTCATCAAAATGAAGAGCTTTTGCACAGTAAAGGAAATTATCAAGAAAACAAAAAGACCACCTACTCAATGGGAAAAGATATTTGCAAATGATATATCCCATAAAGGGTTAATATCTAAAATATACAAAGAGCTCACACAACTCAACATCAATAAAACAAACAACCTAATTAAAAAATGGGCAGAGGACCTGAAGACGTTTTTTTAAACGAAGACATTCAGATGGCCAACAGGCAAATGAAGAAAGATGCTCAATACGCTCTTGGGCCTAGCCGCTCCGTGGCATGTGGGATCTTTCCGGACCGGGGCACAAACCCATGTCCCCTGCATTGGCAGGCGGACTCTCAACCACTGCGCCACCAGGGAAGCCCCACTCCAACTTCTGAGGCAAGGGAAGAGAAGCTAGAAAACAAGGCTAAGAAGGAACTGTCATAAATCAGACAAGATTCAGGATGATATGGCATCCAGAAAACCAAGTGAGGTTTTCCCAAAACTAGGGACTGATCAATCGTTTCAAGTGCTGACGAGAGGTAGAGAACTTTAAGACTGAGAACACTGACTAGAATGGGTTTAGTTGGTGAAGGTGGAGAAGAGCCAGCCTGGAGCGAGTTGGAGAGAAAATGCAAAGTAAGAAAATAGAGACAGTAAGTATGAGCGAGTCTTTGCAACAAATTTTTCTCTACATGAGAAAGAAAGGGGTGTGTGTGTGTGTGAGAGAGAGAGAGAGAGACAGAGACAGACAGACAGACAGAGAAAGACAGAGTTTGAGATGTTACAGCATGTTCTTATGCTTGCAAATATGATTCAGCAGGAAAGAAAGATGATGCAGGGCACAGAAAGGATAACACCAGAGGCAAAATCCTTAAATAGACAAGAGAACGCAGCACAGATGGAGGACTTGGCATATATATAGAGAGAAAGAGAGAGAGAAAAGAGTAAGGAAAGAAAAGAGATTAAGTAGTCTTCTTAGTAATGAAAGTGAAAGAGCAAAATGACTAGGTAATACTAAGGGCACAAGGGATATTCGTGGCCATAAATTTAAAGTCAGCACTGTTGTTTGTTTTCTCCAATCACACTCAGCTCCTCAGGTTCAAGGGAACACAGAGTTTGCAACGAATTGCGTTTTATCAGGGCTGAAGTTTTGCCCTAATTACAGTGAAGGAAGAAACAAGAGAGATGATAACCTGACCCCACAAAATAGTACAGAACATTAGCAGGCATTAACATTTTTATTCAATGAATCAATGTAATTGGGTAAGGAAAGAAGTTACTGTATGAGGCACATGATGGACAGTGAAAGAGTTGTGTGACTAATGGCCTGGTGGTCTAGATAGAATCCAAGAAGTGTCAAAATATGGTATCAAAGTATGTGAGCTGGCAGAAAAAGAGATGGAAGTCAGAATTAGATGCAAGAAAAAAAGACAACCCTCAGAATGGGAGAAAACATTTGCAAATGAAGCAACTGACAAAGGATTAATCTCCAAAATATATAAACAGCTCATGCAGCTCGATATTAAAAAAACAAACAACCCAATCCAAAAATGGGCAGAAGATCTAAACAGACATTTATCTAAAGAAGATATACAGATGGTCAAGAAGCACATGAAAAGCTGCTCAACATCACTAATCATTAGAGAAATGCAAATCAAAGCTACAGTGAGGTATCACCTCACACCAGTTAGAATGGGCTTCATCAGAAAATCTACAAACAACAAATGCTGGAGAGGGTGTGGATAAAAGGGATCCCTCTTGCATCGCTGGTGGGAATGTGAACTGATACAGCCACTATGGAGGACAGTATGGAGGTTCCTTAAAAAACTAAAAATAGTATTACCATATGATCCAGCAATCCCACTACTCGGCACATACTCAGAGAAAACCACAATTCAAAAAGACACATGCACCCCAATGTTCATTGCAGCACTATTTACAATGACCAGGTCATGGAAGCAACCTAAATGCCCATCAACAGATGAATGGATAAAGAAGATGTGGTACATATATACAAGGGAATATTACTCAGCCATAAAAAGGAACGAAATTGGGTCATTTGTTGAGACATGGATGGATCTAGAGACTGTCATACAGAGTGAAGTAAGTCAGAAAGAGAAAAACAAATAGCGTATATTAACGCATATATGTGGAACCTAGAAAAATGGTACAGATGAATCAGTTTTCAGAGCAGAGACACAGATATAGGGAACAAACATATGGACACCAAGGGGAGAAAGCGGCAGGGGGGTGGGGGTGGGGGTGTGATGAATTGGGCGATTGGGATTGACATGTATACACTGATGTGTATAAAACTGATAACTAATAAGAACCTGCTGTATAAAAATAAAAAACCTTAAGAAAACATAGTTGTCTCAAACAGTGATACCTATCCTGCTCCCATTAGCAGAACAAAGTTCATGATGGAGTCGTACTGAACTCTCTTTGGTAAATATAAGCGGTCAAGTGCCCTTTTCTTAGCTCAAATAAAGTGATTTTTCTTCAGTGATAAAAAAAAAAGATAGAAAAATAATACACACAAACCCAACCATACCAATAATTTCACTAAATTTAAATAGTCTACCAAGACAAATGAAAATATATGTCCATGGTACTTGAAAAGATGCTCAACATTGCTCACCTCAGGGAAATGCAAATCAAAACCACAATGAGATATCACCTTACACTGGTCAGAATGGTTATTATCAAAAAGATAACAAATAACAAATGTTGGCAAGGGTGTGGAGAAAAGGCAACCCTCACACACTGTTGGTGGGAATGTAAATTGGTGCCACTACTGTGGAAAACACTACGGAGGTTCCTCAAAAAACTAAAATACAACTACCATATGACCCAGCAATTCCAATGCTGGGCATATATTTGAAAAAACAAAACACAAATTCAAAAAGATACATGCACCCCAATGTTCACAGCAGCATTATTTATGATAGCCAAAATATGGAAGTGACCTAATTGCCCATCAACAGATGAACAGATAAAGGAGACATGTGGTGTGTGTGGTGGGGGCAGGGAGCACACACACAGTGGAATACTATGCAGCCATAAAAAAGAATGAAATTTTGCCATTTGCAGCAACATGGATAGACCTGGAGGAGGGCATTATGCTTAGTGAAACAAGTCAGACAGAGAAAGACAAATACTGTATGGCATTATATGTGGAATCTAAAAAATAAAATAAAATAGTGAATATAACAACAACAAAAAAACAGTCACAGAGGTAGAGAACAAACTAGTGGTTACTACTGGGGAGAGGGAAGGGGGTACGGGCAAGATAGGGGCTGGGGATCAAATGGTACAAGCTACTATGTATAAAATAAATAAGCTACAAGGATATACTGTGCGGCACAGGGAACACGGCCTGTATTTTATAACTATAAATGGAGTATAACTTAAAAATTGTGAATCACTGCACTGTACACCTGAAACTTATATTGTATATCATCTATACCTCAATTTTAAAAAATACAAATAAACCTGAAAAAAAAACTGTCCATATAAAAACTTGGATACAATATTCATAGCAACACTAGTCAAAATAGCCAAAATGCAGAAACAACCCCAAGTGTCCATCAACTCATGATGTGGAATTTCCATGCAATGGGGTATTATTCAGCCGTAACAAGGAATGAAGTACTACTGATACATGCTGTGACGTGGATGAATCTAGAAAGCATTATGCTAAGTGGAAGAAGCCAGACACAAAAGTCAAACATTGTACTATTCCATTTACAGTAAATATCCAGAATAGGCAAATCTACAGAGAAAGCAAGCAAACTAGTGGCTGTCAGTAGGGGGAAGGAGGGGGGAAGGGGAATGGGGAATGACTGATTAAAGGGAAAAAGACTTCCTTTCAGGTGATAAAAACATTCTGGAACTAGATAGTGATGACAGTTGCATAACATTGAGAATGTACTAAATGCCACTGAACGGTAGATTTTCAAGTTGTTAACATGGTGAATTTTATATTATGTGAGTTTTGCCACAATTTTTTTAAAAAGGAATGAAGTACTGATACATACAACATGAGTGAACCTCAAAAACATTATCCTAAATGAATGAAGCCAGTCACAAAAGATCACATACTATATGATTTCATTTAAATGAAATGTCCAGAATAGGCAAATCTATAGAAACAAAAAATAGATTAGTGGTTGCCTAGGGCTGGGGTGGGAGAGAGGGGGATTGGATAGTGACTATGAATGGACATAAGATTTCCCTCTGGCATGATGAAAATGCTCTAAATTAGATTATGCCAATGGCTGTAAAACTCTGTAAATATTCTAAGAACCACTGAATTGAACCCTTTAAATGGGTGAATTTTATGGTGTATAAATTATATCTCAATTAAGCTGATTTTCAAAAGCAAATTGTCAAGTGGTCTAACCACTCCTAAATAAAGACAGAAACTATTAGACTGGGTTATAAAAAAGAAAGACTCAATTCTAAGCCATCTACAGGAAACACGTTTTAAATATAAAGACACAAATGCACTAAAAGTAAAAGAATGACTTACTTTTGACAAAGGAGCAAAGACAATTCAATGGAGAAAAGATAGCCTCAACAAGTAGTAGTGGGAAAATTAGATGCCCATATGCAAAAAAGAGACTGAGACCTTACACTTTCTACAAAAAATAATTCAAAATGAATCATATACCTAAATATAAAATACAATACTGTAAAACTTCTAGAAGAAAACACAAAAGAAAAATCTATATGTGATCTTGGGTTTGGCAATGAATTTTTAGATACAACACCAAAAGCACAATCCACGGAAAAAAAACTGACAAGGTAGACTTTACTAAAAACTTCTGCTCTGTTAAAGACACTGTTAAGAGAATGAAAAGACAAGCCACAGAATGTGATAAAATATTTGCAAAAAACATATCTGATAAAGAGCTGGTATCCAAAATACACCAAAAACACACAGAACTAAACAGTAAGAAAACAGACAACCCAATTAAGAAATGGGCAAAAGATCTGAACATATACTTCACCAAAGAATATATACATATGGCTAACATGTATATGAAAAAATGCTCAACATCATTAGTCACTAGAGAAATGCAAACTGAAATAACGAGAAGGCAATACAGACTTACTAGAATGGCTAAAAAATTTCTTAAAATGACAATACCAAATGCTGATGAAGATGTGGAACAGAACCTTTCATTCATTGCTGATGGGAATGCAAAATGGAACAGCCACTCTGAAAGACAGTTTGACAGTTTCTTACAAAGCTAAACATAAGCTTACTGTATGATTCAGCAATCACACACCTAGGTATTTACCCAACTGATTTGAAAATTTATGTCCATACAAAACCTACATACAATGTTTACAGCAGCTTTATTCATAATCACCAAAAACTGGAAGCAAAGAAAATGTCCTTCAATAGGTGAACGGATAAAACAAAAACAAAACCTGATACATTCAGTGACAAATGAGCTATCAAGCCACAAAAAGACTTGGAGGAACCTTAAATGCATATTGCAAAGTGAAAGAAGGCAGTCTGAAAGGCTAATATGATTCCTTTTACACGACATTCTAGAAAAGGCAAAAAGTACTGAAACAGTAAAAAGAGATCAATGGTTTCCAGGGTTTTGGGGTTTGGCAGAGAGGGCTGAAGAACTGAAGTGTGGAAACTTCTACAGATATAAAACTATTCAATATGATACTGTAATGGTAGATACATGACATTACACACTTGTCAAAATTCACAACACAGAGAGAGAGCTTTAATGTATGCAAAATTATCAAAACCATTGAGGAGGTTATGGGATCCACTGAAGGAATGTGGAGTAGGTCAAGAGAACATAACTACTACAAATGTTTGAAAACAACCTCACTGAAGGGGTTGGGGTGGAGGGGTGGCTAGATGCTGGCCAAAGTAACTTTAGAAATGAGTAGAGTCTTTAAAACTAAAAGCAACAGGAACTGCAAATAGGCACTCTAGCTGATAAAACTGTTTCACACAGGGATGTGAGTTAACAGTTCTGATACTGCTATACATGTATACTGGAACTGAACGATTACAAAAATGGATGACAGATGGTGGGGGCCAGGTTTCTCATTGTCGGAGCAGGTATTTACAGATAAGCAAGGGAAGGAGTATCCATGCAGTAATGGATTAAAGTTGGAGCTCACTATGAATTCATATTTAGTTTAATATAAATACAGATGGTGACATATAGGAAGAGTTATAGATATAGGTATACAATGGGTTACTATACACAAGTATAATTCCTTGCAAGAAGACATAGAAGCAACGACATCCAGTAGCAATCAGCACATCAAGCATGTAGATCTTGCTTTCTAACACCATCCTCCAACAAGAGGAACGAAGGCTTCTTGAAGAAATGACTGATTATAGGACTGGGACAGGAAATACAGGTATCCTTTGCTTTTCAAAAGTTCACTATATGCCACTTCACTTTTACAAAAGACCTACATAAGCATCTATTTTTTCTAATCCAAAAGAAATCTGAAAAAAAATTATACTTTTATGGAAAGAGGTGAAAAGCAAAAATAACATTCAGCGTTTTATTTTTTATTTTTTTAACATCTTTATTGGAGTATAATTGCTTTACAATGGTGTGTTAGTTTCTGCTTTATAACAAAGTGAAGCAGCTATACATACACATATATCCCCATATATACAATGGAATATTAGTCAGCATTTGTTTTGCAGCAAGCAGTTATAAAGGCAGTGTGCACCCCAAGCAGAGAGAGGAGAATGGCACCACCAAGCTCCTTCCCCAGGAACTATACTCCGCATCTCTGCATCAAGCTGACATAGCTTTGAACTGTGTAAGCATCCGTGCTTCATCTTGATTTATTGGGTGCATCAGTTAACAAGATGTGCCGTAAAGTAACTGTTTCTTCACTTTACACCATTCTGGCTTAGGAAAGTTTTCATAGGAACACTCTAGTACTTTCATATAGCAGGGGAAACCTTTATACAAAATGAGCCTGCACAGACATAGAAAACAAACTTATGGTTTCCAAAGGGGAAAGGGGGGGTAGGGACAAATTAGGAGTTTGGGATTAACATATACACACTACTATATATAAAACTGATAACCAACAAGGACCTCCTGTATAGCACAGGGAGCTACACTTAATATTTTTAATAACCTATAAGGGAAAAGAATCTGAAATATATATATACACACACACACAGACACACACACACACACACAATCACTGAATCACTGCTGTACACCAGAAACTAACACAACATTGTAAATCAACTATACTTCAATTTTTTTTTTTTTTTTTTTTTTTGCGGTACACAGGCCTCTCACTGTTGTGGCCTCTCCCGTTGTGGAGCACAGGCTCCGGACGCGCAGGCTCAGCGGCCATGGCTCACGGGCCCAGCTGCTCCGTGGCATGTGGGATCTTCCCGGACCGGGGCACGAACCCGTATCCCCTGCATCGGCAGGCAGACTCTCAACCACTGCGCCACCAGGGAAGCCCAACTATACTTCAATTTTTTTAAATTGAGAAAAAAAATTAAAAAACAAAGTGAAAAAAACAATAAAAACAAAAAACCCCAAAATGAGCCTGGAGCATTTTTTCAGTGCCAGAATTAACAAACATGCAAACAAACAAGAACAACAACAAACCCACATTTATGGGTGTATGTCAAAGAAGCATAGGAACCAACTAAAAGAGCTCCCAATAGCCAAGGCTGGAACAATTTGAACAAATAAAGTAGTACTGGATTATAACCCAAAACATAAAATAAATATCTGTAAGTCCATGCTGATATAAATTAATGATATGAATAAATTAATAAATGAAGGAAAAGAGACAACTCTCCCATGCAAAGGAATTCTAAATAACTTAAGCAGATACTCTGTCCTCAAGGAGTGTGTAATCCCCTACTCCTTAAGTGAGGGATAAGCTTAGTGACTTCTTTCCAAAGAGTACAGAATGAAAAGGGGGAGGAGAGTAACTTTATGGTGAAGAACATGATAAACACTACCTCAGCCAGGTAATCATAACCAACATCAAAATCACAAGTCATGTTGACAGTATGTACCCCTGAGATGATGTAACGAAAATGGCACTTTATCTCTGCAATCTTCCTCACAATCTAACCTTAAAAAAAAAATCAGAAGAATTCCAATAAAGGGAAATCCTGCCAAATGCCTGACCAGTTCTCCTCAAAAGTGTCATGGTGATCAAGAACAAGGATAATCTAAGAAACTGTTACACCCAAAAGTAGTCTATGGAGACACAACAACTAAACGTAACGAAGTGGTATCTGGATGGGATCCTGGAACAGAAAAAGGACATTAGCTAAAAACTAAGGAAATCTGAATAAACTATAGATTTTAGTTAATAATAACATATCAATATTGGTTCATTAATTGTAACAAACATACCATACTAATATAAGATGTTAAGAACCTGTGTCTGGGGTATAGAGAACTCTGTACTATATTCTCAATTTTTCTGTAAATCTAAAATTGTTCTAAAAAGTAAAGTATTTTTGAAAAGGTACAAGGATGCAAAAATATATATTATGTACATTTTAATCATAAGAAAGCTAGAGTGGCCATATTAATAACAGGTAGACTTCAGAGCAGGGATAACAAGAAACATTTCATAAGAACAATAAAAGTTAAATCATCAAGACATAATCCTAAACATGTACACATCTAACGAGAGGGCATTATATATGCAAAAACTGACAAGTTAAAGGAGAAATAAACAGATCCATAATTAAAGAGAATTCAACACTCCTCATTCAGTAATTCATAAAACAGGTATGCAGAAAATCAGTAAGGATACATAAAATTTGAAGAACACTATCAACTAACTTGACAGAATTAGTATTTATAGAACACCCCATCCAACAACAGCAAAAATCCACAATCTCTTCAACTATACACAGAACATTCACCAAGATAAACCATATGCTGGCCCATAAAACAAGCCTGGATAAATTTACAGTAAGTCCCCTATACATACAAACTTTCAGGTTTTGAACTTTCAAAGACACGAACATGTGTTTACATGTCCAATCACGTAAATTATTTCAAGTGTCTGGTGTACATTGTCATGTGCCTGCATCCTCTACTAGTGGTTGTGCTTTTGTGTACTTTACTGTACAGTACTGTTGCTGTGCAACATGAGGAGCTTACTAATGAAGACCTGAGGGAATTGGAGGCCCAGAGAAAGGACGTAGAGAGACAAGAAGAAGAAAAAGTAACTGAAGAACTGAAGAGATTGATGACGCAGGAAATGGCAAGGGGATTTTCTTTATTTGAGGAGGTACTGTTAGTTTTTGAGGCACAGGACTCAAACATAGAATGGTACACGAAGGTTGTAGCAGCTGTTCAGAATGCAGTCCAGTGCTACCATGTCATTTATGACAGAAAAAAAGACCTACAACCCAGACATCACTGGAACGTTTTCTCAAGAGGGTAGATAGAACTGAATCCAGCAAGGAACCAGAACCTGTGCCATCAACGTCAGGCATGAATGAAATTGCAGCTTGCCCTCCGTCCCCTATTGCTGACGATCCTTCAGCTCTACCATCTCCCACCTCCTCTCCCTCCTCCAGTCAGTAACTCTTCTTGCCTCTTCACTTGATGCCAGCCCCTGTAAGCCAGCTATTGTACTGTACTACTGTACTTTTCAAGGTACTGTAAGATTAAAAATGTTTTCTTTATTTATTGTGTTTGTTTTTTATGTATTATTTGTGTGAAAAGTATTATAAGCCCATTATAGTACAGTACTATATAGCTGATTGTGTTAGTTGGGTGCCTAGGCTAACTTTGTTTGACTTACAAACAAACTGGACCTATGAACGTGCTCTCGGAACAGAACTCATTTGTATGTAGGGGACTTACTATAAAAGACTATAAAACAGGGCTTCCCTGGTGGCGCAGTGGTTGAGAGTCCACCTGCTGATGCAGCGGACACGGGTTTGTGCCCCGGTCCGGGAAGATCCCACATGCCGCGGAGCGGCTGGGCCCGTGAGCCATGGCTGCTGAGCCTGCATGTCCAGAGCCTATGCTCCGCAACGGGAGAGGCCACAACAGTGAGAGGCCCGCATACCGCAAAAAAAAAAAAAAAAAGACTATAAAACATGCAGAACATGGAATTAAATGTGGAATAACAGAAAGATATCTTATAAAATTTCCCCGATATTTCAAAACTAAACAACACTCTTCTAAATAATCCATTAATCAAAAAAGAAACTGTAAGAGAAATCAGAAAATATTTTGAACTAAATGAAAATAACAGAAATCAATTTGTGAGATGCAGCTAAAGCAATGTTTAGAAGGGAATTCTTCTAAATTTTATTATTTTATTACTTATATTAGAAAAGAGGAAAGCTTTTCAATCAGTAATCTCAGTGTCCACCTTGAGATGTTAGAAAAAGAAAAGCAAATTAAACCAAGAGTAAGTAGAGGAAAAAATTAAAAGAAGAGAAATCAGTAAAATTGAAAATGGACAAGCAATAGAAATCTATGCCTCTAAATCAAGAAAAAAACAGGAGGCAGAAATTACCAATGAGTAATGAAAGAAAGTACATCATTACAAATCCTTTAGACATTTAAAAAATAACAAGGAAATATTATAAACATTTTCATTCTATTTTCAACATAGATGAACTGGACATTTTTTTAAGACACAAATTTCCAAAACTGACATAAGAAGAAACAGAAAATCCAAACAGTCCTATATATATGAATTGCCAATTACCACCAAAAGTAGGAAGAGGCAAGGAAGGACTCTTTCCTGAGCCTTCAGTGGGGGCACCTTGATCTTAGACTTATAGTTTCCAGAACTGTGAGAGAATAAATTTGTTAATTAAACTACATGGTTTGTGGTTATTTGTTATGGTTACCCTAGAGAAACTACTACACATGTTAATATTTTGGACATAGTAGAATAAAAAATGTATTAAAGGTATGAAATTTAATGACAGTTTTTGTTACTTCTTAGTGTGGAGCTACTAGAACACTTAAAATTACACACGTGGCTTACATTATTTCTAGTGAAGAGCACTAATCTAGCTAGTGCAATAAGGCAAGAAAAAACTAAAGGAATACTGATTGGAAATGAAGAAGCAAAACTGGCTTTCTCTGTAGACATGATGATTATGTATTAAGAAAATCCTAAAGAATCCACATAAAAGCTACCAGAACTGAAAAGTGAATGCAGTAAGATAGAAAACAAGGTCAACTTTGTATTGCATTTTTATATACTATCAAGAAACAATTTTGAAAAAGAAAATTTTAAATACAGTATTATTGACAATAGTTAGCATCAAAAAACATTAAATACTTGGGGGATCAATTGAACAAAATATGAGCAATACCTATAAAATGAAAATTACAAAACACTGCAAAAAAACCCTAAAGATATTTAAATAAAGAAGAGATATGCCATGTTAAAGTATGAGAAGACTCACTATTATTGAGATGTCAATTCTCCCTATCACGCTTTTTGTAGAAACTGACACTCTTATTCTACAATTTATAAGAAAATGCTAAGGATACAAAATAACCAAAACAATTTTGATAAAAACACAATGGTAAAGGAAAAACACTACCTAATTGCAAGACTTGCTATAAAGAAACAGTAATGAAGACAGTACAGTATTGGTATAAAGACAGACATTTAGACCAACAGAACAGAGAGAGACCAAAAACCGACCGACGGTTAATCAATTAATTAATTAATTAAAAGGAATCAGATCTCACATAACCTCCAAACCAGTAAGGGGGACTAATATGAAGAAAGGAAGAGACAGAGGGAGGGAAGGAAGGGAGGGAAGAAAAATTAAACTCTACAGAATAAAATAACAAGGTGCTATGATAATACCTCATCTCGCTAACTAGACAGTGTGATCAGGAAAGACCTCTCAGAAAAGTACCAGGTAAATGGAAGAGTACATGTAAAGGCTCTAAAGGAAGGAATCTAAAAGTAGGCCAGTGTGACAGGTGCACAGTAGGCAAGGAGAAGATAAGACTACAGAGATAGGGCTTTTCAACCAGAAGAAAATGTCTGTATAGTTCTCTATTCTATCCACTTTTTTCCATCCCTACCACTGCTGTTCTCAATTCTCATCTAGATGCCTACAAGACCTTCTAGCTGATGAACCTGCAGCCTCACTCAAGCTGCTCTCCCAAATCCATCCTTCACAACTGAGCCAAAGATATTTAACAGCTTAAAATTATTAAATGGCTCCCTGTTCCCTACAATGTATAGTCGGGTTTTTTTGTTGTTGTTGTTTTGCGGTACGCGGGCCTCTCACTATTGTGTCCTCTCCCATTGCGGAGCACAGGCTCCGGACGCGCAGGCTCAGCGGCCACGGCTCACGGGCTCAGCCCCTCCGCGGCATGTGGGATCCTCCCGGACCGGGGCACGAACCCGTGTCCCCTGCATTGGCAGGCGAACTCTCAACCACTGCGCCACCAGGGAAGCCCTACTTGCATCTTAATAAAACCCACCACATGCTTTCATTACTTTGTGCCTTTTCACATCTTTGAGTTTTAAATCAAATGTCTCCTCTGTAAACCACCTCTAATACACACCAAACACACTTAGGTATTCCTCTCTGCTCCTATAGCATCATTTGCTCTATTCTAGATTTGTCATGATGTGGTAGTTACGATGCTTACCTACAAGACTATGATGCTTATCCTACTAGACTTTAATATACAGACTGTATGTTATTCATCTTTTTATCCCTGGCAGATAGCACAGTACCTATTTAACAAATAATTTTTTCCATAATTAGCAAAGAGAGACTCCTAACATTTATGCTTTTAGGATCTAAGCATCCCTAAAGTAAGCATACACAATGACAAACTAGATTCAAGGAATCCTTTAAAATATTTCAAAGATTTTAAAAATCCTATAAAATGACTCTTCCATAAGCCAAATAATTATAAATCTAGATTTTTAAATATTAAATTTGATTGAAATGAGGTCCTCTTAGAAATATTTATGCCCCACAATATTACCATAAGAATTAAAAATTTTAGGGACTTCCCTGGCAGTCCAGTGGTTAAGACTCTGCGCTTCCAATGCAGGGGCTGCGGGTTCAATCCCTGGTCAGGGAACTAAGATAGGTTGTGGCCAAAAAAATATTACTTATTATATTGAAAAATAAAATTAATAGAATTATTACAGAAACTTGTAGCAAGTAACAGAAAATTACAAATTTATATTTTAATCCCTATTCAATGAATTCAAGTCACAAATGCACATCTACAGTTTTCACCTTGCTTTCAGTTCTCAATCAAATACCATATTATAGGAGCCCTCATGATCCACTGCAAAGGAAGTAGTTCAAAGAATGTTTACATTTTCAAAAGTTTAATTTGGCTTGGACCATCATACTAGCAAAAAGATTTCATTATAGCATTATTTTAAGATTGAAAAAGTGGAATTACTAAAATATTAAAAGACAGAATAGAGAACAAACGTATGGACACCAAGGGGGGAAAGTGAGGGGGGGCGGGTGTGGAATGAATTGGGAGATTGGGATTGACATGTATACACTAATATGTATAAAATAGATAACTAATAAGAACCTGCTGTATAAAAATAAATAAAATTCAAAAATAATAAAAGAATAATGGTTAAACTGTGACAGTACAACTTTGGACTACCACAAAACGATAAAATATAGCAATATGTATTACAATATTATGTTTAAAAAGACAATTATATGAACATTAGCCACAGAATTATACACAAGTATAGACAGGATTAGTATAGTATTATACTAATATACTATAGAGGACTTCCCTGGTGTCGCAGTGGTTAAGAATCCACCTGCCAATGCAGGGGATACAGGTTAGAGCCCTGGTCCAGGAAGATCCCACAGGCCACCGAGCACTAAGCCCGTGCGCCACAACTACTGAGCCTGCACTCCAGAGCCCACGAATAGCAACTACTGAGCCCACGTGCCACAACTACTGAAGCCCCTGCGCCTAGAGCCCGTGCTCCACAACAAGAGAAGCCACCGCAAGGAAAAGCCTGCACACCACAACGAAGAGCAGCCCCCGCTTGCTGCAACTAGAGACAGCCCACGCGCAGCAACGAAGACCCAAAGCAGCCAAAAAAATAATAAAAATAATAAAGAAAACCTTACTTAAAAAATATATATATATATATAATAGAAGTATAACAGAATTAGACTACAGAAAATTGTAAATGTAAGCAGGGAGAATTCATTTCTTTCTTTTGAATTTCTCTTAATCATGTTATATTCTTTTCCACTAAAAAGTTAGTTTTCAAGTACCACATGAAGAGAATTGTATTACATTACTTATATGTAAGTATTATGTACTGACATAAATTTAAGCAAAAGTTTTAAGTTTAAAAACTACCTAATTTTTTCCCACAAAATACTAAGTTTTAAATTTCAAATAATAAAGTTATCTGATTTTGGAATTTCCTACAATCTGATGCTAAAGACCTACGCTTTTACACCAGCTATACTATGTAAACTCATTCCCCACGTTTTAACACTTTAAGAGGAATCGCCAATTCCAACAAGGCATCCCATCACTGCAAGTCTGTCAAACTGACAATCTTAAAGAGGAGGTACAACTTGTGGTACCAACACAGAGAAGATAAAATTTTAATTCATGTACTATGAAAGCTTATTTGCCCTTACTATCTAAGTTTCAGCAGATACATTATATTGGAAATACAAATTAAAACAAATTCCATTTGCAAATCAAAAAGACCAAATGAAACAACCTGCCTCTGACTCAGCAACTTTTTTATTTTACAACCTGTACTTAAGTTGCAAGGATAAGACTGAAACCTAACTTTCAAACTGAGAAGCAAAACCAGTGCAAAATCAATATTTGTCTTGGCAGGAAACTCCAATGAAAATATGAGATGTTTTGGTCTCAACTCGAGATATAGAAGAGCAAAGGTGCCTCCTTGGGTTATTATCATGCAAAATCCCTTGTCTATAGCTACAAATTAGCTTTTATTGCAGATACTTAACATGTTTCTTTATAGGCAGCGCCTCAGCCAAATAACCTTCCAAATCTGGCACCATGAATTGTTACAGCTTACACACCACTGCAGTTCCTTGTAATTTAAAACATTTGCGTTTTAAGAACAGTCTCCACACACCAACTCTACTGCCAATTTCTCCAGCTGAAAGCTCGACTACAAAATACTATATTTACTCTCAACAACAGAATGCGCTCATTTACAAAGTACACAAGAGTAAGTGACTCCATTACACAACTTCAAAATTTCTAACATCATACCTTTTCCATTATCCAAATTAACAAGCCTAAACAGTAGTACACTAAGTGAGGTACTATGACCAAATTCAACTGCCATATCATCAGTTCAGTAAAATCAGTAATACACAAGATAGACCCCTAATCCCAATCAACTATTTAGCAAAATGGCCACAGGAGATACCAATGAGGGGAAAGTGTGGATTGAGTTTGCCATTACTAGAAAAACGAGTCAAAGCAAGTCTGTATGAGAGGCAGATTAACCTCATGAATACAAATCTAAGTTCATTTCTGAGTTCCAGTCTCACACCAAGAAGGCAGTTTATCACATTTTTAACAGTAATACAAAGAACAGGGCAAAAAATAAAATAGAGAAGTCTTTTTTTTTCATGGTAACGTTAATAAAGAACAGGTATCCTTCAATGCTCAGAGATGAAGTTTTCCTTTTACAATCATTTTTCTCTTATCACGCGTACACAGAAAATCCTACAGTTCTCTGCATTTCAGATAGCTTAATACACACGATCACCTCAAATCAAATATTTATTGAAAACTTATCTCCTTAGCACAAACATTCTCTCCTTACTACATCCTTCGCCTTCTAAACTGAGACCGGAAGGGAAAACCTACTCCTACGGTAAATTAGAGTCTAGGGAGAACATCTTAACACGAGTTTGCACACAATTAAGCAGGTTCAGTAAATCAATTACCCAGACTACAATGCTTGACAATTTCTCTGAAGCAAAAACACACAGACGGCTTAGGGTTCATTACTGGAGATGACTCTTTCCCTCGCATTTACACAAGTAACTTCGGTAACTGCCCTAAATTTTCCCGTGTGAAACAAACAGTTAATAGGAAGGAGGGGGGCACTATTTAAAAACTGGGTCATTTCCTATTTATTCTGGTGAGGTACTATCTTCGAGAAGGAAAAGGTCTCTGAAGCAGAAAAAAAAAGGAGGGGGGAATAGATGACAGCATCCTCAATGCAGAAAAGTTACAGCTCTTTACTAGAGTCGGCAGTAGGGGCTCATTAGTTGGTTTTTTGGTTTAGTCACTCGGAGTTGAATGAAACCTGCCTTCCTAAAAGTCATCGCCAACAAAGAAGCCCTGAGGATCCGCCACGGCAAGGCGGAGGAGGAAATGTCCTCAATTCACCTGCGACACCTGCCCAGGTCCCCAGTTCTCTCCCCGCCCTGGCCCCCAACCCCCTCGGGTACCCCGGTCCCCGCTCCTTGCCCCCCACCCAGGCGGCAGTCTCCTCGGCGGTCGCAAAGGCCCAGACCCCTCGCGCTTCCTTCCACCGCAGTGGCTCTCCGCAGCCCGGGCGGCGGCACGGGGAGGCCCTTCCCGGAGCGGCCTCTCCCCCATCACACCCCGCAGGCTCCGGGGACTCCCCGCCCCCGGAAACCGCAGAGAAACTAGGCCGAGAATGCCAGCCCAGGCCACTCTACGCCTCCTCGGCGACCCCTGCACGCCGGCCCTCGGAACTCAACCCTCCGAGCTGCTACCTGCCCAGCGCTCACCCGGCCCGGGAGCGCGGGGCTAGCTGACGGACGGCGCAGGGTTCCTCCGCGAAAGGCCCTCCGCCGCAGACTCACCTGCTGCCCGCTCCTCCTTCAGCGCCACCCGGGCACAGCCCCTTCCTAGGGCATGAAAGCGCCGGCTTCGGGCCTGGGCGCCCTCGGCAGGGCAGGGCGGGGGACTTGCTCTGGCGGCCGTCGCCGCCACTGCCGCCACCACCGCCTGCTCTGCGCCTGCGCCGCCTCCCGGGCTGGGTCTCGAGGGGCGCCGCTTGCAACGAGGGGTAACAGCAGGGAGCGCGAGCTCGCGCCGGCGCCTCGGCTCACCCGAGGCCGGTAGTGCGGGCGGCGGGTTGCCTAGGAGCTGCGTGCTGCACTGCTGCCCCGACAGCTGACGGCCATGTTTCTGTTCCCTTTTTCTTTTTACCTCCCTCTCCTTCCGCCCCTTTCCACAGAACAGCACTTTCCTTCCCCCCTCCCGCTCCCTTTCCTACTGCGGGGGCGGTGGAAAAAGGCGTGGGGGAGGGGTGGGGAAGGGAGGCCGCGGGGGCGGGGCAGCGCTCGAGCCCTGCCCCCGGGGAGGGCCGAGGCCGCAAGGCCACTGCTCCCCTCCCCCGCGCACCCCGCCGCGACACCCTCAGGGCGCGGGGGTGCCAGTGCCGACAGCCCGTGAGCCCCGCCTCCGCGTCCGCGCGGCGGGTTCCGAGCAGAAACAGAGCCAGGGAGAAAGGGCTCAAGGCACTGCTTTGCACCCCTTCCTGCGGCGCTCAGACTCGCCTGTGGTGCGGCTTTATTGCCTTGGCCTCAAGCAGGTGGCGGCTGATCTTTTCCGGTTTTTCAAAGGTGAGGAAAGGGACTCCGAGTCCCTCAAAGTCACTGAGGACAGTGCTGAGAGAGATGCAGGTCTCTGGATGAGAAGTTTCCTTCCAAGGATGGGAGTTGGAATTCCCACGTATGACAGGGGGCCTCCCAGGCAGTAGAGAGACCCGCCGACTGGGGCTTCCCTAAGTCCTTCCTGGCTGCAGCGGCCCTTGAGAGTCCTTGACCGCACTCCGTGTCGCTACTTCGGCAGAGATTTGGGGATGGGAGCTCGGAACTTGGAAATCTCTCGTTTAAATAATCAGGCCTCCTAAGTAAATGTAGCCTCCTTATCTACACGGCTGCATGCATGGTCCGTTCCCTTAATGAAAACTTTATGAGATATTGTTAACTGCGTTTTGAAATAATTATATATATGTAATTATATATACATGGAAAAATAACAACTAGTTATTCAGGAAGAAGCAAATGGTTTGAAACAAATTAGGAGAACTTTTTTACCTCCTGGCAAAAAAAAAAAACAAAACTGGCCAGTGACTTCACAGATTCCATGGCAGGTCAGAATTAGAATTGGCAAGATTTGTGCATTTCTAATGAGTATTCGCATACATAATGATCATTTTCCTGAGAATTACTCTCTTCTTATTAAATCTGTATGAGAATAAAGCTCGGTCATGGGCTTCCCTGGTGGCGCAGTGGTTGAGAGTCCGCCTGCCGATGCAGGGGACACGGGTTTATGCCCCGGTCCGGGAAGATCCCACATGCCGCAGAGCGGCTAGGCCCGTGAGCCATGGCCGTTGAGCCTGCACGTCCAGAGCCTGTGCTCCGCAACAGGAGAGGCCGCAGCAGTGAGAGGCCCGCGTACCGCAAAAAAAAAAAAAAAAACCTCGGTCATGAGGGTCCTGTTGTCAATCTACTTCCAAAGTTTATTGCATATATGGATAGTTTAAATTTTGTAGCCAATAGCAGAAACTATTTCCCTGACCACGTTAGCAGTAAGAATTGATTCAGTAGAAATACACAGCAATAAAAAATGTCTTATTTAATAATAGTTTGGAGTCATTCTGAGCCTAGTGGAAACCAGACCATCTGGACCGAAGTTTATAAAGGAACTAATACTTCAGAATTCAGCTTGTTGACTTCTTGTCCTTCCTTTCTCAAGGGCAAATTAATTAATAGTTTAAAATCATTTACAAGATTTTGTAATGGGTACATTTTATTAACACTCATAGATTGAGGGTTTTTTCCCTCTTTTCACAATTTTTTGCACCTACAGAAATGAAAAATGGAAGAAACCAGCATATCTCTTCCATTGGATTGAGAAATTTTCTCAATTTGCAATGTAGGATTTAAGGATGTCTTTAATTTTTTTCACTATTTTAATTGTCCTATAGATTTACCATACATTTCCATTGCCATATTCTACCCAAAATTTCATAGAATGAACTTGTATGTTTGGGGTCTAATTTTTTGTCTAAGGTAGCTATTAAGTCTGAAAGTCCTTGAGTCAGCAGCAGCCTTTTCAACTGCACTCTTATGGACCCAGGGCTAAAATAAGTTCAACTCAATTTTTTTTTTTTTTTTTTTTTTGCTGTACGCGGGCCTCTCACTGCTGTGGCCTCCCCCGTTGCGGAGCACAGGCTCCGGACACACAGGCTCCGCGGCCATGGCTCGCGGGCCCAGCCGCTCCGCGGCATGCGGGATCTTCCAGGACCGGGGCACGAACCCGTGTCCCCTGCATCGGCAGGCGGACTCTCAACCACTGCGCCACCAGGGAAGCCCTCAACTCAATTTTTTTTTTTTTTTTTTTTTTTTTTTTTGCAGTACGCGGGCCTCTCACTGTTGTGGCCTCTCCCGTTGCGGAGCACAGGCTCTGGACGCGCAGGCTCAGCGGCCGTGGCTCACAGGCCCAGCCGCTCCACGGCATGTGGGATCTTCCCGGGCCGGGGCACGAACCCGTATCCCCTGCATTGGCAGGCAGACTCTCAACCACTGCGCCACCAGGGAAGCCCAACTCAATTTTTAACACATAAATATTTACTGTCTAAAAAGTGGGAAGAGAGCTGGAGAGCCCAACATAGTATAACATATAGCATAATTGTTTTCGTGATGGTATCACAGTTTCTATTGAGTCTGTATAGATACAAGAATGCATAGAAGAATCAGCCCATTGAAGAGGGGCATACCGACGTCAGATTAGGCATGGTCAATTTCTGCAGACTTCTGCAGATCAGCAGTGCAAAGGAGTTGAGTGGAAATGTTGAAATTTTTCTTAAAATAAGCAAGATGTTTTAGGCAGACATCTTCAGTGCTGCAGCAGCCACGTTATTTTCATCTTCCTAGTTGTTGTCTTCAAAAACTTCTAAACATTGCTTTTCATAGAAATATTCAAAGACCTTTATACTACTATGCTTTTTTTGTTATGCTCACTAGTTTTATTTTTTAGATTCCACATATAAGTGATAACATATAGCATTTGTTATCACTATCTATTGTCAGATTTCTCTATCTGACTTAATTCACTAAGCATAATACCCTCCAAGTCCATCCACGTTCCTGCAAATGGCAAAATTTCATTCTTTTTTATGGCTGAGTAGTATTCCACTGTGTGTGTGTGTGTGTGTGTGTGTGTGCGTATCACGTCTTTATCCATTCATCTGTTAATGGCCACTTAGGTTGCTTCCATATCCTGGCAATTGTACATAGTGCTGCTTTGAACATTGGGGTGCATATATCTTGAATTAGTGTTTTTGTTTTCTTCAGATATATAACCAGTAGTGGGATTGCTGGATCATATGGTAATCCTACTTTTAGTTTGTTGAGGAACCTCCATACTCTTTTCCACAGTGGCTGCACCAATTTACATTCTCATGAACAGCCCTGTGATAGCTTATGTGTATTCACATGTCACGTTCTCTTCCAAATCCCCAGTACCTAGTAGAGTATCAAGTACATGATAGGCTCTCAAAAAGTACTTGACGAATGACTGAAATAAATGAGACTATGGTTCCCTCACTTTCTTCTACTCTGTCCTTAGGCAGGTTACTTAATTTTACTCATCTTTAAAGTGTGTGGAATGATATTCATAAATAAGTTCATTTATTAATTTATAATAAGCTATAATTATCAAAGAGACCAGTTCAGTAATCAATACTTAGCATATGTGATAGATGGCCTCTCATGCATTATAGCTTACCCTGGTAATGATCCCTGCCTCCTGGTTTATGCCCTTGCATAACCCCTTCCACTGACTGTGGGATGGTCTTATTGACTGGCTTTAACACGCAGAATACATCAGAAGCAATGAGATGTCTCTGACAAGATGAGGTTATAAAAAAGACTGGGGCTTCAGTCTTGGATTCTCTCTCTCATCTTCTTGGGTTGCTTACTCTGGGGGAAGCCAGCTAGCATGTCATCAGGCAGCCTTGTAAGTGATTTCAGAAGTGGATCCTCCCCAAGATGAGCTTTGAAATGACTGCAGCCACAGCCAACACTTTGATTGCAGCCTCTTGACAGACCCTGAACCAAAATCCAGCTAAACTGCTCCTGGATTCTTTACTCACAGAAACTATGAGATAATAAATGTTTCTTGTTTCCAACTGCAAAATACTGGTGTAATTTGTTGCACAGTAATAGATAAATAAAACAGCACAGTAATACCTAGAAGATAGCAAGTGCTCATTAATGGGAGCCCTTCCTGGGAATTCTCTGGTGGTCCAGTGGTTAGGAACCCATGCTTTCACTGCTGAGGACCTGGGTTCAATCCCTATTCGGGGAACTAAGATCCCACAAGCCATGTGGCATGGCCAAAAAAAAAAAAAAGGTAGGTCCTCCTTTATTGATTATATCTGGGTTCAGCATGTGATACTTAGCATCCTATAATGCCAAGTTAAATGACAGTGTTTACAGTTGCAGTCAGAGAAAGTATCCAGGAAAAGTGGAGAGACTAACTTGCCTGGTATGTTATTTGTAAACTATCTTTGCTTCAAGAGAATCATTAAAATGTATTTCATATGATGTCTAGGACTTGCTTCAGAATAATACAGTGGGAGCAGGAAGGTGAGTAGGGGTTTAGGTAAAATAAAATTGGACATATGTTGAAGCGGAATGTTTGGTACTTGAGGGTTCCTTATGTTGTTCTCTACTTTTTATGTCTTTTTGAAATTTTCCATATTAAAAAAGTTGTTTTAAGTATTCCATGAAATTGTAAGTTTAGAGTTAAGGGGAATCTTTAGAGATTATCTAGTCTAATTAATTCATTTAATAGATGGGGAAATTTAAGGCCCAGCAAAGTTTATTGACTTACCTAGAGTCTCCCAGTCTCAGTTTTGGTGATTTCATAATTGAGTATTGAGTAGAAACTACAGTTGACACTTGAACAACATGGGTTTGAACTGCGCAGGTCCACTTATACGTGCGTATTTTTCAATAAATGCATGCTACAGTACTACACCATCTGTAGTTGGTTGAATCGTTGGATGTGGAATTGTAGATATGGAGGGCTGACTATAAAGTTATATGCAGATTTTCGACTGCATGAGGGGATTTGCACCCCTAACCCATGTGTTGTTCAGGAGTCAACTGTACTAAATTCATGGCTCTTTATTTTCCCAAACAGAATAACTTGCTCCAGATTTCCTATAATCCACACCTTGTTGACTAACAAGTTACTGGTTCCAGCCCCTCATAATCAGTTTTCAAAAACATAGCCTTTGAAGGCCTGGTGCTTCATACCTGTAGGCACTCTTAGTTATTATTTTAGAAAGAGTTTTTAGTAAGAATGACATCAACAAACACTAGATCTGCTTTATTCATACGATATCTAAATGACTCAGTGTGTTCTGCTCTCCACAGGGAGCCCTAGCACACTCTTCTCTTTGTGCTGCATTCCAGTATCTTATCTGGCTGGGGACTCTGTCTCAACTTTATCAGAACAGGCTCATCTAGAGTCTTTCAGAGTTACTCAGCACATTCTTTATCCAGCTCTCTCCAAACATGGCTGGAGTAGGAGTGGGAAGGACTGACACAAGGCTCTTGGTCAGAGGAGAGTAAGTGTTCCCGAGAACAATGTCCCAACAGATCATAAAGAAGAGTTTAGAGAAACTAAACTCTTAGCAGGGAGAGAGAAACAGAGAAAGATAATGGGCAGAGAGGCTGAACAGGAAGGTAGTCTATATGAATATCTGAGTCAAAAAACCTGCTGCCCATGACTGGCTTTTATGAGCTCCCTACAGTATTTCAAATGGAGGAAATAGTCCTCCACCCTCACTCAGTTTTTCCCCACTGTTGGAAACCAGTGTCTGTGCTAACTTGAATACCACTTTAGCACCTACCAAGTCCAAATATGGCCATCTGCCCTAACTGGCACTGGTCCATATCCATCCATCCAGACATGTTCTTAGTTTCCCAAAGGCCACAGGACTGTCACTTATCCTGAGCTCAACCCTTGTCTATTTCCTCCAAACCCCTTTTTTTCTGGGCCTCAGTTATGATATTCCTCACAACATAGCAAATTGTCCTGAGCACCGATCAAAAAATAGTTATATTCTTTATTTCAAAGATTAATTTTTAAAAACGTTTTATTATAGAAAACAATAAAAACAATAAAATATAAACAAAAATAGCAGTATAATGAACTCTTCTGTATCCATCATCCAGGTTCAACTCATAGTTAATCTTGTTTCATGTGTGCCCTTCTGACTTCTTTCTTTGAGTATTTTGAAGCAAATACTCAACATCTCATTTCATCTGTAAGTATTTCAGCATGTATCTCTAAAAGATAGGACATTTAAAAAACCATACCCACAAGGCCATTCTTGCCATTAAAAATTTTTTAATCAACATTTTATTTTAGTAAATACTTTGTTAATTTTTTTAGTGACAAAGAACCTAGAAATATTGATATTGTGTCCTCTCTCACCCCTTCCCACTCCTTATGGATCTATTCCCTTGGATACAACTCCTGCCCAGAGGGTTTGAGTTTGCTGTACACCTCTTTGATTGGTGAACTAGTGACTAGAATGTTACTAGAATGTTACTGTCCCATTCCCAACTTTTTTCTAGTTTCCTCCATGCTTCAGGGAATATAGGGTAAGGATTCTTTCCTTTCAAGTTTCTTCCCCTAAAGATGGTTCATTAGTCAGTTCAAAAACTCCATAATACATAAGAATCAGAGACTGCCTAAAAATCTCAAAAGTGATACTCTATTTCCAATTTACATTTAATCTGAGTGCAATAGGCAAAATAATGCTTGACATGCCCTCACAAAAAAAAGAATTGGGATCTGATGCTGATACCCTTTAATACCTATTCAAATTTCCCCCTAGTTTTATAGTTCCTTTCACACAGAAAAGGAGAAAATGAACTAAAGTCAATTCTAGAAGCTGTCTCTTAAAGGGATCAATAGAAAACCATTATTTCAACCCCTTCTTGTTCCAGGTTTAAGCTCTTCTTCATCCTTAAGTGATCTCATTCAATTCAATGACATTAATATTATCCGTGTGTTGTTCACTCCCAAATTTACTGCTCTAGCTCTAGTTTTCCCTAAGCTATAGATTCAACCGTCAGACTACCTCCAATGTCTAAATGGCATCTCACACTTTACAGGTCAAAACACAACTCTTAGCTCCCTCCCTGTCTTGCATCTCCCCCCACAAAAAAACTATTCCTTTTTAAGCTACCTCATTTCATTACATGATACCATCATCTCCACTCTTAGCAAATGATGTCCTCCTCAATCACCAGATTCAAAGGTGGATCAGCTGAACTGAAGACATCATTTGGCAAGCTAGAGGAGAAGTGGAGCAGGGGTCAGCACTGGGAGAACTGTCCAGCAGGTTCAGGGCCAGCGCCAGGGAGCCACCCAAGGACCAGCATCTGTAGAGCATTGATTGCCATTCAGTGGTGCACAACATGCAGTCATGTGAAGTTGTTGCCTTAGCTGTGTGTTTGGTGGTTGAGTGGTGTGGTCCTTCCGTTGACAGCAGCCTGCACATAGCTGTGGTTCTTGACTAAGAGAGTGTAAGCCTGTGTCCTGAGACTTGAACCCCTAACCACATTGTCCATGTAAACAACTACCCCTTTTTACATTTTTAGGATACAGGCCAGGGTGACTTGACACCCGCAGGAACAGTGGTAGTACAGAAGGAAAAGCCTTAGCACTAACACTTGGGAGGGACTGGGCAAAGATGAAACTACCACCTCACAGAGAAAACGTGTTAGATAAGCTGTGTTCCGGCATGAGTTACAGTGCTGTTGACCATGTACAATGTTAATGAATCGATGATATTAAATATGGTGTCTTTAAGCAAAAACACACATAAAACAAGGTGATGTGTTGATTGGTTGACACAAATGTTGTGAACAGAGGCTCTCAGAAACCTAACCGTTATTTCCACTAGGAACAATGACTTAGTGTTTGCTAATTCAGTATTCTCTGCCTACCCTATTTAAAACAGCACTCACATTATATCATCTTGCCCTGTTTTCCCCATACTGGTCACTGACATTTATTGTCTGTTTATGTGTTTACTATCTCCCCTACCAGTATGTAAACTCCATAAGTATAGGAACTTTTATTTCATAAAACTTGTATTTTATTTTATTATCCTGGTACCTAGAACAATAGTAATACTCCGTAAATATGTGATGCTGAATCATTCGGATCATTAAGCAGCCCTTTTAGGAATCCGTTCTCTCCACCAATTTTCAGCCTTTATTATGTTTCTGTTCATTTTTCTGTCCTTAGGATTGCTGAAGCCCTAGCGCAGGTAAACCCCAACTGGTCTCACATCTCCAATCCTGCAGATATGCCTGAGCATATCTGAAATCTCTGGGACTCTTATTATCCATATTTCTTCCTTGTGCAATCTATGTAAGAAGGTTCTTTGAGTTGGGTCCAGAGCTTTCAATATGATTGTAAACAATTCTATGATAGCAATAACCATTAACTGACTAATGCCTAAAAGAGAAGAGCAAGTTACCAAATCCTGTCTTAACTGACTTGAATGACATGTTAATTCTCAACTAAATGGTTTTACTGATGACTGCTGTCTTCAAGAATTATTAGAAGGAATTCCCTGGCAATCCAATGGTTAGGACTCCACTGTTGTGGGCCCAGGTTTGATCCCTGTTGGGGGAACTAAGATCCCGCAAGCTGCGCAGTGTAGCCAAAATAATAATAATAATAATAATAATAATAATAGCATTTTGAGCATGTCAAAAGGAAAATTATATTGTGTTTACTTTAGTTGTAAGATTATTTGCTATTTTAATACTCTTTTGATGTGCTAATATCTCCTAACGAGGGTCATTAATTAAGAAAGTAAAAGGAGAAGGCAAGATTCTACAGAAAATTTATATCTATTCCCACTACTCCCCTAAACTTTAGATCCATATTTGCTAGGACTTACTAATCATTCCACATAGATTTCTACAGTCAAATCAAACTCAGTCAAAACTGCATTTGTTGGGAAAGAATAGAGCAGACAGTTAGGCTTTTGAATCCTAGTATTTTTTTAATTGAAGTATAGTTGATTTACAGTGTTTCAGGTGTATAGCAAAGTGATTCAGTTATATATATATATTCTTTTTCAGATTCTTTTACATTATGGGTTTTTACAAGATATTGAATATAGCTCCCTGTGCTATACAATAGGTCCTTGTTGTTTATATACTTTATGTATAGTAATGTGTATCTGTTAATCCCAAATCCTTAATTTATCCCTCCCCCACCTCACCCTCATCCCCGCCTTTGGTACCTTAAGTTTGTTTTCTATGTCTGTAAGTCTATTTCTTTCTTTCTTTCTTTCTTTCTTCTTTTTTTTTTCAGGAAGAAAGAGTCTGTTTAATGACACGGCTGGGTCTGGTTACAAACATCAGAAACTGCAAAAGGAAGACAGGCAGTTACATGGACGGCTGCATGAAGATAGCACAGGAGGGACACAGGTACAGTAGCCACAGCAGCAAAACATCCTTGAGGAAGATACACATGACCATGGGGCACACATGGCGGGTCCCCAGCAACATCGATCTAGATGGGTGGACAGGACCGACTGCCAGCCAGCAGCCAGGAGGGGAAGGGGAGGGAAGGCTCTGGGCGCTCAGAGCTCCAGGATGAGATGTCATCACTGCCCCACTGACAGCACCCTGGATCCCCCTCCCACCGGGGCTGTCTTAGCGGCAAAGGCAGAGCTGGCATTTGAAGTTCCTTGACCATGGCCGCTCCCCCAGTGCAGTCAGCCTGTCCAGAACTCCTGGCCCCCTCTCTCTGTCCTTGGCCATTTGGGGGCAAGTCAGGGAGGCACATTCTTTTGTTGGGGGTAGATGTAGGGAGAGCCAAAGCCTTTTTGCCTGAAGTGGGAAGCAGGAATGTGGGGAGCTGGTCAGAGAGAATGAGCTGGGCTTTGCTGGCAAGATGGGTCACCCCAACCCTGCCCATGCAGGTCCAGGTCCTCTCTGTGCTGATGTGGGACCCTTGTCATCTCTGCCAGAACACTGTTCTCTGCCTGGAAGCAACCAGGACCCCTCAGTGGGCAGAACCGAGGCTTCACACGTGCCTCTGGGCCCTCCGTGAGTCTATTCTTTTTTGTAAATAAGTTCCTAGTATTTTTACTTACTCCCTGGGCAAGTTATTTAATGTCTGTATTTCCTCATGCATAAAATATCCATCTTGCAGAGTCATTTAAGATTAATTATCATTTGCCACAACTATTTATCAAGCATCTACTATAGGCCAGTCACTATGCTAAGAACTTTCATTTGTCTACTACTCCAACCATACAGGTGAATTGTCATTGTGCTGTCTCATGAGATACTGTATGTAAAGCCTCTGTCATAGTGACTGGCGTATACTTGGACGGGGTTGGCAGACTGCAGCCCTTGGGCCAAATCCAGCCTGATGCCTATTTTTATAAGTTAAGTTTTGTTGGAACACAGCCATGCCCATTTGTTTACCCTTTTCTGTGGCTGCTTTTGCACTATAATGGCAGAACTGAAGAGTTGTGACAGAGACCATATGGCCGGCAAAGAGAATATATTTGCTATCTGATCCTTTACAGAAAAAATTCGCCAACTCTTATAGTAGGAGACCAACAAAAGTTACTTGGATGTACCTTTTTTTTGGCTATGCCTTGCAGCATGCGGGATCTTAGTTCCCTGACCAGGGATCAAACCCTGGCCCCCTGCAGTGGAAGCCTGGAGCCCTAACCACTGGACCACCAGGGAAGTCCCCAAGTTTGATGTACTTTTTATCCAAACAGGAGGCCAGAAAAATAAAGCACCCGAGCAGGGCTAGATAGTGGGTCACGAATGACTAGTTCCAAGGGTGAAAAGATTTTTACCAAAAATCTTTTTGGTAAAAAAAGAGTGAGCAGCCTCCAATACAGAGAGTGGCAAGCAACATGCTCACAGAAGAATTAGAATTCTCTGGAGAGAGCCAGGTAGCAAGTACTCAGTGAATAGGTTAAGGATGTAGAACAGAAATCTGTTTATCATGGAAAATCTCAGGAGGCAGAGTGGAAAGATTTGTAAAGGAAGAGCAAGAGCAGTGGTGGCTCTAGAATGTTTATAACAGAAGGAACTTAGGAGTGTCACTGGTTGAAAAAAGTGTCACTTATCCATACCAAAGAATGGGTGTAACTGAAGGAGATCCTAGGAAATCTGAAGCTGTTCCCTAACATCCCATAGGCACTCTCAACCTCTCCACTATTGGGAGGTTGGGAGTGGGAAAGGGAAGCAAAAGTGTGGGCAGCACAAAAAGCCATTACAAAAAGGACTTATATTTTGAAAAGTGACTGAAGATGATGACAGGAATGATAAACATGGTGGTATCATCTGGCTTCACGATTTTCAAAAGGATTCTTATTATACACTTGCTTTAGCTTGGGTGGAAGCTCAGATTGTAGGAGAATCAGTAGCCTGATGAAGACGATGGTCTGACCTGTACACTTTGTAGGCCAGAAGTGAACAAGCCTTACATTAGTCCTTTAACTATAGGTAGTCAGCAATGTTTACCAATCAAGTCGTTTTCATTCTTTAACCTGTTGGAATTACGGCAATCAGAACATCAGATTATAGAAAGGTAATTTGAAATATTTAAGTGGTTAAAAAGAAAAAAGAAAGTGAAACCATACTGTCAGAAGTTCTTAATCTTGTTTTTTAGTATGCTCTTGCTTTTTTTTCTCTTTTTTTTTAAATAGCACCATCTTTTAAAATGCTTTTTTAGTTTCAGAAAAGTGATGTAAAAGGATAATGATTTCTGGAAAGTGTAAAAAATAAACAAGGAACCACCTGCAGTGTTGTTTCAGGGGAGTTCTGACTCATTAATATGTGTTAGAACTATTTTTGCTTACATTTTGAGCCTGATGCATTTTTTAAAAAATATAAATTCTGATGAGTTCTAGAGATGGAAGCCATATAAGAGCTAAATTCCCATAGCTTTTGCTATTGCAGGTAAACTGATCACTGAATCCACCCTAGAATTTCTTTCCATTTGAGATATAGCACAGAGTCCTAGAAGGAAATGAGTCAAGAGTTTTGGGTTTTGAGTACCAGGCATGCCACTACCTACCTAGGCAACCGGAATCAGGTCCTCATCTGAGAAACTCTAAAGCGCCGTGATTCTTCTTCTTTTTAATCAATTCAAGTCATTAATTACATAAACCTAGATGAAATATAGCTTCCCTTTTTGTTTCAGGAAGTAAATATTCGTGGCTTAGATGATTAAACTGGGTTTTGTGTATGAATTAAACAGAATATGGATGTTATGACTGAGTTACATGACTCTTCGGTCTCCAGGAATGTTTTTCATTAGAAGCATGTATCAAATTCTTTGCGTATATTTATAATTTACATCCAAGTGGATTTTTAAGTGTAGAAAAGATTAATTTGCATAAGTTAATATCAATTTTGATTAAAATTTGAATAGCTTTAAAAAACTAGAACATTTATTTAAAATCAATTTAGGGAAACTGTATTTTTTGTTTTTTGACCACGGCATTATACATGAATAAGAACTTGGTAAATAATGATAATTAATTATAATAGCTGCCAGGCAGTTTGATAAGTGCGTTTTATACATTAACTCAGTTAAGACTTACAAGCACCCCATGAAGTAGGTACTGTTATCTCCTCCATTTTATAGATAAGAAATCTGGAATTCAGAGAGATTAAATAACTTGCTCAAGTCCTTGAGCCTAAATTTGATCCCAGGTCTATCTGACTCTGTCTGGCTCATTATCAGTATTGCTTTCCTAGGGAAGAACATTCTCATATGAGGTGGCTAAACACTGGCAGAAGAAATTGACAAGAGATTTGGGGAGAGTTTGGTGCATTTTGTGTGAAAGCAGGGACCTTGAGCAGATTACCTCAAGTGATTCCCATCTATCCCAAAGTTTGTACACCTGGAGCTGCCATTTCTTACTTAAATTTAAAATATTATTTGTTGTAATTTATGTAACAAATGAATATCCATTAATCCTGACATTTGTGTTTTTATTTGCAAGAGAATCCTTAGTATGTCCTTCTGATCTCAGAAGATCATTCAATACAAGCCTATTCAAATAGTACATGCAAACTGCTATCAAAAAAACTAAAACTCTACTTTATTGTAACATAGCTTTTTGCCTTTACAATATGGTCCAAGAATATTACGCCTAAAGCACTTTTGATAACAATATTCCAATCTATTTCATTTGGATTTATGTATCACTTAGTGTTTTTGTATATAAAGGTACTTATCTTTTCTCTTGCAAGTCATTATTAAATAGCAATTTGTTAGTTCCAGGTTACTGAACACAGAGAAAAATTCTAACATTGCATGAGATATACTATAATTTAAAAATTTTCACTGTTAGTTTCAATTAGTCTAAGAAGTGTTTTTTTACCCCCAATTAAATTTCAAGTAATATGCTGAATAGATTTCATTTAATAGTCACTCATGATTCAAAATTATAGTATGTTGGCCAGTATTAATTCATGTTCCCTCAACTTGGGCCTTTAAATAAAGATATGTTTTTAGACATTGACTACAGTATACAAAAGGAAATTGTCAATTAATATATCTGCTTTCTTGAGGTCAGTAGATCACATTAGTGTAATTTAGCCATGGAAACAAGTGTTATAAAAATAGTACAGTAAAATAAAGCAGCTCTATCATGAAACTGAGCCATGTTTGGCTTTTCCATAGAGTTCCAAATCAAGTAAGTCACAATGAGAGATTATTTCCACATAGAAGAGAATTCTCACAAAAGTATTGCATGAAAGAAGAGCTGTGTCTTAAGTGTCTAAGGTATAAGAATTCTGTAGGGAAGTAATTAGGGAAGTGGGTTGAAGGGCCAGGGAATAATTCATGTACAAATCATCAGCACAAAGCATTAACCCTGGACACGGTTTTTGGCCCAAGGCTGGCAGATTACCAAAATTGGTACAAGTGGACTGCAGGGAAGGGTTTGGGAGGAAACATGCCCTAGTGTCTGCTAGAAGCCATCTCGTGATAATAAGGGAAGCCAGTCTCTGATGACAGAGCCAAATTACGTGGGGGAAGAGGAGAGAAATTCACAAGGAAATGGAGCCAGAGTGTGACTGAACTGAACCTAGAGCCCTATCCACCTCTGGACTTCCATTTGTGTGAGTCAGTAAAATTCCTCCTTGCAGCTAAAGCATCTTAAAGGAATTCTTGACATGTTAGGGATCTTTACCACATTTTCATTATATGTGTTGTAAATATTTTCACTTCAGACCATAGATTATCTTTTGTTTACCTATCAGACATTAAAATCTATTTAAAGTTATGAAGATTCAAACAAGTGTGATATCAGTGTTCAACTAGGAAGATGGATCATTGAAACAGAATATTTAACTCAAGAGGGGCTTCACTGGTGGCGCAGTGGTTGAGAGTCCGCCTGCCGATGCAGGGGACACGGGTTCATGCCCCGGTCTGGGAGGATCCCACATGCCACGGAGCGGCTGGGCCTGTGAGCCATGGCCACTGAGCCTGCGCGTCCAGAGCCTGTGCTCCGCAACGGGAGAGGCCACAACAGTGAGAGGCCCGCGTACAGCACACACACACAAAAAAAGTAAAGCCATAAAAATGCTAAAATGAAAAATAAAATAACTTTATAATCCTGGCACAAGAAAGATCTTTCTAGGCCTGATGCAAAAGGTAAAAACCATACAGGAAAAGATATGATTACATTAAAATGTGTTCCATTTTTCTTATTTAACATTTTTGAATTGTGAAAGTAGTATACATTCATTGTGAATTCATTGTAAAACATAAAAACATCAAGCAATACAGAGTTGTATAAAATAAATAGGGTCTCCTTCTTTTCTTCAATCCCTCACTTCATATGTAACTATTTTTAATAATGTGGATTATGTATTTCCAGACCTTTATCAATACATATATACACATATAGTGTGTGTACCTAAATACATAACTTTTTCAAAACAAGAATCATTCTTAGTAATATTTTGCATCTAGTCTTTCTCCCTGAGCACTATATCATGGACATCTTTCTTTGTCAGCATATATAGAGCTACTTTACTGTTTTTAACATCTGCCTTGTATATTCCATTATATGAATGAATGATAATGTATTTAATCAACCACTTACTAATGTATATTTTGGATTTTTCTAGCTTGGGAAACTTCCTTACACAAAAGGTTGTAATAAATACATAAAGGTATACTATTATTAATATAACCAGTTTTTTCAAATCAATAATAAAAATATAAGCAGCACATTTATATAAGAAATAACGTAAAATATGATATTTATATGGGAAAAATGGACAAAAAATGCAGGACAATTCAGATGAATACAAACAGCAAATAAATATATACAAATATATGGCAAATAAATATTTGCATTTACCGGTAATAGGGAAAAACACAAATTAAAACAGTGAGATATTGCCTTTCATCCAGCAGATCAGCAAAGAGGAGTGGGGGGGAAAGGAATTAAAAAAGAGGAAGTAGTGGTGTTGGGAAAAGGGCACTTTTATAAACTAAAAGAGAAGTGTTAATTCGTAGTACTTTTAGCAGGGCAATTTGGCAGTGTTTATTAAATGGCTTAAAACTATGCATAACTTTTATCCAATGAGTCTATTTGCAGAAATTTTAACGAAAAAAGTAAGGCTACATCTTAGTTTTTAGTTAAGGTAATTACAGAATTGTTTAAATCCAATAGTTTAAAAATAATTTAAAATAGTAAATGTTCAACAACTTAATTGTAAAACATCTATGAGATGGACTCCTATGCATCATATTAAGAATCATGTTGAAAATATATTTTTATATGGAAAAGTGCAGGCTAAAAAATAGTATGCACAGATGATTGCTTTTTAAATTAGTGGGAATATCCATATGCATACACATATGCATAGAAAAACACTGCCACTGAGATTGGTGAGGTCATGGAGAATTTATTTTCTTTGATTTGCTTAACTGTATTTTCAATGACCACACATTATAATCATCTAACAAAAGCTTAAAATGTTTAAATGAAGGCTATGTTAAAATATAAGACAATCTATCAGAAGTAGACTGTGAAGGAAACAAAAGCAAACAGAGAACAGCAGGATTGCTATTGGTAAGAGAGGTTTGCTTACTTTTTAAGAGAACAGCAAATGACTCCCCGCCATATAAGGATGTGTTTTTGAGACTATTATCTCTTTATTCTCTTTGAGACTATCATCTCTTTTATACTTTATTCTCAAACCAAGTGAAAAGAGAACAAAGCAATAGGAAGAAACTGGTAAGGGCCTTTCACTGATCTGGACGGTAAGGGGTAGTAAGAAAATTAAACCTCAATTAACTCTTGAAGTAATTTTGTGTAGCAGGAGAATAGTATAGACTTCATTAAGCTGGAGAAAAACCTCATTGAGCTCTTGTTACCAGAGGAATTTTGAGACTAGTTTGGCCTGAAGTGTGGGGACCATCTTGGCAGGAGACCCTTTGTAAGACTTATATTCAGGGTCAATTAGAAAGAAGCCTTCCCACTTGGTCTGGGCGTAAACCAAAATATGATATATTTTGAAATGTGGTAAAAGTATTATATTTAGCTTATGTGTATGCTTTCAGTAAAATCTTGCCTGATAGGGGTATTATCTAAACAGAGTATTTAACAATAGCCCCTCTATGTTTCATATTAGAGAGAAGAGGGCTGTAAAAATATGTTAATCTACCTCTTGGTTAACCATCCCTTCTCGTGAAGTCCAGTTTTTGGATTGTGTGGCCCTAATCAACATAACACCAAACATTATTTATAGCCATGAAGCAAAGGAACAATGACCAGAATGCTGAATTTGAAACCTAAAGCTACATCAAACCCAGCAAAACTATTAAGCACATACATGACTAATGGGCAAGTGCCTTTTGCAAGTTGGGCTGTTATGTTTAGATTTTTGGCTATAGCTTGTTATAACATACAAATGGTAATTCTCTGTTTGATAAATCTATAAGTGATGACCTCTTTCAAGTGCGTCACGCAGTGTTTTCTACCTACAGACATCACAACTGAAAATTAATTCCCAGGACTTCCTCCTCCATATAATAATGTAAACAAATGTAAGGTCTACTAATTTATTTGCTTAACACTGTTTGCTAAATACCTATACTGGCTGATGTAATCCATAATATCCATAACATAGTCAGATGTCAAGGTTGGCTGCCAGATAGGAAACTTTGGCTTCATGAGAGATGAAGGGACCTCATCTCCCTCTAAACTTGCCAGATCCACTCACATAGGCAATTGTTTACATTTTTAACTCTCTTTAGAAAAATATACAGAAGCTTACTATTTGACACCAGTCTTCCTGTACTTTCTTTACAGTCTGAATCTTACTGTTGGCGTTTTTAGCCTTGGCACTGTGATTTATGACTTTAGCTTTGGATTCTGATTTTAGTTTATTTTGGAACCTACCTTTGTCATACTTTTTTCACTTTTGTTCCTTCCTGACCTGGTATCTTAATTCAAATTCCTGAACTTGACACCCTCCACAAGCTCCACCGACACACCTCTTAAACTGAGATATTATTTCCTAAGTCCTAGAGACTAAAACCACAGGGGAAATATTAGCTCAGCTAGAAAAGCATATTTCTTAGTCTCTAGATATCATCTCTTCTTAGGTGGAGGGTCCTCACATAAAAACCAAAATTTGGGGCTTCCCTGGTGGCGCAGTGGCTGGGAGTCTGCCTGCCAATGCAGGGGACGCGGGTTCGTGCCCTGGTCCTGTAAGATCGCGCATGCCGCAGAGCGGCTGGGCCTGTGAGCCATGGCTGCTGAGCCTGCGCGTCTGGAGCCTGTGCTCCGTGACGGGAGAGTACACAGCAGTGAGAGGCCCACGTACCACAAAAAAAAAAACAAACCAAAATTTGTTAATCCAAAAACATTGTGCAAGAATTATCTGTTTGTCCAGGCTTTTCCCCCAGGGGTCAAGAAGAACCTGCTAGACTAGTTGCCATTGCTCAATTAGAAAAGACATTTGGAATACGCACTTGAAACCTGTCTGTCGTTCATTCAACGCTCATCTCCTCATTTACTCTCCCGATACAGACACACTGGCCCGCACAGCTTGTCTGGTTCTCCGTTTATTCGAAGGAACTAAGGTTTCCTTGTACCTTGGCTCTGTTCTGGTGTCATTTCACTGTTAAAAGTCTTCTGATTTTATCACCACCCATCACTCCAGAGAAATTTATATCTGTGAACACGTGAATAATGAAGCATCAGGTACATGGTTACTTGGCATGAATTTGGCTGAATCACTCTTAGCTTATTGTGAGTATATGAATTTAATGCCAATTTGTTTGAATTACAATGTTAAATTATTAATACCCATAACATGGGCCTAGAGCTGTTTGGGTTACTTAATAACTGAATATCTGAGAGTATCACTATAATGCTATCATATTGTAAATGTAAATGTTTTCTTTGGTACAATTTGAGAAAACCTTAAGACCTTAAGTTTCCCACCAGCCTGTCACAAGGCATGAAATTCCACTGGAGGGACCCATTTCTTTAAGTCTTTGAAAGGAACTCAAGACACCTGATAAAATGTATTTGTGTGTGTATGTGTGTGTGCACGCCTGTGTATTTCAAAATTTTAACGATTATCTGGAGACAGTAGGATTATTATTGGTTATTTTTATTTTCATCATATGTTTCCCTATTTTCAAAAATTTCTATATTGAATATGTACACTTTTACTATCAGAAAAAAAAAGCTATAAAAATGCTTATACATCCAAGGATGGTAAAAATCTAAAGCTACTCTCAGCAGGTAGCACCTAATTGAATATGTATTTCTCAAACCTTCTACATTAATGCCAGGTAGCTAGAAACCAGACTCCTTCAGAAATTGGTATAAGATCCCAAAGGAAGTAAATCTTGATATTGATAATGTTCTTGTTTTTAAGTGGAACACATATTCTTATAACACATTCTTTGGTATGTATCAAATGTCACACTAAAATATTTTTAAGTTAAAAAAAATTCTGAAAGGGTCAAATATAAACTTATTTTCCCAGTATTGCCTAGGACTACCATGGCAGGATTCATGCAGACAGACTTCTTTATAGATAATGCTGCTATATAAGTAGCATTTATAAAAATACTTTAGAATGTGTAAGATAGACCCATATTAGGCTAAAGTTTACCCCATTTTATGGTAAAGTTTAAACAATTGAAATTCAACTTAAAGTTGTGATAATAAGCATCATATGATATTTACTCACATCAGATTAATGCTCCTTTTCAATGTCAGGTAAATTGATCCTTGATTTCATGGGAATCCAAGGATTACAGAAGGGGTAGGGCTTTCCTGGTGGCGCAGTGGTTGGGAGTCCGCCTGCCAATGCAGGGGACACGGGTTCGTGCCCCGATCCGGGAAGATCCCACATGCCATGGCCGCTGAGCCTGCGCATCCAGAGCCTGTGCTCCACAAAAAAGAAGGAGTAGTTTCCTCCAAGGGTAGCTAATTGTCTATTGCATTTTCATATATATTCATGGAAAATTTATTTGTCTTCCATTCACTTATTCATCCTTTCATTTACTCATGTATTTCCCACAATGTGCTAGGCATATGCTAAATTTGTGCTAGGGATATTGTGGTGAATAAACCAGACGTGGGCCCTGCCCTCATGGAGTTTATAGTCTGGTGTTTCTGGCATGCCACTCTTACCAATTGTATCTTGGGTTTTTTGTGGGGGTTTTTGAGATATAATTCACGTTTCATAAAATTTATCTTTAAAGTACTGATTGTGTCTTCATTCATTTATTCAACTATTTATTTAGTGCTAGTTACATGTAAGGCAGTGTGTTAGATAAGTGAAATAGATATAGACCCAACCCTCAAGAGTCTTACAGGGAAGATTTACTAGATAGTAAGAATGCTAGAATTCCACTTCTTTATTTACAGTGATTAATCTTTTACCCCCCAGTTTTACTGAGATACTGACATAAGTCACTGCATCAATTTAAGGTGTACAGCATAATGATTTGACTTGCATATACCGTGAAATGATAACCGCAGTAAGTCTAGTTAGCATCTATCATCTCGTATAGATACAATAAAAGGAGAAAGCAAAAAAAAAAAAAGAAAGAAGTTTTTGCTTATGATGAGAACTCTTAGGATTGGTTAATCATATATCATCTTTACCTATCACATACCAGGATTAATTAGAATTAATCTATGCTTATACTGACTTTCCCCAGAATTGATGGATGATTTTCGTCATTTTTGGTATGAAGTTTTCTGTTGTTTTTTTTTTTTTTTTAACTTTTAGCCTTTTCTTTCTTAAGATTGATGGAACTCAGATCCAATAGTTTGAGTGCTCCACAGCTTTCCCTGTCACTAGGTACAGCCAGTATGGTTGATGTCTTTGTGAAGCTAGTACTCCAGCTATACCCAAGCTTTAAGGCACAGTCACCAGGGATCTTATTAAAATTTAGATTGTGATTCAGTAGCTGTGGGTTGGACCTGAGATTCTGCATTTCTAGTAAGTGCACTGGTGCTGCCCACACTGCTCGTCCGTGGACCCCACTTTGAGTACCAAGGACTTAGACCACATTTCTAGGGCTAGATCTGCTGAGCCTCTTCCTCAGGTGTTTCTGTTTGAGGGCTGCCATGTTCCTCATTCAACACAGTCTCTCCCCATCTTGGCAGCACCTTAGCCCCACAATCCCTGCTCCATCTACCACCCCGACCCCACCCCTGCCAACTCCTCAACTGGTTTCTTGTTCTTAGGACTTCAAGTACTTACCTGTCCCACAGCTGTCTGACTAGAGGCCAGTTCCAAGTCTCAGTAGGAACCCCTTTGTTCTGCTTTTCCTTGAGGTGCTGCCACCTGGAAGAGAGGACTGTACCACCTCCCTCCTTTCCTTCCTTCTTCCTGGGAGACGCAGATCCTCTGTTTGTATTTATGGCCCATTAACTACCTTTACCTAAGAGATAAGAAAGATCAATGGAAACCAGCTGCCCTTTGTTCAGACTATATTTCACTGACTTTGATAGAAGCCTTTCCCCTGCTCTCTATTTTCATCCAAAGTTTGCTGTTTATTTTATAGGTTTGGGAAAGGTGGGTATAGCTCAAGCCTTGTTTTGATCTCCGTTGGAAATCCTTAAGCTCTTGAGTGATTGGTAAACATTTCAGAAGCCAATAGCTACTAGACTTTGTGTTAGTTGTTTTAGGGTCACATAAACTTTGAGAATAGGCAGGCGCTTTCAAGTTTTACTTCAACCCCTTCACGTGACAGATAGGAAACAGAAGCCCATGGAGTTTCTGTACCTTACCAAAGACTGGGATGCTGAATCCCCACAACATTTAAATTGTGCTCCGTGGTACTTAGACGTGGCTGTGCTGAGTTGCTTTTGGTTGGAGCAGTGGAGGCAAAGGCTTTCTTCCCTCCATACCTTAACTGAAGGAGCTCTATTTATGATACTTTCATCTGTTCCACATGCTAGACTTCCAGCTGATATCTTATTTGAAGAATGAGTTTTTGTTTTGTTTTTTTTGTTTTTGCGGTAAGCGGGCCTCTCACTGTTGTGGCCTCTCCCGTTGCGGAGCACAGGCTCTGGACCCGCAGGCTCATGGCTCACGGGCCCAGCCGCTCCGCGAAACGTGGGATCTTCCTGGACCGGGGCACGAACACGTGTCCCCTGCATCGGCAGGCGGACTCCCAACCACTGCGCCACGAGGGAAGCCCAAGAATGAGTTTTATATATAAAAAAATCTTAAACCATTTTATTTCACCATGCTGCCTGCAAATTTATCTTAATTCTCAGTCATATCTATTTTCATTTAATTGTAGAGTGTGAGCCAGATCTAAAATTCTACATCTGTAGAAAAGCTAAGGAAAGGAAATCTGACACTTAGAACATTTAAATATAATATTAAATACTCTTTAGTAGTGGAATTTTATGTTAGTCATCAACTCATGCTATGAAACTATAAAATTTACACTTAGAAAGACAGAACTTGCATTACCCCATTCAATCTCCATTATATTTTCATGATACTTTTCCAACCCTTACACTGGAAATTATACATAGCCATTGACTGATTTTCTCTTGAATCTTGTTAAATTTAACAGCTTTATTGAGCTATAATTCATTCACCATATGGTTAAACTTATGCATCAACTTGACTGGGATGAAGGATGCCTGGATAGCTGGCAAAACATTTCTGGGTGTGTCTGTGAGGGTGTTTCTGGAAGAGATTAGCACTGATTCAGTAGGATGAGGAACGTGGGTGGGCATCGCCCAAACCGTTGAGGGCCAGAATAAAACACAAAAGGAGGAAAGGATGAATTCCCTTTGTCTTGAGCTGGGATGTCCAGACTAGGACCTACACCACTGACTCCCCTGATTGTCAGGCCTTCAGACTCAGACTGAATTATACCACTGGCTTTCCTGTTTCTCCAGCTTGCAGACAGCAGATTATGGGACTTCTCAGCCCTTGTGAGCCAATTCCTATAATAAATTGCCTCTTATGTGTATCTTCATATATATCCTATTCTGTTTCTCTGGAAAATGCTGATTAATACACCATATAATTCACCAATACACTCCTTTTATAGGAGTTTAACAGGCAAAATCAACATCTTTTTGCTACTTCTACTACTAAATAATCTTCTCAACGTTTTTTGTCTCACTTCTTCCCACCACCTTATTGTTCTCTAACTACAAAGCACTCACCCAGGGGCTTCCCTGGGACTTCCCTGGTGGTGCAGTGGTTAACAATCCGCCTGCCAATGCAGGGGACACGGGTTTGATCCCTGCTCGGGGAAGATCCCACATGCCGCGGAGCAGCTAAGCCCGTGCGCCACAACTACTGAAGCCCACAAGCCTAGAGACCGTTCTCTGCAGCAAGAAAAGCCACCGCAATGAGAAGCCCGGGCACTGTAATGAAGAGTAGTCCCCACTCACTGCAAATAGACAAAAGCCCGAGTGCAGCAGTGAAGGCTCAACACAGCCAATAAATAAATAAATAAATAAATAAGAGAAAAAAAGCTCTATAAAAGAAAAAAAAAGCACTCACCCACCACCACACCGTTTATTGCATCAACAGACACTGGGTCAATGTCAGTACTTGATCACAGGTGGAAGGTAATCAGACTCACCTGACTGGTGAATTGAAACAATTGCATCTTAAAATCTCCCTCTGTAGACCTCAAATATTTAAGTTTCAGAGGAATGCAACTGGTTCTGAAGGAACAATTTATGGTGGAAAAACCTGTCTCACAACTTGGAATCCTAAGACTATAGAATTTTAGATGTGCACACCAGCCTGCGTTTCAGAAATTATCCAGCTCCTTACAGATGAAGTAATTGAAGCCTAGGAAGACAACATAGTAACTGTGTAACCTTGGGCAATTTACTTATTTTCTCTTGCCTTACTTTTCCGATATATTAAATCGATCTTAGGGTGTGGAGAAAAGGGAACCCTCCTACACTTTTGGTGGAAATATTAATTGATACAGCCACTATGGAGAACAGCATGGAGGTTCCTTAAAAAACTAAAAATAGAGTTGCCATGTGATCCAGCAATCCCACCTCTGGGTATATATCTGGAAAAGACAAAAACTCTAATTTGAAAAGATACACGCTCCCCAATGTTCATAGCAGCACTATTTACAATAGCCAAGACACGGAAGCAACGTAAATGTCCATCAACAGATGAATAGAGGACTTCCCTTGTGGTTCAGTGGTTAAGACTCTGACTTCCAGTGCAGGGGCTGCAGGTTTGATCCCTGGTCAGAGAGCAAAGATCCCACATGCCTGGCAGCCAAAACACCCAAAGCATAAAAAAGAAGCAATATTGTAATAAATTCAATAGAAGACTTTAAAAATGGTCCACATCAAAAAAAATCTTTAAAAAACCCAGATGAATGGATAAAGATGTGGTATATACATATACAATGGAGTATTACTCAGCCATAAAAAGGAATGAAATAATGCCATTTGTAGCAACATGGATGAACTTAGAGATTATGATACCGAGTGAAGTCAGACAGAGGAAGACAAATATATGATAGTACTTATATGTGGAATCTAAAAAAATGATACAAATGAACTTATTTACAAAACAGGAATTGACTCACAGAGATAGAAAACAAATTACAGTTACCAAAGGGAAAGGGGGAGAGGATAAATTAAAAGTATGGATTTAACAGATACACACCACTATGTATAAAAGAGAAACCACAAGGGTTTACTGTATAGCACAGGAAATTATATTCAATATCTTATAATAACCTATAATGGAAAAGAATCTGAAAAAGAATATGTGTGTGTGTGTGTATGTGTGTGTGTATATACCTGAAACATGGTGAATCAACTATACTTCAATTAAAATAAATAAATAAATAAGTAGATCTTAGCAGTACGTATACTGCAGAGGTTTATTGTAGGGAATAAATGAAATAATGCAAGTGAAGAATTTAAAGCAGTGCTTAGCCCAAATATAACATTCAATAAATGTTGTTATGATTATGGATAAAACAATGAACAAGGGGTCCTGAATCTGCTATTAATTGCAATGAACTCAGAAAGTTCCTGAGTTTTCCCCATCTGTGAAATGAGGTTGGACTAAGTCAGTGTTCAAGTTGTGCTGTAGAGGACTGCTAGGGTTTCCCTGAAGGACTGCAGGGGAGAGGATGGAGACCAGCTGGCAGACATTAACACTCACCCTCCTTCAACCAAAACTGCTTAGCTTTCATCTTACTTCTTATATTTTTGTTTTAATAAAAGAGTTCTGCTTAAAAAAATTAATAACTACTTAATGAGATCATCTTTAAGGTTCTTTCAGCTCAAGATTCTATGATTTGGCAACAATCGCATTGTGTTCCCCTGTCGTTCTGGTTTCAAAATAAAGACAAGGGTTTTAAAGTTTTGAGGATAAGATCAACTTATGACTATAGCACAGAGCCAGGACAGAACTCTAGGTTTCCTGACAGTAAGGAAGAGACATGATAATCTCTTGAGGTTAATGCGAAGGAGATACTCAAATGATTAATGCTCAGTAATAGTTATGGACATTCTTGTATCTTTCTTATGGGGAAACAAATTCTTCATTTTTCCTTCTTAGTTTCTTCTTGAATTGTTCAAGGGATACATATTCTTTTGAACAGTGCTGATGACTATCTACTGTTACCATGTTTATTACCCAATCCTTTTCTGGATAACTAAAGATTCAAGTTTGCTGAATTGAACTTTACTGAAGGGCTTCCCTGGTGGCACAGTGGTTAAAAATCTGCCTGCCAATGCAAGGGACATGGGTTCGAGCCCTGGTCTGGGAAGATCCCACATGCCACGGAGCACCTAAGCCTGTGCACCACAACTGCTGAGCCTGCGCTCTAGAGCCCGAGTGCCACAACTACTGAGCCCGCGTGCCACAACTTCTGAGCTCACATGCCACAAATACTGAAGCCCGAGCACCTAGAGCCTGTGCTCTGCAACAAGAGAAGCCACTGCAATGAGAAGCCCGCGCACCGCAATGAAGAGTAGACCCCGGTCGCCACAAGTAGAGAAAGCCAGCGTGCAGCAATGAAGACCCAAAGCAGCCAAAAATAAATAAATAAATAGATATTTTTTTTAAAAAATTAAAATAAAAACTTTACTGAAAAAGAGAAACTTAAGGAGAGATTTCACCATCTTTTTTTTATTTTAAATTTTTATTGGGGTATAGTTGATTTACAATGTTATGTTAGTTTCAGGTGTACAGCAAAGTGAATCTGTTATACATATACATATATCCACTCTTTTTTAGATTCTTTTCCCATACAGGCCATTACAGAGTATTGAGTAGAGCTCCCTGTACTACACAGTACGTTCTTATTAGTTATCTATTTTATATATAGTAGTGTGTATTCACCATCACTTCTATTCAGATTTATTTTTTTAAAAGCTTATTGAGTAGTTATTGCTATACTACTGAAACATCCAGGTGAGGATTTATACATTTCAGATGCAATTCTCTGATAGAGTTCTAACTTTCAAAGACCCTCACCCCAATTTCAAAAGTCTAAGCAAAAAAGAGGTTGTAGGTATATCAAAATATTAAATAAATGAAATTTGTTGGTGTACAATAAGCTTATGATATATTTTCTATTGGATTAATTATTACAATAGTCTTGTTTTCAGACTTTCTCCAGATAAAAAGTGTTTAGATTTACATGTACTAACTGTATCAGATTCTAGTATAAAAATTCCATACTGTTCTTTCTATTTTGCCTTTTCAAGTGTCTTTGAACTAATGTTTCCATTGTATAAAAAAGTTCAAGGGCATTGATTTTCATCAGATGAGAAATGTAACTCCACCCCAATGTTCATAGCAGCACTATTTACAATAATTGAGTGCCCATCAACCCAACTGCCCATCAACAGATTATTGGCTTAAGAAGATGTGGTGTATGTATATATATGTGTATATATATATATATATATATATATATATATATATATATAAAATGGAATATTAGTCATAAAAGAGTGAAATATTGCCATTTACAGCAACATGGACCTAGAGAATATTATGCTTAGTGAAATAAGTCAGACAGAAAAAGATAAATATTATATGGTATCACTTAAATGTGGAATCTAAAAAATAATACAAATGAATTTATTTACAAAACAGAAACAGGGGCTTCCCTGGTGGCGTAGTGGTTAAGAATCCGCCTGCCAATGCAGGGGACATGGGTTCGAGCCATGGTCCGGGAACATCCCACATGCCACGGAGCAACTAAGCCACAACTACTGAGCCTGCACTCCAGAGCCCGCAAGCCAGAACTCCTGAAGCCCAGGCGCCTAGAGCCCATGCTCCGCAACAAGAGAAGCCACCGCAATGAGAAGCCCGCGCACGGCAACGAAGGGTAGCCCCTGCTCACCGCAACTAGAGAAAGCCTGCGTGCAGCAACAAAGACCCAATGCAGCCAAAAATTAAAAAAATTAAATAAATTAAAGAAAAAAACCAAACAGAAACAGACCCACAGACACGGAAAACAAATTTATGGTTACCAAAGGGGAGGGGGGCAGATAAATTAGGAGTATGGGATTAACAGATATACACCACTATATATAAAATAGATAAACAATAGGACCTACTGTATAGCACAGGGAACTATATTCAATATCTTGTAATAACCTTTAAAGGAAAAGAATTTGAAAAAATGCATAACTGAATCACTTTGCTGTATACGTGAATCTAACACAATACTGTAAATCAACTGTACTTCAATTGAAAAAAAAAGAGAGAAAGAAATGTAACTCTAAAAGATATGCAGCTTTCTACTGTGTAATTTTTTTAAATTTTATTATTTATTTATTATTTTTTGGCTGCATTGCATGGCATGCGGGGATCTTAGTTCCCCAACCAGGGATCAAACCCGCATTCTCTGCATTGGAAGTGCGGAGTCTCAACGACTGGACCACCAGGGAAGTTCCTCTACTGTGTAATTTTAATTCTCATGTAGAACACACCGAGTTCAGACTCTGTTACAAGGCATTGCAGTCAACACAACAGATCTGAATGTAAATGAAATAACATGCTTCTGAATTTTCATGAAGATTTTATTAAAGCCTAAATTTCATACCAATATTCTTACATATGCATTATTTTCATATGATGGAAAGTACTGTATATACAATGAAAAGGAAATATTTTGCCTAGCCTTGACTCCTGTCTCTGGGTTCCCCTACCCAGAGATGACAACTAGTCCCAGTTTCTTATCTATCCTTTCAGAGATATTTAATGCATTTTTCTGCTATAAGAAAGCAAAACTTCAATACACATTATTTTATTTGATCCTTACAAAAATTCTGTAAGGTAGGTAGACAGAAGAGGTCTTCTTCCCAATCACAGGAATGAAAATGCAGGCTCAGAGAAGTAAATCAATTATTACAACTCTGTTCTACAACTAATAATTTGATCACATAGTCAGGCCTTTATTAAGCACCTCTTGCATCCAGGCACTGGGCTGAGGGATAGAGATAGGATGCCACGTTCAAATGCATTATACCTCGATGCTGTTTCTATTACTTGGAGTGGTTCTTGAATGCTTCAGTGCACAAGACTGAACGTTTTAAAATTTGGGGGAGGTTTTCATACAATGTAAGCATGATTAATAGAGAAATCTTAATTCATGAGTATAATATACCCAGCACTATTCTGCAAGAGCTGAGGCCAGAGGAAAGAGAAAAGTAAATGTTGGCTTTTCTAACTATAGTATTTGCCTGCCTAGGCATCTGGGTTTTCATTTTAAAGATTTCTTAGGAAACCCCAACTGTTACAAGGAAGTGTCGCTTTTGGTTTAATGTTTATCCTGCTAGTGCACTCCACCCTTAAATGATCTTAGTGACTAATAGGACTGGAACCAGTTCTCACTTACCAGATGCAAATTCCACTTACCAGCTTATTTTTTGTGCCTTCTGCTGATTTGCGGTCATAGGCAAAACTAGACTAAAGAACTTAAGATAAATGAGAATAGGCAACGATGCAGTTGCTCTTTAATTTTGAAATTGGCCTGGCACAGTGGCCTCACCTAAAAGTCATAGGGTCAGTCGGGTCTGTCGATTGGTCTTCTGTTCCCTGACAGAGGGTCCTCCCTGGCCACCCGCAGTGACTCAGAAGGCAGCTGCAGAGAACAGGAAGGCCTGAGACTCATGTGACAAACCATCGGCCTTCACCAGGGCCAACAAAGCAGGTGGGTGTCATCCACCCCCCCCCGGGCCCCCCCCCCACCCCTCAGCTTTATGTTGCATTTCTGGATTTTTTTTTTTTTTTCTGTCTCAAACAGCTCTGAATTTTCTCCTTGACCTAGTTTCATCTGTGGAAAAATTCTGTCCGAAAGGGACTGCTGAGATGTTGTCTGGGCCTGCATCCCCGAAGAAGGCCAACAATCTGTTTGCACACAAAGAATGGAAAAAATGTTTCCATGCTTTAAAGATTGCTGAACACACTCTTTCCAAAATGAATCAATTCCTTCCAGCAGGGATAATTTTCACTAATCGGGAAAACAAAGCTGTCAATATTCAGTAGCCAACCTCTTGATTTCAAAAGAGACCACATGTCCTGATAGTTTTTTGCAGTTTTTCTTGGCCAGGTTTAAGTCATTGTTTCCCAAAGTGTGGCCTGAGGGCCACCTACATTAGAATCATGAAGGTTAAGGAATCATGATTGCTAGAGAAGGATCCAGTAATCCATGATTTTTTAACAAGCACTACAACTCATTTTTATGCATGAAATTAACTCAGCTAAATCAGAGTTCACAAGCCTTCACTGGTAACATCAAATGAGACAGTCCTGGGGAAGAGGGTTGTTAATACTTCCCCTGTTCTTACCTCTCTAATTCCCCCGATCCCTGCCAAAATGCCATTTCTGATAATATTGCATGGTCATTATAGAAGGAAATAGAAGAAAGAAGAGCTAAGAAAGCAGCAGTATTCTCACTCGATTGTGCTGGTGTGAGAATATTTCTGTCGAATTAAGAAAAACCTCATAATCTAAAAGTTGTGAGTTAAATTTTATACCAGGACCTTACTGAGGACTATAGCCTGGGAGACAACCTCTCAGATAGCTCTCAGGAACTGCTCTGAAGTGGTAAGAGAGGAGCCAGGATATTTAGGAGGTTTTTTTTGCTGGGAAAAAAAAAAAACACATGTAGTTGAACATCAAAAGATTACTGCTAATCACAAAGAACAGACATCTCAAGTTAATGATTTTAGTGCTTTTCTATGAATCTATGTATGGGAAGATGCAAGGATCTGGGTTCATTGAAATTATTTCTTAGATATGCATCTTAACTAAGTCCAGTATCCAAAGTACAGAATGCTTCCTGTTTTTCTCTATCCTGAATTCCCCTCAGGGCGCACTGTCCTTGGTAGGTGGCTGAAGTGGCTGATGGCTTGATCCTTGTAGAGCTGGTATGGTAAGCAACATTTTGTGTTTACTGGAATGGCAGACAGCATTCCCTGTCCACAGTTCCCTGGCCTGTGCTGGGAATGTGAGAGGTCAGGCTCCCAAGGTGGCCAAACAGGAGAAAAAGAAGATAGGCAGTGCATCCAGCACTTTGTCTATGTTGTGCCTTTGGCAAGAAGAAGGGCTCCAATGCCAATTCAAGTCCTTTGTAATCCTGGTGTTCTCTAATAAAGCCCCTTAGTCCAGTCAAAGAAAAAGAATGATTTCACAAATGCTTTACAAATAGGCATTTCTAAAAGGACTAATTTTAGAAAGCAAAGGACCAGAATGCTTAAGAATTGTCCACAAAGCCTGTTAAAAATGCAAATCTCCCCTTCTCCCTATTCTAATTAAGTACACAAGGTGTGGGATCTGGGAACCTGCATTTACTAAAGCACCTAAAATGATTCTAATGCAAATTGATCTGGGGGCACATTAGGATATCCCTTGTTTAATTTCCTGGAGCAAAGATAGCCTGGAAAAGAAAGACATTTGCAGTGTCCACAGGAGATTTCATAGCTAGAAAAGCAGTTTTCAAAGTGTGGTCTCGGACCCATGGAGTCTCTGAGAATTTTCAGGAAGTTTGAAAGATCAAAAATGTTTTTATAATAATACAAAGATTTTATTTGCCTTTTTCCTGTGTTGACTTTTGCACCCAGTGTCCAAAATCAATGTTGGGTAAAACTGATGGCCTAGGTAACCTAGTGAATTTACTGATAGAAAACATAGGAAGAATAGCCTAAGGGGAAGGGAAGACTTTGATGTTGGATGTATTGATTTTGAGGTGCCTATTGGACATCCAGATGGAGTTGGTCTGTAGGCATTTATGGATCTGGAGCTCAGCAGAGAGTTCTGAACTAGACATATATGCAATGGATAGTAATTACACTTCTTCTTTACATACACCCTAAGTCTCCTGACTAGGTTAAGTCTCCATGACATTCTCTTTTTGTCCAAGGATACACAGCCAAGGATACACTTATCTGTCTCTGTAACCTTGGGCAAGTTAAAAAAACCTCTCTGTTTCTCAATTTTCTCATCTATAAAATGAGGATAAAGAACTTGTATTATAGGATTGCTGTGAGGATTAAAGAACTTAATAGTGTTAAATGCTAAGAATAGTGCATGGTACACTTGAAAATAAAATACTGAAAATGCAGACTTCTTTTTTCTATTTGGCCATTAGATGTCGCTCAATAACCATGAAGTGTAAGAAACCAGCTGTGCATTATTAAGTTCCTGCTTGGTCCTCCAGGGCCTGCCCCGTCTCACTGTCTGAATCTGCAGTTTGCTTAGTCATGTATTGGTATCTGTGCGTCAGTTGTCTTGCTGTATATAGCCAGAAATCCCCTCAACCATCCAGAAAATGTGTTCTGCAAATGTCCTAATTTTGCCAATTAGGTCAGCATACAATAGTTGAGCCTTTGGTTTATGACATACCAGGATGAAAGCACTCCATGGCAGAATTCCCATTCATCTTTCAAGGTCCTGCTCGAATGCCACCTCCTCTGTGGAGCCTTATCTGACCCTCTTCCTTAACCCAGAGCACTGCAGGAAAATCTCTGTCACGATACTTTTCTATTGTGTTTGTTTACAAATGTCTCCCCAAATTCTAGAAAAGATTCCAAATCTCCTTCTTAATAAAAGAAATGCACACTAAAACTACAAAGAAAAAGCCATTTTCACGTAGGAGATTGGCAGATATCCACAAATTTGATAATATATTTGGTTTAGGGTAACAGGCAATCCCATACATTCTTAGTGGAAGTGTACACTTGTTTATACTTTCTGGAAGACAGTTTGGCAATCTGTCAAAATTTTAAACACAGCAATTCTTTTTCTAGACATTTTTACTAAGGGTGTATAGTACTTGCACACATGCACAAATATCAGTGTAAGGAGATATTCACTGCACAATTGTTTGTGGTAGCAAAAGACTAGAAGTGACCTAAATGTCCATCAACAGGCACTGGTTAAACTGCACATCTTACAGTGAATTACCAAGCAGCTGTTAAAAGAAGGGAGTATGTTTATAGGAACTGATACAAAATTATCTGCAAGATATAGTATTAGAAAATTGCTAGGTGGGGAAAAGTGAAGAAGTTGTAACAGTTAACATTTATTGAGCACTTTATTTATTTGATTTTTTTTTGGCCATGCAGCATGCAGGATCTTAGTTCCCTGACCAGGGATCAAACCCGTGCCCCCTGCACTGGAAGTGCAGAATCTTAACCACTGGACCACCAAGGAAATCCCTGTTAAGCACTTTAAAATGGAGTTTCTCACTTAATCTTCATAGAAAACCTCAGAGGTTGGAACTTATCACCACGTTATAGGTGAGGAAACAGAGCAAAGTTAAATCCTTTGTCCAAATTCTAGCTATTGCTTGGAAGAATTGTTACTTAAACCCCAGCAGCCTGGATTTCAGGGCCCTTGCTCTTAATCAGTATACCACATTTATGTACGGGGGATATATATAGGTGCCATATTTTCTAAAGGCAGGGTGTGTGTATGCGCCACATGGATTCACAACAGCCTGTCAACAGTGACTGCATCTGGCAGGAGAACTGAGGGCCAATGAATCAAGAGTGGAAGGGAGGGCTTCCCTGGTGGCGCAATGGTTGAGAGCCTGCCTGCCGATGCAGGGGACACGGGTTCGTGCCCTGGTCCGGGAGGATCCCACATGCCGTGGAGTGGCTAGGCCCGTGAACCATGGCCGCTGAGCCTGCGCGTCCGGAGCCTGTGCTCCACAACGGGAGAGGCCACAACAGTGAGAAGCCCGCGTACCGCAAAAAAAAAAAAAAAAAAAAAAAGTGGAAGGGAGAGTTTATTCCCATTCTACACAAGTGGTTCTCAGCCTTGGTTGCATATTAAAATCACCTGGAGAACTTCTAAAAATACTGTTCCCTGTGCCCACTTTAGGTCAATTAAGTGAGAAACTGGAAGAAGGGCCCTGTCACTAGCATTGTTTTCAAAGCTTCCCAGGTGATTCTAATGTGAAGTTGGCATTAAGAACCACTTTCTAAACCCTCTTGTACCATTTGAATTTTGTTTAACAATCGCAATTGTTACTTTAAAAAGAACCTCAGGGCTACCCCGGTGGCGCAGTAGTTAAGAATCCGCCTGCCAATGCAGGGTACACGGGTTCAAGCCCTGGTCCAGGAAGATCCCACATGCCGCGGAGCAACTAAGCCCGTGTGCCACAAATACTGAGTCTGTGCTCTAGAGCCCGTAAGCCACAACTACTGAAGCCCGCGCTCCTAGAGCCTGTGCTCTGCAACAAGAGAAGCCACCGCAGTGAGAAGCCCTGGCACCGCAATGAAGAGTAGCCCCTGCTCGCTGCAACTAAAGAAAGCGTGCGCACAGCAAAAATAGACCCAACATAACCAAAAATAAATAAATAAATAAATAAATTTATAAAAACAATCTCACAAGGGAGCACTGTGTTTTATGACACAGATCTCAGGAGAACAGATCTCAGGTTGACACATTTCTTTATTGTGCTAAAAGTTCTCTCTCTAAAAGATGACATATGAGACTGGTTAATTTAGCAAAAACAAAACATGTAGTTTTTGGGAGTTCCCTAGTGGCCTAGTGGTTAGGATTCTGTGGTTTCACTGCTGTGGCCTGGATTCAATCCCTGGTCAGGGAACTGAGATCCCACAACCTACGTGACACAACCAAAAAAAAATTATATATAGTTTTTACCAAAAATCCTTAATATGTATACTTCAGTTGACAGATTAGCTATGACCTGATATAATCTTTGAGTGTATTCTGTTTCCTTATAATAATATGAAAAGCTTTCTGGCCTCATATGACCTTAATACATTGTAGATTTGTGAGCTATATCTGTTTCTTGCTAAAAGAGTGGCCAACGAAATTATTTAAATATATTTTATTTTTACGTTCCTAACATTTTCATTCCTCCCTCCTTCATCATATCACTTCACCACGAAAGCATCTTTGTGACGTCATAGTGCAAAAGAGCTGATATTCCATAACTCTGAGAAGTTAGCAATTTACACATAAAACACTTTCAGAAATGATTTAAGTTCATCACTAACAATTGCGGTCTCTGTTTTATTGACATACAACAGCTAAAGATGGGCTTTCCAGAAAACTCCAGTGAAAGCTTTACTAGGGGTAGAATAGAACACACATCCTGATACCCAGGAGAAGAAAAGTTCATGCCTGTCAATGATTAATAGGTTGTGGGTTAATAGACTGGTAAGACTTGGGATGAGGCGGAGTAACAGTGGCATATGATGCATTTTTGGCTGACTTGAGGAGGGGAAGGGAAACACTGGCCTGAGGGAGGAGGGGTGGTGCTGAGTATGACAGTTGGCAGGTAGGTGATCAAAGGCCCACTTACACTGCCCCAGACGCGTGGGTGTTTCCCCCCAAACCGCATGGTAGGTGACTTCTTGAGCATTGTATAGGCATCCTCTGTCATATTTCTTTCTCCCCTTGGGAAAAAAAAGTCCCAGCATTCACCACCCCCTGTTCCCATCTTTCTTGAGAAGTGCTTTATTTTCTTTTTTGGCTTCGTAGCACAGGTTTCGGGGATCTTAGTTCCCCACTAGGGATTGAACCTGGCCCCGGCAGCGAAAGCTGCCGAGTCCTAACCACCAGACCGCCAGGGAATTCCCAAGGAGTGCTTTAAAATCACTTTTAATTGGTTGTGTATTTCACAACCTGCACAGGGGAACTGAGGCACAGTTAAGAGACTTTCCCACGCCGTAAGTGTTCTGGCTTAGCACCACAGTTCAGTATAGAACGTTGAGTGTAATCCTGGTTTCATAGTGAACTTTGGTTTCGTCAGATGAAGACTGAATTTTATTTAGCCACAAGTGGATTACTTGACCCACTTAATATTTGTTCTCATTTTTACATATTAAAAAAGCCCTTCGGTAAAAGACTCTCATTTGCCTCTCACATGGTCATTGCCGGAAAATGAGAAACTCAATTACATCCTGAAATTCCTTGCTGACTCAACAATAGACCTAAAACAATAGCACGCTAAAATAAAAATAGAATTATGAAAAAAATGCAATGTGAATTTAGCACAGAATACTTATAACCAATTTATTTGTATACATTGCCAGAGCGGCTAGACACTTATTTAAGAAACAGTTATGGAATACCTGGCCTTTCCTTTTTTTTTGGCCACCCCTGGAGGCTTGAGGGATCTTAGTTCCCTGACCACCAGGGATCGAAGCCATGCTTCCTGCAGCAGAAGCACAGACCTCCACGGAATTCCCTCCTTTAATTTTCCTCTTGATTTATAGTTAATAAATATATTTGGATCCTATGCACCCTTTGTGCCAGGCACTATTGTAGGTGCTTATACATCACCTCATTTAAGCTTTCATTTAAGTGGCTTCCCACTTGGATTCCCCTCCTCCTGACTGCCTTTTTCCTTCCTGTAGCCCATGTTTTGCCTGACTCCCACTCCTTTTCTCTATTATTTACTCGGCTGCCATTATTCTTCTCCCTGTTATCCCACTCTGTCCTTGGAAAACCTGCTATTTTTTTCTGTGGCACTCCGATCTTTTTCCTTTTTGCCTGTCTTTCGTATATATTGCTCAATGTGAAGAGCATTCAGTGGAAACACACAAATAGGTTTCCTTAAAATACTTTAAAGTTCTAATTACCACTAACAATGTATGAATTTTTGGTGCTTCACATCCTCACCAGTAGCTATTCTGGTAGGTATGTGGTGGTATCGCATTTGGTTTTAGGTTGTATTTCCCCGATCACTAATGACGTTGAGCATCTTTTCCTGTGCTACTGGCCATTCACTTACCTTCTTTGGTGAAGTGTCCATTCAACTCTTTTGCCCATTATTTTTAAAAGAGTTGGGTTTTTGTTGTTGTTGTTGTTATTCAGTTGTAGGAATTCCTTATATACCGTAGATACCTGACCTTTATCTGATATATATTTTGTTAATATTTTCCCCCAGTGTGTGGCTTACCTCTTCATTTCCTTAAGGGTGACGTTTGACGACCAGAAGTTTTTAATTTTGATGAAGTCTACTTTATAAGGTTTTCTTTTGTGGTCATTGCTTTGTGTGCTTAATCTAAGAAATTTTGCCTAATCCCAAGTCATGAAGACATTTTCATGTTTTCCTCTAAAAGCTTTATGATTTTAGCTTTTACATTTAGGCTTGTGATCCATCTTAAGTTTTGCGTATGCTGCGACCTAAGGGTTAAGATTCATTTTTTTCTTTATGAATATTCAGTTATTTCAGCATAATATATTGAAATAACGTTACTCCTTGGATTGCTTTGGTGCCTTTCTTGAAAATCAAAGGCCATATAAGGATGGGTGACTTATATTTTTAAGTTATCTTTTTGTTATTGATTTTTCGTTTTATCATATTGTGATTTTTTTAATTAATTAATTTTATTTTATTTATTTTTGGCTGCATTGGGTCTTCGTTGCTGTGTGGGCTTCCTCTAGTTGCGGCGAACAAGGCTACTCTTCATTGCAGTGCACGGGCTTCTCATTGCGGTGGCTTCTCTTGTTGTGGAGCACGGGCTCTAGGCATGCAAGCTTCAGTAGTTGTGGCATGCAGGCTCAATAGTTGTGGCTCTCGGGCTCTAGAGCGCAGGCTCAGTAGTTGCGGTGCACGGGCTTAGTTGCTCCATGGCATGTGGGAACTTCCCGGACCAGGGCTTGGACCCATGTCCCCTGCATTGGCAGGTGGATTCTTAACCACTGCACCACCAGGGAAGCCCTTATATTGTGATTTGAGGATCTGGTTTATATAATATAGTAAGCCCCCTACATATGAACAAGTTCCGTTCTGAGAGTGCATTCTTAAGTCCAACAAAGTTAGCCTAGGTATCCACCTAACACAATTGGCTATATAGTACTGAACTGTAATAGGTTTATAATACTTTTCACACAAATAATACATTAAAAACAAACACAAAAAATATAGAAAACATTTTTAATCTTACAGTACAGTACCTTGAAAAGTACAGTAGTACCAGCTACATCACCACTGCTTTTATGCTTGCTCTGGACATCCTGGGCTTGAAATAAAGATACTGTACTACTGTACTCTATACAGTACTGTACAGTACACAAAAGCACAACCATTTGTAGAGGATGCACGCAGGTGACAGTGTACGCCAGACACATGACTAACTTACATTATTGGACATGCGAACACATGTTCGCTCGCATCTTCGAAAGCTCTAAACTTGAAGGCTCATATGTAGGGGACTTACTGTATTGATTTTTTATTTTTGGACACTGTCTTTGGCTTAGTACATTGTCAGTTTTATTAAATGATCCTCCTGTGCTTAAAAAATATAATTTTTCTCTCATTGTTGGTTGCAGAGTTTTATATCAATCGTTTGAATAAGTGTTTTTTGTTGTACAAATTTCACACTCCTGTGGGATGGCAAGAAGGCCAGTGTGTGGTTCAAACGGTAAGAAGAGTAGGAGTTAAGATCAAAGAGGCAGCGGGGTGAGATCATGTCTTAAAGTCTTGGGATTTTATTATAAGTGAGTTGAGTCTTTGAAGGGTTGTGAGCAGAGGATCACACTGATGCTGTGATGAGAATAGCCTAGGAGGGTGTGGAGATGGGGCTTCCATAAGGGACAGGTTAAGAGACTATTGTAGAAGGCTGGGCAAGATAAGCTGATGGGGCTTCCCTGGGGCTTCCCTGGTGGCGCAGTGGTTGAGAGTCCGCCTGCTGATGCAGGGGACGCGGGTTCGTGCCCCGGTCCGGGAAGATCCCACATGCCGCGGAGCGGCTGGCCCCGTGAGCCATGGCCGCTGAGCCTGCGCGTCCGGAGCCTGAAAAAAAAAAAAAAAAGATAAGCTGATGGCTTGGACCAGGGTAGTATGGAAGAAAGAGGTGACAAGGGTCTGGATTCTGGAAATATTTTGAAGATGATGCCAACAGATTTTGTTAATAGTTTAAACGTGGATTGTGAGAAAAAGAGAGGATCCAAGGATGACTCCAAGGGGACTTCCCTGATGGTCCAGTGGTTAAGACTCCACGTTCCCAATGCAGGGAGCCAAGGTGCGATCCCTGGTCAGGGAACTAGGTCCCACATGCTGCAACTAGGAGCCCACATGCTGCAACTAAAAGATCCCACACGTGGCAATGAAGATCCCTCGTGCCACAACTAAGACCAAGCGCAGCTAAATAAATAAATAAATATTTTTTTTTAAAAAAGGATGACTCCAAGATTTTTGGCCTGAACTGTTGGAAAAATAGAGTTACTGATTACTAAGGGGGGGGGGAGGGGAGTACATATATATATATATATATATATATATATATATATATATATATTTGAGCTCCTTACAGGCATAGCCAGGGTCTTCTGTTTCTTTGCCATCTCTCAATAGTGACTTCATGAGCAGAATCCCAACAAATATAATGTTAATAGCTAATATATACCTAGTACTTATGTGCCAGGCATGGTACCACTAAATGTAAATTTAATCATTTGATGTACATTTATAGTTAATCATTTAATCCTTATACAAACCTAGGTGATAGGATCTATTGTTATCCCCACTTATACACAGGGACATTGAGCTCTACAGAAGTTAAATAACTTGTTCAAGGTTGTATAACTAGTAAAAAGGAAAACTGGGATTCTTTTTTTTCCTTTTTGTAAGTTTTCTCCAAATATATATAGTGTCTTACTTTTTGTATACAAACCATTGTTTTAATTTTTGAACATGTGACAGAATCACATAGTTTGCAATTGAAAGAACAAGTTTCTCTTTCGACCTTTTTCTCAGCCATCCACTTCCCTTCCCATAGGCAATCAGTCTTATTAGTTTCTTGAACATTCTTCCAGAGACATTTTACTTCATAAACAAACAGATATAAAGTAGGAAGTATTTTCCTTGTTTTAGTTTTTTCACAAAAGGTACATATTTTATACACTGCTAAAATTTATATATTTTTCCACTTGGATAAGTTTCTACATGGTTATTACCATAATTTATTTAATTAGTCTCCTACTGGTGGACACTTAGTATATTTCTAGTCATTTGTTGTTATAAACAGTGCTGAAATGAATTGCCAGATTCATATGCCATTTGCAGAGGAAGAAATTGGCACTATAACTGAGGTCTATCTGACTTTAAAACTACTTCTACATTGATCTGCCTCCCCATGTCATTGATTGATTTGAGAAGATGATTCTCATTAAGCCCTCTCAATTTTATGAGAATACTTTAGGCCTTTGCCCCTGTGACTCTTGGCTCACAGCCCCAGGTGTAGCCACTCTTAACCTCCTAAGTTCATAAACACTCAATCTCCTCAGGGGATCTTCGCCAAGAACCTCATCTATACTCATATGACCCTGATTATAGACTCTAGAAAATGGGAATAATAAACTCAGAGCACTTGAGACATTTTTTTTCTTTGCTTGTTGGTTTAAGGTAAATGTACTTTGGGAAGTAACCCAGAGGGTAAAAGTGTCTAGGGCAAATGGAAAGCTTTTCTAAAGTGAGAGGATGATCTGACTCTTGCAAAGACTGATTGCATAGTCTATCTTGAGCAGTATATCAGCACATCCTGCGTGACACTTACCACTCATCATTTTTGCCTTGCACAACTTTTCATTGTGTACAGGACGAACTTTGCTCTAGATTTGAATCATTTCCTGTTGAGTGTCCACTACGTGGTGCTAAAAGTTTCACTGGTAGCATAAGATGAACGAAAACCTTAGCAACTCTATCTAGCTCTGAACTTTGGCCTAGTTTGTGTTGCAATAACACATATTCTTCTGTGAACTTTCACCTAGATATGTGATTCCCTGAAACTATTAACAGTACTGCAGTGAGCCTAATAATTTTTTAATATATTGATATTTGAGATCTCTAAATACATCAGAAATATTAGCACATACATTTAAAATTAAAACCGCTCTTCCATCTCAGCCATAGAAAACAGCACTTGCCTATCTTTTTCATCCTGTGGTAATAATGATAATATGTACTGAACCCTTACTACATGCTAGGTATTATTGTCAGCCCTTTAGGGTTACTCACAAGAGGTGGGTTCTATTATGATTATCTCCATTTTATAAAAGCAAGAAAACTGAAGCACAGAGAGGTTAAGTAATTTGCTTAAGGTAATACTGGAGGGCTATTTAATAGGGAAACTGGGATTTCGACCTCCTGCAGCCTGGCTTTGGAGCCCATACTGTTAACCACTATGCCATGAACTTGTTAGGACACAAAGCCCTCCATCTACAGTAAGTCCCCTACATATGAACATTCAAGTTGTGAGCTTTGAAAGATGGGAACGTGCGTTCCATCAACATCAGGCATGAGTGAAACTGCAGCTTGCCCTCCGTCTCCTATTGCTGATGATCCTTCAGCTCCACCATCTCCCACCTCCTCTCCCTCCAGTCAGCAACTCTTCTTGCCTGTTCACTCGATGTGCCCCTGTATGCCAGCTGTTGTACCGTACTACTGTACTTTTCAAGGTACCATACTGGAAGTTTAAAAATATTTTCTTTAGTTCTTGTTTGTTTTTTATGTATGATTTGTGTGAAAAGTATTATAAGCCTATTACAGTACAATACTATATAGCCGACTGTGTTAGTTGGGTACCTAGGCTAACTTTGTTGGACTTACAAACAAATTGGACTTAAGAATGCGCTCTCAGAACGGAACTCGTTCCTATGTAGGGGACTTACTGTATCGTACTACTACTACCATTTCCTACCTGCCCTTCTCGTCTTTCTGTCCTACTTATCACCATCCCTACCCTCCACTGTCTTAGCCAAACACTGGCAAAGCTGAGTTGGAGAACCAGCTGCTAGAACACAGTAACCCAATTTAATGACTGTTGGGCTGCACCCCATAGGCCTACAAGGCCTGTGCTTGCCCAGCTCAAGACTGAAGAAAGAGCCGAGAGTCAGCAACAGAGACATCAGTGGTTTAATGGATGAGGGAGCTTACACGTCTGAAACAAGGTCCTGGAGTGACACCCCACCTTGGGAGGCGCTGGGCAGGCAGGACATGGTGGCATGGTCTTCACTGGGGGTGCAGGATGGGGAATTACCAGTTACAGGGGAATTGACGTCAGGTGGGCTCATTAGTTACCAGGGAAACCAGTAGAGGGGCACGCCCCTCACCGCCCCTCTGATAAGCTATCACCAGCTGGGGCCAGCGATGACAATACGTAGGAAGGTGGGTCATGTGAGTAGGTGTGGGTGAAGCAGGCACTGGTCAGGCAGGCGATGTACAAGGAGCAAGAGAGCAGCCATCTTGACCACACACTCTACCCCTACATACCCTGCACAACCCTTACATCTTGCTCCTCCCCTCTTCTGCGGGGTCAGGTATGCAGGGGGCACTGCAACCAGATACCACAAATTCAGTACAGACAGCAGCAGCCAGAGTATCAAGAATAAGGTGCCTAGTATGTTCAGGACAGTCATTTGCCTGGATATGGGCAAATTTTGGAGTTTACCGAGTCAGTGGAATGGGAGTCAACAGCAGCAGTGCCCTGTCCACCTATAAGGAAGGTAAGGCCACCTCTGTTTTTCACAAACCCAGATCCACCCCCATGAGGTGGGGAAGACCTGGCTTTAAAAGAAATATTCTGGTGGCCTAGCTACCAGACTGACTGTGTTGGTCACAGGATTCTTTAATTTCTTACCCTGTTCAGCAGTATAATCTGACATTTATCAGGGACGTGTTATTGTCAAAAGGTTCTTCCTATGGATCTTCTTGAAGATGAAGCACTTATGCAAAAGCATCAGAGTACAACAATAACTGTCTATAGATGACAAGACTTAAAAGGCACGGTTAAGCACCTGATTACAATGTAATCAATAAAGAAACTTGGTTACAATAACTAGAATTAGGACTGATAATAATCATAACCCTTAAAATCCTTAATCTCTGGCAAAAACCAAGGAGCAAGTAACTGTGCATTTCCTAATTGGAAACTTATGCTTTAGTCTTCCTCTCCTAAGAAGGCTAGGGTAGGTAAACTCAGACCCGCCCAGCAATTAATGTTCCAGTATTTTATCCTATTTGAATTGACCCAGATAGTCGAATTCTCATTTAACTTTGTTTAGTTTCAAGTTACCAAAATCTGGAGAGACTATTTTACATAGACATTCCCCAAACATAATTTATTACATTCCCCAAACATAATTTATTTCTATAGAGTTTACCTAAAAGCTCTCTTTTCTCCTTTACTCTTAGAGATCACATAAGATTATAAAGTTCCAGGGACTTCCCTGGTGGCACAGTGGTTAAGAATCCACCTGCCAATGCGGGGCACATGGGTTTGAGCCCTGGTCTGGGAAGATCCCCCATGCCGTGGAGCAACTAAGCCCGTGCGCCACAACTACTGAGCCTGGGCTCTACAGCCTGAGAGCCACAACTCCAGAAGCCCACACACCTAGAGCCCGTGCTCCGCAACAAGAGAAGCCCACGCATCACAACGAAGAGTAGCCCCCGCTTGCCGCAACTAGAGGAAGCCGGCTTGCAGCGCAGTTCCAGAGAGCCCAGGTAGATCATTTACATCTCAAAGGCATAAGAGAAATACCAATTCCTTCTAGAAAGCCGGCTTAACCAATTACAAAAGGCTCACTTTGATACAATGGCGGAGCCATTAGAGACCATTGTTCTCCAGATCTCTTGGCAGCCCCCATTAAGCAAGGACAGCCACCACAAGGCCCCACAGACTAGTAGACAGCCACCCTGGGATTTCCCCATTAGTTCTGGGATCACCCCTGGAACTTTTGGGCACCACGTGTTAGTGGACGGCCACCCCAGGAATACCCTTGCAACTTTGGGGATTACACCCACCACTTTCGGGCCCCACGTGGCCAGTGGACAGCCACTGCAGGATCACCCCTGCAGCTTTTGGGCAACTTTCAATTCCCTTGCCTATATTTCCCAACATCTTGGTGCTCACGGGAGTTTCCTCAGTCTCCTGGCTGGCTCAACCAGTTGTTGGTCTGCGCCCCACAGGCCTATAAGGCCTATGCTTGCCCAGCTTCAGGACCGAAGAAAGGGCCTGGAGTCAGCAACAGAGACATCAGTGATTTAATGGATGGAGGAGCTTACACTTTTGAAGCCAGCTCCTAGAGCAACACCTTACCATGTGCAATGCAGGGCAGGCAGGACTTGCTGGCAGTCTTTGTTCCTGGGAGCAAATGGCAGATTACCAGTTATAGGGGAATTGATGTCTGGGCTCATTAGTTACCAGGGAAACCAGTAGAGGGGCATGCCCCTCACTGCCCCTTTGATAAGCTATTACTAGCTGGGGCCTGGGGCAAGTACAGGGGCCTGGTCCAGGAATTACCCTGACCCTCAATGTGAGGTAGGTATGAGACAGGAATGGGGCAGGGCACAAATTTTAAAAGAATGACATAGCCCGAGGACATAACATAAACTTGTTAAAACCAACTAGGTCCAAGATGATGGACAATTGACTTCTACTAGACCTTGAGCCTCAGGATATGCTCATTGTAACACATCAGCAGGCTAAATGACACACCCACAGGTACCATGATGGTTCCAAGGCAGACAATAAAAGGTCAAAAAGTGGGCGGTAGCCCAATTCCTAGAAATCCCCACCCCTTCCTCAAAATAGCTGGAATACTGCTCCCACTCATTAGCCTATGAAATTACCCACCCCTATAAAAACTGAAAACCCCATGCCCTCTTGCCTTTTGAGATGGCCCACACTTTGTCTGTGGGGTGAGTTTCTTTCTAAATAAATCCACTCCTTACTTCTCACTTTGTCTCTCACTGAATTCTTTCTGCAATGAGACATTAAGAACCTGAGCTTCATTAAGTTCTGCGACCAGGTGTGTGATCTTAATTAAAAGATGGTGGGTTCAAGTCCCAGTCTGGGTTCTGGTCAGATTCGAGTACTGGCCTGTGGGTTCAACTCCCAATCTGAGTTCTGTGGTTTCAGGTATAGACCAACTTTAGACCAAAGGGCACTTGTTTTCCCATCCCTGCCTTCCTAGAGATTTCATATTTCTTCAGGGTTTCCAAGGGAGCAGACAAAACCTGCTTTTCTTTTCAAAATAGCTATCCTTCATGAATATTTCTTGAATCCTCCATTGATATCTTGCCAATCCATCCTCCTCACTGCTGCCAGAAACCAGAAAATCCTGTTGTAAACTCCTCTTAAGGACTTCCCAACATCATTTTCAGAATAAAGTTTAAACTCCTGAGCTCATCACACTAAACCTTAATGATCTGGTCTCTGTCTCTTTGGCTGCCACTCCCTCACATATACCCTGCATTTCACTCCCTTCCACAACTGCAGTGATTCACCTTTGTTTTAGCTCAGCCCCTTAGCATGTTTTTCAAGGATCTTCCAGATTTCTCTCATTTCCCACCATCTTTCAACATACTCTCTGTCTCAGCCTCTCTAGGCTAAGCTTTCCCAAGTATATCATGCACTTCACTGATGTGGTTCCCTTCACCATCACTTGTTCTTTAAAATCCTGCTCCAATTCGATATTCTTTACTAGAGCTTACTTGCAGCCACCTCCCACCCCACTCCCAGTATGAATGAGCTGCTCCTCCACCTATGTCCTTGGGGCATGATTCTCCGTTAGATCACACTGTATCTTCAATGTCAGATCACACTGTATCTTCAATGTTGTACATTTAGTTGTTTACAATCTTGTCTCCTCCAGTAGGTTGTAGGCTCCTTGAGATTAGTAACTGACATTGTGTTTCATTTCTGTATCCCTTTGCAGGTTCTACTAAAGTACCTGGCACATATATAGTGTTCACTGGAAATGCCCTGAATGGTCTGTTTCTTATGAATAAAAGAAATGCCAGGCAACATTTGCTAAACCATTTGCTGATAAGGTAAGTCAAAGTAACATTTTAATAACTGAAGTGATATTATTCAGGTGTGGCTGTAAGATTCCAGAATGGCACCATCCAGTATGGTAACCATAGCCACATTTGGCTATTTAAATTTAATTAAAAGTAAATAAAATGGGGGCTTCCCTGGTGGCGCAGTGGTTGGGAATCCTCCTGCCAACGCAGGCGACATGGGTTTGAGCCCTGGTCTGGGAAGATCCCACATGCCACAGAGCAGCGAAGCCTGTGGGCCACAGCTGAGCCTGCTCTCTAGAGCCCATGAGCCACAACTACTGAGCCCATGCGCTACAACTACTGAAGCCCACGCGCCTAGAGCCCGTGCTCTGCAACAAGAGAAGCCACCAGAATGAGAAGCCCGCACACTGCAACGAAGACCCAACGCAGCCACAAATAAATAAATTTAAAAATAATAATAATAAATAAATAAAATGCAAACTTCCATTCTTTAGTCACATTATCCACATTTCAAGGGCTGGATAGCCTCATGTGGCTAGTGGCCACTGTATGGTTAGCACTGATATTAGAACATTTCTATCACTGCTAAAAGTTCTATTGGATAGCATTGACCTAGAAAGATCATTGGTACAGACTGATGGAGGTCAAATAAAGTTTATATACCATTAAGAAACTATTCTTGTGAGCATGTTAGAATAACACTGAAAACAACTTCATCTTGAATTATATCTGTTAATGATTTACCTTTGGAATGTTTAACATCTGGACAGTGACTCAGTGATAGTAGAGAAAGAAGAAGAAAGCTTTTAGTAAAACATGTATTAGAAAATTGTTTTGAGGAAGACCTCAGAAATCAGAATGCTGTATTTTAGAAAATTGCTTTGAGGAAGACCTCAGAAATCAGAATGCTGTATTTTTTTTTTTTTTTTTTTTTGCGGTATGCGGGCCTCTCACTGCCGCGGCCCCTCCCGTTGCGGAGCACAGGCTCCAGACGCGCAGGCTCAGCAGCCATGGCTCACGAGCCTAGCCGCTCCGCGGCATGTGGGATCTTCCCGGACCAGGGCACGAACCCGTGTCCCCTGCATCAGCAGGCGGACTCTCAACCACTGCACCACCAGGGAAGCCCGGAATGCTGTATCTTAAAAGCAACGACTGTTAAAAGCAGACCTCCCTAGGCCTTTTCTAAGATACACAGTGTAAAAAAAATAAATAAATAAAAATAAATGAAGATATACAGAGTAAAATATTTATTTATATGTTTATTCATTTAATTATTATTATTTTTTTAGGCCGAGCTGTGCGGCCTATGGGATCTTAGTTCTCTGACCAGGGATCGAATCTGTATTCCCTGCAGTGGGAGTGCGGAGTCTTAACCACTGGACCACCAGGGAAATCCCTTATTTATTTATTTTTAATCTTAGAAATCTGATCCCACCAAAGGCCAACACTTTTTTCGGTTCATCATCTTGACTCTTCAAAAAAGAAATCTCTCAATCAAGAGGTAAAGTAAGTCAATAAATACAATTTCAGACGTGTGCTCAGACAAAATTATTTCTTATAAACCAGTAGCACAGGCAACCCTGGACTTCCAATTCACTCTGAGCTTCTTCTCTCTGTCATGTACAGTGCCTGGAGGAGAAGGAGAAAAGAAAGTAAGAGATTGTCTGTAGATAAGGCATGTAAAAGCTGGGATGGTAAAAGAGTGCTCATTCATTGAGTTGAATGGAAATTTTCCTGTTATGTATGTCAAGTTTAAAAGTAGGATATGGGGACTTCCCTGGCGGTCCAGTGGTTAGGACTCTGCGCTTTCACTGCTGAGGGCCCGGGTTTGATCCCTGGTCGGGGAACTAAGATCCCACATGCCACACAGCGTGGCCAAAAAATGAAAAAGAAAAAAAAGGGGATATGCCTGGGAGTTCCCTGGTGGCCTAGTGGTTAGAATTCTGGGCTCTCACTGCGGTGGTCTGTGTTTAATCCCTGGTTGGGGAACTGAGATCCTGCAAACCACAGCAGGGCAGCCAAAAAAAAAGTTGAAAAAGATTATGCTTCCTATCTCTCAGGGTTTCCAAAAGGTAGAAATGGGACAAATTAGAACACAGTAGATATACCTACATAATATAAGCCTAGTCTGAACAGTCCCTCTCTGAGGGAATTTCTCTTAGAAGTGTTAGAAATTATTTTATAAGCATAAATATACATAAAATATCTCTGGAAGGATACACCAGGAAATAATAGCATTTCCTCCAGGGAAGGGGAACTTCGTGGCTAAAGGACAATAGTAGAAGGGTGACTTTTAGTAAATTATCTTTTGTTTGAATATCAGATTGTATATATGTATTACCTATTCAAAAGTAAATAAAAAACAAACATAGGGGCTTCCCTGGTGGTACAGTGGTTGAGAGTCCGCCTGCCGATGCAGGGGACACGGGATCGTGCCCCGGTCCGGGAGGATCCCGCATGCCACAGAGCGGCTGGGCCTGTGAGCCATGGCTGCTGAGCTTGGGCGTCCAGAGCCTGTGCTCCGCAACGGGAGGGGCCGCGGCAGTGAGAGGCCCACGTACCGCAAAAAAGCAAACAAACAAAACAAACAAACATAGAGCTCTTTGAGTCTAATAGCCTGCCTTTTTCCCAAGTAATAAGTGTAAAATTGCACAACTTGCCGTGCATGGCTCTTAGTTAGAAAAGTCAACGTCCAGCTCCATGAAGTGGGGTTGGACCAGTCCAACAGCAACCAGCCCGCTCAACTTGAGGACATTTTTAGCAATGAGCCAAAGGACCACATTTTCCATTTCTGCTTTCCAGATGGGGCTGAGCTCAGGAAGTAACTAGTTTGGGTAGCCAGAAGACTGAGGGTTTCAGAGGACCCCACAGTGCTGCAGGCTTGCATTAAGTGAGGCAGACATATAGGGAGTGAAGAATTACACCTCACGACAGGGGCATAGTCGTGTGTAAATATTAGTTTACATATTCCACACTTTACAAAGTGTTCATAACTGCCCTAGGAGGTGAGCGGGCATGGATTTTGTCCTATTTTACCTGAAGAGGAAACAAAGTATGGTGGCGGTAAGGTACACCACTCAGATATCTTTCCAACTGCAGGAAGTAATTGACTGAGGGTCCCTGCTGTGTCTGAAATCCATCCATGTATTTGAGCTGAGGCCATGCTTCCCATGGGCTGCTCCCAGCAGGTAATGAGTGCAGCAGTGATATTAAGGCCAGCTCATTCTTTGGGATTCCTCTGATGGCTTGAGGGGTCCCCAGCAGCCTTGCTGAAATTCCCTTAGCATACATTGCACTCTAACATGCTCAGGCCAGCCTTTCTTTCCTCTATTCTTCTCTCCTGGGGAGGCCTGCATCACAGGCTGATGGCTCTCCCAGCCTCTCCTGGCACTCCCATTTTCCCTTAGAGGCATTTCCTGTAAGTTTAAGTTTAATACTGTTTTGGCTTCAAACATATATCTAGGTGGGTGATTCCAGGCTGTGCTTTAAAATTTTTTTTTAATAATGTCTGTATAATCTTTTTATTTTATTAATTTACTTTTTTGTTTTGGCTGCAGCAGCATGTAGGATCTTAGTTCCCCACCCAGGGATCGAACCCATGCCCCCTGCAGTAGAAGTGCAGAGTCTTAACCACTGGGCCACTAGAGAAGTCTCTCCAGGCTGTGCTTCTAATCAATGCACTTTGTTGTCTTTCTTTTCTTTTTTTATTTCAACTTGAGTCATTAGATGGGCACATCCTTCTTCCTACCAGCTTGCTGTCATATTTAATACTTTATTATTAAAAATATTTATGTATATATGATTGCATAGGCTGTAAATGAAAATTATTTTATCATATGAAAAATATGATTGTACTTTATTAAATTATGTAAATTTATAAGATGCAGTTTCACAAAACTTTCTGATTGGTTTATATGCAGACTTTGAGGTTTCTTTAGTTGTTGTTGTCGTCTTTTTAAAATGATTTGTTGAGACTTCCCTGGTGGCGCAGTGGTTAAGAATCTGCCTGCCAATGCAGGGGACACAGGTTCGAGCCCTGGTCCAGGAATATCCCACATGCTGCAGAGCCAGTAAGCCCGTGTGCCACAACTACTGAGCCTGCGCTCTAGAGCCCCTGAGCCACAACTAGGGAGCCCACGTGCCACAACTACTGAAGCCCCCATGCCTAGAGCCCATGCTCCGCAACAAAAGAAGCCACCGCAATGAGAAGCCCGGGCACTGCAATGAAGAGTAGCCCGGGCACTGCAACAAAGAGTAGCCCCCGCTCGCCACAACTAGAGAAAGCCTGCACACAGCAAGGAAGACCCAACACAGCCTAAAATAAATACACTTAAATCTTAGGGAAAAAAAATGATTTGTCTTCTATCGTTCGCCATCTCCAGTATTCATTGCCCTTATTAATACTCTGGGGTTTATTTTACGCTGGCTAGCCTAGAGATTCTCGGAATTTACACAGGCCAGAAGAACTACCTACCATTTGCAGGATGCCCTTATGGTTTGGCAGGGAATATAATAAAACCACAGTTGCTAGTCTAAAGGGGAAGCTGTTTAAGTCTGTTGAAATGGTGTCACCAGGAGAATGGGGACATTGTAAGCTGTGAGCAGGAGCCCATTTAACATGGGGGGTGGGTGAGGAGGCAGAGAAATCAGCAGGCTCTTACTTGGTTCTTCCTGGAGTTGGCTGGCAGCAATCTGGCTGGCTGTTCGCACAAGTTTCCAGGACGCCATCAAGAGTTTATTCTGAATGCACAGAATGTTTCGTCAGAATAATCAGGGCTTCCTTCAGTGTGTGCTTGACTGGGAAAGAAAGCAGGAACCCCTTAGTGGCCAATATTCTGGGAGTGATTGACCCTGGAGTGATGCATGGAAGAAGGGCTACAAAGTAAGGATGGTGGAGAGGATTTTTTTTTTTTTTGGAACGTGGGCCTCTCACTGTTGTTGTGGCCTCTCCCGTTGCGGAGCACAGGCTCCGGATGTGCAGGCTCAGCGGCCATGGCTCACGGGCCCAGCCGCTCCGCGGCATGTGGGATCCTCCCAGACCGGGGCACGAACCCATGTCCCCTGCATCGGCAGGCAGACTCTCAACCACTGCGCCACCAGGGAAGCCCGGTGGAGAGGATTTTGAAGCAACTCGAAAGAATTGAGTCTTGTGGAAGCAACCCCCAGAGGCAGCAGACTGGTGCACTGTAATGCTCACCTCCTGCTCACGTGGCCCTATGGAGACAGGAAGTATGGCTGGAGAGTCGGAGGAGAACCAAAGCCAGAAAGGCCAAAAGAAAGTGAATACTTGAGCAGCAGTACTTGATTTGGTCAAGAAATGAAGAATGTTGTTAAGGAACTGTGTATGTATGTGAGCAGACTGGTGATTAGCAGGAATCAGTACCTTACGTGTGCAAGTGCATGCACAGAGTGAGAGAGAGAGAAGGAACGACACTACCTTGCCTCTTTCCAATAGTCAGAATCCTCAGATATTAACTATATTTAGGTCTCGTCGAGAGTAGGAGGCACGAATTTTCCTTCTGTTGCGTCTGTTACATGGCAGGGCCTCCTTGAATACAGCGTATTGTACTTTGGGCATCATGGAAAATGGGTTCTTGGCTTCCTGGCAGTATGCACTGCTAAGAGCACCCAGAGCTCTTAGCACAAGAGCATGAAAGTTCCTCACCTCACTTCCAGCATTGTTCACCCACACATTTTGAGAGCTCTACCTAACAGTCCAGTTCTAACACATCTTTGACTAAACATGAAGTTTGTTGTTGCCAAGAGTCTATTTAGATTAAACCCCTGTGACCATTAGCCATTTTCTGAGTAGCCTGGGGAATCAAATGTAAACAAAAGGTGGGGGATGAAGACTGGGGTGCAAGGACCTAAAGGGAAACTGCCCGTTCTGACAGGTGAAGACAGTGCCTGCAGACTCAAGAGAAGGAGTCACAGGAAGAGGAAGCCCAGGGGGCTTCTACTCTTTCCAAGATTTATATCTGCACAATTTCCTACCTAATCAGATGATTGGTAAGAAGCTGCCAAATCTTCTCACCGACTCCCACAGATGCTTGGAGATTATATTAGGGCTTCTCAGTGATAGGCAGGACTGTCACAAGAAAACATGAAGCTAGTGATGGTAATGTGTGATCCATCACTAAGGGATGTGCATGCTGCTTTTTGTATATTAACCTTGTATCTTGCAATAATCTGAGCTATAATCACTTATTAGTTCCAGGAATTCTTTTGTCAATTCTTTTAGATTTTCTACATAGACTATCATGTCATCTGTGAATAAAGATGGTTTTATTTCTTCGTTCCCAATCTGTATACCTTTTATCTCCTTTTCTTGTTTTACTGCATTGGTTAAAACTTCCAATACAATGTTGAGAAGGATTGGTGAGAGGGGACATCTTTGTCTTGTACCTGATCTTAGTGGGAAAGCTCAAGTTTCTCACACTACGTATGATGTTTTTGTTTTTAAATTTTCTCTGCTATGCTTTCTGCTTCCAAAGTTGGAACTACAGCTCATTAAACATTTTCAAATGTTGTAATAAATATATAATATGAAAATAGAAGTTTTTTACAATCTTTGCATGACTACCCCAAATTGCCATTGCCAATTATTTGATATGTCTCTCTCAAGATGACATACTTTGTGATTTTGAAGTAGATCATGTCTTTTCTTTTTTCTTTTTCTATGTTCTAGTTTCTGTAACAGTTCTTTTTTTCTTTTTGATTCAATAATTCATTTTTCATTTTTTATTGAAGTATAGTTGATGTACAATATTGTATAAGTTACAGGTGTACAATATAGTGATTCACAATTTTTAAAGGTTATACACCACTTATAGTTATTATAAAATATTGACTATATTCCTTGTGTTGTACAATATACCCTTAGAGTTTATTTTATTCATAATATAGTTTGTACCTCTTAATCCCCTACCCCTATATTGCTTCTCCCCTCTTCTCTCTCCCCACTAGTAATCACTAATTTGTTCTCTGTATCTGTGAGTCTGTTTCTTTTTTCTTTACATTCATTAGTTTGTTGTATTTTTTAGGTTCCACATATAAGTGATACCATACAGAATTTATCTTTCTCTGAAAGATTGTGTCTTAATACACAGTATCTCTGACCAAAAAAAAAAAAAATTGCACCCACTTCAAACTGACATTCCTTGACAGTTTGGGGTATACATAACCAGGCTGTGTGTATGTATGTAAAACAGAGAGACAGCCAGCCAGAATGTGATGAAATTGCCCCTGCTCCATTTCTGGGAAGTGCTCCTGATTTTTATCTTTTATAGGAAACTGTGTTATGAATTAGGTAGCCACATCATTTATTTAACATGAATATGTTAAAATTTAGTTCAGTCACAGAATGCCCTAATCAGAATTATCCCAATGAATAAATAAATGAATGAATAAATGGAATGGTTATGAGCTATGAGCCACATATGTGCTCACCTGTTGGAGAGCTGTCAAGAACATGGTGGCCGAGATGTGATTTCCACCCAAGGATCCCTGAAGTTCTTATGAGCACGTGAGGGAAGGGGCCATGTCTTAGATCCCTAGCAAGGATATCCTGGAGTGATGGCTTGAGGAGAAGTCCTTTTGTAAATGGTTGTTTGGGAACCCACAGTTTTAACTTAGACACCCTCATGGACATGAAACCATGGGCCTTTAGGGATGCACCACCCACCAAGCAGTTCCAGAGATTGGTGCTGGGCAGTTGGGGATACATGTTGCTTGGAAAAGGTAGGTGTAGAGGCCTAAGGGTCCTCTAGGAATGGGTCCTGTGATACTGTAGCTGCCTCTGCTCAGTCTATGCTCCCACATCCACACCCACACTTTTCTAGAACATTTGAGAGAATATGTCTTGGTTTATGAATTAGACTTGTAATTTTGAAACTCCCTAACTGGCCATCTCCAAGGAGCTGTGGGAGTTTCTGACTCAGCTATTGTGTGTAAATGCTCACAGTTGGATTTTCTAGAACAAGTAAGCTGTACTCAGTTACTGGCTTTCTGTAATCAAGTTGCTATGTAAAATTTAGCAATCATTGGTGACTCCTCTGGCTAATTGTTTTGTTTTTGAGCATTAAGTACAACCTAATAAAAAACTTATTTATGAAAAGACCTTTTCTGCCACAAATAATAGATATTCATTTTAGAGAATAGAGGTAAACACTAAAAAAAAATGAGCAGTAATCCTCCTACAAATGATAACTATAACATTTTGGCATATTTTCTTCTAAAATCTTCTTGCTTTAATAAGCTTTCAATAAATAGATATCATATAGTTGTATGAGAAATTTTTCCTTTCTCTTTTTATTTCAACTTAGGGATAACTATGATGTTTTTCTTTTTTCTTCACAGAAATGCTTTATCATCTGTATTTTTCAAAAACATTTGACCATGAATTATTTTTATTCAATCCTGGTGGCAAGCTTGAGGGTTTTAGATATCTGTAATCCTTATCTTCTGTATAAAGACACATAGAGCTGTGATGTTTCTTTATGAAGGTATGAAAATACATTCTGTTAATACAGATTGTGAAGGAGATAATAAATTAGTTTGCTTTGCTTATTTAAATACACATTCTGTCAAATGGTATTCTTTTTTACTTATATTTTTTGAGGAAATTTTTTTTTTTTTTTTTTTTCTTTCTGCGGTATGCGGGCCTCTCACTCTTGTGGCCTCTCCCGTTGCGGAGCACAGGCTCCGGATGCGCAGGCCCAGCGGCCATAGCTCACGGGCCCAGCCGCTCCGCGGCATATGGGATCCTCCCAGACCGGGGCACGAACCCGTATCCCCTGCATCGGCAGGCGGACTCTCAACCACTGCGCCACCAGGGAGGCCCAGGAAATTTGTTTTTAAAAAAGAGCTTTATATTGATCCACAGAGCAAAGTCCTTGGACCTTGATTAGCACTGCTTTAGTTTGATCCTCAAATGGGCTATGACATTTCTAGCCTCTGAATTTCAAACCAAGTTGTTTCTGTATTTCCTCCTTGAGTGTTTGTAAGTATTTTGTCTTCAGAGATATATCTAATCTAAGTCATGTTGCTTAGATTGGAGTCATGTGGGTGACTGGGTAAACAGCCACCCTGCACACACAATTGTAGAATATTTATTTATTTATTTTAGGCCACGCAGTATGTGGGATCTTAGTTCCCTGACAAGGGATCGAACCCATGCCCCCTGCAGTGGAAGCGCAGAAGAGTCTTAACCACTGGACTGCCAGGGAAGTCCCCAATTGCAGAATATTTAATGTTCATGATATATTTAGTGAAAAAAGTAAGCTACACAATAATATTAGTAATATAAACCCACTTTTATGAAAATGAAAGTTAGATAAATACACCTACATAGAAAAAATACAGATCTGTTAAAATAATATCGGGACTATTCCTATCAGTATGGTCTTAAATTTTAGAAGATCAATTCTGAATTCTTGATGAATTTTATAACATTTATAGTATGTGGCTGTGCACGTCTGCTGAACTTTGGATCCTGATGTAACCCTGTCTTTACTTAGTGAAGCTTTTTGGATTTTTCCTTAATGAAATATTAAATCAAATGTGGAACTTTGGTTAATTGGCTCAGAAAAAAGGAATGACTCATACTTGGATGACAAAATGTATCCTGACCTTGAGGGTTTCATTCTGCAGCTCAGAGAGTGGGAGGATTCTCGAAATGGCAGTGACCTTTGTTGGTAAAGTCATGTTTCCCACAATTTCCTCCTCAGTTTTTTGTTGAGTCATTAAGGACTGCTAATATTGGCTCTGTCAAAAGCCAACCTAGAAAAAGCATCTTTGCCAAATCTAATTCCAGAGCTAGAATGTGGAGGTTGACGGTGAATATAATAGCTGTCATTCGCAAAACTTTTGGCTCAGTCATCTTTCCAAAATTAACATACTTACGCAAGAAACAAAAATCACTCCTCTCCTACCCCTACTTCTCACCTTGCCCTCGACCAATAGAGAGCTCAGAGAAATGGAAGGATCAGGCATCTTTTCAAAGATGAAGCCAGGCTCAAAGGACCACTTTCCAAGGGTAGCTGGCCCACAGCTTTTGCCTCCAAGAAAACTGCTGGGGGCTTCCCTGGTGGCGCAGTGGTTGAGAGTCCGCCTGCCAATGCAGGGCACACGGGTTCGAGTCCTGGTCTGGGAAGATCCCACATGCCACGGAGCAGCTGGCCCCGTGAGCCACAATTACTGAGCCTGCGCGTCTGGAGCCTGTGCTCCGCAACAAGAGAGGCCGCAATAGTGAGAGGCCCGCGCACCGCGATGAGGAGTGGCCCCCACTTGCCACAACAAGAGAAAGCCCTCGCACAGAAATGAAGACCCAACACAGCCATAAATAGATAAAAATAAATAAATAAATAAATAATAATTTAAAAAAAAAAAAAAAAAAAAAAAAAGAAAACTGCTGAAGAAGCCATCCCAGGAGAAGGTGCTTGTTTGAAGATCTGTGCCCCAAACAATTTTCATCCACGAAGATGAACAGAAAGACCCACTGGATTAGATAATCAGTAGAATCTCTTCCTGCTCTAAAATTCTAGGGTTATCATCAGGGCTTGGTGGCCCAAAGTTAAAATGACCTATGATACTTAATTCCTGAGAAAGAGCAAAAAAGAAATAAACATTTTATCCACAGGCCTGATGTCTTTTGGGAACTGATCAAGCCTGGGGACTGACACACAGGTAGTGTATGGAAGGCAGTGTGCGCCTGTGTGTCTGCTTGGGGCAGGCTTTCGTAATTTCACAAAGCCTTCTTCCCCATCTACCAAGAACAATTAATTCCTTTCTAGTCCCCTGAGGAAATGCCCCTGATCTTTTTTTTTTTATCCTCTTCCTTTCTTACTACCTCATTCCCTCTTGCTGTTTATTTGAATATTCATTCAACAAACACTTATTGGGGACCTTTGACGTTTATTCTTCAGAGATAGCATGATACAGCTGAAAGGTTGTAGATAGGATCTTTGACTTAACTCTCCCGCTTACAAACCTAATAAGTGGTTTGGACAAGTGACTGAGTCAGAGCACAGAATAGGCATAGCATATCCTTCCTACCTCACAAGAGAATATATTTCATAAATTGTTAAAAACATAGATTTTTAGGGGCTTCCCTGGTGGCGCAGTGGTTGAGAATCTGCCTGCCAATGCAGGGGACACGGGTTCGAGTCCTGGTCTGGGAAGATCCCACATGCCGCGGAGCAACCGGGCCCGTGAGCCACAACTACTGAGCCTGCGTATCTGGAGCCTGTGCTCCGCAACAAGAGAGGCCATGACAGTGAGAGGCCCGCGCACCGCGATGAAGGGTGGGCCCCTGCTCGCCGCAACTAGAGAAAGCCCGCGCACAGCAACAAAGACCCAAAGCAGCCAAAAATAAATTTTTTTAAAAAAAGGACATTGTAAAGCTCTACACAAGGTAAGGTATTGTTATTTTTGGGGGTTAACATAATGCAGCTGGAAGGAACCCTAGATATCATCTAACTCCTTCATCTTACAGGCACTGAGGGTCAAGTGTATTTACTGCCTAAGAGCACACACCAAGTAATAATAAACAGTGTAGACTCTAGAGTCACACATACCTGGTTGCAGGCCCAGTCCTGCTACTCACTAGTGATCTTGGAGCCGAGGGCCTCACGGAAGTGAAGAGCTGAGTAGTACAGAGTTAGTAGAGTTTGCCAGTTGGGCAGGCACTCCAGGCAGAGGCAACAAGGGTTTGTCCAGAGAGAGAGGTCTGTGAGGGAGCGAGCACTGCATGCAGGCAGGGATACAGGAGGATGTAGCTGGAGCATACAGTGCTTTTGTGGAAGGGAAGAAAAAAGGATAAGGGCTGGGGAAGGAGGCAGTTGCCCTACCTCTGGAAGAGGAAACTTCAAGTCAGATTTTCTTTTTCTTGCTATTTTACTATTACTTTGTATCAATCATACACCCAGGTTGAGTTGCTACGAACTCTAAGAAATGTGTCTCTATCAACAGTCTCTCATACTTTGTAGTCCAGGAAGGAAGATCAGGTGGGACCTGGGATATGGCCCGTTCCCTGGAGCCGCTTCTGCTTCCCCTGTGAACAAGGCTCTCTTGGGCAAAAAGGCTCTGGATGTGGTTAGAAAACATTAATAATAGCTACCATTTCCTTGGGTCATTTGTAGAGACGTGGATGGACCTAGAGACTGTCATACAGAGTGAAGTAAATCAGAAAGAGAAAAACAAATATCGTATATTAACGCATATATGTGGAACCTAGAAAAATGGTACAGATGAACCTGTTTGCAGGGCAGAAATAGAGACACAGATGTAGAGAACAAATGTTTGGACACCACGGGGGGAAAGTGGCGGGGGTGGTGGTGGTGGTGGTGGGATGAGTTGGGAGATTGGGATTGACATGTATACACTGATGTGTATAAAATAGATAACTAATAAGAACCTGCTGTATAAAAAAATAAATTAAATAAAATTCAAAAGTTCAAAAAACCCCCAAATAATAGGTACCATTTCCATGTGCCTGGCATTATTCTGTTGAATGTATTGATTCATTTATTCCTCACAAAAACCTTATGAAGTAAGCACCACTATTTTTTTCTCTTCTCAACTTTTCAAAACTTTTAAAAAGAGAAGTATAGCATACATAAAGTGTACAGTTTAATGAACTTTCACAAGAAGAGCAGACACATGTAACTAGCACCCAGAACAAGAAAATTACTCCCACACAAAAGACCCCTTGTGGCCCCAACAAGTTACTAGCCCTCCCCACCCTCAAAAGCAACTACCAAGCCTTACTTCTGACAACAGAGCTTAGTTTGCTTGTTTTGTACAGTATTATTTGTATGCAGCGTCTTTCACTTACATAGCATGTAGTTATAGGTCTGTTCATTCTCTCTCATTGTTGGGTAGTATCCTCAACCTTTTATTATGAAACATTTAAAGCCCCAGAAAAGTTGAAAAACTAGTACATACAGTGAATAACCATATACCCTTTACCTAGAACATAAAGGACTCTTATTATTTCCAGTTTTTTTTTTTAATTTTTTTTTTAAACCCACATTTGTTTATTTATTTATTTTTGGCTATGTTGGTTCTTCACTTCTGTGCGAGGGCTTTCTCTAGTTGTGGCAAGCGGGGGGTCACTCTTCATCGCGGTGCGCGGGCCTCTCACTATCGATGCCTCTTTTGTTGCTGGAGCACAGGCTCCAGATGCGCAGGCTCAGTAGCTGTGGCTCACAGGCCCAGTTGTTCCGCGGCATGTGGGATCTTCCCAGACCAGGGCTCGAACCCGTGTCCCCTGCATTAGCAGGCAGATTCTCAACCACTGCGCCACCAGGGAAGCCCTATTTCCAGTTTTTAAATGAAGGAACTAAGGCAAAGAGCAACTAGGTAACTAGCTCAGGTTATGTCCCTGGGATCTAGTCTCACCTAGCTTGCTACTTAGTCATGACTGTGGGCAAAATCACCTAATGTCTCTGAGACTGTTTCTCATTATTAATATGGGAGTAATAATTCCTATTGCACTGAGTTCCCAGATTGTTGTGAGGCTCAAACAATGAGGAACATATGAAAGTGCTTTGTGAAGAGTAAAGTGGTGTTACTAAAGAAAGTATTTTTAAAAATGTAGGCTCCTGGGCCTCACCCCCTGTAGCTCCTAACTCAGTAGGGCTTGGGTAGGAGACAGAATGTTTAACAAGCACCCTAGGTGATTCTGATGCACTGATCCCGAAACCAACTATGAAAAATCACTTCTGTAAAACAGATTCTCAAACGTTAGAGACTAACAGAATCACCTGGAGGACTTGGGTGTTATTATTGCCACTAGCTCCATGCTGTCCCAGACTCATGAAGATGAAAGAAAAGCAGGTGCAGAATATGGTGTGCTTTATCCTCTGGGGACTTGGAGAGTCTAGACCCCAACATTAGTCTCTGGAGCCTTCTCCTTCTCAGGTATAGAAAAACAGAAGGAAGCTTGCTATCCTTAAAGAGGGCAAGTGACTCACAGGTTTAAAACAAGTAAAAGCATGGAGGCATTTAAGGTGAAAGGGCAAGAGCCTTCTGTTGCAAAATAAGAGACCAGAATAGTGAGAAGTTAAAAAAAAAAAACCCCTCACCATCATCACTCAAATTCCTGTTGTTTTAGATCAGGGTGGTGACATTAACAATAGGCACACTAAACATCTGCATAGAGCACCAACAAAGACAGAACAGCAAAAAGAAGAGAAAAAAATAATTTGATTGCTTAAAGCATTGAAGATGTCAACATAGGAGAAAAAAACCCATACATTTTTGCACTTCCTAACAGTTATTTTATGGTAGTACTGCATTTTGTTTTGAATGACCTGGTGTGTGTAGGGGGGGCGGTGGGAAGACACAGTATTTGGTTTTTCTTGCTGGGGGCCTCCAGATGTCTTCCGTCGTGTACATTTTTTTTTTTTTTTTTTTTAATTATTTATTTATTTATTTATGGCTGTGTTGGGTCTTCGTTTCTGCGCAAGGGCTTTCTCTAGTTGCAGCGAGTGGGGGCCACTCTTCATCGCGGTGCACGGGCCTCTCACTATCATGGCCTCTCTTGTTGCGGAGCACAGGCTCCAGACGTGCAGGCTCAGTAGTTATGGCTCACGGGCCTAGTTGCTCCGCGGCATATGGGATCTTCCCAGGGCTCGAACCCGTATCCCCTGAATTGGCAGGCAGATTCTCAACCACTGCGCCACCAGGGAAGCCCCTCGTGTACATTTTTTAATGGGTCGGTTTGGAGCTTTAAATATGCCCAGTATCTCTGTGCATGCAACATTAGTTACGTAATTAAGGTAAATGCCTTTGAGGGTTTCCCACAGTTCAAACTCTGTAGCTTGACAAAGCCCGCCGCCAGGCTCCTGCGTCCTCCCTACCTCCGCTTGCTCCCAATTCCGGAGGCCGAGGACCCGGCGCCAGTTCCCCCTCGCACCTCCCACCTGTCCTTTCTTGTTTACCTTCCCTGAGAGGGAGCAGGGAGGCCGAGGCCCTCGGCGATGTCATCAGATCCCAGGCCACTCACTCGGGGAGCGGTCCACGGAGCCCCTACCCGGGATGGGGCAGTTGCACAATTTGTTTGCTCACATAATCTGGTTCAAATCCTGAATTTTACACAAGAAGAAACTGGGACTCAGACGTTGATTTGTTTCTTTAAAAAAAAAAAAAAGCCATCTTGCATAGTAATCATAGGCAGCTATCATCCCGGAGTGATTTGGGTTTAAGTCTCGCTGAAACAAACCAACAAACAAAAAAACCAACAAACGGTATTCTCAAAAAAAATCCCTTTTTTTGGAAATTCCGATTCAACTTTAAATCAGACGGATGTTTGAGGAACTGACTGTAAAGTCAAAAGAGCAGCAAAACAGCCATCTCTACACGTCCGTCATCATTTAGAATTTCACAGAACTTTAGAAGTTGTTATAAATAACAGTCCAGACGCCACTGCTTCCATTTTTAAAGATAATTCTATTCTGAGAACTGGTGGAAATCAACAGGTTAGTTATTGTTCGTCTGTCCGAGCGACTTCTCCACTGCCTTTTGCAAAACTACAAACCCAGCATGGGCGCCGGCCATATTTTTGCCCGAGGAACCCCAGCACCCCTGACCCAGGCAGGGCCCCCCCCCGCCACGCCCACCCCGAAAGGGGCCCCCACCCCTGGAGGCGGCCCTGCGGTGGGGGAAGGTGGCGGGACTCGGCCCGCCCTCTGTGGGTAGGGTGTCCGGGAGCCCCCGGTCACGTGGCGCGGGGGCGGGGCGGGGCGTGGTATATAGCCCGGCGCCCGCGGGCCGGGCTTTGTGAACGCCGCGCGGACCCGCTGGACCCACGTCTCTGGGCTGCTGCCGGCTGGTAGGTACGCGCCACCTCTGAGGTCCCGGTCCCTCGCGGCTCGGCCCCCCGCGGGCTCCAGGCTGGACGCTGGCGGCCTCGTGGCGGTTTCCGGGCCCCGGCTGGGAAGGGGATGTCTCCTGGGCTTGCGCTTTCAAACCTCGCTTTTGTTCCTTGATTCAGGCTGCTTTTCTGCCCGCTGCCTTAGTGCGGTTGTAGCTTCTTGGCTTGGTTGCGGGTAACGGTTTCCAGTCGTCCCGAAAAGACATTATTTAAAAGGAAACGCGTGAGAAAATCGTCTTAAAACAGAATTTTGTGGGGTACGCAGTGACAGACGGGCTATTGATGCTGGCGTCTGATTTCCGCCTTTAGCGTGGTTTTAATTTCTTGTAAAAGTGGGACCCTTGGCCGGGGGGTGAACTGATTGGCTCCGAAGTCGTGGGTTTTTAACTTTCCAGTTCTGCTGCTTAGCAGTGAGGCTGTTTTGTGTGTCTGTGGGTCATTGGGGACACTAAATTAACATTTTAAAGCGTCCGGAAAAGTTTCTCATTTCCGCGGAGCACCTCCTTTCTCGTGTGTTTAGTGTCCCCTGAACTAGTTTCAGTTCTTTGACAAGGAAGGAGTAACCACCGCCCCCCACCAAAGTGCTCCATCTTGATCGTCCTGACTGTACAAGATGTCTCCTACTTGGAATATCTCTTTAGTTTGACCATGGATTTTAACTTGGTTAGCATTTTTGTGGACAGATATTTATCTTCAAAAGGCATCTCTAATGTTCTGGTGGGGAAAACATTGAACATTTTAAGTGGGTGACTTTTACACGTGAGCTTTAAAAACCTTCTTTCAGTTTGCCCAGAGGAGAGCTCTGAGAGCCAGAGGGTGGGAAGAAATGCAGACTAAACTTGATCTTGAATTTTGCTCTCCTTGAAATTAGCATTTGCTTCGGTTGGAGAATGAATCTGGGAGTCTTATTACAGTGTCCTGAACCAAGTTTCTCTTCTGCAGATTTCTTCTTTCTCCAGAAGAAAAATGGCATCTGTTGCAGTTGAACCACAGCTGGTATGATTTATAAATAGCAGTTTTTTGATTCCTTTCCCTCCCCAGTGTGTTTTGGAAGTTAAGCCCTCCCTCCTTTTTGGTTGCAGAGTGTGGTGACAAGGGTGGCCAACCTACCCTTGGTGAGCTCCACATATGACCTCGTTTCCTCGGCTTACATCAATACGAAGGATCAGTATCCCTGCTTGAAGTCTGTGTGTGAGATGGCAGAGAAGGGCGTGAAGACCATCACCTCGGTGGCCGTGACAAGTGCTCTGCCAATCATCCAAAAGCTAGAGCCACAAAGTGAGTTTTGATTTCCCCCTCAAAATTTAGCCCTATGTTCGCATCCGGAGTGAGCCCGAAGCTGGCTTGAATATGGTGAATGCCAGTGTTATGCCTTAAGCACGCATCAGGAATCCTCAGCCTTTCCTGAGACACATGCTGCCTTTCTCGAGAAACTGCCAGGTGACCCTCATTGTTACAGAAGGCCTGCTTCATAACAATGGCAGATGTTATGATATTACAAAAAAAATTCCCCCGGAGATGCTTCTCTGTTGGCAAGTGAGATCATATGGGGAAAGAGTGAGTGAACTGAAATAGCTGACTTCCTTGGGACTACACAGTATACGTGAACTGCTTTAAAAATAAATAAATAAATAACATCAGCATACAATTCAGTGGCTTTTAGTATATTCACAGAGTTGGGTAGGCATCACCATAATCAATTTTAGAACATTTTCATCACCCCGGAAAGAAACCTCATACCACTTTCTGTTTGGGGTGATGAAAAAGTCCTGAAAATGATAGTGGTAATGGTTGCACAATATTGTGAATGCACAGTATTGTGAATGCCAGTGAATTGTACACTTATACTCATGCACAGTCACTCCCCGTCCCCCTCCCCCCCACCTTAGGCAACTAGTCATCTACTTTCTGTCTTCATAGATTTGCATATCCTGGACGTGTAATGTAAATTGAATCATAAAATATGTGGTCTTTTGTGACTGGCTAGTTTTCACTTAGCATAATGTTTCCAAGGTTCATCCAAATTGTAGCATCATATCAGTATTTCATTCCTTTTTAATATGGAATAATTTAATATTCTATTGCATGGATATATCATATTCTATTCATCAGTTGATGTTTGGGTTGCTTCTACTTTATGCCTATTATGAATAATGAATGCTACTGTGAACACTTGTGCCCAAGTTTTTGTGTGCACGTATGTTCTGAATTCTCTCGGGTATATACCTAGGAGTGGAATTTTCAATTTCTCCACATTATGAACTACTTTTGAATAAGGGTTTAAATCATTCCCCCGAGTGGTTATGTCGTGGACTTTTAGGATTATAAGAAACCTTTTAGAGATCAGTTTTCCAACTCTGCTACTTCCCAAATGAGTATAGTACTAGTTCTAGGCTTGGTCGTTGTTGGGGGGTGGGGGGAGCTTGGACTAAAATCCGGGTCCTTTTAGGGAGATCCAGGGTGCTGTTAGCATACTGTTTCCTGGTGATAACCCAAAGTACACTGCCACCTACTGAATTAAGTGTAGGTGGGGATTAAACTAGCATGGAGGTGCTAATTTTGAGAGTTTTCGTAATACCTCGTTACCTGAATGAGGGTTCAGGTGAAGCCTGGCTTCTCTTGGCATTAACCTTAGGGGACAGTTGATGAGTAAGAGGCTTCTTGGCCAGCGTCCTACTTGGCCTGTCACTGCCTCTGCTTGCTGCTCACCCCCCTTCCCACACCCATATCCTTATTTCCCTGTCAGTAGAAGAAAGTTGCCAGAAACCTGGCAAGAATCTTCTTTCTGAACTAGAGAAACCAGGCAAAGTATTGCATGGTAAATTAAAATGAACATTTTTGCTGTTTTTTAATAGTAAGAATGAAGGCTCAAGATATATATTCACTCTTACCCAGACTGTTAACATTTTCATCATTTGTGATTCTTCTAGTTGCCGTTGCCAATACCTATGCCTGTAAGGGGCTAGACAGGATTGAGGAGAAACTGCCTATTCTGAATCAGCCAACAAACCAGGTGAGCTTGGGACAAGAGTGCTGAGGCTTGCCACCTGACATTTTTAAGTTTTATCTGTTTAACACAGGCTGTGCAGACCATAAACAGGTAATACTTGTTTGTTCCCTCAACCTTGGATAAATTTTTGAAAGAGTAATGATCACTCCGTTACCTCCTGAACTGTTGTCAGGTTGTCTTAAGAAGCAGAGGTGAACTATCCACCTTTGGGCTGGAATACCTTTAGTCTGATCTCTATTAAATTTGTGGCTTCATCTCTGTAGGTGAAATTGCTTTCTCAAATCACTGATTCCCATATGGTACTGGTTAAATGCAGAGGTGGTAAATAGAGCCTTTTCTCACTTGGTACCTGAGAGCACATCTAGTAGGATGGAGAACTGACACCTCTGCCTGTGTATTGGCTTGGGGCTGTGTGCATAGGGCCAGGTGTGCATGATACCTATACCTATACTTATAGACATGCATGAGGGACTCAGTATAAGCATGTCATTGTGGAAAATGCCATTTTCTCTAGAGTACTCCTTGTGCCTTAATTACTATAGGTTCATCTAGTGTAAAACAAAAATAAAAAAAACCTTGGGCTTCCCTGGTGGCACAGTGGTTAACAATCCACCTGCCAGTGCAGGGGACATGGGTTCAAGCCCTCGTCCGGGAAGATCCCACATGCTGTGGAGCAGCTAAGCCCGTGCGCCACAACTACTGAGCTCGTGTGCCACAACTACTGAAGCCCATGTGCCTAGAGCCCGTGCTCTGCAACAAGAGAAGCCACCGCAATGAGAAGCCCGTGTACTGCAATGAAGAGTAACCCCTGTTTGCCGCAACTAGAGAAAGCCCGCGTGCAGCAACGAAGACCCAATGCAGCCAAAAATAAAATAAATTTTAAAAATAAATTAATTAATTAAGAAAAAAAACTTGACAAATTGACAAATTTTTTATCTGTTTCCCTCATTTGGTCCTCCAACAACCCTTGAGTGGTGGCAAGTAGGGTACTTATACCTGATAAGGAAATTGAGGCTCATCAACTCTCAGTGACTTGTCTAAGACCTACAACTAGAAAGCAAAAGGGCCAGATTCATTCTTTAACTCTTCAACTATACTACCTTAGTTAAGAACTTCACTAGGTTTTTATGCTTCTCACCAGCCAAATGATCTGCCTTTTTCCCTGTAGGTTGTGGCCAATGCCAAAGGAGCTATGACTGGGGCAAAAGATGCTGTGACAACTACTGTGACTGGGGCCAAGGATTCTGTGGCCAGCACAATCACTGGGGTGGTGGACAAGACCAAAGGAACAGTGACTGGCAGTGTGGAGAAGACCAAATCCGTGGTCAGTGGCGGCATTAACATAGTCCTAGGAAGTCGGATGATGCAGCTGGTGAGCAGTGGAGTAGAAAATGCGCTCACCAAATCAGAGCTGCTGGTAGACCAGTACCTCCCTCTCACCAAGGATGAACTAGGTAATTGGATTTTTTTCTTGAAATAATGTTTTACTTTTTTTTTTTTGGTCTGTGCCATGCAGCTTGTGGGATCTCAGTTCCCCGACCAGGGATTGAGCCCGGGCCATGGCAGTAGAAGCCCAGAATCCTAACCACTAGGCCACCAGGGAACTCCCAATGTTGTATATCTTAAAGCAGTCTTTCTAAACAGCTTTACTGAGATATACTTTTATATACCAAAAAAATTCACCTTTTTTCATTCTAAATTTACAGTTACACAACCATCACAATCTAGTTATAGAATTTCTATCACCCCCAAAGATAAAAGATCCTTCATGCCTGTTGGCAGTCTCCATCCCCCCACCACCCCCACTGTCTGAGCAACCACTAACCTTTCTGTCCCTATAGTTTTCCTTCTTAAGGCACTCTTTTTTTTTAAAAAATTTCATTTATTTATTTATTTTTGGCTGTGTTGGGTCTTCGTTGTTGCACGCGGGCTTTATCTAGTTGCGGCGAGCGGGGGCTACTCTTCATTGCGGTGTGCAGGCTTCTCATTGCAGTGGCTTCTCATTGTGGAGCACGGGCTCTAGGCGCGCAGGCTTCAGTAGTTGCGGCACGCGGGCTCAGTCGTTGCGGCTCATGGGCTCTAGAGCACAGGCTCAGTAGTTGTGGCACACGAGCTTAGTTGCTCCGCGGCATGTGGGATCTTCCCGGACCAGGGCTTGAACCCGTGTCCCCTGCATTGGCAGGCGGACTCTCAACCACTGTGCCACCGGGGAAGCCATTAAGGCACTCTTAAGTTTCACACTGAGTTGTACGTAGTAAGTCTTGAAACTTCCGGATAAATTAGCCTAGAGAAATACTTTCTATAAATGGATTGTCCTTAATGGGCTGCTGTATAGAATCATTAAAGATTTAGTGCTCACTATGTGCCAGGTAAGAAGCTCTAGTGGGAAGAGACCTGTGTAGGTGACATGTGTCACATATAGGGATGTGTTCTGGGCTGCTAAGCCCAGCAGCAGACATAAGGCATCTTGGGAATAGGGGTCCATGATTGCTAGATGGGTGAGTGGAATCAACAAAGTCAAGATCCAGGTTAGAGTCCAAGCCTTGTCACTTAGAGCTGTGATCCTGGACTTTTTTTTTTTTTTTTTTTTTTGGTCACTTCTATGTAACTTCAGAAAAAGAAGCCAAAAAAGTGGAAGGATTTGATCCTGTTCAGAAGCCAAGTTATTATATCAGACTGGGATCCCTGTCCACCAAACTCCGCTCATGGGCCTACCAGCAGGCCCTCAGCAGGGTTAAAGAAGCTAAGCAAAGAAGCCAAGAGACCATTTCTCAGCTCCATTCCACTGTCAACCTGGTGAGTACAACTTCCTTTAAAGGTATCTGAAGTGAGTTCATTTATCTCGAGGACTGGGAGTAAACATATCATGAAATCCAAGAATTTTAATCTTACCTTATGAACAATCCAATAGAAAAATGGGCAAAGAGTATACAGAAAACTTGCAGAAAAAAGAAAGTATAAATAGCTGAAATATCAATATATGAAGTGGCGTTAATCTTACTCTGAGGGGTCAAATTACTGATTCTGGTTTTGTCCAATGGCACTGGCAAAGTTAGATGCAGTGGGCGAAGGTGTAGAGAAAGAGCAGTACTTGTTTTTGCACTTCCAGAGGATTCAAGGGGCTCTTATAGGAAAGTTACAGACACACCTATGCCTGGAGCAGCTTTCCTTCTAGAAACCTATCTTACAGATAAGTATATTTGTTCAGAGTTGCAAGAGAGTATAAATAATGCACATCAACTAATAGGGGACAGATTACATTGATACATCACAAAAGACCACTGTGTAGCCGTTAAGGATTGCCAAGTTACGGAACAGTATGTATTGTATGGCCTTTAGAAACCAGTTTATTCTTGGAAGGGGAAGTAGGTGGCTGGCAACAGGGAAGAGGAAGTTCGAGTTCCTTTCTCTTTTGTAATTTTATATTTTACACGTATTAAATTTCAGTTGCCTTGCCTGTGTTAAACTGGAGGTAAATGGGAGACAGTGGTTTAATAATTAAATAAGAGGCAATAAGTACTATGACTGCTTGGTTGACTTACACATATTGATAACAGATAACAATGCTATCAGGGATAGGTCTCCTTAAAAACCAAGAATTTCTGTAAGAGTTGATGTTGGCTGATTTACATCATGGATCTGAGAACAGGCTAACAAGAATGTCTGACTAGTTTGTTCCTTTGTCTTCTTTCAACGTGTTCTAGATTGAATTTGCCAGGAAGAATGTGCATAATGCCAACCAGAAAATTCAAGGTGCTCAGGATAAGCTCTATCTGTCCTGGCTGGAGTGGAAGAGAAGTGTCGGCTATGACGATACAGATGAATCCCACTGTGCTGAGGTGAGACAACTGGGACAGAGTCATCCACTACAGCTTCTGAAGAAGTTCTTACTATTAAGAACTTCTCATTAGAAACTTAGTAATAAGTTTCTTATTATTCCTCTTAGAATACTCTATCAAAAGTTTGAATAGGGCTTCCCTGGTGGCGCAGTGGTTGAGAGTCCGCCTGCCGATGCAGGGGACACAGGTTCGTGCCCCGGTCTGGGAAGATCCCACATGCCGCAGAGCGGCTGGGCCCATGAGCCATGGCCGCTGAGCCTGCGCTTCCGGAGCCTGTGCTCCTCAACGGGAAAGGCCACAACAGTGAGAGGCCCGCGTACCGCAAAAAAAAAAAAGTTTGAACAATACAGTGTACATAGGTTGCCTGTTATGTGACCGAAAAGCAAAAATGTGCAACTTTATCTAACAATTTACAGATAGGCATATTGTCCCTATCAGGGTACAACTAATTGAGAAACACGAGCATTGCCCTTACAATGGCTACAGACTAAGTGAATACAGGCATCTTTACTGTCATAGTGGTTTTTTGATAGCATAAATATAGTTGCTATGAGAATACTACATAGGAGGGGTACTAACTCAACCTTGGAGTGAGGATGGGTGAGTCAGATGGTTTGCTTTAAGAGATGAGTGGTAAGCTGAGACCTAAGGGGTGAATAAACTAGGTGAAAAGGCAATAAGGGGACGAATGTTCCAGACAGAAGAAATAGCATATTGTAGCCCTAGAACGTGGTCCTTTGCATTCCAAAAGCTAGTATGCATTTGCCCTTGAAATCAATATTAACTGTTTGTTCATATCATATCTCACTTGAGGAGAGAATATCTAAGTTGCCCTACTAATATGGAGTGTATTTTCCTTCTGTCCGGTCTCCCCTGTTAGGTTTCTTCAGCTTAAGACCATGAACTTTGAAGACTCAGGCACTAGTTCAAATCCACACTCCAGCTGTTAACTGGGGCATGTTATTTCAACTCTAAGCTTACGTTCATGTTTATGAAATGTGAAATAATACTGCTTCACTCAGGGTTGTTACGAGGATTTTAAAAAGTTAAAAGAATCCACATGTGTGGTGGATGTATAACCAGCTGACTGTAAGTGAACTAATTCATGCATAGGACTGTTGGATCCACTGCTAATTCTTAAACTTGTCTTACTTTCAGCACATAGAGTCACGTACTCTTGCTATTGCCCGAAACCTGACTCAGCAGCTCCAGACCACGTGCCACACCCTCCTGTCCAACATCCAAGGGTTACCACAGAACATCCAAGATCAGGCCAACCATTTGGGGGTGATGGCTGGTGACATCTACTCAGTGTTTCGCAACGTTGCCTCCTTTAAGGAAGTGTCTGACGGCCTCCTCGCTTCCAGCAAGGGGCAGCTGCAGAAAATGAAGGAGTCTTTAGATGATGTGATGGATTATCTTGTTAACAACACACCCCTCAACTGGCTGGTAGGTCCCTTTTATCCTCAGGTGGCTGAGTCTCAGCATGCTCAGGCCCAAGGTACAGCCAGGAGGCCCGGCAGCCTGAGCGCAAAACATATTAAACCTGTCCCTGTTAGCAATGCACAGGGCAGCCAGCCAGATGACACCTCCTCTTACGTTGAAACCTGCTAGACAACTCTGAAGTGGGGAAGCAGCTATCAGAAAAAAAGGTCCTCTATTGTAGTCATTGCCAACTGGATTAAGAGCTTTAAAGTTTCCACTTTAACGGATGAGTTATGTTGTTTACTTGGCTGGAAGGAAAAGAATGATAGACTGTTCAGAGCCTATCCAGAACTCACAAGATGTTCCAGTGCATTTATGGCCTCATTCTGTTGCCACTGTTGCTGTCTGTTTGTATTGAATAAAAACACCTTCATGTGGGCTGTTGTATGAACTGGTGTCTGCTCTGGTTTGGTCTGAGCAGGCCACAGTACTGGTTTGTCTCACAACGCATGCTTGTGCACCGAGTTTTTTATTTTTCATAAAGGAATGCCCCCTTTGAATTCAATAAAATTCACTGCAGAATAGATCAGTTTTATGCTGTGTGTTACATGTGCTTTTAGTGTGGCTTTCTTGGAACTGCTTTGCCTGCATGACAGGGTTATTTATTAATACACATGAATTCAAATGGGCTGTTGGGGAATTTGTAATAACATTGGAAGACTAATGTTAAAAATGGAATGTTTGATAACAGGTTTTAAACAAATTAAAATCTAATGTTCCTATAAGAATTTTTTTAGGTGGTGGTGGTTCCTTTCATTTGCCCATTTACTGGACCCCTGAGAACAGGTTTTTAAACTAGCAGAAGGAGCCACTTATGACTGACTGCCTTATTGAAAAGAAATCAGAGCTGAGAGGAAGCAGTGACTCTTTGCAGCAGTCTCATGTAAAGATAGCAGTATTTCTTGCCAAGGGGCCATCTAACGTGTAAGGAATGAGATTGTTCAGTGTCCAGTCTCAGCTGGACTTAAGGTACCATGTTGTCACATTGGGAGAAATCACTAACCTTAGTTGTGGGTGAGATGCCTTTAGAAGACCACATGAGAATAATTAGAAAAAAAAGACTTTGGGCCCCCTGTAGAAAAGGGTTCTTCCTACCTCCTACCTAGGGTGTCCAGACTTCTAATCCCCTCAGTGTGGGTTAATTATTTAGGAGATATGGATCTCCTCATGACAAAGCTGCAGTATGCCAAACCTTTTCAAAAAAGACAGTCTTAGAACTTGTGAAATAGAGCTACATGCTTCTGCCTGTCCTGCCCTTCAGCAGAACTGAAGTCTAAGTCAAATTTGTCTCCTCTTTCTACCCTGCTTCACCCCTGTCTCCCCATGAAAACAAGGAAGCAGCGTATAACTTTACAAGGACTTGTGTGAATAAACTTATCAAAGCTTACTAAGTTAGAGAACTAAATTTTTTCCCCTTGAGGTAACTCCAGGAATCAGTAAACATGTGAACTCAGTTGGAGGGACTCCCTGAGATACTTGAAGCTAAGGAACCTCTGGTTTCTGGGACAGTGGACTGTCACGATTTATGGGCTTCCAGGGTGGAACCAATCCATGCACTGGCCTGCCCATCCCTAGTGACTGGTTTTTCTAGAGACTATACCTCTTAAAAAAAATTTTTTTTTTTATTAGTCCAAATTGGATGTGATCCTGCTGTCATTTGCCTCAAAACTTCAAGACTGGTATTTTGTGGTTGATTCTAAATGGTTGGAAAATTTATATACTACAGCTGTACACAGACTTTCTTATACTGAACAGAAACCTTTGTGTTTCCCCTTCATAAGAGTTATAGTACCTACTGAATTGCTTATGAAAAAGAGACTGTTCTCAAGGCTGTTCTTCATGAGCAAGACAGAATATAAAGAGACTTCTCTTAGTTTCTAGAAGAATACCACTGCCCTTGGTTTTGTCTGTCTGACTTTGTGTTTTAAGTTTGTGCCTACACGCATTTCATTTTGTTGTCAACATGTCTCAAAATTTGTGGTGTCCTCGCTTTATTGTTGCATAAACTGGCCGTTTTAGTTTAACAAACTTTTTCCCAAAGAGGACAATTATTCAGAGGGGAAAAAAGCTGACTAAGCCTAGCACAGTCTATAATTATGGCAGGTTCTTGAATATTTGGCTACGTGAAGCCTGGCATAGTGTGCCTGAGTGTTCAAGCCTACTTCTTTCCTTTGCATGTAATTATAATGTGAACTTTCTAATTAGTTCTGGGCAAAAAAAGGAACATGGTATATTAGCCGTTAATGTCTTAGCCTTAGTTTTATCATCTGTAAAGTAAAATTAGTGATGTTTTTCAACAGATGGAAGTGAAGTGTTTGAGGATGGGGTGTCTTTCTATTTTGCACTAGTCATGAGGATACCTCCTGTGGGACAGTGACACTTAGTGTCTTTAACTGGCCAGTTTCAGAGTGAGTAGTGAGTATATAATATCAGATCATGATTGGGAAAATATATCTACTTTGATAAGGCATGATAGATATTGAAGGAATAATGAAGTGAAACAGGAAAAACTAAAATTTGGTTTACCTGAGATATCCCTTTTAGAGTATCGTTTAGCTCATGGAGTTGACTGGTGAGGGAAGGAGGAATAAGAAGGATAGATATTTGTGCACAAATCTAAGAAATGGCATCTAAATGATGCCTGGGGGAGCAGGTGGGGGATAGAAAGGAGGGCTCTTGCCAGCCTGACCTTCCTGGGCTCTCGTGGACTGGAGACTGGGCCAGCTGGGCCTCAGTCCTGATCCAGCTCCAGGAGTGATGTAGCACAGAGGCCTGCATGGGTGATGGTCTTGTGAGAGGTCCCTGCCTTATAAACCAAGGTATTTGTTGCTTGTATCTCAAAGGGCAATACATTCATGCTGTAAGTGTCCACCTTCCCAACAGGTATTCTATAATGTAGGATATCCTATCATATTTTCACAGTTGCTATTTAGTAAGGAAAAGATGCTGGATAATTCCACTGTTGGATGTCTAAGTTCCCGGGCTATCCTGTAGCAGCCTACTTCATCTGAAAAATGGAGAAACTGGAAAGGAAGTAGCATTGGACTATTCGCAGAGAAGGAGAAGAATAAGAAGTCATATCAGGCTTGAGGTCAACTTAGGCCAAAGAAAGATGTTTTATTGGTATCTTTCCTGTTCCCCTTGCTTACCTTTTGAGATTCTGATGCCATTCCCTGATGTTTGAGAAGTTACCGATTGCTAGAAGAAATTGTGTCAACTGGACCCTTACTGGGATAGGTTCAGGTCATATTTTTAGGGCTGGTGTGGTTGAGGCCTTCTTGTTCACTATCCAGGGGTTGCTGAGCAGAGGCCGGGTGCTCAAGTGGAAAAGGCAGACTAGGAATATCACACCCTCAATTGATGATAAGGTAGTAAGAGGCAGGCAGCCCATGGCCCTGTTGAATTTGACAGGTGAGATTGCTGATTAACACAACGCATCTTTAGTTAAGATTGTCAGGGGGTTTCCCTGGTGGCGCAGTGGTTGAGGGTCCGCCTGCCGATGCAGGGGACATGGGTTCGTGCCCCAGTCCGGGAAGATCCCACATGCCACGGAGCGGCTAGGCCCGTAAGCCATGGCCGCTGAGCCTGCACGTCCGGAGCCCGTGCTCCGCAACGGGAGAGGCCACAACAGTGACAGGCCCGCGTACCGCAAAAAAAAAAAAAAAAAAAAAAAAGATTGTGAGGAAGGTGGCTAAGTGAAATGATAGGGTGGCAGTGTGAAAGCACAATGTTTGGGGGAGGGGAGACAATTGCCTGGGATTTCTCCTCCATGCTTAACTTGCTTAAACTGGGCCTACAGATTAGAGAGACATGGGATATAATATAATGAAAGGTTTTAAGTCTCACAGAGGAGCCTCGTCTTGTTGTAGAATAGACCTAGTTTGTTTAGCTTGGTACAGATTTTATGAAAGTGCTGTTTGAGAGAGCCATATCATAATATCTATGTTTTTTGGCTAACACTGAAAAAAATGTTTTCTAGAATTTAAGAAAGTGAGGAAGGTAGTAGATAGAGTTGTTAATTGATATTTTACAAGAGTAATGAATAGTTTAAATGGTGCTTTTGTGTAAATGTCAGTGATGAAGAAATGGTTGCCATGTAAATTATCTTTTCATTTCTCTTGGGTATATACCTAGGAGTAGAATTACTAGTGGGTCATATGGTCACTCTATGTTTAATTGTTTGAGGAACTGCCAGACTGTTTTCCAAAGTGGCTGCACCATCTTACTTTCCCACCAGTAGTACATGAGGGTTTTGATTTCTCCATATCCTCACCTACACCTGTTATCTGACTTTTTGATTCTAGCCGACCATTTTTTTTCTTTATTTTTTTCTAGCCAACCATTTAAATTATAACTTAGCATTAATAGGAGTAGATGTTGAATAGTATGAATCAAGCACTTTTCCCTTTTCGTTGTCTACTCTACTCAGGTTAGAGCACAGGACAACTCAGTAAGGAGGTAGCTAATATATCTATCAGACTGACTCCCTTGTATGAAATGGCCCTAGTGAGCTCTCAGCATGGATAAAACCATGCCGTCTGTCAGTGAGCCTTCCTCTGCCCTCTTTGTCTATGCCAGGGCTTATCAACTGGGGACACTGATGAAATGCAGGTTCCTGGGTTCCACCCCTACAGAATCTGGTTGGTAGGTCTGGAGGTAGTACCAGGCATCTGCACTTTAAAAAAGCATCGCTTAAACAAACAAAAAAAAGACATCCTAGGTGATTCTAATGCAGGTGGTCCAACGACCATACTTTCAGAAATGAAGGAAACAGGAAACAAATGATTTTAATCTGAAACAAATATAGGGCTAGGGTTACCAACAGTCCTACTCTTTCCAAACAAGAAATCTGGTGTGGGCTCCATAAAATGTCTTACTTTAAAAAGAGCTGCACAACTTCCCTGGTGCCACAGTGGTTAAGACTCTGCACTCCCAAGGCAGGGGGCCTGGGTTTGATCCCTGGCCAGAGAACTAGATCCCACATGCACGCCACAACTCGCATGCCGCAACTAAGGATCCCACATGCTGCAACTAAGGAGCCCACGTGCTGCAACTAAGGAGCCCGCCTGCCACAACTAAGACCTGACGCAACCAAAATAAGTAAATTAATTAATAAATTAAAAAAAAGGAGCTACTCTTAATTTACTTTAATTAACAAGACCCTTGGGAATTCCCTGGTGGTCCAGTGGTTAGGACTCTGCACTTTCACTGCTGAGCCTGGTCGGGGAGCTAAGATCCCACAAACCATGCGATGTGGCCAAAAAATAATAATAATAAAAACAAAATTTAACAAGACCCTTGGTGTAGACTCCATAAAATGTCATTTTAGAAAGACCTACTCTAATTTAGCTTAATTTAAAAAATTTTGTATTGAAGTATAGTTTACAATATTAGTTTCAGGTGTACAACATAGTGATTCGATGTTTTTGTACATTACACACCATACAAAGTTATTATAAAACATTGACTATATTCCCTGTGATGTACATTATATCCCTGTGAGTTATTTATTTTATAACTGCTAGTTTGTACCTCTTAATCCCCTTCATCCCTCTCTCCTCTGGCAACCACTAGTTTGTTCTCTTTATCTGTGAGCCTGTTTCTGTTTTGTTACATTTGTTCATTTATTTTATAGATTCCACATATAGGTGATATCATACAGTATTTGTCTTTCTCTGTCTGACTTACTTCACTGAGCATAATACCCTCCAGGTCTATCCATGTTGTTGCAGATGGCAAGATTTCATACTTTTTTTTTATGGCTAATATTCCATTGTGTGAGTGTGTGTCTATCCATTCATCTGTTGATGGGCACTTAGGTCGCTTCCATATCTTGGCTATTGTAAATAATGCTGCTATGAACATTGGGGTGCATATATATTTTCATTTTATTCAGATAAATACCCAGAGGTGGAATTTCAGGATGTATGGTAGTTCAATTGTTAATTTAAAATATATATATATATTTATTTATTTGGCCATGTTGGGTCTTAGTTGCAGCAGGCGGGATCTTCCTTGCAGCATGTGGGATCTTTTTAGTTGTGGCATGTAGGATCTAGTTCCCTGACTAGGGATCGAACCTGGCCTGTGCATTGGGAGCAAGAAGTCTTAACCATTGCACCATGAGGAGAGTCACTAATTGTTAATTTTTTGAGTAACCTCCATACTGTTTTCCATAGTGGCTGCACCAGTTTATATTCTCTTCAACAGGGCATGAAGGGTCCCTTTTCTTCACATCCTTGCCAACACTTGTTATTTTTTGTCTTTTTGATGATAACCATTCTGACAGGTGTGAGGTGATACCTCATTGTGTTTTTTTTTTAATAAATTTATTTCTTTTTAATTTATTTTATTTTTGGCTGCACTGGGCCTTCGTTGCTGCCAGTGGGCTTTCTCTAATTGCAGCGAGAGGGGGCTACTCTTCCCCTTGTGGTGCGCAGGCTTCTCATTGTGGTGGCTTCTCTTGTTGCAGATCACAGGCTCTAGGCGTGCGGGCTTCAGTAGTTGTGGCACGCTGGCTCAGTAGTTGTGGTTCCTGGGCTCTAGAGCACAGGCTCAGTAGTTGTGGCGCACGGGCTTAGTTGCTCCGCGGCATGTGGGATCTTCCTGGACCAGGGTTCGAACCCGTGTCCCCTGCATTGACAGGCAGATTCTTAACCACTGCACCAGCAGGGAAGCCCTCTCATTGTGGTTTTGATTTGCATTTCTCTGATGGTTAATGATGTTGAGCACTTTTTCCTATGCCTGTTCGCCATCTGTATGTCTTTGGGAAAATGCCAATTCAGGGCCTCTGCCCATTTCTTAATTGGATTGTTTGGCTTTTTGATATTGAGTTACTGTATGAGTTTTTCCTATATTTTGGATATTAACCCCTTATGGGACATATCATTTGTAAGTATCTTCTCCCATTCAGCAGGTTGCCTTTTCATTTTGTTGAAGGTTTCCTTCACTGTGCAGAAGCTTTTTAGTTTGATTTGGTCCCATTTGTTTATTTTTGCTTTTGTTGTCCTTGCCTGAGGAGACAGATAAAAAATATATATATATTACTGAGACTAATGCCAAGGAGTGTGTATTGCCTATGTTTTCTTCTAGGAGTTTTATGCAAATTAGAAAATGGCACCTTATCCTCAACCCTTGTAGTGCCACCTTCTGGAATATTGTCATAATAAATACAGGAATCAGTGAAGTTTATGAATGAGTGGTGCCCCCTTATGGTTGTATGGTGAACAACCTGCAAAAATTATGCAACTCCCTGGAACCCTGGCATGGTCACTTGGTTTTCTTGAAAAGAATGTCCTTTCAGGGAGGGACTATGGTTATCTCAACAAGCATGTGATTCTGAGTTTGGCCTCAGAATGCCTGATGGGCATTCTCAGCAAGAGACTCCTTACACTCTTTCTTTGATGGTCCAAAGTATTGTTGTTTATGTCAATGGGAAAGGAATTTATCTTATAAATCTGTGAAGTGATTTCTCTTGTGCCACATTTCTAAAAACCCTATGAAGATGATCGGGCACAATCACTACATTTAAAATTAAACTCACCATGGAAACTTGATAGACTACTTGTGGCTACTTCTTAGCTGCTCCACTCTCCCCTATTTCCTTCCCAGCCCCCCAAATAGGTTTTGGTGATGGTCCCGAATAATGAAAATTATATACTCTGATTCATTCTGGATATATGGAAGATGAATTATTCATATGGCTCTCCTAAATCATCTCAAGGACTAGAGCTACTTTTTTTGGTGGTGGTGAGGCTTTTTTCCTAAATCCTAAGTGTGGAATCTCCAATCTTCTGCAAAGAACTCTACTTTAGGCCAGTAGTTACCTGATCTATAGGTGACTTTGGAGGTTTGTGTGTGTGAGAGGGTGGTATTTAAGAAACTGAAGAGAATGAAAGCTGCTATTTATTGAGCACCTTTTACAAGCTAGGCATATACTATCTTTACTCCTCACTTGCAGTGCAATCAATTTGGTATTTTCCTCACTTGACAGGTGAGGAAACTGAGGTTGAAAAGAGGTAAGTGGAAGAGTGGGGATTTAGTCCAATGTCTTACTGATGTCAAAGTGCTTATTTTTTCCATTCTAGCAATCTAGCCACTGATAGGAGAGAACTGCTGCTTGCTTCCTTATTTGGGGTCCAGAAAATCCCTCTCTCTATATCTTCTTGTGTTGTAGCTTCCCGTTCTATTTTACATTTATTAAAAACAGAGTGATAATGGATGTTAAAATACACATTTAATAAAAATAGATCAGAACAGAGAGCTAAGCAAGGTACATCTTTTAACTTAAAAAGACTAAAATTGCAATAATTGACTTGCCTGGCTAATGCCCTGAATCAATTTATATAAGCAATGTTGGCTTTTATGGATGTCAGATTGGGTGTGGATGTCAGATTGGGTATAATCTTTGAAAAGTGAACATTCATGAAGATCTAGAATGTAGTTTGATCTCCCCAAATAGAAAGCTCAGGAATTAATAGTGGAAGTTTTCACCTCAGACCAGACAGTCCTCTGAGCACCTGGGTTCTTATGGAAAAGTGCAATAATGGCCACAGGCAGGTAAGGGGCCCAATAAAAAGCAAGATTCTCACTTCAAGTTTTGTTTTGTTTTTTAACTATTTTTAAAAATTGTGGTAAAATATACATACCATCAAGTGTACCATTTTAGCCATTCTTAAGCATACAGTTCAGTGGCATTAAGTACATTTATAGTGTTGTGCAGCCACCACCACTATCTATTTCCAGAACTTTATTATCATCCCAAGCATAAACCCATTAGACAATAATTCCTCATTTTCCCTTCTATCTGTTTTTCGATGGATATTTTTTGTTGTTGTTACTGTTAATTTTTTTGCCCCTGTCAGGTAATTAGCTAATTTTTCCCTCTGCTATCAAGATTTAGCTTTTAATAACTTGTTATACCTTACTAATTTTCTGCTTCTAATCTTCTGTTGGTTAAGAAATATTACTTGGCTTATCAAAATTGTATGCAAAGTAACAGTTACTAGAACTTCTTATCCCTAAAAGCCTTTCCTATGCAGAGAAGAGCTAGGGCTTTGTGACGACTATTTCAACTATTCAAAGACCTTTCTGCTTCCTTAGTTCCTAGACACTTCCCAAAGGGCTTATAGGATTGGAAATCAAACTTATGGAAGAGAGGAGTATTATTGGTTTTAAGAGAATAATAGACAGACAGATGAATAACCAGAAATGCTTTATAGCTTGTATTTTCAAAAGCTTTCATTTAATTCGTTCTACCACTAGTTGGTTTCCTTTTAAAGAGAAGTTTCCTTAGTGCTTTTATAATATGAGTGAATTGTGGAAATAAGACAATAAACATATTGGAGACAGCATAGTTATGGACAAAGTAAGGTTCATGCACATGCAGTAATTTATGTTTCTAAGAGCTTACGTGGACTTGACAACTCACTTCATTAGTGTTTGTTTTAATATCCAAGATTCTTCTTTTACAGGTACTTGATTTCAGTATCACAGACTTGACATCTGAGGCTGATGAAATTCCAGATATTATAGCTTTGGAAGAGGAGGATGGACCAAGTCATTCACATGCCAATGGCCCTCAGCCTTCTCAGGGCAAAATGTTGAATAACTAATAAGAAAAATCTCCTTTTGCTGAATACACAGTCTATGTCACATTAAATTTCATGTTTGCTCATGTGTTTATTCCTGTGGCTTTGAGGCTTAATCTATTGGGAGTTAATCTCTTTTTTGGCTACTTGGTCTTAATTGCAATGAAACTTTGATTGACCCAAACATCTGTAAAAGAGTCTTGTTCTTCATCATATTTTATTTTATATAATTCTTCAAAGCTTAATCTTTGAAATGCCTATAATAAAAATGGGCTTATAATATTGAATCAGAGTGTTTTTTTAAAAAACTGATATAGTGGACTTTTTTTTTCCTCCCAGGGTTCATTCCTGTTTCTTCTGGTAACAGCATCTTTATGTTTTTTTGGAGGGGTGGTCTCAGTGCATCTGCTAGTCAAGGTCTTTTTGCTTTCCCCTGGCCTAGGGGGTAGGCATATGACTAAAAAATAGGTCACCTGGGAGGAAGCATATCATGATGGGTAAAGGCTCAGACTCTGGATTCTAATCTTGGCTCTTCTACTTTCTAGTTATGTCACTTTAAACAAATAACTTAGTTTCTCTGTACCTCAATTTCCTCATCTGTAAAATAGGATAATAGTAGGTTTGTTATGAAGAATAAATAAACATTTATAAAATCTTAGAGCAATGCCTGGCACAGAACAACATTAAATACATATTAGTTAAATAAATTGTAGAAACAATGGCCAAACCAGTACGGAGGAGCACCCCCAGTGTCCAGATTGTAATTCTTTTTCATTTGTCAGAAAAAGGTATTGTAATACCTTTTCCCACTAAAAGAAATCAGTGCTTCTTGGAGAAATGGCTGATTCCAGGTCTGAGGCAGGAAATGTACAAAATAAGCCTTGAACTTCTTGCTATTTCAGAGAGAAAAGAAGCTGATTTGAAGAGGTTCCCATTAACTAAAGATGGGACAATCTGAACTTCAATAAGGATTAATAATTGCAGTAGATTGAACCCCATCAAATATGAACCCCATCAAAATATAAATATATCTGTATCTATCTATCTATATAAACAACCTAATTGGTCACTTTCAGGGGATGATAGCAAACCAATTATTATCTTGAAAACTGGTAAATAAAATGAAAGAATCGGGACTTCCCTCGTGGTGCAGTGGTTAAGACTCTGCACTCCCAATGCAGGGGGCCCGTGTTCGTTCCTTGGTCCAGGAACTAGATCCCACATGCATGCCACAACTAAGATTTTGCATGCTGCAACTAAGGGTTCGCATGCCACAACTAAGGAGCCCTCGAGCCACAACTAAGGAGCCCACCTGCTGCAACTAAGACCTGATGCAACCAAATAAATAAATAAATAAACAAACAAATATATAAAAAAAGAAAAGATTGGGGCTGGAGGTACAGTTTAAAAAAAATAAAATGAAAGAATCAAGAATTTGTCCTTCTTGGGAATTCCCTGGTGGCCCAGTGGTTAGGACTCTGTACTTCCACTGCAGAGGGTGCAGGTTCCAGGAACTAGGATCCTGCAAGCCGCACGTGGTGTGGCAAAAAAAATTAAAAAAGAATTTATCCTTCTTTATGTCTTCATCACTAGGTAAACAAATAGTAAATGAGGGAAAACCTCTCTCATAAAAGTATTCCTTCTGACAAATGAAAAAGACATGATATCTTAGTCAGTTAGGACTGCTATAACCAATTACCTTAGACTGAGTGGTTTAAACAACAAACATTTATTTCTCACAGTTCTGGAGGCTGGAAATCTGAGATCAGGGTGCCGGCAGAGTCAGGTTTTGGTGAGGGCCCCCTTCTGGGTTGCAGACTTCTCTTTGTATCATCGCATGGTGAAAAGAGCAGAGAGAGGAAGCAAACCCTCTTGTGACTCTTACAGTTCTATGCATGAGGGCTTCACCCTTATTACTGCATCTAATTCTAATTACCTCCCAAAGACCCAACCTTCTAATACCATCACATTGAGCAATAGTGTTTCAACATATGAATTTGGCGGGGGGGACACAAACATTCAGCCCATAACAAATGATAAATGAGAATTTCAACATTTTGCAATCACCTGTGAATAATGGATCTAAGCACTTAGCATTATTGCTTGTCAATGGCATAAACAGAGATATTACATATTTCCTGATGAAAAAGCATATACCAACCATCATCTAATCTTGCCAAAGTGATCATACATGAGTCCAATCAATCCTCTGGATCCAGGTGCCAATTTGAACAAAGTACAGAGGACAGGGACAGTGGAACATGTTGAACTGTACCATGAGGATGCAGTCAGTAAAACCCAGACCAGGGGACATTATTCAGGTCAAATAGCCCTGGTTCTTCAACAGATTAATTGTAAGAAAAAGGGGAGGGGGAATGAGAAAAATGTGTAATTAAATTATATTATTAAAAGCAAACAAAAAGATACATGCACTCCAATGTTTATTGCAACACTATTTACAGTAGCCAGGATATGGAAGCAACCTAAATGTCCATCAACAGAGGAATGGATAAAGAAGATATGGTACATATATACAATGGAATATTACTCAGCCATAAAAAAAGAACAAAATAATGCCCTTTGCAGCAACATGGATGGACCTAGAGATTGTCATACTGAGTGAAGTAAGTCAGATACAGAAAGACAAATATAATATGATATTGCTTATATGTGGTATCTAAAAAGAAGGGTACAAATGCACTTATTTACAAAACAGAAGTAGAATCACGGATGTAGAAAACAAACTTATGGTTACCAGGGGTCGTGGGGAGGGATAAATTGGGGGATTGGGATTGACATATAGACACTACTATATGTAAAACAGATAACTAATAAGAACCCGTTGTACAGCACAGGGAACTCTACTCAATACTCTATAATGGCCTAAATGAGAAAAGAGTTAAAAAAAAGAGTGGCTATATGTATATGTATAACTGAATCACTTTGCTGTACACCTGAAACTAACACAACATTGTAAATCAACTATGCTCCAATAAAAACTTAAAACAAACAAACAAACAAACCCAGGAAAGACTGAAAAAAAAAAGAGGCAAGACCAAAAAAAACAAAAACAAAAGCAAGACTAAACTGTAGTGTCTAGGGAAGCATACTTGGGTGGTCAAACTACAAGACAATGCAAGGAAGTTGTTATTACCGTTTAAATATAAATTTATTTATTTATTTATTTTTGGCTGTGTTGGGTCTTCATTGCTGTGCATGGGCTTTCTCTAGCTGCGGTGAGTAGGGGCTACTCTTCATTGCAGTGTGCGGGCTTCTCATTGTGGTGGCTTCATTTGTTGCGGAGCACGAGCTCTAGGCGCGTGGGCTTCAGTAGTTGTGACGTGCAGGCTTCAGTAGTTGTGGCATACGGGCTCAGTAGTTGTGGCTTGCGGGCTCTAGAGCTCAGGCTCAGTAGTTATGGCGCACGGGCTTTGTTGCTCTGTGGCATGTGGGATCTTCCTGGACCAGGGATCAAACCCGTGTCCCCTTCATTGGCAGGCAGATTCTTAACCACTGCGCCACCAGGGAAGTCCCAGAGGTTATTATTATAAATGTGAGGATGGTGGTTATCTTTTGGGAAAAGAGAGGTTTCTGGAATGGATGGAGAACTTTTATTTCTTGTTCTGGGTGATAGTTATGATGATGTTCACTTATAATGATACATTAAGCTATTTTTAAAAAGTAAATTGGAGTGCCTGGGGTATAAATCTTGAGTGGAGTGGCACAGGGGTCTGCTGTTTCCTGAGCCTTATTATCTGGCCTTTCCGTTCCTTATTGATGCTATTCAGGACCATCCGATCAAACTCCTTCAGAGTCAGTTTTGCTGCTTGCAACCAAAGAACACTAATTGATTCAAGTGGCTTTGGAAAGTTACCACTCGCAGTAAGGTGGATATAGAAACTTTTTGGAGAAGTTTTGCTATGAAGAGAAATGGACTGATAGCTAGAAAAGCATTGGGGTCAAAGGATTTTTTTTTTTAATGATGGAAGATATTACATCATGTTTATATACTGATGGGAAGAACTGATGATGCTGCAGGAGAGAGTAGAGGACAAATGCTGGAGCAAACTCCTTGTGTGTGAGAAAGGGAATACAGTCCATCGAATGTGTGTGAGAGGACTGGTCTTAGGTAGGCACACCCTGATTCACCCGGATTAACGAAAGACAAGGAAGACTATATGGGCAAAGATATAAGCAGGTTGGTAAACTGTTGATGGAGGTTCTTTTTTGGAAGCATCTATCAATTAAGAACAAAGGACATCATTGAGAGTGAGGAGGAAGAAGGGGTATTGGAAGTTTAAAGGAGGGAAGAATATACATGTAACCGAATGGAGAGTGAGATTTGGGGGAAATAGTAGGGTGGAGAGGGCAGGCCTAAGAGTCTACTTCAGTTGTCATGAATTTTGGGTAATGCCAGGCATCATAATTGCATTTAGCTGCTAAGCTGCAGGTACGGAGTAGGCAGAGAATTGATATAATAGCCATTTGGATTCTGCCAGATAAATCTGGCAAAGACAGAAAGGGGCCAGGGTGCTGAGAAGAGTTCGAGGAACTGAGAGGTCAGGGCATTGGAAAGATTACCTACATGGATATTGAAATCATCAAAAATTATTCCAGGAGTAATGTTGGGAGAGACAGAGAATTAAAGGCTAAATCTCAGAATGAGGTCCAGCAACCTGGAGATCTTACACTTGACCTCCACAAGGAAAACTTGTGGGTGATAGCATACTTATCAAATGAGCTGGTGGTTTTAGTGAGGCAATAATTGCCTAAAGTGTTAATGAGAAATAAGTAGGCTATCCACCCCATTTCCAGGTTCTGCTGTATATGGCATGTGGAGGAGAAAGCAGTCATCAATTGACAGGGCTGCAGGGGAAAGATGTATGCGTGGGGGAGAGCCAGATTTCTCAGAGCAAGGAGATGAAAGGAATTCATCACTTGAGGGCAAACAAGATTTTACTAATAATAGATTCCAGGCTCAGAAGTTACGCGACTTGCTCAGGGTTACACATGTAGTGAGAACAGCTGAGGAAATCCAATGCTTTTTCTACTACAGTGAACAGCTTATGTTTTTTTTTTTTTTTTTTTGCTGTGTTGGGTCCTCGTTTCTGCGCGAGGGCTTTCTCTAGTTGTGGCAAGCGGGGGCCACTCTTCATCGCGGTGCGCGGGCCTCTCACTGTCGCGGCCTCTCCCGTTGCGGAGCACAGGCTCTGGACGCGCAGGCCCAGCGGCCATGGCTCACGGGCCCAGCCGCTCCGCGGCATGTGGGATCCTCCCGGACCGGGGCACGAACCCATGTCCCCTGCATCGGCAGGCAGACTCTCAATCACTGCGCCACCAGGGAAGCCCCAGCTTATGTTTTTTATCTGACGTAATAGGCATATACGAGAAAAGGAACCACAAAGATCAGAAAAAAAGGATCAGAAAACGCGAAGCCGCAGGACGCCAGCAAATCCCCGCAATCACGAGGAACTTCGCCAGCCCCGCAATGCCTTGTGGGTCTTGTATGTTCTCTGGGGGTCTTAACCGGAAAAGACCGAGGCAAGGGTGCATTGCATGGCGGGAGACACAGTCCTCTAAAGAAGCCCCTCCTCCACCGGAAGCCGGGCGGGGCCGGCGCAAACCGCTCTTCCGGAAGCGCGGGACGCTTGGTTTGTGGTGACTTCGCTTAGGCCGCTGTGTCGTACTACCGTTGGAGGCTCTGTTTCCCTGAGACTTTGGAGTCTCAGGCCATTTGAGGCATTTGAGGCCATTTGAGGCGAAATGTTTCCGGGCAAGAGAGGATCAGGCGGTGGCAATGGAGGGGCCGCCGCTATCTCGGGCTGCCCGTAGGGAAAAAGCCTGAGGGGCCCTCGCAGTCGTTGGAGCCTGCGCTTTCTCCCTTTGCCGGGCCCTGCCTACTGCGAAGATGAGTTCGGCCTGGTTCCCTTCTTTCGAGAAGGAGCATCTCTGGATGTATCTGCAGGCGCTCGGCTTCGAGCCGGGCTCGGCGACCGTAGCCGGTGGAAAGATCGTGTCGCACACGCACCTCGGAGTGTAAGGAGGCCGGGGCCGGCGGGGCGGGGGAGTCTGAGCTTGGCCGTGCTGGCGTGACCCGCCTTGTTGCGGACCTCGTAGGTTGATGAATTAAGTAGTCGGTTACTGGGGCCCGGCACTGGCTGCCAAGTTCCTACTTCCAGTGGCAGCCAGCCTGGTGGCAGGAGAGTGTCTGTTACGGGACCTTGCCGGGAGCGCTTTGTAGGGGAGTAGAGTTTGCAGTTGGGGCGAAACTGAAGGGGCGGCTTATTCCTGCTTTGGTAGTGAAGCTGGGTGGTCTGTGAAGTCGAGGTAGAGGTGGCGGTTTGGTAACGGAGGGACTCGGGAACGCCTTCCGTAAGGTGCAAACGCCTTTAGGACTCGAGGGAGACTTTCAAGGTAGTTGATCTTTGGTTTATAATTTTCACTAACTGAAATAGCAGGCTGAAGCCTGCCACAGTTAGCAAAAAACTAGTAGAGAGTGGTATTCAGATGAAAAGTAAAAAAAAAGCCCCTTCCTGCTTTGCTACAGATGTTACAGATCTCATCATAAAACTTAATGCTTGGGCTTCCCTGGTGGCGCAGTGGTTGAGAGTCCGCCTGCCGATGCAGGAGACACGGGTTCGTGCCCCTGTCCGGGAAGATCCCACATGCCGCGGAGCGGCTGGGCCCGAGAGCCATGGCCGCTGAGCCTACGCGTCCGGAGCCTGTGCTCCGCTACGGGAGAGGCCACAACAGTGAGAGGTCTGCGTACCGCAAAAAAACAAAACAAAACAAACCAAAAACCTTAATGCTTTGTTTATATTTCTATGTCTTATTAACTTTAGACAGTCTCTATTATCTTGCCCACTATAGGCCAAGGAAAATTTGGGATACATAGGCTATCTCCTGTGCTCAATCTTCTTGAATTTTGTAATTACGTTATTTCCGTTTTTCTTGTGGCAGTATTTAAATAATGTGCTTAGACCTCTGTTTCTTGATGTATCAATCTCAAAAGTATCTCTGGATTCCCCACGATGTAATTTTACAGTGAAGGCCGCTATTCTTTATACGATAATTAGCGCACCTACACTTACCTACCCTCTGCCTTCTCCCTCTTGACTTTTTTCAGCTGTATTAGAACTGTTTTACTGTCAAGGTTTAGAGCTGTAATTAAGTTTTGTTTGGTAACTGTTTGGAAGTTACTACTATTTACATGTAGAAAGATTTTGTCTAGAAGTCGTCTAAAAATTGACAACCAGTGGGTAGCATTTATCAGGTTATGATTATGTATTAATAAATGTGCCACCTATCTCACATGATTTGATGCCCCACCGTATGGCAGAGAAACTTAAAGCTTCTCCCAGGCCTCCACTGAGGTTGGTTCCCATTGCCACTGCATCCTCTCTATTGTTTTGGCAATCTTAGTTTTTCTCTGCTCTGGCTTATTCAATTGCAGTCTTCTATCTGCCTTTGAAAATTAAATAAAATCTGTCAAGTTCTGGTTCAGTGATGACAGTTTTTTTTTTTTTTAACATTGTTATAGATTCACCCCCCCATGTCTTTAGAGTTGTCTCAGTTGGTTAGTGGGAGGGATATACTAAAACATGTCCCCTTTAAAATGCTTTAAGCATGAATGTGGCATCAAATTTACTTCAAAATTTAAAAAATTTTTTGATTCACTTATGTTTACATATGTTAGAATTCATTCTTTTCGGTGTGCAGTTCTATGTGTTTCTAGTTTCTGTGAGCATGTAATTGTGTAGCCACTTTTCTTATAAAGTTAAATGTACATTTAACATATGATCCAGCAATTCCATTCCTAGGCATTTGCCCAAAAGATTTGCATTTTGGAAAAATCATTCTGGTTGCATTACAGAGAATGGATTAGAGGGGGAGTCAGGGCTTTGCAGTTAGGTAGACCTAAACTAAGGAGTCAGTGGGAATGGAAAGGAAAGGTGATTCATTTATTTGTGGGGTTTTTTTGTTTGTTTGTTTGTTTTTTGTTTTTTTTTTTTGCTTGGAAGGTGATTCGCTTTTATTTATTTTGCCAGTGAATGTGTAAGAGCAACAGTATACATACTTTTTGTCATCTATTTAGGAAAAATTTTTAAAGCTGAAGGATAATGTCAAGCCATATTCACTATGAGATATAAACCTAAACAAAATTTCTATTCCAAGGAAAAAAAAATCCAGTCTTCCCAAAGGAAAACTTTGTCTGCTTTCCTTACAGTGAAATGCAAGTATTGCTGAAAACCAGTTTTTAATCCTCCACTTGATACACAGCCTGAAGTGTAATTAGCTATGTTTACAAGAGGGGGTTATTTTGTTAGGGTCCAAGATGTGTCTTTATCACACAGCAATGTGTTTATTTATTTATTTGTTTTTGGCTGCGTTGGGTCTTTGTTGCTGCATGCAGGCTTTCTCTAGTTGCGGCGAGCGGGGGCTACTCTTCGTTGCGGTGTGCGGGCGTCTCATTGCAGTGGCCTCTCTGGTTGCAGAGCGTGGGCTCTAGGCACGCGGGCTTCAGTAGTTGTGGTGCATGGGCTCAGTAGTTGTGGCTCGTGGGCTCTAGAGCACAGGCTCAGTAGTTGTGATGCACAGGCTTAGTTGCTCCGCGGCATGTGGGATCTTCCTGGACCAGGGATCGAACCCGTGTCCCCTGCATTGGCAGGTGGATTCTTTTTTTTTTTTTAATTTATTTATTTATTTATTTTTGGCTGTGTTGGGTCTTCGTTTCTGTGCGAGGGCTTTCTCTAGTTGCGGCGAACGGGGGCCACTCTTCATCGCGGTGCCTGGGCCTCTCACTGTCGCGGCCTTTCTTGTTGCTGGAGCACAGGCTCCAGACGCGCAGGCTCAGTAGTTGTGGCTCACGGGCGTAGTTGCTCCGTGGCATGTGGGATCTTCCCAGACCAGGGCTCGAACCCGTGTCCCCTGCATTGGCAGGCAGATTCTCAACCACTGCGCCACCAGGGAAGCCCCGGCAGGTGGATTCTTAACCACTGTGCCACCAGGGAAGTCCCGCAGTGTGCTTTTTACAAGCAGACTTGTGGACCATGACTAAAGGACATGTACAGATTCCAGTTCAATACATGGCAAGGCATTTAAGGGGCTGCCAATAGAGCTGACTTTTTGATTATTCTAGAAAGTAGAGACTCATCAACGAACACAGTAATCCCACTCTGCAAAGCTGGAGGCTGGCTAAAAGGAGCATTCCCACCAGACTTTCTGTGCCATAGCAAAGGAGATGCACAGTCTGTGGCTGGGTACACTAAGACATTGTTTGACCTACTGTACAACTGTGCACTTCATAACAGGGTAAAATTACAGTAGTAAATTTTCTAACATTTTTCTGAGGTTATATTCCGTAAGCTTAAAATTCAGATGTACTTATTTAAAGCATTCAAAACATTGGGCTCTAAGAATGTTTATGCATAAGGTTAATATCTGCCCTATAGAGATTTATATATTTCTGCACAAATACCTCCAGTTTATCTGAACGCATCTGTTTTGGACCAGCAGCTCCTGGCAGTGGGAGAGGTGGGTTTCCAGAAATCAGCACAGGTGCATTTGGTAAAAGTTTGGCAGGGACCAGGCCCATCCCAGGATGAGGTAAGTAGGGATTAAAAGCCATGGCAGGATTAGCTGCCAGGGATGGAGTCACAGGAAAAGAAGTAAGTGATGACATTTGAGCATTTTGGAGCATAAACTGCATCTGCTGGGTGAACATGGCTGCAGCAGTCTTTTGTTGAATCAGATTGTTCCCTCCATTAATTTCCAGCTGCATTTTTAAATGTGGAGGAGGGTGAAGGTACTTGCAGTTCTCTCTAGCACACCGACCCTTAAGGTCATAAGCAGCACCCTCCATGGAATCAGCCCAGGCTCTACTAGGCCTTCAGTTGCCCGGAGCAAAGCAGAAGGCACTCTCAGCCCCCATTCATTTGTTTATTCAACAGATATTAATTGAACACAGTATTGGACCTGGGTATACAGTGGTGAACAGAGCAAACGTAAACTTTTCCCTTATAAAATTTCAGTCCAGTGGGTGAGCAAACCTTTAACAAATATCTTTTTAAAAATTAGAAGTGTTGAAGAGAACAGGATACTATATGAAAAAAACAGCAGGTTTGAGAGGTGATAAGGAGGTAGGAACTTCATTTGTATTTGTTGAGGAAACATTCCAAGGATAAAAGAGTTGTTTGACAAAAGGATAAGCAGGGGAATTTTTTTTTTTTTTTTTTTTTTTTTGCTGTACGTGGGCCTCTCACTGTTGTGGCCTCTCCCGTTGCGGAGCACAGGCTCCCGCTGCACAGGCTCAGCGGCCATGGCTCACGGGGCCAGCCGCTCCGCGGCATGTGGGATCTTCCCAGACCGGGGCACGAACCCGTGTCCCCTGCATCGGCAGGCGGACTCCCAACCACTGCGCCACCAGGGAAGCCCAAGCATGGGAATTTTAATGTTAACTCTTTTTTTTCCAACTCAAAGCTTATTTCAGGAAAATAGCTTTATGTGTTCATGGGAGTACTCAGATCTATTTGTCATGTCATCTGTATTATGAGGATAATCAAACTGCTTTCTCATGTTGTTGGGATTAGATAAAATACTTCATGTCAAAGCTGCAAGCACAGCTATTAACTTCATATGATTGTGGTGAAGATTAGATGAGGTGCTGCTTGTAAAAGGCTTAATTAAAATAATATCTGATAAATAATAAACTCAATAAATATTTAGCTGTTTTTATTGTCAGAAAATGTTGGTGGGTATCATCATTTTCACCATATCTGAGGCCATAGTTTTCTCTCTACCTAATTAGGCTTTCCTTTTCTTTTTGTAGAATGTTTTCATTGCAGTAAAGCCAAGTTCTACTAGTTTTCTTCTAATTGATCTATATTTTCAGAATGAAAACAAAAACTTGTATGTGTTTAATTGTTTATAAATATATACATGAATCAGAATAATTAATTTGCCTTGACCTCTTGAACAGAATGAAAAATATTAATGGGTCAGACTCTTACACAGCTTTTGATGATGCTTAGTTTTATTAACCTTTTTCTTTTTTTTTTTACTTCTGTTTCTTTTTAAACCATTAGGAACATGTTTGACAAGTTGAACCGTGATGCCTTTCAGATAGTTTCTTATTTTTTGTTTCAAACGCTTGACCAGTCTCTCACTAAAGAAGTTTTCAAGTGAGTAAAAGTTATTTCATTTTCTTTTTGTAGGGGATTTAAAAAGGGATTATGACTTTATATAAGCCAGAATTTCAACTTTGGACTTCAACTATTATTTTGAATGGATGTTATAGAAATTAGGCTTGAGTCTTACAAATATAGTACTTAACCTTTATAAATCTGAGTGATTTTTTTGGTAAAATTATTGTAAATTAAAATAAAAATATAAAAATGTGATTATTCACTAGCCTTGGTTCTAAGTTATTTTGCATGTGATTTGGGTTTCATCTATAAGAAAAAGTGTTCAAATTTGTTTTAATGTTTATATTGTGCCCTCATCCTCTTATATAGTAAGTCCATTGTTTAGGGCATTGTTTTTATTTGTGATAATTTATTTTTAATATTTGCCTTCAATTAAAGTTATGAATGATCAGGAGAACAAGTGTATTTGAAACATATTTTCGAAATCCCTATCATTAAGGTATAGGGCTTCCTCTGCTCAAATAAAAATAGATTTTTATATTTTTTTTCTAGATTATAAACAAAATACAGCTTACTTTAGCCAGTTCAGCAAATACAGAAAAAGTTAAAGAAGGAAGTAAAAATTATTCCTAAACCCAACTAGAGAATATCACTGTTGACATTCCAGCTTTTTTTCTTTGCATACTTAATTTTTTTCTATGAATATAGCATGTAAGTTATGATATAGAAATACAAAAAAAATGGGGCCCTAATCAAATAATTGCCTCAGAATAAAAATTTAGACAAAACATTATAAGGAGAAAGCAATAGGCAGATTTTAAAGTTCATTATTTTTGACTAAAACTGAATTTTTAATAATTTCATATCTTGTTTGTCCACAAAACAGTAGCACCCCTGACTGTAATATAGGTTATCTCTAGCGGTCATGATCCCTTATGCCATTCTTTCTGTGCTTTTCATGTGTAACCATGTGTTTTTCTCTTTTTCCCCAGGCATTATTATCCTAATTTATTTATACTATCTTTATGCATTAGTCCAGTGAATTCATTGGGAGTGTTGTCTTCTTTAGCTGATTTTCAGTAATTTTAATAGTGATTCATCCCTATATTTAACTTATATATTCATTGATTATTTGCACTAAACTGAATTCAACCCTATAGATATTCATAAAGAAAAAGACCTAATTTCTTACAGGTTGGTATTTCTCTTTAGTTGAAATTTATGAACGTTAGCCTTGATTTAGCATTAATATTTCTAGTATAGGAGATAAGTTTGATGTTTTAAAATTTTGCTGAGTTTGCTTTTTTATTCATAATTCTAATTTTTATTTTTGTTTTAAAGACTTTGTTGGCCTCCATTTGACCAAAAAAGTGATACTGAATTCCGAAAACATTGCTGTGAATGGTTAAAAAAGATTTCTGTAAGTATTTTCTTTCTGAAAGATGCAAATGTTTATTAAGAGGTAATTTTTTTTCAGGCTTTATTGAGGTACATTAATTTTTTTAGAGGTGAAATCTTTTTAATGCTTTTATGCTAACAGTATAAGCAAGAAATACTAATCAGGATAATACTTTCTGGTGGTTTTTGGTTGGGATTCTGTATATTTCTGGGAAGCCAGCTTTGTTGGCTAAGTGCATTAGAAATAGATTTTTGAGTTCCTGGGAATTTATATCACAGTTTTTGTTTAAAGAAAAAAATTTTTTTTTACCATAGATTATTTTAGCTTATGTCCCCAAATAGTATCAATAATTGTGGCTTTAAATTTTAATTGCTTTTTGTGACTGAGTCCACCAAGAGTTTAGAGGATTCAAAAATTCAACTTGTGGTTCAAATGGAATAATTCTGGTAAACCCTGTTAGGCTTCAGAACAGTATGATGTAAGTATAAAGGTTGTTGTTGTTAAGGTCTTCAAATCATCTTGTTTCTTTTTTCCATAGGCTGAATGTGGAAGTAGCTTCCCTCAAGTTGTTGGTTCACTATTTCTTTCTCCTGGTGGTCCTAAGTTTATTCATCTGATGTATCACTTTGCAAGATTTGTTGCAATAAATTATATAAAAACCCATTCTAAAAGTAAGTTAAGCTTACAGTAGGAGATTTTTTTGTTTTGATTCTTAAGTTTTTATTATTTTTTATAATTTGTAAATCATTAAGAGATTTTAATAAAGTAAGATAAAAATATTACTTAACCTCAAAAGGCAAATGGTTAATATTTTATTGGAACTGTAGTTTGAAATCCTCTTATAATGAACATAGGTAGCAATACAGATTATTTTCTTATGTTCTAATACAGAGGTTGGGAAACATTTTCTGTGTAAGGCCTGACAGTAAATATTTTATACTTTGTGTACCACATAAGAGTGTCTGTCACATATACCTGTTTGTGAGGTTTTTTTTTTTTTTTTTTTTTTTTGCGGTACGCGGGCCTCTCACTGTTGTGGCCTCTCCCGTTGCGGAGCACAGGCTCCGGACACGCAGGCTCAGCGGCCATGGCTCACGGGCCCAGCCTCTCCGCGGCATGTGGGATCTTCCCGGACCAGGGCACGAACCCGTGTCCCCTGCATCGGTAGGCGGACTCTCAACCACTGCGCCACCAGGGAAGCCCTGTGAGGTTTTTTTAATTTTTATTTTTTGTAATACAATCCCTTAAAAATGTAGAAAGCAGTCCTAGCTTTCTGACCTCAGAAAAAGAGCCAGTGGGCCAGGTTAGACCTGCAGGTTATAGTTTGCCTATAATTCATTGTATTAAATGTTGTGTTGAATTTGTTAGAGATTTATTTTGGCTACTGGCAATGTGTTGGAATACTTTGGTTCACAATCGCTGTTTTAAAGGGATTTGATCTATTTACTAAATTATAGAAACAAAATATTGGATTTTTCAGCTAAGACTTAAAAGAATGCTATTTGTAGCTTACTAAGTATGCTGCTCAGTTTAATTGAGTTATGCTCATAAAACATGGGAGGTAAAAGCTGGAAAAGTTGATGCAATAATATCCCATCTTCCAATTTCTAGAGACAACCATTGCTTACATTTTGGTTTGTTTTCTTTTAGGTGTTTTTGTTTGTTTGTTTTTAATGCACATATATGTTTTAATTATTTTGAATAAATGATAGATTCTCATGATTCAAAAATCAGAAAGTGAAAAGTCTGTCTTCCATCTCTACTTAGTTTCCCTTCCCAGAAGCAACCATTGTAATGAATAATACTAGCAAATGTGTATATATTCTTTTTTTTAAACCCTAAATGGTGACATACATCTGGTTTTGAATCTTGTGTTTTTTATGCAACAGTGTATATTGGAGATCATCCCATGTCAGTTCATAGATCTTCCTTACTCTGTCTCTCTCTTAAGAACTGCATATTTGAATGGATGTGTCATAGTGTATTTAATCACACATTTGTTCTGAAATCAGTTCTGCTGACAGACAGTTGGCTTTGTTCCTAATCTTTTGCTATAAAAATAATGCTACAGTGACAAACTTTATACGTATATCATTTTGTATATGTTCAAGTATATATTGTATGTGTGTGTGTGTATATATATATATATATATATATATGTATATATGCACCCAAACATATACCTTTTTTCCAGTTTATCTTCTGTGCATGATTTTTTAAAACATGTACATGTGATCTTGCTTTATAAGCATTTACATATTTTATTTAATTATTTTAATTAATTAATTAATTAATTAATTTTTTTGCGGTATGCGGGCCTCTCACTGTTGTGGCCTCTCCCGTTGTGGGGCACAGGCTCCGGACACGCAGGCTCAGCAGCTATAGCTCACGGGCCCAGCCGCTCCGCGGCATGTGGGATCTTCCTGGACCGGGGCACGAGCCCGTGTCCCCCGCATCGGCAGGCGGACTCTCAACCACTGCGCCACCAGGGAAGCCCTACATATTTTAAATTTAATGTAACATAAGCATTTTACCAGCTTTTCTGTTAGATGATTTATTCCAGTTACATGTAACCCAAACTATTTTATATGAATTATGTGTATTTGGATTTAGCAAGAGTTTATTGTACATAAGGCTTTTAAGCATGGGTTGTCATTTCTCATTTAAAGCTGTTTCATTCAACATATTCAGTCTCTAGGTGACTTCTACATCCAGCGAACTCATCCCCTGTTAAATATTCAGGAGTTTTGGTTATTTCTTTGCGGGTGATCTAGGACCTGGATTTACAATGTTAAGTATGGTGTGGGGTCACTATTTTCCAGAATATCCATCTTTATTGTATTGAGCCATCTTAAAGTAGGATTTATTACATTTTATTACAGGTGAAAACCTGGACTCTCAAATGTTTAGATGGATTGTTGTCAGGGTCTGCTTTGATCATTAGTAACACAGCCAAGAATTACTTGAGAAATAGAGATTGGTTTTATTTGGTTGTCTTGTCCTGTTGGTCTTACTAGGAAGAAAAGTACGCTGATGGCAGCAATGAAGGTGATGTGATCTCACCTCATCTCTTTTAATTGATTTTCTTCCTTTGTTGTTAAAAGATCAGTTGAGAAGGTGCTTATGTGTAATGATGTATTTGTTCACGGATGTATCACGCTGTGATAATAAGAATTACTTGGGGCACAAGGACTCTGAGAATTTTTAATTATGTAAAATAACTCAACTTCAGGTATCCTTTTTTATTGCCTCCTTTAAAAATAGGTCATCCTTGCTTTTGCTGAAATTAGTTGTATCTTTTTGTGTATGTGGCATGCCAGCTTTTAAGGAGTTGTTAGTTAAATGAGGTTGTTAATCTCTCAATAATCTCACATTTTTATATTTATTAGCTTGTAAGTCTAAGTTTTGTATATTTTATTTGTGTTCTGTGTAGATTCTTCTGTACATTTTACAGAGACATTTAACGTAAAGCCACAAGATTTGCACAAGTGCATTGCCAGATGCCATGTAGCACGTAACAGATTTTTACGAATTTTGCAAAGAGAAGATTGTGTTACCCGAAAATACCAGGAAAATGCACAGTAAGTAATACTTTGATAGTTAGAAAATGTAAATTCCTTTCTTTTTGCACAAATGTCATCAGTATCCCTTTTTTTTAACCCATTGGTGTATGCACTTTATTTTTTAAATTCCATCAGTATTTATTTATTTATTTAATTTATTTTTGACTGCGTTGGGTCTTCGTTGCTGTGCGTGGGCTTTCTCTAGTCGCGGTGAGTGGGGGCTACTCTTCGTTGTGGTATGCGGGCTTCTCATTGCGGTGGCTTTTCTTGTTGTGGAGCACGGGTTCTAGGCGCGCGGGCTTCAGTAGTTGTGGCATGTGGGCTCAGTAGCTGTGGCACACGGGCTTAGTTGCTCCGCGGCATGTGGGGTCATCCCGGACCAGGGCTCGAACCCGTGTCCCCTCCACTGGCAGGCAGATTCTTAACCATTGTGCCACCAGGGAAGTCCCTCATCGGTATTCTCTCAATGGCAATAATTCATGTCTACCTCAAAACCCCCTTGCTGTTATCTTTCCATTTTAAAGCCTGATAACTTCTGAATAAAATGTTTTAAAACTTTAGGCATACTGTAAATGAAAGTTTAGAGAAAAGGAAGATATCATTTTAGTTCAAAAACTCAGTTTCTTTAGGTGCTTTTTCTTTTTTTTTTTTTTTTCTTTTTGTGGTATGCGGGCCTCTCACTGCTGTGGCCTCTCCCGTTGCGGAGCACAGGCTCCGGACGCGCAGGCCCAGCGGCCATGGCTCACGGGCCCAGCCGCTCCGCGGCATATGGGATCCTCCCAGACCGGGGCACGAACCCGTATCCCCTGCATCGGCAGGCGGACTCTCAACCACTGCGCCACCAGGGAGGCCCAGGTGCTTTTTCTTTTAAACATGGAAATAAATTTTTAAGCTGTAATTATAGTGCTCATTCTATTTTGTATCCTTTTTTCTCTTAATATTTCATTCTATAAATTTTTCCATATTGCCATAATGTATTACTTTTAATTTCTACTTAGTGTCTTAGTTGAAGAGGTATTCCATAGTTTCTTTAGCCATTTTATACTGTCTTATATATACATTTATCTATTCAGCACTTTTCTTTTTTGAGTTACTTCTATGTGCTGGATATTGATTATACACTAGGCCTACAGCATTAAACAAGGCAAGCAAGGTTCTTACTCTCTAGACATAAATTGTGTCCAGTTTTTTACAATTATAAACAACTATAGTAAGATAACTTTTTAAATGCTGTTATCTATTCCCAAAGCTACAAAATCCTTTGAAATCTCCTTAAAACTACAATGTTGCCTGTTTTAGGTAACATTTAAAATTATCCCCTAGGTATGTGAGATAAGGATAAGAGAGCAGAGTAGTCTTAAATGACTTCCAACATTTTTGCTTGAAGTCAGAGAGTATATGAGCCAAGAAGTCCTGGTCCATTTCAATAGCCGCCTATATGTTAGACCACTCCTGTAACTCTTAAAGGGAGTCTAGAGTCCCTTTATGACTGGCTGCTGGGTATATTTGGAAGAGTAGTCCTCAGAGGCCTTGAGCAAAGATATGAAATGAGGGAAAATATCAAAGCGGGCTATACTAGTTAGTTGTAATAGATTTACAGTTGTCATTTTGTATGTTTTCTTGCAGATTATCAGTTAAACAAATACAAAGTTTGAGATCAGAATGTATAGGACAGCAAAACGAGATAAAAAAGTAAGTGACTTTTAGAGTTGAAAGTTCCTTGAGATACTAGTTGAGCCTCCTGCATGTTACCGGTAAGGAAACTGAGATTAGTTAAAATAACATATCAATAGCTAGTTGATAATAGGACAAGAACATAATTCTGATTCCTAGTCCAGTTCTTCTAATAAATTATGATAGCTTTGAGCTTGAATTTTATTTTTGCTTTTTTTTTTGTGGTATGCGGGCCTCTCACTGTTGTGGCCTCTCCTGTTGCGGAGCACAGGCTCCAGACACGCAGGCTTAGCGGCCATGGCTCACGGGCCCAGCCGCTCCGCGGCACGCGGGATCTTCCCGGATGGGGGCACGAACCCATGTCCTCTGCATTGGCAGGCGGACTCTCAACCACTGTGCCACCAGGGAAGCCCTATTTTTGCTTTTAATAGGTGGTTGTTAGCAGGTGGGTGTGCAGATTAATTAGCTCTTTGGATGGTATATTACCATATTTTTTTATTGACTAATGAGATTATTTAATTTTTAAATAGAATGGAACCCTATGATGACCAAAGTAATATACAAGAGAAAATTCAAAAGGTGAGACTTTTTTTTGAATTTTATTTTGTTTATTTTTTATACAGCAGGTTCTTATGTATTTTATACATATAGTGTATATATGTCAATCCCGATCTCCCAGTTCATCGCACCCCCCCCCCCATTCCCCCCTTGGTGTCCATATGTTTGTTCTCTACATCTGTGTCTCTATTTCTGCCTTGCATACTGGTTCGTGTGTACCATTTTTCTACATTCCACATATATGCGTTAATGTATGATATTTGTTTTTCTCTTTCTGGCTTACTTCACTCTGTATAAGACAGTCTCTAGGTCCTTCCATGTCTCTACAAATGACCCAATTTCGTTCCTTTTTATGGCTGAGTAATACTCCATTGTACATGTGCACCACATCTTCTTTATCCATTCATCTGTTGATGGGCGTTTAGTTGCTTCCATGACCTGGCTATTGGAAATAGTGCTACAGTGAACATTGGGGTGCATGTGTCTTTTTTTTTTAATTTTTTTTTATTAGTTTCTGCTTTATAACAAAGTGAATCAGTTATACATATACATCTGTTCCCATATCCCTTCCCTCTTGCGTCTCCCTCCCTCCCACCCTCCCTATCCCACCCCTCCAGGCGGTCACACAGCACCGAGCTGATCTCCCTGTGCTATGCGGCTGCTTCCCACTATCTATCTACCTTACGTTTGGTACTGTATATGTGTCCATGCCTCTCTCTCGCTTTGTCACAGCTTACCCTTCCCCCTCCCCATATCCTCAAGTCCATTCTCAAGTAGGTCTGTGTCTTTATTCCCGTTTTACCCCTAGGTTCTTCATGACATTTTTTTTCTTATATTCCATATATATGTGTTAGCATACGGTACTTGTCTTTCTCTTTCTGACTTCACTCTGTATGACAGACTCTAGGCCTATCCACCTCATTACAAATAGCTCAATTTCGTTTCTTTTTATGGCTGAGTAATATTCCATTGTATATAGGTGCCACATCTTCTTTATCCATTCATCCGATGATGGACACTTAGGTTGTTTCCATCTCCAGGCTATTGTGAATAGAGCTGCAATGAACATTTTGGTACATGTCTCTTTTTGAATTATGGTTTTCTCAGGGTATATGCCTAGTAGTGGGATTGCTGGGTCATATGGTAGTTCTATTTGTAGTTTTTTAAGGAACCTCCATACCGTTCTCCATAGTGGCTGTACCAATTCACATTCCCACCAGCAGTGCAAGAGTGTTCCCTTTTCTCCACACCCTCTCCAGCACTTATTGTTTATAGATTTTCTGATGATGCCCATTCTGACTGGTGTGAGATGATACTTCATTGTAGTTTTGATTTACATTTCTCTAATAATTAGTGGTATTGAGCAGCTTTTCATGTGCCTTTTGGCCATCGGTATGTCTTCTTTGGAGAGATGTCTATTTAGGTCTTCTGCCCGTTTTTTAATTGGGTTGTTTGTTTTTTTAATATTGAGCTGCATGAGCTGTATATATATTTTGGAGATTAATCCTTTGTCCATTAATTCGTTTGCAAATATTTTCTCCCATTCTGAGGGTTGTCTTTTCATCTTGTTTGTAGTTTCCTTTGCTGTGCAAAAGCTTTCAAGTTTCATTAGGCCCCATTTGTTTATTTTTGTTTTTATTTCCATTACTCTAGGAGTTGGGTCAGAAAAGATCTTGCTGTGGTTTATGTCAGAGTGTTCTTCCTGTTTTCCTCTAAGAGTTTTATAGTGTCTGGTCTTACATTTAGGTCTTTAATCCATTTTGAGTTTATTTTTGTGTATGGTATTAGGCAGTGTTCTAATTTCATTCTTTTATATGTAGCTGTCCAGTTTTCCCAGCACCGTTTATTGAAGAGACTGTCTTTTCTCCATTGTATATCCTTGCTTCCTTTGTCATAGATTAGTTGACCGTAGGTGAGTGGGTTTATCTATGGGCTTTCTATGCTGTTCCATTGATCGATATTTCTCTTTTTGTGCCAGTACCATATTGTCTTGATTACTGTAACTTTGTAGTATAGTCTGAAGTCAGGGAGCCTGATTCCTCCAGCTCCGTTTTTCGTTTCTCAAGATTGCTTTGGCTATTCGGGGTCTTTTGTGTTTCCATACAAATTGTGAAATTTTTTGTTCTAGTTCTGTGAAAATGCCAGTGGTAGTTTGATAGGGATTGCATTGAATCTGTAGATTGCTGTGGGTAGTAGAGTCATTTTCACAACGTTGATTCTTCCAATCCGAGAACATGGTGTATCTCTTCATCTGTTGGTATCATCTTTGATTTCTTTCATCAGTGTCTTAAAGTTCTCTGAGTACAGGTCTTCTACCTTCTTAGGTAGGTTTATTCCTTGGTATTTTATTCTTTTTGTTGCAGTGGTGAATGGGATTGTTTCCTTAATTTCTCTTTCTGAGAGACAATATTTTTTTTTTTTTTTTTTTTTTTTTTTGCGGTACGCAGGCCTCTCGCTGTTGTGGCCTCTCCCATTGTGGAGCACAGGCTCCGGACGTGCAGGCTTAGTGGCCATGGCTCATGGGCCTAGCTGCTCTGCGGCATGTGGGATCTTCCCGGACCGGGGCACGAACCCGTGTCCCCTGCATCGGCAGGCGGACTCTCAACCACTGTGCCACCAGGGAAGCCCTTAATATCTCTTTGTGATCTTTTGTTGTTAGTGTGTAGCAATGCAAGAGATTTCTGTGCATTAATTTTGTATCCTGCAACTTTACCAAATTCATTGATTAGCTCTAGTAGTTTTCTGGTAGCATCTTTAGGATTTTCTGTGTGTAGTAGTATCATGTCATCTGCAAACAGTGACAGTTTTACTTCTTCTTTTCCAATTTGTATTCTTTTTATTTCTTTTTCTTCTCTGATTGCCGTGGCTAGGATTTCCAAAACTGTGTTGAATAATAGTTGCGAGAGGGGACCTCCTTGTCTTGTTCCTGATCTTAGAGGAAGTGCTTTCAGTTTTTCACCATTGAGAAAGATGTTTGCTGTGGGTTTGTCATATATGGTCTTTATTATGTTGAGGTAGGTTGCCTCTATGCCCACTTCTGGAGAGTTTTTATCATAAATCGGTGTTGAATTTTGTCAAAAGCATTTCTGCATCTATTGAGATGGTCGTATGGTTTTTATTCTTCAATTTGTTAATATGGTGTATCACATTGATTTGTGTATATTGAAGAATCCTTGCATCCCTGGGATAAATCCCACTTGATGTTGGTGTATATGATCTTTTTAACGTGTTACTGGAGTCTGTTTGGTAGTATTTTGCTGAGGATTTTTACATCTGTATTCATCAGTGATATTGCTCAGTAATTTTCTTTTTTTGTAGTATCTCTGTCTGGTTTTGGTATCAGGGTGATGGTGGCTTTGTAGAATGAGTTGGGAGTGTTCTTTCCCTGCAGTTTTTTTGGAAGAGTTTGAGAAGGATGGGTGTTAGTTCTTCTCTAAATGTTTGGTAGAATTCACCTGTGAAGCCATCTGGTCCTGGACTTTTGTTGGAAGATTTTTTTTTTCCGTATGCGGGCCTCTCATTGTCGTGGCCTCTCCTGTTGCGGAGCACAGGCTCCGGATGCGCAGGCTCAGCAGCCATGGCTCACGGGCCCAGCCGCTCCGTGGGTTGTGGGATCTTCCCGGACCGGGGCATGAACCTGTGTCCCCTGCATCGGCAGGCGGATTCTCAACCACTGCGCCACCAGGGAAGCCCCCTGTTGTGTCATTTAAAGCTTGTGTTTCCTTGTTAATTTTCTGTCTGGATGATCTGTCCATTTTATAATTGTTAGCGGTTGCCTTAATGTATTGAGGTGCTTCTGTGTTGGGTGTATATATATATATATTTTTTTTTGTTTTGTTTTTTTTTTTTTTTTTTTTCTTGATTTTTTGCGGTATGTGGGCCTCTCACTGTTGTGGCCTCTCCCGTCGCGGAGCACAGGCTCTGGACGCGCAGGCTCAGCAGCCATGGCTCACGGGCCCAGCCGCTCCGCGGCATGTGGGATCTTCCCAGACCGGGGCACGAACCCGTGTCCCCTGCATCGGCAGGCGGACTCTCAACCACTGCGCCACCAGGGAAGCCCTATATTTTTAATTGTTATGTCTTCTTGGTTGATCCCTTGATCATTATGTGGTGTCCTTCCTTGTCTCTTGTAATATTCTTTATTTTAAAGTTTATTTTATCTGATAGGAGTATTGCTACTCCAGCTTTGTTTTGATTTCCATTTGCATGGAATATCTTGTTTTCATCCCCTCACTTTCAGTCTGTATGTGTCCCTAGGTCTGAAGTGGGTCTCTTGTAGACAGTGTATATATGGGTCTTGTGTTTGTATCCATTTAGCAAGCCTGTGTCTTTTGGTTGGAGCATTTAATCCATTCAAATTTAAGGTAATTATCGATATGTATGCTCCTATTACCATTTTCTTAATTGTTTTTTGTTTGTTTTTGTAGTTCCTTTTCTCCTCTTGTGTTTCCCATTTAGAGAAGTTCCTTTAGCATTTGTTGTAGAGCTGGTTTGGTGGTGCTGAATTCTCATAGCTTTTGCTTGTCTGTAAAGCTTTTGATTTCTTCTTTGAATCTGAGTGAGATCCTTGCTGGGTAGAGTAATGTTGGTTGTAGGTTCTTCTCTTTCATAACTTTAAATATATCGTGCCACTCCCTTCTGGTTTGTAGAGTTTCTGCTGAGAAGTCAGGTGTTAACCTTATGGGAGTTCCCTTGTATGTTATTTGTTGTTTTTCTCTTGTTGCTTTTAATAATTTTTGTTTGTCTTTAATTTTTGTTAATTTCATTACTGTGTGTCTCGGCATGTTTCTTCTTGGGTTTATCCCGCCTGGGACTCTGCGCTTCCTGGACTTAGGTGGCTATTTCCTTTCCCATGTTAGGGAAGTTTTCAACTATAATCTCCAAATATTTTCTCTGGTCCTTTCTCTCTCTCTTCTCCTTCTGGGACCCCTTTAATGTGAATGTTGCTGTGTTTAATGTTGTTCCAGAGGTCTCTTAGGCTGTCTATATTTCTTTTCATTCTTTTTTCTTTATTCTGTTCCACGGCAGTGATTTCCACCATTTTGTCCTCCAGGTCATTTATCCATTCTTCTGCCTCAGTTATTCTGCTATTGATTCCTTCTAGTATATTTTTCTTTTCACTTATTGTATTGTTCATCTCTGTTTGTTCTTTAATTCTTCTAGTTGTTTGCTCTTTAATTCTTCTAGGTCTTTGTTAAACATTTCTTGCATCTTCTTGATCTTTGCCTCCATTCTTTTTCCGAGGTCCTGGATCATCTTCACTGTCACTCTTCTGAATTCTTTTTCTGGAAGGTTGCCTATCTCCACTTCATTTAGTTGTTTTTCTGGGGTTTTATCTTGTTCCTTCATCTGTTCCATCCTCTGCCTTTTCATTTTGTCTGTCTTTCTGTGAATATGGTTTTTGTTTCACAGGCTGCAGGATTGTAGTTCTTTTTGCTTCTGCTGTCTGCCCTCTGGTGGATGAGGCTATCTAAGAGGCTTGTGGAAGCTTCCTGATGGGAGGGACTGGTCAAGACAACTTTTGAAGGGAGCAATTTAATCTTTCTTTTGTGTTATGCAGTGTTTACTTAATTGAACTCATATATCTCTCTTTGTAGCAGTGTTTTGTTTGTTTTTCTTTTTTTTACTCATTATAAGTGATATATGTATAAAAGTATTAACGGGGTGCCTTTAAAAGACTTGAATATAATGGAAAAATTAGCTTATAATCTGTCAGACTAAATATATACAAAAGTAGTTTTAAATTAACCAGTTTAAATTTGGTTAATTTAAAATCTTTCATGGGCTTCCCTGGTGGCGCAGTGGTTGAGAGTCCGCCTGCCGATGCAGGGGACACGGGTTCGTGCCCCTATCCCGGAAGATCCCACATGCCGCGGAGCGGCTGGGCCCGCGAGCCATGGCCGCGGAGCCTGTGTGTCCGGAGCCTGTGCTCCGCAACGGGAGAGGCCACAGCAGTGAGAGGCCCGCGTACAGCAAAAAAAAAAAATAAATAAAATCTTTCATGCCAGTAGGGAAAATTCAGCTTGATTCTAACTTAATCAGTAATATTTATCTAAATAAAATACATTACGTGAAGGCAGATGGTAAGTATGGAAGAACGATGAGAAGTCATGTTGAGGCTGACATGGCAGTAGAGAGGAATCTGGCAGATATAAATGATCTGAGGCTTTCAGAGGTTGGCTTTAACAAATGTGGGTAGGAGTGTTTTCTTAGACCTTTGTGTTTGGATGAAATCTCTCTGAAGCTCTTTGTTCTGATTCTATGGTCACCAAGCTGCTTTGGGATATTAATTTGGCTTTTTAGGCACTTTGTCACTGGAAAAGGTGCGTGCCCTCCTCAGGAAGTAATTATTCATTAATTCAGTGAATATTTATTGATCACCTGCCATTTGCTAGGCATTCTTCTAGATATTATGGACTAGAGCACTAAAGAAAACAGAGTCACTTCCTTTATGGAGCTTCCAGTTTAGTGAATATGAATATTCCTATTGCTGAATGTAGTATCTTTGATTGTAGGCTTAATAGGTTAGGTTGGTATGAAACCCGTTAAGAGTTTTCATAGCAGTCTGTCTTGAGTTTGGGTAATGTTCAGTTTTCCCTGAGTCCAGTCAACTTTGAGCCCTTGAGAAGGTAAACTTTCTAGATTTGAAAAATCTGAGCACCAGATCCTGGATCTTTGTATGTTCACCAAGGAAATGCCATCCTATGAGATCTTTAGGTGGCCAGCCAATGAGTCTTCCGTTGGGGAAACAAGTTTACTTTGTACTGTGAGAAGACCCAGACACTAACACAAATATAATTAGTGTATTTCCCCTCCTCTTTCCCACTTACGTAAATTCTTTTGAGGCATAACATACATATAAAAATGTGCAAAAATCATAAGTGTGAAGCTTGACAAAATTCACAAAGTGGACACATCCATGTAACCAGCATCCAGTTAAAGAAACAGAATGTTACCATCACCCCAGGAGCATTGAGCCCCCTTTCTTTCATGACCATTTCCTTCCAAGAGTAAACACTATCCTCACTTCTTTTTTTGTTTTTGTTTTGTTTTGTTTTTGCGGTACACGGGCCTCTCACTGTTGTGGCCTCTCCCGTTGCGGAGCACAGTCTCCGGACGTGCAGGCTCAGCGGCCATGGCTCACTGGCCCAGCCGCTCGCTCCACAGCATGTGGGATCTTCCCGGACCAGGGCACGAACCTGCGTCCCCTGCATCGGCAGGCAGACTCTCAACCACTGCATCACCAGGGAAGCCCTGTTTGTTTTTTTTTTTTTTTTTTTTTTTTTTTTTTTTTTTTTTTTTTTTTTTGCTGTACGCGGGCCTCTCACTGCTGTGGCCTCTCCCGTTGCGGAGCACAGGCTCCGGACACACAGGCTCCGCGGCCATGGCTCGCGGGCCCAGCCGCTGCGCGGCATGTGGGATCCTCCGGGATAGGGGCACGAACCCGTGTCCCCTGCATCGGCAGGCGGACTCTCAACCACTGCGCCACCAGGGAAGCCCTCTGTTTGTTTTTTAAAAATTAATTTATTTTATTTATTTTTGGCTATATTGGGTCCTCATTGCTGCATGCAGGTTTTCTCTAGTTGCGGCGAGCGGGGGCTACTCTTCGTTGTGATGCGTGGGTGTGGGCTTCTCATTGCGATGGGTTCTCTAGTTGCGGAGCATGGGCTCTAGACACACAGGCTTCAGTAGTTGTGGCATGTGGACTCAGTAGTTGTGGCTTGTGGCCTCCAGAGTGCAGGCTCAGTAGTTGTGGCGCATGGGCTTAGTTGCTCTGCGGCATGTGGCATCTTCCCGGACCAGGGATCGAACCTGTGTCCCCTGCAATGGCAGGCGGATTCTTAACCACTGCACCACCAGGGAAGCCCTATCCTCACTTCCTATGCTGAAGATTAGTTTTGCCCATTCTTGAACTTTGTGTAAATGGGGAGTGTTATAGAATACATTCTTTTGTGTTCGACTTCTTTCACTCATGCTGTTTTATCCATGCTGTTGTATGTGTTCATTCTCATTGCTGTATAATGTTCTATTTTATGATTAAAGGAAAGTATACTTTTTATTCAAGGTAGTTCTTCAGGTTGATTGCAGTTTTTGAGTATTACAAATAGGAGTGCTGTGAAATTCTTATATGTGAATTTAATAAACATAGGTTAATATATCGTTTTCAATATTTTAACTTTTTGAAACTTGAATGACTCTTAAAATTGATGTGTAATGTTTTCATTTTCTCCTGAAGATCTTTTATTTTCCCTGATGGCATCTCAGAATACAGGAAATGCTAATTGCATCTCTATAGTATAAGGTTTAGATATGTTTTGCAAATCATAGTGGGCTAGATTCTCCTGAGAAATTCTTTAGTTTTAAAGTGCCCTTGAAAGTAATATCAGTGCTTTTAGACTGTTAAAATAGTTAGTTTTCTTAACAGAAACCATTCCAGGAATACCTAATTTGTTCCTAGAAATGAGCATCTATTTGTATTTTACATATCTTTATGTATAGATTATATATAGACTTTAATAATTTGTTTGTCTCTGTTTTCGAAGGTTCGGTCTTTGTGGGCTTCAGTGAATGAAACACTCATGGTTTTGGAAAAAGAGAGAGAAGTTGTTAGTTCAGTCCTTAGTGTTGTTAACCAATATACTTTAGATGGAACTAATGTTGCTATCAATATTCCAAGGCTCTTACTTGACAAAATTGAGAAACAAATGTGTCAGGTAAGCATTCGATAATTAAGGGAGCTTTGAGAAAACTCCCTTCACATAATTTTTTTATATATTGTATATTGTTTTTCTCACAACGTTTTTCTGCTGTTTTCAGAATTTACCTTTGTGAATATATCTGGTAAATCTTTCATAAAGATGGGTACTGTTAAAGGTGTTTATATTCACATTTATCAACCTTTATTCATTGTCCATACGTTGTACGGTGCTACATCATATAGTGTAGAGAGTAGAAGGTACTTAGTAGGAAGGTGATATGATACTTAGTTTTTTATAAATTCTCAAAGAGAGCACCAGTGATCTCCTGAATGCTAAATTTCTTTTTAAAAACTCTTCTTTCGTTTTTCATTCATCTTGATGCTATTAAATGTTTTAAAGTGTTTTCTTCCTTTATTTTTTGTGACCTCAGTGTCTTTGCCTTCCTGTGGTGTTTCAGACTGCTGTCTCCAGTTTTCCACTGGTTCCTTTTCCTCTAACTTTTAAATGAACATGTTCCCCATGGTTCCATTAATGGCCCCTTTTCTTTCCCACATTATAAATCCATCTGTATTTTCTTACCCAATTCCATGGCTTCATCAGCCTCCTGTACAATAATATTACCAGATTGGTATTTCCAGTCTCTCCCCTTCAACCCAAACTACATCAAATTATTTCCACTTGCTTATGGGACATTTCCATCTGAATAGCCTACGTTTTTTTTTTCTTAGTAAACTTAAAATTTTTTGAGCATCTCCTATGTGCCAGGTATTATTATAGTGAAGGGGATGTAAAGATAAAATATTGTTGTGACCCTGAAGAGTTTTCACTTTAATAGGTAACATGTCAGGCACTTCAAATTCAGAGTACATAAAAATCAGGATCTGTAAACTCAGATTCCTACAGGGGCTAGGCAGGTAATACTATATAGATGAAGTATGCTAATTATGTGTAACAATAGAGGTAAAGTAGGAAATGATGAGATCTTTGGGGAACTAATTTTGTGTGAAATCTGTGATTTTAAAAATTAGCAGCTAATTCAGATGATTTTAAAACATTGGAACTGTGCAGGCCAAATAAACATGTCTAAGTTTGGAATCAACCTTTAGGGGTCCTTTAATTTGCAACTTTTGGTAAAACATGAATTCATGATCTTTCTTCAAACCTGATCTTTCTCCTCGGTCTTTATTTTGCTTTCCATTTATTTGCATTTCTTTTATTCTAGTTTCAGCTTTTTTGCATGATATAAAAATGTAGCGTGGCGTGTTAATTCTTCCACAGTAGTTTTCTTTGGGCCAGAATTATTTACATAGTTTTATTTTTGGGTAGACATTCGTTCTTTTTTTCCACTCTTTTTTAAGGTAACCTTTTTATATAATAGTGAAAAATGTAAATATATTTTTGTAGCATTTTATTATGTTAACAATCTATAGTTCACCACTTTTTTTTTTTCAGTTGCACATAGGAAATGTTTATGAGGCTGGAAAATTGAATCTCTTAACAGTTATTCAGTTATTAAATGAAGTCTTGAAAGTAATGAAATATGAACATTGTCAGGCTAACCAAGCAAGACTGACAATAGACCTTCACTTCCTTGAAAAAGAGACCAAAATTCAGAGAGAAAGATTGTCAGATCTGAAGCATATGAGGTACACTAGAAAGATCTTCTGTTATTTCTTTGGGGTAGGAGTAGGGTGGTTTTGATAATTTCTCAGCACAACTCTTGTTTAGTTAACAACTCAGTAGCTTTGGCAAACAAGTGTGAAAATTTTACTCGTACTCAAAAACCTTATGTCATCAACTTCTAGAGAGACACATGAAGTAGCAAGGAAAATTAATGTAGTTTTCTTTTGTCTGGAGTATATTATTTGCCCTGAGTGATAATTCTTTATCAAATAATTCTGACTCTTCTCTAGCTTTTCTTTTGTAGGGTCTACTAATAAAACCATGTTTTAGAAAAATTGTTTGTATTGAGCAGGGTGACTGGGAGGTATGGGTTCTCTTTAGAAATGGATAGAGAGTAGGAGTAGAATTTCAACTTGAGTTCAGAACGAGGAAAAAATTGTATGGGGTTGGCCAAAAAGTTCGTTTGCGTAACATCTTAGGGGAACACCCGAACGAACTTTTTGGCCAACCCAATATTTTTAAAGATAAATGGAGTATAGATGTATGATTGCTATTTGGTGTTAAAAGGAAAGAAGGTATTTTAGATTCTGAACTCTCAATGGGAGAGTTTATGCAATTTAGGTGTGCTGAATTGGTTGAACTTACAGTTATACTTTCTGCCCTTTCTCTATGAGCTATAGTATTCTTACTTCAGCACTTTTTCTCAGTGCTTCTTTTTATATATTCATGTTTTGAATGAAGTTCTTTTTTATGCCGTTACAGGTATAAAATAAAAGAAGATCTCACAACTATAAGACATTCTATTGTTGAAAAACAAGAAGAATGGCATAAAAATTGGAAAGAATTTCTCGGCCTGTCTCCTTTCAGTCTAATTAAAGGTTGGACTCCAGTAAGTAATATTGACTTGACTTTTGGAGAGTAGTTAAATCTCTTGCAAACTCTTGATTTATCATGTTACAAATGACCTGGAAATGCTATATGTGTGTATGCTTGTCATCTTTGCATCTGAGCCTAAAGTACAAATATTTTGGTTTCTGTGATTTTTCTAAATACATATTAGAATGTTCTTTAAGCTGCTGTTGTGATATAGTTAATATTTTTAGATTCAGTGAATTGTATTAAAAAGAAAATGAGATCAGGGAGAAGCTGGTGCTGAGGCTCAAGTCGCCTGTGGGGGCTGAGCCCGCTGTCTACCCGTGGCCGCTGCTGGTCTACGACAAACCCCACGATACTGCTCACGAAATCCTCGAGACCATCTGGCTCAAAGATTTGGAAAGAGATAGTTTAGCAGAAAAGGAACACGTGAAGGAGAAATGGAATCTCTTGCATGAATTTCTGGAGACAGAAATAAAGAATCAGTTATGTGACTTGGAAACCAAATTACATAAAGAAGAATTATCAGAGGAGGGCTACCTGGCTCAAGTCAAATCCCCCTTTTTTTTTTTTTGCGGTATGCGGGCCTCTCACTGTTGTGGCTTCTCCCGTTGCAGAGGATAGGCTCTGGACGCGCACGCTCAGCGGCCATGGCTCATGGGCCCAGTCGCTCTGCGGCATGTGGGATCTTCCCGGACTGGGGCAAGAACCTGCGTCCCCTGCATCAGCAGGCGGACTCTCAACCACTGCGCCACCAGGGAAGCCCCAAATCCCTTTTAAATAAAAATTTGTCCTTGGAGAATGGAGCTCATGCTTTCAGTCGGGAAGTGAATGGATGTCTAGAAAACGGGAGCCAGACAAATGGTGAGGACCGCAGAGTGGAAATAGCAGAGAAAAACAAGTCCCCCAGACGTGTTTCCAAACTTTGCATGCTCAGGAGAAGCAAGTCCGATGGAGAAACAAAATCTGAAGTCTCATGTAGCCCCAGGATTACAAGGCAAACTACTAGGCAGATCACCATCACATCTCATTTCACAAGGGGCCCTGCCAAACGGAAGCCTGAGGAAGACCCTGAAAAAGCAAAATCAGATGATTCTGTCGATGAAGAAGAAAAAGACCAGGAGGAAAAGCGACGTAGAGTTATATCCAGAGAACAAGTTGCTGGACCGTTCCCTGCAGAAGAACCGGGAAGAGTAAGACCAGGAACACACATGGAAGAAGAAGAAAGAGATGACAAAGTAAAGCCTGGTCACCTCCAGGAAAAAAATAGACTCAGAAGTCAAACCGAAGGACTAGCACCTAAACAGAAATCTAAGGAGGAGCCAGACAGATGCGAGGCCCGGAGGAGCTCAGGCTGAAATGAATGAAGGAGAAGACAAAGATGAAAAGAGGCACAAAAGTGAACCCAAAGATCTAGCTAGCAAACGGAAACCAGAAGAAAAAGAACCTGAAAGAGTAAAACCACAAGTTTCTGATGAGAAAGATGAGGATGAAAAGGTAACGAACACACATGGTAAACACAACAGCTCGACATGGTAAAGTTCCCCGTCAGAACAAAGGGACCTGGACCGTATCCTCTGGGGGTCTGTGCACGCCTGAAGATGCAGAACATGAAGAACACTCAGTCCCCTGTGCAATCTAACAGCTCTAGTCCACATGTCTCACCCCAAACCCAGGACACTAGACCTACTAGAGCAGGAAGCAAAAATATGGTAGGACTCCTCAGAATGGCTAAGGCTTTGACCAAAGACCAAGCCCCACAATCCCTATGAACACATTGAGAATTTAGTTTGTTGCAAAGCACTGCTCTGAGCTTCACAGCTATGGCGGGAGGCAGGGGGTGGGGTGGGGGGGAGTCTCCATGGGACACACCCCGGCTAGAAGTCCGAGTGGCATTTAATAAGTGACTCAAACAAGGACAATGTGCAGTCAGTCCCCTTTTAATACTCTGATCTCGGTGAAGAGCAAGTCTCACTTTGTTGCCAGTGCATCTCAAACCTTTCTGTGCAGTTGGTTCATCTTTCAACAAAGACAACAGGATTTAGGTCCAGAGTTTTTGGCCGGTAACAGTAAGGATTACATTAAAAAAAAAAAAAAGGAAATTGAGACATTCCGCTTTACTTTAAAGGTACTATTACATTTGAGGCAAAGTTGGAGGGCAAAGTAGCCCTCTTGTTCCTAATATCGTACTCCTTAGTTTATAAATAGTTACAGGATAATTTGTATGTTTTTTAATTCTTTCTTCGTTAGGGGAAAAAAAATCATCCATTCATAGATTTACTTAGTATTGTTACTGTAGTACTGAGTAAAGTGTGTATATTTCAAAATAAAAAATTCTGTGTTTTAAGGCTGTGGATCTTTTACCGCCTATGTCTCCCCTTTCGTTTGATCCTGCCTCAGAAGAAGCATATGCGAAGAGTATTCTTTTGCAGTACCCTGCTTCACTTCCAGGTTGGTTATTTATTTTTTTCTCTTTTAAACTTCCCTGTCATTAATATTTCTCACTATGATAACAGTTCTTTTATAAACTTTCATGTTTTTTCCCCCAGTTATTTACTGTGGTGAAATGCACAAAGCATTTCAGTCATATGAGCCTCAGTTAACATGAGGCTTTTTGTGTCTCCTTTCTTTCAGTTGCACAGCTTTTTAGTTTGCACAATGTTTTCAAGCTTTATCCAAGTTGTAGCATGTATCGATACTTCATTACTTTGTTTGAATACATTCTGTTGTATGATTGAATCGAATTTTGTTGATCTTTTCGTCCTTTGATGGACATTTGGGTTATTTCCGCCATTTGGCTATTATGAGTAATGCTGCTATAAATATTTGTTTACAAGTTTTGTGTAGAAACCCACAATTGTTTAACATGAAAGAATAGTACAGTAATTACCTGAATACTTAACTGTTGCTTGTTTCAACAGTTGAGATTTTTGCTTTAAATGTGTATGTTTGTTTGCTAAACCATGTAAGTCTGAGACCTTAACACTTCACTCTAAGTGTTTCAGCATGCATTCCCATGAAAATAAGGACTTTTTCCTCTTTAATTACCATACTGATATTACACCTAAAATTAATAATGATCTCATTCAGTTTCCTCAAATATCATACCATTATCACACCTAAAAAATTAATTTCTCTACAATATCTAATATCCATTTCATACTCAGTTTCACCAATTGCCTGGTACTTGTGTACAAGAAATTTTTATTGGGTTCAGTAAATGTAAGGTAGATAGGTGGATAAATGAATAAAAAATGTATGAATTATGTTGCCGATCTGGAGCAGGTAATAAGTATAGGTCACAGTTGAGTTTAGGCAGGCCATCGGTCATGGCAGCAGTTAGCGCAGGACTTAGGAAGAAAAAGGATGAACACAGCTAGGATAGGTGATTGGTTTGGGAGTCAGGTGTATGTGGGGAGGACACTAGTTGGGAAAGATCATAGACCAGAGAGCAAGGGTCAAGGATAGGCGCCAGCAGAAGAGTAGACACAAAAGACTGCATAGTTTGATGAATGAAAAAGATCTTCAGATACAGAGCATTGCTTACGATGATAGAATTACTTTGATAGTTCTTGGCATATTTGGTTGCCATTGTGTTCTCACTTCAGCTTGGAAAGGGCCTTTGTACTCTTGGCATACTTAGTTTAGGCCCTGTGAAACCATGAAATTGTTCTCACGTCCATTTGGAGATTTCTATGTCACCTTCAGAGTGAGGGAATATTTGTGTCTGTTTATGAAGTTTAGTTAGAAGTCCATATTTTAAAAGTGTTTGATAGGATCTTTGGGGGTAACCCTTTCCTTCAGACATTGCACAGTTTGTATTCTTGGGATTCCTTTTTTTTTTCTTCCTCTAGAGCCTTGGTCTGGGCTGGGGAACCTCAACATTATTTTATACTTTTTGTAGTAAACCACTTTACTTTGCTTAAAGTAAAAGCTTTTTCCCTCCTATACCTTACATATTACATCTTTCTGGAAGTGATCTTTCTTTTCAGTAGTTTTAAAAAATTATATTTCAGCATTATTAAGTACAGGAATATTATAAATACCTGTTTACTGAACACTTGTCAAATCTTTGCAGTATTTGCTTTAGATTTTTTTTAAAGTACTAGTGTAGTTAACCCTTGAGTATCCACCCTTCCTTGAGTATTCTTTTTTTTTTAATTGCAGTATAGTTGATTTACAATATTATTTTAGTTTCAGGTGTGTAGAGCATAGTGATTTTTTTTAAGATTATATTCCATTATAGGCTATTACATGATATTGGCTATAATTCCCTATGCTATACAATAAATCCTGTTGCTTATCTATGTTATGTATTAAAGTAGTTTGTTAATCTCATACTCCTTTGTCCCTTCCCCTGCTTCCTTCTCCCCTTTGGTAACTGTAAGTTTGCTTTCTGTGTCTGTGAGTCTGTTTCTGTTTCATATATAAATTCATTTGTATTATTTTTTAGGTTTCATATATAAGTGATATAGTATTTGTCTTTCTCTGTCTGACTTATTTCACTAAGCATAATATTCTCTAGGTCCATCCATGTTGCTGCAAATGGCAATATTTCATTCTTGTATGGCTGAGAAATATCCATTGTGTGTGTATGTGTGTATATATATGCCACATCTTCTTAAGCCAGTAATCTGTTGATGGCACTTGCATTGCTTCCATGTCTTGACTATTGTAAATAGTGCTGCCATGAACATTGGAGTGCATGTGATTTTTCAAATTAGAGTTTTCATTTTTTCCGCCCATATACCCAGGAGTGGAATTGCTGGATCATATGGTAGTTATATTTTTAGATTTTTAAGGAACCTCCATACTGTTCTCCATAGTGGCTGCACCAGTTTACATTCCCCCCAACAGTGCAGGAGGGTTCCCTTTTCTCCACATCCTCTCCAGCATTTATTATTTGTAGAATTTTTAATGAGAGCCGTTCTAACAAGTGTGAGGTTGATACCTCATTGTGGTTTTGATTTGCATTTCTCTAATAATTAGTGATGTTGAGCATCTTTTCATGTGCCTGTTGGCTATCTGTATGTCTTCTTTGGAGAAATGTCTATTTAGATCTTCTGCCCGTTTTTTTTTTTTTTTTTTGCGGTACGCGGGCCTCTCACTGTTGTGGCCTCTCCTGTTGCGGAGCACAGGCTCCGGATGCGCAGGCTCAGCGGCCACGGCTCACGGGCCCAGCCGCTCCGCGGCATATGGGATCCTCCCAGACCGGGGCACGAACCCGTATCCCCTGCATCGGCAGGCGGACTCTCAACCACTGAGCCACCAGGGAGGCCCTCTGCCCGTTTTTTTAAAAAATATTTTATTTATTTATTTGATTGCACCGGGTCTTAGTCGCGGCAGGCAGGCTGCTTAGTTGCAGCTCACCGGCTCCTTAGTTGTGGCACGTGTGCTCCTTAGTTGTGGCTGGTGGGGTCCTTAGTTGCAGCTGGTGGGCTCCTTAGTTAGGGCTTGCGGGCTCCTTAGTTGTGGCATGTGAACTTTTAGTTGCAGCATGCATTGATTGGGTTTGTTTTTGCGATATTGATATGTATGAGCTGTTTGTATATTTTGGGTATTAACCCCTTGGCCTTGACCGTTCATTCTACATTTGCAGAGGTAACCACTATCCTAAATCTTAAGTTTATTCTGATGTATGTTTATAAAAATAATTTTACTTTGGATCTAACCATATGTGTACTGTTCTGCCATTCTTAAGTTTATAAATAAAATTTCTCTTATCCCCCAACATGTTCTTAGTAAATTTTTTTTTTTTTTTTTTTTGCGGTACGCGGGCCTCTCACTGCTGTGGCCTCTCCCGTTGTGGAGCACAGGCTCCGGATGCGCAGGCTCAGCCGCCATAGCTCACAGGCCCAGCCGCTCCGCGGCATGTGGGATCTTCCCGAACCGGGGCACGAACCCGTGTCCCCTGCATCGGCAGGCAGACTCTCAACCACTGTGCCACCAGGGAAGCCCTGTAAATGTTTGTTTTTGAACCAGGATCCAAGGAGGGTTCACTCATTGTGTATGGTTGTTTTGTCCTCTTACTGACTTTTATTCTACGATAATGCCCTACCCCTTAAGAAAAAGAAATGACATTGATAGAAATTCTTTTTAACAATTATTGTGTGTGATTTACCAGTTCATTTACTGATTTTTTGGGCCAATATTACTTTTGTTCTATTCCTTCCTTTTGAGAGGTATATCTCGAAGTATATCTTTCACTTCTTTTAGTGACAGACCCTGAATAGTAAGATTTCTTAGTCTTTCTTTGAAAATGTCTTTATTTTTACTTATGAATGATAGTTTGGATTCAAGATCAACACTTTTCCTTGGGACTTTAATAATATGATCTCATTGCTTTCTGCCTTCTTTTGTTTTTGAAACATTTGCTCTTGGTCTAATTGTCGTTCATTTGTAGGTAATTTTTGATCTCTGGTTGCTTTTAAGACTTATTTATTTTTGTATTATGCAGGTTCATTGAGCTGTGTCTAGATGTAGATTTGTTTTTATTTAGCCTGTTTGGAACTTGTGTGTGCTTATTCAGTGTGAAGGCTCGTATCTTTCTTCAATTCTGGAAACTTATTCACTAATATTTCTTGTAATATTACCCCCCTCTCTCATTCTTTTGGTCCTTTTCTTTTATACCTCATATTATTGGGACTTCTAATTCTGTCCCCCATATCTCATAACTTCTCATTCATATTTATAACCTCTTTGTAGCTCTGGACCTGCATTCTGGGTATTTCTTTGTATCTCTCTATGGTTCACTAATTATCTCTTTATTTATGTTTAATCTCCTTTTTGACCTGTCCATTTTAGTATTTAGTTTTCATGAATGTATTTTTTATTTGCTTCTTTTTTCAAAACTGCCCATTCTTTTTCGTGGTGTCATCTTCTTTCATTATGGCCCCTGTTGTTTCTTTTTTGTTGATCATTTTAAATATACTGATTTTTATCTTTATCAATTTTCCCAGTATCTCTTCATTTCAGGTACTTCTCCTGTATGCTCTGCCTGCTGATGTTCTATTGAAATATTAATATTAAAATATTTGAATGAAATCTCAACTTCATTGGGTCCCCCACCTCTGGAGGAGTCCTGTGGGCCCAGGATTGCAGAAGGGTCTCTATAGAGTGGCCAGGAGTCCCAGGGATTTCTTTTGAACTAGACCAGTTAATGTCTTTGGTTTGGGATTCCTAAAACAAGTAGCCAGTATAATTATGGATTTCACACCTCCTTTTGAGTAGGCTAGGTTTTAGCTATCTTTCCTTCCTTTCTTCTATACTTTTTTTTCACCAAGGAGTCCAGGTAGACAGCAGGCTTTCCCTGTCCAGTTGGCAGAATTTTTATAATCCCTTTTCAGAGGCAGAGCAGTCTTTGCAGTGTCTTGTCTTACGGTGGGCTCTCAGATCCCAGCCTGAGAGGCCTGAGATGATGTTTCTTGTTACCATGTAGGCATTTAAATCTCCTGTGTTCAGCCCCTGGAGCCTGCCTCATTGAGCCCTTGTTTCTCAGTTTAAGTTTACCCTGCTTGTTGTGCTTTCCATCTTTGGTTCTGTCATGTGATGATTTTTATTCTTCTGGGCTTTCCTTTTTTCTTACATTTTATTTAGTAGTTGTAGTGTCTTTACGGTAGGAGTCAGTGTCTGCTTTAGTTTCGTTTGCTTTGTAGTGGTGAGTTTAGTTTGTTTTAACCTCCTAAATGCACTATTATGACTGTGCCCTCCTTTGCTATCTTTGCATCTTAAGTTTAGTTTTCATCATTTTTTGCATGTGATTGTGTTCTAACTAGCTACTCTGCCTCCAGTAGTCTATCTGTTCTATATTCCAAATGGCTATCAGTGATCTTCCTGTAATGTAAATATGATCCTTTTCATCTCTTGGTGTAATACCCACCAGTGGCTTTCTATCACCTATCACCTTTGGGAAAGAGAAAAAGGCTCTAGATGCTTTTTCACTTAGCAGCTTTTACCTTACAGACTTTCTTTCATACCAGAACAAATGTGCATGAACTCTGCCTACCACACCACCAGATGGTGTTTAAAGTTGTGCATCATCATTTTTATTTTTTAAAAATCTTTAAATTTAAAACATTTAAAAATTAAAGTATAGTTGATTTACAATGTTTCAGGTGTACAGCAAAGTGATTCAGTGATCTGAAACGGAACATATATATATATGTATACACACATATGTATATTCTTTTTCAATTCTTTAACATTATAGGTTATAACAAGATGTTGACTATATCATCATCATTTTAGTTAATGGTTGTCTACTAAGTTTGTGGTATAGTTGTATTTGTGCTTACTTTTGGAATGTTTTATAAATAACAGTAACTCCATCATAATTAGTAGGTTCAAAAGCATAGGGTATTGAGAATGTTATGAGGTGGCATTATGATGAATTAAAAGGAAAACTTTACATAGTATACACATTGGCTTCTTATACAGTAACACTTTGGACACATGTATAAATAGTGTTTCAGAAGCTAACATGTTGAAAAAAGAGGAGCTCCTGGAATATCAAATCCTTTGAAATACAGCCATGGCTTTTGTCATCAGTTTCATTGCCTATCATGCTTCCACTAGATACACCTTATGCTGTGACTCACGAAACATTCACCTTATTCTCTTAGTACTTTCATGGCTTCTTCATGTGTCCCACTCTGGGCTGGGTGCCTTTCTGCCTCCTTGCATTCTGTGCATACTTGTGTCATAATACTGTAGCAGTATACCATAATTCTGTATGTACTTGTTCATAGTCTTTCCTGTACTGACTCCTTGAAGACAGGTCTCCATTTTAAATTTCTTTTTCCCATTGTTAGTGCAGTAATGACACATAGTTATTAAATGGTATGTTGAAGAATAAATACATAGGTTGACTGATGGTCATAGATGCTGGGCTAAAATATGCTAAGTACTATAACATTTGGGCTGGTTTATGTGGTAATTGCATTATCTGTGTACTTAAACATGAAGCATGGCTATATAATACTTGAGAATTATGGATTGTCCCTTTTTGGGAAACTTTGTGTGAGCTGTCTTTCTAGAAAAGCCTATTGTACATATTCTCCATCACTGTCATGCATACTACTTTATACTTAATAATTGAATAATTGTCTTTTCCTATTAACATTTATTTTATTTTTCTGTTTTCTTCTGTTTAGAAGTTGTAGAACTTCAAGAGATCTCTGAATATTAGAATGTACAAACATAATTAAAGAGTAATTAATTTTTCTATTCCTTTAGATACACATAAGCAACATATCCAGGAAAATGATTGCAGAAGGGCAAGTGATATACTGGAAACTAAATGTGATCTAGCCAACAGGTAAAAGAAATTTGATTTTCATATTGATTTTTTTTCTCTTAATTAATTTTAGTCCCATCTTCAGCCAGCTTTCAAGCTTCTCCACTGTGAGATAGCTCATAACTTTCTTCTCTTAACCAGACAGTGTTTTTCTACTGCGGATGCACGTTTTCAGGAAAGATTCAACATTTCTGATGCAAGGGCATTTTTTTCCTCTATTCTTATCTAAATGTTGGGACTCATGGGGATTATGTAATTTTTGAAGAAAAAGACATATGTGAAAATTATCTAATGCAAGTTTGGGAATTTTTGCCTTTTTGTGTCTGTGAACGTCTTTGAAATCACTTGTGGCTGTTGACTAAATCCAAGAGTTTAGGGACTTCTGAGATGATCTAGTTGGTAGTCTAGTTGGTAGTTTTCAGTCTGTGTTCTGCAGCGCCCTCTGGTGCTGTGGATGAATCAGATTTAACCTGTGACTGTTCCAGCCTTTCCCACTTCAACCTAAGCAGCCTACTCTTTTATCTGTACTATATATAGGGGCTTTATATGCCATTTGATAAAAAGAGTTCTGTACTTAAAAAAAATTTTTTTGGGAAGACTTCTGATTCAATCTAATCCCCAAATTTAGCATATGAAAAAACTGAACCTAGCTAGTTCGTTGTAACTAGGAGTATTCTTTATTTATTGTCTTTTTTCCTCTTTTATCCTATTTATCCCTTAAATAAACTGATGCCAGATTATAAAAGCAGAAATCTCTAAACTAAATGTGAATGTGTTTGTCCCTTATTGAAACTAAACATTATTAAGTAGCAGTCAAACACAGATATGCTAAATAGATTCCTTTATTATTTTGCTTTTTCTGATTAACCTTTGATTTAAATAGTTGATTTTCATTCAGCTTCCCCATGTTAATGAGGCACAGATATGGAAACAAAATATTTAGGATAATTCTAAAAGAAAAATCTAAATTTTAAGTGACTTGAGGCTCCCTTCATTCTGTATACTCTTAATAAGTTATTAAGTTGAAATACCATAACTATTGTCAAAACTTAAATGTGAAATTATGCTATTGGCAGTTTCCTCTGCAAATTTTCTGGTTCATAGGAGGTCAGGACTACTTGTGGGAGAGTTTTATTTTTGTTCTTAGATCTGGGTGTGATGTTGATTTTCTGAGTACCTAAAGAAATAGAATGAAATCTGCAGTGAAGACCTTGTAAAGTGAAATTATAAAGTTATTGGGCTTGCTAATTTTACCCCCTTATCACAATTGTTCTTAAAGCATGCCTCTTAGAGGGAAATAGTTGGTGCTTCCTGATCTCAGTTATGTTTTTGGTCTGTCTTTCCTTGAGAGAGCAGATTAAATATTTTGATTTAAGGTCTCTTGCTGGACTAAAGATTGATGGAGTTAGTAGATTAATTTACAAATCTGATTTTATTTATGAACTCCATTCAACCTCAAGATTCTTTCTTGAAGTAGAATTTTGTACTAAGATGTACTATAAGAATTCTACAGGAGCCAGATGCTCAGCCCCTAAGAATTTAATTCAGATAGAATTCTCTTAATATAGGAAAAAGTTGTATTAAATAATTTGTTTGTTTGTTTGTTTGTTTGTTTTTGCGGTAGGCGGGCCTCTCACTGCTGTGGCCTCTCCCGTTGTGGAGCACAGGCTCCGTACACGCAGGCTCAGCAGCCATGGCTCGTGGGCCCAGCCGCTCCACGGCATGTGGGATCCTCCCAGACCAGGGCACGAACCCGTGTCCCCTGCATCGGCAGGTGGACTCTCAACCACTGCGCCACCAGGGAAGCCCCTGTATTAAATAATTTTGACTTCCACATTTATCCTTTTCTAAGCTCTTGGATCTTTTAACTATCTTTTCATGCTTTATTTTACTTATAGGTTGGGATATTGAAAGGAGGTAGAGGAAGGCTTTTGGTGATGAGGGATAAACGCTTAATGGGAAATGAAAGATTATTACTGCCTAATAGGAGAACAGAAGAGAGGTAAAGAGTTGAGTTACTGGGATATGGAAGTAAACATGTTGCTCAGAATTCTTTACTATAAAAGGTATTTTGTAATAAAATGTTTCATGTGTAATGTGGATAGACTGCACTTAAAGAAATACCCTTTTTTTGGCATGTAGTTCAGGTGTTACACTAAATATTTTATTTGTAGTGGCATCATCTTACATCAATATCAGTGTAGTTAATTGGGAAATTCATATGTGGATATGGTTAATATAATTATGTAGTTAAAAAGCATGAGATGAATTTAGTTTTTAGAGTAAGTGTGTTGTTTGCCTTTTCACATGTGGTTTTCATTCACAAGTACTAAAATATAAGTAGTCTTCTCCATAAATCTCCTGGCTTGGTTTTGATCAGAGTGAGCTCATGGAGGCTGCACCATACTTACAATCAGAATTCAGTGATTGATGATGCCTTTGCTGTACACTATGGGTACTACCTTTCTTTGCAGTGGTTTCTGGAAAGGAGGGTTCCATGATATTTCTAGTGGTGGTGATGCAGTTCGTCTAGACCTTTAACCTCTACAGTTTCTCCTTTACTACATTTCAGAGATAGGGCAGTATGATCTTGCATGCATTCCAAACAAACATCCTTAGTCTTAGAAATTGAATTCTAATCTCATTTTATTATTTCCTTTCTCTTTTTATTATTTCTCTGTTAACTGTAGACATATTATAACAATAACAACAAATGAAAATAAAAAATAATTAGCTACAATTTCGAATTTCCAATAAATCACTTGTCAGATTCTTTCCCAAGTTCTTTTTTAGACTTTATTTCCAATTCCAAAGTCTTGTATTCTAAAATACCAAAATTTCTCAACATTAACATAGCATAAATGCAGTTTTTTTAGTGTGTGTGTATATTTACTTAACATTATATTACCACTTAAAATAGCTTTTTAACGTTTCATTTATTTTTAGACTTTAGGTTTTCCTCAAAATTTTTGCTGCTATAAAAAGCATGTCTTTTTTCTTTTGGTAGTGCTTTTAGGGTTAATTTCCACAGTGGGATCAATACCCTTTTTATCTGGATTTCATGGGCCTCAGTTTTGGCCTGGCAAGTGGGTAGAGAGTATGGACTGAGCCAGGGCTGCTTTGAAGTTGACTTGAATTGAGATATTAACAAGGCTAATAGCATGTTGCCAATTCAGAAATGAGAGAGAGGAGGTATAGAATGTGGTTCCATTTTTCTCTATTATGAGACTCTGCAAGAATGATTCAGATAGAAAAATTTGGTGGCATCTATAGAACCTCATCTTCAAGTGACATTTATTGATCCATCGTGTGGCACTACCAAGCGCCAGGCACTGTGTTAGGACTTGGGAATAGCCTTTGGTAAGACATAGTCCTCATCCTCAAGGAGCTCACCAGTCTTTTGGTGGCATCTTAGTGGCATTGGTCCATAGTTGGCTGACCCTGCTTCAGAGGGCTTTCTGATCATTTTAACTTCAATTTTGGGGAAGAATGTGGATAAAATCACACTAGATAGTAATCATTAATCTTCTGCCTTAGATATCTAGATTATATCCTGTCGAGGCGAAGTTGAAACTTGAGCAATTTCAGTGATTTTGATTTATGTTTGGAAGGTAGATTTCAAGAAGGGCACATTTGAAAAAGTTTGAAAGGCATATTTGCTATTATATAAAATATTTGCAAAGTTGTTAATTTTGTACTTTTCTGTCTATGAACAGAAAGAACAACACTGGCATGCTTGATGTTGAAGGTGGTTTCTGTGGTAATCCTGCCATCATTTTACCTAGAATAGAAAAGCTTTTGGTCAGTGAGCAGACCCAATCCATGATTGAATTTGAAGGTACTTTCAAGATGAAGATAAATAAAGTTATCATTACTTTGAAGGCTTAAAAAATTTAATAACTAATTTTGTAATTATAGTGAAAAGATGCATAAAGTTTTCATGTTTACCAAAAGGGGCAAGAGAATCTAAGAGATTAAGGAATACTATGTGTGGAATGCCGCAAATTCAAATTGAATAACCTTATGACTTTACTGTAAGTGTAATGTATTTGCTATAGAAAATTCAGCATAAGAGAAATTGATTTTGGACCTGAAATACCAAAATAATCTTACAGTCTCGGCTACAGTGCTTCTGTGGTCTGAAGCCTGAGGACATTGTAATAATGTGATTCTAGTTAATTGAATTTGTTTCCTTATTTATTTTTATTTGTTTATTTTTGGCTGCATTGGATCTTCGTTGCTGCGCATGGGCTTTCTCTAGTTGCGGCGAGCGGAGGCTACTCTTTGTTGCGGTGTGCGGGCTTATTGCGGCAGCTTCTCTTGCTGCAGAGCATGGGCTCTAGGCGCAGGGGCTTCAGTAGTTGTGGCACTCGGGCTCAGTAGTTGTGGCTCACAGGCTCTAGAGCGCAGGCTGAGTAGTTGTGGCGCATGGGCTTGGTTGCTCTGCGGCATGTGGGATCTTCCCGGACCAGGGATCAAACCCGTGTCCCCTGCATTGGCAGACGGATTCTTAACCACTGCGCCACCAGGGAAGTCTCTAACTGAATTTGTTTTTACCTTGTACTCAAGTTTTGATTGTTCATCAAGTCATCCAACCCTTGTAAAAAATGCTGTTGACTTAAAATACATAGTGGGTAACGAAAATGTTTGTAATTTGGGAGGCTGATACACAAATTGGGCTGAAGTACTGCTCTAATTGTCACTATACTTCCCTAGAATAATAAACTGCCTTTTGATGACCGGGACGAATTGAGTGAAATCGTAACGGACAGATACGGGGCAGACAGTTTCCTTAGAATATTCAAATACATCAAGTGAATGGAATTCTTTCTTACTCATAACTTGGATTTATTACCTTTTTTTCCTTTTAGCCCTGCTGCTTTCCTGTTGCAGCCCACTTCACCATCAGATAGAAACAGTGTTACACTACTTGAAAAGGTACATTTTAAAACAATTTAAAATTAATTCTGACCATACTCACATATGATAAAATATTCTTTACTTTTGTTGATATCCCAGTTAAATTTCTATTTTCACATTTCCTAGTATGTGCACATTATGTAACATTCCTGTTTACACATTAGTTATTACTTCTAAATGGGAATACTGGAATTTTTTCACTGTGCCAGTGAACATTTAATTTTACAATAATGTTAACCTTTTATAGATTAACATTAACATTAATGAAGATCAGGTACAATTATTAACGTTTTAACATTACATGTCTGTCTTATTCAGGACACGAAGTTGACGACTCCTAGAGAGAAAAATGAAACAGTTTCTAAGAAAACACCAGAATTTGAAGTGGAAGACTCTTCATCATCAAATATTGCAAAGAGTAGTGCATTTGGAGGGTCTCTGCCAGCTAAAAAAAGTGATCCATTCCAAAAAGAGCAAGATCATCTGGTAGAAGAGGTTAGAAAAAGATTGTATTCAGTATACTGAAATGTCATTTTCTAAATGGTGTTGGGGTTATAAGTGAAGTACAGTTAATTATTGATTAGGTGTAATTTGGGAAAGAGGTCACAGACAATAAAAACCATGGTTAAAGCAGAATTGGTCCTCCCCAAAAGTAGAAATAGATATAAAATAAACTTATTTAGTTAAGATTATATCCATGGTTTAGAACCCATGTCCCATTCTATAACTATCCAAAAGTACAAAAATAATACATGTATAATATGTTTGGAATTAACCATTACATAAGTTGTTGGATAAATACACCCAATGATTATACTTATTAAAATACTCTGTGAATGTTATCTGTTGCTTAGCTGAGCTTCCTCTTTTTTTGAATTTTAGAACAAAGACTATACAATATATTATCACTGAGTGAAGGTTTTGCCCTTCTGCTTTTTAAATATTTCAAAAGTGAATAAATACATGATTGTTTATGATCTTGGTTTTCTTAACCAGCTCTGTTCCTTAATACTTTTCTCTGGCAAGTGACCACGTAATACGACTATTGCTGCGTATTACAGAACTCGGTTTATACAAATGAAATGGTCAGGCCATTCTTTTTTTTTTTTTTCTTTTTTTTTTGCGGTACGCGGGCCTCACACTGTTGTGGCCTCTCCGTTGCGGAGCACAGGCTCCGGACGCGCAGGCTCAGCGGCCATGGCTCACGGGCCCAGCCGCTCCGAGGCATGTGGGATCTTCCCGGACCGGGGCACGAACCCGTGTCCCCTGCATTGGCAGGCGGGCTCTCAACCACTGCGCCACCAGGGAAGCCCCAGGCCATTCTTTAATGTTATTTTTATTACATATTTCCCATTGTTTGAATTTGGATAAACAGCCAGAAAATAAATCAGCTGTTTTACATTCCTCAGAGACTGAAAGAAAAGTTTGGTTTAGTGCATATTGATTCAGGTATTGGAGTTCCCTCCTTTATCTTGATCCTGAAAAAATTAATAAATATTGTCCAAATAAGAGAGCTGGCTGTCAGTCATTTTTCTTGTTTGCAACTTGAAGAAGTTGGACCAGTTTCATGGTCTCTAAATATTTTTAAATCTCTAAAGGTCTGTTGTTTCTCTGTATTAGTTGATTGACTTTATACTAAAGAAAAGATGTTTAGTCATTCTTTTTTTTCTTTCCTGATATGGGAGGAAAGGCACATTTTCTGGTTAAAAGAATTTACAGTAGCAGTGGAATGAGATAGGATGGAAGAGGAGAGCCCTAAAATCTCATAAAACTGAAAGTAAAGTGAAATTAATTCTCTTTAATAGTGTTTATGACAAGGAATATTTAGTGTTAGAATTCTAAGAAGCCATCTATTTTCATGGAGGAGGGTGAATTGGAGTCAGTTTGATTATGGTTGTAGGCAGTTTCTTTTTTCAGGATTTCAGGGTGCAGAGATTTTAATTTGCTTGTTTTTTGCTTTCTGGTTTTATTAAAATGTTAATACAGAGTGCTATTTTCATATTGTACACTTTCTTTTCTCTATTTTAGAAATGTATCCCTATGTTTTCACTAATTTATGTCTGATGATGAGGTTTCTGGCAAAGAAGTTTGTTGTCAGAATGTACTCTGTTTATTAGTAGAGGTGTTACCGTGTGGTGGATTATAATTAAGAGGAACCTGCATGCTTTAGAACCAGTCATTTTAGCAGATATGGAATTGTGAAGCTCAAAAGTGTGGCAGATAGTAGTTCAGATCACTGCAGTCAGAACTATATCTAAATCTTTCCAAATGTAAAGATTTCTATCTTTTCTCTCCTGTGTAACAGGATATCTATTTAAGATAAGGGAGGAAACGGGTTTGGGGTTTGATTTCACCTTAATAGGATTTTGTGCCTGGAGAGTCTATATGGAGTGTCTGGGAGCTACATTGTTGAGTTTATTTTTGTGCTTATTGTTCTTATCAGGGCCTTTGTTGCATTCTACCAGTGGGCTTGGTAATTTTTGCTTTACTTTTTCTTTTCTGTTTTAGGTTGCAAGGGCAGTTTTATCTGATTCACCACAGCCTTCTAAAGGAAAAGAAGTAATATTAGAGGAACTAATTGACTCTCTAGTTTCCAACCCGTTCTTAACAAGGAATCAAATTCCCCGAACTCCAGAAAACTTGAGTAAGTTAATAATGTTTTTTGTCACTATTTTCTTTCTTAGACATTACTACTATTAGAACCATGGTCTGACAGATCTTTTGGAAACTCACTTTAAAACTTTTTTCTGTATCTTTCAATTTAGTGGCATTGGCTCTATTTGTTTTCATGTGGGGGACTTTTATTGAAATATCAGCTGTGGGCACTGTCACTTATATGGCATTCCTTCAGCAGTGTTATTTTGTCCTGGAACTATACAATTTTGTTTTTGTTGTTTTACTTGGCTTTTTCTTGGAAAATATTTTAGTTGATCACTTCAGAAATATCCTCCACATCTGATCTGTGATCAACATTTATAGAGTATGGAGGCTGTATTCTTCCAGTCAGCAACCAGCAGCATCAGCCAAAAACTCTGTACAATCTTACTTACCTCTCCCAAGCTAATCAGACTCTCCAGTACTTTGTTCTTACAACCTATATTGTGTGGGCAAAGTTCTGATATTCTTGTCCTCATGTAGGCACATCATCCTGGGTGAGTGATTAAATATAATTTCCATTATGCTACTAGAAATGACATATCCAAAGTTAAATGGATTCAGTTCAGGTTGAACCTAGCCACTGTATAGATTGGTGGTTGGCAAACTACATCTTGCAAACCAAATCAGGCCCACCCTATGTGTTTTTGTACATAAAGTTGCAGTGAACACAACCTTGTTCATTTGTCAGCATATCGTTTATGGCTACTTTCACATTACAGTGACAGAGCTGAGTAGTGACCACAGATAAGATGGCCTGCTAAACCTGAAGTATTACTATCTGGCCCTTTATAGAAAAAGTGTGTGTGTGTGTGTGTGTATGCTGTATATATATAAGTGTGTGTGTGTGTGTGTGTGTGTGTATATATATATATATATATATATATATATATAAATAAATAAGCATGCCAAACCCTGGCCTAGATGGGCAAGAAAATATCTTTTTTTCCATTTATTTATTTATTTGTTTATTTATTTATAAATAACATCTTTATTGGAGTATAATTGCTTTACAATGGTGTGTTAGTTTCTGCTTTATAACAGAGTGAATCAGCTATACATATACATGTATCCCCATATCTCCTCCGTCTTGCGTCTCCCTCCCACCCTCCCTATCCCACCCCTCTAGGTGGTCACAAAGCACCGAGCTGATCTCCCTGTTCTATGCGGCTGCTTCCCACTAGCTATCTATTTTACATTTTATAGTATATATAAGTCTATGCCACTCTCTAACTTCGTCCCAGCTTACGCTTCCCCCTTCCTGTGTCCTCAAGTCCATTCTCTACATCTGCATCTTTATTCCTGTGCTAGGTTTTTTTTTTTTTTTTTAGATTCCATATATATGTGTTAGCATATGGTATTTGATTTTCTCTTTCTGACTTACTTCACTCTGTATGACAGACTCTAGGTCCATCCATCTCACTACAGATAACTCAATTTCATTTCTTTTTATGGCTGAGTAATATTCCATTGCATATATGTGCCACATCTTCTTTATGCATTCATCTGTCGATGGACGCTTAGGTTGCTTCCATGTCCTGGCTATTGTAAATAGAGCTGCAGTGAACATTGTGGTACATGACTCTTTTTGAATTATGGTTAAGAAAATATCTCTTTAATACATGTGATTTGTATGTGCTGTGTGAAAGTATATGCACATTTCAGGAACACCTTTCGTTTTTTGTGTGTGGTCATTTGGAGATGGAATTCTTTCATGTTGTTGGGATTTGGTGTATTGTGGAGACTTGTCATCCAACTGGCATATCTATGAACATGTACTGAGTCAGCAGTTTTATCTTAAGCACTAGAAATGAAATGTTTAATTGCATGTTCTGTTTGGGAACTTATTAATAACTTGTGTTATTTCCCCCTTCATTTAATTAGTAAGTGAAATTAGGAGCTCATGGAGAAAAGCTGTTAAAATAGAAGATAACAGAAGTACAGAACCAATTCAAATGGATACTGAACATAGAGAAGTATTGCCAGAATCCTTACCTGTGGTGCATAATCAAAAAGAGCTTAACGTGGATAGTTTTTTCTCAGCAACCACTGTGTCCGATTCCAGCCTTTCTCCTTTGCCTGAAGAGAAAGTTGTTTCAGATTGCCTCAAGTGTGTGCTTCAGAAACCTGTGGTAACCAGTTGCATAGGTGAACCAACAACACAGAATCTGTCAGATTTGTTAAATAAGGACATAATTTGTAAGCAAGATTTGGAATGTACAGCTTTACAGAACAAGTTTTTAGAAACTAGCCAAATAGAGACATTCTCCCCTGCTGTAGGCAATAGGAGAGATGTGATAGGTAGCAGTGAAGAAGAGTATATTAAAACATCAGACCACTCGAAAGCTTCTTACAAAGATCTTTCCATGCATAAAAGTATGTTATGGAACTCTTTTCAGATATCAAGTGGAATTAGTTCCAGTTTTAAAGATAGTGATTTTGGCATATTATATGAAACTCTTCCAGAAGAAGTTGGTCACTTAAGTCTTAATAGCTCCAGTAGTACAGAGGCCAATTTTAAACTGGAACCAAATAGTCCTATGCACAGTGGCATTTCCCCAGAAGGTGCTGTGGGAGGAAGACAGAATACTCCAGAATCAGACTTTAATTTACAGGCTGCTTGCAGTGGATATGAGGCTCTGCAGAAATCTCTGCCCAAGCAAAGGGAAGAAATTTGCCTCTCTAATTCTGAAACACTTGAAAGACACAAACCAGAATTGAGCCTTACTTCCCAATACATGCAAACTGATGATATGCTTAACTTTTTGGGCACTCATGATTTGCACATTGACTGTACAAAACCATCTTCACGCATGTCCCTTGGTGAAAGAAAACGGTCTCTTTCACCACTAATTAAGTTTTCTCCAGTGGAACAAAGATGGAGGACCACAATACCATGTAGTCTTGGAGAACGTCTACCTAATTTAACAGGTAAGATTTAACTAGATAATGTGCATATTAACCTGCTGAAGTTTTCTCTCACCTTCTCCTAAAAATAGCATGCAGTGAATGTTACATGATCTTTATTGTTAATATGACAAAATATGCTCCTTTTTCCTTCAACTAGGATGAGAAGAGTGAACCCACCATTTTTACGGGTACTTTCAGAATGTCTAGTGATTTTTTTCTTTTTCTTTTTTTTTTTTGCTGTATGCGGGCCTCTCACTGGTTTGGCCTCTCCCGTTGTGGAGCGCAGGCTCCGGACGCGCAGGCTCAGCGGCCATGGCTCACGGGCCCAGCCGCTCTGCGGCATGTGGGATCCTCCCGGACCGGGGCACGAACCCGTGTCCCCTGCCTCGGCAGGCGGACTCTCAACCACTGCGCCACCAGAGAAGCCCCTCTAGTGATTTTTATATAGCTTACAATTGGTATGGGGCAGGGGTAGAAAACAAAACCAAAAACCTGAAACCTATTGCTTTTGTAATACAAACTACTGAAAGTAAACCTTGTCAAAATCTTTTTGGCTAATGGAAGGTGGTTCTAAAGTTGAGAAATGCTATGTTAAATATCATTATAATATAGTGGGACTTCCTGGTAGCACAGTGGTTGAGAATCTGCCTGCCAATGCAGGGGACACAGGTTCGTTCCCTGGTCCAGGAATATCCCACATGCCGCAGAGTAACTAAGCCCATGCACCACAACTACAGAGCCTGCGCTCTAGAGCCCACGAGCCACAGCTACTGAGCCCATGTGCCACAACTACTGAAGCCCATGCACCTAGAGCCTGTGCTCTGCAACAAGAGAAACCACTGCAGTGAGAAAGCCCACACATCGCAATAAGAGTAGCCCCTGCTCGACACAACTAGAGAGAGCCTGTGCGCAGCAACGAAGACCCCACACAGCCAAAAAATAAATAAATAAATAACTAAATTTAAATAAATAAATAAATAATATAGTATCTGTGGTTTCGTTTGAAGTAATTTGATGGGGGTGCAGTGACAAAACAAGGTAGGTCATTGTATTACTTTCCTAGGGCTGCCGTAACGATGTACCACAAACTGGGTGGCTTAAGACAACAGAAATTTTTTGTCTGGAGAAAACAAGTTCTGGAGGCTAGGATTCAGAATCAAGCTGTTGGCATGGCTGTGTTCCCTCTGAAGCCACTAGAGCAGCGGTCCCCAACCTTTTTGGCACCGGGGACCAGTTTCGTGGAAGGCAATTTTTCCATGGTGGGGGGTGGGGAGGTTCAGGTGGTTATGCGAGGGATAGGGAGTGGCAGATGAAGCTTCGCTCGCTCGCCTGCCACTCACCTGCTGTGCGGCCTGGTTCCTAACAGGCTGCGGACTGGTAGTGGTCCACGGCCGGGGGTTGGGGACCCCTGCACTAGAGGATGATCCTTATTGACTCTTCTAGCTTCTGATAACCCCCAGGTGTTCTTTGGCTTGTGGCAGCATAACACATTTCTACCTCCATCTTCACATGGCATTCTCCCCTTGTGTTCTGTGTACCTTCTTATAAGGACATCAGTCCTATAGATTAAGGGCCCATCCTACTCCCATCTTACTTTTTTTTTTTCTTTATTTTTGGCTGAGTTGGGTCTTTGTTGCTGCGCGCGGGCTTTCTCTGGTTGCGGCAAGTGGGGGCTACTTTTTGTTGTGGTGCACGGGCTTCTCGTTGTGGTGGCTTCTCTTGTTGCGGAGCACAGGCTCTATGCGTGCGGGCTTCAGTAGCTGTGGCTCGCGGGCTCTAGAGCGCAGGCTCAGTAGTTGTGGCGCATGGGCTTAGTTGCTCCGTGGCATGTGGGATGTTCCCGGACCAGGGCGCGAACCCATGTCCCCTGCATTGGCAGGCAGATTCTTAACCACTGTGCCACCAGGGAAGTCCGAGAATAATGGTAATTTTATTGCAGTTACATATTTGCATGTGAACTTTTTACTGAAATCTGCTACTACTTGGAATTTGTCCTATTTTTTCTTTATAATGTTTCCTTATCCTTTTTTCTTTTTGAAGTCAATTTTGCAGAAGAAGAAATCTTGAATAAGAGCCTTGATGCAAAAGAATCTCCATCCGATTTGAAAGATGAAGCAGTAGCCCAGTCAACTTAACTATGATCAACTTAAGTTGAAGCAATGTCACAGGATAAAAAATTTGTAATTTAAATACACATTGGAAGTGTAACTTTTTCAGGGTCTAAAAAAGTCCTAAATAATGCTTTTTAGCCTTCTCTACTGATTTTAAGTAAGGAGAGTGTGTTTGGATTTTCTCTCTCTGTATGGATATGGGGTTGAAATGTGAAGTATTTGGAAAGCAAACAAGTTATGAGAAGCCGTTTTGGCTTCTTGCATAATCTTGTAAGCATGAAGTAAATAGCATAGTATTAGGTTAACTAATTCATTATGTTCTAATTTCAGTTAATTAACATAAGGATGAGTAGTTTTTAATGTGTTTTATTAAGTGGTTAACTTAATAGCCATTGGATATACTGATCTTTCTTTCTAGGGAAACAACTTTTATTGTTTCTTTTTACAACATTCTGGTACTAAACAAAAGAAGTGAGGAAAGTAATGCTTTGGGGTATATAATCAAAATGACAAAGTTTAAGTTTGGGAAAGCTCTAAAGAGGCTTAATGATTATTCAGGTAGGTTGATCCTGAAAAATGATGTTTGATGGAATAAAGTGCATGTGATGATAGTGAAGACTGGAGCAGAATGAATTTAGAAAAAAGGAAAAAGGCGGAAAATGACTAGATACTTTTGAGGGACACTAACTATAAATCCATTCAGTGGGTTGTATAGCAGTTTTATATTTAGTCTAATTTAGACTTTGAGAATTTAATTCTAGTTTTTTATTTTAACAGAAAAAATGTAAATTAAAAAATTAGTCTGTTTTTTTTGGAGGGGCAGTGTTTTTGGGGAAGGGAGCTAATTTTTTTTTTAATTTTTAAATTAAAAAAATTTTTTTATTGGAGTATAATTGCTTTACAATGTTGTGTTAGTTTCTGCTGCACAGTGAAGTGAATCAGCTATACTCATACACACATCCCCTCCCTCTTGGACCTCCCCCCCACCCCCCATCCCACCCAACTAGGCCATCACAGAGCACCAAGCTGAGCTCTCTGTGCTATACAGCAGGTTAAGGGAGCTAATTTTGATTGTTACTTTCCTCCTCAAAAACCATCAGTTCCCCACTGCCTACAGAATAGCTTCAGATTAACTTGAGAAAATTGAATTTGTAGTTAAATAACTTGTTCAGTGTTAAACAGCTAGGTCAGTGGTGAAGCTAGGATTTGACCTTATTTTCCTTCCTTAATATACCAACAAGACCTCCTAGAAGTAACTAAAAGGCCAGGATGTAGGATATGGCTGCAGGAGTGGACCTTCTGGACTCTAAATGGGAGTCAGATGTGAGGCCTCTTGTACAGTGTCCTGCCTCATGTAGTTAGACCCCCTGGCCAAGAAAAGGGCTTGTCTTTAGCATCCAAGTGAATACATGCCATTGCCCTGTGTGAACCAGGAGGTTAAGCACACACTGGAAGGGTAATAGCACCTACAGCACCCCTGTGTCTAGCCTCAACTCTTAAGCATCACAGCCTTGTCCAATTTGCCAAGATACTGGCAAGAAGAGGAGAAAAGTTGAAGAGTTCTGGAAGTGGATGGGCTTAATACTTCGTCTTTCTTCACTCATTTTGGCTTACTTTCTCTGTGTTGCTTGTTTGATCCAAGTTTGAAGGCCAGCCTTTTTTTGTGAGAAAAGACAGAAGAAAAGCACAAATAACAACCTTCTTTGCAGTGGAAAAGAAAGAGGAAGAGAAAAGCTTCTCCTAAGGTGCCATATTCTTTTATTAGTTAACAGAACAAATAGGGGCTCTGTAACTGGGAAACTGTCCTCTAGTCTTAAGAAACCTAGTATTGGTAAATCCAAAATTAACATGCTAAGGAGAAGGTATTAGCATCTACAAAGGGCCAGAGCTATTCCTGGATACTTAATATATCATTTAATTCTTATACTTCTGTAAGATACTGATATTGTACCTATTTTACAGGTAATGATACCAAAGCTAGGGAGCTTAAATAAATGACTTGTCTAAGATGGACTTGAGGAATTACCTGGGATAATCTTTAAAAAAACATACTCTGTAGGTCTAAAGTGAGGATTAGAAATCCTCATTTTAAATAGCTTCCGTGGTAATTCTTAGGCTCAATAAAAAGCTTGAGAGCCACTGCTAGGGGATACAGATTCACATTTAGCCCTGGGGTATCTTAAGCTACGTGCACTATTACATTCTGCTTTAGAGATCTTAGCTCTCTGATAAGGAAGCTGAAGTTCACCAATAAGTGTGGGCCCTGAATTAATGGGAATCACAAGACCAAAATATCTTTGGATATTAATAGATTTACAAAAACCACATGGTTGTTGAGTCACACCTGTGATTAGGCTGAGTTTTTGGCATTCTTCCCTGTCCTTTGTATGCCAGTAGTATAAACAAAAGTATATTAAATCTGTGACTTTCACCTAAACCATTTTGATTATGACTCCTCTTCCTTATCCAATATTGCCTGCGTTACCTGCCTTTTGACCTTAAGGGACTGCTTTGACCGTATCACTTTGTTTAAAATTCCATTAATGGTTCATTGTTAATTCCAGAATTGAGTTCAAATTTAAAGGCATATAAGGTCTCCTCCATAGATTCCTCTTTTCCCCCTTCCACTATGATCTCCCCCCCCAGCCTTTCTTTTAACTGAAATGCTTTGGTGGGCATGTGTCTTTAAAAATCTTAATGCACAGTTCTGAAGCTGGAATCCTACCTTCACCTCCCAGCCTTTCAGAGTTATAGTTCGTCCTTTAGGGTTCAGGACAAATCTCACATTCACCTTGAAGTCTTAATCTCTTATCCATGGGACTGTCCCTTCTCTGAAATCTCCTATGGCTTATGTTAACTTTTATTCACTTAGTATTTTTCATGTATTGCTTTTATTGTATTTTTTCATGGTTGTATGTGATTTCTCCAGTTGTATTGATTACATACATACAGACATATACTTACGTAGATATGTGTGTGGGGTGTGTCCACACATACATATACTCCAAGGGCCATAGATCATCCTTAGCAGATACTGAAGTATTGGAAATGTTTTCTTTGCCTCTGTCTGATGGAATTAAAGTAATGGTAAAGAGGGAGGGCTACTTTATTGCTGTAAGAGTACTTTTTCTCATTACATTCACAGCAGAATGTATCTTGTTTTATTCACTATTCTAAGATGGTGTGTAAACTGACTTCTCTGTCAGTTTGAAACTTTAGATAATGCCCCTATGTCCTAATTGTCTTAAATGTTTAAAGACAACAAGCATATAATGTTGCTTAACATGAAAAATGTTATCAAGTGGAATAAAGACTATTTGTTGTTAAAGAAAATCAATTTGGGGGAATTTAATTGAAAACAAAAATACAAGTATTTTGAAACCATTCTTTACCATGTGTTTCTTAACCATGATCTATGGAGTCAATTTTATTTAAATTCTTCAGACCTGTATAAAAGGAAACCCTGTTTTTCCCCTACTCTGAGTATACTAAAATTAAAGAAGATAGGTTTAAGGACATTTTCCTTAATGTAAAGAAAGTATTTGCTAAAGTAAAGTTCTCTTTCACGTTAAGTTGCAGATACATAGTTGATATACCTTTTGCCGTATGCACTGTGAATGTTAAATCCACATGCTGAATTTAAAATATTTGTGAGTCCTCCATGGGACTATCTGTAAATGTTTTACATACTGGTCTTGAAGAAATGTTCAGTATTATACCATCTAGCTCTAGATTTATTAAATGTATTTTAAAATGATTTTTAAAAGTACATATATACCCTCAGAGTTCATTTGGAGTCTATACTAGCTTATTGCCAAAGGCCCTAATTAGACTAGTTTAATAACATATCTGAACAGCTTCTTGTTCTTCATGGGTAGGGATCTTGTCATCCACAGGTGCTGCTATAAAGGATTTAATAAATGTTAAATAACTTTATAAAGGTTTGGAAATTCCCTATCACTTATATTTAACGTCTGTAAATAGAGATGCCTCATTTGTAAAATGAGGTGAGAGGAGTTGATCAGAGGTGTTTTGGCTCTAAGATACTTAGATTTCATTTAAAACAATCTATGAGGCGGCTGAAATAGGGCACTTAGGTCTGTTTTTTGATTTCACTATACCACACTGCCAGTTCAAAATAGGAACCTTAGAATTCTTCCCCAAAAGTATGTAATCTAAGAATCTGATTCAAAATTATCCAATTTCCAGACAAATACAGATGGGAAAGTGATCTTGCCCAAAGCAAAACACTATTTGAGAGAAGCAATTTAACTCCCTGGCTTCAGTTTACTCAATCTATAAAATTGGGGAACTTATATGAAGGAATAATGTACAGCTAAAAAGCTAGGATTTTTATGAACTTTTCTGTCAGTGGAGTTAGTAGTGGCATGTAACGGTTAGGAGATGGGGAGGATCTGCAACTACACTGCCTAGGTTCAGCTGTATAACCTTGTAATAAGGTCATACCAGTTTTCTCATCTATTAACAGATAAATCTACCTCACAGGTTGTGAGGATTAAGTAAGAAAATGCACATCAAGTATTTAAGAATACCTGGGATTTAGTAAGGGCTTAAATACTTAGCTAGGCTTCACATCCAGTAATTTGGGAGTGGGGAGGAAGAATGGCTCAGTGGGTGGTATTGACAGCTGACACATTACTGAGTATGTGCCAGGTACCATTCTAAATGTTTTCCATGTTTTAATTTAATCTTAATCCAATGAAGTAGTGCTATCCTTATCCATATTTTACAAATGAGGAAACAAGCACAGTAAAATTAAGTACCTTGCCCAGTTCACAGAGCCAGTAAGTGAAGGGACTAGAATACTAACTCAGCTCAGGTGGTCTAGCTCCAGAGACCGTTCTCTTAACCACACTGCTACAGTTGCTATGAAACATCGTTAAGATGATGGGAGCCAAGATTACAAAATCAAACTTAGCAGTTAAGCAATACTTGTGGGCAGTCAGAATCTATAGCTTTAATATTAACCACCTTCAAATTATTTCAAATAAGACCATATTTTAAATTGCTAACAGCAAATGTTTATTCATGGTTGAAGCCAAAAAGAATTTATAAATGCATTTTAATACCTTGCTGATAAAATAACATTCCACCTTTGCAACCTTGTAAGGAATACAGGAAGATATTATAAAGGCTTTGACGTGTATATCTATTATAACCAGGTAATCAGAACACACATACACACATACACCACCACCTACTTTAGTGTTAACACCATACCAACTTTTCAGAAAGGCCATCTTGAAAGCTCTACTGGATAGCTGAGTAAATAGCGTCCAAGGCTTGAAGACTGGGGAGAAGGGAAGAAAGGGATGGAAGAAGTAAGCAGCACACATTTCAAAGCCCACTTTTAAGCACACGACATTATGAATATTAAAAGAAAAAGGGGGAAGGCAATTCAGCATTTTCAGAGCGCATTTTGGCAACATTCAACGCATAAGAAGGCTGTGCTTGGGACCATCCACTCTCTCCAGCTTCTCAAAGTGTTTCCTGGCATTGCGAATGTTGATCAGAGTAGCTGCAGAAGGGATCGACGGATCTGACATAACCACCATCACGTACGTGTTTGACGTGAAGATGTCGATGAACGCAGCGAAGTTAGAATTCCTAACTTCCATGCTCTGGAAAGAAGCGGCCAATTTACTGCAGCTCAGCTTGAACTGCTTAATAATGTTGCTGATCTTCTCGAATCGGTGGACGTCACGCTGCTCTTTGCACTGGTAATGGGAAATGACCAAGAACGTCGCCCTCTCGAATAGCAGAACTTCATCGGCCTCAATAATCTGGGCAAAATTCCTGAGGTTCATCTCCAGCTGCTGAACATTGGGAATCAGCTGATAGACAATACTGGACCAGGCTTTGTAGAGCGTTTCATCCCAGATGGATGTTCGAAAACAGGCACACTCCAGCGGGCGAGACAAACGCCTCAGGTCTTCCTCTCGCTCTTTAAAAATCAGGTCACGCTGATCCTCCTGAACCAGATCCATTTTGTGCACCAGGCAGAAGATTTTGGCATCAGGAGAGTTCTGGAGGATGGCTTCCAGACACGACTGGTAATAATGCATGTCCTTTTCCAGTTCGCGGCTCTCCACGTCGAACACGTAAATCAGAACCTCGACATTACGGAAGATGTTGTCTCGCTGGCTGGTGAAGTAATTTTCCATGAAGGTGTCCTGACCGCCACAGTCCCACAGATTCAGCACCAGGTTGCCCAGAAATCGGACGTGGGAGTGCTCCACATCAATGGTGGCACCCAGGCGCCGGGTGTCGCGAGCGATGTAATTGGCAAAGATAATGGACCTCATGCTGGTCTTCCCCGACCCGCTCTTCCCCATCAACAGCACCTTTTTCTTCATGGCTGTATTTGGCATCACCCGCCGGAGCTGCCGCGGACTGGGCCTCAGGGCGCGGCCTAACTGCAGCGCGGTCGGAGGGAGGGAGGGAGGGGCCGGGGCTTGCTGGGGCTCCAACGGCCGGGCCGTGCAGCTGTGCAGCCGGAGAAGCCGAAGGTGCGAGCTCGGGGCTGGGAAGGCGGCGACCGGTGAGCTCTTTCTCGGGGGAGAGCGCTCTAGGGCAGACGGCTGCAGCCGCTACAGCGAAACGCTCGCCTTCCGGAGAGGAGAGTCTCTGCGTCTCCGCTGCCACCCACTTCCGGCGGCGATCTCGCGAGAACCCGCGCTCTCGGCCGTCGCTGCACAACGAGCTTTGATAAACCGCTCTTTTAGCGAAACGCAGCAGGGCCCACCCGAAAGAGAAAATGGAAGGTGAACCCAGGACTCTGGTGTTCTGGTCTCCTATTTAAACGGGGCCTACGGTTGCAAATTGTACGTGTGTTGGCAGTTGGGAGAATGCTGCCATCTCGTGGCCGAAAAAACACCAGCACACCACTACGCGCTTTAAGAGCGCGGTGTGCTGTTGCGTGGTTTTAGGCCTGAGCAGCAGACAGGGAAAAGCCGAAGAAGGCTTAACTTCTCCGCCCAGTTAGGCCTCCTCAGATTCCCTGGTTTACTCAGTACAAGGACAGGGGAGCTAAAAACTGTACAGATGTTCAGAAGTAAGTGATTGCCCATTGCTACACAGCTGAATGGTAGTGAATCCCTCCCGGGAGATATCCTAACTCCCAGTTAGTGCTTTTTCCACTTGGAAGCAAGTTCCTTTCTTACACCTGCTTTCTCGGTAGTCTCAGACTTTGGGATTTATAATCAGAATTACAAAGCTTGAGGAAACTCTAATATAGAACATTGCTTACTACTCACAATAACACTGAATAAATAACCTCATTTTCAAGTGAGTAAATCGAAGCTTACAGGGGTTAGGTAACTCTACCAAGTTACACGTCTATTACATAATGAAATGCAATTTATTTTTAAAATATAAATTGTATATATTTAAGGTGTCCATCATGATTTGATATACACAGTGAAATGATTACGGTCAAGCTAACCTATCTTGTATAGTTACCATTTTTGTGTGTGTATGTGGTGAGAGCACATGAAATCTACTCTCTTAGTGAATTTCCAGTATTCAATACAGTGTTAACTATAGTCATCACGTTGTAGGTTAGATCCCTAGACTTACTTATCCTGCATAACTGCAACTTTGTATCCTTTGACCATTATCTCCCCATTACCCTCACTTTCCCCTACCTGGTAATAACTATTCTCTCTGCTACTATGTATTTGACTTTTTTTAGATTCTACAGATAAGTGAGATCATGCAAGGTTTTCCCTTTCTGTGTCTGGCTTATTTCACTCAGCCTGATGCCTTCCAGTTTCATCCTTGTTGTTGCAAATGGTAGGATCCCTCTTTTAAAGGCTGAATAATATTTCGTTGTATATATAAACCTCCATTTCTACTTTTTTTCTTTTTTTTTCTTTTTTTCTTTTTTTGCCGTACGCGGACCTCTCACTGTTGTGGCCTCTCCCATTGCGGAGCACAGGCTCCGGACGCGCAGGCTCAGCGGCCATGGCTCACGGGCCCAACTGCTCTGCGGCATGTGGGATCTTCCCAGACCGGGGCACGAACCCGCGTCCCCTGCATTGGCAGGTGGACTCTCAGTCACTGTGCCACCAGGGAAGCCCTCTACTTTTTTTAATGTAAAAAAATTTCTTTTGATTTTTTTGTTTAAAACTTAACACATCTTCAGTTTTCTGAGCCAGTAAGAATGTTCTCTAACACCATATTCTACAAGTGGATATTGACATAAATTTTAGCTAAAATATATCAACAGAAGAATTACTGCTATTCCTTAGAAAAGTTGAACATTTTTGGTTTTTATCATTCAGTTTATTTAAATTCTTCTAGTACTTATATTGGATTATGGTGATTTTTCCCCCCCTTTCCCCAGTGTTATTGAGATATACTTGACATATGATATTGTATTAGTTTTAGGTGTACAATGTAATAATTTGATATATGTATATATTGCCAAATGATTACCACAATAAGCTTAGTTAACACCCATCCCCTCACATAGTTACAAGTTTTTTCTTGTGATAATAACTTTTAAGATCTACTCTCTTAGCAAGTTTCAAATATACAATACCGTATTGTTAACTATAGTCACTGTGCTGTACATTACATGCCCAGAACTTATTTATCTTATGACTGGAAGTTTGTACCTTTTGACCACTTTCACCCATTTTTCCAACCTCCTCAAACCCCACCTCTGGCAACCACCAATATGCATCTATGAGTTTGTTTTCTTTAGATTCCACATATAGATGAGATCATATAGGATTTCTCTTTCTGTGTCTGACTTATTTCACTTAGCATAATGCCTTCAAGGTCCGTCCTTGTCGTTGCAAAAGGCAGGATTTCTTTCATTTTTATGGCTGAATTCCCTCTCCTCTCTCTCTGATATTTATTGATATATTGATATCAATCACATTTTCTTTATCCACTCATCCATCAGTGGACACTTGGGTTGATTCCACATCTTGGCTATTGTAAGGAATCCTGCAATGAACATGAGGGTGCAGATATCTTTTTGAGATAGTGATTTCCTTTCCTTTGAATACATACCTAGTAGTGGGATCTCTGGGTCATATGGCAATTCTATTTTCAATTTTTTTGAGGAAGCTCCATACTGTTTTCCATAGTGGCTGCACCTACATTCCCATCAACAGTGTACAAGTGTTCCCTTTTCTCCACATCCTCACCAACATTTGGTATTTGTGGGTTTTTTAAAAAATTTTTATTGGAGTATAGTTGCTTTACAATGTTGTATTAGTTTCTACTGTACAGCAAAGTGAATCAGCTATATGTATACATATATCCCCTCTTTTTTTGGATTTCCTTCCCATTTAGGTTATCTATTTGTGTTTTTTGTTTTTTGGCTGTGTTGGGTCTTAGTTGCTTAGTTGCAGCACGCAGGATCTTTGATGAGACATGAGGCATCTTTCATTGCGGCGTGCTGGTTTTCTCTTCTCTGGTTGTGGTGTGCGGGTTTTCTCTTCTCTAGTTGTGGCGTGTAGGTTTTTTCTCTCTCTAGTTGTGGCCCTCGGGCTCCAGAGCATGTGAGCTCTGTAGTTTGCGGCATGTGGGCTCTCTAGTTGAGGCGTACGGGCTCAGTAGTTGTGGCCCGTGGGCTTAGTTGCCCCGCGGCATGTGGGATCTTAGTTTCCTGACCAGGGATTGAACCCACATCCCCTGCATTGGAAGGCGGATTCTTTACCACTGGACCACCAGGGAAGTCCCTACTTGTTTGTTTGTTTGTTTTTTGATGATAGCCATTGTGAAGTGATATCTTACTGTGGTTTTACTATGCATTTTTCTGATGATTAACGATGTTGAGCATCTTTTCATGTGCCTGTTGGCCATCTGAATGTCTTCGCTGGAAAAATGTCTCTTCAGGTCTTCTGCCCATTTTTATTTTTTATTTTATTTTATTTTTTTTTTTGCGGTACGCGGGCCTCTCACTGTTGTGGCCTCTCTTGTTGTGGAGCACAGGCTCTGGATACGCAGGCTCAGCGGCCATGGCTCACGGGCCCAGCTGCTCCTCGGCATGTGGGATCCTCCTGGACCGGGGCACAAACCCGTGTCCCCTGCCTCAGCAGGCGGACTCTCAACCACTGCGCCACCAGGGAAGCCCATTCTTCCCATTTTTAAACTAGGTTGTTTGTTTTTTTGATGTTGAGTTGTATGAGCTGTTTATATATTTTGGATATTAACCCCTTATCTGTCATATCATTTGCAAATGTTTTCTCCCATTTAATAGGTTGTCTTTTTGTTTTGTTGATGGTTTCCTTTGCTGTGCCAAAGCTTTTGAGCATAATTAGTTTCCATTTGTTTATTTTTGCTTTTATTTCCTTTGCTTTAGGAGGTAGATCCAAAAAAATATTGCTGCAATTTATGTCAAAGAGTGTTCTGCCTATATTTTCTATCTTTTAAAAAATAAGTAAATAAATTTATTTATTTATTTATGCCTGTGTTAGGTCTTTGTTGCTGTGTGCGGGCTTTCTCTAGTTGCAGTGAGCGGGGGCTACTCTTCGCTGTGGTGCGCGGGCTTCTCATTGTCGTGGCTTCTCTTGTTGCAGAGCACAGGCTCTAGGAGCGCAGGCTTCAGTAGTTGTGGCACGTAGGCTCAGTAGTTGTGGCTTGTGGGCTCTAGAGCTCAGGCCCAGTAGTTGTGGTGCATGGGCTTAGTTGCTCCATGGCATGTGGGATCTTCTCAGGCCAGGGCTCAAACCTGTGTCCCTTGCATTGTCAGGCATATTCTTAACCACTGCGCCACCCGGGAAGACCCTGCCTATGTTTTCTTCTAGGAGTTTTATGGTTTCCAGTCTTGCATGTAGGTCTTTAGTCCAGTTTGAGTTTATTTTTGTATATTGTGTTAGAGAATGTTCTAATTTCATTCTTTTACAAGTAGCTGTCCAGTTTTCCTAGCACCACTTATTGAATAGACTATCCTTTCTCTATTGGATTGATATTAATTCTTCTTTTAGTGTTTGGTAGAATTCAGCCGTGAAGTCATCTGGTCCTGGATTTTTCTTTGTTTGGAGGTTTTTGATGACAACTTCAGCCTCCTTATATGTTACTGGTTTGTTCAAGCTTTCTACAATATTTCGTCTTGATTCAGTCTTGGTAGGTTGTATGTTTCTTGGAATTTATCCATTTTTTATAGTTTATCTAATTTGCACACACATAATTGTTCAAAATAGTCCCTTCTGATCCTTTTTATTTCTGAGACATCCATTGTAATGTCTCCTCTTTCATTTCTGATTTTATTTGAGTCTTCTCTCATTTTTCTTACTTGAGCTATGGGCTTGTTGGTTTTAGTTTTTCAAAAAACCCAACTCTTAGTTTTGTTGTTTTTTCCACCTATTCTCTATTTGATTGATTTCTTCTCTGATCTTTATTATTTCTTTTCTTCTGTTAATTTTGGGTTTAGTTTATTCTGCTTTTTTCTAGTTCCTTGAGGTGTAAAGTCTGGTTGTTTATTTGAGATCTTTTTAAAGGTAGGTTTTCATCACTTCGTCCTAAGTCCTCTTAGTCCTGCTTTTGCTGCAGCCCATAAGTTTTGGTACATTGTGTTTTTGCTTTTGTCTCAAGACATTTTTTGGATTCCCTTTTGGTTTCCTGTTTGACCTAGTGATTTATTCAAGAGTGTGTTGTTTAGTTTCCATGTATTTGTGAATGTCCCTGTTTTCTTACTTTATTGATTTCTAGTTTTTCCATTCTGATCAGAAAAGATTCTTGGTATGATTTTGATCTTAAGTTTCTTAAGACTTGTTTTGTGACCTAATGTGATTTATCCTGGAGAATGTTTCTGTGTGCACTTAAGAAGAATGTCTATTCCTCTGCTGTTTGGTGAAAAGTTCTGTATATATCTGTTTGGTTTATAGTGTTGTTCAAGTCCACTGTTTATTGATTTTCTGTCTGGATGTTCTGTCTATTATTGCAAGTGAGGTATTGAAGTCTCATATTATTATTGTATTGCTGTTAATTTCTCCTCTCAGATCTGTCAATTTTTTTTTTTTTTTTTTTTGAGGTACACGGACCTCTCACTGTTGTGGCCTCTCCCGATGCGGAGCACAGGCTCTGGACACGTAGGCTCAGCGGCCATGGCTCACGGGCCCAGCCGCTCCGCAGCATGTGGGATCTTCCTGGACCGGGGCACGAACCCGTGTCCCCTGCATCGGCAGGCGGACTCTCAACCACTGCGCCACCAGGGAAGCCCTGTCAATATTTTTAAAAAATATATTTAGTTGCTCTGATGTTGGATGTGCGTGCATTTATAATTGTTATATTTTCCTGTTGAGTTGACCCTTTCATCATTATGTAGTGACCTTCTTTGTCTCTAGGGACAGTTTTTTGTTTTTTTGGTTTTTTTGGACTGAAAGTCTACTTTGTCTGATAGATGTTTAGCCACTCCTGTTTGTTTTGTTTTGTTTGTTTTGGTTACCATTTTGATGGAATTCCTTTTTCCATCCCTTCACTTTTAGCCTATGTGTGTTCTTGAATTTAAAGTGAGTTTTTTATGTGCAGCATACAGTTGAATCTTGGTTTTCATATTCTTTTAGCTACTCTGTATCTATTTATTGGGGAGTTTAGTCTATTTATATTTAAAGTAATTATTGAGGGCTTCCCTGGTGGTGCAGTTGTTGAGAGTCCGCCTGCCGATGCAGGGGATGCGGGTTCGTGCCCCGGTCCGGGAAGATCCCACATGCCGCGGAGCGGCTGGGCCCATGAGCCGTGGCCGCTGAGCCTGTGCTTCTGGAGCCTGTGCTCCGCAACGGGAGAGGCCACAACAGTGAGAGGCCCGTGTACCGCAAAAAAAAAAAGAAAAAAAAGTAATTATTGATAGTGAAGGATTTACAGTTGCCATTATGTAACTATTTTCTCTTTGTCTTGTAGTTCTTTTGTCCTTCTTTTCTCTCTTGTTATCTTCCTTTGTGTTTTTTTTTGTAGTGTTTCGATTCTTTTCTCTTTTTCTTTTGTGTAACTTCGATAGGCATTAGCTTTGTGATTACAAAGGGCCTACATAAAATATCTTATAGTTTTAACAGTCTAAAATAGACTTAAAATAAGCTGATAAAAACTTAACTTCACTTACGTATAAGAACTCTCCATTTTTACCTCTTCTCCACATTTTATACTATTGATGACATAATTTACCTCAATTAATAGTATGTATCCATTAATATAATTTAGTTATAGTTGTTGAAATGGAAATTTGAACTCATATAGAATAACTGCAGGGTCTACTTGCCTAATAATAGGCCATACTACCCCCGTAAAAATATAACATTGTTCTGTCCTTGGTCTTTAAGTAGATGAATGAATTAGTGTTATTCAGTATCATTCATTCAGAATTTATCAGTGTTTTCAGGATACTGAAGCTTCCTAAGTTAGGATACTCCAGATCCACCATACAGCCCTTTTTAGTGTGCTATACTCTACAAATATAAGTATTCCCTTCTTCCATTCACTTATTCAAATGTCTCATCCTGTCCATATGATACACATCTGTAACTTGCCTTAATGGGGGAAGAAAAAGCCATTGTTTATCATCGTACTATCATTGAGGCAACAACTAGCACCTTGCTTTGTATTCTGGACTAAAACTCATTAAAAACAGTGCTGCTTTTCAGAAAAAAATAAAATAAAAATAAATATTTGAATATTGGGCTTCCCTGATGGCACAGTGGTTAAGAATCCACGTGCCAATGCAGCAGACATGGGTTCGAGCCCCGGTCCGGGAAGATCCCACATGCCGCAGAGTACCTGAGCCCGTGCGCCACAACTACTGAGCCTGTGCTCTAGAGCCTGCAAGCCACAACTACTGAAGCCTGTGCGCCTAGAGCCCATGCTCCACAACAAGAGAAGCCACTGCAATGAGAAGCCCGTGCACTGCAACGAAGAGTAGCCCCTGCTCGCTGCAACTAGAGAAAACATGTGCACAGAAACAAAGACCCAACGCAGCCAAAATTTTTAAAAATAAATAATAATTAAAAAAAAATACCTTGTAATTAAAAAATTTTTTTGAGTATCTAGTATGTGTAGGGCACTATGTTAACATGTGTGCAAGACAGGAAGTTAAAATATCCTCCTTTGCTCTAGTTTATGGAAATAAAACATACAGCAAAATGTCATAATACAAAATAGTGTATGGAAAATCTCATTATATTCAAACTCAATTTCATCTCCTTGGTGACTTCTGTTCTGGGATTCTCAGTGTCTCCTCTACAGGTGAACTGATCTCCTTTCACTATCATTCTGGGATTTCCTTCCCCTTTCTTTTTTTAATTTTTTTTATTTTTGCGGTACACCACGGGCCTCTCACTGTTGTGGCCTCTCCTGTTGCGGAGCACAGGCTCCGGACGCGCAGGCTCAGCAGCCATGGCTCATGGGCCCAGCCGCTCCGTGGCATGTGGGATCTTCCCGGACCGGGGCACAAACCCGTGTCCCCTGCATCGGCAGGCGGACTCTCAACCACTAGGCCACCAGGGAAGCCCTCCTTCACCTTTCTTAAGTACCCTTTTTCCTTGATCCTATCCGTTCCTCATTTTTTACCTTATTCACTCACTTGGTGGAACACATTCTCCAGTAGCTTCCTGATAAAAAGCATGAGAGCAATAAAAGTTTCAAGACATCGCCTTTCTGAAATTGTCTTTATTTTTACTTTGACATTTGGTTGGTTGGAAATAATATTCCCTCAAAGTCTTAGAGGCATTACTCCATTGTCTTTTAGCTTCTAGTAAGTCTGATGCCGTTAATTTGTGTTTGATCTATTTACTATTATTATTATTGATCTATTTTTTCTCTCTTAAAAACTTAGATTTTCTCATTATCTCTGGTGTTCTGAAACTTTGAGCCCCAGTTTGCTTTGTGCTGGGCCTTCTCATGTCCTTTAACTCTGGAAAATGTTCTGGACTTTTTTGATGATACATTTCTTCTGTATTCTCTGTTCTCTCTTATCAACACTCCAGTGATCTGGATATTGGATGTCATGAACTATCCTCTAATGCTTTTATATTCCCTTATTTTCTATTTGTCTTTTTGTTCTGTTTTCCAGGAGATTTTCATCATCTTAATCTTCCATCTCTTCTTTGGAGCTTTAAATTTTGGTATCATATTTTAAATTTCCATAGGCTATTTCTTTTTCTGATTGTTCCGTTACAAATATAAATCATTTTCTTGGACAAAACATCTTTTACTTCTTTGAGGATATTGGTAACATTAAAGAAAGTTTTCATCTCTGTTTAGTCTTGATTTCTTCCAAATTTCTTTTGTTGGTTTGTTTTGTTTTAGTCTGTCTTTTTCACGTTAGAAACTTTCCTCAATTGTCTAGTGATTTTTGGCTGTCTGCTCCTATTTAAATTCATTTAAAGCCTGTGGGTAGCACTGGCAGACTATGAGGTTCATTGGAAAGTCATCTGGCTGAGCCATTTCTTTGAGGAAACTTCTGTTGCCTGCATCTTTAGACTTGTTCTATTTGGCTGCTTTGATTCTTCCAAGATTCTTCTGCTGGGCTGGGATGAATATAAGCCTGATAAATAACACTCTGGTCATTCTAGGAGAAGAAATCCAGGGTCCTAATATTCAGTTTATAGGCAGACTTCACTTAATCCTCCTGTTTTCAGCATGGTACTCCATTCCTCAATGTCCTTGATGTTCCCCCAATTCAGAGACACTCTGGTTTACACTTTCAGGGAGTAAAAACTGATAGTGTTTGGGATTAGTGGGAGAGGAGCAGTTGCCTGGCTATCTGGAATTGGGGAGGGGATCTGTAGGTCTAATTGCTTCATTTTTTAAATTACTGAGGGATAACTGATGTACAATATTATATAAGTTTCAGGTAGACAACATAGTGATTCACAATGTTTAAAGGTTATATTCCATTTATAGTTATTATAAAATAATGGCTATATTCCCTGTGTTGTACCATATATCCTCTAACTGCTTCTTAAACAGGTCTTCAATCAGTCCTTCTGTTTCTAGTGTTTTACTGTCACTGATGCTGCTGAATCTTGAACATTTTGGAGGTTCTGTGGTAAAAATAATTCTTCTTCCCGACTTTCTCTGCTGTTGGCTAAGGATTCAGTTTTCTTGGGTCAGCTAAGTCAGGCACCATTCTTCCTTGTGCTTTTCTGCTTCGCCAAATTTGAAGCTATTATCTCTTATTCTATCTTTGTCCATACCCCGTCCTCCCATTACTCTCATTTTAGTGGGATTTTGGAGAGAGAAAGATAAATCTGTATGTTTAATCTACCACCTTGTTTGGAAATAAGACAAATCTTTACCTAGATTATTCAAAACTAAATAAAAATTTGATAATGACACTGAAGGGGTCTTTTTGCAAGTGATCTTTTTCCTTAAAAAAATCTTTCTTGACTGTACACCTGAAACTAACACATTGTAAATCAACTATACACCAGTGAAATTGAAATATTAAAAAAAACTTTATTGAGGTATAGTCTACCTACCATAATTCATTGTATATAAGGTACATTTCCATTACCACAGCTCATTTTTAGAATATTTCTATCACATCACCCCCCACCAAATTTCTCTTGCTTCTGTTTGTAGTCAGTCTCTACTCCCAACCTGAGACCCAGGAAACTACTGTTTTGCTTTCTGTCTCTATAGATTTTCTTTCTCTAGAAATTTTATGTAAGTGGAATCATATAGTTATTTTGTATCTTCTTTCTCTTAGCATAAGGTTTTTGAGGTTCATCCAAATTGTAACATGTTTCAGTATTCCCTTCATTTTTATTGCTAAATAGTGCCCCATTGTATGAATATATACTACTATAGTTTGTTCATTCACCAGTTGATGGAAATGGGGATTGTTTCCAGTTTTTATGCCATTATGAATAATGCTACCATAAACATTCATATTAAAGTTTTGTATGGACACATGTTTTCATATCTCGGGTAAATACCTATGGATAGAATTACAGTAAGTATATGTTTAACTTTTAAAGAAACTACCAAACTTTTTCATAAGTGGCTGACCCATTTTATACTCCTACCAGCAATGCATGAGAGTTCCACTTTTTTCAGATCCTTGGGAACAATGTTGGTTTATAGCCATTCTAATGGATGTGAGGTAGAGTCTTATTATGGTTATAATTTGCATATCCCTAATGATTATTGATGTCATACATTGTGTTGGGGGTCCTGAAGACCACCCCCCAGGTTCCATGATTTGTTAGGAGGACTCACAGGACTTAGCATGTTGTCATGCTCATGGCTATGATTTACTATAGTAAAAGAACTCATAACAAAAGTAGCAAAGAGAAAAGACACATGGAGGGGGCTTCCCTGGTGGCGCAGTGGTTGAGAGTCTGCCTGCCAATGCAGGGGACACGGGTACGTGCCCCGGTCCGGGAGGATCCCACATGCCGCGGAGCGGCTGGGCCCGTGAGCCATGGCCGCTGGGCCTGCGCGTCCGGAGCCTGTGCTCTGCAACGGGAGAGGCCACAACGGTGAGAGGCCCGCGTACCGCAAAAAAAAAAAAAAAAAAAAAGACACATGGAGTAAAGTCTGGAGGAAGTCAGGTACAGGCTTCTAAAAGTCATTTCCCAGTGGAGTCACACAAAATATACTTAATTCCTCCAGCAACGAGTTGTGACAACACGTGTGAAATGTTGTCTACCGTGAAATCTCATTGGGAACTAAGGGCCCAGGGTTTTTTATTGGGGGCCAGTCATTTAGGCACCATTTACCTACCATGAACCAAAATTTCAGGTTCCTAGAAGGAAAGTAGGTGTTCAGTGTAAACTACATTGTTTACAATTTAGGCACAGTGAGTTATTGTTACTAGGGAATGATGGGAACTCTCCTGAGATCCAAGTTCTTAGCCAAGGGCAATCCTTGCAAGTAGGACTTTCTAAGCATAGCAGTCTCAGGCTTGCTTTGTTAACTCTTTTCTGCACAAGTATATTTTCATGTGCTTATTAAGCATTCATATATTTTCTTAGGTGAAGTATCTCTTTAAATCTTTTGCCCTTTTAAAATTGGGTTGTGTTATTAAGAGTTGTAAGAGTTCTTTGCATATTATGGATATGGTCCTTTATCAGATAAATGATGTGCAAGTATTTCTCTCAGTCTGTACTTATCTTTTTTTATTTTCCTTTATCAACTATTCTTTATTTAATTTTTCACTAAATTATTTTCTTTCTGTTGGCCTTATCACTGACATCAGTTCCAAGTTGCTTCAGTGGTCACTTACATAGTAGCACATTTCTTTTCTTTTTAAAAATTTTATTGGAGGGATTTCCCTGGTGATGCAGTGGTTAAGAATCCACCTGCCAGTGCAGGGGACATGGGTTTGATCCCTCATCCGGGAAGATCCCACGTGCCGCAGAGCAACTAAGCCCGTGCGCCACAACTACTGAGCCTGCACTCTTGAGCTCGTGAGCCACAACTACTGAGCCCACATACCGTGACTACTGAAGCCTGCGTGCCTAGAGCCCGTGCTCTGCAACAAGAGAAGCCACCACAATGGGAAGCCCGTGCACTGCAATGAAGAGTAGCCCCTGCTCCCCGCAACTAGAGAAAGCCTGTGTGCAGCAATGCAGACCCAACACAGCCAAAAATAAATAAATAAACAAATTTATTAAAATAAATAAATAAATAAAATAAAATAAAATAAAAATTTATTGGAGTATAGTTTATTTACAATGTTGTGTTAGTTTCAGGTGTACAGCAAAGTGATTTAGTTATACATGTATATATATTCATTCCTTTTTAGATTCTTTTCTCATATAGGTTATCACAGAATACTGACAAGCATTCCCTATGCTATACAGTAGGTCCTTGTTGGTTATCTTCTTTTTTTTTTTAAGTAGGCACTATCATTTTTTCTTTAATATTTATTTATTTATTTATTATTTGGCTGTGCAGGGTCTTAGTTGTGGCAGGTGGGCTCCTTAGTTGCAGCAGACTCCTCAGTTGCGGCTTGCCAGCTCCTTAGTTGTGGCATGCAAACTCTTGGTTGCAGCATGCATGTGGGATCTAGTTCCCTGACCAGGGATTGAACTCTAGTCCCCTGCATTGGTAGTGCAGAGTCTTAACCACTGCACCACCAGGGAAGTCCTTTGTTATCTATCATATATAGCAGTGTGTGTGTGTGTTCATCCCAAGCTCCTGATTTATCCCTCCCTTCCCCTCCTCCTGCCATGTTTCCCCTTTGGTAACCATAAGTTTGTTTTCAATATCTGTAAATCTGTTTCTGTTCTGTAAACAAGTTCATTTGTTTCTTTTTTTTTTAAAATTAGGTTCCACATACAAGTGATATCATATGATATTTGTCTTTCTCTGTCTGACTTAGTATGATAATTTCTAGGTCCATCCATGTTGCTGCAAATGGCATTATTTCATTCTTTTTTATGGCTGAGTAATATTCCATTGTATATATGTACCACATCTTCCTTGTCCATTCTGCTGTCAATGGACATTTAGGTTGCTACCATGTCCTGGCTATTGTAAATAGTGCTGCAGTGAACATTGGGGTGCATGTATCCTTTAGGATTATGGTTTAGGATTATGCCAAGGAGTGGGATTGCAGGATCCTATGGTAGCTCTATTTTTAGTTTTTTAAGGAACCTCCATACTGTTCTCCATAGTGGTTGTACCTATTTACATTCCCACCAACAATGTAAGAGGGTTCCCTTTTTTCCACACCTTTCCAGCATTTACTGTTTATAGACTTTTTGATGATGGCCATTCTGACTGTTGTGAGGTGATACCTCATTGTAGTTTTGATTTGCATTTTTCTGATAATTAGTGATGTTGAGCATCTTTTCATGTGCTTTTTGGCCATCTGTATGTTTTCTTTGGAGAAATGTCTATTTAGGTCTTCTGCCTATTTTTTGATTGGGTTGTTTGTTTTTTGACATAGAGCTACATGAACTGTTTGTATATTTTGGAGATTAATCCTGTGTTGGTCACTTCATTTGCAAATATTTATTTCCCATTCTGAAGTTTGCCTTTTCATTTTGTTTATGGTTTCCTTTGCTGTGCAGAAGGTTTTAAGTTTAATTAGGTCTCATTTGTTATTTATTTATTTTACTTTCATTATTCTAGGAGGTGGATCAAAAAAGATATTACTGTGATTTATGTCAAAGAGTGTTCTGCTTAAGTTTTCCTCTAAGAGTTTTATAGTATCCAGCCTTACATTTAGGTCTTTGATCCATTTTGAGTTTATTTTTGTGTATGGTGTTAGAGAGTGTTCTGATTTCATTCTTTTACATATAGCTGTCCAGTTTTCCCAGCAACACTTATTGAAGACACTGTCTTCTCTCCATTGTTTATTTGTGTCTCCTTTGTCATAGATTAATTGACCATAGGTGCATGAGTTTCTTTCTGGGCTTTCTATCCTGTTGCATTGATCTATATTTCTGTTTTTGTGCCAATACCATACTGTTTTGATTTCTGTAGCTTTGTAGTATAGTCTGAAGTCAGGGAGTATGAGTCCTCCAGCTCCATTTTTCTTTCTCAGGATTGCTTGTACTTGTCTTTTCATTCTCTTGTCTTTTAAAAAAATTAATTAATTAATTAATTTTTGGCTGCATTGGGTCTTGCTGTGTGCAGGCTTTCTCTAGTTGCAGTGAGTGGGGGCTACTCTTCATTGCAGTGCACAGGCTTCTCATTGCGGTGGCTTCTCTTGTTGTGGAGGACGGGCTCTAGGTGCGCAGGCTTCAGTAGTTGTGGCATGCGGGCTTAGTAGTTTTGGCACACAGGTTTAGTTGCTCTGTGGCATGTGGGATCTTCCTGCATGAGGGATCGAACTCATGTCCCCTGCAATGGCAGGCAGATTCTTAACAACTGTGCCACCAGGGAAGTCCCTTAATAGTGTCTTTTGAAGAGTAAATTATTTTTATAAAGTCCAATATGTCAATTTTTAATTTTTATGGATCATGATTTTGGTGTATGTCTAAGATATCTTTGTCTAACAAAGGTTATAAAGATTTACTTATATGTTTTCTTCTAGAAGTTTTACAGTTTTAGGTTTTCCATTTAAGTTTATGGTGTATTTTGAGTTAATTTTTGTATGAGGTGGTGTGAGTGTTTAAGCTCTTTTTTAAATTTCCTGTATATGGATGTCCAATTATCCCAGTGTCATTTGTTGAAAAGACCATCCTTTCTGCATTGAATTGCCATGACACTTTTTTTGGCATCAATCGACCACAGATGTAAGAGTTTATTTATGGATTCTCCATTCTTTTCCTTGATCTGTATGTCTATCTTTAGCTAATATCATACTGTCTTGATTACTTTAGCTATAATTTTGATACTAAGTTTTGAAATTGGGTGGTTTAAGTTTTTTTTGTTGTTCTTTTTCAGAATTGTCTGGCTATTTTAGGTCCTTTGCCTTTTGTATACATTTTTAGGATCAGCACACCAATTTCTGTAACAGAAAGTTTGCTGGGATTTTGATAGGGATTGCACTGAATCTATAAATCAGTTAGGGGAGAATTGCCTTCTTAACAATATTGAATATTCTGATCCATGCATATGGTATATCTCTCCATTCATTTATATCTTATTTAATTTCTCTCAGAAAGGCTTTGTAGTTTTCACTGTAAAAGTCTTGCACTTAAGGGGTAAATTTATTCCTAGGTGTTGTATTCATTTTTATGCTATTGTGAATTGCATTGTTTTATTAATTTAACTTTTGAATTGTTTGTTGCTAGTATGTAGAAATTCAATCGATTTTGTAATTGATCTTGTCTCCTGCAGCTTTGTTTAACTTTCTTGTTTTTGGTAGTTCTGTGTGTGTGTGTGTGTGTGTGTGTGTGTGTAGAGTTCTTAGGATTTTCTACGTATAGGACCATGTCATCTGTAGATATAGTTTTATTTTTTCCTTCCCAATCTGGATGCCTTTAACTCTTTTTTCTTTTTTTTATTCCACTGGCAAGAACCTCCAGTAGGGTTTTGAATAGAAGTGGTGAGAACAGACATCTTGTTTTGTTTCTCACAGTGGCAGGGAATATTCAGTCTTACTGCTAAGCATGAAGGTAGCTGTAGCTTTTTTGTAAATGCCTTTTATCAGGTTGAGGAAGTTCCCTTCTTTTCCTAATTTCCTGAGGATTTTGTAAAAAAAAAAATCAAGAATGGTTATTGGATTTTGTCAAATGCCTTTCTGAATCATTGAGAAGATCAAGTAGTTTTGTCCTTTATTCTATTGATGTGGTATATTACATTAATTGAGTTTCCAGTGTTAAAACAACCTTGTATTTCTGGTATAAACTCCTCTTGGTCATGGCATACAATCCTTTATATACATTGCTGGTTCAGTTTGCTAATATTTTTTTTTTTTTTTTTGCAGTACGCGGGCCTCTCACTGCTGTGGCCTCTCCCATTGCGGAGCACAGGCACCGGACGCGCAGGCTCAGCGGCCATAGCTCACGGGTCCAGCCGCTCCGCGGCATGTGGGATCTTCCCGGACTGGGGCACGAACCCGTGTTCCCTGCATCGGCGGGCGGACTCTCAACCACTGCGCCACCAGGGAAGCCCAAGTTTGCTAATATTTTTAAAGGATTTTTACATTTATATTTACAAGAGATAGTGGTCTGTAGTTTTCGTGTGACAATTTTGTCTGGCTTTGGAATCAGGGTAATACTGGCCTTGTAGAATTAAGTGGGAAGTGTTCTTAAACTTTCTAAAAGATCATGTGTAGGATTGGTGTTACTTCTTTCTCAAATATTTGATAGAATTCACCAGGTCCCCCTATTTATCCTTCTTGATACTTAACATAGTTCATAATGATACACTTGGGCAATATTTTGGTTACCTGCTTCTCCTTCTATATTAAGTTTCCATGAGGTTCCTGTTCCTTGTCTCTGTCATTCAGCACAGTGTCTGATTCATCATAGGAGATCAATAAATGTTTGTGGAATGAATGGTAGATGCCCAATTTATGTGTCATGATGGGCTAGTCTTCATTTGTGCCAATGAAGTTTAGCAATTCCAAACAATTAAAGATGGTAAAAAAGGCAATGTTTGCTAAAGTGCTTTGTACTCAGAGGAGTAACTATAGATTTTTAACAGTGCTCTACAAAGAGTAGATTTTCTGATGGTATACAGCAGCGAGTTTGGGGGTTGGATGGGTTTTAAGGCCACAGGAAAGAAATTGTATAGCTTCACTGTCAATTTTACAAAAAGATTTTGGGGAAATATTAAAGATGGCCATATTAAGAAGTAAATATAAAATTTTAAGATAAAATACCATTTGCAGTGGTCCCTAAGATCTCCAGCTTACTTCATTCTTTTTCCTGGGAGGAAAAGTTTGGAAAGAAAGATCAAAGTGGGCCTGAATCTCAGCTCTAGCACTCATTAGCTGTGTGATCTTGAGTGAGTTTACCTCCTAGCTTCAGTGTTCTTGTTTGCAATATGGGTAAGACAGATTTATGTCAGTTTTTTTTTTTTTTTTTTTTGCTGTACGCGGGCCTCTCACTGCTGTGGCCTCTCCCGTTGCGGAGCACAGGCTCCGGACACACAGGCTCCGCGGCCATGGCTCGCGGGCCCCGCCGCTCCGCGGCATGTGGGATCTTCCGGGATAGGGGCACAAACCCGTGTCCCCTGCATCGGCAGGCGGACTCTCAACCACTGCGCCACCAGGGAAGCCCTTTATGTCAGTTTTAAGAGATGGACAAGAGAGCTTAAGGGAAAGTATGCAGAAGTGTTTAATGCATAGCAAGTGACAATAAATTCTTCATAGGCAAGGACATTTTGGAACAGGATTAGAGAGTTGTTTATATGAGTTAGGGTAGAGTTGTCTGGAACGAACAAAACATGGGCAGTAATTGTAACAAGGAGGGGGAGGAAAGGTTGTCTTGTCCAGCACCAGCTCTACAAAAGTACCAGTGTTGATGCTATTTTATCCATACCATCTTCATCTTTCAAGATCTCCACCCTCTGTTGAGAGTAGGGATGGGGGAAGTTGGGAGTACCATGGGTTGTTGACAAAGCTGCTATCCACAAGGGCAGTTTGAATGGGGGGGGTGCTTCTCATCCAAGTCTGGGGGCATGAGTGTGACATTTTTCTTCTGGAAGATTCATAGATAATGTTAAGACAGCTGTCAAGAGAAGGCTGGTGTTCATCACTGTAGTTCCTCTGTAAGGCCCATGTGATGTTCTCTGTCAATGGCAAGGGATGGCATGCAGGCTTTTCCTCGGCTTCCAATAGCTCCCCTGTCCATCCTGTCCCCTCAGGTTTCCATCTTCCTCTTTTAGGGCCCTGACCTCCTACTGAGAAGGCAAGGAGCAGCTTCACCCTCCCCTGTTCTTAAGCATGATCAATAAGCTTTGCTCCCCTCTGGATCTCCCTCTTTGACTTTTTAGAGCTGAGGTCAGCAAACTTTCTCTGTAAAATGTCATATAGTAAACATTTTAGCTTTTGTGGGCCAAGAGGCAAAATCAGGAATATTTCTACAAATTTTGTAGACACCGAAACTTGAATTTTATGTGTTTCATGGGTCATGTATTATTCTTTTAACTTTTTTCAACCATTTAAAAATGTAAAAAAAATTCTTAGCTTGCTGGCCATACAAAGACAGGTTGCTGGCTGAATTTGGCCTGTTGCCAATACTTTGCTGATCTCTATTCTAGAGCCTAACATGGAAGAAAAAAATCCAAAAAACTCTGAATATTAAGTGTTCTGCTGTCTAAAATGCCTCTGACTTACTGACTCACTCCTTCACAAAAACTAATGGGAAGAGTGAGGAAGTGTGGGAAAGAAAAACAAGCATAGGATTGTCAATACTTGAAGCTCCCATGTCCCACAATGGGGAAGTCATCATGTTTCATTCCAAACCACCCATCAGAGCAGTCTCCTGAGCTTGCTTTGTGATTCAAATCACCTGGCTTCTTGTTGAAACTAGGGTCCCAGATTGGAGATGTTGATGTCAGTGGTTTCTAGGATCTGTAGTGGTTCTCAGGGTCAGGTGAGCTGAAGAAACACTATAATAGGGGAAGGCTGTTTATAGAGAGGGCAAAATAATCTCCCAAACTGTGCTTCTTAAAGTGTGGCCCCTGGCCTAGCAGCATCGGAGTGGCTCAGAACTTGCTAGGCCCACTGAATCAGAAACTCGGGGGTGGGGTGTGGCAATCTGGCTTTTATCAAGCCAGGTGATTCTGATGCACGTGGAAACTTGAGAACCACTGCCCCGGCATCATTACTATCACCTGGGGCAGTGATTAAGCACCCACCTGAGCAGTCAAGGCCGAGGCGCCCTGAAACTGCTTTGTTCTCAGAGTGCGAGGTCTATGTGAAGAGCTGAAGGCATCGATTTCCACAAGGAAGATCTGGAAATGGATGCCTTTCTATACCAAGGGGCACCATGGATCCTAGAGATAGAAAATGCCACCCAGTGTGATGAGGGTGGGGTTTTCGGCCTTTTTGCCCAAGTGAGCAGGGCGTTTGCTGACTTGTGCACCCACGAGCTTTCCAAAGTCATCACAGTCTTCGCTTTTCCTGAGGTTTCAACAAGGCCCAATGGGGGACCTTTGTCCTGGGCCTGCCAGGCAAGCCGCTGCAAGCTGCCTGACCTCACAGGTGCACCCGTGGCCCCGGTGACGTCACAGAGACCCAGAGGGCCTGGGGCGGGCAGAGGCGGGGCCGGTGCGTGCAGGGGGAGGTCTCCCGGGCCCGCGTGGTCCACGCTCAGTTCTGCTCCCGCGCAAGGCCGGCTCAGGGAAGGAAACAGAAGAGCGGACTTTGAAAAAGCGTCACTTAAGTTTTCTCTGGAGTCAGTATTCAGGATATTTGCCAAGACCCAGGAGACTCGGCGCGCCCCCTGCGAGGCGGCCGGGGTCTAGGAGGCAGCGGCGCGGGATGCTCTGCGCCGGCCTCCAGGCCTCTGCATGGCTCGGGTGAAGAGGAAGTGCATCTGCGACCTGTGCTCCTGCGGGTAAGGCGGCCGCGCCCGCGCCTAGGGCCCAGGAACCTGGAATTTCAGACTCTGAAAGCTAGGCTGACCCTGAGCTTCTTGATCAGGCAGCACCACGGTGGATGCGTCCACTTGTCGGCCTCTTTTAGGCGGCTGCTAACTGTTGTTAGCAGTTAACGCGCGGCATTGAATCAGCCCCGATGAACGTGGCTGTTCTCAGGCCTTCTCTGTTTTCCTTCCCCCCAGAGCTGCGCGGACGTTGAAAATGGGCACAGACCCGCAGTTTGTGCTCCCCTCCCTGCAGCCTAGAGAGTGTCAGACAAAGATAGAAAACCCCCTGGCCAGGTTGGGCCAAGTCTTGCATCTTTTGCTGGTCTCCTTTTGGGGAAGAGGAATCCTTTCGTGTAACTGAGTTTCTCATTCAGAGAAATTCTTACTACTTAGGAGTGTAAGGTATTTCTAAAACTCATGTCCACACTGGTATAGAGTGGAACAAGAGTAAGGAAAGCAAATTATTTTTGCGCTCACTTGTCCTGGCCTTGCCAGGTGTCTCTCCTGGGCCTTGCCTTTATGAACCATGCTTGGGTGAAGCAGGTGGTTCCAGGGAGAAATCATGGGTTTTAGGCAAAGTTCTGCTGCTGACTCCTTTCCTGTATCTCACAATGCTTGAGGTGCTTCTTTCACCTCCTTCTTAGGACACCTAAGAATTGCTGGGCTTGAGGACAGCACAGGAGCAACAGAAAAGAGGGGCGGCTCTGGGGTCCGCCCTCGTGGGCTGTTGTTAATTGTGGGGTCTTGGGCAGGTAACTGAACTTCTCCAGGATTCTCTAAGTAGTTAATGAGATAATGTGTGTGAGACTCCTGCTAATGGGTTGTGCTTAAAATATGTTAGCATCTGGAAAGCTGCAAAAAACGCTTGCTAACTTTGTTACATCAATATTGAAAATGTCATCAGTAGTGGGGAGAATTAAAGGGAACTCTAATAACTGGGTGAGAAATCTTATACATCTCTGGCATCAGTGGGTGGTTCTCAACCTTGGCTGCCCGCTAGAGTCACCTGGGGAGCTTTAAAGTGATACTGGTTTCCCAGGCTGTTAAATCATCCTCTCTGAGGGTGGGCCCCACCAGCAGTCTTTCGGTGATTTCTCCATTTGCCAAGATTGGGAACCACTGAACTAGATCACGTAGAAGCATGGGTCCTGCTTTTTAAGGTTTGTTAGGAGGATCCAGAGCAGTGTTTTAATCTAGGGCTAATTTTCCACACTACTGAGGTAAAACCTCTATGGCTCACCCTCTGCTGGGGCCCTTTACATGCCCTCCTGCCTCTTCTTCTTTTTTTTTTTTTTTTTTTTTTGCGGTACGCGGGCCTCTCACTGCTGTGGCCTCTCCCGTTGCGGAGCACAGGCTTCGGAAGTGCAGGCTCAGCGGCCATGACTCACGGGCCCAGCCGCTCGGTGGCAGGTGGGATCCTCCCGGACCGGGGCACGAACCCGTGTCCCCTGCCTCGGCAGGCGGACTCTCAACCACTGCGCCACCAGGGAAGCCCTATTCTTGAGGTATTGAGTTATTCAGATAGGACTGGGGCTTAATTTGCTCTCTTGTGGACATTGGGATTGAAATATCTGATACAGTCTCCATCTTTGCCCAGTATGCATTCCAGTTAGGAAGCCAGGAATGCTCATTGAAGAGGTACAGAGGGTATGCAGTGAGAAGTCTCCGTCCTATCCCTGTAGTAGGGGACGTTCCTTCTCTGTTTCTCCTTCACCCCTGAAAATGGGCTGTTTCCCACTGGATGCAGAGTCTGTCCATGGGTCTCTTTCCTTCCTCCTCCTCCTGTACCTACCCCTCTACTCTGATTTCAGTCAGGGGTCTCTGGTTTGACTCTCACACCCTCCCTCAGCCCCTCTTCTCTTATTTCAGTCTCATTTCACTTTTCAAAGTGCTTGTTGGTCCATCTGGTTATCTCATCAACCTCAACTTCAACAACCTTCAGATAGTCACCATGTTCCCTTTCTCCAGTATCTGCCCCATTAGTGGTGCCGTCTATTGTCCATTTACCCTGGGTTTATTTATTTATTTATTTTAAAATGAATTTTTATTGGAGTATAGTTGATTTACAATGTGTGTTAGTTTCAGGTATACAGCAAAGTGAATCAGTTATGCATATATCCACTCTTTTTTAGATCCTATTCCCATATACGTCATTACAGAGTATTGAGTAGAGTTCCCTATACTATACAGTAGGTCCTTATTATTTATCTATTTTATATATAGCAGTGTGTATATATCAATCCCAATCTCCCAATTTATCCCTCCCCTTTCCCCCTTGGTAACCATAAGTTTGTTTTCTACATCTGTGACTCTATTTCTGTTTTGTAAACAAGTTCATTTGTACCATTATTTTTTAGATTCCACATATAAGTGATATCATATGATATTTATCTTTGTCTGACCTGCTTCATTCAGTATGACAATCTCTAGGTCCATCCATGTTGCTGCAAATGGCATTGTTTCATTCTTTTTTATGGCTGAGGAATATTCCATTGTATATATGTACCACATCTTCTTTATCCATTCATCTGTCTGTGGTTGCTTACATTTAGGTTGCTTCCATGTCCTGGTTTTTGTAAATAGTTCTGCAATGAACACTGGGGTGCATGTATCTTTTCGAATTATGGTTTTCTCTGGATATATGCCCAGGATTGGGATTGCTGGATCATATGGTAGCTCTATTTTTAGTTTTTTAAGGAACCTCCATACTGTTCTCCATAGTGGTTGTACCAATTTACATTCCCACCAACAGTGTAAGAGGGGTCCCTTTTTTCCACACCTTCTCTAGCATTTACTGTTTGTAGACTTTTTGATGATGGCCATCGTGACTGGTGTGAGGTGATACCTCATTGTAGTTTTAACATTTTTTTTTTTTTGGCTGCATTGGGTCCTTGTTGCTGCGCGCAGGCTTTCTCTAGTTGTGGCGAGTGGAGGCTACTCTTCATTGCGGTGTGCAGGCTTCTCATTGCGGTGGCTTCTTTTGTTGTGGAGCACGGGCTCTATGCACGTGGGCTTCAGTAGTTGCAGCACGTGGGCTCAATAATTGTGGCACATGGGCCCTAGAGCATGCAGGCTTCAGTAGTTGTGGCTTGCGGGCTCTAGAGCGCAGACTCAGTAGTTGTGGTGCATGGGCTTAGTTGCCCCGCGGCACGTGGGATCTTCCCAGACCAGGGATTGAACCCATGTCCCCTGCATTGGCAGGTGGATTCTTAAACACTGCGCCACCAGGGAAGTCCCCCTGATTGTAGTTTTGATTTGCATTTCTCTAATAATTACTGATGGTGAGCATCTTTTCATGTACTTTTTGGCCATCTGTATGTCTTCTTTGGAAAAATGCCTGTCTAGATCTTTTGCCAATTTTTTTCAGTGGTGGTTTGTTTTTTTGATGTTGAACTGCATGAGCTGTTTGTAAATTTTGGAGATTAATTCCTTGTCAGGATTAATTTGCAAATATTTTTTCTCATTCTGTGGGTTGTCTTTTTGTTTTGTTTATGGTTTCCTTTGCTGTGCAAAAGCTTTTGAGTTTAGTTAGGTCCCATTTGTTTATTTTTGTTTTTATTTTCATTACTCTAGGAGGTGGATCAGAAAAGATCTTGCCACGATTTATGTCACAGTGTGTTCTGCCTATGTTTTCCTCTAGGAGTTTTATGGCTTCCGGTCTTACATTTAGGTCTTTAATTCATTTTGAGTTTATTTTTGTATATCATGTTAGAGACTTCTAATTTCATTCTTTTACGTGTAGCTGTCCAGTTTTCCCAGCACCACTTATTGAAGAGACTGTCTTTCTCCGTTGTATATTCTTGCTTCCTTTGTCATAGACTAGGTTACCATAGGTGTGTGAGTTTATCTCTGGACTTTCTATCCTGTTCCATTGATCTATATTTGTTTTAGTGCCAGTACCATACTATCTTGATTACTGTAGCTTTGTAGTATAGTCTGAAGTCAGGGAGCCTGATTCTTCCAGGTCCATTTTTCTTTCTCAAGTTTGCTTTGGCTATTTGGAGTCTTTTGTGTTTCCATATAAAGTGTAAACTTTTTTATTCTAATTCTGTGAAAAATGCTATTGGTAATTTGATAAGGATTGCATTGAATTTGTCAATAACTTTGTGTAGTATAGTCATTTTGACAATATTGATTCTTCCAATCCAAGAACATGGTCTGTCTCTCCATCTGTTTGTGTCATCTTCAGTTTCTTTCATCAGTATCTTATAGTTTTCTGAGTACAGGTCTTTGCCTCCTTAGGTAGGTTTATTCCTAGCTATTTTATTCTTTTTGATGTGATGATAAATGGGGTTATTTCTTTAATTTCTCTTTCTGATCTTTCATTGTTAGTGTATAGGAATGTAAGGGAGTTCTGTGTATTAATTTTGTATCCTGCAACTTTACCAGATTCATTGATGAGCTCTAGTAGTTTTCTGGTAGCATCTTGAGGATTTTCTATGTATAGTATCATGTCATCTGCAAACAGTGACAGTTTTACTTCTTATTTTCCAATTTGAATTCCTTTTATTTCCTTTTCTTCTCTGGTTGCTATGGCTAGGACTTCCAAAACTATGTTGAATAAAAGTGGCTAGGGTGGACATCCTTGTCTTTTTATCCTGGGTTTAAAAATATGAATCATCTCTTATCCTCCACAATCCCCAGTATTCATATCATCTCTAAAGTCTCGAACCATCCTCCTTTGAAATCTATATTGGTTCCTTCCTTTTTATTCTCATTGTTCTCCCCTTGGGTCTCTAATTTTTATGTTTGGAAACTGGTCCTAATGTACTTTTCTAGTTCTCTCCATGACCCCCTTACATAAAACCACTCATACTGGATTGGGCTTCCTGGCATCCCCTAAGCAGAACTTGTGACCCTCCCCGTCTCTGTTCCCCTACCCTTACTGCCCCTTTTCTAAAATGCTTGTGTCCCCTCCTCCTGTTGCATGATCTTTTAAGGCCCCGCATCTGTTGCATGTCTCATTAATCGAGCCCCGTAGCTCCCTATTGGAGAGGGACCCCATTTCTGTTAATGGTTCTAGTTATCTGTCTGCATGCTTTCTCCCCTCTTTGTGTACTCTTGGAAAGCGGAGCCCATGTTTTCTATTTGTGTGTGTGTGCTGTATAATACTAACACACTGTTCTCCATAGAGCAGTGAAAACACATCCTTTTGAATAAATAGATGGATTTTGTTTGTCAAGGTGTTATATTGGAATGGATTAGGGAGGCAGGGTTTACAGCTGTGCTGTCCTGTAGGTTAGCCACTAGCAACATGTGGCAACTTCATCTAAATTGTTTGAAATTCAATAAAATGTACTCAGTCATGTGTGTAGCCACGTTCCAAACACTTAATAGCTACGCACGTGCAGTGACTACTCTATGGCACAGTGCAAATAGGGAGCATTTCCAGCATTGCAGAGTTACACTGGACAACCCTGACCTAGAGTCTCGTTATTTGGAAGGCTTCCTCCTCACCTCCAGTTAAATCTGCTCAGAAATGGGTTGGGAAGGAATGAGAGGAATTATATAGGTGTTCTCTAAGCTTTAGAAGTGGAAGATTTTTTACTTTGCCAGCCTGAGATTATGGGAAAAAGTGATGAGAGATCTGGAGGAAAAGCATGTGTGAAGATGAACACTACTGGTCAGAGGAGAGAGTCTTTCAGTGGGAGAGGGGAGCCTGGGGTTTCTGAGCGAGTCATTTAATCTCCCAGGGCTTCAGTTCCTCCAAGTTTTTAAAATCAGACTTATGGAGGCTCTTGGGACTGCCAGGGAGGGAAGGAAGCCCACATCTCTTTCTTCCTCTTCCACTGCATTTTCCTCCTGAGGCTTTGTTTGAGCAAATAGTTCTTTAATGTCCTTTCAAGTTTAATTTTTTAAAAAAATTATTTATTTTTGGCTGCATTGGGTCTTTGTTGCTGCACAGAGGCTTTCTCTAGTTGTGGCGAGCGGGGCTACTCTTCGTTGTGGTGCGTGGGCTTCTTGTTGCGGTGGCTTCTCTTGTTGCGGAGCACGGGCTCGAGGCACGCAGGCTCAGTAGTTGTGGCTCGCGGGCCCTAGAGCGCAGGCTCAGTAGTTGTGGTGCACGGGCTTAGTTGCTCCGTGGCATGTGGGATCTTCCCAGACCAGGGCTTGAACCCGTGTCCCCTGCATGGGCAGTCGGATTATTAACCACTGCGCCACCAGGGAAGTCCTCAACTTTAATTTTTGACGACTCTGTTCTTGTTACTGGGGAGGCTCAGGATGCACACGGAGAGCTGGATAGGTAGGCTTCCTCTGTGGGAGCAGCTGTCAGAGGCTCGAGGAATGGGCAGCGCTCTTGGAGCCAGTTCTTTCTTTTGGCCACAAGATGGCAGCCTTCTCCCAGCCAACTCTCACTGCCAGATCAGCCTAAAGGGAAAACAACACCGCGTTCTGGGTTTTTCTTCAGCTTAATTTTTTATAGATTTACCTTAAGTTTTATAGAATGAGCAATTAGAGTTTAGGGCCCAGCAGAGCTCAGGAAGTGGTATACCTTGAGAGTAGATCACAGATGACAAAGTGAAGGTGTTGCAAATATCTAAATCTGAAGATTCCAACCCCTCATAAAACTTTTTAATGAGCTTTGCAGGTTTTAAAAAACCAGGCGCATTTTCCTGAATTAAGCTCAAGGCTTTCCATCCACAGCAGCACTCCACTTGACAATCAAGATCTGGCGATCGGTATTATTACCATAAAGTGTTATAATCTCTTTTCAGTGCAATCAATGCCAAGTAAGCAAAAATATTCATGAGTTGTAGAGATACAGTAATGGAACAGTTTAAAAATTGTTTCTAACCATCCTACCACTTAATCATCTTGACACAACAGAGCTACATTGGGGGATTTGAGTGTTTGATTGTAGTCACCCTACTTGTGTATATGAGAAAACAAGATCATCTGAATGTCCCCAGTACTTCCTGTTACTGAAAAAAATGCCACCTTTCACAGTTTTCAGTATTATACTACCTTACATTTCTGTAGTGTTTCGAAAAATTTAAAAGCACTTTCTTATACATTATTATCTTTTGGGATTGGCGGGGGGTGGTCCCTCAACATGGGGAGCATTGCTTAGCTTGGATATTTGATTCCTTGATCTTAGCCTTCATTTTCCCTGGGGATGTTTTCTGTTTACTGAACTGTTCTTGTCCCAGATTACTAAATTTGCAACTGGGGGTGGGGAGGAGGAGGGTTCTGGGGAGGGCTGTAAATAAAATAAATTGCTAATTAGCTTTTTAAAAAATACATAAATTTATTTATTTATTTGGCTGTGTCAGGTCTTCGTTGCTGTGCACAGGCTTTCTCTAGTTGTGGCGAGCGTTGCGGTGCATGCGGGCTTCTCATTGCCGGGGCCACTCCCGTTGCGGAGCATGGGCTCCAGGCATGCAGGCCTTAGTAGTTGAGGCACGCGGGCTTCAGTAGTTGTGGAGCACAGGCTCAGTTGCTCCGCGGCAACGTGGGATCCTCCAGGACCAGGGCTCAAACCCGTCTCCCCTGCATTGGCAGGCGGATTCTCAACCACCGTGCCACCAGGGAAGTCCCGCCTATTAGCTTTTTAAATCTGAAAGGGAGCTTAGCAGTCTCTAGCTCTTATTTTACAGATAAGGAATTTGAAGCATTGAGGTTAATTTTAATATAAAAGAACACATTTTGTTAAGCTTTAGGCACAATTAGGTCAACAATTAAATTTTTTTCATCTTTTACTGTGTATCAGACTCTGCTAGATGGTACAGTTCAGTCTATGATCTGTTTTCAAGTCACACTGGGTAAATTTTGAACGTAGATTATAACGGAAAGGCTCCTGTCCATTTGAGAAATATTACCTGATGTAAAAAAAGAGGTGTAATTCTAAAAGCCTTTTAGTAAAGTAATATAAATAGCAAATCTCTCTCCTGAGATTAAGATGTAGTAACAGTACTTTTTCTGAAATTCTTGTAAAAAAAATTGTGGTTTATCAAGGGATTGATACAGCTTACTTTTATATCTGATTATTTTATGGCTTGCAGTGCACTGTTTTAAAGACTTTGTGCAGTCTTGCAGGAAATTCCAGGACTGGGTAATGTATCATGAAATATTTATGTAGCATTGGTAGTATGTGCAGCATTTCATAAAAAAGGTAGTCCCATAGAGGACTTGCAAATTGTTGAAAAGGATGTGGATTTGGCCTTTTCACAGACCTTGGGGAGGAAGGTGATCTCAGGGGCAGCCATGTATCTGCAACTTAAATCAGTTATGTTAACCAGGGAGGAACTTGTTATTTTAATTTTGGAAAATATTTTCTTCACATCGATGGAAATTTCCTTAACCTTAGATTTTATTTTCTTAGAGTTTCTGTTATAAATTAAGAGGAAGGAAAAAAAATCGAGGAGTTGGTTTGATATTACATGTTTCAAGAAGAATTCTTGTTTTTAATTTAAATAAAATTGACTTCATAAATTCTGATTAAGAAAAAAAGACAAAGAACAGCTTTTAATAGATGCTTGCTGGTGACTTTTTATCTTTAACAGAATCCAGATAGAGAAGCCAGGACAAAAAAAAGAACTTTCACTTTAACACTGAATTATTTTTATTGTAGAACTTATGCACTTGAATGTTATATGCTCATCAAAAATAATGGTATTTTTGTGATATCAGAATTAATATTTGTTTGTATATACCCTTAATCTTACAAAATGAGTATAAGTCAGTATATATAATTAGTCAAATTTCAGATATTAGGAAATTGCTGAGTACAGCTTAGTAGTAATTCAAATTAGTCGTTAAAATGATCTACTCAGTCTTAGAGTTTCTAAGTGGATGAGCTTAGAGAACCCCACTCCAATTCCATTCTGCCCTGGGTAGTTTTAAACACCCTTCCCACCATCGATATTAAAATATCTTAGACTGGCCTTAAGTTCATTTGAGGAGATGACATGTCCCACGGGGGGAAAACATAGCTAAGCTACAAATGAACGAGATGAATATAATAAGTGACGTAGGATTTCAGAGGTGGGACAGATCAGATCACTCTGGGAGGGGGTACCGTGCAAGCTATAGGAAGGGGAAATGATATGCTTGGGGTGGTCAGGAAAGTAAGCTCCAGGGTCAGGCTGCCTGGTTTTGAATCCTGGCTCTGCCGCTTTGTAACTGTGCAAGCTTGTGCAAGTTGAAAACAGGGGTAATAACCATACCTTAGCAGGCGGGGAAAGCTCTGAAGGAAAATGTTATGTTGGTGAGGGCTTGTCTCCACCATCTGCAGGGGCCTGGTGGACAGAGACATGGAGACATCACACCCACGTTGAGGGCTCGGGCCTGAAGCGGGGGATCATACCAGAAGCTCCACGGAGGCAGGTTGCAGGGAGGCCCGTCCGTGCCTCAGAATGTGAGCTCACACAGCAAAGAGAGCCACTGACGGGTTGGAGCAGGCGAACAACAGATAAAGCACTCTTCTCCCCAAAAGAAGTACTTAAAGAAGCAACATTTCCCTCTCTTCTCTTTTTTTCTGTTAAAATAGATGTCCAGTGTCTGAATCAGACCAACGTTAAGCCTGTTATTCAGTTAGATCTCCTGAATGGATTTGTAGTTCATTAATATTTTTTTTAAAAAATGTATAATCTCCACTCTATTCTTGGCATTTAGAAAAATTCAACAAATAATTTATTGGTGAATTTACTATGAGAGCCAGCTGAGTATAGGTGTTAGCACAGATTGTGAAGCCAGACCACCTGGGTTCAAATCCCAGCCTTTCCACTCGCCAGCTGTGTCTCGTTGACCCATCTTACAGCATAGTCTCCTGTGTGCCACAGGGTCCTCATCTGTAAAATGCAGATGACAGCAGAGCCTACTTCATAGGGTTGTTGTGAGGCTTCTGTCCTTATTAAGCAAACAGAACAACGCCTGGCGTCCATCGGAAGGCATAGATAAGTGTTACTATTTAAATATAAATAAGATGCCGGTCTGTGTTCTAGGTCATGAGGTTCTGGGAGGTGTGAACAAGATCTCTGCTCTCATGAAGAGCTTGCACTCTAGGGGAGAGTGTTAATTTTGTTTATTCACTGGTAGGTAGTGAAAAATGCTCTGCAGAGAATGAAAGCAGAGTGATGTGCTGAAGTGCTGGGGGACCTTGATTAAATGTGGAGGATAAGGATGGTCTGCAAAGATTGAATCTGCTCTTGACACAGCTGGGAGGCCCTCTGCCCTTGTAGGGCCATCTGCCCTTGAGTCCAGCAATGATTATACTTCTCAAGTTCCGACTGACATTAACAAACATTAAGGTTGAGTTTCTGTTCAGTTTAGAGCTTTCCAAGTCTTAAATACGATGACCCAAGGATTAAAGGCATCCTCACTGCATAGCATACTCTACCATTCTGTTCTGGAGTTTTCTTTGCGGGCTCGTTCAGAATAACTTTGAAGTATCTGTGATTGTTTCTCTAAAAGGAAACGACAGTGTTTCTAAATGGCTGTCAAGTTAACCACTTAGCCAAATATATCCATGTATTTTAGATATCCAGGATATCCAAAAGCCCCTCTGTTCTTATGTTAACAAATTGAGTTGTAAGGTAAGGAACAAGTTAAATTTCTGCCTGTGCTGGTCAGTTACTTAGTTTAGAAATGTTACCATTTACGTGATTATTTTTAAAAAATCAAAACTTTTCCTCTTAAAGTACCCATTTTCTCTTTCAAGTATATCTCAACTCTGTTCTCCAAATAAAGTCTACATAAATCTGTGAACAAGAGCTCAAGATGAAAAGCAAAGAATTGACTGAATCCCTTGTTTTGTATCCTGCTTCAAATGGGAGGGCAGTGGGTAGTGTTAAGGAAAGAATTTGGGACAGTGAGTCAGAATGTCTACATTCTAGTCCTGGTTTTGATTAATGATAAGGTTTGTGAAGTTGTTCAGGTCCTTTAACATCTTTGGGCTTCTAAAAATCAGTGATCATCAGTTTTGTTTTTTGATAATAGTGTTGTTAAAAAACAAATAGTATTTTTTTAAAAAATAAATTTATTTAATTTTATTTTTGGTTGCTTTGGGTCTTCGTTGCTGTGCACAGGCTTCCTCCAGTTGTGGTGAGCGGGGGCTACTCTTTGTTGTGGTGCATGGGCTTCTCATTGCGGTGGCTTCTCTTGTTGCGGAGCACAGGCTCTAGCTGCACAGGCTTCAGTAGTTGTGGCTCATGGGCTCTAGAGTGCAGCCTCAGTAGTTGTGGCGGACGGGCTTAGTTGCTCCGCAGCATGTGGGATCTTCCCGGACCAGGGCTCGAACCCATGTCCTCTGCATTGGCAGGTGGATTCTTAACCACTGTGCCACCAGGGAAGCCCAGTATTTGTATTTTAATAATAGGGGTATCTCATTGTGGCTCTGATTTGCATTTGCCTGATGTTTTGTGGTGTTGAACATTTTTTCCCATATATCTGTGTCTATTCAAGTCCTAGGCCCATTTTGAAATCAAGTTATTCTTTTTACTATTGAGTTATATGAGTTCCTTAGGTATTTTGGAAGTTACCCCTTATTGGATATATATTTTCTCCCATTCTGTAGGTTGCCTTTTCACACTGTTGGTGGGGAATGCAAAGTGGTGCGGCCATTATGGAAAACAGTATGGTGGGTTCCTCAAAAAAGCAAGAATAGAGCTACCATATGATCCAGCAGTCCCAGTTCTGGGTATTTGTACAAAAGAATTGGTATCAGGATCTTGAAGAGATCTTAGCACTCTCATGTTTTTTTGCAGCACTATTCACAATAGCCAAGATGTGGAAGCAACCTAAATGTCCACTGATGCATGAACGGATAAAGAAGATGTTGTATATATACACAATAAAATATTCTTTAATTTAAAAAAAACCAAGGAAGTGCTGTAATATGTGACAGCATGGATGAACCTCAAGGATGTTATGCTAAGTAAAATAAGCTAGTTACAGAAAGACAAATGTGATTCTACTCATCCTGTTGTCTAAAATAGTCAAATTCATAGAATTAAAGAGTGGAATGGTGGTTTCCAGGGATGAGGGGAGGGGGAAATGGGGAGTTTCTAATCAACACATATAGTTTCAGTTGTATAAGATGAATAAGTTTTAGAAATCTGCTGTACAGCATTGTACCTGTAGTCACCAGTACTGTACTGTGCACTGAAAATTTAGAGGATAGATCTCATGTTAAGTGCTCTTATCACAATAAAACTAAAATAAAAAATTAATGATCTTCAGACAGTGAGGTAGCCCCTATTTTTTTTTTTAAGTAATTAATTTATTTATTTTTGCTGTGCTGGGTCTTCGTTTCTGTGCGAGGGCCTTCTCCAGCTGGGGCAAGCGGGAGCCACTCTTCATCGCGGTGCGCGGGCCTCTCACCATCGCGGCCTCTCCTATTGCGGAGCACAGGCTCCAGACGCGCAGGCTCAGTAGTTGTGGCTCACGGGCCTAGTCGCTCCGCGGCATGTGGGATCCTCCCAGAGCAGGCCTCGAACCTGTGTCCCCTGCATTGGCAGGCAGACTCCCAACCACTGCGCCACCAGGGAAGCCCGTAGCCCCTATTTTTAAAAAATATATATTTATTTGGTTGCACTGGGTCTTAGTTGCGGCAGGCGGGCTCCTTAGTTGCGGCAGACGGGTTCCTTAGTTGCAGCATGAGAACTGTTAGTTGCGGCATGCATGTGGGATCTAGTTCCCTGACCGGGGATCGAACCTGGGCCCCCTGTATTGGGAGAGCGGAGTCTTATCCATTGCACCACCAGAGAAGTCCCAATGCAGTAGTCCCTATTGTCCATAACAGCTTTTTTTTTCTAGGCCCAGAGAATTTCCATCTCAGGGTTCTGAAGGTGTCTGCAGAGGTCTCCTGGGGCCTCTGTTGGTGATCTTGGAGAAGTGAGAGAAAAGTGGAGATGTGTCACAGAGCAGAAGATGGACAGATGTTCTCTTGAGTTTGCCAAAAATTACTCAGTAGCTGCTGAGAATGAATGTCTTTCTCAGGCCTCGTTGTGGCCTAGTGTGATCTTGGGGGCATGTCTTATCTGGCTTCCTCTCAGCACTCTGCACCTCGGCCATGTGTGGCTGCCCAGCCCTTGCTTTACACTGCTTACCATTTCAGGTAACCAAAGAGACTGACTAGCATTCAGTGTACTGTTTCCACATTTCAAGGGGAAGAGGGCCTGGTTGGATCAGCCTGTGTGACCTGGTTCCTCTGGCATCCGGGGTCCTTCCTCTTGGTCCAGTCAGCTGAGCTGTGGGAGTTACATGATAAAAACTGGGCAGTTTGGGGAGGGGGCTGTTTTGTATAAGAGGGAATGGGTAGGAAGAAGAATGATTAGGAGAAATGAATGGCCTCTTGAAGACTCTTGCTGAGATATCCTTGAAGATGAAGTTGGTGAAAGATGGATTGGATGATAGTATAATGAGGTGGATCCCTGGCTCATTGAACAAGCAGGCCCATTAGAGTGTTGACTGATGGCTTTTTGCCTACTTGGAACAATATCACTAGTACCATGCCATAGGACTCCATCGTTAGCTCTGTCAGTTCAACATTTTTATCAAAACTTGGATGAAGACATAGAAGTCATCCTTATCAAATGTGCCGAAAACACAAAATGAGAAGAAGATAGCAAGTGATAGACGACAGAGTCAAGATTCAAACTTATCTTGACAGGCTGGAATGCAGGGCCCAAAACCAAGCTGAGACTTAAACAAGAGTAAATATGAAGTTCTACATTTGGGATGAAAAATCAGTTCTACATATTCATAATGGGAGAGGTTTGTCTTGGCCATAGTTTGTGAAAAGGTCTTGAGGGTTTTACTTAACCACAAGTTTCATATGATCTTGATGGTATGATGTGACTGATAAGAAACATTAACTTCGTTTCATGCTAAATGACGATAAGGTGTCCAAGTCAGCAGATGTAATTACTTCGCTGGACTTGGGCTTGATCAGATTACAACTGAAGGTTGCTTTTCCATTCGGGCACTGTATTTTTAAAAGAATACCAGCAAGTGATCACGAAGGCCAGGTTGTGGGGAATGCATTCTGGAAGTGAGAGAACTTGAACTTGACGAGGTCAGTAGACGGATAGACAGTCAACTAGGCTATATTTTGCAGAGGAGGGCCTGTACTTGTTCTGGGTTGTTCAGAGGGTAGAACTAAGACCACTGAGTGGTCACTTCAGGCAAGCTTATCCGAGGTGAATACAAAGAAAGAAGAATTTTGTAGCAGTTAGAACTGTAGGGACTTGAAGGGGACTGCCTTTTGCCCTTGAGCTGGGCATGTGCCTGTTGGGATGCTGTGGAAAGGATTCCTGCTTGGACAGGAGCTTTGACGAAAGGATCTCTAGGGTCCCTTTCAGCACTGAAAACCCAGATTTCTGGAAGGGGAGCATACCATTTATTTTAATATGATGATTGAACTTGAAAGACTACTGCAGAGGAAAGAACTATGGGTACATGTGATATGAAGAATAAGCTGAGATCCATATGTGCCTGAAAAACCAAGGAAGTTAAGAGGGTTATTATGACGTTTATATTTAATGCATAAAGCACATGTGCAGACTTGAGCCTCCTGTCTCCATCCACTGCTCCTGTTCAACCTGCCTCATTACTTGGTGCCCCTTCTTTTCTGAGAGCCCTTTGATAACCTTCGGATAATGTATAAAGGAGCTTCATTTTTTTGCTTTCATAACTTTCCCTGATTATGTCTACATGTAGAAGTTCATATTTAGGAGGCTTTTGTGGGCTAGCCTGGGACTCTAGCCATCACATGAAGCAATACTTTTGTGGGAAATGTACTTTAAGTCCAACAAGCAGCGTATGGACTTTTGAAACGTATTGCATTGCAATGCTGGAGAGACCCATGCTTCTTTTGTCTTGTGACGATTCACTGCACACCACCTTGGGGCCTTTTCTAAGCTGGGCTGTGGGCTTGAAAGCCCCTCCTTGCTGCCAATGATGGCAGTTCCTGAAATTCTAACACTTCCATGAATCAAGCCTTCCTGTTTCTCTTCTACTGCTCTATTTAGAAATGGATTTTATTAAGGTGCTTTCTTCCCCAAAAGGAATTTGGGGAATCTTAAATAACGTCACATAATGCAGTACCATAGGAAAGAAAAACATGGTAACTAGGTCAAAGTCTTCCATCCTCATAGCGCACTTGGGTGCCTTCTCTGAGTCATTATAGTGTGTGGATTTAGGGTCTCTGTTTTGCTGTCCTTAGCTTCTCAAGCTTCTAGTCCCTGCATAAGGTGTAGGAACTTGGTGTGGCTATCTTTTAATGATGATGCTGGTACTAACGAGAGCTTTTAGGATGGTTATAGTATTCAGAATTCTTGGTTGAAGCAACTTAAATGGACACTGGCTGGTTTAAGCAGGTTTAAACAAATGAAAAGCTGTAGTGCAATGCACAGAATGTTTGGGAAGGGTGGAGAGCCGAGGATGGCAGATGGGAAGGTATAGAAGAGGCCAGAGCCATAGCCCAAGTCATTCTCCAGAGACCATCTGGTGAGGATGCTGCAGGTGTAGCTACTGCCCCTGGACATAGCCCTGGCCCTGCCGATGTCACTCCTCTAGAGCAAATTCTTCACTCTCACCCCACTTTTTATTTATTTATTTTTGCATCACTTGTTCTATATTAAGATTTCCAGGTGGGAGTTTCTGATTTGCTGTGCTTCAGTCATGTGCTCAGGCCTCACTGTGGACTTGGGTATTGGGAGGGGTGTTTTATGTTTTGGTTTCTGGAGGTGGGCACCGCCTCTCACAAGGTGAACATGGTTGGGAGTTCCTTAAAGGAAGGGTTTCGGATGTTAGGCAGTTAAAAAGAGAAATTGCTGAAAATTAATTTGTTTACATTTCTGTACCAACTTAGGAAAATAAAATTAGATCAGGGTTTCTCAGCTTTGGCACATTTTGGTATTTTTGATATGGAGGTCTGTCCCGTGCATGGTAGGATGTTTAGCAGCATTCCTGGCCTCTGGCCGCTAGATGTCGGTGGCAGCCACCCAGGTGTGACAATAAAAAATGCTTTCAGTTATCTCCACATGTTCCCTGGGGGGTAAAATCCGCCTGGTTGAGAATCACTGGGCTAGAGGCATTCTTAAACCACGGATTATGACTTGATAGCCTTGCAATGATGGCTGTATCACAGGAATGGATCTTATACTACTGTCCTTGGAGAGAGACAAAGCTTTCCCCACCTGGTGCCCTTCCCCTGCATGCGAATGTCTGAAATTTCAGTGTTCTTCAACTTAAGTGTACTTAAGATTCCGCTGGAGAGTTCTTTGAAAGACGTGAATTCCTGGGCCCTGACTCTGTATAGTTTGATTCTGTGGGCCTGAGGGTCCAGGAATCTGCAAGTTGTAACAATGAACCCTCGTGATTCCGATGCAGGTGGGCTACGGACCACACGTTAAGAAACACATAGCTCGGGCTTTCCTGGTGGCGCAGTGGTTGGGAGTCTCTCTGCCGATGCAGGGGACAGGGGTTCGAGCCCTGGCCTGGGAAGATCCCACATGCTGTGGAGCAACTAAGCCCGTGCATCACAACTACTAAGCCTGCGCTCTAGAGCCCGTGCTCCACAACAAGAGAAGCCATGACGATGAGAAGCGCGCACTGCAAAGAAGAGTAGCCCCCGCTCGCCGCAACTAGAGAAAGCCCATGTGCAGCAACGAAAGACCCAACACAGCCAAAAATAAAAAAAGAAATAAATAAATAAATTTACAAAAAAGAAACACATAGCTCCTTCGTGGAGTATTGGCCTCAAAAAATAAAAGGCATGTGTTTCTTTAAGGAGAAGAGACATGGTTTTGAGGCTTTCAGATCTTTTCAGTTGTTGATTAAAAAGAAGCAAGGTAAAGATGTAGTCTGTTCTTACAGGAGTTTCTGGCAAGGTTGTTTGGAAGCAGCCTTGACATGTGATGCGGGCACTCATCGCTCTCCATCACCATCAGCGAGAAGTGTCTTCTGTTTGGAGCTCTGACTTGCCTCTCAATCCCCCTTGGGAAAGGACCTTTCACTTTAACCGCCCCCCCCCGCCCCCCCATAAGTATTAGTCAAACCTCGCAGGGAGGTTTTTAATGCTTTCCAGTTCTCGCTGGCCTGTCTAGTGGTCTTGTTCACGGACGCCCTAACCTCCACAGGAGCAGAGTCAGCATCACTGGCTTCATTCCGCCTGTGGAGCCTCCACGGTGGGAGGTCCCCCATTCTAACTGTGGGTGGAGGAGACATCTGGTAATACCTGCGACAGAACTGTGGCCCTCCTGAGCCTCTGCGCTCTTCTCTCAGGAAGCCTTAAATCTGAGCAAGAAGATTCCACCCACAGACACAGCATCTTGCAGTTTTCTACCATGTTTGGGGGGCAGGGTGCTTACTTGAGCTCCTTGGTTCTCTTTTCACTTCCGCTCTGGCTGGGACTAGACACAATGCTATTGCCGACAGCATTTTTTCTAAAACTCAGATCACGTGGCTTTGGTTCAAAGCCTTTGGTAGTTGCCCGTTCAAAGAACCAACTCTCCATCATTCAAGACCCTACCCTGCCTTTCCAGCTATTCCCTACCATGCACCCTGTGTTCCAGGCTCCCCAAGCTGTGCTGACACCCTGTATACTCACTATACTCGGAATGCTAACTATTCTAACACCCTGTTTTCCAGGCTCATTAGACTATTCTATAGACTAGTGTGCAATACCCAGTTCACAAATGGGGAGCTTGCCAAATATTTTTCCTCCAAAAAGGAATTGGTTGCTAAAGTGTGGTATTTCCCAAGTTTTAAGAAGTCTGGACTTTGTTTCTCTTGAAAAAGTAAAAGATGTGACAGTTACCATTGCCCACGTTCCTAAGTGGTGACCATCTTGCTCTTGCCCCAAGCAGGGGCTTGTTCTCTCCATAGTGTCCTTGGATAAAGGGAAGGGGAAGAGCCGTGAAACTTTACCTTCCCATATCCCACAAGAGGGCAATATAATCTCTCAAAAAGTAAAAGTTGCAGAAGCTGCTAGCCTGGCCCTATCACCGTAGTGAAGTTATTTGGGCTCCCACCTGCGCTTTGCATGCTGAATGGGCTTGCAGCAGGCTGTGTGCTCTTCACACTTTCACAAACTCCTTTCCCCTGCAGATCTTAATCAGTTAATCTGAAAGCCAGTTTGAGCTAAGCGTGTGCAAGCAGGGCCTACAGTTAGCTTCGGGAGCTGCCTCTCAGCCTAGGTGGAGGTCGCGGAGGTCTGATGGAGGCTGATGAGGCAGGATTGTTTCTGGGAAAATGCCTGATTCGTGGAGACAGCCTAGCATTTTTCGGCAGTGTTTCTCACTGGCACAGAATCTTGCTTGTCAGCACCCCAAGAGCTGAGCCATCACCCCTGGGCGTGCCTTAACACTAACCAGGCCAATAGAGACCTATGTGTTAACCCAAATGTCTATTTCTCAATTTAGAATGAGATGTATCTGCCGAGGGGGCCTAGAAACTCACTTTTGCTGGTCAGAGTGTACTTTCCTTTTAGAAAAATTAAGAGTAGAAGCCAAAATATAGTTGCCAGGTTGCTTGTCTGCGTTCTGAGCAAGGGGAGTGCTCTGATTTGGTCATTTGGAGGTCCCATTGTGATGTTCTGATGCCCCCACCTGTAGTGAGGGGCTGGCTGCGTGCAGCATCTCTGCCAGGCTTCATTACGGGAGCAGTGCTATGGGTGCCTTCCCATGTTTGCCTCTGACTCAGTCTGCGCCCTGCCCCTATGGTCTGTGCCAGATGTACAAGTCAATAGATAATGCCATAAATTATTAAATTACATTTGCATGTGCCATTTTTTTTTTTTTTTTTTTTGGCGGTACGCGGGCCTCTCACTGTTGTGGCCCCTCCCGCCGCGGAGCACAGGCTCCGGACGCGCAGGCTCAGCGGCCATGGCTCACGGGCCCAGCCGCCCCGCGGCATGTGGGATCTTCCCGGACCGGGGCACAAACCCGTGTCCCCTGCATCTGCAGGCGGACTCCCAACCACTGCACCACCAGGGAAGCCCTGCATGTGCCATTTTTAACTTTAGGTCCTGTTTACATCTTAGCTATTACAGATGATTTTTTTCTTTTTTTGGCCATGCCCTGCGCCATGTGGGATCTTAGTTTCCCGACCAGGGATTGAACCTGCAACCCCGGCAGTGGAAGCGCGGAGTCTTAACCACTGGACCACTAGGGATGTCCCATATTACAAATGATTTTATTAATTTAGGCCTACGTATTTTGGGCGGTGTTAGGGTTGAGGCCCCTTAGCACATTTGAGTGTACCTGAAGATATCGCAAAGGTTTAAGAAAATAAAACTAGCTCTTAACCGTATATGGTGACTTAAGTACAGCTAAGTGAAAACAAAGGTTCCAAATCTTACTTTCTCTATTGGCTTTCTTCTCTTTGCTTGCCTTTGGTTAAAACAACAAAGTGGCTTATCTTTGCCTCATTGTTTCCTCTCATTTCTTTTTTATCCATCCTAAATGCTGGTAATATTTGCAATGGTTTAATAAGAATGTGGAAGTATGGAAAAGTGGGGGAAGAGAAAGAGCATATATGGAATAATTGGGTCTTGGGCTTTTAAAAAACTGGCTGTTAAACTTGTAAATTTTTTTCTGTGTCAGTTTGGGTTGAATAAATAGCCACATGACATTAGGTAAAGTTAATACTGAATTAAAGATATATATATACTAGCCTATGAATCCTATTTTTGCCTTCATTTTCCACTAATTTGCCTTCAGTCAGAAAGGATGTTGACCCAGCCTCGGGTCTTACAGTCTAAGACTTAGTTCTGGACAGGTGAGGGGTGTGAGTGCTGACTGGGAAACATTTCTGGTCATTTTCACTCCTGTGCTCAGTTTAGTTGAGGGGGAATCTCCATAGGCTCCAGGGTGTGTCTCCTTGGGTCCGTTTGTTGCTAAAATCACCCATGGTCCTTGCGCTGTCAATGCAAAGGGAGGAAGAGACACGTGTGTGTTGATGCTGTGACTGTGCCCATCCCTGCCTCCCTCATTAGAGAGGGGACCGTGGCTCGGATGCCTCCTTGGGTAGTTCTAGAGGATTTGCAGAAATAGGACTGTTAAAAAATGAGTTATTTGCTACTGAAGTCCAGTCGGCATGTATTTAAATGCCTTTTGATGCTCTGACCTTTGCTTGAGTTTCATGGCACTATGTAGATAAGTAGAAGATTTAATTCCTATTTCTATAGAGTTTAAAATTTATGCAGTTTCGTCATGTACATAAAACAATGAGAGGGCAATGCAGGATGGCATAGTGTAGTGACTAGGGTAGGGATTCTGGAGTTAGATAGACGTGCATTTATTTATTTATTTATTATAAATAATTAATTAATTAATTTATGTTTGGCTGTGTTGGGTTTTCGTTGCTGCGTGCGGGCTTTCTCTAGTTGCGGCGAGCGGGGGCTACTCTTCGTTGCGGTGCACAGGCTTCTCATTGCGGTGGCTTCTCTTGTTGTGGAGCACGGGCTCTAGGCACGTGAGCTTCAGTAGTTGTGGCACATGGGCTCAGTAGTTGTGAGTCATGGGCTCTGGAGCTCAGGCTCAGTAGCTGTGGCGCACGGGCTTAGTTGCTCCACGGCATGTGGGATCTTCCTGGACCAGGGCTTGAACCCGTGTCCCCTGCATTGGCAGGCGGATTCTTAACCACTGTGCCACCAGGGAAGCTCCCTGCATTTATTTTTAACCTTTCTGTGTCTTAGTTCCTTGATACGGTAAAAATTATATGACATAATGTATGTAGAGCATTTAGCTTAGAGCCTGACATGGTTAAAAGTTCAATATTTGGTAGATAATCATAGTAATTGGGTCTAATAAAATGTTTCTTTATGCCCTTTTATTGAGAAGGGAAGGGTTTTCCATGTTTACTGCTCAGGTAAATCACTTTGAAAGAAAATTTCCTAAAATACTATTATATACCATTTCTATTTCTTTAATAAACTTTTTTTCTGATGACAGAAATATGGACCCATTGATCCTCTCTTAAAAAGTGCCTTGGGCTTCCCTGGTGGTGCAGTGGTTGAGAGTCCGCCTGCTGATGCAGGGGACACGGGTTCGTGCCCCAGTCTGGGAAGTTCCCACATGCCGCGGAGTGGCTGGGCCCGTGAGCCATGGCCGCTGAGCCTGCACGTCCGGAGCCTGTGCTCCACAATGGGAGAGGCCACAACAGTGAGAGGCCCGTGTACTGCAAAAAAAAAAAAAAAAAAAAAAAAGAAAAGATAAAAAAGTGCCTTGTTTGAAGTCAGTGTGCCTGCCTGTAATTGTTTTTTTTTTTTTTTTAATCCCTGTGTTTTAATAAGCTGCTTCTGTTCTGGAGAATCAGCTAACCAAACAATGTATACAAAGGAGTCAAGTAAAGGGCCTGCAGGAGGCCTCATAAGTCAGCTCTGGGAGATCTTCAGTTTTGGGGGTACTCCAATCGCTCCCATCTTCTTGGCCGTGCTCTGAAAGATTGGGGTTTCTAGAAGTGTGGAATGTGGCTACATGGAGTGTTTGTATAGTAGGACCAGAAGTGTAAAGAAACAGTGAGTAACCCCTGCATCATCTTTATTTCCCATCTGAGGTGAGCATGATGGAAAGCCTGATTCATAAGCAGGCAGGAAATGGGGGTTCTAGCCCTCATACTGTCAGGGCTGCCTCTCCACAGAATGCGGCTTTAAATGCCCAAGGAGGTCTTCAGAGCTACTGAGGCACTTTAGACCCTCCTGGGAAGAGTAAGGTGCAGAATGAGTGAAAATGAACTTACTACGTCTCAACTTCATATAAGATTTTTTTTAGGTTAATAATGTTTATTTGTAAACCAACACCCCCCCGACCCCCAAAAACTTTAATGGACTTTGCTTCTTGAAAGAGTGAATATTCTCTTTTGAAGGTGATGGAAATTGCATGAGTAAAGGAAAATCTGACTGGCTTTGGTAATGAAAGAGTGTAAGAAAGTCAGGATTTCTCACAGCTGTTTTAGTAGGCAGAGTGCTTGCACTTGGGGAATAACACCACAAGAAATCTTGATTTTCCCTGATACTTGCTCCATTTTGTTCTGTGTACTCCTCTCCTCACAGATTTAAATACCAAATTGCTTCTCTTACTTCACAGTTTCCACCTGGGGGTCTCAGGAGTTTGCAGAGAGCCAAAAAAGCATCTGCTGTTTCCCCCACGTCTTAGAACTGGGGGCTTCTTTGTGAGCTGTTTATGTCATCATCGCTATATCTCTGGGTATTCCTAGTTGAGTTTTTAGTTTCAGCTGAAGCTGGAATCTCAGAAGTGGTGGGTCTCCTCTCCCCCTGCTTAAAAACCAACATCATCTTGGAGAGTTTTCTGCTGTGATGGTTTGGGGTGACTTAATTTTTGAAAATCCCTTTTGACCTTTCTCATCTCTGCTGGGATTTTTTTTTTCCTTTTCTTTTTTTTAAATTTGGAAGATCTTAAAAAATAAAGATTATTTTTTCCTCTGCAGATACAGAAAATAGCTTTAGTGTCACCTTGTCAGCATGTCTTTTATTCTCTGAACACAGAGAGGAAAAGGACGGGCAATAAAGATAAGATTCAGTTCTGTCTGCCAGAGCTGTGTGGCACTGATTAAAATGAAGCATCTTTGTTTATTTGAAGGTAAAATACGGATTTTTATTTGGAAATAAGTTTGCATGTATGAAATTTGGCCATTTTGACTAAACTGATCCATCAGTTAGCTGGATGATGAATTGCTTTTGATTTGGGGATTAATGAATTTTGGGTCTTGTCATCAGCATTCACCTAGCTGAGGGGCTAAGTTGCATGCGTGCTCAAAAGTGCTTCCAGAGAGCTGGCCTGTCCTTGAAAAGGTCCCCGCAATGGCTAGGGCACACTTCCCTCTCCGCAACTCCCCTTTTTAAACTATTATTGGAAAGATTTTTTTCTTTTTACAGTTTTTTCCCTAGCTTTATTGAAGTATAATTGACAAATAAAACTGAGATATTTAAAATATACATCATGATGGTTTGATATACACTGTGAAAGGATTCCTCCCATCTAGTTAATTAATGTATCCATCACCTCACATATTTATCTTTTTTTTGTAAGAACATTAAGTTCCACTCTTAGCAAATTTCAATTATACAATATAGTGTTATCAACTATAGTCATAATGTTATACATGAGCTCCTCAGACCTTATTCATCTTACAGCTGGAAGTTTGTAAGTTTGTACCTTTTACCAACCTCTCCCTATTTTTCCTACCTCCCGTCCCTGGCAACCACTTTTCTACACTGTTTCGATGAGTTTGACGTTTGACTTCGTTGTTCTACATATAAGTGTTATCACGTACTATTTATCTTTCTCTGCCTGGTGTACTTCCCTGAATATAATGCCTTCAAGGTCCATCCATGTTGTCACAAACGGCAGGGTTTCCTTCTTTCTCATGGCTGAGTAATATTCTACTGTGTATAGATACCACATTTTCTTTGTCCATTCATCGTTTGATGGACACTTAGGTTGTTTCAATGCCTTGGATATTGTGAATAGTGCTGCATTGAATGTGAGCGTGCAGATATCTCTGATATCCCGTTTTCATTTCCTTTGGATGTATAACCAGAAGTGAAATGCTGGATCATATGGTAGGTCTATTTTGAACTTTTTGAGGAACTTCCATGCAGTATTCCATAGCGACTGCACCAATTTACATTCCGTGCTCCCCAACTCCATTTGTCCCATTCTTCACCCTGTGACACCACAGGTGGGCTGAGTGCCATCACAGTAACAGCTTGCCAGGGGGTGAGAGGTCGGACATGAGACGTGGGAAAATGTCTTACAGGTCCCTGTGGTCCTTCTATCACATCCCCTTCCTAGCTCTCCACTGCCCCATCCTTCAGGAGTTCAGTGTCCTGTGGCTGTGCAAAGACCCCCAGTGAGACCCAGGGCTGCCTGCCCCACTGTGTCCCAGGCTCTACCATTACTTCTCCTTTCTTTCCTGACTTTGAAATGCCCTTTTGTTATTTGCAACTTGCATTTTACTTGTTTGATGACTGACTTATGGTTATATTTCCATAAGGACAGTGGCACATAGTAGTCAATGAGTATTTGCATGAATAAATGAATAATTAGTCTACTGATGGAAAGCAATCTGACTATACTAATCCGTCTTAAAATACAAATGACTGCCCCAAATCTTTCATCATTATTATTTCAAGCATTCTAGGGAATTTAGGCTTGAGTTTGCAGCATTTGTACTATTAATTTATTTTTCAGAAATTTAAGATTTAAGAAAAAAATTTTTAAAGGAAATACAGGTTCATGACTAAAAAGTTTAAATAGTCCCCCAGTTCCTTTTACCTAAGGCACCATTGTTTTTGGTTTCTTATGTATCTTTTCTGAGAGTTTCTATAACTATACAAGCATATGTACAAATTGCAGCCTACTTTTTAAATAATATGAGACATAATATGCCCATTTGTTATCCTCTGTTAATGTAAGGCCCTGACCAAATGGGTCACCTGACTCCTTCCCCTCAGCCATTCCCAAATAGGCCATATATTTGTCCTTAAAATTCATCTCATTCAGAATTGTGTTTTAGGGTTAACTTTACCTTTATTTCTTTTTTTAATGTATTTTTTATTCATTTCATTGTTTTTCACCTTACTGTTAATCAAGACTTGAAAAAAATTTTTTAATTAATTAATTATTTTATTTATGTTTGGCTGTGTTGGGTCTTTGTTGCTGTGCGCAGGCTTTCTCTAGTTGCGGCGAGCCGGGGCTACTCTTCGTTGCGGTGCCCGGGCTTCTCATTGCGGTGGCTTCTCTTGTTGCAGAGCACGGGCTCTAGGCGCACGGGCTTCAGTAGTTGTGGCGTGTGGGCTCAGCAGTTGTGGCACACAGGCTTAGTTGCTCCACAGCATGTGGGATCTTCCCGGACCAGAGTTTGAACCCATGTGCCCTGCATTGGCAGGCAGATTCTTAACCACTGCATCACCAGGGAAGTCCGTACCTTTATTTCTTTATACCACTGTAGTATTTAGGACAAGGTTTGACCACAGGTGTTAGAAAATGTGAAATGACAGTGGCTTACACAAGATAAAAGCTTGTTTTTCTTTCCCCTAAGAGAAATCTGGGGTTAATAGGGCAGCTCACAAGGTCAGGGACCCGGGATCTTTCTGTCTTCATGACTTGCCCATTCTAGTGCTTTGCCTCACAATCTAATATGGCTGTTTAACCTCCAGCCATTACATCCATATTCTAGGCAGCAGGAAAGGGTAGTCTCCCTTAACCCCCAAATCATGTACACTTCACAGAAGTGTCATACAAGTCTTTCTAGCTGGTGCAGCTAAAAATTGGGGATTCTGTTATCACAGAAGAAGGGGAATATAGATAATGAGATAGGTAGCTACTAGCATTTTCTGCCACAATCACTCAACTCTTCAAATATAGTGGTGACCATCCCCCCCCCCCAAATTTCTTATTCACCGTGGTCTTTAAAATAACTTGGTGCTTCTTTCAGAAATTTTGATTTGATTTGTGAAAGTAAAGGTCAGTTCAATCTGAAATGGCCATGTCAGATCTATTTAAAAAAAAATGACCAAGTGCTGCATTAGCTCAGTGGACAATTCAGTGTGGTTTTACATTGCAGTTTGGCCTTTTTCGAGTTGATCGTTTACATCAGGTATTGGCGAAGTTTTCCTGTAAAGGACCAGATAGTAAATATTTGGGGCTTTGCAGGCCATGTCCTCTGTGTTGCAACTACTCAATTCTGCCTTTGTAGTATGAAAGCAGCTGTGGACAGTACATAGAAGAATGAGCATGGCAGTGTTCCAGTGAAACTTTATTATTATCACACTGAAATTTAAATCACATATATTTTTCATGTGTCATGAAATATTTGTCTTAATTTATTCAGCTATTTTAAAATGTAAAAATCATTCTTAGCTTACATGCTGTACAAGAACAGGTGGTAAGCCAAATTTGGCCCCAGAGCTATAGTTTGCTGGTTCCTAATTTAGATGATGATTGTTAGAAGTAAGCTCTAAGAAAAGAAAGTAATGTTTTGTTATTCTAAATAGAAGTTGGTCAACTAGAGTGAGATTTAGGAATGGAGCAGAGGGAAGGAGAATCTAAAAATATTTAGAAGAATTGATGAAGTTTTGAGGCCACATATTCTAAAATGCTTAAAAATAGATCACCAGATTAGGAAAATAACCATATTTTAAAGAAATGCATTGTCTTCATTTTTTAGTATGATAAAATATAACAGAATTGACCATTTTAACCAGTTTTTAAATGTGCAATTCAATGACATTAAGTACATTCAAACATTACCACTATCTATATCTAGAAAATTTTCATCATCCCAAACAGAAACTCTGTACCTGTTAAATAATAACTTCCCATTATCCCATCTCCTTAGCCCTTCATAACTTCTATTGTATTTTCTGTTTCTGAGAATTTGCCTATTCTAGGTTCCATATAAGTGGAATCATACACTATTTGTCCTTTTTTATCTGGCTTATTTCACTTAGCATAATGTCCTCAAGGTTCATCCATGTTGTAGCGTGTATCACTATTTCATTCCTTTTAAGGCTGAATAATATTCTATTGTATGTATATGCCACGTTTTGTTTATCCATCTGTTGATGGATAAAGTGGTTGTTTCCACTTCTTGGCTATTGTGAATAATGCTGCTATGAACATTAGTGTGCAAGTATTGTTTGAGTTCCCGCTTTCAATTCCTTAGTGTATATGCCTGGAAGTGGAATTGCTAGATCAAATGGTAATTCTATGTTTACCTTTTTAAGGAGCCTCCATACTGTTTTCCACAGAGGCTGCATTCTTTTTACATTCCCATTAGTAATGCACAAAGGTTCCAATTTGTCCACATCCTCACCAACACTTGTTATTAAAAATTTTTTTTATAATAACCATCTTAATCCATGTGAAGTAGTATCTCATTGGGGTTTAGATTTGCATTTCCTAATGGCTGATGATACTGAGCATCTTTTGATGTGCTTATTGACCATTTGTATAAATCCTTTGCAAGACACCTGTTCAAGTCCTTTGCTGATTTTTTTTTTCTTTCTTTTTTTTTTTTTTTTTTGGCGGTAGGCGGGCCTCTCACTGTTGTGGCCTCTCCCGTTGCGGAGCACAGGCTCCGGACGCGCAGGCCCAGCGGCCGTGGCTCACGGGCCCAGCCGCTCCGCGGCATGTGGGATTTTCCCGGACCGGGGCACGAACCTGTATCCCCTGCATCGGCAGGCGGACTCTCAACCACTGCGCCACCAGGGAAGCCCCTTTGCTGATTTTTTAATTGTGCTTTTCTTTGTTGTTGTTGTAGTTGAGTTGTAGGAGTTCTTTTATATATTTTGGATTTTAATACCTTATCTGATTTTTGATTTGCAAATATTTTCTCTCATTCTGTGGGTTGTCTCTTCACTCTCTTGATAGTATATTTTGATGACAAAAGTTTCTAATTTTGATAAAGTCTAATTTATCTGTTTTTGTTGCTTGTGTTTTTGTGTCATAGCCAAGAAATCATTACTGAATCCAGTGTCACAAATCTTTCCCTCTATGTTTTCTTCTGAGAGTTTTATAGTTTTTATTTTTACAGTTAGGCCTTTATTCCCTTTTCTTTTCTTTTTCTTTCTTTCTTTTTTTTTTTTTTTTTTGCAGTATGCGGGCCTCTCACTGTTTTTGGCGGTAGGCGGGCCTCTCACTGTTGTGGCCTCTCCCGTTGCGGAGCACAGGCTCCAGACGTGCAGGCTCAGCGGCCATGGCTCACGGATCCGGCCGCTCCGTGGCATGTGGGATCTTCCCGGACCGGGGCATGAACCCATGTCCCCTGCAGCGGCAGGCGGACTCTCAACCACTGCGCCACCAGGGAAACCCTTATTCCCTTTTGAGTTAAGTTTTATATATGATGTAATGTAAGTGTCCAACTTCATTCTTTTGCATGTGGATGTCCAGTTTTCTGAGCACCATTTGTTGAAGACTCTATCAATAGTCCTGACACCCTCTGAAACTCATTTGGCTATATATGTGATGGTCTATTTCTGAGTGCTCTATTCTGTTCTGTTGGTCTATATATGTGTTCTTATTGCCAGTACCACACTCTTTTGATTACTGTTGTAGTTTTGTAGAAAGTTTAAAAATCAGGAAGTGTGAGTCTTCCCATTTTATTCTTCTTTTTCAAGATTATTTTGGCTGTTTGGAGTCCCTTGAGATTACATATGATTTTCAGGATGACTTTTTCTATTTTGGCAAAAAATGCCAGGGAATTTGATAGGGATTGCATTGAATCTGCAGATTACTTTTGGTAGTATTTCCATCTTAATAATATTAAAATCTTCCAATCAATGAACATGGAAATGGAAATGTCTTTCCATTTATTTGTGTTGTCTTTGATTTCTTTCAGACAGTTTAGTTTTTAGTGTACAAGTCTTTCACCACCTTTGTTAATTAAATTTATTCCTAAGTGTTTTACTCATTTTGGTGCGATTATAAATGGTAATGGCTTCTTAATTTCCTTTTTGGATTGTCCATTGTTAGTGTACAGAAATTCAACTGATTTTTGTGTTTTTATTTTTTTTTTACCCTGCAACTGTGCTGAATTTACTAGATCTAACAGTAAAAACAATTTTTAAAGTGTTTTTACATATGAGATTATATCATCTGTGAACAGAAATAATTTTACTTCTTTGCAAATTTGGGTACCTTTTATTTCTTTTTCTTGACTAATTCTCTGGCTAGGACTTCTAATACTATATTGAATAGAAGTGGTGAAAGTAGACATCCTGGTCTTTTTCCTGATCTTAGGGCAAAAGCTTTCAATCTTTCACCATTGAGTATCATCTGAGCTATGTGTTTTTAATATATGACCTTTATCATGTTGTGGAAGTTTCCTTCTGTTTCTGTTTTTTTTTTTTTTAAAATCAAGAAAGGATGTTGAATTTTGTGTAAAGCCTTTTCTGTAGACATGCATATTAAAGTATACAAGGGTAATTTCTGAGCTTTACTTTAAAATATTTCAGTAAAGAAAAAAAGGGGTTTGAAGTGTGGCAACATCTGTATAATTGTGGAGAATGGATGATGCTTTGGGAATTTATTAAATGATTATTTCTACTTTTGAGTATGTTTGGAAATTAAACTTTTATTAGGGCACTTATTTTATTGTTTTATATTATTGAATGCCCTTATTTATTAAAATTTCTATTTTAAATTCATTATTTTGATTACTTTTACTTTCTCCTCATTTTAAGGTTTACTGTGTTCTTTTGCAACATCCAGCTATATTATGCTTTTGCCTTTTCCCAAGATAGAAAAAGTATCTGTTTATGTTTTTTCTGTTTGTAAGAGTCTCACTCTTGCTTAAAGTGCTCTTCCTGCCTTTAGAAGTTGGTAAAGTTGATTCTCGTGATCTCTTGGGTATTATGAGTGTGCAGTTTCTAAACCTGAATGACTTGAGGGAGCTTTGAAAAAAGTGTAGATTCTGTAGGATGGATTCATCAGGCCTGGAGTGGGATTGAGTCCCCAGAAATGGTTGTGATGCAGCCAGGTTTGGGAATCATTAAATATGAACAAGACTTCAGGAAGGGCATGGGGGCAACATCCCTTTGTGTTCCCTCCTTCCAGCCTAGAGACTATCTTGCTTTAATGGGAAGAGAGCAGGACTTGGAATCAGAAGTTCCAGTCCAGGCCATAGACCTAGATGACTTTGGTTGAACAGGTAACTTCACTCTCAGAAAAATTAGGAGACTGAACCATGCCAGTGGTGAGCTCCCTGAATGAGTTATTTCATGATGAAACTTTGGCTGATGCCAGCTTCAGCCTGAGAGAGAGATGTTGACCACTAAAAATGAGAGGATTAATGTGGAATAATTCCATGTACCGAAGAAGATGTTTGTGTATTAGGTTGATTAAAGTTTAGACAAATAGCTCAAAAGAAAAACTACAGATTACCAAAGGATTTTTGTTTTTTTGGGTGGGGGGTTGGGGGAAGAAGCTTACTTTATTCATTTATTTTTATATTTACTTATTCATTTAAATCAGCATAAGCGGTAGAAACGTGGCATTCTATAGTTACTTTCTACATTTCAAAAAGAAAAACTCGATCTCTTCTTGGATGGTCTAGTGGAACCACAACCTTGACATATTTAATACATCATAATTAAGCATTATACAAAGAGCTTTTCTTTTGAAGCCTTTAAGAATGTTCAGATATGCCTTGTTAGCTTACTCAAGCCAAATTGGGAGGTCAAAAAGATGCTGGCAGCCTGTCAGATCCTGAGGCCCCCAGGCACTGAGATTAGCCCCAGATCACATCTGAGGGTTAGTGTGCAACTGCTAACAGATTCGTCTTCTAAAACTCCAGGATTCAGAGGGGAAGGGATCTGAGAGGCTTTTGGTACAGCCCTTCCTTTTACAGATGACAGAAATGAGACCTCCAAAGGGACGGCTTTGCTAGAGCCCCCTCATGCTGAGCCCAGTGTTTTCCATTTACTTGGTCTCTGTTAGGGTGGCAGCACCTTCAGAACATAGAACATACTTCCCTGCCGGAAGCCACATCTTTCAGTGGTGACACCCAGAGGTGGCCCCTGTAGTCTTTTGCTTGTTTTGGAGAGATGCAGCGTGACTGCTTTTGTTGTTACAGCACTGGGTGGTCTGCTGGTGAGCACGTAGTATAAATAACAACTAATAAATAATTTTACAGCAGAGGTCCTAAATCTTTCCAGATAGTGCACTGGTGTGTGGCTGTCAAACGCCAGACAGATCCTAAGAAGAGTAACTTTAACCCATCTGTCTTTTATGTACAGGGCACATTATTGTCATAAAATTTTCCTAAGGTTCTAGTGGCTTAAAGGAAAAAATGTACACGTAAAAACACACGTACACAAACACACCCACATATGCATAGGTACCCTAGCTTGCTACATGATCACTTCTCTTTTTAGAAATCACCAATTTTGTACCTTTCTGAATTTTTTTTCTACTTTGGCTACAGGAAATGATTTTATTTCATACTACAGGGGATTTGAGCAGACTTGGTATTTTTGAAATAAAATCCTTCTGATTTTGCATGCTGAACCATACTTTTGCTTTTGTTTTTAGTGTCAGAAATGATAAGTAGATGAATTGGCTTTACTCATTTTGTAGTTTTGTAGCTCTTGAGAACCAGCTCTGAGTCCTGTGCTGTGTAAGACCTTTGGGTTTCCAGATGAGTTGGAGGTTAGGATTCTCGCCTTATTCCCCTCCCTGAAATCTCCAGGCTTCAGCTTCTTCACCTGTAAATTGCGGAGAATACCCATTGCCTAGAGTTATTGTAGGGATTGAGGGTGGTAGCTTCCATGAGAGCCCTGCATCATAGGCCCTCCATCTAAAGCTCTCGACAGGTATTGGCTTTCTTTGCCTTCTAGATGTGTGTCTTACACCTTCTCATGTGGACACCTGCCCGTAGCAAAGCTTGCCCTCTCTTGAAGCCATCCCCAGTTGGAATGAAGTTGTGCTGCTCTGTATTTCCATAGTGCGCTGTACCTTCCGCCCCTCCCATGTGGTCTTGGACGTGATATCTTTCACTGTGGTGATCATGGAGGAGCTCTCTGTGTATCCCCCACCCCCAGCTGAGCCACTGAATGAAGGCTGTCTGAGGACAGAGGCTGAGGCTGACCAAACCCTGCATTTCCTACAGGACATTAATGCATGCTGCCCACTCAGCAGGTGTGATCTCCGATAAGCTCTCAGTGGATTCGTGGGGTGGTTTTTGAAACAAATCAGTAGAATAGTACACGCTCAAGAGGTGGTCCCTGTTTTCCTCGTCCCTGCTGCCTCCTGCTCCCCATATCTCTCTCCAGCCCTCTCGCTTGGAAGGCTCTACTCTGTCACCTGAGTGGGCTTGGCCTCCTCAAGGAGCTCAGGCTTATAGACGAGTGGTTAATCAGAGCCAGCCTGACTACTTAATAGCTGTGTGTTATTGGTAGAATTGTGTCCCCCCAAAGATGTCAGAGTCCTAGCCCCCAGTACCTCAGAATGTGACCTTCTTTGGAAATCAGGCCTTTGCAGAGGTAATCAAGGTCACGGGAGGTCATTAGGGTGGGCCCTAATCCAATATGACTGGTGTCCTTATTAAAAGGGGAAATTTGGACAGAGGCAGACACATACAGAGGGAAGATGATGTGAAGGCACAGAGAGAACATCTAGAAGGCAAGGAATGCTTGAGGCTGCCTGAAACTAGGAGAGAGGTGTGGGACAAACAGGTTCTGCCTCGCAGCCCTCAGAAGGAACCTACCCTGCCACCACCTTGAGTTTGGATTTCTAACCTCTAGAACTGTGGGACAATGCATTTCTGTTGTTTAAGCCACCCAGTGTGTGGTACTTTGTTATGGAGGAAACGAATATATTATGTGAAGCAGTCAAATTTATTAATATTTTCAGCCTTATTTCCTTATCTGTAGAATGGGATGGTGTGACAAATCACACCTATCTCATAGGGTTCTTCTGAGGATTAAATAGTGCCTGGCATTTTGAAAAGACCTTTATTGATGGTGCCCCTTTGCTGTTATTGCATAGATTCGCAGACTTCCTCAGCCCTGGGCCACTTTTGCATTTTTCAGTCCCTTGTTTGCACTTCTTCAGAAGCTGTTGAGCCAGGTCTGGTTTCTGTGGCCATAGATCTAGAAACCTTAATGTAAAGCAAATCATATTTTCCTACGGAAATCTAGTTTAATTAAGGGTTCTATGTCCAGACAATGTGCTCAGTGACAAACAGATAATCTGCAAAACCATCCCATCCTAATAGGTTAGTATGTGTTAATGGGCTGAGGACCCTCTCTGGTAACCATTTTAAGAGGGAGTCTTTGTTAGGTTATACAGTAACCTTTAAGTACCTATTGATTTCCTTACTTTTGCATGCCTGTCATTGTAGGTTATAGGAAGTAGGACCTGGATTATTTGGTGATAGAAGAAAAATTAAAATCTATGAATTAAAATTCTTCTCAGTGTTTGGGAAGCTTTTGGCCTCTGGAATCAGATGTGGGCTTCAGTCGGACACTTGTACCTGTGTGGCCTTGGGCCAGTTACTTTCTGAGCATCTGCTTTCTCTGTAAAACCAAGGTGATGCTACCTGCCCAAGTGGCTGTTTTAAGGTTTAAGGAAGATAACACAGGTAAAGAAACGCCTCTTCTATGTGGTACATCCTACTCACAAACAAAAAAGTTCCTCTCCTCCCCTCTTCCCCGTTCCTCAACTGTCAGTGGCTCAGGTGCTGGTCACTTCAGGCTTGATGTGGAGGTTGCTTTGGGATAGGCTAAGTGTTTATTGTGCCCCTTAAATTATACTCCGGAGAAAGCTACCCACCACCTACATGCTGAGAACCTTTGACTGACATAATTCAGATTCAAAACTTTATTTCAGCATGGTATGAAGTGAATTTGATATTCTTCTTATGGTTCTTTTGGTGATATAACTTTTGAGTTGTTTATTTTTAAAAAAAAGTCTGAAAGGACTAAACATTTGAAGAATGAGGTATCATGATTCAGGGGTGCGTGTGTGCCTGATGGCTAAAAAAGTAAAATTTTCTATAGCTAGTATTCTTTAATTATGAATTGGTCATCTCTAGAAATTAAATGTATATTTTTGAAGTTCTCTAAGATAAATCTGCATTAATAACTATGGCTATTTGAGCACTTGGGGCTCAGATAACATCAATAACCTAAAAATCTCTAAGCTCTTTATAAACATCAGTGCAGACTGTACTAATATCCATATAAAACAGGACTTCTGTTTAAGCTTAATTGAATTAGTCTTTTGGTATTGGATGAGGAGTCTACTCTCTAGTTTCACTTAAAAAGCAATGGGGTAAGGAAAGAAAGAGGCATAGAATGTTAGGTTTTGGCATCGTTTTGTTTTATTAATTTTCTAGTCTCAAAGCCATTCTCAGATGATTCCGTTAAAAGGAGGTGGGATATTTGCCATTTTCCAGGAAAGTAATGATAGATGATAGGAGAGAGAGATTATTCATGCCTTATTATAAACAATATAACTTCATTCTATAACTGCTTTTTGTGCACTTAAAGTCAAATGATCTTACTTCCTTTTAAAAATAAAAAACTTATAAATTCCATAGGGGAAAATTAAGAACAGAGGAAATTTCCAAAGGCTTTAATATCCTCTTTTTCTAATTATTTTCACAAACTATGTTCAGGTAGGACCCTGATATGTGTAGCTATATAATCTGGAAAGCAGTATAAAATGAATCATCATAAAGCAAATCATATTTTCCCACAGGACTCTAGATTGATTGATTGATAGATTGATTTTTGGCACGTGCTTCAGTAGCTGTGGCTCTAGAGCACAGGCTCAGTAGTGGCGCACAGGCTTAGTTGCTCTGCGGCATGTGGGATCTTCCCGGACCAGGTATTGAACCTGTGTCCCCTGCGTCGGCAGGCAGATTCTTAACCACTGCACCACCAGGGAAGTCCCTGAATCTAGCTTTAATTAGGGATTTTATTCCTGACAAAGTGCTCAGCATGGTATAAATCATATATATTGCCACTAATATGTTATAAAAATAAAGATGCAATGATAATACATCGTGTAATAATTTAAATAATATACTCCTAGTTACATACAATGGGCATGCATATAGTATATACACAGATTATCCAAAGGCCCAAGTGCTTTATAAAACATACATTCAGCATATAAAATGCACAGCTCTGCCGTGATTTCATGTATATGAAAGAACTTAACTATAGAGAGCTATACAGATGTAAGCTGACATTTTATTAGCGTTGTGCTTATAGCCTAACATAATACACGTGCAATAAGACATTCCTAAATGTCTAGTTAGGAATATTTTTCTTCTCCTTAGAATTTGGAAGGACATTTGGGGGTTTGGGTGACTCATGAACTAGGTTATATAGGGAAGTTTGAACGGATGCTTTTCTTCTTTTGTTAATATTTCTTACGCTTACATGCTTTGTTTCAAATGTTCTTTTTACGTGTGTTTTGTAGCCTCATTATCACCTTTTGAGAGAAGATACCATTAGCCCGATTTTGAAGAAGAGTGCAGTGATGATCAGAGATGAGTGACACTTTCAGAGTCACTCTGTCACTAGGAAGCTGTAAATCCCACACTAAAACCTGTTCTTTCTGATTCCTCATTCTGTGCCCTTTCAAACACACCATGAGGACCTGACATTTTTCCTTGGGATAAGCAGATGGCATCAAGATTATTTCAGGCATCCTAGAGCAGTGTTCAAACTTGGGGTCACTCTCAAAGGGAACTGTTAGTGTCTGAAAGCGTGGAGTCCTCAGAGAAGACTTCAGCTGTGAGGGTTCAGAGAGTAAGAGACTCTTGAGTCCTTGCTCTCCCTGCTCCCTCCCCCTTCCCCGTAGCATTACTGAATACAGGTGGTCACGGCAGGCTGGGCAGGTGGACAACCTGAGGAAAGTGCATGGAAAGGGGACGCAGGGCCCCATGTCTTTACCTTAGTGTATTAGTCAAGTAATACTAGTCAGTGCTGCAGAAACAAACCCTGTCATCTCATGAGTCGTGACAAAGGTTTATCAAAGTCAGAGGCTCTTTTTTGTGCAGTGACCAAAGGATCAGGGCTGCTGCCATCCTGCAGCTCAGCCATCTTGGAGTTCCTTGTTTCCAGGTTTGAGGGAGAGGAAACACGTGGCTGCCCCTGGATTAAGGGGTGTGGTGTGTGGTCTCAGCTCACGTGCTCTCTCTGTGCTGAGACGATTGCTTCTACAGCAATTGAATCATGATGCTGTCTTCAGTAACATCCTGGTCAATCACCTGAGCTGATTGTACCTGACACTGATGTTGGTGGCTTGTTTTAATAAACATTTAAGGAGTGCTATGTGCAAGGCACTGGGTTGGAAAGCTGACGCAAAGCAGCAGTTCATTCCAAAGAATCACTTGAATTGTGTCATCCAGAAATCATAACTTTTCCACCAGAGCCACTGTTAACCATATGAAGCCTTTGTGCAAATTAGAAACAGGCACCCCTTCCTCAATGTGTTTTACTTCCACCTGTCAGAAAATTGTCATGCTGGGTTTCAGAGCAATACCTTTCAGTAGTGTCTCCTGAAAAACTGTCTAAATTTATAAATTGACAATGTCTCTAAAGTGAACGGTGTCCTCTTAGATGTCACCCTGTCATCCTCGTGCAGTACATAACCTGTACAACTGTGTATAACAGCCTTTGTTCCCCTTGCCTCCTACTATTGAATCTTTTTGAAATTCTACAGATATTTCCAGATAAAAATCTTGAAAATCTTTGTAAACCTGGCGGGATATTATTTTTTGGAAGAAGATGATTTCAGTTCTGTTAGGCCACAGGAAGGCGAAGTCTCTTTGCCATCTTCTGAGACATACATATCCATCTTTAGTCTGATTTGTTATATTTAACTTCCTCAGTTGTTGGTTTCTCTGTTCTTTGACCACTTGCTGCATTTTGAAAATATGGAGTCACCCTGGTACAATAGTCTCTTTTTATTAAAAAAACCTTTTACTCAAATAACTTAGGATTTTAATGAAATATCCAAAGAGTGATAAAATTCTTGCCCGGGGGCTTAAAATTATTGACATCATTAGGAAAATAGATTTTTTGTTGCCTGCATTTGAAATAGACCAACCCAGCAGTCAATGCTATTATTCGTTAAATGAACAAATGAGTGGATACATTGTGAAGGACATTTAGTCTTAACTGTAAGCCATTTGCTTTTGTAAAAAACAAAACAAAACAAAAAAACCCCACAAAACCTGTTTTATGACTGTATATTATCACAGAAGGACCCAAACCTAGAAAAGCCCATTACTATTTCTCTGAGTTAAGGACCCTTGCTAAAAATGCAGGAGCAATCATGTGTGAAGAAAGGATAGTATGTTTAAAAAAATTCCAAGACTGCTCTAATTGCACTTTGATTACTCTCTCTAGGGAGTAATTCTTAGTCCTTTGTAGGAAACTGCACGCAAGTCTGACCATTTGGTTTTGTGAAAATAAACTTCGTTTAATTTATTGACACGTTATATGTACCTGCCAAATCTTCTCATGCTTTTTCCCTGACATGTGTCTTGCCTGATGGAGTCACTGTAAGGCAGTCCATGTATTTTTAAAGAAATTATGTTTTGCTAAGGAATGTATCGAAACTGTTAAACCATTTGCACCTTGTTCTCATTAGTCTTTGGAATGCAGCTGCCGGAACAGAAGGGGCAGGGGAGACAGAGACGGAGAGGTGGCCCCGAATACTCTCACCTCTTCTGGCAGGAGACCCTCTGGGCTCCATTCTGAGCTGCAGGAGCCCAGCTTCTTCCTTGGGCAGCCGTGCCAGGAGGTGCAGTCGGGGAGCCCCATAACCTAAGCCCAAGGCTGCTCTGTTTAGCTAACAAACCAAATAACAAAATGGACCTCACCTCTCTGTGCAGTCCAGCTCCCGTTGTCCCACTGTATGTACAACACTGTATGTAATGAAACTTCCAACATTCGGGTTTCCACTGAAAATACTCGCTAGAGCGAGGCCTGCATTGGTTCTTTAACAGCAGAGAACGCTGAAGAGTGTTCCAAGTCCTGACGATTCTACTTCCTAACATTTCTGCTCTGCACTACTGAGACCCCTGCCTGCTTCAGGATCCCATGAATCGTGTTTTTTTTTTTTTTTTTTTTAAATGCGGTACACGGGCCTCTCACTGCTGTGGCCTCTCCCATGGCGGAGCACAGGCTCCGGACGTGCAGGCTCAGCGGCCATGGCTCACGGGCCCAGCCGCTCCGCAGCATGTGGGATCTTCCCGGACCGGGGCATGAACCCATGTCCCCTGCATCGGCAGGCCGACTCCCAACCACTGCGCCACCAGGGAAGCCCCATGAATCGTGTTTGAACTGGTGCAGGAGCTTCCGAATAGGCCTCCCTGGGCTCTCCAATCCACCCTTTACGTTGTAACCAGAGAGATCTTTGAAAGACACGTGACTTTCTCTTCCCTGCTCAGGACTCATTTGGGGTCCCTGTCACCTCCAGCGTATAATGAAAACTTCTCTGAATGTTGTTCAACTTCTCTGCATGCCCTTCAGGGTGTGGCCTCCGCCGCCTTGTCCAGCCTAGTCTCCTGACCTTTCTCACCTGTCATTCTGTGCTCCAGGAATATAGGACTGATGGTGATTTTGGAAATTTACCTTGCTCTCTCTCACTTCGTACCTTTGCTCTTTCTTCCTTGGATGTCCTCCCTGCGAATGGTCGATCTGGCTAACTCTCCTTCGCCCCATACCACCTCATTTTGGAAGCCCTCCCTGATTTCCTCTCCTGATTTAGGCGCTCAGCATTCTGTGCTCCTTTTGAGCTTTATGTAAACACAGTCATCAAAGCAATTGCCTAGGAGCGTAAATACTTGTGGACTTGGAGCTCCTTGAGGTCAAGGATCATAGCTTTTAATTCATATCTCCATAAACTATCACAAACTGGGTATACAGAAGTTCCATGGATGAATTAAGGAGAGATTACCAAGGTCAGTTTTCAAACGCTGTTCTTTTCAAAGGCGGGTATCTCTAAATCCAGCAAGTTAACCTAGAATGGAATGGCTTTGGTGAAAAAGCTCAGGTATCTTGGTGAAAAATCAGCTGAACTGCCTTTTCATGTCTGTGCTTGTTGCTTTCCCTCCTATGTTATGTTACATACAAAGTGACCTGAAGGAAGGCACTGCTCAGGGTCACCCCCCACTGCGATGGTGACGCTTCTGAAGTCTGCCGATGACTCGGGGTGGTGCAGGACATGTCAGTTCATCGCGCTGCATTTTGTAGTGAAATTTTTTCTCGGTTTCACACTACAGGGCTTATATTTTCTCCAGATTTGGGGACAACTGTATCTTCACTGCTTGGGCATCTTAGTATTGTGGCCTGTGGCCAGTTTTGGCTGAATGGTTTGGTGAGGGCTCTGTCGCCCCATCCTTCAGGCCGCCCTCGGGAATGCAGCCCTGCCTGGCCACAGTGGGGACACAGGGTAACGTGTGAGAGGTCTGAGAGCCTCTGCTGGGATAAGGTTTTCCTCCTCCCGGGTGACAAGGTCCAGCTCCCCCAGCTTCCGGGAGCTGAATGCCTCGGAACTTCAAGAGTGTGGCAAAATGCAGAGCTGTGCAGAGCTGCATTTAGAATCCTGTTTCTGGAACTTACTGCAGGACTTTGGAGAAGTTGCGGAGCCCTTCTGTTTGGTTTTTTATACTTATAAAATAGGGCCCAGGCTCCTTGTGGGTTGCCGTGAGATGAAATGTGATGCGTATTAGGAGTGCAAAAGTTATTACCCCCGGGCTTCCCTGGTGGCGCAGTGGTTGAGAATCTGCCTGCCGATGCAGGGGACATGGGTTCGTGCCCCGGTCCGGGAAGATCCCACATGCTGCGGAGCGGCTGGGCCCGTGAGCCATGGCCGCTGGGCCTGCGCGTCCGGAGCCTGTGCTCCGCAATGGGAGAGGCCACAACAGTGAGAGGCCCGCATACCGCAAAAAAAAAAAAAAAAAAGTTATTACTCCCAGTTGTGCATATCTGTTCTTTCAGTACATTGGAGAAGTCTGTGGAGGCGCAGAAAGGGAGAGTGACTTGGTTCTGCACGCTGGACCAGTGAGATGGCTGTGATGACTAGTATCACACCGGCGCAGGGAGGGTTCCCCGCTGTGTGAGGAGCTTCCATCTGCTCCCTTCTCCAGGGGATCTGCTCGGGGGGCCCCTCTGGAAAGGGTGGAGGGGGCACATTGCCTGAGTTCTAGTTCTGGCTTTGCCCCCCAACCACCTGTATGACCTCTGGTGTGTCACTTGCCCTCCATTTGCCTCAGTTTCCAGACTCCTTTGGAAATCGGTGAGGACCAGCCTCCCTCACCTCCCAGGGTGTTTGTTGACATAAAAGCAAATAATGTAGATGTGCAAGTGTTGTTATGAGAACGCCATGGGGTATCTTATGACTGAGAGTGGGGTGAGTGGGGGGTGGCCTTGTCCTCTCTCTCTCCCTTCCTTCCATGAGCAAGCTATTTAATCATCATAGCCACAAAGAACTAAACTAAGCACGGGGGAGAGGCATTTCTGTTAAAGTGATTGCTCATCGATGTGGTCATATCCGTTTCCAGAGGTTCTGAGGAGAGACTTTGAAGTTGGTTTAACACTTGACACCTGTTCTGCTGTCAGGTGCTGGACTGGGGGCTGGTCAGATCTGAGTTTCACAAGTCCATGAGTCAGTTTATTCCTCAGCTCTTAGATAACGCTCTACAGGACAACCACATTTTAATGGTGAAAATCTCTTGACTGTGTTAAAAATGCAGGTGGAAAAGGCTGGAAGGTAATGTACCAAAACGTTGACTGATGGTTCATACTTGAATTCTCAGTGAGCTTTTCTTTTTTTCTTTCTACCCTTCTTCTGTACTTGGCAACCTTTCAAGAATGAGTTTTGTTGTTTGGAATACAAAAAATATATGCACCTCCTCATGCAAATTGAATGTAATGCTATTTCAGATTAGAAAAATAGGGATTTTGAAAGTTTGTGATCTGTCAGTATACTGAAGAGGCCTAGTGTATCTAGAAAATTCCCAAAGGCAAGCTGGGCCCACCCAGGTGGAGACTTCCCTTGAGCTCAGCACAGGCCCCCCCCTCCGTCCTCTCCCGCAGCTGCTCGGAGCCGGGCCAGTGGCCACAAGTCTCCCCTGCAGGTCAGGCCTTCCTTACAGAGCAGGAAGTTTGGTGAGCATCACATACCAGTTTCAGTGGGTCTGGAGGATTAATGAGCTGCTAAAACTCGCCTTCTTCATCTCCTGAAGCTTCCTTTCGAACGACAGATTCCAAATACAACCTACCACAGCCATGTTCCACCTCCCACTGTACTTCTGATTTGTTTGCTTAAACACACGCTCCCAAGCAGCGCCTCTGTTCCTACTATTGCTTCGGAGAGTTTAAGCCAAAAAAGGTGCCAGAAAACAGCTTTATGAAAGAGCTCGGCAACCTCAGAGCATGAAAATGACTCCAGAATGACCCTGTTTCCAGGTCTCCCTGTCAATTAAACTTTGAAATTAGTCTAAATTGTTAATCCTTACGTGTAAATGCTTGAATCAATCAGAATCAATCAGTTAAAAACCCTGAAATCCTTCCCTTTCTCAAGCAAAACTCCCTTTCTAACCACCTCATTTCAGACTGTTTCTCTGGTGGAGAATTTCCTTGCATTCCCCTAATACAGCCGTTTCTTAACTCCTTACTTTCTCGCTTCCACATTCGAGTTTAGGCCTCATCATGTCACCACCAGATGACTGTAATTGGTCTCCCTGCTTCTGGGCTCTTGTTTCTCTGTACATTTCCACCAGATCAATCCTGCTGGAAAATAGAGTTGATCGGGTCACTTCCAATCCACAGCCTTCATTGAGCTCCCATTGCCCTCACTGAATGGAGCAGGTTGGTGAGCCCTTCCCAGTGCAATTCGCAGCCTCCAGGCCACGCACTCCCGGCAGAGAGTGGCTGTGAACCATCATGCCAAGGGCCTTGTGCCTTCTCCCTGAGCCTTTGCTCAGACACCGCCCTTCACCTTTGCCCACTCATCCCTCACGGGCCACAGCCCGCTCGTTCTCAGCTTGGGTGCTATCTCCTCATGAATTCTGTATTTATTACATACCTTCCTCACTACCCCCATCCCCACCCCCGCCCCCATGAAAGTCAATTTGTTCTTATTTCCTTCCTCTGAGGCCCATTAGCATGCTAGGAAATTGTTCTTCTCTTGCTTTAGCAATGTATGAAACAGTTTGGGGATTCGTCTGCTCAGCTGATTGGAAGATCCATGGAGGGGCCACGGCTACCTCACTCTTTCGGGTTTCTCCACACTCTCTAGCTGAGTGCCTTGAGCCGCCTCTCTTTGTTGAATGTAACTGAATAATGGGATTCAAAAATGACTTTTAATGAGGCATCTAGAATAGATTTAAGAAATATGCTAATTGTTTCTTACCTTCTTTCGTGAAGAGTGGAAAACATTCAGTGCTATCCCATTTTAGTATCGATAGAGTGCTGTGAAATGATAGTTTTGCAGCTACTTAAGATGTTGAGGCCTGGGCATCTTTGCTACTTTCCAACTTGAGTAAACTTTCTCTAAAAAACAGAATAATTTTGGTTCCATGAGAAAATGGGGGCATGGAGGGATAGAGGTGTGTAAGGGTTTTGGCGTTGGCCCAACGTGGGGTCAGATCTTGGCTCTTGAGAAGTTATTGAATCTTTCTGATAGGACTTCAGGTTCTCCATTGGCAAAATGTTGATAATATCTGCCTAAGCTGTTGTGAGGATTGCAGGATGATGGATGGAAGCATCTAGGACAGTGCCTGGCACACAGGCATGCCCAAAGTGCAATAATGGGTTATTATTTTCCTAGCTATTACACATGGTTCAGTTGGAAATTGGGGCATCTGTTAAGTGCAGCTGCAGACTGCAAACCAACTTTACATATTTCAAGAGCTCACCTTGCACAATGGCTTTTATTAAAATGTGAGATTGTTCATAAAGCAGAGGATTACTTGACAGCCGACTCTGAAAATGGGGCTCGAGCTCACACAGAAGGGCCAGGTGTGCTGCTATGCCATGCTGGGCATTTCTTCCTCAGCAGGTGAGCTTTTCAGGCCAGAACAAGCAGATGTGTGGTTTTCTGGGATGAGAAGGCAGGATGGGGTCCTGTTTGCTCTTTTGCAGCGTGTGGCTTCGAAGGGCAGCAGAGTGAAAGGCTGGGCCCTGGAACTGTGCTAATGGAGCTCTCACATGTGCATGGCTTAAAAACAGAACGGTAAAAAATTCATCACTCTGATTGTGTCTCCATGGGGGAAAAGACTAAGAAAGGACCAGAGAAGAGAATGGGGTCAGTTAGATAACTGGTAGTTGAGTACTTATCATGTACTAGGCACTGCTTTTGGGTGCTGAGGGCAGTGAGGGGAGTGGTGGTGCAGAATATAAAGATGATAAGATATAGTCCCTCCTGAGTCTGGGCTTTTTAAAAAAAAATATTTTTTTGAGTCCTGGGCTCTTGAAAATATGGTAAAAGTTTTGGACTTTCTCCAAGGAAGATGTGTACATACACATACCATTTTACATACAATTCCAGGGGGCTCATGGATTCCTTGAAGTTCGTTTAAGGATTCTAAGTTAAGAACCCTTTATTTAGTAATTACAATCTAGTGAAACAACATGAACACGGACATTGGATTCAGAAACACCTGGTTCGAGTTTGGTTCCACCCCCTTGCCAGCTATGTGTCTCACTGAATGAATGATCTTGGATAACTTAACCTTTCTTTTTTTTTTTTTTTTTTTTTTTTTAGAACAAAACTTTATTTACAAAACTGTAACTTGGTCTGTTTTGGTATGACTATTGACAAAATGCCTTTGACTAAAATATTAGTTAAGGTGATACATTGATTTTTAGCTTTTCATAAAACAAGAATCCAAAACTATTCCAGTTTCTTATTTCTGTGTGGCTCTGAATGCAGATAAACAAAACAAAACAAAGCAAAACAAAATTAAAAAAACCTTCCTTATAATGTACAATGGCTTAAGCAAACCACTTCTTTAAATTTTTTCTATTTAAGGGTTAGGACTGAGACTACTCATCTAAAATTTGCTATTCACAGAGAAAGCCCTGGAGAATAGGAAAACTTAAAGATGGAGGTTATCTGGCTTTCATAATACAATATCCGTATGACTTTAGAAGAATGTAAATAAATAATATTAGTAAACAGTATATATTGATAATTTCCTGGCAAATTCATTTATCTAACATCATGCTGAGGAATCAAGAGGATTTCTCCATACATTCACAGTCTTGTTCCATATTAACAGTCATCACCAATATAACATACGATAACCAGTACCCATGGAAACCTAACAGCCTATTTTTACAAGGTCCCTGTTAAGCTTTAATTCCCAGCTGTGCTTCACACATATATACATGCTTATATGCATAGATTTATGCATGGATATAAGCATGGTGATATATGTGTGGATACTAATGCCCCTTATTCGAATGTAAAATTAATACCATCTGGCATCTAGTTGTACGAAAACCATTCCCAGATTGGGAGATAGTTGAGTGACACATGAAAGATTCTTCTACTATCTGAATTTAAGAGTACACCTATACTGGGAAGAGGGATGGAGAGAGGAAGGGTAGAAGTAGAAGCAGAAGTAGAAGAAAAGGACTACATTGGTTCAATAAACTCAGGTAATTAATTTGAGACAGAAAATAAATAAAGCAACAAATGCCCCATTTTTGTTTTCCAAAAAAATAAATCACTGGCAAATCCTTACTAACAATTTTTGAATTGGTCCATTAATATATTTTTTACATCGGAAAAAGTTTAAGTATTATATATATTATAATTCTATTCATCTAATACACTCCTCTGCTGAGATATCTGACATGTCTTCATCTGTACTCTCTTCTACCTCTGGCAAGTTGCCCCAGAGTAGGAAGTTTACACCATTTTAAACATGCGATGTCCTTCAGTTTACATTTGCAAATTTCAGTGAAATAGCATCTTCCAATGAAGTCCACTGCATTGGTAGGAGGGATGTCTGTAGAGAAAAGGTCTATTTCAGTGTCAGCCAGCAAAACAGCCTTCATTCCCCTAGAGCTGAGCACTTGTTTACAGAATTTGCAACACAGGATGGACACGCGCCGGTCATTGAAACTACAGTTGCTCGTAGACATGGCGTCCGGGGAAGGATGAGGTGTGGGATTTTGAAAATAGAGCAATACCCTCCCTAGTTTGATTCTCCCAGGCTAAAAATCAAATTGCGAGGCCTCGATCTTTTCTAAGCCCGAAAATTGAGAAGGAAATGAGTTCTTTTCTGTTTTCCCGTGGGAGGGTAAAAGTAGTATTTATTGAGTAGAAACCGGGGAGAAGCAGCAACCTTGGCTTTCTCTTTAACTTTCGGGGAAGGGAGAGGAGTCTGAAGTGGGGAGGAGGCAGGCTGCAAGGTGCCTCGGGAACTTCTCTAGTTTTCCCTTTCTCCAGTCTGAAGGATCCTCTACTCTTTAGCTCCTGCTCCTTTTGCAATTCCCTTAGCTTCTCCCGTACAGGCTCTTTTATCTAAAGCTTCCCCCTTGAGCCCCTCCCTCGGAGCGCTCCAATTCCTCTCTCGGATCACGGGCTAAGCGTCCCTACCCACGCGTCCTCTTTGGAAATCTTTCTCCTCTCCCCAGGATTCAGAAATCCCCTCAGCTTTTCCCACCGGGCAATCCCGGGTGTTCCTTAATCCTCCCGCGACCCTTCTCCGCTCTGCTCTTTCGCGGGCCGCACGCTTCACTTCTCTCCTGGCAGTTCCCAGCCCTCAGCGTGCGGGCTCTCGCGTCGTTCCTCTCGCGACTCCCTCCCCTCAGCTTTCCCTCGTGCCCCGCGCCGTCCCCTCAAGTCTTTCCCGAGCGGCCGCTCCAGAGCTCGCGGTGGTGCTGGTGGGTCGGGGCAGAGGTCGCTTTGGGGGCTCCGTCGGCGTTGGTGTCTCTGTCACTGAACACGTCGTTTTTTGCTCCCTCTTCCGTTCTCTGCCTTTCCAACCGGCTGTCCGATAACTTAACCTTTCTAAGCCTTAGACATCTCATGTAGATGAGAATAACAGCAGGATCTCATGGGGTTGTAGTGAAGATGAAATAATAAACAAAACGATTAGCACAGTGCCTGGCATGTGGCAAATGCTCAATAAATGTTAACACATAATTATTACTAGTGAGCCTGTTATTAGGGAGCCATGAAAGTACAGCAGGAGATTAATTCCTATTAGCATCTGGGAGGAGAATATGAACCACGGTTTTCAGTGGAGGTCCTTGTTATATGAAAGAAGGTGAAGAACAACATGGTGGGGTTTTTTTTTTTTTCTGTATAAACAACACATTTATGGTAACTGTCTTCTGCCCATTGGTAAAAAAGGGCCACCACAACAGCATTCCATAGGGGTGTTTCTGTGGTTATGTGCTCCATGAAAATGACCTCATTGGAGGGAATAAATCTCGCAATGACTGCTAAATGCAAACAGTGTTATAGTCCATCAGCAATAATGAAGAAAAAGAAGGATAAATGGTAACAGTTATGAGCTTCTGAGGGGTTACCATGAGCCAGGCATTGTGTTAAGTGCCTCACATTTGTGTGGCTTGCAGTGTCCTTTCTGATGAAGCTTGATCACTTAGAAGAGCCGAAGTCAAACATAAAGCACTTTCAGTGGGTGTAGCTGGAAGTCAGCAGGCTGTGTGTGTGTGTGAGTGTGTGTGTGTGCACGTGCACACACGCATGCAGGCTAGCTAAAACAGAGCTTCTTTTTATCAGCCTTCACTCATTTGACTGCTTTCTGAGCCACGAGTTCAAACATTTTGGAATGTGCCTTTTGAACATGAAGGTTTGTAAGATTACAACCACAAGACTCAGAAAGATCCTGAGCTTGGGGGAGAGTTACAATTAACCTCATAAAGAGCGCAGATGAAAGCCGTTCCCATAGTTACAATCAAAGACACTTTAGGCCACTCTTTCCCCAGAGGAAAAGTTGCTTTTTACGGCGTGTTTTAAAGTTTTATTTCAAAAACAGTCAGCATCTTTAAGCAGAATGTAGTATGCTTCCCAGGCTGTCCCTTGCAATGTGTTTCCAGTTTTCTCAATCGTATTACCAAGTTTCTGGATGTGCCATGAGTTGCTACCCTCATCAGATTCGCATTCAGGAGGATTTAGCCTGATGTTCTTGTGCTCGTAGCAAGAACGCTCTCCCAAACCTCCTTGCTCTTTTCATTCCGAGAGGAGAGTTCAGAGGCAGCATTATTATGTGTGAAGAGATTATCTTTATCGTTCTCTCACTTTTCAGTCAAGGAAACCGAGGCCCAGAGAAGAGATGAAAGCCAGTTCTACCCAGTACTCTTGACTACACCCAGCACCCACTGCTCCTAAAACTCAAGAAACCAGTTTCTCACCCACATCCTGGGTTGGAATGCTTCCTCATTGTGTCCTAGGTCTCTGTGCACACAGGGGTTTATCTGTGTGTGTGCATTTTAATTTAAGCGCTTAAACTTATTTACAAAACAGATAAAGAGGGCTTCCCTGGTGGCTCAGTGGTTGAGAGTCCGCCTGCTGATGCGGGGGGCGCGGGTTCGTACCCCGATCTGGGAGGATCCCACGTGCCGCGGAGCGGCTGGGCCCATGAGCCATGGCCGCTGAGCCTGTGCGTCCGGAGCCTGTGCTCCGCAACGGGAGAGGCCACAACAGTGAGAGGCCCACGTACCGCAAAAAAAAAAACAAACAAAAAAAACCAAATAAAGAGTCACAGATGTAGAAAACAAACTTATGGTTACCAAGGGGGGAAAAAGTGGGGGGAGGGATAAATTGGGAGATTGGGACTGACATGTACCCATTACTATCTATAAAATAGATAACTAATAAGAACCTACTGTATAGCACAGGGAACTCTACTCAGTACTCTGTAATGACCTGTATGGGAAAAGAATCTAAAAAAGAGTGGATATATGTATATGTATAACTGATTCACTTTGCTATACAGCAGAAACTAACACAACATTGTAAATCAACCACACTCCAATAAAAATTAAAGAGAAACAAAAAATATAAGTGCTTAAATATCATGTCTTTTTCTAAGATGTAGAAACTGTGACTAGTGCCTTTCAATAATATCCTTTAATTGAGCACCTCAGTGTTGCAGGGAATGACCAATAGTCTGATAGCACCTGATACCTGATAGGTGTTAAGGTACTGCTGTGGTCAGTTTGCAACTATGATTGCGTGGAATTTCAAGGTTAGTGAAACTTACATCTCTCTTGGTCTGCCTGCTTCACTCCTAGTGTAGTCTGTTTTCCTGGGTCTCACTGCCCCCTGAGCACAACCTTCAGCTTGCCTTGGATTTTGTTGTTTGAAGAGCACTTTATATGCTTTCTCCACCATAATATGCCTTCTGACACTGACTAGATGAAAGCTCGGAGTTTGACCAAATCCTGACTTTGTTTGGATGTGCACATTTCCCTTATACATCGCACAGGACTATTGTAGTGACCTTCTCACCTGTCACAGTGCCTGCAGTCTGTTTCTTATTTATTTATTTATTTATTTTGGCTGTGCCACGCAGCATATAGGAGCTTACTTCCATGACCGGGGATCGAACCTGCGACCCCCCGCATTGGAAGGCGGATTCTTTACCACTGGACCCCCAGGGAAGTTCCCTGCAGTCTGTTTCTTGACCAGTCTTTGCTGCTGTGCTGGTTGTGCTCTATTAAGAACAGAGCCAATCTTACCAGCCACCTGTTAAAAACCCTGTAAGTTTCCCCGTTGCCTAGAGCAGGGGCGGCAAACGATTTTATTTCAGATGTCAATTCCAGTTGTTTGGTAGTGGCTGTCTGAAGTGTGGGCTGCCTGAAGTGTCATAAAGTGCCATGATTTGTATTGTCTGACATGTAGGGAGAGGCGCTGATAGCAGACGTGCAGTGTCCTCCCTAGCCAAGAGGGCAAAGTGTCAACTTTGTAAAAAAATTTATTTTATTTATTTAGTTTTGGCTGCGTTGGGTCTTCGTTGCTGCATGCGGACTTTCTCTAGTTGCAGGGAAGGGGGGCTACTCTTCGTTGAGGTGCGCAGGCTTCTCATTGCCATGGCTTCTCTTGTTGCGGAGCACGGTCTCTAGGCGCACAGGCTTCAGTAGTTGTGGTGTGTGGGCTCTAGAGTGCAGGCTCAGTAGTTGTGGCACACGGGCTTAGTTGCTCCGCAGCATGTGGGATCTTCCTGGACCAGGGCTTGAACCCATGTCCCCTGCATTGGCAGGCGGATTCTTAACCACGGCGCCACCAGGTAAGCCCCAAAGTGTCAACTTCTAAACATGGCATGTCAGACACTTCCTGATCTGGTTTCTGCCCACCTATCACTTACCCCTCCCCAGCTGGCTTCCTTCCTCTGTGCACTGCTTCCCCAACACCCCTGCCACCGCACCAACATGACTTTGTATCTGCCGAACTTCTGCCTGAAATCCCTTGCCAGTTGCCTCCCCTTGCTTCTCCATTGCCTTCTCACCCTTCAACATCAACTAAGTATAATGTGGGATCTTCCCGGACCGGGGAACGAACCTGTGTCCCCTGCATCGGCAGGCGGACTCTCAACCACTGCGCCACCAGGGAAGCCCTGAGCCCTGCTTTTTTACTAAGGAGAGGACGTGTCATTTCTTTGAGTCTTAGGCTATTCATGTTGTAAACTGGGAATCATAATACTGTGCCAGGTTGTTGAGTGGTTTAGAAATAGGATTTCTAAAATGTGAGCATACAGTAGTAAGTCCTCAGTAAATGGTGACTATTATTGGTTATCTACTTTAATCTCAATTTTGTGAGGCACAGTAGGAATTAATTTTAAATGCTGTAACTGAAACTCAAATTATTTCCTTAGGGTCATAGATCAAATAAATTACCGAGTTAGAATTTAAACTCAGGTCCTAGTGGCATCAGGGCCTCTTTCTTATATCATGCGTTTTTATAAAAAATGGCAATGGTCTCAAACATACAAAAAAAAGGTAAAAACAGTACAAAGAATTCTGTATCTCCTCCACCTCACTCAGATTTTCCAGGTGTTCATATTTCATCTCCATTTCCACTCACCCTCTTTTTCTCTCTACACGTGCACGTGGCCACACATGACACACATCTTTTTTCTGACATGCTCATCACCACTAGTGTTGCCCCAAACAAGGACCTCTCCTCCTGCATTATCATTGTATAAGCATCCCAACCAGGAGATCAGCATTGATACAACAATACTCACTGTACAGTCTATAGACCCCATTCAGACTTATCCGAGCATTCCAACAATGTCCCCTTTTCCTTTCTGGTCCAGGATCCTATCTAGGAGCATGCATTCTATTTAGTTATCTTACCACATCAGTATCCTTTAACCTGGAAACATTCCTCCGTCTTTTCCCTGTGTCTCATGCCCTTGAAAGACCTTTCATTCTGTAGGACAACCTTTCACTTTGGTCTGTCCATTGGTTTCCTCATAATTAGACTCAGGCCATGCACTGAGATATTCCTGGTGTATCACGTCAAGAGACACATGATGATGACCTGTCTTATCACTGGTGATGTTAACCTTGATCATCTGGTCATGATGGGGTCTGCCAGGTGTCTCCACTGTACAGCTGCCATTTTCCCTTTGTATTTACTTACTATGGTATACGGTATTATACTAATATCCTGTTCCGCATCACAATATCACCCATCAACCTTATCATCCATGGTCGACTCCCACCTGCATGCACCACCACCGTGGTTGCTGAATAGAAATAATCTATTTCCACCATTTCTGCATTTATTACTTGGCTTTCTACTGTAAGAAAGAGGGTTCCCTTCTCCTCCATTTATACATGTATGTTCAGTATAGACTCATGGTTCTATTTTAACCAATGGGTTATAACCTGTTAACTATCATTTTAATCCTCAAATTGTTCCTGATTTGTTTCTTCAAGCTGGCTCTGTCCTCTTGACAGATGCCCATCATTTATTAAGCATTTCCTTATATTCTGACACAGATGTCCCAGGATCATCTTGTATTTTCTCTGCTCCAACTCTGAAATCAACTTTTCTTCAAATTGTTCTGATTCATTTTAGTGGAGGGTGATATTTAGAAACCAAAATTTGATTGCTCACTGTGCTCATTGCTTCTGTATGCACACACACAGTCGTGCATATAAATATGTATATATACACACACACAAATACAGAAAAAATAAATATTTTATCTATTTTTTATTTAAAAACCCATCACTTTACACCAGTACTTCTAATTCCAATCCAACACCTCAGAGGTCTTTCCAGCCTTCTTTCCATGTTCAGAAATCCCTTCTCAGAGTGAGAAACCTGACTCCTTTTATTCTCACTATATTTACTTATTTGTTCAGTGTAACTAATCTTCCTGACTATCTGGCTGCCTCTTCTGTCTGCCACCTCCGTATCTACAGCCTCTTACTGCCTGCTTTCTTGGCCCTTGGGGATGCTGCCACCAATGTCTTCGTAAGGCATAAGGCCTTCTTCTTTTGCCTCCCCCCATTTCTGAATGCTGAGTACCAATGTTAAGAAGTGGAGATAAGAAGTAATGGATATGTGCTTTTAGGCAGGGAATATGTGCTTTCTCTTTTCCCCACCCAACATGGTACATGATATAATAGGAACTTTATGAATGCTGTATGAATGAATGAATAAATGGATCAATGAACAAATGGAAGAGTAAACAAACTTGTACTACTATTGTGCATTGTTTATCTTGTGAATGTTATGTTGGGATTATCAGAGGATGAGAATAGAATAGGTAAGACCAAAGCATCTTCTCTATCCAGGAAGATTTTTGTCTCTTTTCACCCTTGTAAGCAACTTTGGAAGGCTACAGGGGAAAGGGGCAGATACGGGAATACCTGCTCAAGCAGCCAGAGAAGCTAAATGAAACTCTGGAGTCAGTTGACAGATGAGGCCACCAGCTTGTCTTTGTATCCAGCACAGCTCCAGGGGACCCTTTAACCAGGAGGTATAATGATATAATGATGGGAACAAGTGCAAGACACAGTCTGAGCTTTGGCTGCTTCATTTTGTTTGAGATTCGTGTGTGTGTGTGTGTGTGTTTTAGAGCTAATAGAAGGCAACACTCCAGAGTAAATAGTTCTTGTCCCCCTATGTGATTTCTGAGATTCTATTTGGCTTGCAGTATTTCATGACATTTTTGTCCAACTCCATTGGGATGTGCAACTTTACGGCAACCATGTTGACAGTTACTAGACAGTTGCTAGCGTAAAGGTGCTAGTGCTTTAGAATCCTCTCTAGTAGTGTGCAACTGGAAATAAATGTGCATATTAGTTTTGTGAATACTTAAAACCCATTACCATTCCATTAGAGTTTTCACCAATGCTTACATGGTACCTGCATGTACTACATGACAATACATAAAAATGCCTTATTTTGTTAGAATCACTTTGACAACAGATTCTGTTGGGTGACCACTCAAAGTATCCCCATCTGTCTTGCTGTTGCCCACTGTGGTGACCAAAGACACCTGATCCTTGACTTCGCGCTCCCCTTGCTGCTGGGTGTGGCTTATGACCTGATTCCAGTTAGTGAAAAGGTTTATGGGAAGTAGCTTTCACTTTTCCTTTGTCTGGTTGCAGAAGGTTGGGTTCCTGAGTATCTGAGGCTGCTGCCACTGTGTTCTCTCAATGGGCTTTCTCTCCCTGAGTGTTGTCTAGGTTGGGGATGGTCTCTGCCTTCAATCCTGAAGGACTCAAGGTTTAGAGTAGTGTGGGCACCAAGTGGAGAAAAAGAGCTAGGGGAAGAGCAAAGGGGAGAGGATGAGGAAAGGGATGGAGTCTGACGGAAGCTTGGGGGAGGCCCACCCTTGGCACCTCAGGCTTCTTAGAGGTTCAGAGATGGACACCCAGGTCCACTCCCTCGTTCATGCCCTTGTGTGCCTTTTGCACTGAGCTGGTCCTCTAACTGCCCTTTGCAGCCATGGGCTCTGTGCAGCGTGACTCACAACCTGAGGATTTGGGTCTTTTGTAAGCCTTTTGGTCTAAGGGCAGGTTGTTGTAAAGACTGAGATAATACAGATAAAGAGTTAAGAGCTGTGCCTTGTACATAGTCAGTGCTCAATAAATGTTGAGTATTCATATTGTTACCTTTGAAGGTGTACAAATCTACTGGTGTACAGATTTTCTACCTTTATGAAAAGCCAAAGGCCCCATGGAGAAGAGTTTTCATCCAGGTTAATGGAAACGTATGGTGTTTATTTCTTCAGTGGTTTGAGAAGGGAAAGAGGAGGTCACTTTGCAAAGGTGATAGTGAACCAAGAATTTTATTTTTGTGAATCTCATTTTTTTGGTAAAGGGCTGTCTTCTACCAGAAATCAAGAATGGAATTAATAGCCATCGTGTGTGTATATCTGCCTGTTCTCTCCTAACACCTCCTCATTCCCTAGAACTTTGCCAGCATCTGGGAGGTCCAGTAAGAAATGCTCTTTAAATCCTCTGCATTCTTCCAGAAGCCCAAGGGGTTTAACAAGTTCTGATTTTAGCTAAAACATATAAACCTAAAAAGAAAAAAGTACAATTTCTGTAACTTGGTTTTTTATGCCAGAAATCTTTGTGTGTTTGTCAGGTAACAAAGTAAAACTTGAATCTTTTGTTATTGGTTATTGGGCAGTTGATATAAAGCAGGATATTTGTTCAGTGATAAGAGTGGGTTGCCTTTAACATTTTATAAGGTCATGTTTTATCGAAGGAGTGGGTTTTACACTATCAGTATAAAGTTAATATCAGTAAATTTGAATTTCCAGAGCAAAGACTATATTGAAAAAGTACAGTTGGAAAGAGGTAATTTAAAAAATCTCCCTTTAAGCTAAACATCTGAGGAGAAGTAGAGAAAAATCATTAATGAAATCAGAGATCACTTGGATATGATGAATTATGAACACACAGCACAGTGAAGTAATTTCATTCCAGCTGCTCATCTGTGGTCATAATTAAACTGGAAATTCAGCCTCCTGCTTTTTTTGGGGGGGTGGTGATCTCGTAACAGTGACTTCAGTCCCTAAGAATCAAATGCTTGTTTAAAAATATTTCTGGTACTCAAAGGAATAAATTTAGCTCAATAAGGCTATTTTTCTAAAATCATTCCACTCATTGTTTAAATGATTTTTCTTTCACTTTAATGACATTATAGGAGATTTGGCTCAAATTTTGAAAAGCTCCTTAGAGGCAGAGAGAAAAAAAATGTAGATTAGCATTGGTAAATCTTTTTTGATGGAGGATATAACAGTAGTTGAAATTTTGGTATCAGTTGAAATTCCAAAGGTTTCTAGAATTGAAGCAAGCAGCAGTGGGGCACGGGGAATACTCAGTTTATGATGGTTAGGTCAGTAGCTTATGAGCAAGCAGTGGAGAGAATCCTCACAGCTGAAATTAGGCATTGGCTATTAGATTCCGATCTGTTCTGTCTGCGTGTCTTGCTTGGCCCCTTGCTGCTCTGAAGGACAAAAGTACTCCTTTCTGTGGCTGCTTAGGTGGGAAATGATATTGGGTAGGAGGGCTGGGGCTGGGGAGAGGTGATGGGAACCATTTCCTCATTACCCACAGCGTGAGACAGGTCCACATTTAGAGAAGGAAAGGTTCCCAGAAATCTTGACACAGCAAGACCTTGGCATTGAAAACCTAGCATGGAGGCTAAGGTACCTCAGCACCAAGTTTTGGAGCCCAAGGCAATGGAATATCAATAAATACAGTGAAGTGCCTCGTAAATCCTCAGTAATTCACAAGGCCCTCGACAGCTCCCAGGCTTGTCGGTAACTCCGTATAGGACATAAAAAGCATGCTTGTACCCTAGAGACGGGATGCTGGGCTGCTTTTCTGAAGGAGATGGAGCGCAGCTGTGCCTGGAGACCTGCTCTTTGGACCTTTGGCCCCTTGCAAGTTGTTGCCAGTTCACCTGCTGAAACTCAAAGCAGGAATCCTGGGCTGCATTTCATGTGTGTGTGGATGGCTTCAGGGAGGGCATGCACCTCAGCTGATGGCCAGTGTTTTATTTACAGATTCACCAGAACTTCCAGTTCTTTCCCCCAACTTGAAGCTAAGAGAAGAGGACGAGTTCTGTGTGAACTACTGCTTGGGGGTAATTTGACCTCCAAGATGACAGCTCAGGGTAATCCTAGCCAGCCCCTAATCCTTCCAAAGGGGCTATGAAAACAGCACTTGGTTGTTGTTTATGCAAAATAGGGAAGGGGCGTGTTTGGAGGGAGAAATTCTGCAACAGATTAATGCATGTGGAGCAGCTGATGTCAGCTGGCTGGTGGAGATTAACATGGTGTACAGCGCCCCTGTTGTCTTTTTACCTTAATTAATTAGATGAGACATTTAATATGTTGAAACATCAAGCCGAACATCTGGGGTTTTATGGGTAGTGGCGTTTATCCAGCTGTTTACTCTCCCTGCTTTCCGAGGAAGATCCATGCTCATTGGGTCCTGTTCACTCTTAAATTTAGTCAGTTCAGAGGTCACAGGATCTCTAACTCCAAGCCTTTTGATCGTGATTAGAGAAGTGTCTCATCTTCTGAGTGATCAACTTGAATTTTCCTCAGAAAGGAATTTGATATGATGAAAAGAACATCTCAAGGAGTTAGCAAAACTGGCCCTGGCCCAGGTTTTACCACTGATTGTTCTGTGAGATTGAGCGCATCTTGAATGCCCCCTTGGCCTTGTTTCCTTATCTGGGATATTGCGGGAAGGCGAATAATTTCTGCCCTGCTTAGCTCTTAGGGTGGCAGGAAGAAGGAGACCATATGGAAAAGCTCTGTAAACTGTGCGTGTTTTACAAATTGTTCACCCAGCCACCCAAAGCTATTTTAGGAAGCTTGTAGGTGTTCCAGGCATTGTGCTTAGCTGGTTATATAATAGTGAACAAGATTCCCCCCCACCCCCACTCCCCATACCAAGGAGCCCAGTCTGGGCAACAAACAAGCATTTTGTAATATTGTGGGATAAATGCTGTGATAAGAATAATTACAGTGTGCTCGGCAACAACGCAATCTTGGGTTAGGGGTGAGGTGGTGGGTCAAAGACAGTTATTATTTAAAAATAGGGATTAAAGAGGCTTTGGTTTTATTTTTTTTCTTTTTTTGGCAATGCCTGGAAGAGAGCCTTGGGAAGATTTGCTGAGCACAGCTGTTGGGTTTCATCTGAAATGCGCGGGGCACTCACTCGATTTCTTGAGAAGAGAGTGAAACTCTGGTTAAGTATGTGAGGTCGCTGTTTTTTGGCTGGAGGACCCTAAAAGGCCACATGGGAACAAGCCCGGTGCAGCTGACACAGACTTCAGAGTGTGAGAAGGAAAGCTTCCTTTGGTTGCTGGCTCTGCACTTATCATCGGCTTAAATCAAGATCCTGTTTTGTCCCAGGTGGTTGGATTAAAGCCGTGTTGGCCTCGGGGAAACTCTTGCTGAAGCAGATACATGTTTGTTTCATGTAAGCCCTGCCTCTTAGGGATTTGTTTTAACATTTCTTTAATTAAAAAAATTTAAATCTGCAAAAATGAGAATAGTGATGAACCCCCATCAATAATTATCTTCCAGCATCAATAATTATCAAGATTTTGTCACATTTGGTTCATCCATCAATTCCAGGCGTCATGTCATTTCACCCCTACGTACTTCACCGTGCTTCTCTAAATGTGTGGACACTATATTATGTAACCACAATGCCATGATCACATCTACAGAGGATTTTTTAGAAACTTGTTCTTTTTCCTCTCCAACATTTTATTATGAAAAATTTTGAGCAGACTTCCCTGGTGGCGCAGTGGTTAAGAGTCCGCCTGCCAATGCAGGGGACACGGGTTCAAGCCCTGGTCCGGGAAGATCCTACATGCCATCAAGCAACTAAGCCTGTGCACCACAACTACTGAGCCTGAGCTCTAGAGCCTGTGCGCCACAACTACTGAGCCTGTGTGCCACAACTACTGAAGCCCGTGTGCCTAGAGCCCGTGCTCCTCAACAAGAGAAGCCACTGCAGTGAGAAGCCTGTGCACTGCAACGAAGAGTAGCCCCCGCTCACCACAACTAGAGAAAGCCCACGCGCAGCAAAGAAGACCCAACACAGCCAAAAAAAAATAAAAAATAAAAATAAATTTTTTGAGCATATGACAAAGTTGAGAATTTGAAAGTGCATGGCTGTATATCCACTGCCTAGATGCTATCACCCACATCGACACACCTCTCCATCTACTCCTCTCATTATCCCTCCATCCATCTGTCAGTCCATCTCGTTTATGTATTTCAAAGTAAATCACATACATCAGTAAACTTCTCCCCTAAATAGTCTAGCATTCATGTCATTAACAGTTTAATATTGGTTTCCTTTTTCTTTTGAGATAAATTTACAATGACATGCACAGGTCTTGAGGTGTTGGCTGAATTTTGACAAATTCATGTGCCTGTGTAACTCCAATCCCTGTCAAGATGTAGAACCATACCTGCGCCCCAGAAAGTTCCTGCATACTCCTTCCCAATCATTCTCTTCTCTCTCTCTCCTTGTGGTAACCACTGAGCTGATTTTTTTTCTACTATAGGTTAGTTACTACTGTTCCAGAATTTCATATAAATGGAATCGTAAAGTATGCACTCTTGATATTGTTCACTCAACCAAAGTGTTCGTGGGATTCATCCGTGCTGTTATGTGTCTGCTGGTTTGTGGCTACAAGTAGTTTGCTTCTTTTTTTTTTTTTTTTTTTTTGCTGTACGCGGGCCTCTCACTGCTGTGGCCTCTCCCGTTGCGGAGCACAGGCTCCGGACACACAGGCTCCGTGGCCATGGCTCGCGGGCCCAGCCGCTGCGCGGCATGTGGGATCTTCCGGGATAGGGGCACGAACCCGTGTCCCCTGCATCGGCAGGCGGACTCTCAACCACTGCGCCACCAGGGAAGCCCCAGTTTGCTTCTTTTTATTGCTGATTAGTATTCCATTGAATGATGATACCACGATTTATCTATCCTCCCATTGATGGATGCCTGGGCTGTTTCTATTTTTTGGTTATATGAATTAGCTTCTTTGGATATTCTCGTCCAACTCCTTTTTGTGAATGTATGGCTTTTATTTCTTTGGATAAATTCCTAGGGATTGAATTGCTGGGCTGGGAGGTAGGCCAGCATGTAGAAACTGCCATAGCTTTTGCCAAATTGGTTTGGACCATTTTACATCCCTACCAACAGTGAATGACAGTGCTGGTACTCTACTTAGCCAACAGTAGGTTTTGTTAGTCTTTTTAATTTTAGCTGTTCTGGTATGTGTGTAGTGGTATCTCATTGTCATTTAAACTTGTCTTTCCCTGATGACTTATGATGTTAAGCGCTTTTGTATATGTTTATTGTCCATTTGTATATCTTTTTGTGTTTGTTCAGATTTTTGCTTATTTTTGTGTCTTTATTATTGAGTTATAAATGATTTTATATATCCTGGAGACCAGTCCTTTGTTAGGTATCTGTTTTGCAAATATTATTTCCAAATGTATGGCTTGCTTATTTTCTTAAATATATCTTTGATGAGCAGAAGCTTTGACTTTGTCTAACTTAACCAATTCCTTCTTTTATGGTTATTACTTTCTGTGACCTAAGAAATCTTTGCCTTCTACTCTTACAAAGGTCTTTGCCTGTGTTTTCCCCTAAAAACTTGATAATTCTAGCTTGCACATTAAGGTTTGTTGTGATCCAGCTCAAATTATGTATGTGTGTGATTTGAGATTGGGTCAAGGATTTGTTTTTTTAAAACCAATTTCTAAGCTGTGTTTACCTAGGAAGCGCCATGCCACAAGGGTAAACAAATATGAGTCTAGCTGCTGAGTTTTCTTTTTAAACAGTTTGTAGGTGTGCTGCTGGCTCAGGCCACAGTGGACACGACTTAGCCGCATGTGGTACTTGCCCCATTCTTCTTGCCTGCTTTCAGCAATCGAGTATTGAATGCCCACCATGTGCCAGGCTTTCAGCAATCAAGTATTGAATGCCCACCATGTGCCAGGCACGAAGGCAGTGGTACCCAAGACCCGCCTGCCAGGACGTCAGACTGAGCAGGGGGCTGCCAGCATGTGGTGTGAGAATGGGGGGATGAGCAGAGTGACCATGATCTGATGAGGGGTCTGGGAAGTCCTCCTGGCGGGAGGGATTTTTGAGCTGAAATCTGAAGGAGGTGATGGCGGTCAGGTAGGACTAGGGGTCTGGGTAGAGTGTTGTCAGGGCTGGTGGGGAGGAGACGTGCCAAGTTGGAACAGCCCAGGTGACACCTGCCTTCCCTCAGAGGGTTGGTTGTCTAAGAGGTGGAAAGAGAAGGTGCCTTGGGGACTGGCATGGTCCTTTCTGTGTGTCTCTCCAAGACTCAGTGGGGCCATTGCTAAAATGCCTGCCCTATGTCTCCTCAGGATGCCTTGAGCAGTTGCACCTTCTTGAAGAGGTTTCCTCAGTTCATCTATTTTTTTTTTCACCGAAGAAACTCTTCTTCCTTTTGACTGCCAAGGAGGAAGGGACAGGGAGAGCCCCTGGGGTGCTCTTCTGTGGCTCTGAACATACTCTCTGCTGCTCTCTCCAGGCTCTTGGCTTTTCAAAGGACCATTGGCTCTCACTGACTGCCCTCCTGCCCACTCGGCCTGATGGCTGTGCGCCCCCGCTAGAGCTCCTCTCATTGGTGCCTGCCATCCCACAAGGCCCTCGGCCTCACAGTCTGCTGAACCAGAGTATCTTCCCCCAGAGCTTCTGAGCATTGCCACACAAGGTCCTAGTTGGGCCCCTCTCCCTCGGCATCACTACTCCTTGGAAGCAAGTCTGCACTCTTTTCCAGCTGCCCCTTCAACACACTCGCTATAGAGTGCCCTGTGCATGCCTTGAACCTCTTCATTTCATCCGCTTTCTTTCTCTCCATGCTTTAGTGTCCTGCGTCAAGGCCGCCAGACTGGTGCTGCTCAGGTTCCCATCTCTCCTCTCAAATTGTCTCTTGAACCCCGCCCACCTTCCCGCCTTAATCATATCTCCTTTGTAGTCCAGGCTCTGGCTCCAGCAATTGTTTTTGCTCATCAAAGGATCCCTGTCTGCCACTCTGTTCCTCTACCTACAAAGATGATCTGATTTCACTTCTTTTACCCAATACCGCATGATGATAATCACATAGTTTACAATTCTTGTGTATGTCCTGGGTAATTTCTTGAACTCCTGTTGGACTTTTCTTGTTGGTTTTGTCACCAGATTTTTCAGCATGGTCTCTCTCCCCTCCTCCACTTCCTCAGCAGCATCCGTTCCTTGGATCCAGCACAGCCACTCTACTAAAGCTGCTTTCTAGTCACCATATGAGATTTTTCTGAGGCATTTAACTGTTGAACACTTAAAATATTTTATTTGATCTGTCACCGAATTTTCTTCTTTTTGTCAGTTTTTTCCTCCTGAGACTTCTTTATCCTTCTTCCTAAATGTGGTGTTCTTCAAGATTTTGGCCTTGTTTTTATTCCTTTTTTCTCATCTTGGCAACTTTATATTCTTATGGCTTTGTTGTTTCTAGATGTCTTCCAAATGTGTGATTCCTGTAAGTCACCATTTAGGACATTTCCACCAGAATTCCCTCTCTCCCTTTCCTTGCCTTTTGTTGATAGGTTCATTCATATATTTATCACCCATCCCCACTTCCCTAACCCAGCACCCTTGACAGGCATGGCTAATCAATCAAGATGGTCATCCTCACTAAACTTGGCTGTGACCTATGAATTTTTCAATGTGGCTCCCAGGCAGCCACTGCTAGTTGGTACATCAGTTGCATCTATCTGTCATATTTGTACCACATGGCCCTGCTTTCTGTTACCCAGAATCTGGTCCCCTGAAGGATTAATCACCACCAAAAGTTCAGTTTATAATCCCTGCCCGATTTCCTAGCAACGTGGGCAGGATATAAGCTGGAGTTATTCAGAGTTCTCACAATGCAACGTTTCTTTAAAGATCTAGGTAGAAGATGTAGGTAGGGGGAATGTGAGTCGTCTTGTCTTAAGATTGGTGTGAAATATATCTATGTATGTTCAACGGTGGTCTTATTTTGCAGTTCATAAAAGCATTCTCACTTACCCCTTCGCCTCTGGGTATATTCTAAATAGGACGGAACAAAGTTTAGTAAACATTTTAAAAGTTTATAAGCCACTGCAGGTAGATACACATGCACGTTGGGAAAAGCACTGGCTTTGTCCATCCTCAGAGGCTAATTGGGTTGGCTTTGTGAGCTGTTCAGGGAGAAGACCGTTCCAGAGATGTAGGTCCTCCTCTGAGAGGACCCTGCCTCTAGGATCTCAGAGTTCTTGTTACTCCAGACACCCTGAAATCGTTCTAAACCGTCGGCATAGAATGATGACTTTTTGACTTGAGGTTTGGTGATGGTTGGCACCTTCGCCTCTTCTAGACCAAGAATGCATTTTCTGCTCTAAGCGTTTTCCTCCCTCGCATGGCAGCTGTGACAGGTCACAGGCTCCCAACTACCGGACAAAAGGAAAACTGGGCTGCAAATCCTTTAAGAGTCTGCACTTGGAGTTTTAAGTCAGGTTGTAAATGGAAGTCAATTATGTGGGAGGTGGTGTGGGACCTGGGGTGGACGCTGCCGCTGACCAGCTGTGTGACCTTGGCTAGAAGCTTGACGTGCCTCCATCTCAGTGCCCTCACCTGCCTGTTGAAGCTGAAGGGTTGGCTGATCTTGAGGGTCCTTTGAGACCCAGCGTTCCATGTTCTTTGTTTTCCTGGTTGTTACTGTTATGACTTTATCTAATGAGACTGTCTTGTTTAGACAGTAAAGAAAGTTCTGTGGAATGATCAGCATTTTAAAAAGCACTTGGAATTGCATCTGTTTGTTGGTTTATATTAGAATGGTTTTGGGGTCCTCGGGAAAGAGGGGCACATCCTGTCCTGGAAGGCTGAGTGTAGCTAAGGGGACGGGGAAGGGGTAGGTCTAAGAACTGCCTATTAATTCACTGCCCTTAGGTTTAGCAGAGCAGCCAGGAAACAGAGGTGTTTGGTACAGGCTGGCATCCCATTAAGCCACACAGTATATGGCTGTGATTAAGAGCACAGGCTTTGGAACCAGGCAGAAGGCCTGGGGTTCTAGTCCTGACTTCATTACCATCTGGCTCTGTCACCTTGAATGAGATCACATCTCTTAAACCTCAGTCTTCATGTTTGTAAAATGAGGAAAATAAGAGTGCTTCCATCATAGTGTTGCTGTAAGGATTAGTTGGGATGAGATACAGAACTCCTAGCCCATGTGGTGTACAGTAATTGCTCAATAAACATAGCCTCTTAATCAGAGTGCTTGCCTTAGACTGGGCTAGGCATTTTTCCTCTGGTATCTGAGGAAAAAGTCACACAATCGTACTAAATGGTAGAAGTAGTTAGCCACAAATTACAGAGGAGGAAATCAAAGTTCAGAAGAGTTAAATAATGTTCTCCACATTACACAAGCAGTCAGTGACAGAGCTAGGATTGGAAACCACATCTTCCTGCCTCCAAAGTCTCCTTCTGCCATGCCCTCTGCTCCCTGGAGTGGAGAGCCCTCCTCACTGCCCACAGCAGGCTGGGCTCCACAGGGGATTCTAAAAGACCATGAGAGAGGCAAGGCGAGTCACCCATATCCACCGAAAGCTGTTCTGCTTACAAACAGGTTGGGTTCTAAAGAACTACTGGAAGTTCATTTGTTTGAAAAGTTCAAAGTTATATTCTAGTAGCTACTGTTCATGCTGCCTCTTGGTGGCAGGAAGAATTACCATGCTCTCCCCCTGAGGAACAGCTTTGTTTGCAACCATGAAAATTCTTAACCTGAAAATTTATAAGTAGAGGACCATGCAAGGCAGAGCAGAGCAGTAAAGGGTCCTAAAAGAGGTAGGGACACTACACCATGCACAACCAGAGGAGAGAGAGTCATGGCCAGTAACAGGGTACAGTGGGATCATCAGTAGCTTCCTGTGGTGGTGGTGATGGTGGTGATGGTGGTGGTGGAAGTAGCATTCAAGATGGGCCTTGAAGGAAGGGAAACATGTTGGAAAAGTGGAGGTGGCAGGAAAGAGAGCAGCTACAGGGTGCATTCCAGGTGCATAACACTGAAGCTGCGCTCTGGAGTGAGGAGATAATGAAAAAAATCCTCCAACTAATTTTTCATGTCTTTTAATGCCTTTGATTGTGTTACATGAAGGCAGGTCAGAGAGTCTAAGAGGCAAATACCCTCTTTGTCAACAAAAATATTTCTAAGCATCTTTGTCTTTCCTCCATCTGTAGGGGAGCTTCCAGCATCAGGGTGCTTACAGTTCTTTTGTCTGTACCTGCACTTCCCAGTAGGGAATCCACCGCCACATATGGCAGTTGAGCACTTGAAATGTGGTCGTCCTGACATGTGCTGTCAATGTGAGACACACACTGGATTTTGAAGACATAGTAAGAAAGTAAAATATCTCAATTTTTGGTATTGATTACATGTTGAAATGGTATTTTGGATAGATTGGATTAAAAGTAAAATATTAAAATTAAGTTCACCTGTTTTTTACCTTTTTAATGTGGCTACTAGAAAATTTAAAATGACATGTGTGGTTCTCATTCACGGCTTGCCTTCTGTTTCTATTGGATGGTGCTATTCTGGAGGGACTTGTTATATACTTAAAATTCTATCATCCATTCTAGGGTCATCTGAGTCCTAGATGGCTTTGAGCTGGGTGCACCTCAGGAAACATCCTTGGTCACCTCAGGAAACATCCTTGGTCATTCAGTTGTGATGGAGACCTAGGTTCTCTCTATGGCTAGGTTACATACATGGTTCTCTGAGCTTCAGATACTTTCACCTGTGTAGTGGGGACATTAGATCAGATATTTTCCATGGCCCCTTTCAATTAAAAAATTCTATGATTCTAGCTCGGTGTAACTGTTAACTTTTTCTGGGTTCCATTGAAAGGTCTCTACTGCTCCCTTTACTAAATGTCAGAAAAAGTCTGGATTATTTCCTCTTACTTGTGGTCCTTTAGTGATTCTTGGAGTGGAAAGACTTCAGAGTTCTGATAGATTAAGGAAACCTTCTTACTCTCCTTCTCTTCTCTCTGTCTGTTGGCCCATCTTGGCTTGTTTCAGTGTGCTCCTGAGCAAGGTGGCCCACCAGCTCCTTTAAAATGGTACAGGCATCAGAGAGCTGGGAGAAGAGGTCTCTCCTTTCTTTGGTTCATGACTGTTAAGACTGCTTTTGAATACCCCATGCATGGTGATCCCATAAACTTTATTTAGACACTGTCTAGGTCCATAAAAACTGAGAATCTGATCTGTATTTTCCCTTTTGGCTCTACTAATGTTAGAACAAATCAGTCATGTCTTTGTAAATATCTTTCTTTCAGCAGTTCATCCTCTTATACACTGTCCATCTGCTATTAAATAAAATATATCAGGTATTGGGCTAGTTTCCAGAACACAGAAATAGAAGACTTGGTCTTTATCCTTGAGGAACTCCTGGATAAAGGGGTTCCACCTTTAAACTTCACCAACAAGGTGAATACATGGTGCTTTCTGTCTTCAGAGGGACATTCACAGGTGAGGCACAGGTGAGGAAAGAGGGTGGCGCCATGAGCACACTAGGTGATGAAAAGTTGACTTTCAGTTGAGAGTTTTTGATGTTTCAAAGTGAGACAAGGTCTTAGTTAACTACCAACACGTCAAATAAATAAAATCTGCCCTATAAATATATATTATATATAATTCCATTTAATGGAACATCAATGTCTGGATGCAAGTGTGTTGCTATACTGAAATCCCCTCTTATAATACCAGTTGCAATGTAGTTTCTTGACATTTAATTTATTTTTCTTTTGGAATGAGCCTTTACAATATGTTACATTTTAAAAAAGTAACAATATAGAAAGGGGGTTATATAAAAGCAAAGTTTTACTGGCTTAAAAAAGGGCACTAGAGGGCTTCCCTGGTGGCGTAGTGGTTGAGAGTCCGCCTGCCGATGCAGGGGACACGGGTTCGTGCCCCGGTCTGGGAAGATCCCACATGCCGCTGAGCGGCTGGGTCCGTGAGCCATGGCTGCTGAGCCTGCGTGTCTGGAGCCTGTGCTCCGCAACGGGAGAGGCCACAACAGTGAGAGGCCCGTGTACCGCAAAAAAAAAAAAAAGGGCACTAGAGAGGGAAAATACTGTTAGGTCTGTGGAGTCCACTTTATTGAAAGTGCCTGAATCTAAGTTACCCTTAATAAAGTCTTGATTTCTCTCTCAGAGTATGGGTGAATAAAATATATCTGCAGAGGTATTTTTGAGTAACTAGCACTTCTTGGCTTTTGATTTGAGGTTTGTAGGAATCCTAATCTGATACACAAATCTACACATGATATGAAAATAGGGATAAACTTGTTCATATGCAGCTCTACCCATACGAACCATGCAGGTGTTGACCATTTTCCCTGGCGGGGGCAGGTGGCAGGGCGGTGGTTGGAGGTTGAAGAGAGGCACACGGTAATAACAGAGGTAGCAGCAATATTTATGTAGAGGGTTGAACTTATTAACAATGGGAGCAGCACACTAACTGTTGCCTAGAAACCAGCTTTTGATTGGAGCAGTGATGAGTTCTCTGTATGTCTGTTTTTTTCTCTTTTCTCTGATGTGCTGCCCCAGAATACTGTGTTCTTAGTTTCTGTAATCAGAATCAGTTTAGTGTAAAAAAATTTTTTTAAATTCTATGCCATTTCTGGATATAACTAAGTTGGAGATCACTAACGTGGAATTTTGTTGATGTGCTGGTGTCTGATGATTAGAGGTACCCTAGCTGGTTTGCAAGGATTGTATGTGGGTGTTTAAATAATTGATACACTACTTTGTTTTGGACAGCTCAAATAGCTGCCCTTTATTCACCTGTAAGTAGAATAATAAGGTCATTTATTACCATGCATGTAAAATGGAAAAACTCACTATAAATTATAACTTCAAATTATTATCTATCATCTCCCTGCATAATGAGGCATAAAGTTTATTTAATCATTCATTCATATGTTCAGTATTCGTTTAATAAATGTTTATTGAATGCCTACTCTGTGCCAGGCAGGATATGAGAGGTACTAGGGATGTAGCAGTGAACAAGATAGAAAATGGTTCTGAGCTTGATAGATGAGACAAATAATAAGCTCAGCAACCAATGTGCCAATTACAGATAAGAGTAAGTGATGGGAAAGGCATCCACGTGATGAGAGAAACTCTGTTCGAGAGGTGAGGGCACGGAGGGGTGTATTTTAGGTAAAGATGATCAGCGGAAGCCTAAGTGAATTGAGACCTGAAAGAATAAAGGAGCCAGACTTTCAGTGTAAAAATGGTTTCACATAGTCAATGGTGTTTAGTATACTCAGAACTGAGGTGATTCTGCTATGTGTGATGCCACTTGTGTGCGAGGGTGATATTCTGAATTGACCCAGGAACTAATGAGGAAAGACAGTAGCCTGGCCCTAGAGCACAGCCTTGGAGCCCCCATTAGGGCAGGTGTTAAGCCCTTAATTGCTGGGTGATTGGGAGGGAGGGTCTCAGGGGAGGGACTAGGTTGGCACTCAGATGCCTTGGGGGCCACGACCATTCACCTGTTATGGTATGGAAGTATTTCAGTATTTAAACAAGCAGCATGGCACGTGTGATGGCTGGTCATCAGCCATGCTTGTGTGTAATTTTATGGTTCAAGGAACTTTGACCATTAACCAATTGCAGTTACAGGTAATTTAAGAAATTCTGGCCACTTCACATAGTTCAGTAGAGAAAAGGAAGGGTTAAACTGCTGTTTTCAATGCCGGCAGTCATGATTTTGTACTCTGGGTCAGATTTTGAGGAGGTAGCAAACTGAATGTATTCTTCCCAAGAAGGTAACCAACCTAACATTCCTTTTTTTTTTTTTTTTTTTAAATTAGGCGACATCACTGTCCACACCTCCCTACCAAGATTTATGATAAAACAGAGAAACCATGTCTTTTCTCCGAATATACCAAGAACTACCCTCTCTATCACTCTTATCTGCCCAGAGAGTCCTTCAAGCCCAAGCTGGAGTACCAGAAAAGGTGCACGCCAATGGAAGGCCTGACCACATCGAGGTGAGGGCAATAGTGTGAACGTATAAATGCACACCACTAATGGAGTAATGTACAGCATTAACCTAACGTTCAAATTGCATTGACGTGCACTATCAATACATGCTATTAATGCCTGAACGTTAATTTACTGTATCTCTGAAAGAAAATCCTGCATTTATTAGCCTGTTTAGTTTTCCCTAGCCCTCTCTTAAAGAGAAAGGATTCTTGCTTGGGACTGGGGAAGGGGGAGCCGTGGGGTGGGAATTGTAAATTGATCTACATCTAAAGGGTGGGAGGTTAAGTTAAGTATGAAAGGAAAATAATAACTAGAAAGAGGGTGGCTGCTGCAGAAAAAGGAGCTTTGGGCTTCTGCAAAGAAGCTCCAGGTCACCTTGGGTGGTGGTAGTGATGTTGGTCGTGGTGAAAGAGAACTTGAGCTTTTTTGAAATTATGCTATAGAGTTTGAGTTGGGGTCCCCTTGAACATTCTTCAGGAATATGAACAAAGAATATTTCCTTTTACATTACCCTTGGCTTAGCAACTCCGATTCTTTTTTTTTTATTTACATCTTTATTGGAGTATAATTGCTTTGCAATGGTGTGTTAGTTTCTGCTTTATAACAAAGTGAATCAGTGCAACTCTGATTCTTGAGCTCCAGCTCTGTGAGGAGACTGAACCCCGTGGCTCAGCGTGTCAGGCCTGCAGAGGTATCTGTACTATGGGGGTGGGGACACATGATCAGAGGGTTGTTCCACATGTTGCAGGGCTCTAACAGAATCTGCTGTTGACAGCTCAGTTAGTGATCTCCAGGTGATGACCTGTGACTGGTGACCCAGAGGAGTAGAAACATCTTTGAGTCAGTTGGGCAGTGTTTCAGGTTGTAGAGCTTAGTCCCCACATGAGACCTGAGAGCTGGGCACCTTCTCTGCCTCCTAAGTTCCTCATCCCTCAGGGCAGGATTGCTGTGCGGTGGAGGTGAAATTGTTCTACCACGATGCCCGCACATTACAGGTTTGCAACACCTGGTAAAATTTCTTCCTATTGCTTCCCCCTTTGCCTCACAATTTTGTGCTTTTCTGTAAAGGTCCCAGGTGACCCTGGCTAAGGAGAACACCAGTTCATTCAGTTTCCCCCAGGATAGGCCTGGAAATGTCCTCTGTGGGCTGGAGGCATGAAGTATTCCTCCTAAAAGCTGCTGTCTTCTAGATCCAAAGGAAGAAGTCCATGTCTGGGTTATGGGGCAGAAAAGACCCACAATGTGGGCAATGAAGCTCAGGGATTCCTCGGCTTTGTGGGAACCCCTGGACAGGGGCAGCTTGAGAATGAGAGGGAGTCGAGGGTCTTATCTGACTCTTGACTTGAATCAGGTCACCTTTATGCTGAGTAGTTATATTAAATGATTTGAGGTCAGCACAAGGTTTCTGGGTCCTGATTCATGAAAAAAAATGTAATCTATGCAACCTGTGACTTACTAAACAATATAAACCTTAAATTTGCTGCTTCATTTTCCCAGGAAAACAGCGTTCTTTGTTTCTATGAGTCTAAAGACCACAACAAGAGAAGTGGATCATTCTGGAGCATTGCTTTTCATTTTAAGAAACCACAGTCAGTGCTCATGAAAGGAACTAGGCTTATGTATAAGAGACATGTAATTGGTAGGAAAGGATAAGAGCAGTGTTGAGGAATGGATTACAAACATCACGTTCGGTTTCTAGATGCTGGTCTTCACTTCTCTTTGTACCCAGTTTTCAGGAAGTCAAGAGTGCCTTGTGGAATACAGAGTACAGGCCAGCTTCAGATATTGTCCTGGAAATATTTGGATACTTGGAGGGTTGGATGTTGAGGGATGCTTTCTGTTTGTTGCCCACAAGCTCAGGAGAATGAGGACAAACCCTTTCTCTGGAGCAGGCGTCGTGTCCCATCCCCTAGCTCTGAGGCCCCCAGTGGAGCCCCACATGCCCTCCCTCTTCCTGATGGTGCTTTGCAAAACAAAAACTTGCCCTTTGACCTGTCCTAAATTATCCTTGCCTTGTGTCACTTACAACAATAAACATATCACCCAGAAAGTCTCTCTGTCCCTGCCAAGGCCAGAATAACAAAATCATTCATGTTGAGATATGGCCAAAGTGGAAGAATGAAGATACTGAAAGAATTTCCAAAACAACTTATTAATGATTGTAAGAGCCTTAAAAAGAAAAACTGGCAGGATCATGGTTACCATGGGAAGAAAAAAGAACAGAAGTTCTTCTCTCCTCTCTTTTACTTCCTTCCCCAGAAAGAGGACTAAGGGGCAGATGAGCAGAAGGCATCTCTTCTCTCCCCCGTCCCTCAATCTCCTCATTTCTCAGCCCCGTGCCTACCCTGCTGGGCACGTTTTCATAGGCTGAAAAAAAAAACCTGTGCCCCTGTCAGGATGCCTCCTTTTTTTTTTTTTGAGCTTCGGTGGGCTTTTATTGACATAAATTAACAAAAATCGAGATTTTACTAACCATCTTTTCTGAGCTTTATAAACTCAGCAGAGACTCTGGCCCATATCTGAATACATACAGTAAAACTATTCCCCATTGGGAAATGAAGAGTTGCTGTCATCTAGGTTCTCTGCCAGAGGATGCGGGGGAAAGGATGGGTCAGCCTTGTGTCTGCACACCTCTGTGTCTGTGCGGACTGTCATCCTTCTGCCCTTAGAACTCTGATTATTAGAATGTCCGACCCACTTACCTATCTAAAGGCTGACCTGGCTTAGTTTCTGAGTTTGGGGCTGCCACCTGCTGCATGAAAAAGTCATGTGGCCCGTGGCTTGGCTAGGTTTGGCGATTAAGCTCAGACACAAAAAACACCTGGTTTCTGGAAAGGTTATCATCCCAGCATGAGGCATGATTACAGCTGCACACAACTCTTACTGACTGTAAATCTTAGGGATTTACAGCAGGTGCCATGAGGTGAATGCTTGTGCTTTTCAGCCCTTCTTTTTTTTTTTTTTTTTTTTTTTGTGGTACCCGGGCCTCTCACTGTTGTGGCCTCTCCTGTTGCGGAGCACAGGCTCCGGATGCGCAGGCTCAGCGGCCATGGCTCACAGGCCCAGCCGCTCAGCGGCATGTGGGATCTTCCCGGACAGGAGCACGAACCCGTGTCCCCTGCATCGGCAGGCGGACTCTCAACCGCTGTGCCACCAGGGAAGCCCTTTTCAGCCCTTCTTAACGTTGAACTGTTTCTTGCCGCCCTTAGTAATTCTCTCACAGAGGATCTGCCTTTAGTTCGGGTAGACCTGAGATCAGTTTATGAATAAGAGGTTTGTACTTCAAGCCTCTTTTCTCCTTAGGCATGTCACCATGTAAAACAGTTGGGCCCCATTTTGGGACACTATTTTGTTAGCTAAGTGAGATCCCTAAAGATGGGCAAAATGGACAGCCTCAGAAAAAAGAGGTGAGTCTTCAAGATGGTGTTAGACCTTTATTCTTTTTTTTTTTTTTTTTTTTTTTGCGGTATGCGGGCCTCTCACTGTTGTGGCCTCTCCCGTTGCGGAGCACAGGCTCCGGACGCGCAGGCTCAGCGGCCATGGCTCACGGGCCCAGCCGCTCCGCGGCATATGGGATCCTCCCGGACCGGGGCACGAACCCGCATCCCATGCATCGGCAGGCGGACTCTCAACCACTGCGCCACCAGGGAGGCCCTAGACCTTTATTCTTAAAGGGAGAGGGGCTGAGGGTAGGATGAAATGGAGGTGCAGAGGGGGAGGATGGAATCGGGTTCACACTTGATGGGTTTGGCTGCAGGGAAGAGGGCAGAAAGTTGGTGGCACAGATTCCTTCATGTATTGACAAGACTCCTTGGTAAACAGGAGTGTAAGGGGGAAGAGCTAAAAGTGAAAGGGCTTTTGGAAAAGCCAGGAAAGAAGCAAGACGGTAGTAGGCTTGAGTCTTTTCCTACCTATTGAATATTATACATTTCCTGTTCAAATACATATTTCTCTACTCACAGCTATCCCAGTGGAGGTATACTTCCTCACCTCTATAGATTGGACCTGAGAATTAAGACATGCAGTAAAAGGTCGCGGCACTAGACTTGCTTGGGTAGTTTAAGAGCCTTTGATGTGCATCTTTGATTAATTTGGGGGACATTTTGGCCGTTCTTTCTTTAAGTATTTTTTCTGTACCCAAGGCTCTGTTCATTTCTTTCCCCCAATCTTTTTCTCTCTCTATCCTTCATATTGGAGAACTTCTTCTTCTTTTTTTTTTTTTACATCTTTATTGGAGTATAATTGCTTTACAATGGTGTGTTAGTTTCTGCTTTATAACAAAGTGAATCAGTTATACATATACATATGTTCCCATATCTCTTCCCTCTTGCGTCTCCCTCCCTCCCACCCTCCCTATCCCACCACTCTAGGTGGTCACCAAGCACTGAGCTGATCTCCCTGTGCTATGCGGCTGCTTCCCACTAGCTATCTATTTTACGTTTGGTGGTGTATATATGTCCATGCCACTCTCTCACTTTGTCACAGCTTACCCTTCCCCCTCCCCATATCCTCAAGTCCATTCTCTAGTAGGTCTGTGTCTTTATGGAGAGCTTCTGTTCAACCATTTTCAAGTTCGCTGAGCCTTTCTTTCTTCCTCTATTTCCATTCTGCTATTAAGCCCATCCAGTGAGTGTTTTATTTTACATGTTGTGTTTTTCAGTTTTAGAATTTACACGTGGTTCTTTTTATATATAGTTTCTCTTTCTCTTCTGTGATTCCCTGCCTTTTAATTCATTGTGACCTTATTTTCCATTTTGCAACTAAGCATAGTTAAAATAGCTGCTGTATAATCCTTGCCTGCTAGTTGCAACATCTGGGTCGGCTTGGGGTTGGTCTTCGTGATTAACTTTCTTTTCCCTTGAGAATGGGTCACATTTTCTCTGTGTATGTCAAGAAATTTGGATTGATCCTGTACATTGGTTTTTTTTTTGGATTGTGTTCTTTTATTTTTTTTAACAGCTTTATTGGAGTATAATTGCTTTACAATGTTGCGTTAGTTGCTACTGTATAACAAAGTGAATCAGCTATATGCATACATATATCCCCATATCCCCTCCCTCTTGCACCTCCTTCCCACCCTCCCTATCCCACCCCTCTAGGTGGTCACAAAGCACTGAGCTGATATCTCTGTGCTATGCAGCTGCTTCACACTAGCTATCTATTTGACATTTAGTAGTGTATATATGTCCATGCCACTCTTTCACTTTGTCCCAGCTTACCCTTCCCCCTCCCCATGTCCTTACGTCCATTCTCTATGTCTGCGTCTTTATTCCCTTCCTGCCCTTCGGTTCATTAGAACCATTGTTTTTTTTAGATTCCATATATGTATGTTAGCATATGGTGTTTGTTTTTCTCTTTCTGACTTACTTCACTCTGTATGACAGACTCTAGGTCCATCCACCTCACAACAAATAACTCAACTGCGTTTCCTTTTATGGCTGAGTAATATTCCATTGTATATTTGTGCCACATCTTCTTTATCCATTCATCTATGAATGGACACTTAGGTTGCTTCCATGTCCTGGCTACTGTAAATAGTGCTGCGATAAACATTGTGGTACGTATGTCTTTCTGAATTATGATTTTCTCTGGATATATGCCCAGTAGTGGGATTGCTGGGTCATATGGTAGTTTAATTTTTAGTTTTTTAAGGAACCTCCATACTGTTCTCCATAGTGGCTGCATCAATTTATATTCCCACCAGCAGTGCAAGAGGGTTCCCTTCTCTCCACACCCTCTCCAGCATTTATTGTTTGTAGAATTTTTGATGATGGCCATTCTGACCGGTATGAGGTGATACATCATTGTGGTTTTGATTTGCATTTCTCTAATGATTAGTGATGTTGAGCATCCTTTCATGTGTTTGTTGGCAATCTCTATATCTTCTTTGGAGAAATGTCTATTTAGGTCTTCTGCCCATTTTTGGATTGGGTTGTTTGTTTTTTTGATATTGAGCTGCATGAGCTGCTTGTATATTTTGGAGATTAATCCTTTGTCAGTTGCTTTGTTTGCAAATATTTTCTCCCATTCTGAGGGTTGTCTTTTCATCTTGTTTATGGTTTCCTTTGCTGTGCAAAAGCTTTTAAGTTTTATTAGATCCCATTTGTTTATTTTTGCTTCTATTTCCATTTCTCTAGGAGATGGGTCAAAAAGGAATTTGCTGTGATTTATGTCTTTTCTGCCTATGTTTTCCTCTAAGAGTGTTCTGCCTATGTTTTCCTCTAAGAGTTTTATAGTGTCTGGCCTTACATTTAGGTCTTTAATCCATTTTGAGCTTATTTTTGTGTATGGTGTTAGGAATTGTTCTAATTTCATTCTTTTACATGTAGCTGTCCAGTTTTCCCAGCACCACTTATTGAAGAGACTGTCTTTTCTCCATTGTATATTCTTGCCTCCTTTATCAAAGATAAGGTGACCATATGTGCATGGGTTTATCTCTGGGCTTTCTATCCTGTTCCATTGGTCTATATTTCTGTTTTTTGTCCCAGTACCATACTGTTCTGATGACTGTAACTTTGTAGTATAGTCCGAAGCCAGGGAGCCTGATTCCTCCAGCTCCGTTTCTCTTTCTCAAGATTGCTTTGGCTATTCAGGGTCTTTTGTGTTTCCATAAAAATTGTGAAATTTTTTGTTCTAGTTCTGTGAAAAATGCCATTCATAATTTGATAGTGATTACATTGAATCTGACAATTACTTTGGGTAGTAGAGTCATTTTCACAATGTTGATTCTTCCAATCCAAGAACATGGTATATCTCTCCATCTGTTTCTATCATCTTTAATTTATTTCATCAGGGTCTTATAGTTTTCTGCATACAGTTCTTTTGTCTCCTTAGGTAGGTTTATGCCTAGGTATTTAATTCTTTTTGTTGCAATGGTAAATGGGAGTGTTTCCTTAATTTCACATTAAGATTTTCGTTGTTAGTGTGTAAGAATGGAAGAGATTTCTGTGCATTAATTTTGTATCCTGCTACTTTACCAGATTCATTGATTAGCTCTAGTAGTTTTCTGGTAGCATCTTTAGGATTCTATAGGTATAGTATCATGTCATCTGCAAACATAGACAGTTTTACTTCTTTTCCAATTTGGATTTCTTTTATTTCTTTTTATTCTCTGATTGCCGTGGCTAAAACTTTTAAAACTATGTTGAATAATAGTGTTGAGAGTGGGCAACCTTGTCTTGTTCCTGATCTCAGAGGAAATGGTTTCAGTTTTTCACCATTGAGAATGATGTTAGCTGTGGGTTTGTCATATATGGCCTTTACTTTGTTGAGGTAGGTTCCCTCTGTTCTTACTTTCTGGAGAGTTTTTATCATAAATGGGTGTTGAATTTTGTCAAAAGCTTTTTCTGCATCTATTGAGAAGATCATGTGGTTTTTATCCTTCAGTATGCTAATATGGTAAATCACATTGATTGATTTGTGTATATTGAAGAATCCTTGCATTCCTGGGATAAACCCCACTTGATCATGGTGTATCATTCTTTTAATGTGCTGTTGGATTCTTTTTGCTAGTATTTTGTTGAAGATTTTTGCATCTATGTTCATCAGTGATATTGGCCTGTAGTTTTCTTTCTTTGTGACATCATGTCTGGTTTTGGTATCAGGATGATGGTGGCCTTGTAGAATGAGTTTGGGAGTGTTCCTCCCTCTGCTATATTTTGGAAGAGTTTGAGAAGGATAGGTGTTAGGTCTTCTCTAAATGTTTGATAGAATTCCCCTGTAAAGCCATCTGGTCCTGGGCTTTTGTTTGTTGGAAGATTTTTAATCACAGTCTCAATTTCAGTGCTTGTGATTGGTCTGTTTATATTTTCTATTTCTTCCTGGTTCAGTCTTGGAAGGTTGTGCTTCTCTAAGAATTTGTCCATTTCTTCCAGGTTGTCCATTCTATTGGCATATAGTTGCTTGTAGTAATCTCTCATGATCCTTTGTATTTCTGCAGTGTTAGTTGTTACTTCTCATTTTTCATTTCTAATTCTACTGATTTGAATCTTCTCCCTTTTTTTTTCCTGATAAGTCTGGCTAATGCTTTATCAATTTTGTTTATCTTCTCAAAGAACCAGCTTTTAGTTTTATTGATCTTTGCTATCGTTACCTTCATTTCTTTTTCATTTATTTCTGATCTGATCTTTATGATTTCTTTCCTTCTGCTAAGTTTGGGGGTTATTTTGTGCTTCTTTCTCTAATTGCTTTAGGTGTAAAGTTAGGTTGTTTATTTGAGATTTTTCTTGTTTACTTGAGATTTTCTTTTTTGAGGTAGGATTGTATTGCTGTAAACTTCCCTCTTAGAACTGCTCTTGCTGCATCCCACAGGTTTTGGGTTGCTGTGTTTTCATTGTCATTTGTTTCTAGGTATGTTTTGATTTCCTCTTTGATTTCTTCAGTGATCTCTTGGTTATTTAGTAGCATATTGTTTAGCCTCCATGTGGTTGTATTTTTTACAGTTTTTTCCTGTAACCGATATCTAGTCTCATAGTGTTGTGGTCAGAAAAGAGACTTGATAAGATTTCAATTTTCTTAAATTTACTGAGGTTTGATTTGTGACCCAAGATATGATCTATCGTAGAGAATGTTCCATGAGCACTTAAGAAGAAAGTGTATTCTGTTGGTTTTAGATGGAATGTCCTATAAATATCAATTAAGTCCATGTTGTCTAATGTGTCATTGAAAGCTTGTGTTTCCTTATTTATTTTCATTTTGGATGATCTGTCCATTGGTGAAAGTGGGTTGTTAAAGTCCCCTACTATGACTGTGTTACTGTCGATTTCTCCTTTTATGGCTGTTAGCATTTGCCTGTGTATTGAGGTGCTCCTATGTTGGGTGCATAAATATTTACAATTGTTATATCTTCTTTTTAGATTGATCCCTTGATCATTATGTAGTGTCCTTCTTTGTCTCTTCTCATAGTCTTTATTTTAAAGTCTATTTTGTCTGATATGAGAACTGCTACTTCATCTTTCTTTTGATTTCCATTTGCATGGAATATCTTTTTCCAACCCCTCATTTTCAGTCTGTATGTGTCCCTTGGTCTGAAGTGGGTCTCTTGTAGACAGCATATATATGGGTCTTGTTTTTGTATCTGTTCAGTGAGCCTGTGTCTTTTTGTTGGAGCATTTAATCCATTTACATTTAAGGTAATTATAGATATGTATGTTCGTGTTACCATTTTTTAAATTGTTTTGGGTTTGTTTTTATAGGTCTTTTCCTTCTCAGTGTTTCCTGCCTAGAGAAGTTCCTTTAGCATTTGTTGTAAAGCTGGTTTGGTGGTGCTGAACTCTCTTAACTTTTGCTTGTCTGTAAAGGTTTTAATTTCTCTGTCAATCTGAATGAGATCCTTGCTGGGTAGAGTAATCTTGGTTGTAGGTTTTTCCCTTTCATCACATTAAGTATGTCCTGCCTCTCTCTTTGGCTTGCCGAGTGTCTGCTGAACGATCAGCTGTTAACCTTATGGGGATTCCCTTGCGTGTTATTTGTTGCTTTTCCCTTGCTGATTTTGTTATTTTTTCTTTCTATTTAATTTTTGATAGTGTTTTAATATATGTCTTGGCACGTTTCTCCTTGGATTTATCCTGTATGGGATTCTCTGTGCTTACTGGACTTGATTGACTATTTCCTTTCCCATGTTAAGGAAGTTTTCAAGTGTAATCTCTTCAAATGTTTTCTCAGACCCTTTCTTTTTCTCTTCTTCTTCTGGGACCCCTATAATTTGAATGTTAGTGCATTCAGTGTTGTCCCAGAGGTCTCTGAGACTGTCCTCAATTCTTTTCATTCTTTTCTCTTTATTCTGCTCTGTGGCAGTATTTCCACTGTTTTATCTTCCAGGTCACTTATCTGTTCTTCTGCCTCAGTTATTCTGCTATTGATTCCTTCTAGAGAATTCTTAATTTCATTTATTGTGTTGTACATAATTGTTTGTTTGCTCTTTTCGTTCTTCTAGGTCCTTGTTAAACATTTCTTGTATTTTCTCCATTTCCAAGATTTGGACATCTTTCCTCTCATTACTCTGAGTTTTTTTCAGGTAGACTGCCTATTTCCTCTTCATTTGTTTGGTCTGGTAGGTGTTTACCTTGCTCCTTCATCTGCTTCATATTTCTCTGTCTTCTCATTTTGTTTAACTTACTGTGTTTGGGGTCTCCTTTTCTCAGGCTGCAGGTTCATAGTTCCTGTTGTTTTTGTTGGCTGTCCCCTGTGGGTGAGGTTGGTTCAGTGGCTTGTGTAGGCTTCCTGGTGGGGGGCACTGGTGCCTGTGTTCTGGTGAGTGGGGCTGGATCTTGTCTTTCTGGTGGGCAGGACCACTTCCGGTGGTGTGTTTTGGGGTGTCTGTGAACTTAGTATGATTTTAGGCAGCCTCTGTGCTAATGGGTGGGTTTGTGTTCCTGTCTTGCTAGTTGTTTGGCATGGGGAGTCCAGCACTGGAGCTTGCTGACCGCTGGGTGGAGCTGGGTCTTAGTGTTGAGACGGAGATCTCTGGGAGAGCTCTCGCCGATTGATATTACATGGGGCTGTGAGGTCTCTGGTGGTCCAGTGTCCTGGAGTCTGCTCTCCCACATTAGAGGCTCAGGCCTGACACCCGGCCAGAAAACCAAGACCCTGTCAGCCACACGGCTCAGAAGAAAAGGAAGAAACAAAAGGAAGAAAAAAGAAATTAAAAAAATATTAAAAAAAATAAAAGGAAAAAAAAATAGAAGAGAGCAACCAAACCAATAAACAAATCCACCAGTGATAACAAGCACTAAAAACTAAACTAAGATAAATATAAAAATCAGAAACAAATCAGTCGCAGACAGCAAACCCCAAGTCTACAGTTGCTCCCAAAGTCCACCACCTCAATTTTGGGACAATTCGTTGTGTATTAAGGTATTCCACAGATGCAGGGTACATCAAATTGATTGTGGATATTTAATCTGCTGCTCCTGAGGCTGCTGGGAGAAATTTCCCTGTCTCTTCTTTGTTTGCACAGCTCCTGGGGTTCAGCTTTGGTTTTGGCCCCGCCTCTGTGTGTCGGTCGCCCTCAGGCATCTGTTCCCCACCCAGACAGGAGGGGTTAAAGCAGCAGCCGATTAGGGCTCTCTTGCTTTCTCAGGCTGGGGGGAGGGAGGGGTACGGAATGCAGGGTGAGACTGCGGCGGCAGAGGCTGGTGTGACATTGCAACAACCTGAGGCGCACTGTGTGTTCTCCTGGGGAAGTTGTCCCTGGATCTCGGGACCCTGGCAGTGGCGTGCTGCACAGCAGCAGCAGCGTTAGCGTTTCATGCCCGTCTCTGGGGTCTGAGCTGATAGCCGTGGCTCACGACCATCTCTGGAGCTCACTTAGGCGGTGCTCTGCCTTCTGTGGGCGCACGGGGAAGGAATCCCCTCTCCTCACGCACTGCAAAACAGGCAGGTCCAGACTTTTTCCTGGACTCCCTCCCGGCTAGCCGTGGTGCACTAGCCTCCTTCAGACATGTCTTTACGCAGCCAACCCCAGTCCTCTCCCTGGGATATGAGCTCCAAAGCCCAAGCCTCAGCTCCCAGCCCCTGCCCGCCCCGGCGGGGGAGCAGAGAAGCCTCTCAGGCTGGTGAGTGCTGGTCGGCACCGATCCTCTGTGCGGGAATCTCTCCGCTTTGCCCTCTGCACCCCTGTTGCTGTGCTCTCCTCCGTGGCTCTGAAGCTTTCCCCCCTCCACCACCTGCAGTCTCCGCCCGCGAAGGGGCTTCATAGTGTGTGGAAACCTTTCCTCCTTCACAGCTCCCTCCCACTGGTGCAGGTCCCATCCCTATTCTCTTGTCTCTGTTTTTTCTTTTTTCTTTTGCCCTACCCAGGTACGTGGGGAGTTTCTTGCCTTTTGGGAGGTCTGAGTTCTTCTGCCAGTGTTCAGTAGGTGTTCTGTAGGAGTTGTTTCACACGTAGATGTATTTTTGATGTATTTGTGGAGAGGAAGGTGACCTCCATGTCCTCCGCCATCTTGAAGGTCCCCCCAGATTGTGTTTTTGTTGTTAAGTCTTGCATGGCAGTTGCTACATGTTGGCTACTCTGTTCCACAGGTCTTCTTATTCTGGGGTACCAGAGTCAAAGAGAAGCTCCTTTTGGGGACATGCTACTCTTGTGGCAGAAGGCAAACAGCAGAACCTTTTTTTTTCTTTTCCTTTGTGCATCACCTAGTTTCACTTGCTCATGGGGTGCCAAATGCAGAGGCCTCTTGCCAGACCCTTCAGAGTCCCTCCTGCCCTGTGCATTGTTATTGTTATGTTGTGGAGACTCTGGATTAAAAAAAATTTTTTTTATTGGAGTATAGTTGGTTTACAATGTTGTGTTAGTTTCTGCTGTACAGCAAAGTGAATCAGTTACACATATACATGTGTCCACTCTTTTTTAGATTCTTTTACCATAGAGGGCATTACAGAGTGTTGAATAGAGTTCCCTGTGCTATAAAGTAGGTCCTTATTAGTTATCTGTTTTATATATGGTAGCGTGTATATGTCAATCCCAATCTCCCAATTTATCCGTCGCCCCATTCCCCCTTGGTAACCATAAGATGGTTTTCTATGTCTGTGACTCTATTTCTGTTTTATAAATAAGTTCATTTGTACCATTTTTTTTAGATTCCACACATAAGCAATATCATATGATATTTGTCTTTCTCTGTCTGACTTTCTTCACTATAACAATTTCCTAAGTCCATCCATGTTACTTCAGATGGCATTATTTCATTTTTATGGCTGAGTAATATTCCATTGTATATATGTACCACATCTTCTTCATCCATTCCTCTGTTGGACATTTAGGTTGCTTCCATGTCCTGGCTATTATAAATAGTGCTGCAGTGAACACTGGGGTGCATGTAGAGTCTGGATTTTTTTTTACATTCCTCTGTAGATTGTGTTTTTTAAAGCAGGTAGTAAGTTGATTGGACTCAAAATGGAAACTTGGTGTTTTGGGTGCAATTCTAATCTCAGTTCAGTTCTTTATCTTTTTCACAATTGTTTGAAGTCTGTCCCATGCAAGTGAGGTCAGCCAGAGATTTGGGCCCAGTTTATAAACAGAATTTGAGCCTTCCTGTCTCTGGTCTCTCCTTTTCAGGATTCCTTTCTCACTTTCCAACATCTGTGGTTGCCTCAGACTTCATCCTCTGGTTCTTCAGTCAAGAAGGATGGAAGGTTTTCTATTCACATTTTAGCTGCCTTGCCTGGCACAGACTGGAGCCTGCCTTCAGACTGGAAGCACTGAAAAAAAAAAAAAAAAAAAGGAAGCTTAACACAGAGACTCACCCAGTACCATTCCCTTCTTCCACCTGTTGGTTCTGCTCCAGAATTTGCCTATCTTTGTTGCTCTTTAGTGCTCACAGGTAGTTGTTTTCATATTTTGTCCAGAGTTTATATGAAGCAATGACAGATTTTATCCTCAGCTTTAGTGGGGTTTGAGGAGATGAGAGAGTAGAGGAATAGACAGGTACAGTCATCCCTCCATATCTGTGGGTTCCACATCTGTGCATTGAAAATATTTTTTAAAATTCCGGAAAGTTCCCCAAGGCTCACGTTGAATTTTCCATGCCCTAGCAGCTATTTACGTAACATTTACATTGCACTGGGTATTGTAAGTAGAGATGATTTAAAGTATACAACAGGGTGTGCACAGGGTATATGCAAATACTACACCATTTTATGTAAGGGACTTGAGTATCCAGAGATTTTGGTATCTATGGGGGGTCCTGGAAGCAATCCTCCACGGATACTGGATACTGAGGGATGTCCATACTGGAGGTGTATTCTTGGAATCCATCCATCACAGAGAAGATTAGGAGGGCTCAGTGTGTCCTTACCAGGATAAGCGGCACGAATCAAGCCCTGTCAATCAGCCTAGGGATCTTTCTCAGTGTGTTGGAATGGCCTGCCCAACCTGCCTGCAATGACATAACGGTTTCCTTAGAGGGTTCCTGTACCCCGGGAGTTTCAGAATTACATGTGGAAGTAGTGAAATGAAATTAATGGAAAGACAAAGAGCAAAACCCCATAGAAGAGATTAAGAGGACAAATGACAAGGAAGAGTATCAAAGAAGTCAAGGGAGAGAGTATTACAAAAATGAGTTAGAGGATGGATGCCATGAAGATGTGCATAATGATAAAAACCTGGGGACCAGTGACTGGATTTGGAAATAAGGTGGTACTTTGGAGGGCTTGGCTGAAGCAAGGAGTGAGAAGGAGATTTGATAGATGGCGCATGAGTAGGGGGTGAGGAAGGCAAGCCTGTATCTAGACAGCCCTTTCTAGCGGAGAGAAGTGGAGGGGAGAGAACTGGAGGAGAGTGAACTCCAGTGAGGGTTGTTGTTGTTTCCTTTAAAAGTGGGAAAGACTGCAGCATGTTTAAATACTGATAGAGGGAATTCCCGCACTTTTACTACCAAGGGCCTGGGTTCATTCCTTGGTCGGGGAACTAAGATCCCACAAGCTGCATGGCTTGGCCAAAAAACAAACAACCCCCCCCCCCCAAAACGGACAGAAAGCAGCCAGTAGGAGGAAAAGGTGAAACCACTGACGGGCTCCACAGAAGGGGTCCTTGAGAAAGAGGGAGGAGATTTAAGGCAGGGGTGAAGGGATTGGCTTTGGACCAAGAGGAGGAACTCTTTTTTTTTTTTTTTTTAAATTGAAGTATAGTTAATGTACAATATTATATAGGTTACAGGTGTACAATATAGTGATTCACAATTTTTAAAGATTATACTCCATTTATAGTCATTATAAAATCTTAGCTGTATTCCCTGTATTATACAATATATACTTGTAGCTTAAAAAATTTTTTTATTAATTTTTATTGGAGTATAGTTGTTTTACAATGTTGTGTGAGTTTCTACTGTATATCCTTGTAGCTTTTTATGCATAATATTGATAGTTTATACCTCTTAATCCCCTACCGGTATATTGCCCCTCTCTCTTTCCCTCTCCCCACTGGTAACTGATGGTTTGTTCTCTATATCTGTGAGTCTGCTTCTTTTCTGTTGTATTCACTAGTTTGTTGTATTTTTTAGATTCTACTTCCACATGTAAGTGATATCATACAGTATGTCTTTCTCTGTCTTATTTCACTTAGAATAATAGCCTCCAAATCCATCCATGTTGTTGAAAATGACAAAATTTTATTCTTTTATATGTCTGAGTAGTATTCCATTGTGTGTGTGTGCATATATATATATATATATATATATATGCACACACACACACACCACATCTTCTTTATCCATTCATCTGTTAATGGACACTTAGGTTGCTTCCATATCTTGGCAATTGTAAATACTGCTGCTATGAACATTGATGTGCATGTATCTTTTCGAATTCGTGTTTTTATTTCTTTCAAATATATACCCAGGAGTGGAACTGCTAGGTCATATGGTAGTTCTATTTTTAGTTTTTTGAGAAACTTACATACTGTTTTCTACAGTGGCTGCACCAATTTACATTCCCACCAACAGTGTACAAGGGTTCCCTTTTTTCCAAATCCTCTCTGACATTTGTTACTTGTGTTCTTTTTGACGATAGTCATCCTGACAGGTGTGACGTGATATTTCATTGTGGTTTTGATTTGCATTTCCCTGATCATTAGCAGTTTTGAGCATCTCTTTGTGTGCCTGTTGGCCATCTGCATGTCTTCTTTGGAAAAATGTCTATTCAGGTCTCCTACCCATTTTTTAATCAGGCTTTTTGGTTTTTTTTTATGTTATATGAGCTGTTTATATATGTTGGATATTAACCCCCCTTACTGCTCATATCATTTGCAAATATTTTCTCCCATTTCATAGGTTATCTTTTTGTTTTGTTGGTGGTTTCCTTTGCTGTGTAAAAGCTTTTAAGTTTAATTAGGTCCCATGTGTTTATTTTTGTTTTTATTTCCTTTGCTTTAGGAGACAAATCCAAAAAAAATATTGCTACGATTTACATCAAAGAGTATTCTGCCTATGTTTTCTTCTAAGAGTTTTATGGTTTCTGGTCTTACATTTAGGTCTTTAATCCATTTTGAGTTTATTTTTGTATATGGTATTAGAGAATGTTCTAACTTCATTCTTTTACATGTAGCTGTCCAGTTTTCCCAGCACCACTTATTGAAGAGACTGTCTTTTCTTTATTGTATATCCTGGCCTCCTTTGTTGTAGATTAATTGATCATAAGTGCATGGGTTAATTTCCAGGCAGGAACCCTTCTTAAAATGGATTCCATTTAATATGATGAACTCTCTGGGCGTACTCACAAATTCTGAAGTTTGCATAGATAAACATTAAAAATAGATTTAAAAAAAAGTATTGCGTATCCTCTTTATCATGATGAAAATATCCTTTTCCCTCTTCCAGGCTCATGACCCTAGTTAGCTGTTACGTTACAGTTTCTTTCCTTTTGCCAGACTCTTGTCAAATGCCTTTCTTTAATTTTGCCTAATGATGGGAAGTCAAATTGTTATGGCTTCCCAGCAAGTTCTCTTTAACCTTTACTTAACTCAGAGTTTAACTCGGGGCTTTCCGTACTAGATAACTTTTATGGCTATGCACCTAAAAGAAACTTAACATCTTTGACCAATTTTTTTCTTGGTTCATAGTCAGAATGGGCACAGGGACTAGGAAATGTACCACAGGAAGAGAAGGGAGTGTTTTTAAACAAAAAAAAAGCTACTAAATTTGAGCAATTTCTGGGAAGGATAAAATATTTTTCTTTTACGTGAGCTTAAGGGCTATAAGATTATGTGAGGTTGGGGACCTGCAGTTATGTTGTGGTTAATGATAGGTTTCAGTGAATGTTCTGAACATAAAAACATAATGAGAAAACACATAAATTCTGATTAAATTCACCCTTAAGCCACAGTAAATAATTTTGGGTGGAAGAGAAATGAATTAAACTTTAAACTTCTTTCGTCTCTTCAGAGGTAGATCACTACCTCAGTAAATTCAACCCATAAATGTACTTTCATTACAATAACTTAAATTTTTTGTCAGAGAAGGAGATTCAGTTAACAATTTCATTCCCTGAACATGGTTAAGTAAGGATTTTGCTGCATCACATTTTGCTTTTGAGAAACCAGCTTCAGGAAAGTCCATGAATTGGTGAGTTTGGTTGTGGGCATTTATCTGTTCTTTTCTTGTAGCAACAGGAAATGGAGGCATTAAGCACATTTTAGTTGCCAGAGAGCTTGGCAGGCCTTGTAGGAAGGTTCTTGCAGTATCTCTGAGGGGAAGTTGGTTCCCTCAGTAGAAGTAACAGCAGAAGAGAATGTTGTGGCCTGTGTGCAGGGTTCCAGGGTGCGACAGGGCCATGACAGGAAAGCGCTCCTGGCTGCTCTGGGCTTAGGAGGGCTCCACGGGGCAGCTTGGGAATTCAGCTTTGTTTCTCAGTGCCTGCCCCTGGTATCCCCTGGTATCTCCTTTGTTGGAAGCAAAGAGGGCTGAACCCTTGGGTAACCATCAGTGAAGACAAGTTTGTATGGAGCTGTGTGGTCTCAGGCTGCTTTCAACCCCACTCCACCCCTTTGGGGAGTGAGGAGAGCCACCTCCCCTCAGGAGCCCTTCCCTGAGAACAGAGACTTTCTGACGAAAGCCACTTTGCAGTTAACTGGTTTTCAGCCAGGGTTTTCTGGGCATTTCCATTTCTCTCTGAAGCCTAGGGCCTGACGCTTCTAGTTCCCTGCTGCAGTTGGTTTAGCACTGAACAGACACCAGCGTGAGGTCCTTGCACACTAAGAAGGGTAGGAGCATGGAGTTGATTCTTGGGTTCTTGTTTAGCCCATTCCCTCCATCAACCCCGACTTACACAGTCAGCCTCCAGTCGCCTCGGGTCACTCGGCTTCCTCTTGCTGTTTGCCAACATGGGGCCCCCCGAGAAGGCAGCCCAGGCTGCAGGTCCGGGAACTGCTGCTGAGATGTATTTTTAAACCTACCCAGAGGGTATTACAGGGAGTTCAACTGAAGCATCTCCTATTTCCCCCTCTGAGCCCTAGAGAGACTAATTCTCCGGCTTCCTAACTCCCTCCTCCCATCCCAGCAAGCATTTTCAGGCCCCGGTTTGGGTTTATCGACAACCATGTGTATAATTCATGCAAGACAGGTTACAGTGGAGCGTGTTACCTCTGCTAGTCAAGCATGGCTCAGTAATGCTGCTCCACATTTTGTCCAGGAAGTAGGTTTTATTGGTGTTTGGGCCTGATGTCTTCCTGTCCGGAAGCCTTCCCCTTCCCTTGGTGAGGTTGTTTTGGCAAGCGCCATCAGGGAAAACCTACCTTCCTCTTGTCCAGTTGGATAAATGGGTTTCAGGCAAAAACAGGCCATTGTGTAAAGCAGAAGTTCTCGGAGGATGGGGGGGAATGTTTGCTGAAGAGAGTTTGCCCTGAGCGGTGGGAGGCTGAGACTGCCCCGGTAGGCAGTGGGTGCCCAAGCTGAGCCCTGGTGCTGCAGGGTGCTTTGTGGTGGTGGTGCAGTAGCATCTTGGCCTTTTTAGAACTGTGGGATGCTTTGGGAAGAGAGCGCTTCCTAAACTCTTCAGAAAAGGGTGTCTTGCTTTTCCTATCCCATTGTTTTCATATATCCTGAAATAATGGGGGTGCTGATGCCAGAGAGCTGAGAAGTGAAAGGTTCATTGCCTCCATTTATTGGCCTTTTCTACTGGGTTTTCTGTGAGATCGAATAGAGGCAGGAGGTAAGTCTCAGCAGGAGCTCTTGGGAACACAGAGAAGGAGGTGGTGGGACCTGAAAAACAGAAGTTAGCTCCACAGTGAACAGGTTGGGGGAGAGAGGTGGAGAGAGCAGGCACAGGGGAGACCTTCCCAGTGGTCCAGGGTGGCCGAAGTAGAATGTACTTGGGGCATGGGAGAGAGAGGGGGCAGCTGTGGCTGGGGAAGAGGCCGAGGCAGGTCCAGGAAGGCTTATGTACTAGGCTGGAAAGTTGGGTTTGATCTGGAAGATTTTTAAGCTGAGGAGTGAAAGGTGCGATTTTGGTTTTAGAGAGTTGATTTTGACCGCACTATGAGGATGGAAGTAGGAGTGGCGGGAATGATGCAGGAAGCCCAGGGGATGGGTTATCACATGACCCACATGAGAAATGGTCAGGGTCTAAACCGAGGGGGAAAGACGCACCGAGGAGCTGGTGAGGCGGTCACACTTGGGGAATGACTGGACCGTGAAGGTGTCTGACTTGAGAGAGGAGTGAATGGCGGTATCTCTCTCGAAAGTGAGAGAAACAGGAGGAAGAGTGGTTAAGGGATAGAGGAGAGGATGACTTCTCAGCAGGCATTTGTAGAACTGGGTTGAATGGAAACCATGAGCCTTATTCCAAGGCGAGGGCCCCCAAGGTGTGTGCTTCTCTTCCTTACAGGAGAGATTTTGGGCCTCACAGGGTGTTACCGGTGAAGATCCGCCAGCCCGACCCATTTGTCCCAAGCGAAGAGAATATGGATCTGCTCACGACGTATAAACAAGATTACAACCCGTACCCTGTCAGTCGAGTGGACCCCATCAGACCTCGGGACAGGAAATATCCACGTGGGGACAAGATGGAGTGTCTGCCTACTTATAAAGGTGGGAGAGTGCTTGAGGCGCAGGTTGGGGGAAGGATGGGCTGAGCCTGAGTGCTGGCCGGGAAATGGGTGTTATACACACACACCCTCAGTGGGGAGGTTGGGCAGAGTACTTTTTTTTTTTTACATCTTTATTGGAGTATAATTGCTTTACAGTGGTGTGTTAGTTTCTGCTATATGACAAAGTGAATCAGTTATACATATACATATGTCCCCATATCTCTTCCCTCTTGCATCTCCCTCCCTCCCACCCTCCCTATCCCACCACTCTAGGTGGTCACCAAGCACTGAGCTGATCTCCCTGTGCTATGCGGCTGCTTCCCACTAGCTATCTATTTTACGTTTGCTGGTGTATATATGTCCATGCCACTCTCTCACTTCATCCCAGCTTTCCCTTCCCCCTCCCCATGTCCTCAAGTCCATTCTCTACGTCTGTGTCTTTATTCCTGTCCTGCCCCTACATTCTTCAGAACCGTCTTTTTTTTTTTTAGATTCCATATACGTATGTTAGCATATGGTGTTTGTTTTTCTCTTTCTGACTTACTTCACTCTGTATGACAGACTCTAGGTCCATCCACCTCACTACAAATAACTCAATTTCGTTTCTTTTTATGGCTGAATAATATTCCATTGTATATATGTGCCACATCTTCTTTATCCATTCATCTGTCGATGGACACTTAGGTTGCTTCCATGTCCTGGCTATTGTAAATAGTGCTGGGCAGAGTACTTTCTGTGGCCAAATCTGGCCTGCAGCCTATTTCTGTGCAGCTAGAGAGCTAAAAATGCTTTTTAAATTTTTGAATGCTTAAAAAAAATGAGAAAAAGACTATTACTTTAGAACATGTGAATAGTAAGTGAAATTCAAAGTTCAGTGTCATGACTATGTTTTGCTGGAAAACGGCCACACCCATTTGGTTTCTCTGTTATCTATGGCTACATTTGTGCTACAGCAGCAAAGCTGAGGGGCTGAGACAGAGACCATATGACATGCGAGGTCTAACTCATTTAATATCTGGCCGCTTACAGAAAGTATCTGCCAACCCCTGCCTCAGCTTGCCGTTCCCATCCTATATGAGGGAAGCATTTCAAGTTGAAGCTTAGTTGGGTTCCACCACTGACTGATTGGTTCATTAAAAAAATTATGAAAACATAACATACAGAAAAAATGTACAAATACATAATGATACAGACCAGTGAATTTTGAGTAAATACACGTGGAAACAGGATGCAGATCAAGACATATAGCATTGATACTCCCTTCCAGTTACCATTTCCACCCAGGATAGAACGATTATGCTGACTTTTAACTTCATAAATTAGTTTTGCCAGTTTTTTTTTTTTTTTTTTGTGGTACGTGGGCCTCTCACTGTTGTGGCCTCTCCCGTTGCGGAGCACAGGCTCCGGACGTGCAGGCTCAGCGGTCATGGCACACGGGCTTAGTTGCTCCGCGGCATGTGGGATCTTCCCAGACCGGGGCACGAACCCGTGTCCCCTGCATTGGCAGGTGGACTCTCAACCACTGCGCCACCAGGGAAGCCCAGTTTTGCCAGTTTTGAACTTCATTTTAATGGGATGATCGCACTCTTCATTGAGCACCTCCTGCATTCCAGGCATGGTATTGGGAACTGTGAAGGAAGCATAACGACCTGCCCTTGACTTTATAGTCTAGTAGGAGAGAGAGGGTGTGGAGTGGCAGGTGTGGTAGCGCAGGCAGCGTGTTGCTCTCTCCGTGGAGCACGAGCTACAGGGCTGAGACCATGGGAATGGAGGCCCGCTTTGTGACCATTAACTTTGCTGCTTATGATGCACGTGGCTGCCTTAAGAGTATGTGCTAAACTGTTCCTGTCACATGTCTGTGGGTGTCTATGTGATTGTGACGATAATGGCTTTTACTTAGCCATGCCAAACACTTAGCCAAGGGGAGGTGGGGAGGCTTGAGGGGTTGTAGGAATCTTCCTGAAGCCCTTCCAGGAGCTCTAAATCTATTATTCTTTAATTTTTAAATCTATTATTCTTGAAGATTCTGCATTTGGCTGAGCTTCTCTGCTTTTTCTTTCTTCTTCTTTTTTTTTAATGTGTGTGTGTCCTTTTACTTTCTTACCTTCAGTGTCGTCCTCTTCCACTCTTCTGTAGCCGCCTTCTGCCAAGCCACATTCTGGATATTGTCATACCCCTACATGGCTCCACCTTCGTGCCCTCCACCATCAGGTCCTTCTGGCTTGCTCCCCTATTTACACCCACCTTGACAGTCCTTGGCCTCACTGGGATCTCCAGCCCACTGATGCCTCAACCTTCCTTCTCAGCATCAGCCCCGCCTGTGCCTGTCATCACACAGCCTATTCCACGTTATATCACTGCAGCCCGTCTCTTACTCCCTCTCTCTTCTGTCCTGCGGTTGGTTCCTCCTAGCAGCAACCGAACAGTGTCTTCTCCATATCTACACCTGGACATGTGCCTGAGCATCGCTCCGACCTTGTCAGCTCATCTCCATTATCCACAGAATGGAAGCAGAGAGGGCTTTTGCAGATGGCACTCTCACATGACCTCTGCCTAAAGCTCCTTAAGTACTTATTATGGTTCTTAGGATAAAATCCCACACCTTGACCAACTCCTCTGCTTCCTTGCAGGTTTGGTTCCTTCTCCCTGAGCCCCTCTGCTCCGGCCACAGGAACTTCTTTCAGTTCCTTTGCTCTCTTTCTTTTCTGTCTCAGGGCATTTTGCACTGCTCTTCCCTCTTTAGAGAGCAGTCCTCCTGTCTCCTGTCCAGCATCATCCTTCAGCGAGTGGCTTAAGGATCACACCTTCAGGGGGAGTCCCAGACCTTCCCCCATGCCAGACCAAACACACCCTGTTAGGTGCTCTAAGAGTGTCTTGTACTCCCTTGTTTTGTAATTCATCTTGTAATTTTGTTTAACATTGTCTCCTTGGCTAGACTGCAAGCTCCTGGAGGGCAGGGATCTTTTTCTTTGCCTGTTACCCTCAACAAAGCAGGCACCATAGCAGATGTTTTACTAAGGGGTCAGCACAACCAGACACATGGTGGGATGGCACTCAGGCCTCTGCAGGGCTCGTTTGGCTCCCTTTTCATCCAGCGTTTCCAGGAGGGCCAAAAATGGACACTGAGCACCAGGATAAAACAAAGCTGGAGTGAGTGCTTACCTTCACGGGGGAGGGGCAGGGACTTGGTAGGGCTCATCCAACTACCTCCTCTACTTTCCACGTCCTCCCTATGGGCTGCCTGGATTTACACATCTTGGAATAGTTAGAGATTCTTCAGAACAACTGCCTGCTCAGCTCAGTTTTCCTTTCCCGCCTTGAGGTACATGCAAGGAGAGGTCTAGGGGTGAGAAATGCTCCTTGCTTTCCTTAGGGGTTGGCAAGGATGGAGTAGCCTAGAGGTGTTATTTTAAGGAAAATCCCCCCACTTGCTCCCACAAAATACCCCTCAAAATCAACACACAGAAAAAAAAAACAATCTAATACTTAAGTTTTAATCTCTCCTACCTCCAGCTCTCCCATATTCCTCCCCTTCTCCAAACAGTTACATCTCAAATTGCCCTCTGCAAACCAGAGAATAGTATTCCGCTGCTAAAACTGAATCATGGCTGACTTTTCCCTACCGAGAAAGTTAAGATTGAGAAAACCCTATTTTCTTCTCTTTTATTTTTCTTAAACTTCTGGCACCTGTTAACTGCTATCTACTTACACATATTTAATGAATGAATACCAGTGAAGTAGCAACAGGACTCTTCTGAACCAGGCATGCCTAGACCCTTTGGTTTTTTATTTTTTTTTTAATTTATTTTTGTCTGTGTTGGGTCTTCGTTGCCGTGCGTGGGCTTTCTCTAGTTGCGGCGAGCGGGGGCTACTCTTCGCTGGGGTGCACAGGATTCTCATTGTGATGGTTTCTCTTGTGGCGGAGCACAGGCTCTAGGAGCTCGGGCTTCAGTAGTTGCAGCATGTGGGCTCAGTAGTTGTGGCACGCAGGCTCTGTAGTTGTGGTGCATGGGCTTAGTTGCTCTGCAGCATGTGGGATCTTCCTGGCCCAGGGATTGAACTCCTGTCCCCTTCATTGGCAGGCAGATTCTTTTTTTTTTTTTTTTTTTAAATTTTTGGCTGTGTTGGGTCTTTGTTGCTGCACATGGGCTTTCTCTAGTTGCAGTGAGTGCGGGCTACTCTTCGTTGCAGTGTGTGGGCTTCTCATTGCGGTGGCTTCTCTTGTTGTGGAGCACGGGCTCTAGGCGTGTGGGCTTCAGTAGTTGTGGCACACAGGCTTAGTTGCTGTGTGGCATGTGGGATCTTCCCTGACCAGGGATCGAACCCGTGTCCCCTGCATTGGCAGGCAGATTCTTAACCACGATACCACCAGGGAAGTTCCGACCCTTTGGTTTTATTCTGGCTACATATGTACTTGAGGGTGGATTTCATAGTTCTCTGAAATTCAGGTTTAAAAAGAAACAAATCAGTTTGTAGTCAAAGAGAACATATTTGTCATTAGAATTCACCTATAGGTGTCAGTTTGCGACCTATGTGTCTTACTAGTTTTTTGTTTTGTTTTGTTTTGTTTTTTGTTTTTTGAGGTACGCGGGCCTCTCACCGCTGTGGCCTCTCCCGTCGCGGAGCACAGGCTCCAGACGCCCAGGCTCAGCGGCCATGGCTCACGGGCCCAGCCGCTCCGCGGCACACAGGATCCTCCCGGACCGGGGCATGAACCCGCGTCCCCTGCATCGGCAGGCGGACTCTCAACCACTGTGCCACCAGGGAAGCCCTTACTAGTTTTTTGAATAATACTTGCCATATCATATAATCTCAGTGGTTTATTTTTTCCATTACTCCTCTATGATATAGTGGCTTCCAAAACTTGGCCTTGAATGCCAAACATGTACTTACAGTTTTTAGCACAGGAGATGCAGCAACAAAGATGTGTTTAGTGAGGGAATAAATGAACGAATGGTTCTGGATCACTGCTTACAAGGGCTCCAGGTGACACCGTTTGGCATTAGATTTGCACAAATCCCCATCAGGGCTGTTACTCTGTGGGTGCAGGCCAAGAGCAGGAGTGAAGATTAGAGAAGACCCATGACATTTACTCTGCCCTTTGGTTGGTCCTGCACAACCTCATGCATCTTTGAGGGTCCACATCCTTGCCTTATCTCTTGGTTTATCACTCATTTGATGACTTGTTTCTCTTGTGGAAATTTGCTTCCATAAGTCTTTTTTGTAGCAACCTTCATAGTTTTGTGGCCATACATTGATTCTCCTTACAAAGGAGGGGAAAAAAGAAATCAAAGACCAATTAAATATATTAAATATATGTATTTCAATGGGTACATATGTATTATGTCTATATGCTCTGCTTACTATGGTTCCATAGGAAAAGTTTTCAAAGTTTTCTCTTACTACTCTTATGGCCAGCACCTTTACTGGGCTCCAGAAAACCACCAGTAATATATGCTCCAGTAGCATTTGGTTGTAATTTTGGCATTTTCACAACGCTGTGCAATTGGAAAGATTGAGAGTGTAATTAGTTGATACTCAGCTTTAGGCTTAGGTAAGTTTTTTTTTTTTTAAACACATTATTGAATGGAATCTCTTTTAAAGAGGTTCTTGCCAATTATGCATATGACACTCTGGCCCTGAAGGGCTTTTACTGGTGGCTTTTCAGGCATGTGAATAGTTTGTCATGTGTAATTCTGAGGTTTTCAGGGTCCTGTGGAGGTTTTTTGTAATATATGCTGGGTGGAGGAAGTTAGGAGGTTAGATAATAATGTGGTTTCAACTGTATTGTTGGGTATCAGAAATCACATGAGGCAACTTCCAGTTTAGGAACCTGTTTTCTTAACACTTCATCCATCACAGAAGAGGGCCAGAAAACCCTGTCCTACCCACCCCCATGCACCTTGAGGCAGTATGTAGGCATCTACAGGTAGATGCCCCCATTTCAGTGAGGCTTAAAGTCTGAGGGGGAAACATGTGGTTTATATTCAGCGAGATGGTTCCCTCTAAGGCCCCGTAATGCTTTCAAGATGCTGATAGAGCCATTAATGGCTCTTGGAGAAAGATTAGATTTTCAATTAAAATGAAGCCAATTTAAAATAAATAGTTGGTAGTATTATTAGCCTAAAATAAGCTTAAGACTGTGCCTGGGGAGTGGGTATGTCAGGCCTTACAGAGTGGTAGAGTGAGGAGCCTGACAAATTCTCTTCCCAAAAAAGTAACAAAATAATAAAAACCAACCATTTTAGGACTCTGGAAATCAACCAAAGGCATACAACAAATTGAGAACCATTTATTCAAGAAAAACTAGTAAACCTTGTTATGAACAGTGGGGGTGTGTGGTGTTTTATCCTGGGGCTGTTTCCATCACCCGTCCCCCAAGTTCCATCTGTGTGGTAGGTTCTGCCTGGGCAGGCTGGGCTGTGAAAACCAGCAGCTCTGCCGCCCGTGGGGGCTGATTGGAGTAAAGTACATACCCAGGCATTCCAATAAAAAAATAGTGATATTAATGGCAAAATAACCAGGGAAGACAACTTCTGCAGTTAGTCTGAGGTTGCAGTACTACTTGAAGCAAGCAACAGTCCAGTAGAACAGTCAGAAATTTACCAAAGAGATCCAGAGAATGAGACAGACACAGAGTAGGCCTTGATAAACTCATACATATTCTTGGTGGTCTGGAAGAGTGTGCATATGGGCAAGACAGTGTGAAGGCTCAAGAGATCAGAGAATGGGTCTAGTTATTTACTCATCTTTCCTGGCTGAATATGATGCCTAGTGTATGTGCAGAGGAGACAAGAGACAGCCCAGCAGAAAATAAAAGCTGGGGAAGACTTGTTAACTGCCTGATCTTTGACTATATTCTCCAACACACACAGAGATCCATTAGCAAATGGTGAAAGCCTTAGTGGCTTAAGGTGATTAAGTATAAGTTCTGGTTAATCATAGGCTGATTGCTAAACTATGCTGATAGAGGGTGGCTCTTAGGAACCTAGGCTTAAAAATAAAATCAATTAAAAAGAAAAAACTCAGCAAAAACATCAGTGGCCACACATTGCAGGGGAGATAAGACTCTATAGAATTACTGCAGGCAGGTCACTAAACAAACAGCAAAAACTATTCCCAGTGGAAGATCAGAATCCAGGGTTGCTGAGGCATATTGTCCAAAGTGTTGAGTTTTTAACAAAAAAATGATGAGGCATCAAACAAAACAGGGAAGTGTGATCCAGGAAAAAAGCAGTTAATAGAAACTATCTTTGAAGAGGCCCAGATGTTAGACCTAGCAGACAAATATTTCAAAGTAGCTATTATAAATATGTTCAAAGAACAACAGGAAACCATGTTTAAAGAAATAAAGGGAAATATAACAACAATTTCTAATCAAATAGAGAATACTATAAAGGGAAATCCTAAAAATAATTGAATGAAAAGTCTGCAACTGGAAGGACAATAATCAAAATTTAAAAATTCATTAGAGGTGCTTAATAGCAGATTTGAGCCGACAGAAGAAAGAATCCATGAAAATGGAGATCTCAGTAGAGATTATCCAATCTGAAGAATGAGAAAAAATTGAGAAAAATGAACTCAGAGACTTGTGAGATACCATTAAGTGTACCAACAGACAGATAATGGGAGGCCCAGAAGAAGAAGGGGCAGAAAAATAGTTAATTGTCAAAACTGTTAAATTTAATGAAAAGTATTAATCTTCATGTCCAAGAAGCACAATCCAAAGAGAATAAATGCAAAGAGATCCACCCCTATTCACATAACAGTCAAACTGCTGAAAGCCAAAGATTTGGAAAAAAGCAAAAGAGAAACAACTCATCACATACAGGGAAATGACAACAATAACTAACTAACTTCTCATCAGAAACAGTGGTGTGACATACTCCAAGTACTGAAAGGAAAAAAAATCCTGTCAACCAAGAATTCTATAACTATTAAAGATTATGCTACAAAAATGATGGGAAACGAGGCGAGAAAGCGGCGTGGACATATAGACACCACCAAATGTAAAATAACTAGCTAGTGGGAAGCAGCTGCATAGCACAGGGAGATCAGATCAGTGCTTTGTGACCACCTAGAGGGGTGGGATAGGGAGGGCGGGAGGGAGACGCAAGAGGGAGGGGATATATGTATACACATAGCTAATTCACTTTGTTATACAGCAGAAACTAACACACCATTGTAAAGCAATTATAATCCAATAAAGATGTTAAAAAAAATGATGGGAAAATATATTCCCAGATAAACAAAGACTCGGTGAATTTGTAGCTCACTGACTTGTCTTACAAGAAATAATAAAGGAAGTCCTTCAGACTAAAAGAAAATAATACTGAATGTTAACACAAATCCATGCAAAGAATAAAGAGCCCTGATAAAACTACTTATATAGGTAAATATATACTTTTCTCTAAATTAAAAGACAATTACAGAACCAATAATTATAAAACTGTGGGGTTTATTCCAGGAGTGCAAGATTGGTTTAACATCAGTAAATCAATTAATGTAATATACTATATTAATAAAGTAAAAGACAAACCTACATGATTGAAAGCCACAGATAAAGCATTTGACAAGATCTGGTACCCATAAAAGCTCTCAAGAAACTAGAAATAGAAGGAAACTTCCTCAGCCTGATAAAGTGCTTCCACAAAAACCCCTATAGCTAACATCATACTTAATGTGGAAAGACTGAATGCTTTCAGCCTAAGATTGGGAACATCGCTAGGATAGCAGTTCTCACCTCTTTTATTCAACATTGTAGTGGAGGTTCTAGCCAGTGCAGTAATGTAAGAAAAACAAATAAATAAATGCATCTAGATTAGAAAGGAAGAAGTAAATCTGTCTTTATTCTCAGATAAGATAATCCTAAAGAATCCACAAAGTAGGGCTTCCCTGGTGGCGCAGTGGTTGAGAGTCCGCCTGCCGATGCAGGGGACACGGGTTCGTGCCCCAGTCCGGGAGGGTCCCACATGCCGCGGAGTGGCTGGGCCTGTGAGCCATGGCTGCTGAGCCTGCGTGTCCAGAGACTGTGCTCCACAACAGTGAGAGGCTCGCACACCGCAAAAAAAAAAAAAAAAAAAGAATCCACAAAAAAACTACTAGAATGAATTCATCAGTGTGTCAGTGTTGAAGAGCAATATATAAAAATTAGCATTGAAAAAATATATATTAGCATTGAAAATCTGAAAACAAAAGACAGTTTTCATTATAGCCTCAAAATGAATAAAATATTTGTAATAAGTTAAAAAAAATAAATGTAAGACTTGTACACTGAAAAGTACAAAATAGTGCTGAGAGAAATAATATGGAAACACGTAGCGAGAGTCCATGTTCATAGACTGGAAGATTCAATACAGTTAAGATACAGTTCCACCCAAATTTATTTATAGATTTAATGCTATTCCTATAAAAATTCCAGCAGGCTTGTTGTTCTTGTTGTTGCTGAAATTGGCAAAGTGATCCTAAATTTCATATGTGAAAATCAAACCAAAAGAGCTGAAAATTTGTCTTTTTGACAAATGGTGCTGACATATTAGATATCCACATGCAGAAAAGTGAGCTTAGACCTTACTTCACGCCATACTAAAAAATTAACTCAAAAAGTGTTAGAGACCTAAATGTAAAAGGTAAAATTTTAAATCTTTTAGGCTAAGACATAGGGAAAAAACGGAACTTTATGAAAATTCAAAACCTCTGTGTGCTTCAAGAGATACCAGCAAGAAAATGAAATGATAAGTGATAGACTGGGAAAAAATATTTACAAATCACATATCTGCTATTGGACTTGTATCTGGAATATGCAAATAACTCTTATAACTCAAAAATAAGACAAACAACTGTTTTAAAAAATGGGCAAAAGGTTTGAGTAGATATGTTACCAAAAAAAGACACATGAATGGCTAATAAGCACATATAGAGATACTCAACATTTTTAGTCATCAGGGAAATGTAAATTAAAATACACCCACTGCAGAATGTCTATAATTAAAAAACAAACCATAATAACAAGTGTTGAAGATGTGGAGAAATGAGAACCTTCATACATTGCTGGTAGGAAAGTAAACTGGCACACCCACTTTGGAAGAGTTTGCAGTATCCTGAAAAGTTAAACATAGGTTTAACATATAACCTATCAATTCTGCTTCTTGGTATCTATGTAAGAGAAATGAAAAGATATATCCACACAAATACTTGTCTATCAGTGTTCATAGCAGAAATTTTCATAATAGCCAAAAGGTGAAAACAACTCAAATGCCCATCAACTGATGAATGGATAAACAAAATTTGGTATATACATATACTCTAGTACTATTCAACAATAAAAAGGAGTGAACTGATATATGCTATGACAGGGATAAACCTCCATTACATGCTTAGTGAATGAAGCCAATGCAAAACACTACCTATTGTGCAATTCTATTTATAGGAAATGTCCAGAAAAAGGCACATTTATAGAGACCAAGAACTGATTAATGGTTGCCCAGGGATGGGAATGAAGATTGCAGATGGGCTTGATTGATCTTTTTTGGGTTGATGGAAATGTTTTACAAATAGATTTTTAAATTTTATTTTTTTATTGAAGTATAGTTGATTTACAATGTTGTGTTAATTTCTGCTGTACAGCAAGGTGACTCAGTATAACTAGATTTTGATTATAGATAGTTGCACAACTCTGTAGAAGTTATTGAATTGTATATGAAGAATGGTACATTTTATGTTACACAAATTATACCTCAATAAAGCTGTTTAAAGAAAGTGTGCCTGTGGATTCCACTGGTGTTGGCTATATACCTCAAAGACTCCTGGGGAAGCTGCTTTTGTTTTCTTTGTAAAGTTGTAGGCAAGAGAATTCCCTGTGGATTCAGAGTTGGCTAGCCAACACAGTGCCCTTATTCCCTTGGAGTGCCATGTTTGATTTGTGTGGATTATAGAGACTTAATGGCTGTCACTCCACAGATGACCAGGGAGGCCTGGTAGGTCTGGCTGGTGGCCCAGCAGTGGTGGGTTGTGAATCCCCTGTCTCACTGCCCTGCATGCACCTTCCCAGTCACTCTTTGCTGATTCACAGAGGCCACCTTCCCCTTAGAGGAGTGGAACTGTTCTTGGATCAGGGTAAACCAGCGGTTGGACTTCTCTGTTGGAATCGATTCCCTGGATCCTCCCATGGCTGTGGACCCTCTAAAATCCTTGCATGCAGCATTGTGGGTATGATGAGACTCCTATAAATTTGTCTCTTCCACACAGTAGCCCTCAAATACCACAAAGTTGGAACACCAAGCCCTTGGTTGAGGTGGTAGCAGGGATCTACTCTGTTCTTTGTCTCAGGGAACATCTCACTGGAGATTAGCTTGTGGCTTTGGGGCTTCTTGGAATACATGCAGGTTGAGTGACTGGATTTATGAGTGATTACCACTTCTGCCTTATTTTCAGCTGATTATTTACCCTGGAACCAACCAAAACGAGAACTGCTTCGTCTGCCACACAACTACCAGCCAGCGTCAACCAAGTTTGATAGCCGAACCACACACCAGGATGACTACTCCATGAAGGGCCTGGTGAACACCATGAGCTGTAAGCCTCCGGCCGTACTCAAGCTCTGTAACATCCCCCTGGAGGATATGACAAACTACAAGATGAGCTACGTGGCCCACCCCATGGAGAAACGCTATGTGTATGAGCCGGAGAAGTTCAGACCCTGTGAAATCCCCTTTGAAAGCCTTACCACTCACAACGAGTCATACCGGGGCCTGATGGGGGAGCCAGCCAAGAGCTTGAAACCTCCAGCCAGGCCTAGTGTGCTAGACACGCCGTTCTGTAACACCACTGAATTTCGAGATAAGTACCAAGCTTGGCCAACGCCCCAGATGTTCTCCAAAGCTCCCGCCACCTATGTCGCTCCTGAAAAAAAGATGGACCTTCTGACGACAGTGCAGGCCCACTACACGTACCCTAAGGGTGCCCCAGCTCAGTCCTACCGACCGGTGCTCTCGGTCAAGAAGGGTGGCCGCTTTGAAAGCTCCACCACGACCAAAGAGGACTATAAGCAGTGGGCCAGCATGCGGACCAAGCCAGTCAAGCCTATCCCCCAGCTGAACCTTCCCACCGAGCCCTTGGACTGCCTGACCACCACAAGAGCCCACTATGTGCCCTACCCTCCCATCACTACCAAAAGCTGTAAGCCCCCCTGGTCTCGCCCGCGAGGAAATATCCCTGTGGAGGGCCAGACCACATATACCATCAGCTTTACTCCTAAGGAAATGAGCAGGTGCCTGGCTTCATACCCGGAGCCTCCCGGCTACATCTTTGAGGAAACAGATGCTTTGGGGCACAGAATATACAGGCCAGTTTCCCAGACAGGCTCTCAGCGGAGCAGCCGTCTTTGTGTAGGTGATTCAGAAAATCCTAACCAGCAGGAGTTGACAGTGTCATCTTGATTTTTAAAGATTGTAATGTAGGAATTGCACACTACTTTTAAGAGCAGATGATCGAGTTATTCGTTGGACAAAAACAACAACAAAAAAGAATTCCCCAAAGTGAAAAAAAAGAAATCTTCACCATCGTTTCCAGCACACTTGAATAAAATGAGAATCACTTGACTCAAGGAAAATGACATTTAATCACTGGCTAATTAGTCCCCTTAACCCTCCTTCTGCCGTCTTCCCCTCTTGGGTCCTTTACCTTGTGCTCATGGAATCAAAGCTGGTCTCTGAGGGTTTTTTCCCATCCAGATGTATTTTATTAATTTAATCATTGTATTAATTGACATGATTAACCCTTGCCAAGTATGAAGTGCCAAAGAATATAAACTTTACTTTGGGGGGATTGAATCTGCAGGTCTGTGTGTTCACCCCACATGCTGTCTACACAGAGAGCAGGCTGTATTCTTTGCGACCTTCGGGGAGATTTCAGCCTAACTCTCTCATTGCCTCCGCATCCTGGTGGGAGTGCCTTGGGCCTGATCTGGAGTCTTGTTTTGGGTTCTCTCTGCCCAGGGCTGCTGCACAGGGCATCTTTCTACCTCTTCACATCATGGCATATGAGCATGAGCAGTGTTGTCTGAATGGGTGTGGGTCTGGTCATGGGAGTTGGAGGGGTAGAAAGAGGTTCTATGGCAGTCCCAGGAAAGCATGGACCTGCCAGACCTCTCTCACTCCCAAACCAGTGCAGACTCTGAGTCCAGGGAGAGGAGGGGGAAAAAGGGACCCTCGGCAACCAGGCAGTTGGCAGCTGGCCCTTGAGCTGTGAGCTCTTCTAAATGCTCAGAACCTGGAAAAAATGGCCTCAGCTTGGGCTGGTTCCTGGACCTGCTTGTCCTAAAATGACAGCTGTGATCAGAACTCTCACAAGGCTTGACACAGTGGTGAGCTGGATCCTGTCCTGGAGAAAGGGCTGGAGGTTCCTCTTTGGGGCCTAAGGTTTGATCCTAAGGCTAAGTAGTTTGGAGATTTTTTTTTTTTAATTCAGAAGAGTCAAGGAAGGACTTTGTTCAAGAGGGCCCAGGCCAGGATCAGATGGATTCAAGGTCTGGGTGAGCCTCATACAGAGGGATGAAGATTGACACCTGGGATACCCGTCTCTCTTTTGAGTCTGTGGAACCCTAAAATATACTCCATGGTCTCAGGGAACTGGAGAACAATGTGGAGGGGAGAGGGGAAATTCCAGCTCAGTGCCTGTTCATGGGCAAGAAACCTATGTCTCTTATCCAAGTCTGTCTGTCCATGGCTCTCACCTACCTGGCCCAGACATTCAGGTCCCCACCCTTTTCTCCTCACGAGGTTTGCTTCACTGGGTTGAGATCTATATTATTTAATCCTCTTAGTTATATCAGGTCTGGATGCCTGCCCTTATGCAGTAAAGAAGCTCAGAGAGATTATGCAGCTTGCTGAAAGCCACAGAACTTGGAGCACCAAGGCCAGGATTGGAACCCAGGTCTTCTGTTTCAAGATCCAGGGCTCTTCACCCAACACCAGGCACCCCCCATCTGCGGTGGCTCAGATCGCATGGCTCCACAAACCACATCAAACCGCACTGTCTCTGTTTGAACTCCTTTCTGGAGTCCATTAAGCTAAAGGAGACCACTTAGGAGGGTAAGTTTTATTATTTTTGTTTCATTTTCACAAATCCAATATTGGCACTTGATTTGAAAAACCAAATGGTGCTAAAATGCTTATAAAAATGTAGCAATCTCTTAAGTAGCTGCCCCTTGGCCTCTACTATGACTTCCCCAGAGAACAATTGTAAATTATTGGATCTGTTTCTGCTAATATTTTCCTTCAAATTCCTAAATAATATACATATACAGCTGTCTGTTGAATCATCAATTTTATTTTTTTAATTAAAAAAAAGTTTAAAAAATACTTTCTCACTATTTTTATTTATTTATTTTGGCTGCATTGGGTCTTCATGGCTGCATGCGGGCTTTCTCTAGTTGTGGTGAGTGGGCTTCTCATTGGGTGGCGTCTCTTTTTGCAGAGCACGGGGTCTAGGGCGCAGGCTTCAGTAGTTGTGGCTCATGGGCTCAGTAGTTGTGGCTCACGGGCTCTAGAGCACAGGCTTAGTAGTTGTGGTGCACGGGCTTAGTTGCTCTGCGGCACGTGGGATCTTCCCAGACCAGGGATCGAACCCATGTCTCCTTCATTGGCAGGTGGATTCTTAACCCCTGCACCATGAGGGAAGTCCCTGACTCATCCATTTTAGACATTGTCTGTTTTGGTAGATTAGGGATATTAATTCTTTTATATCCCTTCCTTCTCTCCCCTGTCTTCTTAGTATAGTTATATGATAGTGTGTGGTTATATCAAAACTAATAAGCTTTTCTAATGTGTCTGATGAGTAGGAAGGGAAGAAGCTGAAGAAGGATGTGCAGACCTGGCTGATGCAGGAGCACTGAGTCCCCTCGGGGTGAGAAATTTCCTCTGAGCCCTTCCTTTGGGACATTTGGGGTCACCTCCACGGTGACCCCAGGCTAGATGAGCCAGCCAGGGCATCCCTGCCTTGCCTGTCTCTTTAGGACTTAAGGAGTTGGCTCTCCCTCTACTACCTATCCTCCTCCTTATGAAAGTGGTTAATACAAGTAAAAAAAATTCATAAAACACATAAAGAAGGACACAAGTGGCTATTAGGGGTACTAGTGGAACACCATGACTAAGAGTGTGCAAGGCGTGTCCAGCAGACCTGGGCTTGCATCTTGGCCCTTGTCACCCACTAGCTATGGGACCTTGGTCAGATTCTTTAAAATGTGGATAATAGCAATACTGGTCTCATGGTTTTGTGGTTTGGATTGAATGATTGAGTATGTATCAGTCACTTAGGCCTGGCTCACCTTTAATTTATTAAACATAGGTGAGGAGGAGGACGGTGGTGGTGATGGCTGAATTCCGCCTGGCTGAATTTACCTGTGATTTTATTGGTCATTGTTCACAAGTGTGCAGGTAAGGATAACTGCTCATGTTTTAAACTTTGTATATTTTATAAAGTTAAAGTACCTCCTTTTTTTTCATATAGTTAAGTTTACTTTTTAGTTGTTCAGAGGCAGGGTTGCTAACTGTGCTCCCTGGAAATGTCGTTTTAGGAAGTTACTTGGGCCACGAGAAGGGAAAGAGGAAGGTGAGCTGAGCAGATGGGGCCTTGATTCCCCTCCCCTGCTTTGCCATGGCAGCTTCTTGTAATCAGTTCTGTGTATTGGGCCTTCCATATAAGAGTTTGTGGGAGCAAGATTCTTTAGCAGCTGTGAAAACACATGCACATGCGTGCACACACTGCTCTAATACCCCATAGCATCCTATTCAACAAACTCCAATGATGGAAGACTTCAAACACGTTGCCTTCTCTTGAAATACACATTTATAATTTATTTCATGTATTTTTCATTTGTGGGAATGATGTGGGAGCTTAATCACCCTCCAAAGCACAGGGTTTTCAAGGCTTTCACCATGTTATAAAAGAAAAATTTTTAGAGACCAGAAATCAAACACGAAGAAAAGTTATGGCCAAGCAGGGAACCTGCTCCAGTGCAGAATCCAGTATGCTCTGAGGATGAGGCTCTGGAGAAGAAAACAGGTGGAGCTTTTAAAGCTCAAAGATGGCAAACTCTATCCTGCTTAAGGAAGGCGGGGCCTCAGGGTGAGGCTGATTGGCTGGAGATAGTGGGACTAGTTGGTGTGGATACCCTGGGTGGGGTGGATGTGGTCTGCTGGTTTAGCATATGGTGCCCAGGGGCATCTGCTGGGATGTCCCACTCCTGACGATGGTGTCTTCTTGCCTGTGCTTTGTACGGGGCAGCCCTGTGTCAGCAGGCTAGGTGACCAGGGAATCCCTTATCCCCTGGTTCACCTTACAGTGGGGCCACCTGTGTGGATAAAGACCCTGGCACATCACTTGTATTTTTTGAAGATCAGGAACCGTCTTTCGACTTGACCTCCCAATTATGATATAAATACAGCATCAGGAATAGCTTGAAGGATCTCCGTTTTACTGCTTGCTGCATTTTCACAGGGGTCAAAGTCTTTGAAGATAGGCCCCCCTGTTTTGGGTTGGCTTTGAGATCTTATGCCAGGCAGTGTCTAGAGGCTGGGGAAGGTGGGGCCCATTGTCAGTGATTCTTTCAACAATCCCCATTTTTAGCACCGTTTGTCTCTCTGCTTTCTATGGTACCTGCTGTTTCAAATCCTGAGCCCCTACTGGGTTCTGCCTGGCAGACCCGCTCCCTATCAGCCCCAGCGTGCCTGCGGCATTTTTATTCTGGGCTTTGCTCTATGCTCATTCTGCCATCTACCTCCCATCTTCTTCCATTTTCTTGAAAACCCTTGTTCACTGCTGACCCTCCTCCCATCTTCTTCCCTGTGGTATTTCATAATTTCATTACTGCTTTATTACAGTTGAATGGTATGTGTGAGGTAGCGGGAAGGCACTTGCCTGGGCAGAGGGCCCGTTGAAGGTGTTGCCGCACTAATGGACTTCTGTGGGGTCTTCTCTGCTGGAAAGCACACCTGGAGGGTGACTTTTACCGCTGATGGGACTGCCAGGCAAACCTGGGCAGTCCGTGTAGAATAAGTGCCAGGCCAACCAGTGTATGCAGTGATGGGAGCCCTGGATCTTGGGCCACTACCCTCTGAGCCCCAGGCCATTCCCCAAGGCTGTGCAGACGGCATCAGACAGTGCTCTCCCACTCCGTCCTCGGCCCCAGTCACCCTCCTTCCTACCCCTTTCAGACATCACCAGCGATTTCATGGAGGAGGGTCTGGGGGCTCAGAGAGAGCCCTCCACTAAGCGGAAATCACAGCCCAGTTCTGACACCGGGAGCAGCTGTCCCGGCCAGGGCCTTGCTGGGGGTGGCGGGGGAGCAAGCACTCCCTGCTCTGTGTCCAGATGCCTTTTCGTTATAGTCACATGGCCCTGAAAGCGTTTGCAGTAATGTACACGGTTAGAGTAGCTGTCCTCCCCACCCCCTCCATGCTTCTGCCTCTAATGCGGGAGTGAAGCAAACGGCTCCAAGGCAATGGGATCGGCACAACAGAACCTTCCCAGAGGGGTGCACCTTTTTGGGATCTGGTCATTTAGGGCATGAAGATGAGCTGAGCAATCCGTTTCCTCCAGAAGTGCTCTTCAGCTGTGCGGTTGTCAAGAGGAAGTGGGCAGGGCGGGTGAGGGGTGTGTACCAGTCCTAATTGCGGCTTACATGGCCCCCTGGCTCCTGAGGTCTGCCCAGCCATCACCCAGGCCCGCATCTGGTCCTCAGGCCTTGAAGTGAAGTGGAGGACAGGGGCCCTTCTGAGCATAAACACCAGGGATGGGGACAGACAGGGGTGTTTACTTTGGCCGGGCAGGCTCAGAGTTTCCACATGGCTGGCTGAGCAGGTGCTTGGTTCCTCCCCACATTGGGGGTGCACTGGGGGAGCCTTTCAGAACATGTGCTCTGGATTCTGGAAAAGGCATCAGGGCAATGCTAAGCTGGGCTCCTCTTTAAGCTATATCTCTGGGTCACAGGGTTGGATGCCGACATGAGACGTACTGATGGCTTTTCCTTGTCAAGCCTCGAAGTGTGGCAGCAAACCCAGCTTGATGCTAACTGAAAGGATTCAGGAACTTTCCTTTCCTGTGGTTGAATCTAAAACACTGATTTTCTTGGGCTTTTAATGCCCAAGACCAGCCAGCCCGCCTGCACGCCTGCGACCTGCCTATCTCATCAGGACCAAGGCTGTTCTTTCAACGACAAGGGGGAAGCTTGGTTTCTTCCCTGGTGTCCCCAGTACCCCATCCATTTCATGTTATAGGACCATAAAACAGGGGAGCCCACAAATACTCCTTAAACAGGCAAGCAGCTACTTGAGAGTTATAGACAGACAAAATATGTGAAAAATGACTGATATTTGACATCTATGCCAGTGAATGACTTATAAACTAAGAAATGGAATTTTTTTGGACTATAGGCTCTCCTGGGCATAAAAAAAAAACAACAAAACTTTTTCATTTTGAAGTTTCTAAGCAGGGCGCAATGCTTACTATTGACTTGGAGGGGCTCTTTTCTTGGCTGAGCATTGTAACATCTCTTACATTTGGAGGTCAGTTATTTGGAAACTTCAGCTGTCCAAAACTGAGGCAAGAACCTGGAAATAAGCAGCTTTTAAGCTGCCAAAGTCATTGACATGCAATTCATGTATGGAAACTCAGGTACTTTATGCAGCGCTAACTCTCAGCATGTTGGCCCCTGTCCTCCACTTTTTTTTTTTTTTTACACACAAAGTTCCCAAAGAGCTTCTCCTACCTGGTTTACTAGCCCAGAGAAGAGTCAGAGACTCTGCTGCTAGAAGTAGACACATTTAGAACAGAAAGCAGTGACAGCTAATAGCTTGGCAGTGGGACTAGAGGCCAAAAAAACCCCAAAACACCCAATTAGAAAATGCAGAACTCAAAAGTATGGCAGCTCATGAATTATCCCAATATAACACACACACACACACACGTATGTGCATACATATTAAGTCTGGAAAATATACCATAGTTTGTGCTTATGACCCCAATTTAGTAAAAAGAATAAAAAATCATACACATTTTTAAAGTCTGGACAAATGCATCAGTAGTGTTGGATAAATGAATTCCCGTTTATCTCATTTATCCAGAATAATAAGGGAATGGGGATTTGGAGTATTTTAACTTGAGGTTAACCTACAGGTAATATGTATCAGCCAAAGGTCTTTTCTTTGGACTACCAGCCCTGTGATATGGTTATCAAAAATGTTCATTGGACATATAAGTTTGGGAAAGGCTGCATATTAGAGCCTCCTGTTGGAGATGCATGATGCGTATTAATCCTTTGAAAGCTCTGTGAAACACTATAGTAAAGGCACCTTGTTTAACTTTGTATAACCCAGGCTGTGACTCAGCATTCTTTTATTTATTTATTTATTTATTTTTATTTTATTTATTTATTTTTGGCTGCGTTTGGTCTTCGCTGCTGCGTGTGGGCTTTCTCTAGTTGCGGCGAGTGGGGGCCACCCTTCGTTGCGGTGAGCGGGCTTCCCACTGCGGTGGCTTCTCTTGCTGCGGAGCACGGGCCCTAGGCACGAGGACTCAGTAGTTGTGGCACGTGGGCTCAGTCTTTGTGTCTCGCTGGCTCTAGAGCACAGGCTCAGTAGTTGTGGCGCACGGGCCCAGTTGCTCCGTGGCATGTGGGATCCTCCCGGACCAGGGCTTGAACCCGTGTCCCTTGCACTGGCAGGCGGATTCCCAACCGCTGCGCCACCAGGGAAGTCCCGACTCAGCATTCTTGTAAGTGCTCAAATTACAAGTGCTCAAATCAAAAAGGGAATTTGTTGGTTCAGGCAGTTGAACAGCCTAGGGCTTTATCTGTGGGCTTTAGGCACAGCTGGATCCAGGGGCTTGAATGCTGTGATGGGGGCTTGGTCTTCGTTTTTTGGCTTTCTTTTCTTCTTCATTGCCCTCTTAGGCAGGCTCTTCCCATGTGGTAGTTTCCAGCAATTCTAACCTTACAGTATCCTTTTAGCTAAAGGGCTTCTTTCCAGTGGTTCCAGTAAAAATCCCTGAATTGAGTCTGTCTTGCCTGACTGTGTCTCATGCTGGTCCCTGAACTGATGGCCATGGCCAGGGAGATGGAAAATACTCATTGTCCAGGCCAGAATCGGGGTCCACCCCTGGACTGAGCAGTGTGTGTGTGTGGGGTCAATCCCATGTGAACTACACGAACTGTAGGAGGGCTGGGAGTGAGGGGGATGCCCCAAAGAAAACTGGGATATGGTTTCCAGGGAAGGGAGGGATAAATGCCGAGCAGGCAGAAGCAGTAGTTTCCAGCTCCAACAATAGAGTCCTTTTATTGTGCAAAACCTATTGGAACACACATGGAGAAATACTGCCAAGAGCTCATCATAGATTTTTTGTTTTTAAACATCTTTATTGGAGTATAATTGCTTTGCAATGGTGTGTTAGTTTCTGCTTTATAACAAAGTGATTCAGCTATACGTATATCCCCATATCTCCTTCCTCTTGCATCTCCCTCTCTTCATACATTTTTCTCAAAGAAGTTTAGAATGCAATAAAACACGTATGCATGCAAACATGCAATAAAACACATGCAATAAAACATGTACGCAATAAAACACGTACGCATGCAAAGAAAGAAAGGTTGGACCTTTCTTTGATGATGCAGAAACACAGTGGGTCCTGCCATGCCTCAGGGTCCTGCTCACCATCCGTTGAGACTGTTTGGCTTCTTGATAAATGGGAAGTTATGGCACAGCCGGAGTGCAGGGCACAGGGTGCCTGAGAAAGTTCATGCACGGGAGAGTGGACACAAGTGCGTATCTCCTGTGTCGTACTCTATCGAGTTCCCACAGCACCAGCACATACCACCTCACTTTATACATACACAAACCTCTCTGTGTTTGTTATTCTCCTGTCCAGGTGGGGAGTTGAGGCTCAGAGAGGTTAAGCAACTTGGTGAATTACTCACAGGCTTGCTCAGGGCATTGGATGAAAAGATGTATGTAAAACAAACCTTGTGAACAGTGAAGACATTTTTGAATGATGCCATGGATTTGGGGGAAGGGGAGCACTACTAGAGAGAGGCAGGAGGCTCTTGAAGTTGAGAGAAAAGAATGGAATTTGGAAAGCTTTTCAAAGGCTCTGTGGTTTGCAGGTGTGTGGCTTCAGAAATAATAAGGTTGAAAGAACTTTGGGAATGGTAATTGTATGTGTGAGTGATTCGCCACTGTACCTAGTACGGAGTTAGCATTCAGACCTAGTCACTAATTGCTTCTGGACACACACACACACACACACACACACAGAGATACAAAAATGTTGATTAAGTTGCAATAGGGCTTCTTTCCATGATACTTACTTACAAGTGTAATATATAATGAGGAATGATTACATTTAGAGATGAAGGTTATTTGCAGAGATTTTTACATTTTAAGCTTTTGCTCTAAAATAGTTAATCACTTTAGAAAAAGATCCCTTGGGATTTTCCAAGGAAAAAGTTATTTTCATCTTGTGATTTGGTAACATACAGTCACTTCTGCTGTGTATGTTTTATTATAAGCTCTCAAAGGGAGGCTGTGTCCCTGAGATCTGAAGATTGCTGTATCTCTTACCTCTGCTTGCCCGGCTGCCCCAGGGGTCGGTCTGACTTGAGGCTATCACAGTGTCTGTGCAGCCCTTTTCCCAGACTCCTGGGTCAGGCATAGTTCTCGCCATGCCCTTGCCCTGTGGGCACCTCCAGGGGACCCATCCAGATGGCCCTTAGGTGTTCTCCAGCGTCTCCATGGGCTTTCGTTTCCTCTACTCCATCCAATGAATTCCCTGTCTGATGGGTGGTTTCTCAGAAATCTTCCTTTCTCCCTCCACACATCCCATCATATGTGCCTCCGGCCCCTAGATGTGCCTCCCTGCCCCCCACAGTCCCACAGCTGCTGTCTCAGCTCCGTCACCAGGAGGGACAGCACGCCCCGTCTGTCATAGCGCTGACCACCCTCCCTTGTCCCCCTCCCAGCCACCTGTACACACATACATACATAGATTGGTTCATTCCTTCAGAAAGTATTTATTAGGTGCTTCGGGCTATATCAGTAAACAGAGCAGATGCAGATCCTACCCTTCGTGGGGCTTACAGTCTAGTGGGGGAGACAGACGCTCAGTAATAAATAGGTGTACTGTGCAATTCACTAATATATGACTGTATCTAATAGTGTGGGATATATAATAGAAATGCAGTAATACGCACATGATAAATAAAAAGCATCCTGTGTATTGTAAGTTAGAAGGTGATAAGAGCCATGGGAAAAGGAAAAGGTGATCAGGATTAAAGAGGGCCCGGGAGTTCTGGGAGGTGCAGGGTGTCTTGAAGGGAACAGTCGGGGTGGACCTCACTGAGAAGGGGGGACTTGAGAGTCTCAAAGGGAGAGGTGAGGATGTCAGGGAGCAGCTAGCGCAAAGGCCCCGAGGTGGGCACAGTTTGGTCTAGGGGTGTCCAGGGAGCAGTCAGGAGGCCAGTGAGGGCTGTAGAGACCATTGCCAGGAATTTGGCTTTTACTCTAAGGGGAGCCAACTGAGAAGTGCCCAGATCAGGTTTCTATTACAACTGTCACTGTGGTCACCTGACGGCTGCTGTGAGGGGCGGCAGTGGGTAAGGGTAGAGAATCAGGGCTTGGTAGGAGGTTTATTACATAGAGAATGATGCAGGTCCACACCTGGCTGGTAGAAATGGGGGCAATGAGTAGACTACACTGTGTTGCTGATTGGAGGTGGAGTGAGATGAACAGGGAATCAGCATCACTCCAGAACCTTTGGGCTGAGTGCCTGGAAGGATGGAGTTGCCCCCCACTGGGGTCGAGGAGGGCTGGGCTAGGGCATCTGAATGCAGGACCGCCATTCAAGTGGGAAGCGAGGTGCAGTGAGGCCTTTGAAGGGGCTCTGCAGCCCGACAGGCCTGGCACTTCCACTTACCGCTGTGGTCCCAGTGTGGTCCCTGGTAAGGGGTGACTGGAATACCCTAGAATTTCCAGACATGTTTCCTCTTTCTGCCTCTTCTTTCTCCACTACAGCTTTTAGGGAGAAAGGGGTCTTTCCTGAAGTACAGAAGGAAAGATCTTCTGAGTTACCAGGCACCGGGATGGGTCAGGTAATTGTAATTGTGTTGGGTGCTTTGAGGGAGGGGGAGGGCAAGGAGTCACCTTGAAGGGTGGTGATGGCTTCCTTGAGATTGTAAGTATGGTGCTGAGGTGGCACTCCCCTCCCCTCTCCCCTTCCCTCCTCTGTCTCCTCTCCCCCCCCCCCCCACCTCTCCAGCCACAGTTATCCCGATCTTGTCCTTTAGGATCTCTTCGTCCTTCTATCATGTCATGCCGTATAGTCTTCCGTTGGTCATTGTCTTCTTTTTTTTTTTTTTTTTTTTTTTTTTTAAGCGGGGCTGTCACTGTTGTGGCCTCTCCCGCTGCGGAGCACGGGCTCCGGACGCGCAGGCCCAGCGGCCACGGCTCACGGGCCCAGCCGCTCCGCGGCATGTGGGATCCTCCCGGACCGGGGCACGAACCCGTGTCCCCTGCCCCGGCAGGCGGGCTCTCAACCACTGCGCCACCAGGGAAGCCCCCATTGTCTTCTTTATTCCCACCCATCATTATCTTTTCAGCAAAACAAAAGATCGTTTTGGGGGATCCACTCTATTTACAAGAGGAGATGTGGTAAGTAAATCTTACAGCCTCCATATTTGTCCCACCCTGGGTGCCAAGGAAACTCCCAAGGGATGAGTAGGTGGTGGTGGGTATGGCGGTCAGTGTTCCATGGCTCATGGGAAGGTGACAAGGGGAAGGAGGGTGGACCCTGGAGCCTTCAAGGAACTGAGGCCAGTCACCCAGAGAAAGCAGCCAGAGATGAGGCTGGGCTTTTGTGGGGTGCCTCAGGACACCTTAAGGAGTCTGTCCCTTATCCTGACACCAGTAGGAAGGTGGAGAAGGCTTTAAAACAGAGGACTGGTATAACCCATACCGTCTTTTGAGAATATTTCTTTGTGAATGAATTTAAGCCGTTTTGGCTGACCAACACTTTCCAGGTTATCTTGGTAAAATGGGAGCTCCATTAAGAGAGGCTGGAGTTCTGTGTTTCCACCTACACAGCCTCACTCCCTAAGATGGTGTGTTTCAGTGGAAACAATCTCAGACCAAATTCTGGCACAGGCATAAATGCTTGCAAACCGGCCCAGTGCTGCCACATAACCTGCTCTGTGAACTTGAATAAATCCTATCGTTCCAACCCTAGGCACTCTGACAGTTACTCCAAGGTGGATGTTCTTGTGGTAAGATCAGCCAGAAACTTCTCTGGTCAGATCAAGCAAGAGTTGGGTGTGGGGAGTGGGGATACACAGGACCAAGGAGAGCTCTGGACTTGGAGCTGTAGGCTGCTGGGTTTGCTGGATACTTAGATGGTCTGTACAAGGGCAGTGGTGCTTGTGTACCCTTTCCAATCCTGTAATATAGCTAATTTCACTGATGTGTAATTAATGAACTTTGTGTAATTAACAAACCCTCTGGTGCAGATTTAGGTAACGATATTTGAAATGCTTGCAATGGTCACTTTTGGAGGGTAGGTTTATGAATAGGTAATTAAATGTTAGCTAGCTGCCCCCTAGGGTGTAGGTTTTTTTTAAAAAATATTTATTTATTTATTTGGTTGTGCTGGTCTTAGTTGCTGCAGGTGGGCTCCTTAGTTGTAGCTCGCCGGCTCCTTAGTTGCAGCACATGGACTCCTGAGTTGTGGCTCTTGGGCTCCTTAGTTGTGGCACGTGGGCTTCTTAGTTGTGGCATGCATGTGGGATATAGTTCCCTGACCAGGGATCGAACACAGTCCCCCTGCATTGGGAGCATGGAGTCTTATACATTGCATCACCAGGGAAGTCCCAGGGTGTAGGTTTAAGTTAATTTTACACGTATGCATCAGGTTACGTTGATGTATTTGCAGGCAGCGTAACAAGAGCGCTAGCTGCTATATGGGAAGTGGATTGGAGGAGACTGGAGTCCAGTCGGGATACCTCTGCAAAAGCCCCAGTGAGAGCGGATTAGGAATAAAAGGAGCAATCCCTCGCTTGCTGACTGGAAAGAACCAAATGAGGAAGAAAACTGGGCTGGAGATTCCCCCAAACTTGGAGGAGTAGGGCACATTGGCGTTTGTGGTGGGATGTGTCTGCTTTCTTGGTTGGACTCTGAGCTCCTTGGGGGCTCAAAGCAGAGACTAGACTTTCACCCTGTGTCCTCAGGGTCCAGCCTGGGCCTGGCACAGAGTTGGTGCTTAGTTAGAGTTGGTCAAACTCTGAGGGAAAAGAAAGGTATGTGATGGGAAAAGAAATCAGGGAGAAGGAGATAAGATCAGAAGAGACAGAGGACTGCCTGGTGGGGGCGAGTAGAGTGAGGTCCAGTAGGACCAGATGAAGAGGTTGGTGGTTTTCCATCCCAGCTGGGCCCAAGTTGCAAAGGCTAGACCTTCACAAGTGCAAAAAGAGGGGAGGATCTAGGTCATGGGGGTTTGCTCCCAGGTGGTTACCTTGAGTGTCTCCACTCCAGTAGTGGGGAGGTGTGCAGGTGAAGAAATCCAGCTCAGGAGTGGCTGGTCCATGAATCTGGCACCTGCTCTGTGCCCTGGCACTGTGACTTGCTGAGCTCCAGCTGTGGCACAGAGAGCTACCTGGGTGACTGGCGAACAACTTCATCATCCTTCAGCTGACCTCAGCTACGTCATTTCCTGGCCCTTTCATTGTTACTTAAAAAATGGTGGTGGGGATTGGGGGAATAAAACGAAGCCCATGACACACTTCATCACCACACTCCCTTCCTTGACCATTAAACCGTTCCTAGAGTTGCTCACCTGGTAACTAAGTTGTTCACAGCTTGTCTACTATCCTTCATGGGATTTGTAATGAGGTCAACCCTGGTATCACAAAGACCTGGAGGAAGGCTGTTTATGGCATCTTGGAGAGGGAGGGAGCAGGTTTCCCCGGCATGGTTTCTGGTCTGGATGCTGACTGTGCAATCTCTCAGGTCCTCCTAAGCATTCTGCTTAAGCAAACATTATTTATGTTCGGCAGGAGAACCATTCCCCACTGTCTGCTTTCTCTTCACTCACATAAAACTGCACATTTAATGTCTGTTTACACATATATAAACTATATCTTTAGGAGCAGCCTGGGAAATCCTTGGTTGAAGTTGGATTTTGCCTTTGGAAAACAGAGGTGAGTGACATCTGTATATTGTGTTATCAGAAGCGTGACACATGTGGTTGATGGAGACCAGGTGCTTCACAGAATCCATCTGAGTGAAGCTGTAAACCTCTTGTTGACAGAGAAGGTGACAGCTCAGTTCTTATTAGCAGACGCTTCATTAACAATACCTGCCTTCCAAGTTTAGGGGTGGCAACAAACAGTTGAAAACCTTGGGGTGCTGTGAGTAAGAAGCTGAGATTTGGTTGAAGATAACAATCTCTGATCAGCTCACATACAGTTGACCTGTGAAAGCATCTCCAAGTGGACAGGATGGGTGGGTGGGGGAAGATAATAATTTTAGATTAATCTTAAAGGATTGGTAGAATTCATTGGGTATTCACTTCTTTACTATTCACTTCAAGGCTTGCATCAACACTGATATTTTCCTGATTGGCAGTCTATGACATGGGTAGATAACCTTCCCTGATTTAACTCACATTCAGTGCATTCTGAGTCTGAATCCTGAAGTCCTTAAATCACAGTTGGTTCATCAAACAAAATGCGGGACAGGGAGAGAAAAAACCAAGGGGATGTCACCTTATTTTGTTTCCTAATTTATTCTCCCATGGGTTAGCTTGCTAGACAGGTCAGCTTTCATTGGGTTATTTCCCAAAAGCTTCATCCTTCTCTCTACCCCACGATTCCGTTGCTCCTTGTGGATGAATTTGCCTATTTTGGGGAGCCCTGCGGATAGATTATTGAGATCTAACTTGTCTCATTTAAGCTGAGAACCATTAATAAAAATTGGGTTGTTTCCTTTAGGTTTATTTGCAGGATGAGGTGAGAGGATAATACCATGCTGTTTATGAGAAAGCCTACCACTTGGTAAGTGAGATATCCTTCATTTTACCTTTTACTTTACTAGTGTATTTGCTCATGAATGACTATTTCTCCATCTTCTTTTTTTTTTTAAAGTAAATCAAAGGAAATGCGATTTATGTGTACATTTGGGTATTTTGAATTGAGACTATGTTGTACTTTGGGATTATAAAATAATATCTGTCTTGGGAAGTATTTCTGGAAGTTTGGCAGTATTTTGGTGAATGTTTGAGTTTGCTACGTGGATGAATCTGTTTTCTTCCAAGATACAGAGCTTGGTTCACTAATACCTCTCTTGTTTACGCCACTGTCTGGTACTGAACTTTTAAGGAATGACTGATGTGTTTCTCAATTGAAAATGGAAACATAGGTGAGGGTCTCTGAAAGCTGACAATGGGAAGTAACGTGACATAGCAAAGGTTCTGCCAGCCCTGCCCATCATCTCCCCATCTCTCTAAGGTAGCCTGGATGATGATAATAGCAATTAACACTCAGTGAATGTTTCAGTGACATGCCAGGCCCCCTTCTATTTCCTCGACAGGAATGAACCAATTCTTTACAACAGCCCTGTCCCATGAGGTATATCCTCTCTTCAAAGGTGAGGAAGCTGGGACATGAGTGAGCTCTGGTGATTGTTGATCATTCTGGTCTTGATGGGCCCACAGATTTTCTGAGCTCATCTTGTCAAAGTCCTGGAAACTTCTGAGGCCAAGCAGGGCACTCTCGCATGAGGTGTTACAATCCTAGGACTGGCTCATGGTTAAGATTCCAAACTTTTACACTGTGGTTGGTGGCATCTTGGTCAGAATCTCTCCTTTTCCCCTGCTGAGCTTTGTGATTTTGGCTGGAAGATTTTCCATACCTTCTGCCTGAGCCCTTCCCACCCTTTGAGCCTTCCTGGCTTTTCGCTCTGGCGTCTCTGACTCCTTCCCCCACCCCAACCCTCCACGGGGGGTCTCTGTGGAACATTGTTTGGTTGCTGGTATGTGAGTATTTATAGCACTCGCATCTGTCTTTTCTTTAAAGCAAACCCCACAACTCCTTAGAAAATAATTAGAATTTCAAGAAGAGCTTTCTGGCATATTTTTACGCTGTTCAGCAGAGTGTCACGTGCTGGGGTGAGTTGCTGAAAACAGGCTGGAGTTGGACTTTCAGGCTGGGGTCCCCTGGAGCGTATCTCACACAAAGGTCCCTGTGTGGACATCGTCCAGGTCTGGGGACATGCTGCCCTTTCACCAGAGTCTGTTTATAAAGAACTCTACAAGTATGCTTTTGTTTCCTTTGGCACTCTCTAGAGTAGCTTTATTAAATGCTTTAAAAGTAGGGGGAGCTAGGAGCCCTACAATGCTGTGAGAATTGATTTTAAGGGGTGAGAAAGCAACAACTCCATTAAAAGTCTCGCCATTGTCTTCTCCCAACCTCTGAGTGGTAGGAGAGAAAGGTGTCCGCGCCTGGGCGGCCACAGCTGCTCGGCTTGCGCACAGAGGAGCTGAGGCCAGCATAGCGGGTAAGAGCGAGGCTCTGGCTAAAAAGCCAGGCCGCTCAGGTTTGAATTCTGGGTGACCTTGGGCTTCTGTGGGTCTCTGTCTACCCACATGTCAATGGAGATGATCATAGGGTGCATGTGAGGATTGAATGTAGGAATGATCTATAGATAGGAGCCCCGACAAGGGCGCACACCCAGGATTTCAGCACGCAGCCACTGCATGCGGTGCATGCCCTCGGGGGCAGGAAGCCTGACCGGGAGTGAGACCCTTCCTGCTCCGAGTCTACACACCCCCCCCCCGAGATGCCTGCACTTGCTCTTCTTCCTGAAGGTGCCGTGGCTCCCTTCTTCCCACTACAGGCATATACCACGCTTCATTGCGCTTTGCTCTATTGTGGATCGCAGATACTGTGTGTGTTACAAATGGAACGTTTGTGGCAACCCCACCCTGAGCAGGTCTGTTGGCACCAGTTTTCAAACAGCATTTGCTCACTTTGTGTCTTTGTGTCACATTTTGTTAATTCTCACAATATTTCAAAATTTTCATCATTATTACATGCGTTATGGTGATCCGTGATCAGTGATCTTTGATGTTACTACTATGACTTGCTGAAGGCTCAGGTGATCTTTAGCATTTTCTAGCAAAAAAGTAATTTTACTTAAGGTATGTACATTGTTTTTAAAGACATAATGCTATTATACACTTAATAGATGACAGTACAGTGTAAACATAATTTTTATATGCACTGGGAAACCAAAAAATTCGTGGGAGTTCCTTTATTGTGATATTTGCTTTACTGCAGTGGTCTGGAACCAAATCCTCAGTATCTCTGAGGTCTGCTGACACATAGGGTCATAAATGAGATGATTGTCAAAGACAGCACTAAGCCTCAATTTGTGCACATCTAGCTCCTCTGGGAGCTTCCCAGCTTCCCATGCAAAGCTGAAAGCTGCGATTCTTCCATTTTAGCCAAACTCACATAAGTGACTGGGAACCAGCCTCACCCCCCTGCCCAAAACAAGATAGGAAGGCTGAGCTTAATAGAGACTCGGACGACAACATTTAAATAAATAAGCTGTATTATCTGTACAAAAAATATAAATAGAGTTTTGTGTTTTAGAGGAGGAAGTGCCTCCTTCCACATTCTTCAGCAGCCCTAATAATCTTCTGGTGCTGCTGAGTCACAATTCACAGAACAAACAGTAAATGTACATTCATCTCATGCAAGGAGCACGCTGCTGCCCACCCCGAACCTAGGTCCTCCAAGCTCGCTCTGAAACCCACCTCCACCTGCTACAACCCGACACGTGGTGGAGCTGGAGGACACCTGCTACTTAGGAAATGTAAATATTGGCCACTGGTTTTCCGTAGCTATTGAGCTAGATATTATCAACCACATTTGTAGTAGTATGGAATCTGTTTTCCACATTCCATGCATAACTATTGTGTCACAAACGAATCCCTTCTTATTGCCCTGTCATCCTGTGCTAGCTTTTACAATGTATTCTGTACACAGCGAATGGATCCAGAGTTAAACATCAGGTTCTATTAAAAATAGGAACAATACAATAATCACCACTGAGTTTACAGGAACACAACTGCAGGAAGTTAATAAAAAGTCCCCCAAATATTTTGTTTTTTTTTTCTGGAAGACAATGTACAATTATTAATATTGCACTTTTTTATACAGGAAATCCTAATAAATATTCACAAAAGATATACAGACATAGAAAAACATTCTCTTTTATTTTAAATAAACATTACACTGATTTGTAGGAACATGATTTCTTAGAGCCCATTATTGTGGTGAGGAAGAAAGAACTACCTTAACTGTCCATAGCTCACCTGGGGAGGACACAAAGCATAATGTCTCCCCCACTAATTTGTACTTCCAGGCTGGCTAGAAAAGGCAGCCCTGATGTCAGTGGTGGCCCCGGGGTGTGTGACGTTTTGCGAGTCTGTATGTGAGGGGGTGGTTTGGCTGAGGGGTGAGTGACTCCGGCCACCCTGCTCTGCCCCAGCTGCTACTAAATGGTGGCCACTGGGATTGGGGGGGCGCAGGCCAAAATCACTCGTCCCCAAACCACTCTGCTGAGTGAGCACTTTCATTGACAATGAGGCACGATGTCCCAAATTTTCAGTTTTGCCACTTGACTTTGCTGCAGCCATGTTACTGTAGCTGACGGGCATTACTGGAGTCTGTATGCTGCTTTGCCCACTGAGTTAGCAAAACCAATGTATATTAATTCTGGTAGGGTTCATAGTATTTCACTGTGTGGAGGGAATGGGTTGAAAAGCCTTTGAGGAGCTTCTGGGAAGCTTTAGTTATCCTTTGGCTTTGCCTCTGTGCCCCATCGCCCCGGCCTGTTGTCTGAATACAGGGCAGCCGTCACGGTGCCCCGGGGGGGGCTCACGCAAGCCTGCGGTTCCACCAGTGCCCCGGTCGCTCTCATCTGATGGACACTCTGGCAACTTGAATAGTGGGTTGGTTTTTGGCCAGCTGACCCTAGTCCTTGGCCCTCAAGTGGAGCAGTAAAAACCATATAGGCAGGAAACCCAGCCTACTCATGAGCGAAACACCCTGGCCTAGGTCAGCAGTTCGTTCCGGGCTGGGGGATGCTTGATTCGGAGACGCCAGGGGTGGCCTGACTGTGCAGCTAGGCCCCGCCGTCTCACCAGCTCTGCCGTGGGGCCACGGGCAGAGGTCCACTGAGCGGCTCGCTGGGGACCCCTCTCTGCCGCAGGGAGGGCACACCTCCCGCACGCGGCCCGGGCCCCAGGGCTGTGCCTTCCTGGGGGCAGCGGAGCTGAGCCCCGCAGCCTCCCCTGAGCCCCGCAGCCTCCCCTGAGCCTGCACCGGTACACCAGGCACTCGGGCTCGGGGTTCAGAGCCTCGTGTGGTGCCCGCTCGCTCCCCTGTCCCCTTCGCTCCCCCTCTCAGGAACTCGCACAGGCTTCTCCGTGCTTCCGTCCCTTCCTTCCCCACTTCGTTTTCTGCATCGCTGTGCGCTTTAGGCCTACTTGGATTGGCTCCCCTTTACCTCCACCGTGGTTTGAGTTCTCATGGCTCTGCGCCCCCCACTGGAAGAGCTGAGTCCTGGGCTGGGTTCTCAGCATGGATGGTGTCCTCCCTCCCCTGCCTTAACCATCTCCTGCCGGGAGAGATGCTGTTGGCTGTCCGGAGGCAGTACCGACGCTTCACAAACCCTCTGGCACCCTCCCCTTCGGCCTCTCTCTCCCGTCTGCCGTTGGCTCTGGCTCCCTGCTGGCCCCGGGGGGCTGCGCTGGCCTCTTCCCAGGTCTCCCTGGGACCCAGGTTGGGGAGGGAGCTGGCCCTTCCAGGGAGCTCTTCCTGTCTGGCCCGGTCTGCTCTGCAACCTCCGTTAGACCTCGGTCCTTGTCCTTGTCCTGTCCCCTCACTCTGTGCTCCAGCTGACTGAGAGAGAAGGCAACCTGGGGTCCTCGTGTCTGGGGAGGGGGAAGGGCAAGGGAGGAGGTTGATGAGGGTGTGCGTGGTGGAGGGTGGAGAGGGGGAAATAAATAAATAAAACGAAGAAAGCTTAAGTTCTGTCCAAGGGGGTCGCGTGCATCCTCCGTGCTGCCAGGGTAGCGTTCTCCCCGCGTCCTGTCTTCACGCTTTGCCGCAAGTCCCACAGCAGCGAGATTTGAACTGGCTGAGTTGGCAGAGTTTCAGCTGTTTCACCTTCTCACAGTACCTGGTGGTATCTCTGCACTCCACTGGGAAAGGGGACAGAAAGGAGAGGTGAAACGGAGGCTCGGTAACAGCCGTGGCCACCGGGTGCCTCCTGGGGTCTGCCTTGGGCACCAGACGCCCGTGCTGGAGGGGCCACCACTGCCCAGCACCTCTGGGCTGGCCTTGCTCCGGTGGAGCTTGGCCATTTGCTCCCCAGGCTGCCAACCATGGGGGCAGCTCAGGCTGCGGCTGGGGGCCGAATACCGGGGCTCTGCGGCCTTTCCGATAGACCCCTTCCTTCCTGAAGGCGCTCAGGACCGCCTCACCTCCTGGGCAAGGGGGCCTTTTCCCATGGCGTTTGAGTGTCTGACTGATGCTTTTCCTCCTTGAGCTGCTTCCCAGAAGGACTAAATTCTGCTCCACTTCGGGGTGGTGTGCGAGTGAGGACCTGCCTGGTGGCTTCGCCCCCTGTAACACGAGCCTTCCTTTCCCCCGTGAAGCTTCATTTGCTCGTCCTCTCTCCCGAGCCTCTCTACCCCTTCCCCTCGCCGTGCCTACCAGAGCGCCGTGGCGTCCTAGTTCAGTATTGGCACAGGCTGATGGGTCTTTAATACTGGCGTGGATTCGGGCTGTGGACACCTGTGGTTAATATAGTAAGTCTGAACTACTTTCGTGGAACGGTGGTCCTGAGCATGGGGGGCTGACAAAGATGGGTCAGCATCACACGAGAGGACATAGACAATCCCACCCCGTGTAGAAAAAGGACTGGCACTGTTTGCCTACATGGCATCTGCTTAGCGTGGGAAATCTGAGGCTCAGTGTGGCCCTGTTTGTGGGGGAAACTGCACAGCAACACTAAAAAATTCCCTTTTCTTTGCTTCATGCTTTGTCTCCTTCCCTGTGGAGAAGCACCTCCAATTTGTTTTGGGTCCAGAGGAAGAAAAAAATAGATCCTCACCCAATGGGGATACAAATGCTGGTGCTGGGCTAAGGAGGAGGGTCTAGACTTGAGGGAAGAGGGAGTGAATGAGTATCAGATCCCAGGTGTGGCTCTTGCACAGACAGGTGGGTGCCCACGGGGCTGCAAAGGAGGGCGGGGGTCAGCAGGTCCTTGTTCTGTGAGACGCAGAGCCGTGATGGGTGCAGGGTTGGCTGAGCGGGAGGTGCTCTGTGTGCTGCTTGGGTGCAAACAGTGCTTTCTCCCCAAGAGCCATTGTTTAGTTGTCCCCTCTGGGTACCAGCCAAACTACCATCGGTGAGCTGGAGGCTGATTTCACCTAGCACTTGGCCAAAAGCACCTGGCTGTCTCAGGGGCCAGGATGGAGCCCTTGGGCCACACCCAACCATTTCTTGTGGCCTGGACACATGCACGTATATCCTTGCATGCACCTATGCTCGCCTGCATGCACCCATGCACCCTCTGAAAATACACAACTCCAGCCCTAGCTCAGGATCCTTGGGAAAGCTGGTCCACTGCCCTACGCTCAGGCTCAGTTCCGGGGACTGCCTGCTGCACCTGACGCCTCGGGGGGAATCTGCAGAAGGCTCTGTGGGGTTGGAACGTACTGTTTTCACACGGGGTGATGTTGCAGCGCTGCCAGTTGGTGGGCCGGGGCCCCCAGGAGCACAGGTGCTCAGGCACTGCCTTGTTGGTGCGGGCGTGCACGCACTCCACGCGCCGGGACTGGAAGCCGTAGTTGCCGCAGGTCGCCGTGCACAGGGTCCACAGGCTGACCCTCCAGTGTACGCTGCAGGCTTCGGACCAGCAGTTCTGGGTGCTCACGGGCCTGTGGTAGGAGGGTGGCAGGATTAGGGTCTGCCTCTCTGGGGGCTGAATCAGGGGAGCAGATGTGAAAACAGTGCTGGAAACCCCCAAATCTCAGGTATCCCTGAGAACTCCCAGCGCTGCCAGCCCTGGGTTCTGATCTCTGCTCTGTTACTGAACGGCTGTAGGGTCTCAGAAGACCCCTTCCTCTAACTGGGCCTCTGTCTGCTCATGTCTACAATGTCCGTGTCACTGCATGACCTGAGAATGAGCTCTACCAGGGTGGGGGATGGCAGAGCCGCTCTCAGGGCGGGGACCTTAGCAAGGGGGGTGATGAGCCCTCTCCCCAAGGGAAGGAAGGATGACAGAGGCTGGGGGCTGGATAGGCTGAGACCTGGGGACAGGGGTCTCAGCATAGCTTCTACAGGGAGGTGGACAAGAGTGAGAGGCTGGTGGAGCCCTTGGGGTCTGGTGCCCACTTTGTGGACCTGACCTCCTGCCCACCCTGTAGCCAGCATGGGTCTCTTGTGCCATCAGGCCTCCTCAGAGGAACAGCATCCACTGCATTCTCTCTCCATCTCCGAAAGGGGAAAGCCCAGCCTGGCCCATTCAGTAAGCACGAGGCCACCACTGAGCCATCTACCTTTAGGAGGCCAGTGACCTGGGGAGAATGGAGGTGAAAGGGAAGAGTGTCTGACCGCTGGGACCATGGAAGGTTGGAGGGGAAACGTTTACTTACCACCGTCTTTCCGTGCTATTGACACAGGGCCTGGGAAAGGGCAGTCCATGGCTCTCTCTTACCTCGGAAGGGTGCTGCACTGCTCTGATGGTAAGGTGATGCCATCCCGCGTCTGGCAGAAGACCTGTCTGTGCTGCACGGCGAGGCGAGGCCCGACGCAAGGCCCGTTGCACTGGGAAGCAGAAACAGGTGACATACACGTTAGCCAAGTCACAGGACAGGCTGCAATGCCCAGGCTGCGTGGGGCAAAAGATCCTTGTGCAGGAGCTTGTTTGAGGCCCTGAGATCATTTATCTTGCCCCTCTTTACACCAACTTAAAGGATATCCACCAGCACATTTTTGCTTAGTCCACAGTGGGAGGGTTAGCCTTGCTGTGGTCTGAGTATTCTGCTAGCAAATGGCTAATGGCAGTATAGAGCCAGTCAGAGATGTCAGCCCCCTCCCAGAGTAACCATATGGAAGGTTAATCGTGGCATAATGGACTGGGAATGTGGTGGTAAGCTTTAGAGTTGAACACCTCTAAATAAGCCCCCCTTCCCTCCTTCAGTCCAGAGGGTAATTTGGTTTATTGTTTTCTTGCTAAATTCGTCCAAGTAACCAAGTCCATGATTTCTTTCCTTTCTTTGGTTTCATTTTCTCCAGGATAAACCAAGGGTGGCTGAACAAAAGTAGACTTCGGTGTGTATAGTTAGTCCATGCTCCTGGAGATGGTTAAGCTCTCCCCAGGGCTGGCAGAGCCAGACCATCGTGGCAGAAACCGCCACCAACAATGGTGTCTGTAAAATACGAAACATCTGCTATTTGAGTAGGGTAAAGGGACAAACATCCCTTGGAGGTCACTTTAGAACAAGGGCTCTGGAGATGGTTAAGCTCTCCCCAGGGCTGGCAGAGCCAGACCATCCTGGCAGAAACCGCCACCAACAATGGTGTCTGTAAAATACGAAACATCTGCTATTTGAGTAGGGTAAAGGGACAAACATCCCTTGGAGGTCACTTTAGAACAAGGGCTCTTAAACTTGGAAGTACCTGGACTCTTAGGGGTCCACAGGGGAGCTGTTGACCCTTAAAATTATAAGCAGAAATCCTGTTTTGTGTAACATTTTATTTTTTTAGTCTTTGAGCCCTTCACCCATTATTCCCACACCCCACCCCCACCTCTGGCAACACCAATCTGTTCTCTGTATCTATGAGCTTGCTTTTTAAAAAAAAAAAAAAAATTCCACATATAAGAGAGATCATATGGTATTTGTCTCTCTCTGTATGACTTATCTAACTTTGCATAAAGCCCTTGAGGTCCATTCATGTTGTCGCAAATGGCAATATTTCATTCTTTCTGACCGTATATATGTGGGATTATTTATGATCTCTTTGTGTTCATCTTATTTGGAACCCTATGGGCTTCCCTGAGCTGGGTGTCTAGTTCCTTCCCCAGGTTAGGGAATCTTTCAGTATTTCTTCAAACAGGATTTCTGTGCCTTTCTCACTTTCTTTTCCTTCTGGGACCTATATAATGCAAGCCCTTTAGTCTAGCATCACTTTTTTTCCTTCTCTGATTAGGTGAGTTCCACTGCCCTGACTTCTAATTCACTGAGCCCTTGTTTGCTTCATGTAGTCTGTTGTTGGACACCTTAACAATTTTCAGTTAATGTATTCTTCAGCTCTGTGACTTCTATTTGATACTTTTTAATATTTTCTATCATCACTTTGTTGAATTTCTCACTCTGTTCACCCATCTTAATTAATTCATCCATGCTGAATTTCTAAAAGCTCTCAGGTAATGCCAATGTTATTGGTCCATGGACCACACTTTAAAGAGTAGCAAGGCTTGAGGCATTACAAATTACAGGGAACTGCTTGATCTCAAAATCCTTTTAATATAATTTTTTATAAATTTATTTTATTTTTGGCTGCATTGGGTCTTCATTGCTGTGCGCAGGCTTTCTCTAGTTGCGGTGAGCTGGGGCTACTCTTCATTGTGGAGCATGGGCTCTAGGCAGGCGGACTCAGTAGTTGTGGCTTGTGGGCTCTAGAGCACAGGCTCATTAGTTGTGGCGCACAGGCTTAGCTGCTCCGCGGCATGTGGGATCTTCCCGGACCAGGGCTCAAACCTGTGTCCCCTGCATTGGCAGGCGGATTCTTAACCACTGCACCACCAGGTAAGCCCCCCTTTTACTATTTTTGCATTGGTGATATATTGTTGGGATGTGTGATTCAAACTATAGATGCCCACCAAACCTCTTTATTCCACTCCTGTAAGAATGAAAATGATAATAGTTTCTGACAAGAAAATCCTTTTGGAAGAGTGTCACTCAAAGATCTATTCCTTCCTCTTCCTACCTCTTTGAAGTCTTTGAAAACCATGCTGGCTTTAGTCTAAGTAGAACTAAGACCACCTTCTCAGTTCTAACAACCTGGCTTCATGTAATAATTCAACTTTCTTCTTTTAATCCAACATCCATTTATGAGGCACCTGTCTTGGGTAGGGAATGTGTTCCATAAAAGTGTATGTAAAAGAAGGATGGCAAGAACAGCCCTGGAATGTTTGCAGGAGAATTCTATGAGAGGTAGAATTATAAATGTGGCTGTAAAACATGTGCCAGATCATGAGAAATACTGTATGCTGTCTGAGGAGTTTGGATTTTCTTATGAATGCCACTTTGTTGGGGTGGGGGAGGGGAGGCACCTAGAAAGGTTTTTAAGTGGGAGTGTCACGATCAGAGTTACTCTTTAAAAAGATGATTCTGTCAGCAGCACAGTAATTGAATTGGAAAGTGAATAGACTGGAGAAAGTAATCCAGGTAACAAATTTTGCTGAGCAAAATGAACGCACTGGGCCATGGAAATGGAGAGGAGATTCTATGAAAGTATGATTCACATGGCTTCAGTGGTGCTTTGACAGGCATAAAAGACAGGGAGGGAGCTAAGATGAATCTCGGGTTTATGGACTGAACATAAAGGTAAGAATTTGTTTTGAAGATGTTTTGTATGAGATGTTTGTGAAATATCCAAATATATATGTTCATTAAGCAGGTGGATATATAGATCTGTGACTTAAAAGAGAGCTGTGCTAAACAGTATCCATTTGAAAGTCATCAGTAGACCAGTGGTGTCTAGGAGTCATAGGTGGTATAACCCAAGGGGAGGGAAAGCATGAGATGAAAAGGCTTAGGGCAGAACCCTGAGGGACACTGCAGGAAGAGGAGGGAAAAAAGGAATTAAACGGCAGGAAAGGAGAAAAAAAAGAACTTAGAAAATGTATGCACAGAGACCAACAAAGGAGTTTCCAGAAAGGAAAAAGGGTCAGTAGTATCAAAATGTGTCAAAAAGAACAAACAAGATAGAGTGAGAATTGGCAGTACCCAGTGGAACTTGACTTACAGGCTGCACTGGTGACCCTGGGAAGGGCAGTTTCAGTGTGGCAATTGGCACTGAAGTCAAACCAGCAATGAGTAGAGAAACAAATGAGAGTGGAAGAAATAGGCCTCCCGGAGACATATCCTTCCTTCAAGAATTCCCAATTGTGGTCAAAAGACATCAGCAAAATGGCAGACTAGGTAGCTCTAAGTCCTCGTTCACACACAGAAACATCAAAAAGCAACTGGAAACTGGCTGAACTAATCTTACAGGAATGCTGAAAAAGTCAAAGGTCTACAGCAACCTAGCAAGTGCCCAATCAAGAAAAATCTACCTTCAAAACAGTAGGAAAATTTGTGGTATTTTCCCTCATCCTTCCCCAGCATGGCAGTTTTTTTCCCCCCATCTTTATTGGAGTATAATTGCTTTACAATGTTGTGTTAGTTTCTGCTATACAGTAGAGTGAATCAGCCATATGCATACATATGTCCCCATATCCCCTCTCTCCCACCCTCCCTACCCCACCCCTCTAGGTCATCACAAAGCATCGAGCTGATCTTCCTGTGCTATGTAGCAGCTTCCCACTAGCTATCTGTTTTACATTTGTTAGTGTATATATGTCAATGCTATTCTCTCACTTTGTCCTAGCTTCACCTCCGCCCCCCCTCACCCACCCTGCCGTATCCTCAAGTCTGTTCTCTATGTCTGTGTCTTTATTCCTGCCCCTAGGTTCATCAGTACCATTTTTTTAGATTCCATATATATGCGTTGGCATACGGTATTTGTTTTTCTAACTTTGCATGACAGACTCTAGCTCCATCCACCTCACTACAAATAACTAACTCAATTTCGTTCTTTTTTATGGCTGAGTAATATTCCGTTGTATATATGTGCCACATCATCTTTATCCAGTCATCTGTTGATGGACATTTAGGTTGCTTCCATGTCCTGGCTATCATAAATAGTGCTGCAGTGAACACTGTGGTACATGTATGTTTTTGAATTATGGTTTTTCTCAGGGTATATAGCATGGCAGTTTTGGCCTAGAGGCAGCAGTAGCCCATTTTCCTCCCACCATCTGTAGGGAGCAGAGAAGATCCTATTTGCAGTGTGTAATGTTCCATCCTGTTGGTCAGAGGGCTACCTGAAGGACTGGTCTCTGTCTCATCTAACTCAGGTATCAAGTGGAAGCCACTACTTGTGAAAGCTGCAAGGGGACTACAGACACTTGGGGCAGGAGATTATAGATGGAGACATGCAATAGACCACCTAAGGCCCTGGGGACAACCTGGGGTGAGACCATCTTGGAAATTAAGACGTTCAAAAGCAGCCATATACAAAGGGGGATTCTGAAATTCACAAGCAGGCCCAGGCAAGACATATGCTCAGGAAAGATCTGAGAAGACCTTAAGCTTTCGTCTCAGGCTGATCCCGGGGTTCAGAGAACACCCAGTTAAGCAGTGAAGGTGTGCACAGGCACAGAGAAAGTATATTCAAAGACTGGGAGAGATGTCTGTTTTTTTCAGTGCCCAATTTCCAAGAATAAATCATAAGTACTTCAAAGAAACAGGAAATCATGGCCCACTCAAGGAAGAAAGTGAAGTGGCAGAACCAGCTCTAAAGAAGCAGGGCATCAAATGTAAAACAACCATCATAAACATGTTAAAAGATCTAAAGAAAAACATGAATAAAGAACTAAAGGAAATCAGAAAAAATGATATTAACAAAGAGTAATTATAAAAAGAAACTAAACAAATTTTGGAGCTAAAAAATACAATATCTGAGTTGAAAATTTCACTAGCAGAGTTCAACAGCAGGCTTGAGTACACAGAAGAAACAATTAGCAAACCTGAAAACAGGACAATTGAAATTATTGAGTCTAATGAGCTGAAAGAAAAGACATGAAGACAATGGGACAAACATATAGGCATGTAGGAGTCCCAGAAGAAGGAGGGAGAGAGAAAGGGGCAGCGAGATCATTTGAAGAAATAATTGCCAAACATTCCCCAAATTTGATGAAAGATACAAATCTAACAATCCAAAAAGCTCAATGAATTCCACATATAATAAACTCAAAGGGAACCACACTGAGGCACAATATAATGAAATTGTCTTACAAATAAACACAAAGAATCTTGAAATCAACAAGATGGACTCATCAGGTACAAGGGCTCCTCAGAAAGATTAGCAGATGATTTCTCAGCAGAACCCTTGCAGGCCAAAAGGTGGTAGTAGAATTATATCTTTAAAGTGCTGAAAAGAAAAAAACAAAAAAAACCCCTATGTACCTAGAATTCTATATCCAGTGAAACTGTCATTCAGAAATGAGGGTGAACATAAGATATTCGCAGATAAGATGAGAGGGAGTTTATTACCACTATACCTGACTATAAGAAACATGAGAGACCCTCAGGTTAAAATAAAAGGATGCAAGACAGTAACTCCAAGCCATATGAAGATATAAAGATTGCCAGCAAATGTAAATACATGAGCAAATATAAAAATTTGTATTATACTTTTGGTATGTAACTCCACTTTTTATTTTCTACAGGATTTAAATGACAAAATGCATTAAAAATAATTATATATCTGTAAGTGGATATGCAGTGTATAAAGATGTAACTTTTATATTATTAACATATAGGAAAGGGGACAGAGCTCTATAGGAATAGAGTTTGGGTGTGTGGTTGAAGTTAAGTTGCTATAAATTAAAACTAGATTGTTATACCTTTAGAATGTTATATGTAATTCCAAGAGCAACCACAAATTAAATACCTACAGACTATACTCAAAAAAAAAACCCCAAACCAAAACATCAGCTAAACACTAAAGAAGGCAGTAATGAAGGTAATGAGTGGGGGAAGCTATAAGACACCTAAGACAAATAACAGTGGGAAAAGTAAGTCCTTCCTAATCAGTAATTACTTTAAATGTAAATGGAAAAAACAAGCCTCTCCAATCAAAAGGCATAGATTGGCAATCTATCTACAAGAGACTCACTTTATTATTTTTAATGTATTTTAAAAATTGAAGTATACTTGACTTACAATGTTGTGTTTCTGGTATACAGCAAAGTGATTCATATATGTATATATATAATTTTTCATATTCTTTTCCATTATAGGTTATTACAAGATATTGAATATAGTTCCCTGTGCTATACGGTAGGCCCTTCTTGTTTATCTATTTTTAATTGTTTAATTAAAAAAATTTATTTTATATTGGAGTATAGTTGATTGATAATGTTGTGTTAGTTTCAGGTATAAAGAAAGTGATTCAGTTATACATATACCCATTCTTTTCCCATAGGTTATTACAGAATATTGAGTAGAGTTCCCTGTGCTATACAGAAGGTCCTTGTTGGTTATCTATTTTAAATATAGCAGTGTGTACATGTCAATCCCAAACTCCCAATCTATCCCTCCCCCACCCCACCCTTCCCCCCGGGTAACCATAGGTTCGTTTTCTAAGTCTGTGAGTCTATTTCTGTTTAGTAAATAAGTTCATTTGTATCATTTTTAAAGATTCCTCATATAATCAATATCGTATGATATTTGTCTTTCTCTGATTTACTTTACTTAGTATGATAATCTCCAGGTCCATCCATGTTGCTGCAAATGACATTATTTCTTTCTTTTTAATGTCTAAATAATATTCCATTGTAGGTATGTACCACGTCATCTTTATCCATTCCTCTGTTGATGGACATTTAGGTTGCTTCCATGTCTTGGCTATTTTAAGTAGTGCTGCAATGAATATTGGGGTGCATGTATGTTTTTCAGTTACAGTTTTCTCCAGATATATGCCCAGGAGTGGGATTGCAGGATAATATGGTAGTGCTATTTTTAGTTTTTTAAGAAACCCACATACTGTTCTCTATAGTGCTTGTACCAATTTACATTCCCACCAACAGTGTAGGAGGGTTCCCTTTTCTCCACACCCTCTCCAGCATTTATTGTTTCTATACTTTTTGATGATGGCCATTCTGCTGGTGTGAGGTGATATCTCATAGTAGTTTTGGTTTGCATTTCTCTAATAATTAGTGATGTTGAGCATCCTTTCATGTGCCTGTTGGCCATCTGTATGCCTTCTTTGGAGAAATGTCTAATTAGGTCTTCTGCCCATTGTTTGATTGGGTTGTTTGTCTTTTTAAAATATTGAGCCCCATGATCTGTTTGTGTGCTTTGGAGATTAATCCCTGTGGGTTGCATTGTTTGCAAATATTTTCTCCCATCCTGTGGGTTCTCTTTTCATTTTGTTTATGGTTTCCTTTGCTGTACAAAAGTTTTTGAGTTTAATTAGGTCCCATTTGTTTATTTTTGTTTTTATTTTGATTACTCTAGGAGACAGATAGAAAAAGATACTGCTGTGATTTATGTCAGACTGTTCTGCCTGTGTTTTCCTCTAAGGGTTTTATGGTGTCTGGTCTTACATTTAAGTCTTTCCGTTTATTTTTGCGTATAGTGTTAGAGAATCTTCTAATTTCATTCTTTTACATGTAGCTGTCCAGTTTTCCCAGCACAGCTTATTGAAGAGACTGTCTTTTCTACATCGTCTAGTCTTGCCTCCTTTGTCAGATTAATTGACCATAGATGCGTGGGTTTATTTCTGGGCTTTCTTTCCTGTTCCGTGATCTGTATTTCTGTTTTTGTGCCAGTACCATACTGTTTCAATGACTAACTTTCTGGTATGATCTGAAGACAGGAAGCCTGATTCCTCCAGCTCCGTTTTTCTTTCTGAAGATTGCTTTGCCTATTTGGGGTCTCCATACAAATTTTAAGATTTTTTGTTCTAGTTCTGTGAAAAATGCCATTGGTAATTTGATACGGATTGCACTGAATCTGTAGATTGCCTTGGGTAGTATAGTCATTTTGCCAATATTGATTCTTCCAATCCAAGAACGTGGTGTATCTTTCCACCTGTTTGTGTCATCTTTGATTTCCTTCATCAGCATCTTACAGTTTTCAGAGTACTGGTCTTTGGTCTCCTTAGGTAGGTTTATTCCTAAGTAAGTATTTTATTCTTTTTGATGAGATGGTAAATGGGATTGTTTCTTTATTTCTCATTCTGATCTTTCATTGTTAGTGTATAGGAATGCAAGAGATTTCTGTGTATGAATTTTGTATCCTGCAACTTTACCAAATTCATTGATGAGCTCCAATAGTTTTCTGGTAGCATCTTTAGAATTTCCTATATCTAGTATCATGTCATCTGCAAATAGGGACAGTTTTACTTCTTCTTTTCCCATTTGGATTCCTTTTATTTCTTTTTCTTCTCTGATTGCCATAACTAGGACTTCAAGATTATGTTGAATTAAAGTGGCAAGACAGGACATCCTCGTCTTCTTCCTGATCTTACAGGAAATGTTTTCAGTTTTTGACCATTGAGTATGGTGTTAGCTGTGGGTTTGTCATATGTGGTCTTTATTATGTTGAGGTAGGTTACCTCCATGCCCACTTTCTGGAGAGTTTTAATCATAAATAGGTGTTGAATTTTATCAAAAGCTTTTTCTGCATCTATTGAGATGATCATATGGTTTTTTTTATTTCTTCACTTTGTTGATGTGGTGTATCCACTGATTGATTCGCGGATAGTGAAAAAATCCTTGCATCCCTGGGATAAATGTCACTTGATTGCGGTGTACAATCCTTTATTGTTGGATTCAGATTGCTAGTATTTTGGTGAGGTTTTTTGCATCTCTGTTCATCAGTGATATCTGCCTGTAATTTTCTTTCTTTTGTGGTATCTTTGTCTCATTTTGGTATCCTGGTGATGGTGCCCTCATAGAATGAGTGTGGGAGTATTCCTTCCTCTGCAATTTTTTGGAATAGTTTCAGAAGGACAGGTGTTAACTCTTCTCTAAATGTTTGATAGAATTTGCCTGTGAAGCAGTCTGGTCTTGGACTTTTGTTTTGTGGAAGTTTTTAAATCACTGTTTCAATTTCAGCACTTGTGATTGGTCTGATCATCTTTTCTATTTCTTCTACATTGTACATTTTAATGGCATAGAGTTGCTTGTAGTACTCTCTTATGATCCTTTGGATTTCTGTGGTGTCCGTTGTAGCTTCTCCTTTTTCATTTCTAATTTTATTGATTTGAGCCATCTTCCTCTTTTTCTTGATGCATCTGGCTAAAAGTTTATCAATTTTATCTTCTCAAAGAACCAGCTTTTAGTTTCATTGGTCTTTTCTATTGTTTTGTCATCTCTATTTCATTTATTTCTGCTCTGATCTTTATGATTTCTTTCCTTCTACTAACTTTGGGTTTTGTTTGTTCTTCTTTCTCTAGTTGCTTTAGGTGTAAGGTTAGGTTGTTTATATGAGATTTTTCTTATTTCCTGAGGTAGGATTGTCTTGCTGTAAAATTCCCTCTTAGAACTGCTTTTGCCACATTTCATAGGTTTTGGATTGTTAGGGGTTTTTTTGTTTTCATTTGTCTCTAGGTATTTTTTGATTTCCTCTTTGATTTCTTGAGTGATCCATTGGTTGTTTAGTAGCATATCATTTAGCCTCCATGTGTTTGTGTTTTTTTTTTCCTGTAATTGATTTCTAATCTCATAGCATTGTTTCAAAAAAGATGCTTGATATGATTTAAATTTTCTTAAATTGATCACAAACATGATCAAGTTTATAGCAATACAACATACAAGGAAATAATGTCATTTGCAGCAATAATGTCATTTGGAGATTATCAGTCATACTAAGTGAAGTAAATCAGAGAAAGACAAATATCATATGATATTGATTATATGAGGAATCTTTAAAAATGATACAAATGAACTTATTTACTAAACAGAAACAGACTCACAGACTTAGAAAATGAACCTATGGTTATGGGGGGGGGAGGGATAGATTGGGAGTTTGGGATTGACATGTACACACTGCTATATTTAAAATAGATAACCAACAAGGACCTTCTGTATAGCACAGGGAACTCTACTCAATATTCTGTAATAGGGGCTTCCCTGGTGGTGCAGTGGTTGAGAGTCTGCCTGCCAATGCAGGGGACACAGGTTCGAGCCCTGGTCTGGGAGGATCCTGCATGCTGCGGAGCGACTGGCCCCGTGAGCCACAATTACTGAGCCTGTGCTCCACAACAAGAGAGGCCGCGATAGTGAGAGGCCCATGCACCGCGATGAGGAGTGGACCCCACTTGCCACAACTAGAGAAAGCCCTTGCACAGAAACGAAGACCCAACACAGCCATAAATAAATAAATAAAAATTAAAAAAGTATTCACAGCTTTAAAAAAAAAATTCTGTAATAACCTATGGGAAAAGAATGGGTATATGTATAACTGAATCACTTTCTGTATACCTGAAACTAACACATTGTAAATCAACTATACTCCAATATAAAATAAAAAATTAAAAAGAAAGATCTCAAAGTACCTAACTTCAGCCCTTAAGGAACTGAAATAAGAAGGGCAAACTAAACCCAAAGCTAGTAGAAGAAAGGAAATGATAGAGTGGAGATAAGGAATAGAGAAACAGTAGAGAAAATCAGGGAAACCCAAAATTGGTTCTTCCTAAAGATCTACAAAATAGACAACTTCAGCTACATTGACTATGAACAAAATAGAGCACTCAAATTATTAAAATCTGAAATGAAAGTGTCATTACTACTGATTTTATAAATTAAAAAAATATTAAATGAGAGTACTATGAACTGTACACCAATAAATTGGATAACCTAGATGTAATGGACAATTTTCTAGAAACATACAACCCACCAAGACTGAATCATGAAGAAATAAAAATATGACTAGACCTATGAGTGGTAAGGAGATTGAATCAGTAATCAAAGACCTCCCAACAAAGAAAAGCGCTGTACCAGAAAGCCTCACTGGTGAATTCTACCCAACATTAAAAACAATAATTTATACCAATTCTTCTCAAACTCTTCCTGAAATTTGAAGGGGAGGGAACACTAACACTCTCCCTAACTCATCCTGTGAGGCCCGCAGTACCGATACCAAAGCCAGACAAAGCTGCTATGAGAAATGAAAACTAAAGAATAATATCTCTTCTGATTATTGATGATGAAATCCTGAACAAAATACTAGTAAACCAAATTTAGCAGCATAATAAAAGGAATAAATACCAGGAAGAGGTAGGATTTATTTTTGGAATGTAAGGATGTTTCAACATTGAAAATTAATCACTGTAATATACCACATTAGCATAATGAAGGGAAAAAACACATGATCATCTCAACGGATGCAGAAAAAGCACTTGCAAAATTCAACACCCTTTCATGGTAAAAACACTAAAAAAAACTAGGAGTAGAAAGAAACTACTGCTACCTCAGAATAATAAAGACCACATATGAAAAACCCACAACTAACATCATCCTCATTAGTGAAGACTAAAAACTTCTCCCCTAAGATGAGGAACAAGAATGCAGTGTTCAGCATTCTTGGACATAGTATTAGAAGTTCAGAGCAATTAGCCAAGAAAAAAAGGAAAAAAGCCATCCAAGTTGGAAAGGAGAAGAAGCAAAATTATCATCATTCACAGAGATACATTAAAAACCCTTAAAATCCCAATGAATGAACTCGAAGGATACAAAATCAGCATATAAAAATCAGTTGCACTTCTATACATGAATGATGAACAATCTGAAAAGGAAATTAGGAAAACAATTCCATTTATGATAGCACTAAGAAGAATAAAATACCTAGGAATAAACCAAAGAGGCGAAAGACTTGTACATGGAAAACTATAAAAAGAAATTAAAGACACATAGCTGAAACAATCTTGAAAAAAAACCCCAACAAAGTTGGAGGTCTTAAACTTCATGATTTTAAAACTTACTATAAATTCAGAATAGTCAAAACAGTGTAGTTCTAGCATGCAGACAGATATGTGGACCAATGGAATAGAATACAAAGCCTAGAAACAAACTTGCATATATAGTCAGATGAAGTACGCCAAGATCTTTTAATGGGGAAAGGACAGTCTTTTTAACAAATGGTTCTGGCAAAACAATATCCACATGCAAAAGAATTAAGTTGGATCCTTACTTTACACCATATAAAAATTGTCTCAAAATGGATCAAAGATTTAAATGTAAGAGTTAAAAGTATAAAACTGTTTGAAGAAAACAGAGGGGAAGAGCTTCATGTTATCAGATTTGGCAATCATTTCTTGAATATGACACTAAAAGCACAGGCCACAACAAAAAATTAGATAAGCTGAACATCATCATAATTAAAAGCTCTTCTTCATCAATGGACACTACCAAAAGAGTGAAAAGGCAACCTACAGAATGGGAGAAAATATTGTGAATCATAAATCTGATAAAGGATTAGTATTCAGAATATATCAAGAAGTACAACTCAACAACAAACACAAAGCCTTGAATAGACATTTCTCTAAAGAAGATGTATGAATGGGCAATACACACATGAAAGTATGTTCAACATCACTAGTAATTAGGGAAATGCAAGTCAAAACCACAGTGAGATACCACTTCACATTCACTAGGATGTCTACTATCAAAAACCCAGAAAATAACAAGCATTGAAGATGTGGGAAAATTGGAACTTTGGTGCACTGCTGGTGAGAATGTAAAATGATAGAGCTGCTCTATAGAGAACAGTATGGCAGTTCCTCAAAAATTAAACATAGAATGACCATATGATTTAGCAATTCCACTTCTGGGTATATACTCAAAAGAATGAAAGCAGGAACTTGAACAGATACTTATACAAACATGTTCATACTAGCATTATTCATGATAGCCAAAAGATGGAAACAACCCACATGTCCAGTGACAGATGGATGCATAAACAAATGTGATATATACTTATACTGGAATATTATTCAGCCTTAAAAAGGAATGAAATTCTGATACATGCTACAACATGGATGAATCTTGAAAACATTAAAGTGACAGAAGCCAGATACAAAGGGACAAATACTGTATGATTCCACTTACCTAGTGTAGTCAAATTCATAGAAACAAAGTAGAATAGTGGTTACCAGGGACAGGGAGAAAGGGATAATGGGGAATTATTGTTTAATGGGTACAGAGTTTAGTTTGGGATGATGAAAAAGTTTTAAAGATGGATAGTGGTGATAGTACAACAATATGAATGTACTTAACGCCACTGAATTGTACACTTAAAATAGTTAAAATGTTAAATTGTTATGTATATTTTATCACAATAATAGTTTAAAGAAAAGGACTTCCAGTTGTTGGTGTCAAGGGGGCATTTTTACATTTTCCCTAGCCTTTGTGTGTTTGTGAACAACATTGTCACGCTGGATCCTTCAGAGCCTTACTCTTTTATCTTTTCAGTTCACACCTTCTAGAATCACCTGGTCAGACAAAAAGATGTGGTTGGCAAGACTTTGGTATACTTGGCCGTAGCAGGAGGAGCAGTCACTGGCTTTGGACATATTTGCCTGACCTAAGAGGACTGCTTTTACCTTAAATCCTTCTCCTTCAGTGCTTGGTAACCTTCCAGGTTCTTTAAGCATTTGATGAAACCTGGAGCCTCTTGGTAAAAAATGTCAATAAACACAAGATTTGGGATTCCAGTTTAAGATGGTGATACAGGAAAATCCTGAATTCACCTCCTCCCACAGATATGCTGAGTCTACATCTACATATGGAACAATTTCTTCTTAAAAAATCCTAAAGGCTGCCTGAGTGACAACTACACATTAGGCAAACAAGAAGAAAACCACATCAAAGCAAGTAGGAGGGACTGGGACATAAACCCTGCCCCCAGTGAGGTAACCAACAATTGGGAGAAAACTCAAAACCTGGAGCTTCTCCCCAAAGAGCAAAGGGTTCAGACTCCACATTGGGCACCTTAACTTTTGGGACCTGTATCTGAGAGATGAGCCCCCAAACATCTAACTTGGAAAACCAATGGGGCTCATAGCTTACGTCCCAGGACCCAGCTCAGAGACAGCTGATCATACCCAGACTTAAAGTAAAGGAGGCTCACCTGCTTATATTAAAGCCTGAGGGCAGATATCTAATTTAACACACAAATCTAGAAGCCTGCTGGAGCACTCTCCAGGACTGAGGCTTGTGGGCACCATCTTCACACTCTCCTTTTGCCATGTTCCAGAGCACCAGTATCTCCTGGAAGGGAGCTTTCACATGCATTTGGTGCCCCAATCTTTGTGGCTGCTGCCCAGGGAAGGCCTCTTGACTGCCTGGTTCTGGAGGCTAGGGGAGTTTGAATTCTTGGTCCCAAGGAGCTGTAATAATCAATGTCACCCCACAAGGAGCCCATACCCCTGTCTGCTGCCAGGGGACACCACTACATAGCCTGACTCTTGACAGCCAGTGGGGCTTATGCTTGTGGGTCCTACAGGGCTACAACCAATGGAGAAAAGTGTTCTTAAACAGCTATCACCCCTAGGGCTGAGCAAGAGGAAACAGAGCCAGAACCTTGGTATATCTGTGAAGGAGTCTTATTAGCCAGTTATCATGGCTGCAGTCTGAGAGGTAGACTTCTAATTAAACATGCATCTAGGGACTGACTGTAATCCTTTCTAGAGACCTCAGAGGGTAGGCACTAACTTTGCACTCTCTCTCTGCTGTGCTCCAGAGCACATGTTTCCTGGAGGGGAGCTTTACATGCAGCTGGTGCCCTGGTTTTTATGTCTGGTGTACTAGTTTTTGCAGCTGCCACTCCAGGGATGCCCCTTGATTGCCTGGCTCAGGTCATCAGGGGAGCTTGAATTCCCGTATCCCATGGGACTGTGGCAATCAGATAGCTGGTTCTTGGAAGGCTGCCACCCCTAGGGCACTGTGCAGACAGCAGACTGAGGAACATCCCCCAGCCTTTCTGTGGAGGAATCCTCTTTATTTGTACTGGAGCTATGGCCTGAGGGCCAGGCTTCAGGTTTGGCACACATCTATTGGACTACAAAATTACTCTCAAGGAATATAGGCTGTGGATGCTGTCTTTGCACTCTCCCTTGCTCCAGTATCTCTTAGGAAAGAGCTTATACACTCATCTAGACCCCTGATACGTGCAGCTGCCATCCAGGGAATACTACTGATCACTTGGTCAGTGTGAGCTATTAAAAATATAATAGGCTGCTGCAACAAGCACAAAGGTTTGAGAGATGACAAAGAGCTGGGACAGGGTTGAAAGACAATGTTCACCTCCTACATGAGGCCACTCCTTCAAGACTGGGAGAGGTGGTTGTTTCATCTACAGTATGGAAACCAACACAAAGTTAAGCAAAATGAAGAAACAGAAATATGTTCCAAATGAAAGAACAAGATAAAACCTCAGTGTGTGGTGGGGGGCAGGGGAGACCTCAATGAAATAGAGCTAAGGTATTTACCTGAAAAAGAGTTCAAGGTAATGGTCATAAAGATGCTCATAAAACTAGGGAGAAGAATGGATGAACACAATGAGAAATTCAACAAAGAGATAGAAAATATAAAAAAGTACCACAGAAGGCACAGAGCTGAAGAATACAATTACTGAACTGAAAAATACACTAGAGGGGTTCAACAGCAGACTAGATGAAGCAGAAGAAAGCATCAGTCAACTCAAAGACAAGGCAGTAGAACTCACCCAATTAGAGCAGCCCCCCAGCCAAAAAAAAAAAGAATAAAACCCAGTGAAGATAGCTTAAGGAGCTGTGGGACAACATCAAACTCGTTAATATTCAGATCATAGGGGTCACAGAAAAAGAAGATAGAAAGGAGCAGAAAACTTATTTCAAGAAACAATGGCTGAAAACTTCCCTACTCTGGGAAAGAATACAGACATCCAGTTCCAGGAAGCCCAGAGTGTTCCAAATAAAATAAACCCCAAAGAGATATTATAATTAAACACATAATTAAAACATCAAAAGTTAAAGACAAGGAGAGAATCTCAAAAGCAGCAAGAGAGAAACAACTTGTTAGGTATAAGGGAACGCCCATAAGACTACAGCAGATTTTTCAGCAGGATTGGTAGGCTAGAAGGGAGTGGCACAGTATCTTCAAAGTGCTGAAAGAAAAAAACTTCCAATCAAAAATACTCTACCCAGCAAAGTTATCGTTCAGAATTGGAGAGACAGAGAGTCATCGGCAGCATCTAAGCTGAGGTGCTGGCACAGTCGTTTTGCACTAGGAACTCTCATGTTAAGTGCCCGGTGCAGTACCTCCACATGTGGTACCCTATGAGCAAGTGAAACTAGACTAAGCACAAAGGATGAAAAAAGGATAGACTGGTGGTACTCAGCATAGGCCTGCATGATACAGTGCTTTGCAGCCAAGACAGGAAACATCTCCTGGAAATAAAAATACTTGGGGAGAGTATCTTTGTACTGACACTGTTTAAAGCATCACCAGAGGAAGGAACCAAGATGGCGGAGTAGAACGACATGTTCTCCCTCTTGTGAGAATGCCAGAGTCATGGCTAGCTGCTGGACAATCATCGACAGAAGGACACTGGAGCTCACTAGAAAGGGTACCCCTCATCCAAAGACAAAGGAGAAGCCACAATGAGACGGTAGGAGGGGTGCAATCACAGTAAGACCAAATCCCATAACTGCTGGTTCGGTGACTCACAGACTGGAGAACACAGAAGTCCACCCACTGGAGTGAAGGTTCTGAGCCCCACATCAGGCTTCCCAACCTGAGGGTCCGGCAATGGGAGGAGGAAATCCTAGAGAATCAGACTTTGAAGCCTAGTGGGATTTGATTGCAGGACTTTGACAGGACTGGGAGAAAGAGAGACTCCACTCTTGGAGGGCACACACAAAGTAGTGTGCACACTGGGACCCCGGGAAAGGAGCAGTGACCCCAGGGGAGGCTGAGCCAGACCTACCTGCTAGTGTTGGCGGGTCTTCTGCGGAGGCTGGGGGGTGGCTGGGGCTCACTGTGGGGACAAGGACACTGGCAGTGGAGGTTCTGGGGGTGCTCCTTGGTGTGAGCCCTCCCAGAGTCTGTCATTGGCCCCACCAAAGAGCCAGGTAGGCTCCAGTGTTGGGTTGCCTCAGGCCAAACAACCAACAGGGAGGAAACCCAGCCCCACCCATGAGCACTCAAGCAGATTAAAGTTTTACTGAGCTCTGCCCACCAGAGCAACAGTCAGATCTACCCACCGCCAGTCCCTCCCATCAGGAAACATACACAAGCCTCTTAGATAGCCTCATCCACCAGAGGGCAGACAGCAGAAGCAAGAAGAACTATAATCATGCAGCCTGTGGAACAAAAACCACATTCACAGAAAGACAGACAAAATGAAAAGGAAGAGGGCTATGTACCAGATGAAGGAACAAGATAAAACCCCAGAAAAAAACTGAAATGAAGTGGAGATAGGCAACCTTCCAGAAAAAGAATTCAGAATAATGATAGTGAAGATGATCCAGGACCTTGGAAAAAGAATGGAGGCAAAGATTGAGAAGATGCAAGAAATGTTTTACAAAGACTTAGAAGAATTAAATAACAGAGATGAACAATACAATAACTGAAATGAAAACTACACTAGAATGAATCAATAGTAGAATAACTGAGGCAGAAGAATAGATAAGTGACCTGGAAGACAGAATGGTGGAATTCACTGCTGCGGAACAGAATAAAGAAAAAAGAATGAAAAGAAATGAAGACAGCCTAAGAGACCTCTGGGACAACATTAAATGCAACAACATTTGCATTATAGGGGTCCCAGAAGGAGAAGAGAGACAGAAAGGACCAGAGAAAATATTTGAAGAGATTATAGTCAAAAACTTCCCTAACATGGGAAAGGAAATAGCCACCCAAGTCCAGGAAGCACAGCGAGTCCCATACAGGGTAAACCCAAGGAGAAACATGCCGAGACACATAGTAATCAAATTGGCAAAAATTAATGACAAAGAAAAATTATTGAAAGCAGCAAGGGAAAAATGACAAATAACATACAAGGGAACGCCAATAAGGTTAACAGCTGATTTCTCTCAGCAGAAACTCTACAAGCCAGAAGGGAGTGGCATGATATACTTAAAGTGATGAAAGGGAAGAACCTACAACCAAGATTACTCTACCCGGCAAGGATCTCATTCAGATTCGATGGAGAAATCAAAAGCTTTACAGACAAGCAAAAGCTAAGAGAATTCAGCACCACCGAACCAGCCCTACAACAAATGCTAAACGAACTTCTCTAAGTGGGAAACACAAGAGAAGAAAAGGACCTACAAAAACAAACCCGAAACAATTAAGAAAGTGGTCATAGGAACATACATATCGATAATTACCTTAAACGTGAATGGATTAAGTGCTCCAACCAAAAAACACAGGCTTGCTGAATGGATACAAAAACAAGACCCATATATATGCTGTCTACAAGAGACCCACTTCAGACCTAGGGACACATACAGACTGAAAGTGAGGGGATGGAAAAAGATATTCCATGTAAATGAAAATCAGAAGAAAGCTGGAGTAGCAATACACATATCAGATAAAATAGAGTTTAAAATAAAGAATGTAACGAGACAAGGAAGGCCACTACATAATGATCAAGGGATCAATCCAAGAAGAAGATATAACAATTATAAATATATATGCACCCAACATAGGAGCACCTTAATACATAAGGCAACTGCTAACAGCTCTAAAAGAGGAAATCGACAGTAACACAATAAGAGTGGGGGACTTTAACACCTCTCTTACACCAATGGACAGATCATCCAAAATGAAAATAAATATGGAAACAGAAGCTTTAAATGACACAATAGATCAGATAGATTGAATTGATATTTATAGGTCATTCCATCCCAAAACAGCAGATTACATTTTCTACTCAAGTGCACATGGAACATTCTCCAGGAGAGATCACATCTTGGGTTACAAATCAAGCCTTAGTAAATTTAAGAAAATTGAAATCACATCAAGCATCTTTTCAGACCACTACACTATGAGATTAGAAATGAATTACAGGGAAAAAAACCGTAAAAAACACAAACACATGGAGGCTAAACAATATGTTACTAAATAACCAAGAGATCACTGAAGAAATCAAAGAGGAAATCAAAAATTACCTAGAGACAAATGACAATGAAAACATGACAATCCAAAACCTATGGGATGCAGCAAAAGCACTTCTCAGAGGGAGATTATAGCTATACAAGCCTACCTCAAGAAACAAGAAAAATCTCAAATAAACAATCTAACCTTACACCTAAAGGAACTAAAGAAGAATAAACAAAACCCAAAGTTAGCAGAAGGGAAGAAATTATGAAGATCAGAGCAGAAATAAATGAAATAGAAACAAAGAAAACAATAGCAAAAATCAATAAAACTAAAAGCTGGTTCTTTGAGAAGATAAACAAAATTGATAAACCATTAGCCAGACTCATCAAGAAAAAGAGGGAGAGGACTCAAATCCATAAAATAGAAATGAAAAAGGAGAAGTTACAACAGACACTGCAGAAATACAAAGCATCCTAAGAGACTACTACAAGCAACTCTATGCCAATAAAATGGACAACCTGGAAGAAATGGACAAATTCATAGAAAGGTATAACCTTCCAAGACTGAACCAGGAAGAAATAGAAAATATGAACAGACCAATCAAATGTAATGAAATTGAAACTGATTAAATATCTTCCAACAACAAAAAAAAACGTTCAGGACGAGATGGCTTCATAGGTGAATTCTATCAAACATTTAAAGAAGAGCTAACACTCATCCTTCTCAAACTCTTCCAAAAAATTGCAGAGGAAGGAACACTCCCAAACTCATTCTATGAGGCCACCATCACCCTGATACCAAAACCAGACAAAGATACTACAAAAAAAGAAAATTACAGACCAATATCACTGATGAATATAGATGCAAAAATCCTCAACAAAATACTAGCAAACAGAATCCAACAACACATTAAAAGTATCATACACCATGATTAAGTGGAATTTATCCCAGGTGTGCAAGGATTCTTCAATATACACAAATCAATCAATGTGATACACCATATTAACAAATTGAAGAATAAAAACCATATGATCATCTCAACAGATGCAGAAATAGCATTTGATTTTGACAAAATTCAACACCCATTTATAATAAAAAGTCTCCAGAAAGTGGGCATAGAGGGGACCTACCTCAACATGTTAAAGGCCATATACGACAAACCACAGCAAACATCATTCTCAATGGTGAAAAACTGAAAGCATTTCCTCTAAGATCAGGAACGAGACAAGGATGTCCACTCTCACCACTATTATTCAACATAGTTTTGGAAGTCCTAGCCATGGCACTCAGAGAAGAAAAGGAAATAAAAGGAATAGAAATTGGAAAAGAAGAAGTAAAACTGTCACTGTTTGCAGATGACATGATACTGTACATAGAGAATCCTAAAAATGCCACCAGAAAACTACTAGAGCTAATCAATGAATTTGGCAAAGTTGCAGGATACAAAATTAATGCACAGAAATCTCTTGCATTCCTATACAATAAAGATGAAAATGTGAAAGAGAAATTAAGGAAATACTACCATTTACCACTGCAAGAAAAAGAATAAAATACCTATGAATAAACCTACCTAGGGAGACAAAAGACCTGTATGTAGAAAACTATAAGATACTGATGAAAAAAATTAAAGATGATACCAACAGATGGAGAGATATACCATGTTCTTGCAATGGAAGAATCAATATTGTGAAAATGAGTATACTACCCAAAGCAATCTACATATTCAATGCAATCCCTATCAAATTACCAATGGCATTTTTTACAGAACTAGAACAAAAAATCTTAAAATTTGTATGGAGACACAAAAGACCCCGAATAGCCAAAGCAGTCTTGAGCAGAAAAAATAGAGCTGGAGGAATCAGACTCCCTGACTTCAGACTATACTACAAAGCTACAGTAATCAAGACAATATCGTACTGGCACAAAAACAGAAACATAGATCAATGGAACAAGATAGAAAGCCCAGAGATAAACCCATGCACCTATGGTCAACTAATCTGACAAAGAAGGCAAGGATATACAGTGGAGAAAAGACAGTCTCTTCAATAAGTGGTGCTGGGAAAACTGGACAGCTACATGTAAAAGAATGAAATTAGAACACTCTCTAACACCAAACACAAAAATAAACTCAAAATGGATTAGAGACCTAAATGTAAGACCAGACACTATAAAATTCTTGGAGGAAAACATAGGAAGAACATTCTTTGACATAAACCACAGCAAGATCTTTTTTGATCCACCTCCTAGAGTAACGGAAATAAAAACAAAAATAAACAAATGGGACCTAATGAAACTTCAAAGCTTTTGCACAGCAAAGGAAACCATAAACAAGACGAAAAGACAACCCTCAGAATGGGAGAATATATTTGCAAATGAATCAATGGACAAAGCATTAATCTCCAAAATATATAAATAGCTCATGCAGCTCAATATTAAAGAAACAAACAACCCAACCCAAAAATGGGCAGAAGACCTAAATAGACATTTCTCCCAAGAAGACATACTGATGGCCAAGAAGCACATGAAAAGCTGCTCAACATCACTAATTATTAGAGAAATACAAATCAAAACTACAATGAGGTATCACCTCACACCAGTTAGAATGGGCATCATCAGAAAATGTACAAGCAACAAATGCTGGAGAGGGTGTGGAGAAAAGGCAACCCTCTTGCACTGTTGGTGGGAATGTAAACTGATACAGCCACTATGGAGAACAGTATGGAGGTTCCTTTAAAAACTACAAATAGAATTACCATATGATCCAGCAATCCCACTACTGGGCATATACCCAGAGAAAACCATAATTCAAAAAGATACATGCACCCCAATGTTCACTGCAGCAGTATTTACAATAGCCAGGTCATGGAAGCGACCTAAATGCCCATCGACAGACGAATGGTTAAAGGAGATGTGGTACATATATACAATGGAATATTAGCCATAAAAAGGAACGAAATTGGGTCATTTGTTGAGACGTGGATGGATCTAGAGACTGTCATACAGAGTGAAGTAAGTCAAAGAGTAAAACAAATATCATATATTAATGCATGTATGTGGAACCTGGAAAAATGGTACCGATGAACCAGTTTGCAGGGCAGAAATTGAGACACAGATGTAGAGAACAAACGTGTGCACACCAAGGGGGGAAAGCCATGGGGGTGTGGGGATGTTGGTGTGATGAATTGGGCAATTGGGATTGACATGTATACACTGATGTGTTTAAAATTGATGACTAATGAGAACCTACTGTGTAAAAAAGTAATAAATTAAAATTTAAACATTAAAAAATATATAAATAAAGCATCACCAGAAAAAAAAAAAAAACGAATTGGAGAGAGAAAGAGTTTTCCAGATAAGCAGAAGGCAAGGGAGTTATCACTACTGAACCAGCCTTACAAGAAATGTTAAAAGGACTTCTTTAAGCTGAATAGAAAGGGCAATAATTAGTAACAAGAAAAGATAAACCTCAATAGAAAGGTAAATATACAGGACATGTAGTGGATTAATCACTTATAAAGCTAGTATGAAGGTAAGAAGACAAATGTGGTAAAAATATCTATGATTACAATAATTCTTTAAGGATACACAAGATAAAAAAGATATAAAATGTGACATCAGACTCATAAAACATGAGGAAGGGGTAAGAGTAAAAATGTTAAGCTTTAGAATGGTTTAAGTTTACAACAAACTTAAGTTTTTATCAATTTAAAATAGACTGTTAGGGATATACTCTATAATATATAAGCCTCATGGTAACCACAAAGCAAAAATGTAATCACAAAAAATAAAGAAAAGGAATATAAGTATACCACTTAAGAAAGTTATCAAACCACAAAGGAAGAAAGCAGTAGCAGAAGAAAGGAAGAGAGAGGAGTACAAAACAGCCAGAAAGCATTAAGTACATACATACCAATATATCTTTAAAGGTAAATGGACTAAATTCTCAATTCAAAAGACAGAGTAGCTGAATGGATAGAAAAAAACAAGACCCATGTATATGCTGCTTACAAGAGACTCCCTTCAAACGTAAGAACACACAAACTGAAAATGAAGGGATAAAAGATATATAAAAAGATATTTCATGCAAATGGAGCCCAAAAGAAACTGGGGGTAGCTATACTTATGACAGTCTTTGTTTAAAAGTCTAATTTTTCTGGTATAAGAGACAAGGGAACTGCATAATGATAAAGGGGTCAATCCACAAGAGGATATAACATTTGTAAATATTTATGCTCCTGACATAGGAGCACCTAAATATATAAAGCCAAATATTAACAGACCTAAGAGGGAAAATAGACAGCAATATAAAAATAGCAGGGGGCTTTAATACCCCACTTATATCAATGGATAGATCATCCAGAGAATCAATAAAGAAACATCAGCTTTAAACAATATGTTAGACCAGATGAATTTAACAGATATATATAGAACATTCCATCCAACAGCAACAGAACACACAGTCTTCTCAAGTGCACATGGAACACTTCCTAGGATAGATCATATGACAGGCCAAAAAACAAACCTTAATAAATTTAAGATAGAAATGATATCAAGATTCATTTCTGACCTCAATAGTATGAAACTAGAAATTAACTTCAAGAAGAAAACTGGAAAATTTGCAAATATATGATTAAACAACATGCTACTGAACATTCAGTGGGTCAAAAGAGAAATAAAATATTTTGAGACAAATGAAAATGGGAATATTACATACCAAAACTTGTGGGGTACAGCAAAAACAGTTCTGAGAGGGAAGTTCACAGTGATTGATAAATGCCTACCTCAAGAAACAAAAGTCTCAAACAACCTAACTTTACACTTCAAGGAAATAGAAAAAGAAGAAAAAAATGAAGGTCAAAATTAGTAGAAGGGAGAACAATAACAAATTCTAGAGCAGAAATAGAGACTAAAAAGTCAATGGAAAAGATCAATGAAACAAAAAGCTGGTTCTTTGAAAAGAGAAACAAAATTTATAAGCCTTAGCTAGACTCACCAAGCAAAAGAGACAGAGGACTCAAATAAAATCAGAAATGAAAGAGGAACTATAACAACTGACACCACAGAAATACAAGTATCATAGAGACTACTCTGAACAATTATACGCCAACAAATTAGACAACCTAGGAGACATGGATAAATTCCTAGAAACATACAACCTACCCAGACTGAATCACGATGATACAGAAAATCTGAACAGACCAATACAAGTAAGGAGATTGAGTCAGTAATCAAAAACCACCCAACAAGCAAAAGTCCAGGACCAGAGAGCTTCACTTGTGAATTCTACCAAGCATTCAAAGAAGAATTAATATCAATTCTTCTCGAACTCCTCCAAAAAATACAAGAGGAGGGAACTCTTCCAAACTCAATTTATGAGGCAGCATTACCCTGAAACTAAAACCCAGACAAGGGTGATGCAAAAAAGAAAATTACAGGCCAATATCCTTGATGAACATAGATGCAAAAATCCTCAATAAAATATTAGCAAACCAAATTCAACAATATATTAAAAGGATTAAAGACCATGATAAAATGAGATTTGGTCCAGGAATGCAATGACGGTTCAGTATCCACAAAGCAATCAACATGTGATATACCACATTAACAAAATGAAGGATAAAAATCATTTGATCATCTCAATAGGTGGAGAAAAAGCATTTGACAAAATTCAACATCTGTTTATGATAAAAACTCTTAACAAAGTGTATGTAGACAGAATGTACCTTAACATAATAAAGGTCATATATGACAAGTCCACAACTAACATCATACTCAAAAGTGGAAAGCTGAAAGCTTTTCCCCTAAGATCAGGAACAAGACAAGGATGCCCACTCTTGCCACTTTTATTCAACATAGTATTGTCTTTGCAAGAGAAAATAGGCAAGGAAAAAAAAAAGGGCATCCAGACTGGAAGGGAAGAAGTAAAACTCTCACTATTTGCAGATGACATGATACTATTTATAGAAAATCCTAAAGACGCCACCAAAAAAACTGTTAGAACTAATAAATTCAGTAAAGTTGCTAAATACAAAATCAACATACAAAAATCAATTGCATTTCTATACATTAATAACAAACTCTCAGAAAGGGAAATTAAGAAAACAATCCCATTTAAAATTACACCAAAAAGAATAAAATACCCAGGAATAAATTTAATGAAGGAGATGAAAGACCTATACACTGAAGACATTAATGAAAGAAATTGAGGATGACAAAAGTAAATGGAAAGATATTCCATGCTCATAGATTAAAAGAATCAATATTGTTACAATGTCCATAGTACTCAAAGCAGTCTACCGATTCACTAAAATACCTATCAAAATTCCAATGGCATTTTTCACAGAAATAGAATAAACAATCCTAAAATTTGTATGGAATCACAAAAGCCCACAAATAGTCAAAGCAATCTTTAGAAAGGAAACACTGGAGGCATCACTGACTTCAAACTATACTAGTGATACAAAATTATAGTAATCACAGTATAGTTTTGCATAAAAACAGACACACATATATTGAACAGAGTAGCCCAGAAATAAACCCATGCATATATGGTCAATTAGTTTACAACAAAGGAGCCAAGAATATACAGTGGGGAAAGGACAGTCTCCTCAATAAATGTTGGGGAAATGTGACAGTCACATGCAAAAGAAAGAAACTGAACCACTACCTTATACCATACACAAAAATTAACTCAAAATGGATTAAAGACTTGACAGAAGACCTGAAACCAGAAAACTGCTAGAAGAAAACATAGGTGGTAAGCTCCTTGACATTGATTTTAGGGATGATTATTTTTAAAGCAAAAATAAAGAAGCGGAACTATATCAAACTAAAAGCCTTTTGCACAGCAAAGAAAACCTTCAATAAAATGAGAAGGCAACTTATGGAATGGGAGAAAATATTTGCAAATCATATATCTGATAAAGGTTTAATATCTAAAACATACAAAGAACTAATATAACTCAATAGAAAAAAAATCCAATTTAAAAAGGGGCAGAGGATCTGAATAGACATTTTTTTGAAGAAAACGTGCAAATCGCCAACAGGTACCTGAAAAAAATAAGGTACTCAACATCACTAATCATGAGGGAAATGCATATCAAAACCACAGTGAGATATCACCTCACACCTGTTAGGATGGCTATTATCAGAAAGCCAAGAAATAAGTGTTGGTGAGGATGTGGAGAAAAGGGAACCCCTGTGAACTGTTGGTGGGAATGTAAATAGATGCAGCCACTTTGGAAAACAGTATGGAGGGGCCTCAAAAATTAAAAATTAAAAATGAACCAGCAATTCCACTTCTGGGTATTTACCTGAAGAAAATAAAAACACTAATTTGAAAAGATATGTGCACCCCATGTTCATTACAGCATTATTTACAATAGCCAAGGTATGCAGCCAACCTAAGTGTCCATCAATGGATAAATTGATAAAGAAAATGTGATATGTGTATACATATATACACACACACACGTATATAAGTGACGTGTGTGTATATACACACACAGGAATATTAATCAGCAATAAAAATAAATAAAATCTTGCCATTTGTGGCAACACTAATGGACCTGAGGATATCATGCTAAGTAAAATACGCCAGAGAAAGACAGATACCATATGGTCTCATTTATATGTGGAGTCTAAACAAAACCAAAAAAATAGATACAGAGAACAGATTGGTGGTTGTCAGAGTCAGGGGGTAGGTAAAATAGTGAAGGGGATCAAAAGGTACAAGCTTCAAGTTATAAAATAAGTAAGTCATGGAGATGTAATATACAGCATGATGACTATAGTTAATAATACAATATTGCATAATTGGAAGTTAAATAGATCTTAAAAGTTCTCATCAGAAGAAAAAATGTTTTTAGTAACTGTATAGTGAAGGATATTAATTAGACTTATTGTGGTGATCATTTTGAAATATATACAAATATCAAATCATTGTGTTGTACTCCTAAAACTAATATAATGTTATGTGAATTATAAAAATAATTCAATTAAAAATTCAGCATCCAATAGAGGAATCAGGCTCCCTGACTTCAGACTATACTACAAAGCTACAGTAATCAAAACAGTATGGAAGTGGCAGAAAAACAAATATAGATCAATGGAACAGGATAGAAAGCCCAGAAATAAACCCACACACCTATGGTCAATTAATCTATGACAAAGGAGGCAAGACTATACAACGGAGAAAAGCAAGTCTCTTCAATAAGTTGTGCTGGGAAAACTGGACAGCTACATGTCAAAGAATGAAATTAGAACACTCTCTAACACCACACACACAAAATAAACTCAAAATGGATTAACGACTTAAATGTAAAACTGGATACTATAAAACTGCTAGAGGAAAACATAGGCAGAACACTCTTTGACATAAATCACAGCAATATCTTTTTGGATACACCACCTAGAGTAATGGGAATAAAAACAAAAACAAATGGGACTTAGTTAAACTTAAAAGCATTTGCATAGCAAAGGAAACCATAAACAGAATGAAAAGGCAACCTGCGGAATGGGAGAAAATATTTGCAAGTGATGCAACTGACAAGGGATTAATCTCCAAAATATACAAACAGCTCATACAGCTCAATATCAAAAAAAACAACCCAATCAAAAAATGGACAGAAGATCTAAATAGACATTTCTCCAAAGAAGATATACAGATGGCCAAAAGGCACATGAAAGGATGCTCAACATCACTAATTATTAGAGAAGTGCAAATCAAAACTACAATGAGGTATCACCTCACACTAGTCAGAAAGGCCATCATCAAAAAGTCTACAGATAATAAATACTGGAGAGAGTGGAGAAAGAAGAATCCTCCTACAACTGTCAGTGGGAATGTAAATTGATGCAGCCACTATGGAGAACAGTATGGAGGTTCCTTAAAAAACTAAAAATACAGCTACCATATGATCCTGCAATCCCACTCCTGGCCATATATCCGGAGAAAACCATAGTTGGAAAAGATACATGCACCCCAGTGTTCATTGCAGCACTATTTACAATAGCCAAGACCTAGAAGCAACCTAAATGTCTATTGACAGAGGAATGGATCAAGAAGATGTGGTATATTTATCAATGGAATACTACTTAGCCATAAAAAAGAAGGAAATAATGCCATTTGCAGCAACATGGAGGGACCCAGAGGTTGTCATACTGAGTGAAGTAAGCCAGACAGAGAACAACAAATACGATATTGCTTATATGTGGAATCTAAAAAAAATTATACAAATGAACTTATATACAAAACAGAAACAGACCCACAGACATAGAAAAGAAACTTATGGTTACCAAAGGGGAAAGGGGGGGCAGGGATAAATTAGGAGTTTGAGATGAACATAAACATATACTATATATAAAACAGAAAACCAACAAGGACCTACTGTATAGCATAGGGAACTATACTCAATATTTTGTAATAACCTATAAAGGAGAATAATCTGAAAAATATGTATAACTGAATCAGTTTGCTGTACACTTGAAACTAAGTCAACTATATTTCCATTAAAAAAAATTCAGCATCCAAAGCTCTATTCCAGACTTACTAGATGAGAATTTGCATTTGTAACAAGATCCATAGGTGATTCACATTAAAGCTTGAGACAAACTTGCCTAGAGGGTTCTAGAAGAAAGAAGGGGGTGAAGAGTGTTAGAGAGGAAGGAAGGGGGAAAGACCTATTTTTCTGTCTTTTAGGAAAAATTATCACTCAGCATGATCAGTGTGCACGTATATGCCCTTGAGTGACCTCAGTGATACAGTGCAGAAACATCTCCCATGTGTAGCCAGATCTGTTCCCAACTGTAATTTCACAAACTGCCAATAAGCCTTGAGGGCCTAGAAGCAAAGCTGCCTTGGGCGGAATGAGAGCTATCAGAAGTGGGCTTTTCCAGGTAAGAGAAAGATGATATCCCCCAGGCATGGGAGCAAGGGGGAGTTCATGCCTCTTTGATTAAGAAGCACATGTATTAGGTCACTGGAAATAAGGGGAGGGGGTTGGTAGAGGCCCCAAAAAGGAGCCTCTGGCTGAGCATATTGATTTGCCAGTGTTGAGCATTATTCCCAGGCTCACCTGGGACACAAATGGCTTATAAGTTGCAAATGAATTCTGTGGCCACATTTTCCCCAAATAACATTTCATCTTCATTAGAAATGACCACAGTGTATTAACTTAATAGGATGTTCCAAGTGATTGTTTTCCAAAGAACACACTTCAGGGTTGGGATGAGGGAACATGAATGCAGTAATGTGTAGATACCAGTTCTAATAAGTTCAAGTTGCTAACAGCCCCCAAGCATTCAGTCACACTATTTCATAGTTACACAAATAATTTGGAGCTGTGTGGTTGCTTTGGCATGTCCTTGCAGGCCAAGCTTAATGGTATGTTTCAGATACTGACCATTCGGAAATTATGCCTGACCAATCAAAACAGTTGTCCTACCAATTAGCACGGGCCTCTGACAAACCACAACAGTTGTTCCCACATAGTTGGTAGGTACCAGCTGATTATCAGTCCTGGCAGGCAGCTCTTAGATGCTCAGTAGGTCTCCAGTAAGTTTTGAACCCAGTCTTTAGGAAAAACAGAGTATATACAATTATATCATTTCCCTCAAGCACCACACCATATTTTTTTTTTTTTTTTTTTTTGGTGCCAACAACATTCTAAACCAGAGAAGGAGTCAGATGATGAATAGGACAACTATGCTTTGTCTAAATAGAGGCCCTATCTACCTGCACTGGGCAAAACCTAGGCCTCTAATTACAAATGGGAGTTCCTGACTTGTGCTCAGTCCCACCTGGCCCAGAAACAATGACCTGGCCCAGAAATTATGACATCACCACACACTGCACCCTCGGCTGCTTCTGTCATGTCCTGATGTGTGTCACTGCTCAGGTTCGCTCTTCCTAATGAAGAACCTTCAGTTTGTGTTGGTCTTTCTTTTCAGTTATAACTAAAACATAAAATTTCCTCTCCAAATGGAGAGTTACTGTGGTTCCTCCCTCCGTCCAGCTGAGTCCCCATTTCTTCTCTCTCTTGAGTTAACCTGGGACTTTTTTGGTTAACCTCCAACGGGGAATTGAGAAAGGAGTTGCTGGTAGCAGCTAAGCTTCATCTCTTCTTGGCCCGGAACAGTGTTTCTCTACCCTGACTGCACATTAGAATCACTTGGGTGGCTTCTAAAACATGCCCATGTTTAGATCCCTCTCCTGAGCAATTGATTTAGTCACTGGAGAAATTTCTTTAAAAGACCAATGTCTAGCAAAGACACCACCAAAAAGGAAAATTACAGGCCAATATCTTTGATGAATATAGATGCAAAAATTATCAACAAAATATTAGCAAACTGAATCCAGCAACACATGAAAAATATCGTAACACCATGACCGAGTGGGATTCATCCCAAGTTCACAAGGATGGTTCAGCATATGAAATCAATCAATGTGATAACACCACATAAACAAAAGACAAAAAACACATGATCATCTCAATAGATGCAGAAAAACATTTGACAAAATTCAACACCCATTCATGATAAAAAAAAAAAAACTCTTACCAAAGTGGGTATAGAGGGAACATATTTCCAGATAATAAAAGCTATTTATGACAAACCCACAGACAATATAATACTCAGTGGTGAAAAGCTGAAAGCCTTCCTGCTAAAATCTGGAACAAGACAAGGATGCCCACTCTCACTTCTTCTATTCAACATAGTATTGGAAGTCCTAGCCACAGCAATCAGACAAGACAAAGAAATAAAAGGTATCCAAACTGGGGGGGTCTTCCCTGGAAGTCCAGTGGTTAAGACTTCACCTTCCAACGCAGCGGGTGCAGGTTTGATCCCTGGTCAGGAAGCTAAGATCCCATGTGCCTCATGGCCAAAGAACCGAATCATAAAACAGAAGCAATATTGTAACAAAATTCAATAAAGACTTTAAAAGTGGTCCACATCAAAAAAATCTTAAAAATAAAAAGGTATCCAAATTGGAAGGGAAGAGCTAAAACTGTCATTATATGCAGATGATATGATACTATATATAGAAAACCCTAAAGACTCCACACAAAAACTACTAGAACTGATAAATTCAGCAAGGTAGCAGGATACAAGATTAACATACAGAAATCTGTTGCATTTCTTTACACCAACAACAAAATATCAAAGGGAATATAAAAAAAACAATACCTTTTAAAATCGCAACCCCCAAAAGAAAATACTTAGGAATAAACCTCACCAAGGAGGTGAAAGACTTATTCACTGAGACCTATAAAACATTAATAAAGGAAATTAAAGATGACTCAAAGAAATGGAAAGATATCCCATGCACTTGTACTGGAAGAATTAATATTGTTAAAATGGCCATACTACCCAAAGCCATCTACAGATTTAATGAGATCCATATCAAACTACTCATGACATGTTTCACAGAACTAGAACAAATAATACTAAAATTTACATGGTACCATAAAAGACCTAGAATTGCCAAGGCAATTCTGAAGATAAAGAACAAAGCAGGAGGCAAAACCCTCCCAGACTTCAGACAATACCACAAAGCTACAGTAATCAAAACAGCATGGTATTGGCACAAAAACAATGGATCAATGGAACAGCATAGAGAGCCCAGAAATAAGCCCACACACCTAAGGTCAATTAATCTTAGACAAAGGAGGCAAGAATATAGAATGGGAAAAAGACAGTCTCCTTCAGCAAGTGGTGCTGGGAAAGTTGGACAGCTGCATGTAAATGGATGGAGTTAAAACACACCCTCTCACCATACACAAAAACAAACTCAAAATGGCTTAAAGACTTAAAACATAAGACATGATACCATAAAACTCCTAGAAGAGAACATAGGCAAAACATTCTCTGACATAAATTGTACAAATGTTTTCTTAGTTCCGTCTCCCAAGGCAATAGAAGTAAATACAAAAATAAACAAATGGAACCTAATCAAACTCACAAGCCATTGCACAGCAAAGTAAACCATAAACAAGATGAAAAAAACCTACAGAATGGGAGAAAATATTCACAAACACTGTGACCAACAAGGGCTTAATTTCCAAATATACAAACAGCTCATACAACTCAACAACAAAAAACAAACAACCCAATCCAAAAAATGGGCAGAAGACCTAAATAGACCTCTCTCCAAAGAAGAAATATGGATGGCCAATAGGCACATGAAAAGATGCTCAACATCGCTAAATATTAGAGAAATGCAAATAAAAACTACAGTGAGGTACCACCTCACACCAGTCAGAATGGCCATCATTAAAAAGTCTACAAGTAACAAATGCTGGAGAGGGTGTGGAGAAAAGGGAACCCTCTTACACTGTTGGTGGGAATGTAAATTACTACAGCCACTATGGAGAACAGTCTGGAGGTTCCTAAAAAACTAAAAATAGAGCTACAATATGATCTAGCAATCCCAGTCCTGGGCACATATCCAGAGAAAACAATACATGCACCCCAATGTTCACTGCAGCACTATTTACAACAGCCAGGACATGGATGCAACCTAGATGTCCATCAATGGATGAATGGATAAAGAAGATGTGGTACATATATACAGTGGAATATTACTCAGCCATAAAAAAGAATGAAATAATGCCATTTGCAGCAACATGGACGGACCTAGAGATTGTCATACTGAGTGAAGTAAGACAGAGAAAGACAAGTATATGATATCGCTTATTTGTGGAATCTAAAAGAATGGTATAAATGAACTTGTATGCAGAACAGAAATGGAGTCACGGATGTGGAGAACAAACTTGTGGTTACCAGGAGGGAAGGAGGGGGAGGGATAGATTGGAAGATTGGGATTGACATATAGACGCTACTATATATAAAATAGATAACTAATAAGAACCTACTGTATAGCATAGGGAACTCTACTCAATACTATGTAATGAGCTATATGGGAAAAAATCTAAAAAAGAATGGATATATGTATATGTGTAGCTGATTCACTTTGCTGTATAGCAGAAACTGACAAAACATTGTAAATCAACTATACTCCAATAAAAATGAATTTAAAAAAACCCCAAAAGACACATGCACCCCAATGTTCATTGCAGCACTATTCACAATAGCCAAGACATGGAAACAACCCTAATGTCCATTGACAGATGAATGGATAAAGAAAATGTGGTGCATATATACAGTGGAATACTACTGAGCCATAAAAAAGAACGAAATAATGCCATTTGCAGCAACATGGATGCAGCTAGAGATTATCATACTAAGTGAAGTAAGTCAGAAGGAGACAAATATCATATGATATCGCTTATATATGGAATCTAAAAAAATGATAGAAATGAACTTATTTACAAAACAGAAACAGACTCACAGACTTGAAAAACAAACTTATGGCTACCAAAGGGTAAAGAAGGGGGAGGGATAAATTTGGAATTAACAGATACAGACTACTATATATATGAAAGATAAATGACAGGGACCTACTGTATAGCACAGGGAACTCAACTCAATATCTTATAGTAACCTATAATAGAAAAGAATCTGAAAAAGGATAAATATATATGCACAACTGAATCACTTTGCTGTACACCTGAAACATCATTGTAAATCAACTCTACTTCAATAAAACATAAAAATTAAAAAAAAAAGCCCTCTCACCTGGCCCCAGCTGGAGAAGGCCCACTCCACACACAGCTGTTGGTTACAGGCCTGGGTATCGACTGGCCGTTTGGCAAGCTGTGTGCACATGTCATTGGACACAGGAGTGGAGATCCCAGAGGCTTTCAGCTTCTGGCAGGTCACCCGGCGGGTCTGGACACCTCCCCCACAGCTCCGGGTACAGGCGGACCAGGAGGTCACCATCCACCTGGAAAGAGGAAGAAGAGTCAGGGCAAAGAGTCAAGCCTTGAGGAGAGGGACGATGCCATACACTCTCAGAAAAGGAGCCCCATGCACCTTCCTCTTCTCACCACACAGCAGCTAACTGCAGGGCCATGTCTCTTTTCACAGTATGTGCTTGGGGTGGTAGGCTGAAAATCCCCACCCCTCCCCGCCGAGATATCTATATCAAATCCCTGGAACTTATGAATGCGACCTTATTTGGACAAAGGGTGTTTACAGATATAGTTAAAGATTTTGAGATGAGATTGTCCTGCATTACCTGGGTAGGCATTAAATACTATCACTTACCCTTATAAGAGAAAGGCAGAGGGAGATTGGACATAGAAAAGGAGGAGACAGTGTGACCACAGAGGCAGAGGTTGGAGTGATGTGACCACAAGCCAAGGGACACCGGAAGCCACCAGAAGCTGCAAGGGCCGAGGAACTGATTCTCTCCCAGAGCTTTTGGAGGGGGTACAGCCCTGCTGACACCTTGATTTTGGACTTCTGGCCTCCACAACTGTAGGAGAATAGATTTCTCTTGTTTTAAGCAACGATGTTTGTGGTAATTTGCTGTGGCAGCCACAGGAAACAAATACCCTTTGGAAATTGACTAAAGGTGCAATGTGAAAGAGTTTTCTGAAGATCAGTTGCCTTTTCTTAACATTGGCCCCAAAAGCCGTGAGCTTGCACATGACACATTCTGGGAAGACAGTCCTTCAGCTGGTTACGCTGCATTGCAGTTCTGGTACTTCCTAATGGCATCCAAGTGTGGGGCAGAGAAGGGACAGTTTCCCAGGGAAGTCAGATCCAGATCTGGGTCGCTCCCTGACCCTGGAGGCGGTCTGGGTCTCAGTTAAGCCAAGTTCTGTCTGCTTGTACTCACTGTTTTTTCTACCTCGCCTTAACCCACGTCTCATTTGATTTTGTTTAATCCCTCAGAAACCTACGAAGTTCCTTCCAGCTTTCTGGAGCAATTCCCACGCCCATGAGTCACAGTCCATAGGTCTCACACCTCTTAGAGGGCTGTATACGTGGTGACAGTAGTTTTTCTCAGGATGTTAGCTTCCAACTGCAATTCGGGCCCTCAGAAGTGAGACTGACCAGGGCTGGGACAAATGGCTTTCCTCATAAAGCCGAGCTGTAAGCTGGGAAACACTGAAATCCTTGGTCTGTATACAAATGTGGAGGGGTTCTCTTTGGATGTCTGTACCCTGGGCTAATTCTCAAAGAAGAGGTGAAGGGGGTGCAGTTTGGGGAAAAGAATGAGAAAAAATTTGGTGCTTTCCAGCCATTTAATTCCATCTAGAGAAAACATTTTGTTTTACTGCCTGAGAAAAAAATTTATCTAAATGAAGTGGCTGAAACAGCTACCTGGGTCAAAGCAGGACTTCGCAGTGTTATTCAGAAAGCCTACGAGGGCCACACTTGTTTGTGTGCAGAGAAGGGGGCTGACGTGCCCAGGAAGCCTGGTGGGGAAACCAAGCAAAGGTGAGCCTGTGGCCACTTCCTAGTCCAGTGGCGCCACATCTGGCTTTCAGGAGAGGTAAGTAGCAGGGACAGGGAGCAAATTCCTCCTGAATCTGGATCTGTGACTTATTTAATTTGGTGGAACTCCCCTGCTCCGTTAGCCCTGGAGAGAGATGACTGCACAGAGTTCCATCTCGCAGGAGCACAGCCACTTAGGAAACAGGCGGACGGTGGGGGCACTGAAACCCAAGCAGACCCAGCCATTGTTTCATCTGCAGAAATAAATAAGGCTGATTGACTCTGACCATCACCACAGCAAATCAAAAAGTCCCCGGCACGTCCAAGACCTCTTCTTCATTTCACACAGCTTGGCAAGGGCCGTCTTCCAGCCTCTCGTATCCCTGGTGAATGTCAGGCCTGCCTTTCAATCAACTTTTATTTCCAAATATCCATTTCAGCAATTTTTCAGGAGTTGGGGTGGGGGCTTTGAGAAAAGAGAGGTACGGGCTATGTTACAGTTCAGGAAGAGTATAAAAGGACATTAATCATTCCCGTGGAAACCTTCCCGTCAGCAAGTCAAACTGCTGATATTAACAAGTGTGTTTCATATTTCATTGAGGCTCTCCTGGTTTCAGCTGCTTCTTATGACTCAGCTGGCAAAACACAAAGCAGTTGCCTAAGTAGTGGATGAACGTCCCACAGATAGGTAGTAAAGGGGCATTTCAGGACCCAGCCAAGTCTCCCTGGGCTCTGGGCGCCATGCTGGTGCCAACTCCAAGCCCATCCATTATCCCTTTAGCTGCTGCCTGACACTGGGTGGCAGGGGAAGGGTACTGCTCGGTACAGCTGCTCAAAGCTCAAGGCAGATGGAAGAGGCAGAGACTGTGGGTGTCATTCTGAGCTATATAAGGGACCCAAATGCAGAGAATGTATAGTTGGCCCTTGAACAACACGGGTATGAACTGCACAGATCCACTTATACTCGGATTTCTTTCACGAAATACCTACTACAGTACTACACCATTCGTTGCTGCGAAATTGCAGATATGGAGCGCCGACTATCAAGTTATAGGTGGATTTCAGACTGCTCGGGGTCGGCGCCCCTAACGTCTGCATTGTTCAAGGGTCAACTGTAAACCCAAAGTTGAAGCAACTATGGGAAATGGAAATTTATGTCAACTTTAGCAGGATGCAACCCTTTGTAGAAGAGAGGATAATATTTCCTTAACTAAATTGGAGTACTGATGAGCACAGGTATTTACAGCTAGAAGAAAGGGGAGGAGTTGGGGTATAGGCCAACAGTCACCTTCCCCTAAACACTTCAACTGCAAACATGTTTCTTTTCTTACAAACCAACCACAGAGCCAGCTTCTTACTGCAGTATGGGAGCTCTCTCTTGCCAGGGCCTGTGATGCTCCTGGCCCCTGAACAGACCCTGTCAGGCCCTTGGGAAGCCTGGGCAGCCTTTAGCCGGCTGAATAGTGAGGGAAGAAACAGCCAAGGGAGGAGGCTCATCCTGAGGGATGTTTTCTGTGCAGTGGAGAGGCTGGCGGCCCCGGGCCTTACAGGGAAGGACGTCAGGCCCCCTCACCTGCACTTAATATAGCTCTCTCAGTGCTAGACAAGGGCTGGCCATGAACTTGGCTAAAAGTCCAGGCCCATCCTTGGGAGTGGGCGGCCTGAGCCAGCATCTGGCGCACTCACCGGGAAGGGCAGTCTCTCCGGTTGCAGGCGATGGGCTGCACAGCAGGGCGCACCTTCCCTGCGCAGTGAGTGGGGTTGACCTCCGTGCTGTTCAGAAGACACCTCAGGCGGGGCTGCTGAACCCCCCTGTTACCACAGGAGGCTGAGCACGTCGCCAGTCTGTCCACAGACCACCAGTAATCTATCACAGAAGGAGGATCAGAGGTGAAAAGAAGATAGCATCAATGCCCATGTTATTCCTTCAGAGTGGTGGGGTGGGGTGTGGTAGGAATGAGATGCTGTCATGAATGAGGCCCTGCCCTGCGGTAGGCTCCATTCCCCACCAATCTAGGCATGTCACGTGGTCTCCAGGGGCCTCCGCTGGCTCATCCATAAAGTGAGTACAGTAGCCCTTATCTTGTCATGCTACTGTGAGGACTGGATATAAAGAAAGTACAGGGCCTAGCCCAGTGCCTGGCACATGGAACTTCATCAGTGGCTGGAGCTCTCGTATTTTTAAACCTATTTCCTAAAGTACTCTTTCCTTCCATTAGTTTACCAGAAAGTGACTTTATTTTTCAACAAAGAGATATAAAAATATCAGAGGTACTTAACAATCATATTTAAAAGTCTATACTGGAGTTGGACTTTGTATATGTTACAGAAAAACAGCCTGTCCAGAGAGGCTCACTTTTCATGATGACGTCGGTCAGAAAGGCCATTTCTTTGGATTTTCTACTTGGGGGTCTGGGACTGACTGGTAGGAAAGCTGTTAAAAATAACTGGGCTGGTAAATTTTGAGTGCTTATTTGTGCTCAAAAGATTTGTGTGCTACAAATCTTGCAGATAGGCACTGCCTTCTTGTTTTCAGCAGAGAGTGCCTGGCTGGCAAGAAAACGCAACGTTGACTTTCCTGCGTGGAAAGTGAGATGGCGGTGGAGGATGTTTCAGGGGAAAACCTACACACTCAGGAAAATCTCCCCCCTTATGTGCTATTCTGGGATGAACTCTGTCCCTTCCCACGGATACCTCCATTTTAGGGTACGTGCAGTAGAATTTTGCTTTCCCTACAAGTATCACACATAGGCCACAGGTAGAACCAGTCTATGGAAAACTCGAAAGTCTCACGTAGTTTCTATAACAAGGCCAGTTTAGGCTCCTTTCCCACTGTTTTGGGCTCATTCACAACCCTTTCTTGGGGCCGTGAATGCCAGGGCCCACCCAAGGGCTCTCTGACCTGCCCAGGTGCCTGGAAGGTGAACGCATGAGCCACAGAGACTCCTCAGTCTGCTCGTGGACAGGCCACAGGGAAGGTTCCAGGAAAGCACTTGGCATGTGACTGTAGCTGGAGACCCTTCTGGATGATCAGTGGTCCTGGCACCAGCCCTGGTTCTCCGAGGCAGGGGCAGTAACCACGTAGTTCACATCAAGAGGTAATTTTAAACCAGCTCAACAGAGAAAACTTGTATTTTCTTAGTAGGCAACTTTGCGAGTGTGTGTGTGCTCTTTACTAGTTAAACCAGCATAAAGGAAACACATTTGCTTTGCTATATGGCAATATCTCCTTGGTCCTGAGCAGCAGTAACATGATAAGCAGAAGGGCGCATCTATGAAAGCAGCACTGACTTTTCGGGGTTCTGCTGAGATGGGGGTGGTTGGCTTTTCTGAAGAGCCTCACCATATGGCAACATGGTTGGGCTTCCATTTTCATGTTCTAAGAACCACTGGAGATCAGAAATCACTTTGTTCTGCTGGAGAATTAGATTTCCAAGTAGACTCTCTTCTTCAAGAAACAAGCCTGGCACCCAACGCCTGAAGGGTTTCTTACCTTGGATCACTAAAGAGGCCTTCTGTACGAGCATTCCCGCCTCATTCTGAGCAAGGCAGCTGAATTCCCCTTGAGACCCGCCACTAAGATTTGCAACCTTGAGAATCCGTCCAGCTGCCAAGATATGATGCGTCAGTCCTGTGGTATTGGCAACTGGCTGGTCACCATGGAACCAGGTGATATTGGGAGTAGGGTGGCCTTTGATGGGGCAGCCTAGAAGGAGAGGTGAGGAGAAGTAAGCCATGGATAAAGCCAATAAGGACACATTGCTGATGAGCTGTTTGACTGTTTCCATGGGTTTTGAGGCGATACATTTGATGTGGCTTCCCCATGGCATTTTTCTTATGTTTCCCATTCCCAAGCAAATGGGAGATGTTTTTATTCTCTGGATGCTTGGAGGGTGACTGTTACTCATTCAATTAAAGTAAAAATTTCTGGGGAACACAAAGTACCTATTTTTGTCTATGTCCCTGTAATAACTTTAAAAAAATGAAGCAATTAAGATTTACTCATTGGACATTTTCTCAAGTTAATTAGTTCCTATGCCAGTTTTATACTGAAAGAAATCACTTCTTCAAATGCAATGAGTTGGGGGAAGAAACCCCATGTACTATATAGCAATAGTTAGGAATCAAACTTTAATTGGTAAATGTCTAACGTCTGCCTCCATTTTACTCTTTATGTGATTTTCAAGCCAAAAATTTTCAACAGACTAGGAGAACAATTTTAAACACTGATCTCATTTTTCTATAGGTCAAGAACCTTGGCCTTCTGACAGCTCTTCTGACAACCAAGCCTGCATTGGACATGTACAATGTTATACTTATTACATAGTCATTGAGCCTATTTTGATACATTAAAATTCCAAAATATTAAACTGAGATATGGTGTCTACTCAAGCCTTTGTAGCATAGAATTAGTAAAATAAACTGATTGCAACTGTGAGAGAAAACTCATTACCTCTAAATTCGTACTTGTTGAATTTGCTGTTGTGACCCCAGAAACTTAGCTTCCAGAGGAGATTTATTTGGAGGTTTAAAATGCAAGATGAGTCATTCAAAATTAAAGATAGTGGAGGTTTTCTCTCTTCAGTTCAGTTAAGAAATATCTATTTGGTGCCTAGTGTTCTGGGGACAGTAAATCTAGTTAAGACTATCTTCTCTCTTGCAAGGAGATCCCAGCTGGTATGGGATGCAAAAAAGCACACTAATAAAACTGAGATGTAAGGCAGAAGATGAGATCAGTGAGACACACAGATGGTCACCTGCATGGATGTGTGTGCCTATGGATCTGTACAGAGAATGGATTTTCTAACGTTGTTCTGTGTTCTGGGGGCAGCACTATTAGAATTTTTATAGAATGGCAGCGTTAACACAGGAAAGGTCTTTAAGAGATGATCTAGCTTACTGCCAGAGGAGAAAACTGAGGCCCAGAGATGTTAAGAGACCGTTCCAAGATCAAGGGGGGCAGATCCTCTATCTGTCTCACTGTCTTGTGTTCTTTCCCCCATACCTACTGCTTGTCTGGTTAGACACCAACAATTTACTTAGGCATCTTGATACCTCCTTCCTTTGTCTGCGTACTCCCTTCATTCCCTTGCCTTTTTACATTTTCACTGTGGTTGTGTAGGTTGAAGAGGTGGGAACAGACTACTTTGAAGAAGGGCCCTGGAAAAACAATGCTAAATTTGACCCTCAAAATTTCAGTATGGAATATCATGTTATAGGACCCAATTTTTCACTTCTCGCCGTGTGGACTCACTCTGCCATGTAACTTTACAGGGCCGTCCCATGATGGGTGGGCTTTACTTCCCCACCTCCTTACTTTAGGTTTGGCCATGTGACTACTCTGGCCACTAACAAACACTAACAATGAACAATCTGAAAAGGAAATTAAGAAAACAATTCCATTTACATGAGTATCAAAAAGAATAAAATACTTAAGAATAAACTAAACCAAGGAGGCAAAAGACTTGTACACTGAAAACTATAAAACTTTGCCAAAAAAAGAAATTAAAAACATAAATGAATGAAAAGATATCTCACGTTCATGGGTTGCAAGACAATTTTGTTAAGGTGTCAATACTCCCCAAAGCAAACCCAATTCAATCCCTCTCAAAATCCCAATGACTTAAAAAAGTTGTTTTTGCATAAGTAGAAAAATTCATCTTAAAATTCATATGGAATCTCAAGGGACTCTGAATAGCCAAAACAATCTTGAAAAAGAACAGCAAAGTTAGAGGTCTCATACTTCCTGGTTTCAAAACTTATTACAAAGTTACAGTAATCAAAACAGTGTGGAACTGGAATACAGACAGACATGTAGACCAATGGAATAGATAGAGAACCCAGAAATAAGCTCTTATGTATATGGTCAATTTTCAACATGGGTGCCAAGACCATTCAATGTGGAAAGGATAGTCTTTTCAACAGATGGTACTGGGAAAACTGGATTTCTACATGCAAAGAATGATGTTGGATCCTTACATTAAACCGTATACAAAAATTAACTCAAAATGGATTAAGGACCTAAACATAAGAGTTAAAAGAATAAAACTTTCAGAAGAAAACGCAGGGGAAAAGTTTCATAATATTGGATTTGGCAATGATTTCTTGGATATGACACTAAAAGCACAGGTAACAAAAGAAAAAAATTAGATATACTGACATCATCAAAATTAAAAGCTTTTGTGTATCACAGGACACTAACAACAGAGTGAAAAGGCAGCCCACACAATGGGAGAAAATATTTACAAATCATAGATCTGATAAGAGATTAATATCCAGAATATAGAAAAATTCCTACAACTCAACAACAAAAACCACCAACCAATTTAAAAATGAGCAAAACACTCGAATAGACATTTCTCAAAGATATGCAAATGATTAATAAGCACAGGAAAAGATGTCCCACATCACTAATTGTTAGAGAAATGCAAATCAGAACCAATGAGATATCACTTTATACCCATTAAGATGGCTATTATTAAAAGAAAAAAAAAAGAAATTAATGAGTTGGTGAGGATGTGGAAAAATTATAACACTTGTGTATTGTTGGTGGAAATGTAAAATGGTGCAGCAACTGTGGAAAACAATACTGAGGTCCCTAAAAGAAAATTAAACATTGGAATTACTGTATGATCCAGCAACTCTACTTCTGGCTATATACCCAAAAGATCTGAAAGCAGGACTTGAATAGATATTTGTACACCAATGTTTATGACAACATTATTCACGACAGCCAAAAGGTGGAAACAACCCAGAGTTCTATCAATAGATGAATGGATAAACGAAATGTGATAAATATATATGATGACTATTATTCAGCCTTAAAAAGGGAATAAAATTCTGATACATGTGACAACATGGATTAAACTTGAAAACATTAATTTAAGTGAAGGAAGCCAGACACAAAAGGACAAATATTGTATGATTCCCCTTATATGAGATATCTAGAATAGTCAAATTTGTAGAAGCAGAAAATGGAATAGTAATTACCAGGGGCTGGGGGAAGGAGGGAATGGAGTACTATTATTATTTAATGGTATGAGTTTCAGTTTGGGATGAAACATGGATATGTTCTGGACATGGATAGTGTGAAGTTGTACAACAATGAGAATGTAATTAATGCCACTGAACTGTACACTTAAAAATGGTTAAGATAGTAAGTTTCATGTTATGTATATTTTGCCATAATGAGAGAAATGAGGCAAAAGCTGCACTGGGTACCAATTTCAATCCTAGACCTCAAGAAATCTGGTGAGTTTTTGCTTGTGCTCTTATGCCTTTGCCATCACTGAAGAACATGCCTCGACTGGCCTGATGATCTCAAGGGGAGGATTAGAGAAATGTGGAGAACAGCCAAGCCATTCCAGCTAAACCCAGTTTAGATCAGCTGAACTAAGTAAGAGCAGTAAGAATAAATGATTGATGTTTTAGCCACTGAGTCTTGCATTTATTTTAATGCAGAACCTCTTTTTTTTTCAGGGGTGGGGTGAGGTAGCTAACTGATACATTTAGGGAGTAGGGGCTTCCAGAGCTCCTTGAGCCATGGATCCAAGGCTTCCAGTAGGGTGGAGTTTCTACCTGTGTACTAACCCAGCTCTCATCTGACCTGGATCTTCTCACTCAGGTACTCTGAAGGAGCAGGCTCCCCACATGCTTCTGGTGGCATCTAGGCATCTATATGCCATGAGGTCCATGGTGGTGTCACCGTACTCCCATTATGAAGTGGGTGTGAGAATGGCCTTGGGGAGAGGTGTACAGAAATCAGTCCACTGGGGACCTCCAGAGACCAGCAGCACCCACTCCCTCCAGCCCAAAAATGTTGCCTGGAGTCAGACGTGGGTTTCATTTTCTAATAAGAGGCAGGAAAGCTGTACGTTTGTTTAGGCAAATAGCATGATTTCAAAAGTGAAGGTTGAAACAAGTACAGCTTTTCAGACTTACTGAAACAGACAGATATATGTCTTCCTATCACATCTGCTTTAAAGAAAAAGAGGTGCCATATGCTGTTGAGATGCTGGCTCCACGAATCCTTTCATTTGGTCAGTGTGCATGGAGCGTGGTGAGGCTGACTAGATTCCAAATTGAAAAGTAAGAACCTTGCTATTCCCAAGGAAACAGGAGATACTTGGCCAGAGAATCTCTCATATTTAGCTCTAGTCTTTTTTTCCCAACTCCATTAGGGCTGATTTTCTGAGAGAATATTTAGGCAGGAAAAGGACTTGTAGCAGCCACAGGCTATTTTCTATGGCTGATAAAGTTACTTATCTAGGATCCAGAAATCTTAGTCAGCTAAATAAGCAGTACATTTACATAACAATTACATTCAAAATCCTTCCTCTTTCCTGGAATCAGAGGCCAGAGTGAACAGCCAGTATACCTCTCTTAGCCCATCTGGGTCTTGCATCTTGGATATATTTCCAGGGTCTTCTAGCTTGGTGATCCTAGTGAGGCGTGAGGGCTGCCATGGATGTGGAGTTCTTGAAACTCAATCTGAGAAAGACTCTTGAGTAGCAGTGACTAAGACTTTGAGTCTTTGAGAGGCTGCCTTCATAGTAATCCCTCTCACTCTGAAACCTATCGGGGTGAAGATCTGTTCTGTAGAAAGTTTTTAAAGGAAAAGCAGTTTTGTTACTTTCAAATGCAGTTGCACAGATACATGACTCTCAAGGAGAACTCTCGATTTTGATAGGGCTCTTTGGCTTCTGTTTTCTAATCTATAAATGAGAGCTTTAGATTTAATCAATACTTTTCAAATTGATGTTCCTTGGGGCCCTAAAGTTTTGCAGAGGTGTGGGGGAGGAGGGTGGGGAACCTTGATAGGGAATCTGCATAGATGGGGCTTTGGGGTCTCCATTCCCATTTCACTCATAGCAGAATTACATATCAGGCTTCTGCATAAGAAGATTCTTTTATTAGTAACCAGTGAATTAGATAATTTTTAAGGTGCTTTTGGGTTCCAAGGTTTCTTAGCATCATCTCAAATTCATCATTCTCACCCCTTTTCTTCCCAGATAGGGCAAAGTAGACTTAGTCAATCTATATTGTTTAGGTCAATATGTAGTGAAATTGAATTGTGCCAATGAAGGGCTCCTGGAAGAGAAGTTATATATGGAGGTTATTTAGGATTAAGATAAGCAGAGATAGTAGAAGAGGAGGGCAGTCTAGAAGATACAGTATGAACAAAGGTGAAAAGATGAAAAAACTGGTGATGTGTCTTTGAGAAATGACTGGTTGACTTGACTGGAACATGGAGGACATAGATGATTCTGGCATGGTGGGTGAGAGATACAATGGGGAGGATCTTGAAGGCCAGAATCTGGTCTTTTGGGAGCCCCTGCAGGTTTCTGAAGATGAGGGGGTGATCTAGGTTGGCTTTAGAAGAATCAGTAAGGTGGTTCTTTCCAAGATGCACTGGCTTGAGAGAAAGGAGAAGCTAGGATATCAGTTCAGAGGTGACAAGAAATGAGACATATTTGCAAAAGTAGCTCTGACAGGATATGAGGAGGATGGGGGTAGAGACAAAGAAGAGAAGCTAAAGAGACTGGAACACTAGTGGGATTGTTAACAGAAGTAGGTAAATCAGGAAGAGAAGCTATTCCTTATTTCTACCCCTAGAGATGAATAAGTTTAGTTTTAAGCATATTGACTTTAAAGGTTGTGACAGAACCAAAGGATGAAAAAATCCATTGAGATGATAAAGATAAAAATGGAAGTTAGTTAGTGGTAAGAACTGGAGACAGATTTTGGGAACCAGTGTCATAGATTTGTGAAAAGAGGTCAGGTCTCAGGACAAGACAGTGGGAGAATTCAGAATCACATTCAGTGATTGAAGAAGAAATAGGAGGTATTAAAGGGCTCTGTGGGATAGGAGAAAAATTGAGACCATGTGATGTCATGGGACTCCAGAAAGGAAAGGGATTAAACAAACAGGTTGTTAGCAAATAATTGATTTATATAAGAATTTGTGGAATGAATGAGTGGTTTCTTTTTCTTTTTTAATGAAAATAACTAACCAAACATATTCTTTCCACAACCACCCTCCACCCCCTGTGCCCAGGTAATATAAAGGTAAACTTCATTCCAACTCACGTTTGAATGATCAGAAATTTCAAGTTAGTGGAATTGGAAATAAAAGTGTTCTGTATAATCAGAATATACCATTCAATGCTATGTTCACATATTTCTTTATTTAAGAGAGAATTTACCTCTGGGTCTTGAATCTTTAGAATTGTACCAACAACTGTGTTATTAAGAAGATAAAGGATTAAAGAAGAGGGTGAATGAGAATGCTTTAAATGTTGCAAAACAGAAACAGAGTAGATCTTGGCCAGAAAACTCTCAAAACAACTTGACTAGGGATTCTAGCATCCAGTAATGGTGAATAATTAGGTTGGACTAGTCTTAAAATTTAAACAACAGCAACAACAACAACAAAATACACGAAACAACAACTCCTGGAAAGCACTGAAGAGTGACCAAAAGCAATGGCAGAAACAGAAGGGGAGTTGTCCTAGAAACCCAGGAACTGCAACAGGTGTGATTTGCTACCTAGTGGCTTTTTGCCTGAGGAAATTCCTCAATCCCCAGATGGCCCAGATTGCTGGAAAATGTATAGCTTCATTGTCTTGAGATGTCAGAGGACAGTGTCTGGGGGCTGTTAGAATAGCTGGAAAGTTAAGGGGGGGATATCCTTTAAGATAAACCTTAAAATCTATATAAGTCCTGTCCAAATTCTTTTTAGCAGACCCCAGAGGAACCCAGCAAAAGAGCAGCAGCTAGAAGCTGACAATAGAGTGGAGAATTCAGTCAGTGCCCACTGCAGGGAAGACAGAAGTTGGAATTTGAGTCCAGCCAAATTAACTGCCTTTTAGAACAAAACCAAACACTCTTCATAGGAACATAACAGAATCCAAAGTCTCTCTAGTATATCATCTATAATTTTCATTATACTGGGTTGGCCAAAATGTTCGATTGTGTTTTTCCCATTAGATGGCTCTAGTAGCACTTAGCTGTCTTTAACTTCATTCAAAACAAATTTGTTAGATTGTATGTGACAGCTGTCATATCAGCGTGCATTTAAAAAAAGTCTTATCAAAATTGGTGAATTTTTGTGTAGCCATTTTAATATTGAAGATAGAAGAAAAAAGCAACATTTTTGGTATATTTTGTTTTATTATTTCAAGAAAGGTAAAAATGCAACTGAAATGCAAGAAAAGATTTGTGCAGTATATGGAGAAGGTGCTGTGACTGATTGAACATGTCAAAAGTGGTTTGTGAAATTTCATGTTGGAGATTTCTCGCTGGACAATGCTCCACGGTTGGGTGGACCAGTTGAATTTGACAGCGATTAAATAGAGACATGAATAGAGAACAATCAGTGTTATACCATGAGGGAGATAGCCGACATGCTCAAAATATCCAAATCAAGCACTGAAAATCATTTGCACCAGCTTGGTTATGTTTTCGTTTTGATGTTTGGGTTCCACATAAGTTAAGCGGAAAAAAACCTTCTTGACCGTATTTCCGCATGCGATTCTCTGCTGAAATGTAATGAAAACGTTCTATTTTTAAAACAAATTGTGATGGGTGATGAAAAGTGGATGCTGTACAATAATATGGAATGGAAGAGATCATGGGGCAAGCAAAATGAACCACCACCAACCACACCTTCATCCAAAGAAGGTGATGTTGTGTATATGGTGGGATTGGAAGGGAGTCCTCTATTATGAGCTCCTTCTGGAAAACCAAACAATTAATTCCAACAAGTACTGCTCCCAGTTAGACCAAAAGCAGCACTCGATGAAAAGCGTCCAGAATTAGTCAACAGAAAACACACAGTCTTCCATCAGGATAATGCAAGACTGCATATTTTTTGCTGACCAGGCAAAACCTGTTACAGCTTGGCTGGGAAGTTCTGATTCATCCACCATATTCACCAGACATTGCACTTTCGGATTTCAATTTATTTAGGTCTTTACAAAATTCTCTTAATGGAAAAAAATTTCAATTCCCTGGAAGACTGTAAAAGGCACCTGGAACAGTTCTTTGCTCAAAAATATAAAAAGTTTTGGGAAGATGGAATTATGAAGTTGCTTGAAAAATGGCAGAAGGTAGTGGAACAGAAGGGTGAATATATTGTTCAATAAAGTTCTTGGTGAAAATGAAAAATGTGTCTTCTGTTTTTACTTAAAAACTGAAGGCACTTTGTTTGCCAACCCAATACAAGTAAGAAACACTAGATAAGAAAAAAATGTGATCCATACTTAATAGAAACAGCAATCAACAGAAACCAGTCCTGAGATGATGCAAGTGTTGTAATGAATGGACAGTGACTTTAAAGCAGCTATATAAATATGTTTAAGGAGTTAGAGGAAAGTCTACTCATAATAAATGAAAAGATGGAGTATCTCACTAGAGAAGTAGAAACTATGAAAACAAATTCTAGAGCTGAAATGTACAAAAAATGAAATGAAAAATTCACTAGATGGGCCTAACAGAAAATTGGAGATGACAGGAGACAGGGTCAGTGAACTTGAAGATAGTTCAGTAGAAATTATCCAGTGTGAAGAACAGAGGGAAAAAAGACTGAAGGAAAATAAATAGAGCTCCATGGACCTGTGGGAAAAAGTTTAATATATGTGTAATTGGAGCCCAATATGGAAAGAAGAAAATTAGACAGAAACATAGTAGAAGAAATAAAACTATCAAATCTCCCAAATTTTGAGAAAACCATAAAGTTTCAATAAGGTTAACAAACCACCTAGGAACATCATACTCAAAGTGATGAAATTAGCAGATTAAAAAAAAATCTTGAAAGCCATGATGGAGTAATAAGGACTGGGTTTACTCTCTTGCCTTAAATAAGTAGAAAACTGGACAGAAGTGTATGAAATGGCTGTTTTCAGACATTAGATAACAGACAGTAGAGGGCTGTTATTCCTGAAAGAAGAGAAATAGATTAGGTGAGCCTGGTGAATTCTCTGCCTTCCTGCCTGGAGGTACATTCTGAGCTGCAGAGTAGGGAGGATGTATTAGTTTCCTCGGTTGCCAGAACAAAGTACCACAGACTGGTTGACTTAAGTGACAAAAATTTATTGTCTCACAGTTCTGGAGTCTAGAAGTTTGAGATCAAAGTGTCAACAGTGTTAGCTCCTTCTCAGGGCTGTGAGGGACAGTCTGTTTTATCTATTCTAGCTTCTAGTGGTTTCCTGGCAATCATTGGTGTTCCTTGGCTTGTAGATGCATCACTCAAATCTCTGCTTTCATGTTCATATGGAGTTCTTCCTTGAGTGCATGCCTATCTCTGTGTCCAATTTTCTTCTTTTTATAATGACACCAGTAAATTAGATTAGGGACCATCCTAATGACCTCATCTTAACTTGATCATCTGCAAAGACTCTGTTTCCCAATAAGGTCACATTCACAGTTACTGAGGATGAGAGATTTCAGCAACCTTTTGGGGGGACACAATTCAACCCACATCAGAAGACTATCCCAAGCAGAGCATGACAGTCTGGACTAATTAATGAGACAAAGAACAGAGTTCAGTGAGGTTGAGGCAGCCAGAAGTTGAGCAGAATTCTGGAAATGAGGGTGTTATGTAGAAAAAGGGCCCCAGGAATATGCATAAATTCCTCTTGAGTCTTTGCCCAAATGAAGATGTACATGCATAGAGTGAAACTCTACAAGATTGACCAAAGATCAGTCAGGGAGCTGTGAGTTTACTATTTCCCAAAGCTCAAGTAGGGCTAGAAGGGCTTCAAGTTCTGACCAGCCAGAGTGCAACATCCTTGTTCATCATCAGAGGAACTCAGTAGAGACTCCCGAGGAGCCCTAGGGTAAAGGCCACTATAGACCTGCTCTAATCAAACTTAAGAACAAACTTCAAAAAGATCGAATTAAACTTTGAATAACTTAACTGCTTAAGAGAAGAAAATCCAACAATCACTAGAAGAAGACAACAAAATCCAAACACTTAATGATATAAAATTTACATTGTTTAGCTCTCAATCAAATATTACTTGTTAAGTCAAGAAGCAGGAAAATGTGACCCATAACAAAGACAAAAATTGGTCAGTGGAAACATATCTAGAAATGACAGGGATGGTGGAATTAGTAGACAAGGATATTAAAACAGGGTATTAAAAATAAGTTAAATATTTAAAGGAAAACATGTACATAGTAAGAAAGTGAAAGTTATAAAAAGAATCAAATGTACTTCTAAAAATGAAACATACTTTATGAAATGAAAAATTCACTAGATAGGATTAATAGAAGATTAAATACTATAGAAAAAAGATTTGTGATATTAAAGATGTAGTAAATAGAAATTAGCCAGAGTGAAGCAAAGAGAGAAAAAGACAGAAAAAAAAAATCAAGTGGTCAAACATGTTAGCCAAGGATGTGGTTACATGGGTATATCTGCCAAAATTGTCTGGCTAAAATTTGTGCTTTTAATAATTGTAAATTTTACCTAAAAGAGTAATTGAGCAGGTATGGGGGTGGGAAGTAGGTGGAAGTACAAATAAAATAGGAATGGCAGGAAGTTGTTTTTTGAAGCTGGGTGATGAGTGCATGGGGTTCTTTATGCTGCTCTGTTTACTTTGTATATATGTGAAATTACCCATAATAAAAAAGGGAAAAAACATGAAATTATTGATCATCAGAAATGACTCAGTGTCCAAAAAAATTTCTTTTCACATATTCTGTTTATTCAGCTTTATGCTTCTTCTTTAAAATTTTAACAAGTTTTAAAAAATTGCTGTTCCAGCCTGCTATTTGCAGATGTTTCCTCAAATATTTTATAACCTGCTCAACTTAAAAATTCCTGCTGGTAGAATCATTAAAGCAATCCTGAAGCAAAAGAACAAAGCAGGAGGCATAACCCTCCCAGACTTCAGACAATACTGCAAAGCTACAGTAATCAAAACAGCATGGTATTGGCACAAAAACAGACAGATGGATCAATGGAACAGAATAGAGAGCCCAGAAATATATGCACACACCTATGGTCGATTAGTCTCCAACAAAGGAGGCAAGAATATACAACAGGAAAAAAAAACAGTCTCTTTAGCAAGTGCTGTTGGGAAAGTTGGACAGCCACGTGTAAATCAATGAAGTTAGAACACACCCTCTCACCATACACAAAAATAAATTCAAAATGCCTTAAAGACTTAAACATAAGACATGACACCATAAAGCTCTTAGAAGAGAACATAGGCAAAACATTCTCTGACATAAATTGTGCAAATGTTTTCTTAGGTCAGTCTCCCAAGGCAGTAGAAATAAAAACAAAAGTAAACAAATGGTACCTAATCAAACTTACAATCTTTTGCACAGCAAAGGAAACCATAAACAAAATGAAAAGACAACCTACAGAATGGGAGAAAATATTTGCAAAAGATGTGTCCAACAAGGCCCTAATTTCCAAAATATATAAATAGCTCATACAACTCAACAACGAGAAAACAAACAACCCTATCCAAAAATGGTCAGAAGACTCAAATAGACATTTCAGATGGCCAATAGGCACATGAAAAGATGCTCAACAATGCTAACTATTAGAGAATGCAAATCAAAACTACAATGAGGTACCGCCTCACACTGGTCAGAATGGCCATTATTAAAAAGTCTACAAATAACAAATGCTGGAGAGGATGTGGAGAAAAGGGAACCCTCTTACACAGTTGGTGGGAATGTAAGTTGGTGCAGTCACTGTGGAAAACAGTATGGAGGTTCCTCAGAAAGCTAAAAATAGAATTACCACGTGATCTAGCAATCCCACTCCTGGCCATATATCCAGACAAAACTATAATTCAAAAAGATACAGGCACCCCTATGTTCATAGCAGCACTATTCACAATAGCCAAGACATGGAAACAACCTAAATATCCATCGACAGATGAATGGATAAAGAAGATGTGGTACATATATACAATGGAACACTATTCAGCCATGAAAAAGAATGAAATTGCCATTTGCAGCAACATGGATGCAACTAGAGATCACCATACTAAGTGAAGTCAGAAAGAGAAAGACAAATACCATATGATATCACTTATATGTGGAATCTAAAATATGACACAAATGAACCTAGCTATGAAACAGAAACAATCACAGATATAGAGAACAGGCTGGTGGTTGCCAAGGGAGAGGGGCTTGGGGGAGGGATGCAGTGGGAGGTTGGGGGTAGCAGATGTAAGCTTTTATATATGGAATGGATAAACAACAAGGTCCTACTGGATAGCACAGAGAACTATATTCAATATCCTATGATAAACCATAATGGAAAAGAATATTAAAAAAAGAATGTATATATATAGATATATAGATACAGATATAACTGAATCACTTTGCTGTACAGCAGTAATTAACACAACATTGTAAATCAACTATACTTCAATAAAAAAATTCATGCTGATAGGTTCACCTTCATTCATTTAGCTCTGTTGAAGTCAGAGATCACTTTCCCTTGTATTGATACTTGTGTCACCCTTGACTGCAACGACTTTAGTGTGGTTGCTTTGTATGGCAGAAACTGCTAGTTATCCCCTCATATCTGCCCTCTCCTTCTTAGTGTATATGAACCCCTGATTTTTACGTAGGTACATAGCTGCCTGGAATAGAGACATTTCCCATCACCCCTTGAAATAAGCTGTGGGCCATGTGATTCCATTCAGTGACATGAGAGGGAAAGTGATATGTATACCTCCTGGGACATGGCTTTCAAAGAAAAGAACTTGCCTTTCTTCCCCCTTCCTCCATCCTGCCATTGAGAATGTGTATGTGGAGCAAACCACCTGGCTTAAGTGGATGAGGGCAATACTCCAGGATGCAGAGCACTGGGAGTCTAAAACGTTTTCTGCCTGGGTCCCTAGGTGACATGGTAGCTTGCCACACCATGCCTGGAATGTCTTTTTCTGGACTTCTATAAGACAGGAATATATTCCTCTCTTGTTGACTGTTATTTTGGGTCTTTGCTGTAGGTTGCTGAATGTATATCCTAACTATGACAATCCTAAATATTCTTTCCTTACTGAGGCAGCCTCCATCTGCTAGATAGGTTACTGTATTTACCTTCACATCTGGACACTGACCACAGAGAATATATGTGACTACTCATCTTGGATTGAAAATGCTCTTAGGGGACTTCCCTGGAGGTGCAGTGGTTAAGAATCCTCCTGCCAGTGCAGGGGACACAGGTTTGATCCCTGGTCTGGGAAGATCCCACATGCTGAGGAGCAACTAAGCCCATTCACCACAACTAACGAGCCTGCACTCTAGAGCCCGTGAGCCACAACTACTGAGCCCATGAGCAACAACTACTGAGCCTGCATGCCACGACTACTGAGGCCCATGCACCTAGAGCCCGTGCTCCGCAACAAGAGGAGCCACTGTAATGAGAAGCCCGCGCACCGCAACGAAGAGTAGCCCCCGCTCGCTGTAACTAGAGAAAGCCCACGTGCAGCAACGAAGACCCAATGCAGCTAAAAAAAAAGAAAAAAGAAAATGCTCTTAGGAAAGTCTACTTTCAATAGGAAAGGGAAAGTAAAGACCAAAGTAAACTAATTATAACTAAAGTGAATGACCAAAATTGCAGGTCATCTGCCTTTTTCATCACAAATCTGTCTTTCAGTGCTTTTAACTGAACACATAACTTCTTAAAAACTTTCTTTGTACTCAGAATTGGTATCCCCTCAGCACACATGGAGTGCAGGCCCCTGTGCTTTTATGTACATATTTATGTGCATGTCTGTGTGTACACAGTGGCCTCTGAGGCTTGCCAGCAGCAAGAGTCAAAAGAAGGAATCTAACATGAATTCCCACTGTGTATGTTCCCAGTGAATAATTATCCATGTTTCGCTGCTAATGAGAAAACCTGGCTTGTCACAGGGGTTCCTTTCTGTCACGAACATTTCTCATTTGTTAAAGTAAGAGAAGTATCAATCATTCTTTGAAGGTGAGCAATCTCTCTGGGTGACATTTGCAAGGACACCAAAAACTGTGCAAACGCATTCCACACCTCTAGAGAGGCTCGATTATAAACCACACCTCTTCCCCTTTGCTTCCATGAACATATTAACAGTGTTTCCTGCAGGGGCTGGCATCTCTTTTTCTTTTTCCCTCCCAGCTACATGAACACAGACCATTTCCATCCTCCCAAACTCAACGGCCACCCCAGGAAATGGTCCATCACCAGGGAATGATGGTGCTCTCTCTCAGACCTCGGTTAGTACAGGTCTTGGGTTGGGTAGGTGGCTGAGGGGGAAGCAGTGCTTAGGAAGGCGGCTTAGATCATGAGGGTTCTGGCAGCAAAAAGCCCCTATCAACTTTTTTAAAGAATTTTGTTTTATTTATTTTAAATTATTTGTTTTGTTTTTTTCACTGCATTGGGTCTTCATTGTTGTGTGCAGGCTCTTCTCTAGTGGCAGCAAGCAGGGACTACTCTTCGTTGTGGTGCACAGGCTTCTCATTGGGGTGGCTTCTCTTGTTGCAGAGCACAGGCTCTAGGCGCATGGGCTCAGTAGTTGTGGCGCACGGGCTTAGCTGCTCCGCGGCATGTGGGATCTTCCCGGACCAGGGATCGAACCCGTGTCCCCTGCACTGGCAGGTGGATTCTTAACCACTGCGCCACCAGGGAAGTCCTATCAACCATTCTTAACCAGCAAAAGAAAATATTGCCTTTAGACCTCCATTCCTGGGTCCACTGTGGCTCCACAGTGAGCCAGAGCCAGGTGGGATTCACATATGTGTGAGGGTTTTCCTCCTAGTTTCACCTACTTTTTTTTTTTTTTTCAATCACATTAACTGGAGAGGGATAAAACTTTGGAATGGGGGAGATGTGTGCAATAAGAAATCAAATTATATACGAAATTATATATGCTGGGAGTCAGTTTAGCTGTCACCTGCCATGAGTTGACATCCCTGATTAAGTCGGATTGACCTCACTGACTTTCTTCCCCATTGTTTCCTATTTCACATGAGTTTCTGGCACTAAAATAGCCTTGCTCAGGGAAACAGCCTGAGTTCAACAGGTGAGGGAAATAGGGGGATGGAAAACCGGGAGGCCTGGTGGCCCTTGACCTCAACTTCCTTGCACCCTCCATGGAAGAGTTTAAAGGCGGTGGGATAGGGCTGCCTTTGAGTCTCCTGTCTAGAAAGAAGCTCTGAACTCATGATGGTCATTACTCACTGGATATTTCTGTGGAAGGGCCGAAAGTTAGCAGGAATTCTGGTCCTGCTAAAAGATAGGCAAGCAGCTTGATTTGTGGGCTTCTTTGTAGGACAGATCAAGCCAACCCAGGCCTTCACTAACTGCCTGTCACTTATGAGAGTCACACATCCGGAGTTTATTTTCATGAGTTCTTAGCCTTAATGAGCAGAAGGCAAGAGTTCAGACTTGCATATTCACCCTCCTCTTCTCCCTTCTCAGCCAAACAGCTCAGAAAAAGGCAGCTGAGCTTGAGACACTGATTCTGCAGAGCGGAAAATATAAATGGACTGAAATAGGTCCTCAAGGAAGGATGGTTGGAAAATGGGAATACACCACCTAAAAGAGGAGGAGGGAAAAGCAGTGCTCTAGGGATATTCACTTATTTAACTTCTATTTAAAGGAGAAGAAAGCTGTGGCAGATTAGGATGTGCTGTGTAAAAATATTAGAGACGTGGCATTATTACTTCACGAGCTGGCTCCAGGCCTGTCAGCATTTCCATTATAATCCTGTATTTTTTCGTAGAGTTAAAACTTACTATAAAAATGATGTGTGCTGGGATGAAACTTGGCACTTGGTGTAGTCAGTCTGGGAGTCCTTTCCTTAATTTAATTTTGCACAACTGGAAAACGCTCGCTCAGCCATTTAACATGGATGGCAGGATCTCCATGCTGCACGTGGTATAGGGTAGGTATGGCCTCACTCTAAGACAGGTTTGGTGTCCCCATTGGGTGATGGAGCTGGTCTCTCAAGCAGCACTGAATGACTGGGAGCTGGCACCGGGCAGCAGGCTGAGAGACATGATTAATTCATGTCTGAAAAAACTCTGTTCCTCACTCCCCATTTGTCAGCTGGACCCCAGAAGGCTGTGGGAGAAGACAAGTGACTTTAATTTTCACTCTGATTTCTGGGACCTCCCAATAAGCTGGTCAAATAACCAGACCAAGACTATTCCCATGTACATTTGCCCAAAAAAAACTAACATTAAAACATTCCTGGAAAAAAGGAAAAATACGAGCCCATTTTCCATTCCCCAAATGTCTTTTTTACCCCTAGGGCAAGCTTTGGGTTTCCATTGGCAGGGGGCATGCTAATGTCTCCATCTCCCTGGGCATCTGGTGGAAGAACTTGATATATTTCTCAGCATGAAAAGTAGCTCCATCCAGATTTATGACTTGATGAAGGCCTTGCCTTCTCCAAAATGCCTTGCTTATTGCTTGGTCACTGCCCTCATCCATAACTTTAGGACCTGGTTAACTCTCTTAGAGGTAACGGAGGTGAGGTGCCACTTAGGATGTGCATGTACATACAGTTTCATTGGCTGTGAAAATATGACTACGTGGTCTCAGTTAAGAGCCTGGCAGTGCTGAGCCATGTGCTTATCCAGGGTTGCTTGGGCCACCTTGCGGGGAGGGGGCTCTGGGAAACTGCTCCAATTTTGTTAAATTCACAGTACTGTTGATTGGGAATGAAGCTATCTCAAGTGGATAATACACAGAGTTCCCAGGTGTCCTTCTCTGCCAGCAGGCTCTGGGCATAAAACACACCTTTTAAGACACCTCAGCATTTTTAAAAAAAGTTTCAGATTTCTGGGTTTATAAGTCCCTGGTTGAATCTACCCTCAGGCTGCTGGCGGGTGCTACCTGGCCTGTAGGAGGGAAGACAGGGATGAGCAGAGGAGGCCTGGCTACAGGCTGCCTGGGGCTGGGAAGGAGTTTCAATCCACTGATGAGATGGCCTTTGAATGAACCCCAGAACATGGATCATACTTGGGCCATACCATACTTCTGAGGAGGGTTCTAAGTTAGAACTCCCCTCTCTGTGTATGTTTATTGATTATACCCACCAGCACGAGGTTTTGTAAGGAATGAGACTGACAGTTCACCTTTGGTCCAAAATGGCACAGAATTTCAGGACTTTGAAGAAGTGTTCTATATAATCAAGGTGCTACTGCTGTGAGAAGGACAGTTTCAGAGTAAAAGCCGTGGACTCTGTGAATATTCTCTTCCCTGAAGTAATATAACCGACTAACCCCCTCACTCCAGCCAATGGCGAGACAAGCTAGAAAATATCCAGATTAGGTCTGGGGGAAAAAAAACAAAAGCCAGCAGCAGCTCAGAGCCAACATGCTTTCATGAACTCAGCCTAGGTTTGGCTCTGTTTATGGGCCAGAGCCTTTGCAAAAGAAATAACCTGCCCCCCACCCACCAAAAAGAAAAAAAAGAGCCTTTGCTCATGGCCTTGTACACACCCTATTTCAGCTCTCTTCTGTTGAACCAAAGCCACAGAACAGCCGTGGATATGAAGAATGGCTAAGATTCATAGCAGGTATCCTGAGAGGCCTCACTGGGGCACGCCACAGAGTTCAGCGGCAAGTCACAGGAAGAAGCAACTGCTGACAAGGAATTCCAAGGCCTGCAGCCGCGGCTGGGCGAGCGTGGAGACCTCTCCTGAATTTATTATCCCTATATAAGTCTCCTGGGTGTGGAGGCTCCAGAAACTTCTCGACAAAGTAAAGAAAATAATAAACAGTGAAGTGAATAAGGGGGGCGCGGGGTGTGAAGCAGGCGAGCTGAAGTCGGGACACAAGCCATGGAGAGGGAGAGAGCAGCGTGAGGCGAGGTGTCGTTGCCGAGTGTTTGTGAAGGTGCCGCTGGCTAACTCTGCTGGGGTAATCGTATGTTCTGGCGCGCGACGTCTGGCCTCTGGCAGCGGAGCCTGAAGACTGTGTGGTTTGTCAAGGGCCCATAAATAGAGATGTCCTCTGAAAAAGAGGTCAGAAGCCTACCACCCCAAGGGGAAAGGCCACGGCAGCAACGTCACTTGCCTCTAAAAAACAGGGAGAGTAGCTGTCCAAATGCTTCCTCTTTGTCTTGCGGTATTTCTAGGATTGATTTGTTTTGGATCCTAATCCTCTTTGCATTTGGTTCCCAGATCTGCCTCGGTCGTCTATATCCAGAGGCTCCCTTGGAGCATTTAGTGGGCTCCCTGCAGGCTTTAGGGAGAGGTAGTATGGTCCAGACCCTTGGGGCCAATTTTGATCTTTGAAAGAATCATCTGGTTTTTCAGACCCTGAAAGCCAATGCGGTCTCCTTAGGAAACCCCAGGTTCAAGGCCATCTAGGCCCGAGGCAGAACATGTGGTGTTTTTGTTGGGAACAGATCATTTCTTTTTTTTTTTTCTTTTTTTTTTTTTTTTGCGGTACGCGGGCCTCTCACTGTTGTGGCCTCTCCCGTTGCGGAGCACAGGCTCCAGACGCGCAGGCTCAGCGGCCATGGCTCACGGGCCCAGCCGCTCCGCGGCATGTGGGATCTTCCTAGACCGGGGCACAAACCCGTGTCCCCTGCACCGGCAGGCGGACTCTCAACCACTGCGCCACCAGGGAAGCCCCAGATCATTTCTTGATCAAACTTATTCTTTATTGGGCTTCCCCATTCTCCGTATCATTTACACTGGGTAAAGGCAGAGGGTCTAGAAAGGAATACGCATTTTGAAACAGGGACATTTACCTAGTCCCTTGACAAATTACGGAAGTGAGAACTGATGTTCCCACGGAACTTCTCAAAGGCATCCCTAGGACCACAGAGAGATGAAAGCCTCGATGTCCAGGCTTGGGCAGAGCAAGGCCACTCAGTAGAGGGGTGGGGTTACGCAGGACAGACAGTAACCTCACTGGGCACCTCTACCCTGATTTACTCTGTGCAATTAGCATTCCGTGAGAGTTTTGCTCCCAGAGCTTTTTAAAGACTAATGCCGTGAATTTCCCGAAAATAGAGAAGGAGAGACCACTTTTTCCTAAACTAATAAGGTTTTTTCCCTCTAAAATGCATTTTTGGATTCTGGCTTTGAAGGATGTGGCAGGAAAGATAAGGCGCTCACACATTGCTACCTGACTCTTTCTCAAGTAACTTCTCAAAAACAAAGCAGTAGAAAGACTTTTGCCATTGCTGTCGGTAAGGAAGCCTAGAGCAGGAGTGGGCAAACTTTTTTAGTAAAAGGTCAGATAGTAAATATTTTAGACGTTGTGGGCTGTATGGTCTCTGTCACAACTACCCAACTGTGCCATTGTAACTTGAAAGCAGCCATAGACAATACATAAATGAAATGGGTGCGGCTGTGCACAGATAAAGCCTTATTTACAGACAGGTGGTGTCTAGACTTGGCCCAAGGGCCAACCCCTGGTCTAGGATATGAGATCATTAGCGTTTCTGTTCACTGAGAACACAGTGTAGTTAAATCACTAAATGCCTGTGCAAGACATATCTTTACCTCCAGAGACAACTGCCATTTTCATAAGAGAGATAAATCCAATACCTTCTTTGCCACGTAACAGGCTCAATTTGTCTTAAAAAATACCAATGCGTGTTCATTACAAATTAAAAGTCCAGAAAAATATAAAAATTAAAAAAAATCCTAACCACTATGAATGTTGTTCCTTCACATATGTACATATATCACTGGACAGATTGATAAATCTTGGCTAGTCTCATCAATGAATGGAGATATATTATCATCCTTTTAAATAGCTGTTTAAGATTCTGTACATGAAAGTACCAGAACTTTTATTTGGTCAATTCTCTATTTATAAATGATTACATTGTTTCAATTTTTCACCAATATAAACTATGGTATGGTGACTTTTTTTTTTAGTATATACATCTCTGTATCCAAATATCTCCTTAGGTTACATTACTGAAGTTGCATTACTGGGCTAATGAGCATCATTTTAAAATAATGGTACAAAATGTAAAATAGATAGCCAGTGGGAAGCTGCTGCACTGCACAGGGAGATCAGCTCCGTGCTTTGTGACCACCTAGAGGGGTGGGATAGGGAGGGTGGGAGGCTCAAGAGGGAGGGGATACGGGGATATATGTATGCATATAGCTGATTCACTTTGTTGTACAGCAGAAACTGACACAACATTGTAAAGCAATTATACTCTAATAAAGATTAAAAAATATTGGTACAAATAGCCAAGACATGGAAGCAATCTAAATGTCCACCAACAGAGGAATAGATAAAGAAGATGTGGTATATATATAGAATGGAATACTACTCAGCAATAAAAAAGAATGAAATAATGCCATTTACAGCAACATGGATGGACCTAGATATTATCATACTAAGTGAAATAAGTCAAAGACAAATATCATGTGATATCACTCATATGTGGAATCTAATTTTAAAAAAATGATACAAATGAACTTATTTACAAAACAGAAACAGACTGACAGACTTAGAAAACAAACTTATGGTTACCAAAGGGGAAATGTGAGGGGGAGGGATAAATCAGGTGCTTGGGATGAACATAAAGACACTACTATATATAAGACAGATAACCAACAAGGACCTACTGTATAGCACAGGGAACTCTACTCAATATTCTGTGATAACCTATATGAGAAAAGAATCTAAAAAATAATGAATGTATGTATATGTATAACTGAATCACTTTGCTGTACACCTGAAACTAACACAGCATTGTAAATCAACTATACTCCAATAGTTAAAATTAAAAATATAAATAAAAATATTGGTACATATTGCTAAGTTGCCCTCCAGAAATGTTATACTAATTTATGTTTTGGGTAACAATGCATAATAGTACATGTCAACCAATTCTTGGCTATTGTGGTTGGTAGGCAGAATAATGGCCCTTTAAAGATATCCACATCCTAATCCCTGAAACCCATGAATGTTTTACCTTACATGGCAAAAGAGACTTTTCAGATGTGATTAAAATGGATGGTGAAAGAGGTACATGAAAAGATGCTCAACATCGCTAATTATTAGAGAAATGCAAATCAAAACTACAATGAGATATCACCTCACACCAGTCAGAATGACCAACATTAAAAAATCTACCAACAATAAATGCTGGGACTTCCCTGGTGGTCCAGTGGTTAAGAATCTGCCTTCCAATGCAGGGGACACTGGTTCGATCCCTAGTCAGGGAACTAAGATCCCACACACTGCGGGGCAACTAAGCCTGTATACTCTAGAGCCCATGCACCACAACTAGAGAGCCTGCACGCCACAACTACCGAGCTTGCATGCTCTGGAGGCCATGTACCACAACTAGAGAGCCCATGCGCCACAACTACTGAGCCCATGTGCTCTGGAGCCCGCACGCTGCAACAAAGAGCCCGCATGCTGCAGTGAAGATCCTGCATGCTGCAACTAAGACCCAATTCAGCCAAATAAATAAATATTAAAAAAAAACAGTAAATGCCGAAGAGGGTGTGGAGAGAAGGGAACCCTCCTACACTGTTGGTAGAAACATAAATTGGTACAGTCACTGTGGAGAACAGTATGGAGGTTCCTTAAAAGACTAAAAATAGAGCTACCATATGATCCTGCAATCCCACTCCTGGGCATATACCCAGAGAAAAACATGGTCTGAAAGGATACATGCACCCCAATGTTCATTGCAGCACTGTTTACAGTAGCCAAGACATGGAGGCAACATAAATGTCCATTGACAGACAAATGGATAAAGAAGATGTGGTACATATATACAATGCAATATTACTCAGCCATTAAAAAGAATGAAATAATGCCATTTGCATCAACAATGGATGGACCTAGAGACTGTTATAAGTCAGAGAAAGAAAAATATATGATACCACCCATATGTGGAATCTAAAAAAATGATGCAAATGAACTTATTTACAAAACAGAAACAGACACACAGACTTAGAGAGTGAACTTATGGTTACCAGAGAGGAGAGGGATAGTTAGAGAGTTTGGGATTGATATCTACACAGTGCTGTATTTAAAATGGATAACCAACAAGGGCCTACTGTATAGTACAGGGACTCTGCTCAATATTATCTAACAACCTAAAAGGGAAAAGAATTTGAAAAGGAATAGATCCATGTATATGTATAACTGAATCACTTTGCTGTACACCTGAAACTAACACAACACTGTTAATCAACTATGCTCCAATGCAAAATAAAAGAAGATAGGCAACCATCTTCTGTCAAGCATAGTTTAGATGGGTGGGCTCCACATTTTAAAAAAAAGAAAAAAAAGAAAGGATGGTGAAATGGGAGATTATCCTTGATTGTCCAGGTAGGCCCAATATAATCACAAGGGTCCTAACAATTGGGAGAATAGAGGGTCAGAGTCAGAGAGAGATGTGAAGATACCAGCTGTTGGTCTTGAAGATAGAAGAAGGGCGAAAGGATGTAGGTGGCTCTGGAAGCTGGAAAAGGCAAGAAAATGGCTTTCCCCCTAGGGCTTCCAGAAGAAACACACTTGACTGACCTTAACTTTAGCCCAGTAAGACTCCTTTAGACTTCTGACCTCCAGAACTGTAAGAATAAATTTGTGGTGTTTTAAGCCACTAAATTTGTGGTACTTTGTTACAGCAGCAATAGGAAACTCATACAGATTTCATAAATATTTTTCTTTACTAATCTCATATTCAACAAATATCTCATTTTTATTTGCTTCGCTTATTAGTAAGATTGAATCTGTTTTTAACCTTTGATGTATAGCAAATAGTTAATGTTGCTTGGTCATGGATCTCTTTGAGAATCTCAAGAAAGCTGTGATTCTGTCATCAGACAAAAGCACACTTGCACATATACTGGGGGCTTACAGAGTCCCCAGAGCTCATGGACCCCAGGTTATGAACTCCTGAGCTAGAGAACAGGAGGGAAAAGGGTCCTAGTGATAGCACTCTCTCATTCAAAGTCAGAAACATGCAACATGGTAGCATTCTCTGGTAACCTAAGATCTGATGTTGTAAAAAGTGCCTGGCCTAGAGGGTAGCAATCAGGGATCTGGCCAAGCTAAGCCTTCCAGCAACACAGAGTATAAAGGTTGGGCACTGCCCAGCGTCCACTCTTCTTGCTCTCCACCTGTTTCGCTCTTTAGCTTCGGAGCCTAGAGCACTTTGGTTGCTGTTTAGAAATTCTCAAACCAGCACTCTGTGGGGTTAGAGGCAGTGGTGATAGGACATTGGTTATATAGAGATGGCTTGATTAAATAAGTAAATACATTAAGGAGAGTGGGCGCCAGAGAATTACAAATATGGAAAGGGTGAAAATTAGAATAAATACTGTGGTGTTGGAAAGAATTGTAGATACAGGGAAGGACTCACAGGTCCCAATGTATAGATAAATACAGAAATATAGTGTGTTAATGCATGTGTGTATGCATATACATACTTATACACATACATTCTTTACTTCTGTGCACTGAGAGGGCCCATGAGTAGTGACCCTCCAATAGCAATGAACAGACCTGACCTTGAGATCTTGGTTTCTAAATACTTTTCTCCAAGACTGGAACAGGGAAAGTTCAAGGTGGAATATCTTGTTGTGCCAGAAAGTAATGAAGTTCTCAAAGATATGGACATGTCACAGGGTACAGGAGTCATCTTAAAGGGGCTCTCGTTGGCTGAATCTGGGAAATATTTTTTACATCGAACTAATAAAAGGGTAGTAGTAGATTATAACCTATTGGATATGACAGGAATCCGTGAGTCCATGCAGATATAAATAAATAAATGAATACATTGTAAGTTCAGTGAGAAATGAGGTATTTACCATAGTCTCAAAGCACCTCTTCACAAAATACTCATTTCAAGGGAAAAAATAGTAACGTTATGATGGAAAAGCCTGCCAGATACCACCTTAATCAAGCAACTGGAATTAACATCAGCCATAGTGGTACAATGGCAGTCATGGTCATGTGATTGGGGCCAACGAGAAAACAGCATCACTTCTGTGCCGTTCCTGCCAAAGGTGCATAACTTGAATATAATTGTTGAGGAAACATGAGACAAATCCAAATTGAGGAACATGTTTTAAAATAATAGGCCCATAATCTTCAAAATGGTTAAGGTCGTGTAAGTCAAGGGTAGCCTGAGGAACTGTTCCAGACGGAAAAAGACTTAAGAGACATGACAACTAAGTGCAATGTGTAATTAGGGACTGGTTGCTTTTGCTATTAAAGACATTATTGGGACAACTGGCAAAACTTGAAGGAAATATACACTGCTGATGGGGTATCATGTCATCAACTCACTCCCAAATGGATCAGGTAGAAAAAGTTCTTTGTATTACACTTCCAACATTTTTTTTGTAAAGTTGAGATTATTTCAAAATAAAAGTATGGTAATGAAAAAAGAAATTCCTATACCAATCAAGAAATAAAACAACATGGGAAAGGAGTGAGAAAAACCTGCTTTATCCACCAAGATCTCAGGATCTGGAGGATTGGGAAACTGATAACTGTGAGTATTCAAAGCAGCAAAATGGTTGATGGCTCAGAAGATGGGGTTGTTAGAGTTTACATATGTTGAATCAGATTTTAATGAGTTATTTAAAGACTTGAGAAGAAATCGTCAGCATTTGACTAAAGTTATTATGTTACAGACTTTGAGTTGACTGTAGTATTTAATGGCTAGAGAGGACCCATTTTCAGAGGAGAAGCCAGGTGGAGAAAGGAGGGAAAATCCTTCAAAAGCCATGGAACAGAATGTGTTTGTTGGTTTTTTTTAAAAAGCTCATATTTATAGCCCTGTAAAGCCTACTTAACATGTTTTGTTTTACTTCATTTTACCTCTAATTTAACTTTGCATAATATTTTTTTTCACTGCAACACCATTTTAGGACCAATTTTAGTGTGCTTCAAAGAAAAATTTTCAGCACAATCTCTAGGCATTCTCCATCTCCCTGTTAGGCATTTCTGAACTCCCAGTGAGAGTCAGTCTCTGAACTGTGGCTTTCAGCAAAGATCCGAGATGCCGCGAAAATTCATTAAAGTTGAGAACAGCAGGATTACAAGGAGAAGAATTAAGAGGAGGTGCAGCGTTTATTGTGCAGATAGGAACACTGTGGTCATTTTCTTCTGTGCCTAAATTCTTTTTCTGGGCTCAGGAAGCTGGCAGGACAACAGACACACAGTCTCGTGCTGGCTTATCTCTCTCGATAGCATTTCAGAGAGTCACACGTTAGATACAAGGGTCCCTGCCATGTTCCAGAAAGGGCCTTGAATGAATTTTTGGTCTTATCTCCTTGGCAACAAAAGTTATAGGGAGCTCATTATTTCTGAGCAGGCACTGCCAACAGAGAAATGGAGAATTCCATAATCATAATGGATTTTCACATAAAAAGATACTTGACAGAATGATGTTTCTGGAATGAAACTTGTCTTTCTACATACCTCTCAGAGATAAAGTATTAAAGGTGAAGGATAAAAGAGAGTTTGAACTTTCAAACAGATATAGACATATTACTAGGTTATGTTTCTAGAATAAGAGTACAATTACTGTTATCATCATTTTTTCCTTTGGCCTAACCTACCTCTGGTCCAGTCTGCTTTCTAAGATGTGCTTTCATAGGCTAAAGTGGGTAGGGAACAGCAGATGGTCAACAGAATCCTTTTTAAGCTGTATACGTTTTCAAAGACAGTGCAAATCTTTTTCTATTTTCAGGAATGTTACCTGCATGGGGGGTGTCCTAGCTAATGTCCTAGCATGGGGGGTGTCCTGGCTAAGTCTGTCCCAGAATGCTCATGGAAACTTTGAAACAAAAACAAAACTCAGGATGGATAAACAGCAAGGTCATACTGTATAGCACAGGGAACTATATTCAATATTCTGTGACAAACCATAATGAAAAAGAATATGAAAAAGAATATATACACAATATGTGTGTATGTGTATGTATAACTGAGTCACTTTGCTGTACAGAAGAAATTAACACAACATTATAAATCAAATATACTTCACTAAAATTGAAAAACAAAACAAAAAACAAAACTCAGCTCTACCTGTGTGTTCCTTATTGTGATTTTTTTTTTTTTTTTTTTTTGGTACACGGTCCTCTCACTGTGGTGGCCTCTCCTGTTGCAGGCCACAGGCTCTGGACACGCAGGCTCAGCGGCCATAGCTCACGGGACCAGCCGCTCCGCGGCATGTGGTGTCTTCCCAGACCGGGGCACAAACCCGTGCGGACTCTCAACCACTGCACCACCAGGGAAGCCCCCTTGTTGTGATTTTAAGGGTGCTATAATGAGATTCTGGCTCCTTCCCTGGTGTTTTCCCAAGTGGTTAGTCCTATATTTCCATGAGATGAGAGACCCAGCCCAGAAGCTCTGTGATGGTCAAGAAATCATGGATTTCTTGGCACATAGTAGAGGCACTAGAAATATGTGTGGAATTGAACTAGTCTCCAATCTAGATTTTATTCATTTATTCTTGAATAGCTAATACATGACTCAAAATGTAAAGATAACAAAAGCAAATGATGTGAAATTCTCCCTCTCACCCCTCTACCCCAACTTCCTTGTTCCTCTCCTCACAGGCAACCAGCATTCCCAGTTTCTTATGTCTCTGGAAGGTACTTTTTTGACACGGAAAAAGATATTCAAACTGATACCCCGAAGAAAACCATACCTTGCTCTTGTTTTCTTTTCAAGAGCAAAGTACAATTAAATGGGCTGCTTTTTTAAAACTCTGGAGGCCTTAAGGTCTAAGGAAGTCCTAAAGTTAGACTATCAAGGCCAACACCCATGGGCAACAAGGAGAGGAAGTTAAGGGGTGTGTGTGGGTGTGAGAGAGACAGAGAGATGGGAATGACTTCAATACTTTTATCCAGAAGACCAAAAGGTACCGTAAGGCAGAAGCTGGGTAGAAATTCTCCTGCTTCACAAAAGGTAGAAGAAACTGAAGCTAATTATGGTAGGAAGTTAAACAAACTTGACCTCTACAGTATTTGCCAAACTCAACTTTTCCAATTGTTTTCTAAAGATACCAGGGTACAACACATGAAAAGGTGGAAGGCTGCAAACCCCTACAAGTGGCAACAGGTAACTGATTAGAGATGAGACCCTGCCTGAGTTTTGATTCCATTACAGTCATAAATTTGCACGAAAAACCAAGTGAGTCCAGGCATCTGGACTCCACAGGCCAAGCACTGGATATAGGACAGGTCCTTGTCTTCTGTGTTCCAGTGCTCCCTGCCTCCCATGGAGGGATGTCTAATTCACACCTGTGTTCCTTTCTTGGTCTGTCCAATCCCATCTCCTTCATGGTGTTGCCTAGGTCCCATTTCCCCATGAAGTCTACTCAGACGCTGTTTAGTTCTCTGTATTTTATGAGCAACACTCTCCAGGACAGTCAGCATCCTTTCTAAGATCCCTTAAAAAACAACAGTGAAATCTGTATTCCACTGGGTAGCCAAGAGGAGCAAGTAAGGAAACTGCTCTTGGCTAGAAGGGGGCTTCACAAGTGGTTCAGAATTTCCCCCCAAGCTTTGCCTTCTCCTTGGGGTCCCTAGAAATCTGACCTTTGCTGCCATCCTTGCTTCTAGCCCCAGAAATAAGAAAGAGACTAAATTTTATAGAGTGCTTTAGAGTTTACAGTATGTTTTCACACATTTAATCTCATGTGACTCTCAAATCAGTCCTAAGAGACAGGTTATCAACCCCTTTTGGTCATCAGAAAGGAAGATTCATAAAGGTCATATGACTTGACCAGGGTTCATCTCCTGTTCCAAAGTTCATGCTCTTTTCATCCTTTTGGTTCAGGAGTGGGCAAAAGCTCTTTCCTTCTTCTTGTTTATCTGAGATAGGCTGGAGTTGTCAAAGGGAACTTGACTTAAATATGTTAAATTAACTAGCAAATACACAAAGGAAATATAAATAGCATAAAATGGGTCAGTTAAGGAAAAGGTAGGTTGACTGAGGCCTGAATCTAGCTTCTTTATCCCTGCCTCCAGGACCTGGACCCCAAGGGCATTCTTTTTTTTTTTCTTTCTAGCTTTTATTGGGATATAGTCAACATATAACACTGTAGAAGTTTAAGGTGTACAAAGTATTGACTTAATACACTTATTTATTGCAAAATGATGACCACCATAGCGTTAGCTAACACCTCCATCACCTCACATAATTACCAGTTCTTTTTGGTGGTGAGAACATTTAAGATTTACTCTCTCAGTAACTTGCAAGTATATAATACAGTCTCCCAGGGCATTTTTCAGTTTCCTGGTTTCTCTACTTCAAGAAGGGGAGGGCTGGGGCAAGAGCATGTACTGCCAAGATGACGAAGGCTAACATTAACTGAACACTTACTGTGTGCCAAGGCGCTATTCTAAGTGCTTTACATATATTACCTCATTTACTCCTTTCAAAAACCCTGGGGGTATATGCAGTTATTACCTCCACTTTACACTCAAAGGCAGAGAGAACCTCGAGAACTTGCTCGAGGTCATGTAGCTTCTGGCACATGACAGAGCCAGGACTTCTGGCTCCAGAGCCTGTGCTCCCAACCACCATGCTATGCAAGCTCTAATGTGTATGTGCAAGACCCCAACAGACAGCATGGGACAGGTGGAGAGATGGGAATAGAACTTCTAGGAGAGGATGGAAACCTTGGTCCTTTATTATAAATCCACAAAGCTATTCTCCCACCTCATCTACCTCATACTGCTTTCTCACCATTCCGTCTGTGTTGATGTCTTCTAACTAGATAAAGAGTTCCTTGATGTCAGGGGACACACCTCATGCTTCTTTCCTCCTACCCAGAACCTGGCACTTAATGAACCCTTCAATAAGGTACCTGTCTCCTATGTGATTTTCACCCAGTAATTCATACAACAGCAACAAGTTCTGATCCTATAAGGAAGAACTTGTGGCAGATCATAGTGGAGAGGAGAATGGACTTCTTGGTTGGTAGATTCAACAGGGACGTAAGGGACAGAGGCAAGAAATGAACATATATTAGGATCCACTTTAGACCAAGCCCTAAACTGGGCAGGTTGCATACGAGATCTCATGTAACCCTTAGTATAATTCATTCTGTGAGATGGGCATTATTGCTACGGTCTGAATGTTGGTGTCCCCCCAAATTGATATGTTGAAATCTTAATGCCCAATGTGATGGTATTAGGAGGTGGGACCTTTGCTTAAGTCAGAAGGGTGGTGCTCTCATGAGTAGGTTAGTGTTCTTATAAGAAAGACCCCACAGAGATCCCTACCTAGCCCTTCCACCTCGTGAGGATGCAATGAAAACGTGCTGGCTATGAACCAGGAAGAGGGCCTTCACCAGAACGTGACCATGCTGGTACCACAATCCTGAACTTCCAGACTCCAGAAACGTGAGAAACAAATTTCTGCTGTTTATAAGCTACCCAGTCTGTGGCATTTGTTATTGCAGCCTGAACAGGCTAAGACAATTATTTATAAATGAGGAGGCAGATGCTAAGGATTTGAAAATGGGTCTTTAACTGAGGTACCCTCTACTCTGCTCTACAGAGTGCCCTGGGAACCAAGGCAGGAGGTCTTAGGCCCTGATCCTGCCTTCCTTTCTACCATGAGCCTGTGTGGCCTCTGGGCCCTGAGACTGCTGTAAAACGGCCTCTAGCACCACACAGACACAAGGAGGCACAGGACCAGCATGGATATTTTCAAGAGCCGGTTCAGGGTTGAGGAAGGATTTATTAGGGAAAGTATAGAGTTCCTCATTTTCCCACTGATGGACTTTCAGTACCTGTCTATTTCAGGGGCATCCAACTCTTTCACGTCACTCCTGTTAAACATGGTGAGGAGGGCAGATGGGCCTGAGAGTTGTTTCCTGGTGCCAGGAAAGGGCAGGGGCAAGTGTGAGTGAGTTTCTCAAGGTCCCCCGTTCCTGACTATTTGGAGTCTTAAAAGAAGCCTGCGCCTGAATGCTTGCTGTGGCTTGGAACAGTGGCTAGGCAGGGAGATTTACTGCCTTGCTTTTTGTGTCCAACTATTTTAAGGGTCACTTATGCTCTGTTGTCTTTTAAAATTTATGGATGTTCACCCCAGTCCAAAGAACCGCTATACTCCTTCCTGTGGCTTCCTCATAAATGCCCTCTGAAATACCGATTTAATTTTACACTATACGTGCTATAGAGCTTTCTGCCGTTCCCTTGGGGGCTCTATTCACTACTTTGGATTTTATTTAAAAAAAAAAGGACAAGAGTACATAAACATGTGCCATAAACAACCACAAAATGCTGACCCTTTTTCTCAATAGCAAAGCATATTCTCTTTGTGGACAAAGCTATAGGAAATCAAAAGCATTTTCCATGTGACATAAAACCTCAGGCTTCCAATATAAATGAGGAAACAGACGCCAACTCATGTCTCTTTGAAAAGGGTCAGGATAAGTTTTTCTTCTTTCCCTTTCGTCATCAAGTATGCTAGCCTTCTCCTGCATGGTTTTTTTGTTTTGTTTTGTTTTGGTCTTTCCTTGCTACACCTGCAATTTCTGATGGGGTGCCGTCCCCACTGTGGATTAATTTTTACTTAACCTTTGACCATCAGAACTTGCTCTTCCCACAACTCTCTTTAGAGAGGAAGTAGTGATGATCTTAGTCTTCTGAACTATCATGTGAAAAGTGGTTTCCCAACAGATGTGGCCTACAGTACTCATTGACTTTTGCCGTGTGAATTTCCTCCTAACTGGGTTCAGGAAGTGCCCAATCCAGTCTGTACCAGAAGAAGCAGGAAGTGTACAGGGTGGGGTGAGAGTGGAAGTATGTGGGACAGATGATAGAGCTACGATTATAATAGAAATGAGAGATGGAAATGACTCAAGAGAACTTCTAAGCCAAGGCTCTGCTACCTGAGCTCTGTTTCAAATTGCCTGAGAATATCTATGCAGCATCTGCTCTCCCCAGGACCTAGAATCTACCTGGGAGATATGACACAGGTGGGAAATATCTTTAATAATACACGGTATCATAGGTTAAGTGTCTCATCAGTGGTCTCCAGCAGGGGTCGACAAACCATGGCCTGAGTGCCAAGTCCAGCTCTATTTCTGTAAATAAAGTTTTACTGGCCCATGGGCACACCTGTTTGTTTACTTATTGTCTAAGGCTGCTGTACTCTACAAGGGCAGAGTTGAGTCGTTGCAACACATTATGGCCCTCGACGCCTAAAGAATTTCCTATCCATCCCTTTACCAAAAAAATTTGCCCAACCCTAGTCTAGAGCAGGTGCCTTAGGAGGTAGGCAGGGAGAGATCACTCAGGCTGGTTTGTTACAGGAAGGCTGCACAGAAGGGCTTGACTATGCCTTGAAGACTTCTAGGATTTAGTTAGAGAGGAAGGAATGGGAGATAGTATTCCAGGCCAGGAAGGCTCAAGACCATGGCAATTACTAGGGAAAACTTTGACTGGAATGGAGGGTATCTAGTCGGCCCTCTGTATCCACAGTGGAATGGTTCCAGGACCCCCTGCCTAAACTAAAGTCCACGATGCTCAAGTCCCTTATATAAAGGCATAGCATGGTCAGCCCTCCATGTCCTTGGGTTCCCCATCTGGGGATTCAACCAACTGTACATGGAAACTTCAATCTGTCATTGGTTGAATCTGTGGATGTGAAACCAGCAAATAGTGAGGACCACCTATATATTTTTTGAAATAAAAAAGCACATATAAGTGGATCCTGTGCAGTTCAAACCCGTGTTGTTCAAAGGTCAACTGTATTTGAGGCAGGAAAAAGATGGAAGGATGAATACAGAGGCTAAGTCTGGAGAGCACAGAGCCTTGAATGCCAGGCTAAAATATTCTAAATGATAAAACACATCATTTTCCCATACCAGCCTCTACACGGGTAGAAGAGTATAAGGAGGTGACTTTTAAATTCCATTCAAGTTCTGAGAATCAGTTTTAAAAGTAGATGCCTAGCTCCACCCCCAGAGATTCTGTCTGAATTAGTCTCAGGTGAAACATTGTTTTTTATACTTCCCAGGTGACTCTATTGTGCAGTTGGGAACCCCTCCCTAGATGAAGGAAATGGCTAGTGATGTGCCTTCAGAAGCCCAGCTCGGGGCCAGGTAGATGGAGCAGGTGCACAACATATGTGAGTCAAATTGAGCCAGCAATATTGGCTTGTAGCAGAGCCAGCCCGATAAGCCTGGGTTTAACTAGAGTCAGCGCTATAACCGTCAGCTGGCCACATGGTTGTCAATAAAAGAGATCACTTCTGCCAGCCCTTGCTTAAACCTGGAAAAGCCCCTGGTGCTCGATGCAATATTGAGTCTGTTTATATAGTTGGGCATCTACAGATTCTTCTCTCACTGTTATTTTAGCATGAGCACTCACAAGGCCTTACACAATCTTCTCTCAGCCTTGTTATCTCTGATCTTTTCTCTCCAAACACAACCCCAATGACTCTGCTCCCACCATCCCGCACCAGACTCCCTGTAGCTCCTGAACACACGAGGCACGTGCCCGCCTCAAGGACCCTATGCTCGCTTTTCCCCTGCCTGGGATGCTCCTGCCTTCTTTTCCTCCAGGCATACACGAGGCTTATAGCTCACATTCAAATCTCTGCTCCAGGATTACTGTCTCAGTGAGTCCTCACCCCAACATCTAATTGAAATTTGCATCCTCCGTCCCACAGACGCACTATCCATCCTTCGTCCCCTGCTTTATCCTTTCTCATAGCACTTAACACCTTCTAACATACTGTGCCATTTTACTTCACTCTGTTTATTTTCTCTTTTCCTGCTACAGTGTAAGCAGTATGAGAGGAGGGACTTTTATCTATTTTGTTCTCTGATACATCCCCAGAGGGCCTTCAATGGTCCCCAGAACATAGAAGGGACTCAGTAAGTACGTGTTTATTGCATGCTTTTACTCAACCTTTTACTCAACCTTCAGGATTGAGTTTGAAAAGTTTGAAAAGTTTGAAAAGTCCTCTATTAAACCTTTTCGATTTCCCCTGTCCCAAAGAAAGAGACCTCCCTCCTCTCTTCCCTCGGACTTCTGCAACTCTTTAGAGATTTTCTGTCTCTCCTCCTACTTCTGAGCTCCCCCAAGGCTGGGAGGGGGGGCACAGGACATAGCACTGGTGGTGGCTGAACAGGTGTATGTTAAGGGATTGAGCAACAGAAGCTTTGGACTATTCTTCTCCTTGTAGCTACACTTTCTGCAGTTGCACACCTATGTAGCTTTCCATTTTATTCTAACATCTTGACTTGAATGGACCACAATGTATCCTCACCACATAGGAGGTATGTGAATTGCAGTGAGAAAAGCCTAAACAATCAGATGCTTCTGAGAATCTACTGGTTGTGGATTATCTTTCCCTTCCCACATTAATCTATTTACCAAGTCCCGTCCATGTTACGTCCTACACATTCCTGAATTTATTCACTCTTTCTGTTCTCTCCAGCCCTCTAGTCTAAGCCATGGTTATCTCTTCCCTACAATACTGCAACCACTTCCTAAGTGGCGTGCTCCATCTTGTCTCTTCCCCTAGAATCCACCCTCTACATGGTGGTCAGAACAAGCTTTTCAAAACACAAATCAGGGGATGTCTCTCTCCTGCTTTTAAGCCATTCAGAGATTTCCCATCACACTTAGAGCAAAGCGTGAAAGTCTTACCGTGGCTTAGAGGTCGGCAATCTGCTCCCGCTGTCCTCTTTGGCCTCCTCTTAGGCCACTCTCCCCTTAGTTATTCCTGTGACAGTTTCTCAAATGCTTTCAGTTTTCTTGCTTCAAAACCTCTGCTGGTTCCTCTGCCTGGAATGCTCTGGAATTCCTCTGTCTGGAATGCCCTCTATTCACTCAGATAATTTCCACCCGCTCTCCTAACCTCAGCCCAAATATCCCCTCCTCAGAGAAACCTTGCCTAAAGCTCAGATCAGGGGTTCTGTTACAGGCCCCCAATGCCCCCAGTTCTTCCTCTTTTTATCAGAGTCCTCTTCACTTGAATTACTTTCCCCACCAGACTCAAGAGGCGCCAGCTAGAATTCAACTTGGCACATGATAGGCTCTCAACAAATATTTATTGAATAAGTCAATCTATCTGTGAGATTTTGCCTTCTTTAGGCCCCTTACCAAGGCTTTCAACTTTGAGCATTAATATTTATTCAAATGTTTTCTGATATACCCTCCTACCTTGAGGGGTTGACATGTGACCAATGACTGTAAGTTCCACCTTCAACTCCAGACCTGGGTCTCCTGTATTCCAGCCATAGCTGCCTTATCGGCATGATAGGATTTGTAGGCATGGCCTAGTCACAACCTCAGTGATGGGAGACAGGAATACTTTTTCACCTTTTAGCTTGAGATTCTGGTCAACAAGAGCACTGTTGCTCTTAGCAGACATCTGGAACTGCATGTCACCCTAGCCGGGCTCTGTGGTCCTCAGCCCTTCAAACGAGGAGAGGAGAAAATGCCAGAAGGAACCCACCACCACCCGACTGTGGGCCTCGGCCTCAAGGCCTGGCTTCTCTGGGGCTGGAAGGGCTCTGAGAGGCGGAGCTGTTCCCTGTACAGGGCCTGGGGGGAGCATACTGATGCTGTTGAGAGGCGGCTGTGTGTGTTGGCTGTGACCCTCGAGCCCCAGCTGGGGAGAGGGGCTAGGCACAATGACTTCTTTCATGGAAAAATTTTACTCTGCAAACTCAGGTTTGAATGCCTGAATCACTCTCCTCTTGGTAAATCACAAGACACGAGACAACGCTTGTGCAGTTTGGCTCTCTGTGGGGCTAGCATGACATGTCTTTCCAGCAGAGATGCCGCGGGGGGTCCCTCTGACTGGGCATCAGAGCTTACCTACTCACAGAGGACCAAACCTTATATACAGCCTGTAAGACATTCTCACAGGTTCTGGACCTAAAGAAGGTATGAGCAAAGGTACTGAACTGCTTTTCTTAAGCCACATATAATTATGTATTTTGTTACTGAAGACACCTAAGGTCATCTAATTCTGACAAAAATCCAGGGCCTTTATAATAAGATTTTCTCTTTCCTGGCCTTCCTGAGGAAGAAATCTACTCCTCCAAGTTATATTTGTTTTTTTCTTTCAAGCTCTTGTACTTTATGGAGAAAGCCTAACGCAGTGACAGGATAAAGGACAGAGTGACATAGAGTTTGGTCCTCCTCAGAAACAGGAGACGTGAGATCACCACCAGAGACCTTGGCATGCTTTCTACATAATGAGCTGCGTGGACTAGATCAGTGGTCAGCAAATGTTTCCTCTAAAGGGCTCAATAGGAAATATTTTAGGCTTGTGGGCCATATGGTTTCTGTAGCAAGCACTCAGCTCTGGCATTAGGGTATTAAAGCAGCCACAGACAGACAATTCCTAGGTAAATAAATGGCCATGGCTGCATGCCAATAAGACTTTATTTGCAAAAACAACTGGTGAACTAGATTTGGCCCATGGGCCATAGTCTGCCAACCCTAGGAGACATTATTTCTTAAAAGCATCTATGTAATAATCCTAGAACAAGATTATCAAATTTGAGTGTCAGCTTGGTCTAGGAAAATATTTAAAACATACATGTTATAGATATATGTATGTGTGTATATATGTGTATGTGTGTATATATATAGATACACTCATATATATATATACAAACATGTACACACATCTCCTGTGTGTGTGCATATGACATATATATAAGTGTGTTTCTGACCAAGATGGAGTAACTGAATTTTCCCTCCTGACCAAAACAATTAAAAGAAATGAAAAATATGAAGCAATGGTTTTCAAGACACTGGACACTAGGCAATGAAGGGCACTGATCCCTGAGAAATGGGAAATAAACCAAGGTGAGCCCATGTTGCCCTAGCTTAGTGCCTTGAGAGAGTTTCCAGGCTGCAGTATAGGGAAACCAAGTTGGACCTGGTGGATTCCCTCAGTTTAGGAGAAGGAGCTGAAAAGGAATAGATCCTGTTCCCATGAGCCAGCCTGAAAAACCTCATGATTTGTATGGCACTGGGTAGAATGCAGTCTAAAGTGACCAATACATCACTGAAACAGAATAGAGTCTAAAAATATATCCAGACATATAAGGACAACTGATTTTCCACAAAGGTGCAAAGGCAATTCAGTGGAGAAAGAATAATCTTTTCAACACATGGTAGTGGAACAAGTTGGGTATCTGTATGCATAAAATGAACTTCAATGTGTACCTCACATATATAACACCTAACTCAAAATAAATGATACACCTAACTATAAAACCTAAAACAATAAAACTTTTAGAAGAAAATACCTTGAGACCTTGGAGTAGGCAAAGATTTTTAAACACAACACCAAAGCAACCATCTATACAAGAAAAAAATTAATAAGTTGAACTTCATTAAAATTAAAATCTTCTGCTCTTTGAAAGACATTAGAAGACTGAAAAGACAGCCACTGACAGGCACATAATATTGGAATTCATATATCTGATAAAAGACTTGTATCCAATATATAAAAAGAACTCTCAACACTCAATAATAAGTAAACCAAAAACCCAATTAAAAAAAAAGCAGGGCAAAAACTGAACCGACATTTCACCAAAGAAGAAATCAGGGTGGCAAATATGCACATGAAAAGCTCAACACTATGAGTTGTTAGGAAAATACAAATTAAAACCACAACGAGAAACCACTACACACCTAGTAGAATGTCTAAAATTAAAAGGCCAACTATAGTGTGTGTAGGTGAGGATGTGGAGCAACTAGAAATATCAGACACTGCTGGTAGGACTGTAAAGTAGGCAACCACTTTAGAAAACAGTTTGGCTGTTTCTTAAAATGTTAAACATACACTGACCATACGATCCAGCCACTTTACTATCAAGTATTTAATCAAGAGAAATGAAAGCATGTGTCCATACAAAGACTAGCCCGTGAATATGTATAGCAGCTTCATCTGTAATACCAAGAAGTGGGAAATGACCATTCTGTCCTTCCACAGATGAGTGGTTGAACAAGCTGTAGTTTATCTGTACAATGGACACTAAGCAACAATAGAAGGAAATGTGCTATTGATGCAAGTACAATGGGGGTGAATGTCCAAATAATTATCCTGAGTGAAAGAAGCCAAATCTCCCAAAGGTATGATTCCTTTTTTATAACATTCTAGAAATCCAATCTAATCTATACAGACAGCAGATCAGTAGTTACCTGGGATGGGGCAGGGACGTGAAGGAACAATTACAAAGGGGCACAAGGTTACTCTTGGGAATGATGAATATGCTCATTATGTTGATTGTGGTGATGGTTTCATAGGTGCATCCATATATCAAAACATCAAATTTTAGACTTTAAATATGTATAATTTATTGTACATCAGTTATCTCAATAAGATTGTTAAAAAACATATGTCACACCCCAGTGTTCTTAGCAGCGGTATTTACAATAGCCAAGACATGGAAGCAACCTAAGTGTCCATCAACAGAAGAATGGATAAAGAAGATGTTGTATACCTATACAGTGGAATATTACTCAGCCACAAAGAAGAATGAATTTTTGCCATTTGCAACAACATGTATGGACCTGGAGGGCATTATGCTTAGTGAAATGAGTAACACAGAAAAAGACAAATACTGTATGTTATCACTTACAAATAGAACCTAAAAAATAAACAAACAAATGAATATAACAAAACAGAAACAGACTCACGGATATAAAGAACAAACTAGCGGTGACCAATGGGGAGGCAGAGGGGAGGGACAAGATAGGGGTAAGGGATTAAGAGGTACAAACTACTATGTACAGGAGACCTTCAAGATGGCGGAGGAGTAAGAAGTGGAGATCATCCTTCTCCCCACAAATACATCAGAAATACATCTACATGTGGAACAACTCCTACAGAACACCTACTGAATGTTGGCAGAACACCTCAGATTTCCCAAAAGGCAAGAAACTCCCCACGTACCTGGGTAGGGCAAAAGAAAAAAGAATACACAGAGACAAAAGAATAGGGACGGGACCTGCACCTCTGGAAGGGAGCTGTTAAGGAGGAAAGGTTTCCACACAGTAGGAAGCCCCTTCACTGGTGGAGACGGGAAAGCTTCGGAGCCACAGAGGAGAGCACAGAAACAGGGGTACAGAGGGAAAAGCGGAGAGATTCCCGCACAGAGGATCGGTGCCGACCAGCACTCACCAGCCCGAGAGGCTTGTCTGCTCGCCCGCCGGGGCAGGCGGGGGCTGGGAGCTGAGGCTTGGGCTTCGGTCGGAGCGCAGGGAGAGGACTGGGGTTGGCGGCGTGAACACAGCCTGAAGGGGGCTAGTGCGCCACAGCTAGCCGGGAGGGAGTCCGGGAAAATGTCTGGAGCTGCCAAAGAGGCAAGAGACTTTTTCTTCCCTCTTTGTTTCACGGTGCACGAAGAGAGGGGATTAAGAGCGCCGCTTAAAGGAGCTCCAGAGACGGGCGCGAGCCGCAGCTAACAGCGCGGACCCCAGGGACGGACATGAGACGCTAAGGCTGCTGATGCAACCACCAAGAAGCCTGTGAGCGAGCACAGGTCACTCTCCACACCTCCCCTCCTGGGAGCCTGTGCAGCCCGCCACTGCCAGGGTCCCATGATCCAGGGACAACTTCCCCAGGAGAACACATGGCACGCCTCGGGCTGGTGCCACGCCGGCCTCTGCCGCCAGAGGCTCGCCCCGCATCCATACCCCTCCCTCCACCCGGCCTGAGTGAGCCAGAGCCCCCTAATCAGCTGCTTCTTTAACCCCATCCTGTCTGAGCAAAGAACAGACCTACACACAGAGGCAGGGCCAAATCCAAAGCTGAACCCCAGGAGCTCTGCGAACAAAGAAGAGAAAGGGAAGTCTCTCCCAGCAGCCTCAGGAGCAGCGGATTAAGTCTCCACAATCAACTTGATGTGCCCTGCATCTCTGGAGTACCTAAACAGACAACGAATCATCCCAAATTGAGGCAGTGGACTTTGGGAGCAACGATATATATATATTTTTCGCTTTTTCTCTTTTTGTGAGTGTGTATGTGTATGCTTCTGTGTGTGATTTTGTCTGTATAGCTTTGCTTTTACCATTTGTCCTAGGGTTCTGTCTGTATTTTTTTTTTTTTAGTATAGTTTTTAGTGCTTGTTATCATTGGTGGATTTATTTTCTGGTTTGGTTGCTCTCTTCTTTCTTTCTTTCTTTCTTTCTTTTTATTACTACGAACACCCCACTTTCATCAATGGACAGATCATCCAAAATGAAAACAAATAAGGAAACACAAGCTTTAAATGACACATTAAACAAGATGGACTTAACTGATATTTATAGGACATTCCATCCAAAAACAGCAGATTACACTTTCTTCTCAAGTGCTCATGGAACATTCTCCAGGATAGATCATATCTTGGGTCACAAATCAAGCCTCAGTAAATTTAAGAAAATTGAGATCATATCAAGTATCTTTTTGACCAGAATGCTATGAGACTAGATATCAATTACAGGGAAAAAACTATAAAAAATACAAACACATGGAAGCTAAGCAATATGATACTAAATAACCAAGAGATCACTGACGAAATCAGAGGAAATCAAAAAATACATAGAAACAAATGACAATGAAAACACAATGACCCAAAACCAATGGGATGCAGCAAAAGCAGTTCTAAGAGGGAAGTTTATACCAATACAATCCTAACTCAAGAAACAAGAAAAATCTCAAATAAACAACCTAACCTTACACCTAAAGCGATTAGAGAAAGAAGAACAAAAAAACTCCAAAGTTAGCAGAAGGAAAGAAATCATAAAGATCAGATCAAAAGAAATGAAAAAGAAATGAAGGAAACAGTAGCAAAGATCAATAAAACTAAAAGCTGGTTCTTTGAGAAGATAAACAAAATTGATAAACCATTAGCCAGACTCATCAGGAAAAAAAGGAAGAAGACTCAAATCAACAGAATTAGAAATGAAAAAGGAGAAGTAACAACTGACACTGCAGAAATACAAAGGATCATGAGAGATTACTACAAGCAACCGTATGCCAATAAAATGGACAACCTGGAAGAAATGGACGAATTCTTAGAAAAGCACAACCTTCCAAGACTGAACCAGGAAGAAATAGAAAATATAAATACACCAATCACAAGCACTGAAATTGAGACTGTGATTAAAAATCTTCCAACAAACAAAAGCCCAGGACCGGATGGCTTCACAGGTGAATTCTGTCAAACATTTAGAGAAGAGCTAACACCTATCCTTCTCAAACTCTTCCAAAATATAGCAGAGGGAGGAATACTCCCAAACTCGCTCTACAAGGCCACCATCACCCTGATACCAAAACCAGACAAAGATGTCACAAATAAAGAAAACTACAGGCCAATATCACTGATGACCAGAGATGCAAAAATCTTCAACAAAATACTAGCAAACAGAATCCAACAGCACATTAAAAGGATCATACACCATGATCAAGTGGGGTTTATCCCAGGAATGCAAGGATTCTTCAATATATGCAAATCAATCAATGTGATACACCATATTAACAAATTGCAGGAGAAAAACCATATGATCATCTCAATAGATGCAGAAAAAGCTTTCAACAAAATTCAACACCCATTAATGATTAAAAACCCTCCAGGAATTAGGCATAAAGGGAACTTCCCTCAACATAATAAAGGCCATATATGACAAACACACCGCCAACATCGTTCTCAATGGTGAAAAACTGAAACCATTTCCACTAAGATCAGGAACAAGACAAGGTTGTCCACTCTCACCACTATTATTCAACATAGTTTTGGAAGTTTCAGTCATGGCAATCAGAGAAGAAAAAGAAATAAAAGGAATCCAAATTGGAAAAGAAGAAGTAAAGCTGTCATTGTTTGCAGATGACATGGTACTATACATAGAGAATCCTAAAGACGCTACCAGAAAACTACTAGAGCTAATCAATGAATTTGGTAAAGTAGCAGGATACAAAATTAATGCACAAAAATATCTTGCATTCCTATACACTAATGATGAAAAATATGAAAGAGAAATTAAGGAAATACTCCCATTTACCACTGCAACAAAAAGAATAAAATACCTAGGAATAAACTTACCCAAGGAGACAAAAGTCCTGTGTGCAGAAAACTATAAGACACTGATGAAAGAAATTAAAGATGATACAAACAGATAGAGAGATATACCATGCTCTTGGATTGGAAAAATCAACATTGTGAAAATGACTATACCACCCAAAGCAATCTACAGAATCAATGCCATCCCTATCAAACTACCAATGGCATTTTTCACAGACTAGGACAAAAAATTTTACAATTTGTATGGAAGCACAAAAGACCCCAAATAGCCAAAGCAATCTTGAGAAAGAAAAATGGAGCTGGAAGAATCAGGCTCCTTGACTTCAGACTATACTACAAAGCTACAGTAATCAAGACAGTATGGTACTGGAACAAAAAGAGAAATATAGATCAATGGAACAGTATAGAAAGCCCAGAGATAAACCCACGCACACATGGTCTCCTTATTTTTGATAAAGGAGGCAAGACTATACAATGGGAAAAAGACAGTCTCTTCAATAAGTGGTGCTGGGAAAACTGGACAGCTACATGTAAAAGAATGAAATTAGAACACTCCTAATACCATACACAAAAGTAAACTCAAATGGATTAAAGACCTAAATGTATGGCCAGACACTAAAAAGCTCTTAGAGGAAAACGTAGGCAGAACACTCTATGACATAAATCACAATAAGATCCTTCCTGACCCACCACCTAGAGAAATGGAAATAAAAACAAAAATAAACAAATGGGACCTAGTGAAACTTAAAAGCTTTTGCATAGCAAAAGAAACCATAAACAAAATGAAAAGACAACCCTTAGAATGGGAGAAAATATTTGCAAATGAAGCAACTGATAAAGGATTAATCTCCAAAATTTACAAGCAGTTCATGAAGCTCAATATCAAAAAAACAAACAACCCAATCCAAAAATGGACAGAAGACCTAAACAGACATGTCTCCAGCGAAGATATACAGATTGCCAACAAACACATGAAAGAATCCTCAACATCACTAATCATTAGAGAAATGCAAATCAAAACTACAATGAGGTATTACCTCACACCAGTCAGAATGGCCATCATCAAAAATTCTACAAACAATAAATGCTGGAGACGGTGTGGAGAAAACGGAACCCTCTTGCACTGTTGGTGGGAATGTAAACTGATACAGCCACTATGGAGAACAGTATGAAGCTCCCTTAAAAAACTAAACATATAAATACCATATGACCCAGCAATCCCACTACTGGGCATATACCCAGAGAAAACCATAATTCAAAAAGAGTCATGTACCAAAATGTTCACTGCAGCTCTATTTACAATAGCCAGGACATGGAAGCAACCTAAGTGCCCATCGACAGATGAATGGATAAAGAAGATAAGGCACATATATACAATGGAATATTACTCAGCCATAAAAAGAAATGAAATGGAGTTATTTGTAGTGAGGTGGATGGACCTAGAGTCTGTTATACAGAGTGAAGTAAGCCAGAAAGAGAAAAACAAATACCATATGCTAACACATATATATGGAATCAAAAAAAAAAGTACTGATGAACCTAGTGGCAGGGCAGGAATAAAGACGTAGACATAGAGAATGGACTTGAGGACTTGTCGGGGCACGGGATAGGGAGGGGGAAGCTGAGGTGAAGTGAGAGTGGCATGGACGCATATATACTACCAAATGTGAAATAGATAGCTATTGAGGACTTGAAGACATGCGGAGTGGGAAGGGGAATCTGGGACGAAGTGAGAGAGTGGTATGGAAATATATACACTACCAAATGTAAAATAGATAGCTAGTGGGAAGCAGCCACATAGCACAAGGAGATCAGCCTGGTGCTTTGTGACCACCTAGGGGGGTGGGATAGGGAGGGAGATGCAAGAGGGAGGACATATGGGGATGTATGTATATGTATGGCTGATTCACTTTGTTATAAAGCAGAAAGCAACACACCATTGTAAAGCAATTATACTCCAATAAAGATGTTAAACCCCCCCCAAAAACTATGTATAAAACAAATAAGCTACAAAGATATATTGTACAGCACAGAGAAAATAGCCATACAGAGAATATAGTTTATAATAATTTTAGATGGAATATAATCTATAAAAATTTAATCAATATGTTGTACACCTGAAACTAACATTGTAAATCAACTAAACTTCAATTTTAAAAAATTTCTGTCAAATAAATGCAAAAATACCTGAATATGTATTGTATCTTATCAATAAAATAGGATAAATACTTATAAAAAATTAACAAGGAACGTTTCCAGGCAACTCATAAATGAATATAAATGACTGATAAGCATTAAAAACAAAATGACTGAAAATCATCATCGAAGGAATAAAAATAAAAAATGATACCACTTTTTTGTATTATATTTTATCCTATTGTATATTCACCTATTAAAATGGTAAATATAGTAACACTTGGCCATACCTAGTATTGATAATATTTGCGGGAAATGGGAATTCTCATCTTGTGCTGATGGATACATACATGGGTAAAACTTTTTTGGAGGGCAATTTGACGACATACAGCAAAAACCAAAAATATACGAAATTTTGGACACAATAATTCCACTTCTAGAAATTGATTCTAAGTAAACAGGGATGTACACAAGGGTAGAGGAATAAGAATATTCCTCATATCTATGTTTTTATATTTTAAAATTAATTTTTATTGGAGTATAGTTGATTTACAATGTTGTGTTTGTTTCTGCTGTACAGCAAAGTGAATCAGTTATACATACACATATATCCACTCTTTTTTAGATTCTTTTCCCATATAGGTCATTACAGAGTATTGAGTATCTATGCTTTTATATTAGCAAGAGATTTCATGAATTTAAATGTTCGGCATTAGAGAATTGGTTAAATAAGATATGATACCTCCTACTAATGCAGGCATCAAAAATAAAACTGTAGAAAAATATTTAGAGACATGGAAAGATGACTCTTATGTACCATTAAGTGAAAAAAGTTACAAGCAGTACTTAGAGTATGATTTCATTTTAGATAGAAAAATATATAATGTATATATTAATGGCTAGGAAAAAGATATTTGTGCTGGTTACCTCTGGGCCAGGTAATTATAGATCATTTTCATTTCTTCTTTTTGCTTCTATTTTTAATTGCTCTTATAATAAAAACTCCAATAAAACTTATTTTTCAAAAAATATCAATGCTAATGCCCTATAAATGATGCTGTGAGAAATATCCATCTTGGGCCTTAGTGGCCAAAAGAATATTTGACAGAAGGCTGCAAATGGGTTTAGGTGCTGTGGGGAGGCCTGAGATGCTGCTGCTCTGAAAATGGAACCCTGCAGGGTACTGCTTGGCCTTGGAACACCAAAGGTGGTGGCATGGGTGCTGGCCTTGCCCTCCAGAGCAGATGGCGCAGTTTAGGCCTCCCTGCACAAAGAACAACTGGAAAACAAGGACAAAAAATTTAGCATCTGCCTTGCCTGGGACGAGGGATTCAGTTAGGCTGGGTCAACTCTGCATGGACGAGCCTCTACGGGGCATTTTCCATGTCTATGTCATACAGCAAAGAGTGTGAGAGCAGCAAGGGACTCACTTGTCCCAAGTCTTCATTTACAGTTATGGAAAGTGAGGCTCAGATGAGCCCATGCACGTGTCACTCAATGAACATTCCTTCTTGAAAGCTGTAACAGTGGCTTGAAGTGAAAACAATGCTAGACTGTCTGAAAACTAAAACAGCCATTTCTGGGTAGACTCACCTACTGGGACTCTCAACACTCAACCTTTATGGAGAAGAGTTGGTGCTGACATATGGCTTTAAAAACCCCAAATCTCCCTTCTCCCCTTCCTCCCATGAAAGCACGAGAATCAAGGCCCATGAGTTACTGTCCCTGTGCCACAGAACCGTGGAGCTCTTTGAATCTGTTGTGGCCAAGTAGCCTTGTAGATGGGAGAAATACATACACATGAATCTCAACATTTACTGGCTACAGTGGGGCTGGCAAATGGCTTTCATCCTATATATCAGTCGCCAACATGCTTGGTCAGAATGTTAAAATGAATTCCAGTAGCTCCTTGTTGGTTATCTATTTTTTATATAGTAGCGTATATATTTTTTTAATTTATTTTTTTATTGGGGTATAGTTGTTTTAGGGAACTATACTCAATATCTTGCAATAACCTATAATGGAAAAGAATGTAAAAAAATACATATATTTATATATATGTGTAACTGAATCACTTTGCTGTATACCTGAAACTAACACAACACTGTAAAGCAACTGTATTTCAATAAAATTTTTTAACACACACACACACACACACACACACACACACACACCACAAAAGGGTTAAAAAAAATGAATTTCAAGGCAGAGCCTGGGCTGAGTGTCATGATTGATTAGGGGTGTCTTGGCTGTGGAAGGGGTGATTAACAAATATCTTTGCCATATATTTCCATCCTGATCTAGAACATCTGTTACCCTCAGCACAGTGTTTCTTCAGTCAATCTCTCTCACTATTGATTACTCACTCTTATAGAATGTCAGATTAATTCTTTCAAATATTACTTTAACTACATCATCCTCCTACTTAAAAACCCTCTAAAGATACCCCCCATTTCCCACATAGCAAAGCTACCCCCATATCTAATAATCAAGGTCCTCCACAGTTTGATGCTGTTTACCATTCTGAGTTCTAAGCAACCCTCCACAGAATCTCCTCTCTGGCCTCTGGCTTATTTCTTGTACCCAGAGCGCATTCTCTGGTCTGAAAGGGCCACCAGCAGGAGCCAGGGATGGGAGCTGGTCCAAAGGGAGCAAATGGACTAACGGATCAGGATGAGTCACTAGCCAGGGAGGCCCAAGATGGCGGGAGGCTGTTAGAACGCTTCCGGTAAGGGTTGGAGTCACACCTGAGTGGACAAGCTCTGGCTGAGGCTTGCTCCTTGTGAAGGCCTAGTTTCTATCCCAGCTCAGTTGCCTGTCATCAGTTTTAAAGCAGTGGGGTCTTACAGCTGTTTCTGAACAGACACCTGATGCACATCTCACACGTTTTCATCTCCGGGCTCCTGGCATCTTCCTCACCTCGAGGGCCTGTTTCCTTTCCTTTGTGCCTATTTGAAACCCTACCCCCCATCCTTCAGTGCTCAGCATCAAAGCATAACAATGAGGCTCTGGTCTGTCTCCAGTGACCTACTTCTCAGAGTCCTGATACTTGACACCATTCCCTAATTCGTCTCCACGATTCCACATGGATCTCTCCTAGTTCAATGGTGTTGGCAAGACGCTGACATTCACCACTAGAGTCCATTTTGCCCATGCAGTTACATTCAGGGACTTTATGCATACTGCCTCCGTGGTCTACTCAGGTGGAGCGGTCTGGATGTGAACTAGGGCATTAAGGTGTCTCTGAACTGTTAGATTTAAATACCAGTCTAAGGTAACAAAGCACTATAAGCTAGGAATGGAATGCAGCAGCATAAAGCACAATAAATTCTTATTGCCCATGGCAAAAATAAGACAAAATATTATTCCAGAATAAGGGAGAAAGAAAGTAAAGCTATCATGGAAAATATGAGCAGGTCAACTTTTCCAGCACGCTGAATGGCACCTGAGTGACCCAAGAGTTATTGAACTTGAAAATAAACAACTGCTGCACACCCTGCTAGTGACTGGACAATGATAATAATTTATGACAATCTCTCATAGTGACGGGCCTAAAATAAAGTTTACAATGCACATGTTTAATTTGGAATAAATTTACCCTTTATCTGCCAAAACAAACAAAGAAAAAGAAGCAAGTTTAAACTTCTGTGAATTCTGATCAACATGACGTGGAAAAACTCAATGCCAAGTTTGTCACCAGAAACAGCGCTACTTGTTACTGTATCTGTGTTTTATTTTTACCCAGATCAGAAACAGAGAAATCAGAAGCTATTTCCATAGGCCTGTATGCATTCTATGCTAATTTCAGATGTTAACAAAAACTGAAGGTAATCTTTCTGTGCTATAACCCTAAAGATACCAAGCCCTGAGGCCGTATTGTTAAGTTATGACCAGTATGACTGAGAACCCATTGGCTTCCTGTCCCCTGCACGTGGGCGAGGAGAAGAGTAGAGGAAATTTCAACATTGAGCCAAGGACATAATTCTAGCTACTGTGACCAACATTTGGGGCCACATACAGTGAGCATGAAGATTTTCTCCATTTTGTAGGCCTGTTTTTCCCAGGCCTCTGAGGGCAGAGGACTTCTTCTCCACCTTGACCATCTCCAGAGGTCATGCTGGGAATGTAGAGGTTGCTCTGGCATCTCCACGATTCTGGTGTGAGGGGCCCAGGATGTGGATGCCCTTGAACAACTCTCTGCTACAAGAGGGTGCCAGTCACATGGGCAATAACTTGGTGGAGGTTACCAATGACACGACTCCTGGGAAGTTGTACCTGGTGGAGTTACTTAAACACTTGCCTTGAGGAGTCTCTCTGGGTTGGTTTTATGCCCCACCTACTGAAGGAGGTTTAAATAGATTGCCTGGCTTTTGGGAGGTACTGATATTGCAGTTTTCTCCTTGAAAGCTGGTTATAGCTCTAATTTAGGTAAGAAGAGGTAACGGAGGAGTACTGGGATACAGTTGGCAAGGGGTGAGGAGATATAGGAGCTGTTCTGCACTGCTGTATCTTTCTTCAAACTCAGCGCCATCAATCTGACTGAGAGAATCTGGACTGTGGCATCAGCCCAAGAGGATTTAGAAAGGAGCCCCATTAGACTCTGGACAAGCTCAGGTCCAGACTAAGAACTTCAGTCACCTCATATGGAAAGTCAGCCAAGTTTCCACTGGTGAGTCTGGATTCTGTAGGCAATTTAGTGATTTCCTGTTGGCCACCCCCGACTGCTGCTTCCCTCCCACCTGCAAGTAGTCACCCACCCATAAATCCTGTCCAGTCCTGGATCTCTGCCCAATGTTCCAGAGGGCTGGACTCACCAAGGAGAGCGGAATTCCCAGGATCCAGGCCCAGCTGTGTTCCCAGCGGAGACGTCAGCACCGAAGGAAGGTTCGGTCCAGTGGCTGAGAGCAGGGCCCTGATGTCGTCCAACTGCGTGGGGACGTGGGGGGGATCTGTGAGAAGGCAGATGGTGCATCAGGCAGGTTAAAGCATAAAGCCTGTGTTAAGGGGAGAGGGAGAGGCGGCCATGCATATAAGTGTGTCTGTGTGTAAGGCAGGCGTTACTATTGTTACCTTTAACATCATTTTTCCTATAGAGAAGGTGTCCCCATCAAGGTGAGTCTGAATTTCAAATATAATATTTGATGCCTGAAACTGTAAGGTCAGTAATAAGAATCAGGCATGTTGATTTCCGGAGTTCCTTACTGTATGCCACTCTATCCCACAGTACCACTGGGTACTCTATAAATGCATAGTTAAATGAAACTATATTATAAAGGCACTTTAAAAAAGCCAGTGCTTCTTCAGCATTTACTAGATGCCTGTGCTAGTCCTATGCTAAAATATTTTTCATTTAACTCTTATAACAACCTTTAGAGGGAGGTACTTTGTTATTGTCCCCACAGATTGGGATACACCACAGGAATTTCTTATTTCGAAGGATCCTGTGAGTGGCTTTTTTCTAGGAAGAAAAGGGTCCAATTGTGAGGCTGGGAATTTGCTTTGTGATCTGGATTTTTATGCCCAAGTAGGATCAGAGAAGCAGGATAGGGATGATTTATTATTCAAAATCTTATAAGGAGTCAGGGCTGACGTCATCAGGAATCACAGTTAACCAGAGGTAAAAGTGACAAAAAGGGAAGTATAGTGGCTTGCTTATTATTTCCACTGAACAAATAAAGAGGCAAGCACGTGCTGAACCTAGTGGTAGGATGATCCCAGATTCTCCTGGGAAAGAAGCAGAATTCTGTTCCCCTTGTTTCATCTCCTGTAGCACTGCTTCACACTCCAAGGCCAACTCCCACCTTTTTCTCTAGAGCACTTGTTGGAGTGGAAAGAGAAGCAGGAGGGTTGCCCTTGTAATTGATGGTCATTTCAACAGTGTTCAGTGAGGGCCTACTGTGTGCTTGTCACCTTGTTCAGTACTTTTTAGGGGTGGCAAATAAATAAGTCACAGTGGTGCCTGAATCTACTTCAGAAACATGCCTTCTGTCTACTGTGCCTTTGACTGCAAAAGACCATCACATACAGAAAATGGTGATGAGTTTATATATTTATATATATAAATTCAGAATTATAAAGACATTCTATATATATTCTATATAATTTAAAAATATTCTTTATACGGTATAGGGTAAAAACATCGTGATTGGATTCAGGAACTCAATTTGTGCTGTGGCTCTTTCATTCACTAACTTGGGCAAGTCACTTAATCCCTCTAAGCCTTAGTTTCTTCATCTATAAAATGATGAAAAACCTCATCATTTCCAAGGTCTCTTGCTACTCTGATATACCATCATTTTAGGAACTGATAGTGACAGTTTATTCAAACCTAGACTCTTTTCCTCCCATCCTTTTTAATATTCCCTCAAAAATATTGAAATTGAATATTGAGGGAAATGGAATTCCCTCAAGAGTACTGAAGTTGAATAGTCCTTCAAGAATATTAAAATTCAAGAAGTCTTTGCTTATTTATTAAGAGCCAAAAGGGGAGGTTATGTCCCATCTTTAAAACCATTGATCTTTCGGGGCCAAATGTCACACCCTCCTAATGTCCTTACAGCTTCTGTCATAATTTACTTCTTCAGGGCATGTCCAGCTGATCTTCTGAGGGAAACTGTAAATCCCCCAAGGACAGAGGTCACTGCTTGTATTTATCCTAAAGCTCTACATGGGACTCCGAGGCAACACTTAATGAACAGTTATCCCACTTAATGAATAGTTATATGAACACATGAGTGAAAGTCAGCCTCATGACACTTCAAGTCTCCACATTATAGGTTAAGTCACAGGCCTTGGCATGAAACCTCAGCTTTACACATGAAATCCCTCATTTAAAAATTAAGTCACATTTTGGGCTGATTAAAAAAAAGAGAAACACTACTCCTATGTCCACAAAGTACCTAAAGAAAGTAACAAACTTTGATGAATAAACCAAGACTTCTGATTGCAGAAAGCCTTAAAATTAAGAATCTAACTAGTGATTTTTTTTCCCATCCAGTTTGATTAAAATGGGAAGACGTCATGCTCTTCAAACTCCACGTTCACGGTCACACTGCATTAGCACTGGAATGCTGCAGATCTGGCTCCCAGACTGTACACACTTCACTGGTGGAGCTACGGTAGCAGCTACACGTCCTATGCTTTCAGCTCTGTTAGCAGAGGCGACAAGGAAGGGTTATTAGGGAGGAAAAGCCCATGGTAAGCTCCATAACTCAGTGTGGGGCAAGAGTCTCTGGGCCCCAGGCTCCATACGAGCAGCTCAGCCAGATGAAATCCAACACAAAACAAATCACATCCTTCATGGAGCTGATTTTCTGCGGCTTCCTAAGATAACTGGAGGTTTATGCAGCCACTGTTGAGATGAAAACCCATGTGGGCATCTCTGAAATCTGAGTGTGCAGGGGTAGACCCTATGCTTTGGTATATCATCAATCTGGGGTGTGAAAATATAAAGTTTACTTATTTTTCCCCGCAGAAGCCCATAATGTATGTATGTGTATGTATGCGTGGTGTGTAATTATTCATATTTCTCACATTTTCCTTTTTTTTTTTCCCTAAGAATGATGGCTTTCTCTTCCTGAGATAGCCAGCACACATGCTCTAATAATTGCCTTTTTAAAAAAGGAAGACAAAAACAAGCTTCTTTATCCTATCCCACCAATTCCCAGACTCTGTGGGGAAAAGAAGCAGACGGTCCTAATCCAGGGGACAAAAGGGTTGTAGCTTGCACGTGGCTGAGTCCAGCCCTGGGCATCGAGTGTTGATGGTGTCTCAGCAATTGTTGTTATTTATTTATTTGTTTGTTTGTTTGTTTGTTTGCGGTACGCGGGCCTCTCACTGTTGTGGCCTCTCCCGTTGCGGTGCATAGGCTCCGGATGCGCAGGCTCAGCGGCCATGGCTCACGGGCCCAGCCGCTCCACGGCATGTGGGATCTTCCCGGACCGGGGCACGAACCCGCGTCCCATGCATCGGCAGGCAGACTCTCAACCACTGCGCCACCAGGGAAGCCCTGTTGTTATTTTTAAATAACTACTTTATGCCAGGAACTGTCTTAGACTCTTTAATCAGATGTCCTGATGTTTGGGGGTGCTGTAGTCTGAATGTTTGCATCCCCCAAATTCATATGTTGAAATTCTAACTGCTTCAAGGTGATGATATTAGGAGGTAGGGACTTTGGGAGATGATTAGGTCATGACGGTGGAGCCCCCCTGATTGGGGTTAGTGTCCTCATAACAGAGACCCCTGAGAGCTCGCTCATCCCTTCAGCCATAGGAGGGCACAGTAAGAAGCCATTACTCTGCAGCCACATAGAGGGCCTTCACCAGAGCCTGACCATGAGGGCACCTGGATTCTGAACTTCCAGTCTCTAGAATTGTTAGAAACAATCTTCTGTTGCTTATAAGCCACCCAATCTGTGGCTATTTTGCTATAGCAGCCGGAACAGACAAAGACAGGGGGTGTACACGTGTGGACTTTAGGTGGACTAGACTATGAACTTCCTGAAATTTTACAAAAAATTTTGCATTTATGAATTTTTCTCGACAAGGTAATCTACAGTTTTCGTCTGATTCTCCAAGAAGTCCTTAACATAGAAGGAGTTCAAAGTGACTGCTGTACTTCTGTTACCTCTGTTTGCCAACCCCTACCCAAATATGGGCAATCTTCTTCCATAAGTTTCTACACAGAGACTAGCATCTACGGCTTAGCAAGGTTAAGTGACTTGCCCAAGGTTACACAGTGAGTCAGCAGTAGAGCTAGGGTTCTAACTGACGTCTGCTTGGCTTGCTTGGCCCCAAGGTCTGTGTTCTTTCTACTGGGAGGCCCTAAGGTGGGGAGAAGGGAAGGGATATTGATTTTAACTTTATGCACTTAATTGGATCAGGGACAGGAGGAGGTAGAGGGTGGGTCAGACAGTCACCCCCAGTGGGGTCCACAGGGGGCAGCCGGCCTCGAGGTGTTTACCTAGGATCAGTAGCTGGGTGTTCTCAGTCAGCTCCCCGTGCAGATTGGCCGCCCTGCAGGAGTACAGGCCCTGATCCGAGGAGGACACGGCTGTAAGCAGCAAAGAGCCCTCGTGCAGATGGTGAGGGGAGCCCAGTTTGCTTTTATTCCTGAACCAAGTGACTTCAGCTTCAGGCACACCTAGGAGGAAAAAAAATAAACTCATCAGCCAACACATTCAGGTGACCCTGGAGGCATTTATAGCCTCTTGCCAGGGGCCGCCCCAGGGCTGCTCTGCAGGAAGCATGTGCCTGGGCGTCTTCTACTCCCCTTCAGCCAAACTAAATAATGCCTCTGACCTCTCAGCTGTCTTGAGATCTTTTGCCTTTTAAACCTTACACTGATGAGGCAGGAAGAGAGAGGCCGGTTCAAAGAAGAGGAAGGAGGCAGCTGGGAAAAGGGCACTTGGCAGGGTGGAAGGAGTGAACCCAAATTCTTTGGAGAAAACACCTCAGAACTGAATGTGTACACCAGTGCAAATGAATGACTGACAACTACATGAAACAAACCTAACGTTAAATAAGAAAAGCCAGATGTGAAAGAGTACACACAGTACACAGTATGATGTTGTTTCTGAAAGCAGAAAACAAAAATTGGTAACATCAGTACTCTGTTGTCAGCAGTCAGAGTGGGAGGTTCCTCTGAGAGACTGGGATGGACTGGGAGGGGTTGTGACTGAGAGTGGGGACAGGGAACTTGGTTGCTAGTAATCCTCTGTTTTTTGACTTGGAGGCTGGTTTGGTGGGCTTGGGACCTTTATGATATGTGCACTTTTCTGTATAAATATTATATCTCAGTAGAAAGTTAAAAGCTACAAAATGTTGATATATCCATGAACCAGACAAATGAAAGCTGTTAGATCCTTACCAGAGTTGACACTCCATGTAGAAAACAAGCCTGTATTTTTTGAAGCCTAAGTATTTTCTTAGAACAAGAAAAGACTGAACGACCAGCATCACCACAGAAAAAGAAAGACAAAAAGAAAGTGTTCTGCTCTCTCCTCAATCTAAGTTATTGTTGTGAGAGAGAGTGGGGGAGAGTATGCACATCTGAATTGGGATGGGGTTCCTGTCTTTGGAAGTCAGGCTCTATCCTCTAGGAGTGTTATGGACTAAATGTTTGTATCCTTTGTAAATTCATATGTTGAAGTCCTAACCACCATCAGTGTGATGGCATTAGGAGGTGAGGCCTTTGGAGACTGTTAGGTTTAGATGAGATTGTGATGAGGGGGGTGGCCCTTGTGATGGGATTAGTGCCCTTATAAGAAGAGACCCTCTCTTTCTCTCTCTCTCTTTCTCTGTCTTCACCATGTGAGGACACAGCAAGAGATAGCTGTCTGCAAGCCAGGAAGAGAGTCCTGGTCAGGAACTGAACGGGCTGGCACCTTGATCTTGGAATTCCCAGCCTCCAGAACCATGAGAAATAAACTTCTGCTGTTGAAGTCACCCAATGTATGGCATTTTGTTACAGCAGCCTGAGTAGACTAAGACAAAAGAATGGCTTTAATTCCTGAGGAAGTTTCCCTGTGGGTCACATGCTGGTAAGCAGGCCCCAGTTTAGGACAAGCCTTCTGAGATGGTCTGCATAGGAGGCCAAGCTCTGAGTGAGGTGAGAGACAGAAAGTGTGTGGCATTAATTCACATGTCTCCAGGGAGTAGAAAGCTCCATACCTTGCACTGTCTAGCCTGCTGACTCAGCTCACAACGTTTGCTCATAAAACTCTTGGGCATGTATCCAGGGCAGGTTTAGAATGTCAGATCTAGGTAAATAGGGTCAAAGCCAGGAACAGTCAGAGCCAGAGCTTTAGTCCTGTGCTTTCCCTGAGTTGGGGATGGATTTTGCCCTTGGGGCAAGGGCAGTCTTACCCTTCACGGGCAGCCTATTGTTGAAAATGAAGACACCTTCAAGGAGTTACCTGTACCTGTTGCTTGTCCTTGATGAACAAACTTTACCCACAGTCTACTTTGTAACAGCCAGCTCATCAGCCCTCATTGTGACCCCTTGAGCACTTGCTGTTCCTGAACTCCCAGTGTCAGGAAGTGGGGTGGGACGGAAGGGGGGTCTCATATGTTCCCTCACTAACAATGAGCTACCTTGTGTGAATGCACTGGTGTCCTTGCTGGCCTGCTGCCTCAGGTGGAGTTTCCAGTGGTGGAATGGTGGCCGAAGGTGTGTGGCCCAAGTGTTTGGCCAGTCTGTAGGGCTTTTCTCCCTGTTAACGGGGAACAGGAGAGTGACTCTCTGGTCCTCTCTCTTTTGTTGTTGTTCAGATAACCCATAATTCAATGTGAATCACTAGGGACTGGCAGGCTGGCCGGAGAAAGGAGGCAAGGCTGCTGAAAGGGGTGGAGACTTGGATAGTGCAGCCCTGTCCCATCAGGGAGGGGCACACAGTGTGAAACTTAAGGCTCAGGTGCATGAGAGGGGCCAGGCTGGCACTATCTCTAAATACACCTGGAGAAAAGATGCAGGTGAGAGGCAGAAAAGCTGATTTTTCATTGCAGCACCACTAGGGAGAGCAAGAGCATCATGATGCCTAGCCATGCCAGCTTAGACTTTGGTCCCTGAGCTCCATTTTCATGTTGGGGGAAAAAAAAAATTCCATGGCATTCAGGAGAAAGCCTCTGAAAAGTAAGTTGAAGAAAACCCTTCCAGTCATTTCTCTCCTGAAAGTGCAAGGAAAAATGAGCTCCTACAAACCATCTTTTTCAAGTACTCACCCACTTTCCCTCACCATGAACTGATTACACATAGCACTTGTCACTGGCATGTTCCTTGGAGGAGGGCTGTGGGCAGTAAGCACACAATCCCTGATAGGAACTGAGCCTGTTCTAGAGCGAGGAGGCAGAGTAAGAGAACCAGAACCAGTCATCACGTAGCGTGATGACTACGTGAATGGTCGGGGGGCATGTTCTCTCTCCATGACAGTGTCCATGGGCTATGGCGTATATGTCTCCAGAGCCAACACTGTGTTTACAAGGTCAGCTCCTGCAGCAAGTCTTGCTGCTCCCCTATGTGTCATTCACTGGTCAGGGCTTATGTGACTGTAGGGCAGCCAGAGGGGAGACACGGCTGGTGAGAAAGAAGAGGAGGAGGGAGAGAGAGATGACCCAGGGATGGAGCCATTTCTCATGTCTCCAGGAAGTGGGTGTAAGCTTCTTCCTTCATCACTTCATCACTCTTGGCCTCATGCCCCTTTGAAAGCAAGTCTGTTTAACAGGACAAAACAGAGTCTTTGCTAAAAGGGCTGAATTCCTCAGTTGAGAGCAGGAGAGTTCATGGGAGAAATGGACATGTTCAGGATAACGAAGGGTGGAAGGAAGTGACGTCCAGCCTCTGTAAAGCTGGGACCACAGAAGTGACAGCAGTGCCGAGGGAAGCCCCATGATGTAGGAATCATTCTTTAGTACAGAGATTAGCAAACCTCTCTTAGACTCCCTCAAACAGGGCCTGCGTCGAGGATTTGCCAGTGGAGATGGAGTTGCTGGTGTCACATTTTGGGGGATTCCTGCCTGCGATCGTGCGCCTTCAGCAGAGAATGACACCAAAAGGTACTTTGGAATGACAGCCAGTCCTGCCATGACTGGTTCTGTCATATTACAAACAAAGTTGGAACAAGGGGAGAAGAAAAATAAACGATGCACCAGAGATCTCTTTTTTCTTTGTCTCTCAAGAGAGGACAATGATGCTTCAGAAAATATCACCAGCCAGAGTCCCTGGAAAAGGTACCAGATATATATACCTAACAATGATGTTTAGAATACCTAGACATTGGGAATTCACCAAGGTCAGGAGCTATACAAAAATATCCTGAACACATTAGATGGAGAAAGAACATTTACTGAGTATTTGCTATCAGCCAAACATTTAATAAACATATTCACTCATTTTTCACAAAGGTCCTGCGAAGCATTGTTACTAACTCCATTTTACTGATGAGGAAGGTGGACCTGAAGAGATTATGAAATCTGCCTAAAATGACATTAGTTTGGACTCCTGAATGATTACATGGGGACGGAGTCCCTGTACCTCCTCTCCACCTCATGGTCAATCAGTGACCTACAAAGGGCACGTGGGGATCCAAACTCAGATACATTTAACGCTAGGGATCCCCTTCCCAACAAGTACAGGACACCACCTGCCATTATACCAGGCTGCTTCCTTAGAAAAGGTCTGAATTGCAGCACTATTATTTCTGGTATCAAATCCTTAAATATTTCCTGCTTTTGGGATTAACCTTTCTGCTGTAATTGTAACACCAAGATTATTGTTAAGAGAGAACTTTCTAGAATCCATTTGTGCTGGCTTTGCTAGTGCTCCTTAGTCAGGTTGTGGAAGTTTTCTTTTTCCCCCCAAGCCTGTTTTCACGTGACAGCGCATTCTACAGATAGAAATGTCTGAAAAATGACAAAAAATATACTCCACACAGAACAAAGTCCAAAGCTATGCTGCTGACAAGTTAGTTGGATAGGCTCCACACTCTCCCTGGTATGATTTGTGTCCAAAAAAGGAAGGAAAAGGACCTGCATTTACTTTTCCCCCTTTGTGGCATATCTTATCAATAACACAGTGCTCTCCCTGCTGCTTGAAAGGATCAGTAAATGAGTGTAGTCATAATGGGATGTAACTTGATATGATTATGAGGATTAGTGTCTTTAATCTCCACTGAGCTGCCAGGTAGGGTGATGTATAATCATCTTTTTTAAAATCCCAGACAGGATATTCTTGTTAACTAGACCCCTTGTTACACTTGGAAGGCTGCTTGCACCATGGCGACTTGTCAACATCTTGAGGTGGGGCATCCACTGAAAGGTACACCTTGACATGATAAGTTCTAGAAGTTTCTTTGACGGCTTGGTGCAAGACAAGGAAAGGGTACAGTAACTTAAATGTCAGCCTTGGCAATTATTCTAAAGAACCATGTAAGTCTGGAAAGGCTTTCAGCCTTCCACATTTCTTCACACTGACTGTGGCAGACACTGATAGCTGTTTCTTCTTTTTCCTGGGTACCCAGCCTGGCTGTATTTCCCAAGAGCCCTTGTAGCTGTGAGTAGCCATGTGACTAAGAAGGAATGTGAGAAGTAGTAATGTCTGCTACTTCCAGATGTCACCCTTAAAATCTTCTCAACCATCGTCTACACTTTGTTTTTCCCCTCTTCTGGTTGACAGGATAGAGAGAACCTCTGGGGAGACCTTGGAAGGCATGTATTCAAGATAACATAGCCACCAGTGTTCTGTGACGCTGAAGGACTGTGGGGGGCAGATCCCCTCCAGCTGACCAGGACCACTCTTTGGACTCCTAGGTAGGCAGTAATAAACTTCTATTGTGTTTGAGTCATTACACATTTGGGAGTCTACTTGTTACCAGAGTCTAGCCTTCCCTAGCTAATACACTGCCTATCATTGACTCCTCAACTATTTATTTCTACATGACCAGTCCTTACAATTTTATATCCTAAGTCTGCAAAAGCTACCCTTGCTCCAAATTGTACCATAATCTAGGAAAGCATATAAGATCTAGCCCTTGCCTACTATTCCCCACCTCCCAGCCACATGTCACATTACTTTCTTCTCTGCTCTCCATCCTACAGACACACGGGCCACATTTCACTCCTTCAGATGCAACACACTCTTTCTACCTCAGGCACATCCTGTTCCCAATAACTGAAACACTCCCTCCTCCTCCAACCCTTTATCTCCTACTCAGTTTTCTGAATTTTCTTAAATAGAGAACAAGTTTGGGAGTGGTATTAAGGGATTGGATCACTTTTCAAGAAAAAACCTCATCATACTCATTGCTTAATGCTTTTTATGCTTAAGAGTTGGGAAGAATTTGTGAGGCTGAATTTTACATGTTGAAAGCACATGTATGCAAAATGTTATTTAATGAAAAACTGCTAACAACTCAAACATGTAAGGACATGAGTTATTCTAGGTAAATTATGTAATATTCTTAAAATACACTATTATATAGCCATTAAAATTATGTCACAAGAGAGCCATAAAAGCTACTTGTAGTATTAAAGTAAAACTAGTTTTTTCTGCCATTTAGCATTATAGCTGTCGGTATTTTGACTGGAGACTCAGCTCAAGAATGATTTCTTTGTCCAGTAAATTCACAGACCAACAGTTTAATCAAAAGCAGGCTCTTTCCCATCTACATTGAATAAAAATCTTACTTAACAAAAGGCATAATGGCAGAGACACACATTTTAGTTAACCATGATTAATACAAATGGCCCTATGAATAAACATAAAAGCAAAGAACGTAATGTACATGGCCAGGCAAAAACTGGACCTCACAACCTAGGATTTCACCATCAGGTTACCAAGAGTGAGTCTCTGGTTGAAGTCGGGAGACATGGCCTTAGGTGGCATGGAAGAGTTGACCAAAGCTGGTTTGACTGTCTTGGGTTCCCCATGATAAATACTTCTCCACCTGGATTCTGGTTCTCTCGGTCTCCCTCAAATGCCCAATTCCTTGCTTTGCTGCCCTTTGCTTCCCATTCTTTTAGTCCTACCAATCCCAGTGCTCAAGAGGAGACCCAACATGGTCCATCATATCTCCAGTTGGTGTTCCATCTCCAAGGCCCATGTTCCTAGTGATCACATGAGGGGTGATGGTCCTGCACAAAGGACCCTGCCTCTACCACCAGTCTGTGTATAGAGGGGAAACTCATTCATGGGAAGCCCTGTCAGAGATTTTGTCCTACTCCCAATTTCAGAGTATAGGGCCTGAAGGGATTTAGTTCCAGAAGCTTCCACTGATGAGGTTGGATGCACAGGCCAAGGGAAGCTTTACCAAGAAGAAGCTAATGCATGATGACAGAGAGAGATTTATATTTTTGGGTTCCTGGAGCTACCAGAACATTTCAGAGAAAAACCAGACCTGGCTGTTCTTTGGAAACAACATGCTCTAGATGAAGATTCTCCTCCTACTTCTTTTAAAATGGGCTCTCTCTGGCCTTATTAATCACAAGTGGAGGTAAATCTTCCAATGTTGGGGCTGAGATCTAAGATGAAGAAACCCCCAGAGCAGGGGGTGCCAATGCCTGTCCTTTTTGCAGGCAGGGTATGACTGGGGAACCGTGGTTTGGGTGCCACAGGAAGGTATATCTGATGAGGACAGCAATCAGGGGACTGTGGCTGAGCACAAGAGCCATCCATTTTTTCTTTGCACTGTGGGTGTGAAAACCCTTAGGGTAGACAGGCTAGCAGTTCACAGGAAGGGAGAATTGGTAGCTGAGCTTTGTTCCAGTCTCTGTGGGTGTTTTTTATTTTTTAATTGATGGTAGATGCCTTTATAAAGAGCATACTACAACCTGCTCTGGTCCACTACTCCTCCACTTCCCTGTGACTTTTTGGTCCCTTTAGGCCTCTGAGTTTGCAAGGCCTACCCAAGGGCAATGTCTATATCACACTCCTAATAGCATTGGCTGTTTTCATTAACGACTCCTACCCACTTCTGATGTGAGTAAGCTCCAGGTTCCTGTTGGTCTTACCCCTGCCATCCACTCCTGAGCTTTCCACCACCACTACCCTGAGTTCAGGTCCCAGCACCTCTGCTCTAAACTACTATGATGGCTTCTTTTTTTTTTTTTGGATATAAATTTATTTATTTACTTATTTTGGCTGTGTTGGGTCTTTGTTGCTGTGCACGGGTTTTATCTAGTTGCGGCGAGCAGGGGCTACTCTTTGTTGCAGTGCACGGGCTTCTCATTGCGGTGGCTTCTCTTGCTGCAGAGCACTGGCTCTAGGCGCACGGGCTTCAGTAGTTGTGGCACACGGGCTCAGTAGCTGTGGCGCACGGGCTTAGTTGCTCCGCGGCATGTGGGATCTTCCTGGACCGGGGCTCGAACCCGTGCCCCCTGCATTGGCAGGCGGACTCTTAACCACTGTGCCACCAGGGAAGCCCTACTATGATGGCTTCTTAACTGGACTCTCTGTCCCTGTATTTCTTTTCTTCAATCCATTTTATGCACTGCATGGCCCCTTAATGTCACTTTCAATCTGCCTTTGTCTGAACTCCTCATCCAAGCGTTCAAAGTCTCCCATGGCAGAGGTGCAACCCACATTACTAAAGTTTAAGCACCACCACCCTATGTATGTACTCTGGGCTCCGGCCAGACCAAAGCACACGCTGTTCCCCTGAAGTCCTGCAGCTTCCCTACTTCCATGAATTTTCTCACACTCTGTCATCACCCTGGAACACCCTCTGCCCCCATCTTTGCATGCTCACATTCTACCAGTATGCAAGATGGAGATAAAAACCACCTCTTCTCCCTTCATCTGTTCCAGTTTTCCTCCTCTCAACTTCCAGTAGCACTTTCCACTTTCAGAGTGACTGAGGTTCATGCTTGAGTTTTCCTACGAGCCCCAAATCCCTGAGAGTAGAATGTGTACTTATCTTTTCAGCCCCCAACCTAGCACAGGGCTCCATTAATATTTGAACAAATGAATTAACATATGAATGCATTTCTCACCTGCAACTTGGCAGTTAATAGTCACATTCACGCCTCCAACTGTTTTGACGGTGCCTCCTACATCAACGGCGATCGCGGGTTCCTCCGTGTTGATCACAGTCCCTCGGGATGTTTTCACTAGTGGCTTTCCTGAGGGTGAGAAGGAGCGTGACATTTTATTAGATGGTGGCTTTGGGTATTCCCTTGAAACACGAGATGACCAACAATGAACAAGGGACATACCCAGGCTTTTTCCACTGACTGTGTTTTCCTTTGAAAAAACTCTAACTGTATACTATAAAAACCATCCATCCACGCACCTACCTGTCTATAGCTACCATAGAATTGTCACAAAAAGAAACTGAGGAGAGAACATGGTATCCAACAAGTTGGGATGATTTGTGCATCTTATCATTAAACTAACAAATGATCCAATACATTCTGTTTTTATGGGCTTAATTAAATTTTTATTTTGAGATAGTTGTAGATTCACATGCAATTATAAGAAATAACACAGAGCAATCCTGCGTACTCTCTACCCAGTTTCCCCCAACAGTAATATCTTACAAAGCTAGAGTACAATGTCATGACTAGAACACTGACATTGATGATGTTAAGCTACAGAACAACATTTCCATCACTGCAAGGATCCCTTATGCTGCCCCCAGCCCTGCCTTAATCCTCTGGCAACCATTAATCTGTTCTCCATTTCTTATAATTTTGGCATTTCAAGAATGTTATATAAATGGAATCATATGGTATGTAACTTTTTTTGATGGACTTTTTTTCACTCAGAATAATTCTCTGGAGATTCTTCCAGGTTTCACATGGTACCATGGTGGCATGTATCAATAGTTTGCTCCCTTTTATTGCTGAGTAGTATTCGATGGTATGGATGTACCAAGTATGTTCAGCCATTCACATGTTGAAGGACATCTGGGTTGTTTCCACATTTTGGCTATTCAAATAAAGCATCTATATACATTCCTGTACAAGTTTTTGTGTGAACATTTGTCTTCATTTTCTCTGGGATAAATGCCCAGGAGTGTAATTGCTAGGTCATATAGTAGATTTTTAAGGAACTGCTGAACTGTTTTCCAGAATGGCTGTATCATTTTACATTCCCACTAGTAATGTATGAGTAAGTTAGTTTCTCTGCATCCTTGCTAGCATTTGACATTATCATTAGTTTTAATTTTAGCCTTTCTGATAGGTGTGTAGTGACATCTCATTGTGGTTTTTTAAAATTTGCATTTCCCCAATGGCTAATGATATTGAACATCTTTTCATGTGCTTATTTTTCATCTTTATATCTTTGATGAAATGTCTCTTCATGTCCTTTAGCATTTTATAATTGGATTATTTTTTACTATTGAGTTCTGAGAGCTCTTTACATTCTAGATGTAAGTCATTTGTCAGATATGTGGTTTGTAATAAATTTCTCCCAGTCTATAGATTTTTTCCCCTATCTTCTTTAAAAACATTAAAAAAAATTTATTTACTTTTGGCTGTATTGGGTCTTCGTTGCTGTGTGCAGGCTTTCTCTAGCTGTGGCGAGCGGGGGCTACTCTTCGTTGCGGTGCGTGGGCTTCTCATTGCGGTGGCTTCTCTTGTTGCAGAGCCCGGGCTCTAGGCACGCGAGCTTCAGTAGTTGTGGCGCACGGGCTTAGTTGCTCTGGGGCATGTGGGATCTTCCTGGACCAGGGATCGAACCTGTGTCCCCTGAATTGGCAGGCAGATTCTTATCCACTGTACCACCAAGGAAGCCTGTGCGCCACCACGGAAGCCCTCCCCTATCTTCTTAACAGGATCTTCCACAGAGCAAAAGTTTTTAACTTTGATGAAGTCCAATTTATTGAGTTTTCCTTTCGTGGATCATGCTTTTAATGTTAAGTGTAAGATTTACCTAGGCAAGATCCTAAAAATTTTTTCCCTAAAAGTTTCCTAGTTTTACATTTAAGTCTGTGATATATTTTGAGTTAATTTTCGTATAAGGTGTGAGACTTAGGTCAAAGTTTATTTGTTTTTTGCCTATGGATGTCCAATTGCTCCACCACCATTAATTGAACAAGCTATCTTTCTTCCATGGAATTGCTTTTGTGTTTGTCAGCATCAGCTGAGTATATTTTTGCAGCTCTACTTCTGTGTTCTTGTTTCTGTTCCACTGATTTATGTGTCTATCTCTCTACCAATACCACACAGTCTTAATTATTGTAGTTATATAATTAATCTTGAAATTTATTCTTGAGTCTGATTCTTCCCACTTTATTATTCTTTGCTATGCTAGTTTCTTTGCCTTTCTACATAAATGTTAGAATAGTCTTGTCTACAACTATAAAATTTTGCTGGGATTCAGATAGGAAATATACAAACACGTATATCAATTTAGAGAGAATTGACATCTTTACTGTGTTGAGTCTTCCAATCCATGAACATTGTATGTCTATTTATTTAGATCTCCTTTACTTTCTTTCATTAGAGTTTTGTAGTTTCCAGTGTACAAGTCCTGGACATAATTTGTTAGATTTATACCCAATTATTATTTTTTTAAGGGATGGTAAATGATATTGTATTTTCAATTTCAGTGTTCATGTGTTCATTGCTAGTACACAGAAACAGTTGTTTTGTATAGCGTGTTACCTTGCTAAACTTATATATTAGTTTTAGAACTTTGTTTTATAGATTCCTTGGTATTTTCTAAGTAGGTGATCATTTCTTCTGTGAACAGTTTTATTCCTTCCTTTTGATCTATATGCATTTTATTTCCTTTCCTTGGATTGTTTCACTGGATAGAACTTCCATCACTACATTGAACGAAAGTGTTAAAAGTAGGTTTTTAGTACGATGAGTGATTTTTCGGTTGAAACCTGGACATTTTCATATCATTTTATACAACTCTGGACCTTATTTAAATCTGTTTTAGCTGCTGTTCTCTGAAACCACTCAGGTCGGGGAGCAGAGAGATGCTACCTGGTTACTACTCAGTGGAAGTAGAAGTCCAGGTTCTCCACTTGGCTTCCTTTGTGACCCACGTGGGGGGCTCCTCTTAACTGCTGGGCCTGGGTGGAGTTTCTTTTACCCCCCCTGCTCTCCACTGACCCTGCCGTGGGAGAAGCCTTGTTACTGCTGGTGATGAGTGAAAGTCCTAACTCTCCAGGGGGCTTTCTCTACCACCACCCCAGCGGGAAGAGGAAGAGGGACACTCCAGGATGAGGGTAGAAGTCTAGGATCCCCATGTGGTCTCCACATTGTGCCCCTGTGGGGATAAAATCCATCTTCTCTGATGCCACGTCCATGGGGGTGTTGGGGAACCATGTTTCAGTCTGACGAGGAGTCCAGTCTTCCCATTCAGGCTCTGCTGGTGTGGGTGGTGTTTTGAGTAGAGCAGCATTTTCTAGTTTTCTGTCCTGCTAGGTTGCCCCTTTCCTGTTCCTTTGGGTAGAGGAAGCAGGCTTAAGCTGGGACATTTTTTTCTGTTTCTGTTGCATTTCCTGGCAGCCGCCTTCTTCAGCTCCAAGTTTGGGCTTTATGAGGCAGACAAACAAACAGCTCAGAAAACCCAATGAAGTCACAATTGTGTCATTCCTCGGTACCCAAGGTCCCTAGGCAGTCTGTTTTCTCCTCTCTCCTTTTCAGTCTTCTTATGTTTGTTTTATATACAATGTCTGGATTTTAGTTGCATGTACCAGGAGGAATAGGGAAAAAATACATCTATGGCATCTTCCCAGAAGTAGAAGTTCTGTGTACATTACACTTTAATAGACCTTTATCAGCTGGGGATAAAAATACAGCACTTCATGTACATGACCACAAAATACAATGAAAAGATTCATTTACTGAGCACCTTGGGGAAATAAGGGTCCACATGAGATCATTTTCATATACCCAAAGCTTAATTTTTTGTAGGCCAAATGGATTTAATTTAGTTTCAACCATTTTATAGGCAGGACAATCTACAATGGCATTCACACTTCTGTGCCTTCATTAACTGTGAAGAAAACCCTATACTTCAATAAAAATTAAAAAAAAAGAAAATTTCAGGTTGGAATTCTTATTTCAATGGTCAACTAAAAAACAAAACAAAAATAATTTAAGTTCACTTTAGATCACCTAGATAGTCACCTAGTGAGGTGAGTACTGCTGTGTGATGCCATGCCTATGTTTATGCTTCATTATAATCCCATTAGCTAGTATTATTTTAATTAAGGAAGTCAACTAAGAAGAAAAAAATAGAGATGCAGAGAGGGAGTTAAGTGATAAATTATGTATTTGTGCTAAGAGAATGCTAAAAAAGGTCATGGCATGCCTGACCAAAAAGCTTTTCACAATAGGCAAAACAAAAAAAAGAGAGGCTGAGCCATGATCACAGAGCCTCTGCAGTGTGGGCAGAGCCTCAGACATCAGGCCCATGTCCACCATGTCATCTCTGTGGGTCAGCATCAGCTAGCAGATTACATTCGTGTTGATTTCTGGAAATTGATATGGTTTACAGATTACTCTTTCATTGAATCTGTAAATTGGTGTTAGAGTCGCATGAGAGCTATACATCAAAGGAGATTATGCTTAGTTTTATATCTGCATATATATAAGAAGAACAAGGAAATAGAAACAAAGGCAAGCTTTTCAATTTATCAGGCCCAATATAAGGAATCAAGTCTCTTCAACAAAGTCAGACACAGGAAAGAAAGCATTAAGAGAATGACTTATTGTTCATTTCCTTTAGACCTCATCATACCCTTGAGCTTTTGGATTATGGCTCCTGTTCAAGTGATATGGAACAGGAGATCCAGAGCCTCAATGGTAAGCAAGGGGAGCCCTGGTACAAGGGTGAACCTAAGGTCCACTAACACTTTCATGTCAATATGCACTGATGTGGAGGAGTGCCATCTTGTGTTGCCTTTAGAGCAGAGGCCTTTGACCAAACAGGCATTGTCCTGACCTGGAAGGACCAGTAGCTGGAGAGACAGGCAGGGATAGATGAGCAGCCCTAGGAGCAAATCTTGGAAATACATTCCTGTGCACAGTCTGGGCTCTGGCTCACACCTCTTTCGCTCATGTGTGACTTTGGGTAAAATCAAAACCCAATGGGAAAAAATCTGAACGTATGTGCTTGAAAAATATCTTTGGCCCAGTATAAAGGAGATGGAGAGAGGAGCCAGAGGAGATGAAGACTTGTTTTTTGAGCGCAGCCAAGAACAGAGAGCATTGTAAGTAACTTTTTCTCAGGGCCGAAGTCTAGGCCTCTGCTAACAGCAAATTTGTTTTCAACAGCACAATGCCTTCCATTTTAGAAGGATGGCAGAGATGGATCTGCTACCAACCAAATACTTTTCTTCTTCTTCCTAGGCACACAGTCAGGTCATTTACCAGCCTCTCTGTAGTTAGGGATGGGCAAGACAGTGAATTGTAACAAATGAAATGGGAGCAGAAGTCAAGTGTACCACTTCTTGACCCAAACCACAAAAAACCTCTTGTGCAATCATTTGTTTTAGACATTAGGTGAGTGAGAAAAAATCTATAATATTTTAACCACCATATATTTATGGTTTTGTTTGTGAGATAGGCAAACAGAAAAAAGTGCCAAATTAGCAAGGATGCTAATTAATCCATGTTTAATTAACATTTATTGACTCACTGAATGAATGAATCAAACAGGTCTTCTTTCAACTCTTCTAACATTATGAGTCACAAATGGCATTTGAAAATGGTTCTCTGCGATTCTTAGCCATCAAAAATAACAAGAATCTACTGTATAGCATAGGGCACTATATTCAATATCTTGTAATAACTTATAATGGAAGAGAATCTGAAAAAGAATACATACCTATGTATATATGTATAACTGAATCACTTTGCAGTATACCGAAAATACTGCAAATCAACTACACTTCAATAAAAAAATAAAAATTGGAGGGGGGGATCAAGATGGCAGAGGAGGACATGGAACTCACTGACCCCAACAAGTACATCAAAAATACATCTACAAGTGGAACGACTCACACAGAACATCTACTGAACACTGGCAGAAGACCTCAGACTTCCGAAAGGGCAAGAAAACCTCCATGTAACCGGGTAGGACAAAAGAAAAAAGAAAAGGAATTGGGACGGGACTTGCACCCCAGGGAGGAAGCTGTGAAGGAAAAAAGGTTTCTGCTCCCTGGGAAGTCGCCTCACTAGTGGGAAGATCAGCCTGGATGGAGGGGGAGCTTTGGAGGCTCAGAGGACAGCGCAGCAACTGGTTTGAGTTAGGCAAAACAGTGACCTGCACAGATGGTCGGTAACACCGCCCTGTGCTCCCCAGTCTCAGACGCTTGTCCACTGGTGCAGGGGGTGCTGGATGCTGGAGCTTGGGCTTTGGAGGTCAGATTCAGGGAGAGGACTGGGGTTGGCTGCACCGAGACAGCCTGAAGAGGCTGGATTGTGGCAACTGAGGGCATACTTGGAAGAAGCCTTGGCCCACCAGAGAGGCAAGGCACCATTGTTGGGGGGGCACAGGAGGAAAGGGGTGGGACCACCATAGGAGCTTCTTTCTATGTGCACACTCTCAGGCAACAGGACACAGCCTACATTACCTCTGGGGGCAGGCATGAGATGCTGTTGCTATCTTGGGCTCCAGAGGCGGGCACGGGCCGCCACCACCGCTAAGAGTCCCAGGAGTGTGTGCACTGCTGCTGCTGCTACAAGACCCGCGAGCAGGTGCCAAGTTCTGCCTCTGCTGTCCCAGGAGTGTGCGGGGCACTGCTGCCACTACGAGACCCACAAGTAAGTGCCAAGTTGTGGCCCTGCTCTCCCAGGAGTGCATGAGCTGCAGCAGCCACTCTGACACCCACAAGCAGGTGCCAATCTCTGCCCATGCCATCCGGGAAGAGCACATGGGCTATGAGCAGATGGTAATCGCTGCCTCTGTTGCCACTGCCAAGAGACCTGGGAGCATGTGCCAGTAGCTACCCCAGCTGTCCCAGGGGTGTGCGGGCTGCCGGTGGCAGGAGACCCATGAGTGGGCACTGATTGCTGCCCCTACCATCTGAGCGTGCATAGGTGGCTGCACCTGTATGCCCCATATCAAGGGGATAACAGCCAGCACATGCTGAAGAAAGAGGCACCAAGCATCCAAACTAAAAGTGGCCCCTCAATTCTGGACAAGATGGCGGAGTAGAAGGAATTGAGCTCACCCTCTCTCACAAAAACACCAAAATCACAACTAACTGCTGAACAACCACTGACAAAAAAGACTGGAACCTACCAAAAAAGATATTTTACATCCAAAGACAAAGTTGAAGCCACAAAGAGATGGTAGGAGGGGCACTTATCATGATATAGTCAAATCCCATACACGTCAGGGTGCCGGAGGCAACCCACAAAGTGGAAAATAATTACATTGCAGAGGTTCTCCCACATGAGTGAGAGTTCTGAGCTCCACATCAAGCTCCCCAGCCTGAGGGTATGGCATCAGGAGGAAGAGCCCTAAAGCATCTGGCTTTGAAGGCCAGTGGGGCTTGACTGCAGTAGGTCCACAGGAGAGGGGGAAAGAGAGACTCCACTCTTGGAGGGTGCACATAAGATTTCACGTGCACTGGGACTCAGCATAAAGCAGTGACTCCATAGGAGCCTGGGTTAAATCTACCGGCAGTCTTGGAGGGTCATCTGGGGAGGCAGAGGTCGGCTGTGCCTCACTGTGGGGGCAAAGACACTGGTGGTGGAAGGCCCAGTGAATATTCATTGGTGTGAGCTCTCCTGGAGGTCGCCATTTTGGCACTGAGATCTGGCCCCACCCAACAGCCTGCAGGCTCCAGTGCTGGGACGCCTTAGGTCAAGCAACCAACAAGGTGGGAACACAGCCCCAACCATCAGCAGACAGGGTGCCTAAAGTTGTCCTGAGCCACAGCCACCTCTAAACACACCCCTTGATGCAACACTGCGCACCAGAGGGACAAGACCCAACTCCACCCACCAGTGGGTAGGCACCAGTCCCTCTCACCAGGAAGCCTGCATAAGCCCCTGGACAAATCTCACCTACTGGGGGCAGAAAACAGAAGCAAGAGGAACTACAACCCTGCAGCCTGCAAAAAGGAGACGACAAAAGCATAAAGTTAAACAAAATGAGATGGCAGAGAAATATGGTCTGGACGAAGGAACCAGATAAAAACCCAGAAGAACAACTAAGTGAAGTGGAGACAGGCAATCTATCTGAAAAAGCATTCAGAGTTATGATAGTAAAGATGATCCAAGATCTTGGGAAATGAATGGAGGCACAGACTGAGATGATACCAGATATGTTCAGCAAAGAGCTAGAAGACTTAAAGAATAAACAAACAGAGATGAACAATACAATAACTGAAATTAAAAGTACAATAGAAGGAATCAATAGCAGAATAAATGAGGCATAACAATTAAGTGACCTGGAAGACAGAGTGGTGGAAATCACTGCCATGGAACAGAATAAAGAAAATAGAATGAAAGAAATAAGGACAGTCTCAGGGACCACAGACACAACACTAAATGCAACAATGTTCACATTATAGGGGTCCCAAAAAATGAAGACAGAGAAAGGGCCTGAGAAAATATTTGAAGAGATTATAGTCAAAAACTTCCCTAACATGGGAAAGGAAACACTCAAGTCCAGGAAGCACAGAGAGTCCCATACAGGATAAACCCAAGGAGGAACATGCCAAGGCACATATTAACCAAACTAACAAAAATTAAAGACAGAGAAAATATTAAAAGCAACAAGGGAAAAGCAACAAATAACATACAAGGGAATCCCCAGAAGGACATTAGCTGATTTTTCAGTAGAAACTCTGCAGGCCAGAAAGGAGTGGCACCATATATTTAAAGTAATGAAAAGGGAGAACCTACAACCAAGAGTATTCTACCCTGCAAGGCTCTTATTCAGATTCGACGGAGAAATGAAATGCATTACAGACAAGCAAAAGCTAAGAGAACTCAGGACCACCAGAACAGCTTTACAACAAATGCTAAAGGAACTTCTCTAAGCAGAAAAGAAAAGGACACAACTAGAAACAAGAAAATTATGAATGGTAAAGCTCGCCAGTAAAGGCAAACATACAATAGAGGTAGGAAATTATTTACACACAAATATGATATCAGAACCAGCAACTGTGAGAAGAGGAAAGTATAAACACAGGATATTGGAAATGCATTTTAAATGAAGAGACCAGTAACTTAAAACAATCTTGTATAAATATAGACTGCTATATCAAAACCTCATGGTAAACACAAACCAAAAACCTACAATAGATACACAGAAAAAAAGAGAGAAACAATCCAAATAAAACACTAAAGATAGTCATCAAATCACAAGAGAAGAGAACCAAAGAGAAAGGAAAGAAAAAAGACCTGCAAAAACAAAATCAAAACAATTAACATAATGGCAATATGAACGTACATATTGATAATTACCTTAAGTGTAAATGGATTAAATGTTCCAACCAAAAGACATAGACTGGCTGAATGGTTACAAAAACAATATCCACATACATGTTTCTACAAGAGAGCCACTTCAGATCTAGGGACACATACTGACTGAAAGTGAGGGAATGGAAAAAGTTATTCCATGCAAATGGAAATCAAACGAAAGCAGGAGTAGCAATGCTCATAACAGGAAAAATAGACTATAAAATAAAGACTGTTATAAGAGACAAAAAAGGAGAGATGTCTATTTGGATTCACCTTCTAAAGTAATAAAAATAAGAGCAAAAATAAACAAATGGGACCTAATTAAACATAAAAGCTTTTTCAGAGCCAAGGAAACCATAAACAAAACGAAAAGACAACCCAGAATGGGAGAAAATATCAACATTGGCAAATGATGCAACCAACAAGTGATTAATCTCTAAAATATACAAAGAGCTCACACAGCTCTATATCCAAAAAAACCCCATCAAAAAATGGACAGAAGATATAAATAGACATTTTTCCAAAGAACACATACAAATGGCCCAAAAGCCTATGAAAAGATGCACAACATCACTAACTATCAGAAAAATTCAAATCAAAACTACAATGAGGTATCACCTCACACCAGTCAGAATGGTCATCATCAAAAAGTCTACAAACACTAAATGCTGGAGAGGGTGTGGAGAAAAGGAAAACTTCCTACAAGTTGGTGGGAACGTAAATTGGTATAGCCGCTACAGAGAACAATACGGAGGTTCCTATAAAACTAAAAACAGAACTACCATATGATCCAGCAATCCCACTCCTGGGCATGTATCAGGAGAAAACCATAATTTGAAAAGATACATGCACCCCAATGTTCACTGCAGCATTATTTACAATAGCCAAAACATGGAAGCAACCTAAATGTCCATCGACAGAGGAATGGATAAAGAAGACATGGTAGCTGGAGGAACCAAGATGGCGGAGTAGAAGGACATGCTCTCACTCCCCCTTGTGAGAACACCAGAATCACAACCAGCTGCTGGACAATCATTGACAGGAAGACACTGGAACTCACAAAAAAAGATACCCCACATCCAAAGACAAAGGAGAAGCCACAATGAGAGGGCAGGACGGGGGCAATTACAGTAAAATCAAATCCCATAACTGCTGGTTCGGTGACTCACAGACTGGAGAACACTTATACCACAGAAGTCCACCCACTGGAGTGAAGGTTATGAGCCCCACGTCAGGCTTCCCAACCTGGGGGTCCGGCAACACGAGGAGGAATTCCTAGAGAATCAGACTTTGAAGGCAAGTGGGATTTGATTGCAGGACTTCGACAGGACTGGGGGAAACAGAGAATCTACCCTTGGAGGGCACACACAAATTAGTGTGTGCATCGGGACCCAGGGGAAGGAGAAGTGACCCCAGGGGAGACAGAACCAGACCTACCTGCTAGTGTTGTAGGGTCTCCTACAGAGGCGGGGCGGTGGCTGTGACTCACCGTGGGGACAAGGACACTGGCAGCAGAAGTTCTGGGAAGTACTGACTGGCAGGAGCCCTCCTGGAGTCTGTCATTAGCCCCACCAAAGAGCCCAGGTAGGCTCCAGTGTTGGGGTGGCGCAGGCCAAACAACCAACAGGGAGGGTACCCAGCCCCAACCATCAGCAGTCAAGCAGATTAAACTTTTACTGAGCTCTGCCCACCAGAGCAACAGTCAGCTCTACCCACCACCAGTCCCTTCCATCAGGAAACTTGCACAAGCCTCTTAGATAGCCTCATCTATCAGAGAGCAGACAGCAGAAGCAAGAAGAACTACAATCCTGCAGCCTGTGGAAAAAAAACCACATTCACAGAAGGACAGACAAGATGAAAAGGCAGTGAGCTATGTACCAGAAGAAGGAACAAGATAAAACCCCAGAAAAAAAACTAAATGAAGTGGAGATAGGCAACCTTCCAGAAAAAGAATTCAGAATAATGATAATGAAGATGATCCAGGACCTCAGAAAAAGAATGGAGGCAAAGATCGAGAAGATGCAAGAAATGTTTAACAAAGACCTAGAAGAATTAAAGAACAAACAAACAGAGATGAACGAAACAATAACTGAAGTGAAAACTACACTAGAAGGAATCAATAGCAGAATAACTGAAGCAGAAGAACGGATAAGTGACCTGGAAGACAGAATGGTGGAATTCACTGCTGTGGAACAGAATAAAGAAAAAAGAATGAAAAGAAATGAAGACAGCCTAAGAGACCTCTGGGACAACATTAAACGCAGCAACATTCGCATTATAGGGGTCCCAGAAGGAGAAGAGAGAGAGAAAGGACCAGAGAAAATATTTGAAGAGATTATGGTTGAAAACTTCCCTAACATGGGAAAGGAAATAGCCACCCAAGTCCAGGAAGCACAGCGAGTCCCATACAGGGTAAACCCAAGGAGAAACACACTGAGACACATAGTAATCAAATTGGCAAAAATAAAAGACAAAGAAAAATTAGTGAAAGCAGCAAGGGAAAAAAGACAAATAACATACAAGGGAACTCCCATAAGGTTAACAGCTGATTTCTTAGCAGAAACTCTTCAATCCAGAGGGAGTGGCATGATATACTTAAAGTGATGAAAGGGAAGAACCTGCAACCAAGATTACTCTACCCGGCAAGGATCTCATTGAGATTCAATGGAGAAATCAAAAGCTTTACAGACAAGCAAAAGCTAAGAGAATTCAGCACCACCAAAGCAGCCCTACAACAAATGCTAAACGAACTTCTCTAAGTGGGAAACACAAGAGAAGAAAAGGACCTACAAAAACAAACCCGAAACAATTAAGAAAATGGTCATAGGAACATACATATCGATAATTACCTTAAACGTGAATGGATTAAATGCTCCAACCAAAAAACACAGGCTTGCTGAATGGATACAAAAACAAGACCCATCTATATGCTGTCTACAAGAGACCCACTTCAGACCTAGGGACACATACAGACTGAAAGTTAGGGGATGGAAAAAGATATTCCATGCAAATGGAAATCAAAAGAAAGCTGGAGTAACAATACTCATTTCAGATAAAATAGACTTTAAAATAAAGACTATTACAAGAGACAAAGAAGCACACTACATAATGATCAAGGGATCAATCCAAGAAGAAGATATAACAATTATAAATATATATGTACCCAACATAGGAGCACCTCAATACATAAGGCAACTGCTAACAGCTATAAAAGAGGAAATCAACAGTAACACAATAATAGTGGGGGACTTTAACACATCACTTACACCAATGGACAGATCATCCAAAATGAAAACAAATGAGGAAACAGAAGCTTTAAATGACACAATAGACCAGATAGATTTAATTGATATTTATAGTACATTCCATCCAAAAACAGCAGATTACACTTTCTTCTCAAGTGTGCACGGAACATTCTCCAGGATAGATCACATCCTGGGTCACAAATCAAGCCTCAGTAAATTTAGGAAAATTGAAATCATATCAAGCATCTTTTCTGACTACAATGCTAAGAGATTAGAAATGAATTACAGGGAAAAAAACGTAAGAAAAACACAAACACATGGAGGCTAAACAATACGTTACTAAATAACCAAGAGATCACTGAAGAAATCAAAGAGGAAATCAAAAAATACCTAGAGACAAATGACAATGAAAACATGACAATCCACAATCTATGGGTGATCCCGAGGATGGCGGAAGAGTAAGACGCGTAGATGACCTTCCTCACCACAGATACATCAGAAATACATCTACGTGTGTAACTGCTCCTATAGAACACCTACTGAACGCTGGCAGAAGACCTCAGACCTCCCAAAAGGCAAGAAACTCCCCACGTATCTGGGTAGGGCAAAAGAAAAAAGAAAAAACAGAGACAAAAGAATAGGGACAGGACCTGCACCAGTGAGAGGGAGCTGTGAAGGAGGAAAGGTGTCCACACACTAGGAAGGCCCTTCACGGGCAGAGACTGCAGGTGGCGGAGGGGGAAGCTTCTAGCCATGGAGGAGAGCACAGAAACAGGGGTGCGGAGGGCAAAGCGGAGAGATTCCTGCACAGAGGATCGGTGCCGGCCAGCACTCACCAGCCGGAGAGGCTTGTCTGCTCACCCGCCGGGGCGGGCAGGGGCTAGGAGCTGAGGCTCGGGCTTCGGAGGTCGGATCCCAGGGAGAGGACTGGGGTTGGCAGTGTGAACACAGCCTGAAGGGGCTAGTGCACCACAGCTAGCCGGGAGGGAGTCCGGGAAAAAGTCTGGAGCTGCCGAAGAGGCAAGAGACTCTTTCTTGCCTCTGTTTCCTGGTGTGCGAGGAGAGGGGATTAAGAGCGCCACTTAAAGGAGCCCCAGAGATGGGCACGAGCTGTGGCTATCAGCGCTGACCCCAGAGACGGGCATGGGACGCTAAGGCCACTGCTGCAACCACCAAGAAGCCTGTGTGCGAGCACAGGTCATTATCCACACCGCCCCGCCCTGGAGCCTGTGCAGCCCACCACTGCCAGGGTCATGTGATCCAGGGACAACTTCACCGGGAGAATGCATGGTGAGCCTCAGCCTGTACAACGTCACGATGGCCTCTGCCCCCACAGGCTCGCCCCGCATCCGCACCCCTCCTGCCCCCCGGCTTGAGTGAGGCAGAGTCCCCGAATTAGCTACTCCTTTAACCCCGTCCTGTCTGAGCGAAGAACAGATGCGCTCAGGTGATCTACATGCAGAGGCGGGTCCAAAACCAAAGCTGAACCCCGGGACTGTGCAAACAGGGAAGAGAAAGGGAAATTTCTCCCAGCAGCCTCAGGAGCAGTGGATTAAATCTCCACAATCAACTAGATGTACCCTGCATCTGTGGAAAACCTGAATAGACAACAAATCATCCCAAATTGAGGAGGTGGACGTTGGGAGCAAAGATATATATATTTGTTACCCGTTTTCTCTTTTTGTGAGTGTGTATGCTTCTGTGTGTGATTTTGTCTGTATAGCTTTCCTTTTACCATTTGTCCTAGGGTTCTGTGCATCCATTTTTTATTTTTTTTTTTACTTTTCAAAAATTTTTTCTTAATAATTTTTTAATTTAATAACTTTATCTTATTTTATTTTACTTTATTTTATCTTTTTTTCTTTCTCTCTTTCCTTCCTTCCTTCCTCCCTCCCTCCCGCTCTCCCTCTCCCTCTCTCTTTCTTTCTTTCTACTTCTCCCTTTTATTCTGAGCCGTGTGGATGAAAGGCTCTTGGTGCTCCAGCCAGGGGTCAGTGCTGTGCCTCTGAGGTGGGAGAGCCAACTTCAAGACACTAGTCCATAATAGACCTCTCAGCTCCATGTAATATCAAACAGCGAAAATCTCCCAGAGATCTCCATCACAACGCAAAGACCCAGCTTCACTCAACGACCAGCAAGCTACAGTGCTGGACACCCTATGCCAAACAACTAGAAAGACAGGAACACAACCCCATCCATTAGCAAAGAGGCTGCCTAAAATCATAATAAGGCCACAGACACCCCAAAACACACCATCAGAGGTGGATCTGCCCACCAGAAAGACAAGATCCAGCCTCATCCACCAGAACACAGGCACTAGTCCCCTCCACCAGAAAGCCTACACAACCACTGAACCAACCTTAAACACTAGGGACAGACAACAAAAACAACGGGAACTACGAACCTGCAGCCTGTGAAAAGGAGACACCAAACACAGTAAATTAAGCAAAATGAGAAGACAGAAAAACACACAGCAGATGAAAGAGCAAGGTAAAAACCCACCAGACCTAACAAATGAAGAGGAAACAGTCAGTCTACCTGAAAAAGAGTTCAGAATAATGATAGTAAAGATGATCCAAAATCCTGGAAATAGAATAGAGAAAATACAAGAAATGTTTAACAACCTAATAGAAGAACTAAAGAGCAAACAAACAATGATGAACAACACAATAAATGAAATTAAAAATTCTCTAGAAGGGATCAATAGCAGAATAACGGAGGCAGAAGATCGGACAAATGACTTGTAAGATAAAATAGTGGAAATAACTACTGCAGAACAGAATAAAGAAAAAAGAATGAAAAGAACCGAGGACAGTCTCAGAGACCTATGGGACAACATTAAATGCACCAACATTTGAATTATAGGGGCCCCAGAAGAAGAAGAGAAAAAGGAAGGGACTGAGAAAATATTTGAAGAGATTATAGTTGAAAACTTCCCTAATATGGGAAAGGAAATAGTTAATCAAGTCCAGGAAGCACAGAGAGTCCCATACTGGATAAATCCAAGGAGAAACATGTCAAGACACATATTAATCAAACTATCAAAAATTAAATACAAAGAAAACATATTAAAAGCAGCAAGGGAAAAACAACAAATAACACACAAGGGAATCCCCATCAGGTTAACAGCTGATCTCTCAGCAGAAACTCTACAAGCCAGAAGGGAGTGGCAGGACATATTTAAAGTGATGAAGGAGAAAAACCTCCAACCAAGATTACTCTACCCAGCAAGGATCTCATTCAGATTTGATGGAGAAATTAAAACCTTTACAGACAAGCAAAAGCTGAGAGAGTTCAGCACCACCAAACCAGCTTTACAACAAATGCTAAAGGAACTTCTCTAGGCAAGAAACACAACAGAAGGAAAATACCTACAATAACAAACCCAAAACAATTAAGAAAATGGGAATAGGAACATACATATCGATAATTACCTTAAATGTAAATGGACTAAATGCTCCAACCAAAAGACATAGACAGACTGAATGGATACAAAAACAAGACCCGTATATATGCTGTCTACAAGAGACCTGCTTCAGTCCTAGGGAAACATACAGACTGAAAGTGACGGGATAGAAAAAGATATTCCATGCAAATGGAAATCAAAAGAAAGCTGGAGTAGCAATTCCCATATCAGACAAATAGACTTTATAATAAAGACTATTACAGGAGACAAAGAAGGCCACTATATAATGATCAAGGGATCAATCCAAGAAGAAGATATAACAATTGTAAATATCTATGCACCCAACATAGGTGCACCTCAATACACAAGGTAAATACTAACAGCCATAAAAGGGAAAATCGATAGTAACACAATCGTAGTAGGGGACTTTAACACCCAACTTTCACCAATGGGCAGATCATCCAAAATGAAAATAAATAAGGAAACACAAGCTTTAAATGATACATTAAACAAGATGGACTTAATTGATATTTATAGGACATTCCATCCAAAAACAACAGAATACACTTTCTTCTCAAAGTGCTCATGGAACATTCTCCAGGACACATCATATCTTGGGTCACAAATCAAGCCTTGGTAAATTTAACAAAATTGAAATCATATCAAATATCTTTTCTAACCACAATGCTATGAGACTGGATATCAATTACAGGAAAAAGTCTGTAAAAAATACAAACACATGGAGGCTAAACAATACACTACTGAATAACCAAGAGATCACTGTAGAAATCAAAACAGAAATAAAAAAATACCTAGAAACAAATGACAATGAGAGCACGATGACCCAAAACCTATGGGATGCAGCAAAAGCAGTTCTAAGTGGGAAGTTTATAGAAATACAATCCTACCTTAAGAAACAAGAAATATCTCAAATGAACAACCTAACCTTACACCTAAAGCAATTAGAGAAAGAAGAACAAAAAAACTCCAGTTAGCAGGAGGAAACAAATCATAAAGATCAGACCAGAAATAAATGAAAAAGAAATGAAGGAAATAATAGCAAAGATCAATCAAACTAAAAGCTGGTTCTTTGAGAAGATAATAAATAAAGTTGATAAACCATTAGGCAGACTAATCAAGAAAAACAGAGAGAAGACTCAAATCAATAGAATTAGAAAAGAAAAAGGAGCAGTAACAACTGACACTGCAGAAATACAAAACATCATGAGAGATTACTACAAGCAACACTATGCCAATAAAATGGACAACCTGGAAGAAATGGACAAATTCTTAGAAATGCACAACTTTCCGAGACTGAACCAGGAAGAAATAGAAAATATGAACAGACCAATCAAAAGTACTGAAATTGAAACTGTGATTAAAAATCTTCCAACAGGGGCTTCCCTGGTGGCACAGTGGTTGAGAGTCCGCCTGCCGATGCAGGGGACACAGGTTCGTGCCCCGGTCTGGGAAGATCCCACATGCTGCAGAGCAGCTGGGCCAATAAGCCATGGCCGCTGAGCCTCCACGTCCGGAGCCTGTGCTCCACAATAGGAGAGGCCACAACCGTGAGACGCCCGTGTGATGCAAAAAAAAAAAAAAAAAAAAAATCTTCCAATAAACAAGAGCCCAGGACCAGATGGCTTCACAGGCGAATTCTATGAAATATTTACAGAAGAGCTAACACCTATCCTTCTCAAACTCTTCCAAAATATAGCAGAGGGAGGAACACTCCCAAACTCAATCTACAAGGCCACCATCACCCCGAAACCAAAACCAGACAAAGATATCACAAAGAAAGAAAACTACAGGCCAATATCACTGATGAATATAGATGCAAAAATCCTCAACAAAATACTAGCAAACAGAATCTAACAGCACATTAAAAGGATCATACACCATGATCAAGTGGGGATTATCCCAGGAATGCAAGGATTCTTCAATATACACAAATCAATGTGATACACCATATTAACAAATTGAAGGAGAAAAACCATATGATCATCTCAATCGATGCAGAGAAAGCTTTCGACAGAATTCAACACCAACTTATGATAAAAACCCTGCAGAAAGTAGGCATAGAGGGAACTTTCATCAACATAATAAAGGCCATATATGACAAACCCACAGCCAACATCATTCTCAATGGTGAAAAACTGAAACCATTTCCACTAAGATCAGGAACAAGACAAGGTTGCCCACTGACACAACTGTTAATCAACATAGTTTTGGAAGTTTTAGCCACAGCAATCAGAGAAGAAAAAGAAATAAAGGGAATCCAAATCGGAAAAGAAGAAGTAAAGCTGTCACTGTTTGCAGATGACATGATACTATACCTAGAGAATCCTAAAGATGCTACCAGAAAACTAGTAGAGCTAATGAATGAATTTGGTAAAGTAGCAGGATACAAAATTAATGCACAGAATTCTCTTGCATTCCTATACACTAATGATGAAAAATCTGAAAGTGAAATTAAGAAAACACTCCCATTTACCAATGCAACAAAAAGAATAAAATACCTAGGAATAAACCTACCTAAGGAGACAAAAGAGGTGTATGCAGAAAATTATAAGACACTGATGAAAGAAATTAAAGATGACACAAATAGATGGAGAGATATACCATGTTCTTGGGTTGGAAGAATCAACACTGTGAAAATGACTGTACTACCCAAAGCAATCTACAGATTCAATGCAATCCCTATCAAACTACCACTGGCATTTTTCACAGAACTAGAACAAAAAAGTTCACAATTTGTATGGAAAAACAAAAGACCCCAAATAGCCAAAGCAATCTTGAGAAAGAAAAACGGAGCTGGAGGAATCAGGCTCTCATTGACTTCAGACTACACTACAAAGCTACAGTAATCAAGACAGTATGGTATTGGCACAAAAATGGAAAGATAGATTAATGGAACAGGATAGAAAGCCCAGAGATAAACCCACGCACAAATGGTCACTTATCTTTGAAAAAGGAGGCAAGAATATACAGTGGAGAAAAGACAACCTCTTCAATAAGTGGTGCTGGGAAAACTGGACAGCTACATGTAAAAGAATGAAATTAGAACACTCCCTAACACCATACACAAAAATAAACTCAAAATGGATTAAAGACCTAAATGTAAGGCCAGAAACTATCAAACTCTTTGAGGAAAACATAGGCAGAACATTCTATGACATAAATCACAGCAAGATCCTTTTTGACCCACCTCCTAGAGAAATGGAAATAAAAACAAAGATAAACAAATGGGACCTAATGAAACTTCAAAGCTTTTGCACAGCAACGGAAACCATAAACAAGACCAAAAGACAACCCTCAGAATGGGAGAAAATATTTGCAAATGAAGCAACTGAAAAAGGATTATCCAAAATTTACAAGCAACTCATGCAGCTCAATATAAAAAAAACAAACAACCCAATCCAAAAATGGGCAGAAGACCTAAACAGACATTTGTCTAAAGAAGATATACAGATTGCCAAAAAAACACATGAAAGAATGCTCAACACCATTAATCATTAGAGAAATGCAAATCAAAAGTACAATGAGATATCATCTCATAATGGTCAGAATGGCCATCATCAAGAAATCTACGAACAATAAATGCTAGAGATGGTGTGGAGAAAAGGGAACCCTCTTGCACTGTTGGTGGGAACGTAAACTGATACAGCCACTATGGAGAACAGTATGGAGGTTCCTTAAAAATCTACAAATAGAACTACCATACGACCCAGCAATCCCACTACTGTGCATATACACTGAGAAAACCATAATTCAAAAAGAGTCATGTAGTAAAATGTTCATTGCAGCTCTATTATAATAGCCAGTACATGGAAGCAACCTAAGTGTCCATCAACAGATGAATGGATAAAGAAGATGTGGCACATACATACAATGGAATAAAAGCCATAAAAGGAAACGAAATGGAGTTATTTGTAGTGAGGTGGATGGACCTAGAATCTGTCATACAGAGTGAAGTAAGTCAGAAAGAGAAAGACAAATACCATATGCTAAGACATATATATGGAATCCAAGGGGGAAAAATGGTCATGAGGAATGTAGGAGCAAGATGGGAACAAAAACACAGACCTACTAGAGAGTGGACTGGAGGATATGGGGAGGGGGAAGGGTAAGCTGTGACAAAGTGGGAGAGTGGCATGGACATATACACACTACCAAACATAAAATAGATAGCTAGTGGGAAGCAGCTGCACAGCACAAGGAGATCAGCTCAGTGCTTTGTGATCACCTAGAGGGGTGGGATAGGGAGGGTGGGAGGGAGGGAGATGCTAGAAGGAAGAGATATGGGAACATACCTATATGTATAACTGATATACTTTGTTATAAAGCAGAAACTAAAATACCATTGTACAGCAATTATACTCCAATAAAGATGTTAAAAAAAACAAAACAAAACATCATTCTGGGACTTGGCTGGTGGTCCAGTGGCTAAGACTCCACCCTCCCCATACAGGGGGCCCAGGTTCGATCACTGGTCAGGGAATTAGATCCCACATGCTACAACTAAGAGTTTGCATGTTGCAACTAAGACCCAGCACAGCCAAATAAATAAATAATATTTTTTAAAAAAATCATTATTTTCACAAATTGGAAAGAAAAGGATGAATAACTTTCAAAATAATTGCCACTGACAGCCCTTCACACTCAAGAGACTCTGTTAGAAATATATCATGTGGCTCCAAGCATGCTGAAGTTGAAAGAATTGTTTTATTACTAACCTACCTTACTTATAGTCAAGCTCTACCTTGGTGGCTTTGTAATAGTTTCAAAGTCTTCAATATGTTTGTATAAGAAGAAAATGACTGTAAAGCAATTATACTCCAATAAAGATGTTAAAAAAACAACAACCAAAATCTATGGGATGCAGAAAAGCAGTTCTAAGAGGGAAGTTTATAGGTATACAAGCCTACCTCAAGAAACAAGAAAAATCTCAAATAAACAATCTAACATTACACTGAACGGAACTAGAGAAAGAAGAAGAAACAAAACCCAAAGTTAGCAGAAGGAAAGAAATCATAAAGATCAGAGCAGAAATAAATGAAATAGAAACAAAGAAAACAAAAGCAAAGATCAATAAAACTAAAAGCTGGTTCTTTGAGAAGATAAACAAAATTGATAAACCATTAATTAGCTAGACTAATGAAGAAAAAGAGGGAGAGGACTCAAATCAATAAAATTAGAAATGAAAAAGAAGTTACAACAGACACCAGAGAAATACAAAGCATCCTAAGAGACTACTACAAGCAACTCTATGCCAATAAAATGGACAATCTGGAAGAAGTGGACAAATTATTAGAAAGGTATAACCTTCCAAGTCTGAACAAGGGAGAAATAGAAAATGTGAACAGACCAATCATAAGCAATGAAATTGAAACTGTGATTAAAAATCTTCCAACAAACAAAAGTCCAGGACCAGATGGCTTCACAGGTGAATTCTATCAAACATTTAGAGAAGAGCTAACACCCATCCTTCTCAAACTCCTCCCAAAAATTGCAGAGGAAGGAACACTCCCAAACTCATTCTATGAGGCCACCATCACCCTGATACCAAAACTAGACAATGATACTACAAAAAAAGAAAATAACAGACCAATATCACTGATGAATATAGATGCAAAAATCCTCAACAAAACACTAGCAAACAGAATCCAACAACACATTAAAAGGATCATACACCATGATCAAGTGGGATTTATCCCAGGGATGAAAGGATTCTTCAATATATGCAAATCAATCAATGTGATACACCATATTAACAAATTGAAGAATAAAAACTATATGATTATCTCAATAGATGCAGAAAAAGCTTTTGACAAAATTCAACACCAATTTATGATAAAAACTCTCCAGAAAGTGGGCATAGAGGGAACCCACATAATAAAGGCCCTATATGACAAACCCACAGCAAACGTCATTCTCAATGGTGAAAAACTGAAACCATTTCCTCTAAGATCAGGAAAGAGACAAGGATACCCACTCTCACCACTATTATTCAACATAGTTTTGGAAGTCCTAGACATGGTAATCAGAGAAGCAAAAGAAATAAAAGGAATGCAAAGTGGAAAAGAAGAAGTAAAACTGTCACTGTTTGCAGATGACATGATACTATACATAGAGAATCCTAAAGATGCCACAAGAAAACTACTAGAGCTAATCAATGAATTTGGTAAAGTTGTAGGATACAAAATTAATGCACAGAAATCTCTTGCATTCCTATACAGTAATGATGAAAAATCTGAAAGTGAAATTAAGGAAACACTCCCATTTACCATTGCAACAAAAAGAATAAAATACCTAGGAATAAATCCACCTAGGGATACAAAAGGCCTGTATGCAGAAAACTAAGAGACTGATGAAGGGAATTAAAGATGATACCAACAGATGGAGAGATATACCATATTCCTGGATTGGAAGAATCAATATTGTGAAAATGACTCTACTACCCAAAGCAATCTACAGATTCAATGCAATCCCTATCAAATTACCAATGGCATTTTTACAGAACTAGAACAAAAAATCTTTAAATTTGTATGGAGACACAAAAGACTCCAAATAGCCAAAGCAGTCTTGAGGGAAAAAAACGAAGCTGGAGGAATCAGACTCCCTGACTTCAGACTATACTACAAAGCTACAGGAATCAAGACAATATAGTACTGGCACAAAAACAGAAACATGGATCAATGGAACAAAATAGAAAACCCAGAGATAAACCCACACACCTATGGTCAACTAATCTATGACAAAGGAGGCAGGGATATACAATGGAGAAAAGACAGTCTCTTCAATAAGTGGTGCTGGGAAAACTAGACAGTTACATGTAAAAGAATGAAATTAGAACACTCCCTAACACCATACACAAAAGTAAACTCAAAATGGATTTGAGACCTAAATGTAAGATCAGACACTATAAAACTTTTAGAGGAAAACATAGGAAGAACACTCTGTGACATAAATCACAGGAAGACCTTTTTTGATCCATCTCCTACAGTAATGGCAATAAAAACAAAAATAAACAAGTGGGACCTAATGAAACTTCAAAGCTTTTGCACAGCGAAGGAAACCATAAACAAGATGAAAAGACAACCTTCAGAAAGGGAGAACATATTTGCAAATGAATCAACGGACAAAGGATTACTCTCCAAAATATATAAACAGCTCATGCAGCTCAATATTAAAGAAACAAACAACCCCATCTAAAAATGGGCAGAAGACCTAAATAGACATTTGTCCAAAGAAGACATACTGATGGCCAAGAAGCACATGAAAAGCTGGTCAACATCACTAATTATTAGAGAAATGCAAATCAAAACTACAACGAGGTATCACCTCACACCAGTTAGAATGGGCATCATCAGAAAATACACAAACAACAAATGCTGCAGAGGGTGTGGAGAAAAGGGAACCCTCTTGCACTGTTGGTGGGAATGTAAATTGATACAGCCACTATGGAGAACAGTATGGAGGTTCCTTAAAAAACTAAAAATAGAACTGCCATACGACCCAGCAATCCCACTACCGGGCATATACCCAGAGAAAACCATAATTCAAAAAAACGCATGCACCCGAATGTTCATTGCAGCAGTATTTACAATAGCCAGGTCATGGAAGCAACCTAAATGCCCATCGACAGATGAATGGTTAAAGGAGATGTGGTACATATATACAATGGAATATTACTCAGCCATAAAAAGGAACGAAATTGGGCCATTAGTTGAGATGTGGATGGATCTAGAGACTGTCATACAGAGTGAAGTAAGTCAGAAAGAGAAAAACAAATATCATATATTAACACATGTATGTGGAACCTAGAAGAATGGTATAGATGAACCAGTTTTCAGGTCAGAAGTTGAGACACAGATGTAGAGAGCAAACTTATGGACACCAAGGGGGGGGAAGCCACGGGGGGATGGGGATGGTGGTGTGATGAATTGGGTGATTGGGATTGACATGTATACACTGATGTGTATAAAATTAATGAGTAATAAGAACCTGCTGTATAAAAAAATAAATAAAATAAAATCCAAAAATTAGAAAAAAAGAAGACATGGTACATATATACATATATACAATGGAATATTATTCAGCCATAAAAAACAGTGAAATAATGCCATTTACAGTATCATGATTGATCTAGAGATTATCATACTAAGTGAAGTAAGTCAGACAGAGAAAGACAAATATCATCATATGATATCAGTTGCATATGGAATCTTAAAAAAGAAAGATACAAATGAACTTACTTACAAAACAGAAACAGACTCACAGACTTCAAAAACAAACTTATGGTTATCAAAGGGGAAACATGAAGGGGGGAAGCATAAATTAGGTGTTTTGGATTAACATACACACACTATTATATATAAAATAGATAATCAACAAGGACCTATTATATATCACTGAGAACTCTGCTCAATATTCTGTAATAGAGGAGGAGCTTCAAGATGGCGGAAGAGTAAGACGCGGAGATCACCTTCTTCCCCACAGATGCATCAGAAATACATCTACATGTGGAACAGCTCCTACAGAGCACCTACTGAACGCTGGCAGAAGACCTCAGACCTCCCAAAAGGGTTTCATACATGTAGTGGAATATATACCATTGGCTCTCCAATTTCAAGCCTAAAACTACCATCAGCTTTCCTGGATCTCTACCTTGCAGATAGCAGATCATGGGTCTTCTAAGCCTCCATAATAAGTGCAACAAATGGGATGTCAAGAGCTGTGAGAGCAGAGAAGAGACAGGGAAATCTCTCTGTGCAGCCTCGGAGGCAGTGGATTAAAGCTCCATGGTCCGCTTGATGTGCCCTGCGTCTGTGGAGTGCATGAATGGACAGCGAATCATCCCAAATTGAGGAAGTGGACTTTGAGGACAAGATTTAAGATTTTTTCCCCTTTTCCTCTTTTTACAATGAATTATCCCAAATTAAGGAGGTGGACTTTGAGAGCAAGATTTCAGACTTTTTCCCCTTTTCCTCTTTTTACAACGAATTACCCCAAATTGAGGAGGTGGACTTTGAGAGCAAGATTTCCGATTTTTTTCCCCCTGTTCTCTTTTTGTGAATGTGTATGTGTATGCTTCTGTGTGAGATTTTCTCTGTATAGCTTTGCTTCCACCATAGGTCCCAGGGTTCTATCCGTCCGTTTTTTTTTTCTTTTTCAATAATTACTTTTTTATTTTTAATAACGCTACTATATTTTATACTTTATTCTATTTTACTTTATCTTCTCTCTTTCTTGTTTTCCTACCTTCCCTTCCTCCCTCCCTCCCTCCACCCCTTTCTTTCTTTCTTTCTTTCTTTCTTCCCTTCCTCCCTCCCTCCTGTCTTTCTTTCTTTCTTTCCTTCCTCCCTGCTTCCTTTCACTCCTTCTTTTTCTTTCCTTCCTTCCTCACTCCCTCCTTTCTTTCTTTCTTTCCGTCCTCCCTCCCTCCTTTCTTCCTTCCTTCCTTCCTTCCTTCCTTTCTTTCCTTCTTCCTTTCTTTCTCTCTCTCTTTCTTTCTTCTACTAATTCTTTCTTTCTACTTTTTCTCCCTTTTATTCTGAGCCGGGTAGATGAAAGGCTCTTGGTGCTGCAGCCAGGAGTCAGTGCTGTGCCCCTGAAGTGGGAGAGCCAACTTCAGCACACGGGTCCACAAGAGACCTCCCAGCTCCACATAATATCAAGTGGTAAAAATCTCCCAGAGATCTCCATCTCAACACCAGCACCCAGCTTCAGTCAATGACCAGCAAGCTACAGTGCTGGTCACCCTATGCCAAGCAACTAGCAAGGCAGGAACACAACCCCACCCATTAGCAGAGAGGCTGCCTAAAAACATAATAAGGCCACAGGCACCCCAAAACACACCACCAGACGTGGACCTGTCCACCAGAAAGACAAGATCGAGCCTCAACCACCAGATCACAGGCACTAGTCCCCGCCCCCCAGGAAGCCTACACAACCTACTGAAACAACCTTAGCCACAGGGGACAGACACCAAAAACAATGGGAACTACGAACCTTCAGCCTGCAAAAAGGAGACCGCAAACACAGTAAGACAAGCAAAATGAGAAGACAGAAAAACACACAGCAGGTGAAGGAGCAAGATAAAAACCTGCCAGACCCAACAAATGAAGAGGTAATAGGCAGTCTACCTGAAAAAGAAATCAGAATAATGATAGTAAAGATGATTCAATATTCTATTTCCAAGATCCAAAATCTTGGAAATAGAATAGACAACATGCAAGAAACAGTTAACAAGGACCTAGAAGAACTAAAGATGAATCAAGCATCGATTAAAAACACAATAAATGAAATGAAAAATACTCTAGATGGGATCAATAGCAGAATAACTGAGGCAGAAGAACGGATAAGTGAGGTGGAAGATAAAATAGTGGAAATAACTGATGCAGAGCAAAATAAAGAAAAAAGAATGAAAAGAACAGAGGACAGTCTCAGAGACCTCTGGGACAACATTAAATGCACCAACATTCGAATTATAGGGGTTCCAGAAGAAGAAGAGAAAAAGAAAGGGACTGAGAAAATATTTGAAGAGGTTATAGTTGAAAACTTCCCTAATAGGGGAAAGGAAATAGTTACTTAAGTCCAGGAGGCACAGAGAGTCCCATACAGAATAAATCCAAGGAGAAATACGCCAAGACACATATTAATCAAACTGTCAAAAATTAAACACAAAGAAATCATATTAAAAGCAGCAAGGGAAAAACAACAAATAACACACAAGGGAATCCCCATCAGGATAACAGCTGATCTCTCAGCAGAAACTCTACAAGCCAGAAGGGAGTGGCAGGACATAATTAAAGTGATGAAGGAGAAAAACCTGCAACCAAGATTACTCTACCCAGCAAGGATCTCATTCAGATTGGATGGAGAAATTAAAACCTTTACAGACAAGCAAAAGCTGAGAGAGTTCAGCACCACCAAACCAGCTTTACAACAAATGCTAAAGGAACTTCTCTAGGCAAGAAACACAACAGAAGGAAAATACCTACAATAACAAACCCAAAACAATTAAGGAAATGGGAATAGGAACATACATATCCATAATTACCTTAAATGTAAGTGGACTAAATGCTCCCACCAAAAGACACAGATTGGCTGAATGGATACAAAAACAAGACCCATATATATGCTGTCTACAAGAGACCCACTTCAGACCTAGAGACACATACAGATTGAAAGTAAGGGGATGGAAAAAGATATTCCATGCAAATGGAAATCAAAAGAAAGCTGGAGTAGCAATTCTTATATCAGACAAAATAGACTTTAAAATAAAGACTATTAGAAGAGACAAAGAAGGACACTACATAATGATAAAGGGATCGATCCAAGAAGAAGATATAACAGTTGTAAATATTTATGCACCCAACATAGGAGCACCTCAATACATAAGGCAAATACTAACAGCCATAAAAGGGGAAATCGACAGTAACACACTCATAGTAGGGGACTTTAACACCCCACTTTTACCAACGGACAGATCATCCAAAATGAAAATAAATAAGGAAACACAAGCTTTAAATGATACATTAAACAAGATGGACTTAACTGATATTTATAGGACATTCCATCCAAAAACAACAGAATACACATTTTTCTCAAGTGCTCATGGAACATTCTCCAGGATAGATCATATCTTGGGTCACAAATCAAGCCTTGGTAAATTTAAGAAAATTGAAATTGTATCAAGTATCTTTTCTGACCACATTGCTATGAGACTAGACATCAATTACAGGAAAAGATCTGTAAAAAATACAAACACATGGAGGCTAAACAATACACTACTCAATAACGAAGTGATCACTGAAGAAATCAAAGTGGAAATAAAAAAATACCTAGAAACACATGACAATGGAGACACGACGACCCAAAACCTATGGGACGCAGCAAAAGCAGTTCTAAGGGGGAAGTTTATACCAATACAATCCCACCTTAAGAAACAGGAAACATCTCGAGTAAACAACCTGACCCTGCATATAAAGCAATTAGAGAAAGAACAAAAACCCCCCAAAGTTAGCAGAAGGAAAGAAATCATAAAGATCAGATCAGAAATAAATGAAAAAGAAATGAAGGAAACGATAGCAAAGATCAATAAAACTAAAAGCTGGTTCTTTGAGAAGATAAACAAAATTGATAAACCATTAGCCAGACTCAAGAGAAAAACAAAAGGGAGAAGACTCAAATCCATAGAATTAGAAATGAAAAAGGAGAAGTAACAACTGACACTGCAGAAATACAAAAGATCATGAAAGATTACTACAAGAAACTCTATGCCAATAAAATGGACAACCTGGAAGAAATGGACAAATTCTTAGAAATGCACAACCTGCCAAGACTGAATCAGGAAGAAATAGAAAATATGAATAGACCAATCACAAGCACTGAAATTGAAACTGTGATTAAAAATCTTCCAACAAACAAAAGCCCAGGACCAGATGGCTTCGCAGGCGAATTCTATCAAACATTTAGAGAAGAGCTAACACCTATGCTTCTGAAACTCTTCCAAAATATAGCAGAGGGAGGAACACTCCCAAACTCATTCTATGAGGCCACCATCACCTTGATACCAAAACCAGGCAAGGATGTCACAAAGAAAGAAAACTACAGGCCAACATCACTGATGAACATCGATGCAAAAATCCTCAACAAAATACTAGCAAACAGAATCCAACAGCACATTAAAAGGATCATACACCATGATCAAGTGGGGTTTATTCCAGGAATGCAAGGATTCTTCAATATAGGCAAATCAATCAATGTGATACACCATATTAACAAATTGAAGAAGAAAAACCATATGATCATCTCAATAGATGCAGAGAAAGCTTTTGACAAAATTCAACACCCATTTATGATAAAAACCCTGCAGAAAGTAGGCATAGAGGGAACTTTCCTCAACAAAGGCCATATATGACAAACCCACAGCCAACATCGTCCTCAATGGTGAAAAACTGAAACCATTTCCACTAAGATCAGGAACAAGACAAGGTTGCCCACTCTCACCACTCTTATTCAACTTAGTTTTGGAAGTTTTAGCCACAGCAATCAGAGAAGAAAAGGAAATAAAAGGAATCCAAATTGGAAAAGAAGAAGTAAAGCTGTCACATTTGCAGATGACATGATACTATACATAGAGAATCCTAAAGATGCTACCAGAAAACTACTAGAGCTAATCAATGAATTTGGTAAAGTAGCAGGATACAAAATTAATGCACATAAATCTCTGGCATTCCTGTACACTAATGATGAAAAATCTGAAAGTGAAATCAAGAAAACACTCCCATTTACCATTGCAACAAAAAGAATAAAATATCTAGGAATAAACCTACCTAAGGAGACAAAAGAGGTGTATGCAGAAAATTATAAGACACTGATGAAAGAAATTAAAGATGATACAAATAGATAGAGAGATATACCATGCTCCTGGATTGGAAGAATCAATATTGTGAAAATGACTCTACTACCCAAAGCAATCTACAGATTCAATGCAATCCCTATCAAACTACCACTGGCATTTTTCACAGAACTAGAACAAAAACTTTCAAAATTTGTTCGGAAAAACAAAAGACCCCGAATAGCCAAAGCAATCTTGAGAACAAAAAACGGAGCTGGAGGAATCAGGCTCCCTGACTTCAGACTATACTACAAAGCTACAGTAACCAAGACAGTGTGGTACTGGCACAAAAACAGAAAGATAGATCAATGGAACAGGACAGAAAGCCCAGAGATAAACCGACGCACATATGGTCAACTTATCTTTGATAAAGGAGGCAGGAATGTACAGTGGAGAAAGGACAGCCTCTTCAATAAGTGGTGCTGGGAAAACTGGACAGGGATATGTAAAAGTATGAGATTAGATCATTCCCTAACACCATACACAAAAATAAGCTCAAAATGGATTAAAGACCTAAATGTAAGGCCAGAAACTATCAAACTCTTAGAGGAAAACATAGGCAGAACATTCTATGACATAAATCACAGCAAGATCCTTTTGGACCCACCTCCTAGAGAAATGGAAATAAAAACAAAGATAAACAAATGGGACCTAATGAAACTTCAAAGCTTTTGCACAGCAAAGGAAACCATAAACAAGACCAAAAGACAACCCTCAGAATGTGAGAAAATATTTGCCAATGAAGCAACTGACAAAGGATTAATCTTCAAAATTTATAAGCAGCTCATGCAGCTCAACAGCAAAAAAACAAACAAGGCAATCCAAAAATGGGCAGAAGACTTAAATAGGCATTTCTCCAAAGAAGATATACAGACTGCCAACAAACACATGAAAGAATGCTCAACATCATTAATCATTAGAGAAATGCAAATCAAAACTACAATGAGATATCATCTCACACCAGTCAGAATGGCCATCATCAAGAAATCTAGAAACAATAAATGCTGGAGAGGGTGTGGAGAAAAGGGAACACTCTTGCACTGCTGGTGGGAATGTAAACTGATAAAGCCACTATGGAGAACAGTTCGGAGGTTCCTTAAAAAACTACAAATAGAACTACCATATGACCCAGCAATCCCACTACTAGGCATATACCCTGAGAAAACCATAATTCAAAAAGAGACATGTACCAAAATGTTCATTGCAGCTCTATTCACAATAGCCCAGAGATGGAAACAACCTAAGTGTCCATCATCGGATGAATGGATAAAGAAGATGTGGCACATATATACAATGGAATATTACACAGCCATAAAAAGAAACGAAACTGAGCTATTTGTAACGAGGTGGACAGACCTAGAGTCTGTCATACAGAGTGAAGTAAGTCAGAAAGAGAAAGACAAATACCGTATGCTAACACATATATATGGAATTTAAGAAAAAAAATGTCATGAAGAACCTAGGGGTAAAACAGGAATAAAGACACAGACCTACTGAGAATGGACTTGAGGATATGGGGAGGGGGAAGGGTAAGCTGTGACAAAGCGAAAGAGAGGCATGGACATATATACACTACCAAACGTAAGGTAGATAGCTAGTGGGAAGCAGCCACATAGCACAGGGAGATCAGCTCGGTGCTTTGTGACCACCTGGAGGGGTGGGATAGGGAGGGTGGGAGGGAGGGAGACGCAAGAGGGAAGGGATATGGGATCAGATGTATATGTATGACTGATTCACTTTGTTATAAAGCAGAAACTAATAAAGGGAGGTGAAGCACTGAAAAAAAAAATTCTGTAATAACCTGCATGGGAAAAGAATTTGAAAAAGAATGGATATATTCAGTATAACTGAATCACTTTGCAGTACACCAGAAACTAACACAATATTGTAAATCAACTATACTCCAGTATAAAATAAATTAAATTAAAAAAATTGAAAAAAATAGAGAAAAAACTGGATTGTACTTCAAAGTCTTCAGAGGCTCCCTGTTGAGTGAGAGGCAGTCTATTCTAGGAAGTGTGCATGTGCATTCACTCCCAAGGAGAATGAGAAGACTTGTTGAAGGTGACGGGGAAACTGGACAATTTTGGAAACCACGACTGCAGGAGGCAGGTTTGGAGATGACCCAAGCACTCCTGAGAGGATGCAGAAATGGCAAATAGACCTGAGATTATGATTGCAGCTATTGTCAGAGTCTTCCTGGAGTACTGCTCAGGTATGGAATCTGGGTTACGTTCGGGAGGACTGAGCAGCAAAAGTGCATGATAAGTAATGATGCCTGCAGGGGGCATGGGCATGAGAAGCGGTGCCTCCATGGCAGGTGTTCAGACTCCATCCCTCAATAGCTGAGTGGCCTTAGGCAAGTTATTTGGTCTCTCTGTGCCTTGGTTTTCTACCTCTATGGTTGCTGAGAGCAATAAGCACATTAATGCTTGTACAACTGTATGAATGATTCCTTAGCTCAGCATGAAGTTTGAATAAATGTTAGCTATCATCAGCATTATCCTTGCTATGATATATGGAGAAAATGCTCTGAGGAGCAGCATTGGGAACTTCTGATAAACCAAGAAAACTCAAAGAAAGGACAAGTTTAAAGAAAGAAAGAGGAAAAAACAGGAAAGAGGAGAGAGAACAAATCTTTTAGTGAGAAGGAACTCAAGTGCTTCTATTTTGAAGAACTGTGAGGGTTTCAGGCTAAACAAAGAAAAAATTATTTAAATACTCCAGCTTCTCCTGAAACTGGTATCAGTCTCCGGACAGACAGAGCTTCAAGTCACACCAAGGTTGGTCTTGTTGGAGTCCCCAGAAAGTATCTACTTCCAGAGAAGTTGTGAAACAACACATGCCAGGCTGACTTGCTGGTGCCCCCATGACTCTGTTCAAGAAAACTGTAATGAGATCCACAGGAGACCCAAATCTTAATTCAAGAGAAAAGTGAGTAAGATAGTGACGCCCACTAATTAAAATATTTGCATATACAGCAATAAGGTGTTATAAATTTCACATACTTTCACCACCTAAAACTAAACAAATTGTATTTAATCCAGATTTAATCCATGGATAATGCCTTGTAATCAGTGAGAATATGAAAGCAACACCTTAAGAAATGCTAGGCTCTGCTTACACTGCAATTATCATAGGTCTCTCAGAAGGGCCACTGGAGTGAAATCTGTGAAAACTCCCTGAAATGAGAATTCCCAGCTGACAAACTGAAGAACTCATGAGTCAAATGAAGTTTAAGGAACCACAATCAGTATGAACCTATGAAAACTTGTCTTACGAACCTATGAAAACTTTTCTAAAAATACCAACAACATCTTGTACATTTGAAATCAGTAATGATGGATCCTGACTATTAATGGCCAGTTACTATCCCTTGCTGGCCAGAAACTTTTCAGGATGTGGCTACCTGGCAATTTCAACAAAAGTTGCTTTGTTACAGATGACAGTCATATTAAGATGCATGATATTTTCTTTAGCCTGGTTCTCCTTCCAAGTGCCTTTCATATGTTATAGCTCAGGAATTTTTAACTCCTTCCTGTCCTGCTGTCTCTCTTGCAAGGTCTCCTTCACTCCCACTTCCTGCCTCCTGAATCAGTGTTTGACCTTTTAGTCAACTCTACACCCTTTCTCCTCAACAGTCCTCTGATACCTTTCCCCATCATCTGTAATTTTTCCTAGATTTTATTGCAAAAGCTGTCCTTCTTTGCCATCTAGTCTTCTAGTCTCCCAAAGATAAAGGAAGTAAATGATAGAATTTGCAAATGTTAGAATTTCAAGTAAAGGGAGTTTAGAGCTGGTAGTGGTAGGTGGAGATTGCTGTACTTTATTTGTATGTAAGAGATTCATAGAACTTTTAGATCTAAAAAAAGACCCAAGTGTGCATCTATTTAAAACCCCTGTGTTTACAATAAGGACACAAGTTTATAGTTCTAAATCTGCTCTAAGTTTTGTAATGAGGCAAATACTTTCCCTAAAATCTTTCTTACCTATTCTATTGTTACAATAAGTTCCCTTTTTAGGAGTAGTCAAAAAATAAATATTTCTCTCCCATCCAAATCATTACATGGTTTTAGTGTAATCTAATAAAATAAATTATTACACTTTAGTAACACTCTTGACTATACTGGGAAATGAGGTGTAATATATGAGCAGAGAATATAGAAAATGGATGATTTAACCAGAGGGCACTGGTAGCCTCCAGGCTATGTGCAGACCACTGACATGTTTGGTCTGGAAAGAATTTTTTAAAAATTTGATTTAGTTGGGCTTAGTAAAAAAGTGGAGAGAGTAAAAACAAAAGGCATGTGTGTGTGCATGCATGCGTGCGTGCGTGCGTGTGTGTTTTGGTTTGGCTTATATGCAAAAATTGGAAGGTCTACCAACATTAGATTTGTGTTTTCCTTTGACATTAGTAAGATGAAAATGAGCTGTGCCCTTCAGACAGGGTGTGGTAAGCAGAATAATGCACCGCCCCCCCTCCCCCAAAAGCTGTCCACATTCTAATCCTTGGAATCTGTGACTATGTTATACTACATGACAAAAGGGAATTAAAGTTGCAATTCCCTGCAATTAAGGTTGCTAATGAACTGACCTTAAAATAGGGAGATTATCCTAGATGATTTAGGTGGGCCAGTCTAATCACTTGAGCTCTTAAAATTGAAAGAGGGAGACTGAAGAGTTTGTCAGAGAGAGGCAACATGAGAAAGACTCAACCCCCAACTGCTAGCTTTGAAGATGGAGGAAGAGGGCTAAGGAATGCAGCAGCCTCTAGAACCTGGGAATGACACTCAGTTAAAACAGGCACCATAGTCGTAGGTTGCAATGACCTAAATTCTGCCAACAATCCAAATGAACAGGGAAAGCATTTTCTCCTGGAGTTTACAGAAAGGAGTGTACCCTGTTGACACCTTGATTTTATCCTGGTGAGACTGTACTGGACTCTGACCTACAGAACTGTAAGATAACATATTTGTGTTGTTTTAGGACTCTAAGCTTGTGGTAATTTGTTAGGGCAGCAATAAAAAACTAATACACAGGCCATATGTACTGTCTTTATCACCAAAGTTACTATTCCAACAAAGAAGATATATAAACAACTAATAAGCATGTGAAAACATTGTTAGTCACTAGGGAAATGGAAATTAAAATCACAATGAATTATCACTTTACATCCATGAGGATGGCTGTAATTAAAAAAATAGACAGTAACAAGCATTGGTGAGGATGTGGAGAAACTGGAATCCTCATACACTGCTGATGGAAATATAAAATGGGGCAGGTACTTTGGAACATAGTTGACAGTTTCTTAAAAAGTTAAACATACATGTGCCACACATCCAGCAATTCTACTTTTAGGTAGATATACCCAAGAGAAATGAAAACATGTCCACACAAAAACTTGCACATGAATGGTCCCTGCAGCATTATTCATGACAGCCAAAACCTGGAAGCAACCCAAATGTCCATCAACTGACAAATGGAAGATGTGGTATATTCATACCATGGAATATTATTCCACCATGAAAAGGAATGCAGCATACGTGCCACAAAATGTGTGAATCCTGAACATATTATGCTAAGTCCGTAACAAAGGACCATGCATTACTCTATTTATTTGAAGTGTCTAGAATAGGCAGATCTATGAAGACAGAGCATATTAGTAGTTACCTAGGGCTGGAGGAAATGGGGGCATTGGGGAGTGATGGCTAAGAGGTATGGAGTTTATTTGGGGATAATGAAAATGTTCTAAAATTGACTGTGGTGATGGGTGCACATCTCTGAATGTACTAAAAGCCACTGAATTATATACTTTAAATGGTTGACTTGTATAGTATATGAATTATACCTCCATGGAGTTTTTAGCAAACAATAACCTTGGTTTGCTGTGATGGTTACACAACTTAAAAAATTTGCTAAAATATCACTGAATTGAACACTTACAATGGGTGAATACTATGGGGTGTAAATTATACCTCAATAAAGCTGATAAAACAGTTTTAACCAAATTTAACCTTTTCTTGATGAGTCAGTGTCCACAATGTGACTACTAATTAATTATCTTGCACGAAAAAATGAGAAGGACTTGGTATTTCTCCACCTTTGTGATTCTGTTTAGTTGGTGTGCCTTTGGTATCAATATTGCAGGGCCCTTAGGATCTAAGGAAGTTGGTAGGGCTTAGACTGCCCTTTCTTGCACATCCCCAGGCTGCATGGCTTCCTTCTCCTCCCTTGGTTCAATCACCATTCCCTAAAGATATTTTTGCCAACGCCAGCATGTCAGGTTACTCAGGTTACTGCCATTACCTCTTCTGATTATTCAATTGAAGTTGACAACTCCCCAGGACACTAAGGCAGCAAGTGGTGCTGACCTAACTTCTTTTGCATGTTCCACTGCAGAGTCCTAGACGAGGGACCCCATACCCAGTACAGCTGCATGATGTTGCAGCCTCTCCTAGAAACAACAAAGGATATGGTACCCACTACGTGTCCAACCACCCATCCCTCCTTCATTCCATTGGACAGATGTGGGAATTGCTTTTTCAGGATGTGCGATGGGTTAGCCTAGATCATTTGTACTTCCTTGTTTGTTTCCTCTAGTCTACTGGGGAGCAGGGTAAGTTGGATTTTCCTGCTATACTCTCATCCATTTTACCTGAATTCTCTAAAAGCTAGGCCTCTTTAGTGGGCATGCTACACATCTATACATACTGAGGAAAACTTAAGGAACTTGGTTACCTGGTATTGTATTAGACAATGAAGTCCCTTGATGGCAGCTTGAATCAGTCAGTGGCCATTACCCTGTTGCTCAGAGCACCACTAGGAAGACAGCCAAACTTGTGTGCCTTTCCCTCTGATCTAGTATACTGGGACAAACCTTCCTTTGTCGGTCTTTCCTCTTGGTGACAAACCCTTCTCTGAGCCTCTCTATGAAGCAAAATCCTCCTCTGCTTAACAATGGCTGGATGAAAAATTCAGAAATGCCAATTTGAAATGACTTACATTATGAAAAGCTTACACAACTGCTTGTCTTTTATTGCAGTTACTAAATCATGAGGAGGGGGCCGAGAAAGAAGAATTAAAAACAACAACAACTGCCTTTTATTTTTATTTTCCCAGTGAGGTTTCTGTGATCTCTTTATTAGACACAATATGTGTCAGCTATTCAACTCATAAAAACACAGAAAAACATGCCAGGAAGGGAGGAATATTTTCTGTCTCTCTTTTCCTGTGAAAACTTTGGATGAGCTCATCTGGGTTCTCTCCTTTCAATGAAAGATACACTCATCCCTCAGCCCCCATCTTCTTCTCATTTTCCATTGATGATGTCAAGCAGGCCTTACAGTATCTCTTTTGTGATCTTATAAAATCAATGACAACCGAAAACGTTTCCCTTATGGCTATGACCTCATCAATGGCTTACACCTGGACAAGCCTCATCTGCACTGGTGAGTAAAGCTCCCCTCCACTGATCCAGACTGAAGCAATTTACCAGGAAACTACTGCTTTCCTTCAAAACGCTGCCTACACCATTCAGATCTGGAAGCCTTCTGAGCAACTCTGGCTGAGTGCTGAATCTGACTAGTCAAGATGGCTCTCCAATCTTAGTGCCTGTCTTTGCACACACCAGAAACTCTTCTTTACCTGTGTTTATAACCGCACACAAAGTAATCAGTTCTTCAACATGTTAGGCATGTGACATTTTGGTGGCATTCTTATACTCCTCCCTAGCCCCTGCTACCCTCCCCTCTCATTTACCTTCTGAGCAGTGAAACAGGCATCCAATTAAGTCAGTTTAGGACAGAGGGGAATTTTGTGCCACTGGGTCTACATGGCTGTGAGTTTCCAGAACCAGGGAAACGTCAGCCATCTCCACGCTGAGACATACTCGCAAAGTACTCTCAAACCTTTGGGACTTAAAACATAAAATCAACACATACTGATGAGTCTGGAGAGAAGCAAAGGGCTCTAAAGGCAATATCTTAGGCTCAAACAGGGCAGAGCAAGGAAGGTTTGGTGTGTCTAAAACTAAATGGTGTTTATATGTTTAAGCAAAAACTGTGTAGAGAGTACCGATGGACCTACAATGAACCTCAGAAGCAGCACTGACAACACACTCAACTCAGAGGATGGGGCAACTCAACAGGAGAGGTCCACTTATGGGCCAGGGAGGGTTCACCAGACCTCCCTTCCTCTGGCTCATGTGAAATGTTCCTCGTGTAGCCACCTCCCTTGCTCTGGACCCAGGCACTCCAACCGCTTTTCAGATAGCTAATTCAGCTTCCCCCTTGACACTGAGATGCTGAGACATTAGAGTGAGGTGCTCTACAAAGGGTTTGTGAGAGTTCTGGTCTCGGAAAAGGAATTTCCCCTACTGTAAAAATAACCTGGCTTTTGTTTTATCCTCACAATAATAATAAGAGCTAACGAGTATTGAGTGCTTGCTACATGCTAGGCATACTTATAAGCATTTTACATGATGAAGGCATTTAATCTCCACAAGAACCTTCTGAGTCAAACACTATTATTATCACCATATGACAAATAAAGAAACTGAGTCAGAGAGTGTAAAGAAGCTGCTCAGGGTTATGTAGCTTGGATGTGAAAGAGTCAGGATTCAAATCCAGACCATGAGGCTCCAGAGCCTGCAGGCTTAACTGCCATGCTATGCCTGCTCTTGTGAATTACTATGAACAAATTTCCCTGCATCTGGTTGATTCAGGTGCGTAGGCAAGGCCAAAATCCACACATTTCTTATAAAATCATGGATACCTGAGTGCTTGAGCCTCAAGAAAACTCTTGTTTTTCCTTTTGGCCTACATTTATATTGAAGTCAAGGTAAAAAAAACCAAAAAAGAAAAAAAAAAACCAGAAAAAACTGTACAATGTCTTTAAAAGCACAGGAGCACTGAGATTTACCACGAGGTAAATCCTAAGTCCGTACTTGAAAATTTTCAGTGTGAAGACTTACAGTGGAAAATACGTGGAAGCAAAGTTGGGCTAATGTTTTACACATTTTAAAATTGTTTTCAGGATGCGTTTCATTTTAGGAGAGCTAGAGAAAGAAAAGGAAACATGTACTGAGTGTGAACTATGTGCCTGACATTGGGCTAAGGGCTTTTTCACACATGCAATCTTATTTAACCTCACAACAATCCTGTAAAATAGGGTTAATTTCACTCTTACAGCTGAGAACAAAGACTCTTGAGGTTATACACTTTGTTCGAGGCCACACGGTTAATGAACAGTATAACTGGTAATAAGATTTAGAAATGCGCCACATCTATCCCCTGCAAACCGCCGCCCCGCACCCATGTACGTTATATTTAGGTTGTATCTTATACGCCTATGCGGGGTACCTTGGAAGGAGACTGTAACTGTCTCTGCATTCGAGGTAGTCACGCATGCATCTGTTGCCTTCACTAGTCTGTAAGGGTCACGAATCACAAAACTCGGGTCTAACTTGCTGCTCTTCGTCAGTATTATTTGGCAGAGGGTGTGAGTCACGTAAAACGGTAAGTGCAGACGTCGACACCAGGCTAGACAATAATCCCAGGTAAAGACACGAATACAGTCTGAAAGCAGCGTATCCATTTTGGGCCTTACCTTTCAGAGGGACTGTTTGACACATCTGCTAGCAGGGCTGCACAAACCCCGCCCCTGAAGCCCACGGATGCGGCTTCCTGAGCCCTGGGTGTGGTGTGCGTGAACTACTTCATCACTCAGCTCCTTTTCTCCCTTTCCCCCGGTGCCTCTCTGGCTGCTCTCTTTCTTCCCTGGCTTTGAATGTGTTGGCAGCCTCCAATAGCTCCTCTTCAAAGAGCTGAAGACAAGCCTGATGTTACAATTGCTCTGCTTAATTCCAGACAGGTTTCCGTGAATCGTATTAAATTCAGGTGAACAAAGGGTATTTAGTCTGTGACAGAGCTGAACCGTATCTGGATAAATATAAACAAGAGAGTTAATCCTGTAAGAGCCCTACTTGCCAGCAGTTGGAAGGGTGTCAGCAGTGCCCTGGCCAAGGCAGATGGGAGGGGGTAAGGCACAAGAGAATTAACCAGACGGGTGCCGAGCATCTGGACTCTGTATAACAAAGAGGGGCATAAAGATTGTGACTGGAATACATTAGGAGCAAAGCAAATGTTCTATTCACACACACACACAAATAGGCATTAATATCAGTCTGTAATCCACCCCAGGGCCCCTTAGCTCGCCTTATTCTTTGTTGACTTTCATCCTCTCTGCAAAGCGTCCCGCTCAAGGTCCCTTCCCAGATCAGCCGTAGGTCATGGGGTAGATATACTGTTGCTAAACAGATATGCAAGGGAGTAGCATGTGTGACTGGAGAACAGTGTGACAACATAATCCCGGCGTGGACAGATGAGGTCAGTGTGGGGTGATGTCGGCTTTTCTAGCATCTACTGAATCATCTGATGGGAGCGGCAATGGAAAAGAATAAATACAAACACATGCAACACACCGCCACAAAGGCTGCACGGCCCAGATCTGAGGAAAGGGAGCCCGGGTTGGTAGCAGAAGTGGGGAGAAGGAGGAACAATGATCTGGGGGTCAGGAGACCTCAGTTCCCTTTTTCCCTGCCACCAGCTGAGCGGCTATGTGACCTCGGGTTGCCTGGCCTCTGAGAACTGAGGGCTCTGGTCTAGCTGGTATCTAAGGTCTCTTTCAGTTTCAAAGGCAAGGATCTGTCCTATGTAAGAGAGGTTTTATAAGGGTACCTTACTACAAGACCACAACCTTGGGAGACATGGTACTCTGAATCGCAATTTTCTGAAGTTGCTATGTGTAGAATGGTTTGCCTAACCTCTATGGATAAAGGTGAAGTGTAGGCAGGTGTATTAGACCAAGAGGTTGAAATAAACAGTCACAGAGAAGAACACCTGTGCTCCAACCCACAGCCACAGAATTCCAACTACCCAGGTCTTCAAGTCTTCTTTGCAACAGGTGGATGGAGGAGAAATGAAAAGATCATTCAATGATCTTAGGTCATGATTCATGTTCCCCAACAGGCTACTTACTTGTATACATCTCCTTTGCTCATGTTCACTCTGCCTGGAGTATTTCCTGCATCTCTGTTTATCAAAATTCTACTCCAAGTCTAAGACCTCTCAGGTAGAGTGAAACTGCACCCTCTTTGGTTATCAGCACTTATTTCATTCTATCTCATAGTACACTTTATCTCTATTTGATTACAATTACAGATTATAAACTTCCGGAGGCAGGGTATGGATCTCATTTATGTCTGTGTCCCTGGGCCTGCTTGGCACATTGTAGGCACCAGTCAACGGTTTCTGAATTGAACAGGGATTTCCACATTACCTGCTAATGTGACGGCAATGGAGACAGAGTCATATCCCAAGGCATTTGTGGCATTACAAGTGTAGAAACCCACATCAGCTTCCACGGGGGCCAGGATCTGTAAGGAATCATCTGGCTGTAGAAGAATCCTGGAGCAACAGAAAAGAAATGTAGGCCCGGTCAGGTCGGTTGACTCCTTTTTGGCATTGGATATTGGTAAAGCTGGAAGGAACCTCAGGGGTAGTCAGAACCCTGTTTTAACAACAGGCACAAACCAGCCACAGTGACACTCAGGAAACCAGCCTCTCTTGCCACTTTGATGGGTGTGATTCTGTTAGCAAGCCCAAATAAGGAGCTTTTGGATTGCTCATGCAATTTGTTGATTACTTGGACTAAATGCTAACAGTTGGAGCAGGCAGCATATGTGTGCTGAATACACGTAACAGACACAGCGGGGGTGAGAGGAGATGCTAGAACGAATGCTGCAGATGGATTTGGGGAAGGCTTCTTCAGGAAAAGCAAAGTTATAAAGGAGGAGTGGGGCTTGGCTGGATGGTGGAAAGTAGACAGAGCTTCCAGATACAGAGAAAGGCATCTGTTAAGGCTCGGAGGTGGGAGAGAAGCAGCCAAATTGAATACTAACGAGAGGATCTTGATGCACACGTTTGAAGGAAATTGTACGTGTAACTGTATCTCAATTCTATTGTCTTCATTAGTCTGTAAATATCATTGGGCACAGAAATTAGACCTTATTGTTTTATTTCCCACAATGCTTGGCAGAGGGCTCTTTGTAGTGAAGGTGCCAGCAGAATGAAGGTAAAGCCTGCCCTTCAGGGTCATGGTAGAGAAAATTCCAGAATAATCACCACATAGTTCAGATACTTTACCTGAAAAGAATTATAAGAATCAGATTGTGAGTACCTTCCATGAGACTCAGAATCCACTCCTCTCTCAGTCTACTATTTTTTCTTTTCTAGATTCATGCCATTTCTAAGAACTACCTGTGACATGATGGCAGTTAAGCGGATTAATGTCTAATGATGACTTGAAGCTGATGTCTTGATGAGGCTGATGATAACTGGAGTGTGTATGTGGAGGTGGGAATCTAGAAGGGTTGGGTGGAGGAATGGATGGGAACTTCAGAGATCCAGTGTCAGACCTGGCAGGGCCTTAGGTCAATAAATCATTCAATAGCACAGAAATGATTTAGCGGTGGCTTTGGGGTTCCTGTAGTCAGTCATTTCCATCTTTGTGATTATTTCCACCTCTCTGATTTCCAAAGGCTCCAAGAACTGTTCACCTAATATCATGTTAACATCCATCCAGAGGAAGAAAGAAGACAAGGGGTCATTTTTCAGGAAAGGGAAAAAAAATCATGAAAAGGTCAGGGAACTCACAAGACTTAGTGGTGAAATTAAGACTAGGAGTCACATCTCCTGTCCCAGCAGCAGTCTCCCAGCTCTGCTTTTGGCCGTGGACCTCTTGCTTTGCTTTTTCTTACCTCCTCTTGGAGGAAAGGCAGGAGAGAGAAAAAGCAAGGCTTACATCAATCATTCTTCAATTTGGCTATGTATGGGCAGTTCAGATAAAACTGAACTGCCCATACATAGCCATAGCCCATACATAGGGAAGGAAATAGAAAATCTCACCTAAAGGGAAGTTTCTGGATGGTTTGTGTTTGATTCAGTGCCATTCCAGACCATCACTGCTATTACAGGGACAGTCTAGCTTCTGTGGCATTGAACTAGAGCTGCAACTTTGTGGGGGATGACAGAGAGGCTACGAGACATTGTGATAGAACTCATCCACCCATTCATTCACTCATTCACCCATATTAGGTGTTTTCTCTCAAAGTCAACAATTACATACTAACTGCTTAGTTTATTTCAAAGAGCTAATAAGAGAAAGATGATTATATAATTTGCTTATCTTTAGTAAGCCATACAATATTTAAGTAATAATATCACTGTTGTTTTGTAGGAATCTTAATAGATGCATCATAGTATCATTGCTAAATCTTTTCAGGTGTTCAGGCTGTTTTAGATTAAAAAAATGAAACATTGACTTAATGATTTAAATCTTTATGATGTCCCAGGAACATGGATGCCTCCAAAAGAATTTCCAAACGGGAATATTGAAAGCAGGCTTAACCAAATTTCATTAGAACTGACAATTTATGATGACTGAACTTAGTGGATCATTAATCAGTTTTACCATCTTCAAAAGGCAGGGATTAAGAGTTGCTAAATTCCTAAGTCTGTTGGCATAGTTCCTTCCCTATCAGAGCCCTGTCAGAAGGGGTTCTTGAAGTGAACATTTAGAGCACAAGACTAGAAGACAGGTCTTCTGAACTTGATTTAGTTTCTAAGTTTTACCATTGGCAAATCCCTTCTTTTTTCTACATTTCAGCTTATCACGTTCTAAACCCCAGTTGAAGTATGTTTTCTTATCCAGCAGAAGGAACAGTTAAAATGAGGTATATAAGGAAGCTGCAGACCACCTTTTGGTATTTCCAATGACCCTTCTGTTGGTAATGTTGGACACCCTGAATGAAGAATTAAATGTGAGGAAGGACAGGGGATGAAAAGGTTGTGAGGAAGAAAGGGAGAGGGGCTCACGATATGGGCCAATATCCCCCCGCCAGACAATTTATTAGCTCTGTATATTCAGATCATTTTTTCTTCCCGTAGAACTACTGCACCTGCCTGATCTCATGCAGGGAGTTGTAAATCCCACTCCCACACTGGGCCCGACACATGTAACTTTTTTTAGGTGGTGGTTAGCTTTTATAGCTGCAACAGTTCCTCCAGGCACTGGTGCTACTGAGTGAGCCTTGATGCTTCCTGCCCGTACGAAGCCTGGAAAAGAATTCCCACAAAGTTGGTGAAGAGAAGGGGGAGCTCCATCACACTGGGCACAAAGCCATGAGGGTCTGAACTAAGATGGGAATAATGGGAATGGGAAAAAAAGGAATCTAGATCTCAAAATTTAGCATTCATATATTCTTCTATTCTGTAAAATGTATACAAAGATAAAGAAGCTAAAATATTTGCCTTCATAAATCAGTCTTAAATATTGTCTTAAGGTAAAATCTACATGGGACAAAATCTGAATTTCTCATTTATTGTGTATACTTAGAAATTGTTTCTAGTCATAAAACTGAACTCTTGGGGCTTCCCTGGTGGCGCAGTGGTTGAGAGTCCGCCTGCCGATGCAGGGGACACGGGTTCGTGCCCCGGCCCGGGAAGATCCCACATGCCGCGGAGTGGCTGGGCCCGTGAGCCATGGCCGCTGAGCCTGCGCGTCCGCAGCCTGTGCTCCGCAACGGGAGAGGCCACAACAGTGAGAGGCCTGCGTAACGCAAAAAAAAAAAAAAAAAAAAAAAAAAAAAAACTGAACTCTTTAGCTCAAGGAGGTACATAATTATTTGGTGTGCGAGTAGGGATTTGAAATAGGGTTTCTTGTTCCAGTACTTTTTTCCAATCTCTCAGGTCTTTAATATGTCCATAAAATTGGTAGATGGAGTTTGGAGGCTGCCACTAGGGGGAACAATACTTCTGGAGAGGCTTCCCATGCAGGACTCTCTAGGAAACATGACAAGGCAAAGGAAAGTGCTTGCTGGAGACTGAGGTTTGCTTTAGTCTCTCTATCTAGCCTGGCATATACGGAGAGAGATTCCTGGGGTAAAAATCATTTTTTTTTGTATTTCAGGCATCAACTCTATTAATTTAACTTAATTTGTTGGTAGCTGACTTCTGTCAGCTTGAATTTAGGTTTCAAATTTGACAGGCCTGTTTTAGAATGCACAGGCACAGAAACATACTGCTGCTTTCCAAACAAAACCAGAAAGATTTCTCGGGGTTGTTTTGGAATTTATGGAATTAGAGGATGAGGGGATGTGGATTGGGGCATAATTAAGACATACATAGCAAATAGTACTGTGGTCATATTAGGTATATTAATACTCTCTGCTTTTCTCCCATACCCACAATCCCTTTTGGTTTACTAGGCTAAAACTTACTGCTTTATTTCTTTGGTCATTATTTTTAGCTAGAAAATGAAAGCACAGTTTTGCTTTTCTCGTGGCCTTTACTTGTAAGCTTCTTTGTGACAGCTTGTCTTCTCAAGCATTCTACAAATTAAAGACAACTTGAGAGAATACAGATAATTGTTTTAGTTACACAAGTGAAGCCCTTGTTGTCCAAACGAGTAGGATATGGACAGAGTGCTCGTGGGCCAGTCCTACCAAGCACAAGCTCCTTGTGGTGGAATTCTCTCCTCTGCATTTGCAATGCATAGTCAGAAGGTACTCTCATTTGAAAAGGAGGCTGCTCTGGGTGTCTAGAGGAAAGGCTCTAGCAATCCTGTGTGTGGGGTGACATCATGATGCCTTCTAAATCCTTGGCTCCATGGTGACACCACTGTCTTGTACAGGCTCACCTCTCAAAGTCATGTCCACAACCAACCATGTGAAACTGTGGTAGAGGGGAAGGCTTCCTGACTTCAGTCAAGAGACATAGACTCACGTGGTGTTCCTGGGCAAGCCTTTCAGCTCTGCGAGCCTCTAACTTCCTTCTGCAAATTTTTTTTTTGCGGTACACGGGCCTCTCACTGCTGTGGCCTCTCCCGTTGCAGAGCACAGGCTTCGGACACGCAGGCTCAGCGACAATGGCCCACAGGCCCAGCCACTCCGCGGCATGTGGGATCCTCCCGGACCGGGGCACGAACCTGCGTCCCCTGCACCGGCAGGCAGACTCCCAACTACTGCGCCACCAGGGAAGCCCCCTTCTGCAAATTGAGGATAACACCTCAGAGAGTTCTTGTGAGGATCAAATAAAGGAGTGAGCTTACTGTTTCTGAGGACCTATTTCTAAGAAACAGTGTCTTACTGTTTTCTAAGTAAAAAAGTATCAGCTTAAGCATCAGATACATCTAGTAAATTAGTAATTTTTGATGGTACAGGTGTGGGTAACCTACATTACCATCTTGAAAGTCCTCCTTGGAATTTCCAGTTGTCAGAGGAACATTTCAAGCTCTGGACACAGAAATACCCATTTGTTACATCGGCCATGATGTACCATCTCAGGCCTCTCACCCTAACAAATCATTCTTAAACCCATTTTAGGTCTCACCACACGACTAGAACCTAGAAATTATAGGTACATCCTTTCTTTTTAGAACAGTGTCTTCCTCATCTTTTCAAACTTATCTGTCCCACATCCCAACACAAACTTGTCTTTCCATTCAAGATGGCCTCTTTGACTCTCCTTGTCATTAGTTTTGGACAGAGTTCATGTTCTTCCTCCTCCTGTTGGTCCTTCCAAATTCTCCCCGTCCCTTAAGAGTAAGTTCAAGTCCAACCTCCTGTTACCACAGTCCACAAGAATCCCTTCCCTTCCTGATCTTCCAGAGTGGTTTTAAATTGTACTACAAAGCCCTTTCCATTCTACAACATCTCGTTCCTTCAGTTAGATTGTAAATGAATACTTCAAGGGCTGGGACTTCTACTTCTTTCATAGTTCTCTCTTCAGTATTCAGTATAGTGCTGGCATGCTGAATAAATACTTAATAAAGACTTATTTAGTGACCTCCAAAGCAATGGAGCTGAAAATGATCATTTTGACAATATAGCACACTGGATAAGAGCACAGACTCCAGAGTCACGGTGACTGGATCCCAACCCCAGCTGTACCACACAGTAGCTTTGTAACCTTGGACTAGTAATTTACTTCTCAGTGACACAGTTTTCTCATCTATAGAATGAGGAGAATTACTGCACCAACCTAGGGTTGTTGTGAATATGCTACGTGAGTTCGGGTATTTCAAGAACATAGAAAAGTACTTGACATAGTAAATACTACAGAAGTGCAGGTTACTATTATTATTTGGTTGTTGTTGTCGACATCACCATTGCCATCATCATTCACTCTTCATGTCTGAACCTATGTATTCTGGACGTTGTGAGGAGCTGCTTTGACATGGGTAAATGACTGAGAAATGTAGCATTTTCAAGAAAAAAAACATAAGTCAGGGCCATGGCCAGGTGGTAAGGCATTTGCCCTGTGAGAGAGCGGGGCATGGGCCCCCGTGTGTTTACCTTGGTGGCAGCCCTGGGGATGGGAAAGAGGAGGAGAGGACTGAGGCCACATGGCACACTGGGTTGGCAGCTGCCTCAATTCCATTCTTGACTCAGGAATCTTGGAATAAGGACAACTAGTTGTTTCCATAACTGTTTTAACACTATGAACCAACTACTGAAATCTTAGAACACTTAAAAGAAAAAAAGCCAGAATTCTGCGATTGCAAAAAAGTATAGAAATAAGAGTAAAAGAATAAAAATTGGAAAAAAGTGCGCTTAGAAGCGAGTAAGTTAAGGGGTACTGTGCAAAGAACGTCAGCTCCCAACTCCTAGGGGGACATGTTGAGGTCTTTTCCTTACCCTGAAATGCAGATTTGTTTTTGTTTTTTTCTTTTTTCTGCTTAGGGATTCCTAAGATTAGGATAATCAAATCTACCACAAAGGGAGGGTGGGAACAGGTATCTAGTAGACAAGTGGACAAATTTTATACAGTTTTTTATTCTATCATGTTACTAGATTGATATTATCATCGCATTTTAGAGAGGATGCAAAAGCTCAGAGAAGTTAAGTAGCTCGCTCAGCTGGTGCAGGGAATCAGGAATGGGGAATGACCTTTGACCTTTTAAAAAAACTGACTCTATTCAAGCATCCACTGGGGCCTAATAGGAAGGCCTGTGGTTTGGCTTTATTTTGGGTTGGGGGTAAGTTGTGCGAAGATTTGTAGTTACTCAGGGAAATGGACAGTCACTAACAAGAACATTCTGGATTTTAAGCAGCTTGAAGCTGGAGGACAGAAAGAATGCTGTGAGAAGACGTCCTCCGCGAGCAAGCATTTTTTTCCAAAACTAAAAAATATAGTAGCCCAGAGACTTGCAAGGGAGAGCTTTGTCCTGTACAGATATTTTAGGGAACAGATTTGAAGTTCATGAAGAGTTCTGTATCACCATTTGGTGAGGGTAACTTTTTTTTTTAACCTTGGCTGTTTTTAATTTAACTGCAACTAAAAGTTATTTAATGCCGGAAGCTCCATGACTGCTCCAGGTGGAAGTATAGAAAATATTTTTGGAATGGGAAAGGTCACCTAACCACACACTCTTAACACTGCCCTAATACTTTCTGCCAAACCCTTCAGCTTCCTTCTCTTAAGAAAATCATAAAGTCTTGAATTTGCTAATATGAGTAGTTCTATCTGCCTGCTGGGTAATTCATTTCAAACTACAGACCTCTGCATGAAATGACTCTGACTGGATTCCCTGTTTACCTTGAATAGAGATCACCAAACTCCAGTCGGCTGCCACCTGCTTTTGTAAATAAAGTTTTATTGGCATGCGGCCACAGCAGATTAAGAACTTTCTATGGCTGCTTTTACTCTACGTTGGCAGAATTGAGTGGTTGAGGCAGAGACGGGATTGCCTGCAAAGCTAAAATGTTTACTATCCGGCCCTTTACAAGAAAAGTTTGCTGACCCTGACCTAGAACATGGAAGCACTTTCGTTTCTGGTTTGTTTCAGGATCTTCCTCATTTATACGAAAATGTTAACCACTTTTTCAGAACTGCTATTTGCTAGGACCACTTTTCTAGGAAGAATAAATTAACTGCTAGGGGGATCTTTTGAGACCCTCTAGCTCTTCAGAGAGTGGGCAGTGGCTGGTTGTCACTGATTGTCTCTGGTTGTCACTGATGTCCTCTAATGTTCTCTGCTGTCTGATTCATGCTAGTCATTTCTGTGACCTTGCATTGATCTTCTATACTTTTTTTTTTTGGCTAAGCTTATGTATTTACTGGGATGGCTCCTTTTTCTCTGACTTGCTATTCTTACACTTTTCAACAGGGAGAAACATTTGTCCTCCCCATTTCCTTTAGTTCTATAAAGGAAACAAGCCAAACCAAATTGAAACTGGTTTCTTCTTCCCTCCCTAACTGCCCAGCCTCCAGTTTTTATATTATCTACAAACTTGGAAACTGCATTTCATGTGCTTATGAACTTTTACATATAGCATTATTCACAACTGTGGTTCTGAAATTGACCCTGGAGGCATTTTCCATCTGATTCTCTCCTCCATTCTAAGAAGTTTCCATTTGTGGATACTCTGCATTGCCCAAGCTAAAGCCTTCCAAATACTCCTTAATTCATCTCCTACTCAACACCACTTTGGAACACTGTCCAGAGCTTTCTGGGAAGTATAAACACTTAGAACATACCGATTCTCTGTCCTACCAGATCAGAAATGTCAGCAAAAAACTGTCAGTAGAGTATAAGCATCCTCTCCTGTTGTCTGGATTTAGGCTGATAATTCTCAATCACACTGTGTTTTCCTAGACACCTTTCTAGTGCTATTCTTTGAACAACTGCCCAGGGGTTCCTCAAAATAAGAGTAAAACTCCTAATTTTGTGACATCCTGGAAGATGGTGTGTTACACTGGTCTCATCTCTAAGTGACAATTATACTGTCAAATGTGTATCCACTGTGTGCCAGGCACTTTACAGATAATATTTCTGTTCTTCACTCCACTTTTATGCAGGGTGGGTATGATCGTTTTAACTGATGAGAAGACCAAGGTTCAGAGAGGTTAGACTTATGTGGCTACTACGTGGTAGAACTAAGATGCTGTGATTCTAGCCTTCCTGTCCTCCACCACTGTCGACTGTCCCCAGGGTTAACTGATATACCATTAGGTTGCTCCTCTTGACCAAGGGGGTGGGGAAGTGAGGTGGGTGTACCCAGACACACAATAGAAGGAAGGCAGGGACCAGCTTAGGGATTAAAAGGCAGAAACTCCATGGCGTTAGCCTGTTCCCTAGGGTTCCATATAGATGGAATGGCACCTGTGAGCTGCTTCTCCATCCCTAAGAAGGAATCAGTATCTTCTTCCAAGTATCTAGTTTCATATTCTTTGTTATGTTCATCTGCATTCCTTTGAAAAAACCCATAACTTTTAGGAAAGCCTTGTTTAAATGCTTTAAGACTTCTACCAGCTGAGTTATGAGGAGTATGTGACTACCAGCTCACTCTTGGACCAAAGGTGTTGTGTAGCAAGCAGGGACTTCCCTGCCCTATTGTGGGGCTATCAGCAGTGTTTAGATCCTTCTCAGAGGATAGGATCAATCTTCATGCAGCTTTCCTTCCCAGTTTGGTAACCCAGCTCCCTGTGGCAATTTTGGAAAATCTGACTTTTCTGTAAAGAAGTTAGCAGTGTCCTTGCAGGTGTTGTTTCTGGAGTTTGGATTCCGATGTAGGAATACTGAACATATATATTTGTCCATAATGACATGAGCCTCCTGGTATTAGATGTGGGGAAGAGTTATTTACATAGATTCTTCAACTAGGGTTGCCCCCTCTCCAAATGCAAATTCAGCTTTTGCCTGAATCTCAGCTCAAAATGTGGTGAAGAGTAGAAGGGCCCAGGAAGTGTTCAGTATTTATCAGAGTGACCAAAAAGCAAGAAACAGTTCAGCTTCATCTTGTTTGTGGTTGAGCTATCTAAGCACACACATACACAGGCCATCAACAGTGTAAACATACATGGTTAGAGACACAAACACAGATGTGACATTTATAATGTTTATGAGTGCCTATTATGTGCCGAGCACTGTGCATCTTTACAGCTGGGGGTGTATATGTAAAGGCAGAGTGACCAAGAGAAGAAAAGGCTCTCCCTGAAACAGATGTGCCACAATAAAAACAAAAGTCTCACAAATTGGAAGCCAGCTGGCTAGAAGATAGCATGTTAATTTATGCTAGGTTTAGCTGACCCCAATGGCTTCTTTCTAAAATACTGGCAAGCCCATGTATTCAACTAAGGTTAAAATCAATAAAAAGAAACAGGGTCCCTGGAGCCAGACTGAATCTAACATCTCTGTGCTTCAATTTGTAAACACTTGTAAACTTGGGATAGTAACCTCAAGGGTTATTGTAAGAATAAATGGACACCTGTAAAATACTTAGAACAGCTTAGAGCTCAAAGCAAGGGCTCAATAAATGTTAGCGATGATGGTGATGATGAGGAGGATTTATCCCTTGGCCTGGATGTAACGGGAGACAGGATACCATAAGATATCTACTCTCGCACTTATTCACACTATAGCAGTACTTTGCAAATTGTACAGTCTTGTGCCACAGAACCTCGGGGTTCCTGAAACTTCTCAAGGGGAGAACACGTGGGCAAGGTAGAAATGTTAAGTTGGGAGTGGGTACCACTGTGGAACTCCACCATAACTGCACGTTAGAGACTGGAAGTCCAGATTATGCAAAACCATTCAGACTGCTGTCTCCAGCCATTAGGAAACCTCCCTCCTCATCACTGGCATCCACCATTCTTTTCTTCCTTCCTTCATTCATCAGTTCATCATCTGTCTAGTGTCTATTATGTTCTTGCAATTGTGGAGAAAATAAGATACATTCTTAAACATTGGCCTTTGAAGAAGAGTAACATAATCCAGAAGGCAATATAGAAAAACAAATAACTAATTCTAATATACATGGTAGGGCAGAGATAGAGTATTACGCACAGGGTACCATGTGAGTTGCAAAGGGGGCTATCTGACCCAGCCTTGCCGGGAAGGTTTCCAGTCAGGAAGGATAGTATTAGATAGACAAAGTGGGTTGGAAGTTCCCAGGCAAATTTGTAAACAGCAGGTGAGTGGGTACTTTGGAAGGGCAGAGCTCAGTGGGGTGAAGTGAGGGGATTTGGTAAGAGATGAAGCAAGAGAGGCAGGCAGATATCAGATGATAAAAGGCATTGTATATCATGCTAGGGCATTTGGAACTTATCCTCAAGTGCTAGCTGGACATGAAAATAATTTTAAGCCTGGGAGTACCATGGACAATTTTGAAAGAAAGATGCTCTGGCAGTAGCATGTCAAATGATCTGGGGCAGAAGTCACACACTTTTCCTGTAAAGGGACATATAACAAATACTTTAGGCTTTCAGGGCCACCTATGGTCTCTGTTGTATATTCTAGTTTTTATTTGTTTTAATAACCCTTTAAAAACGAAAAGCCAAAACTTGAAAGCTTCTTAGATAGCCTCACCCACCAGAGGGCAGAGAGCAGAAGCAAGAAGAACTACAATCCTGCAGCCTGTGGAACAAAAACCACTTTCACAGAAAGACAGACAAGTGAAAAGGCAGAGGGCTATACACCAGATGAAGGAACAAGATAAAACCCCAGAAAAAAAACTTAACAGAGATAGGCAACCTTCCAGAAAAAGAATTCAGAATAATGATAGTGAAGATGATCCAGGACCTTGGAAAAAGAATGGAGGCAAAGGTCTAGTAGATGCAAGAAATGTTTAGCAAAGACCTAGAAGAATTAAAGAACAAACAAACAGAGATGAACAGTACAATAAGTAAAATGAACACTACACTAGAAGGGAACAATAGCAGAATAACTGAGGCAGAAGAACGGATAAGTGACCTGGAAGACAAAATGGTGGAATTCACTGCTGTGGAACAGAATAAAGAAAAAAGAATGAAAAGAAATGAAGACAGCCTAATAGACCCCTGGGACAACATTAAACGCAACAACATTTGCATTATAGGGGTCCCAGAAGGAGAAGAGAGAGAGAAAGGACCCAAGAAAATATTTCAAGAGATTATAGTCGAAAACTTCCCTAACATGGTAAAGGAAATAGCCACCCAAGTCCAGGAAGCACAGCGAGTCCCATACAGGATAAACCGAAGGAGAAACATGCCGAGACACATAGTAATCAAATTGGCAAAAATTAAAGACAAAGAAAAATTATTGAAAGCAGCAAGGGAAAAACAACAAATAACATACAAGGGAACTCCCATAAGGTTAACAGCTGATTTCTCAGCAGAAACTCTACAGTCCAGAAGGGAGTGGCATGATATACTTAAAGTGATGAAAGGGAAGAACCTACATCCAAGGGCACTCTATCCGGCAAAGATCTCATTCAGATTCAATGGAGAAATCAAAAGCTTTACAGACAAGTGAAAGCTAAGAGAATTCAGCACCACCAAACCAGCTTTACAACAAATGCCAAACGAACTTCTCTAAGTGGAAAACACAAGGAAAGAAAAGGACCTACAAAAACAAACCCAAAACAATTAACAAAATGGTCATAGGAACATACATATCGATAATTACCTTAAACGTTAATGGATTAAATGCTCCAACCAAAAGACACATGCTTGCTGAATGGATACAAAAACAAGACCCATCTATATGCTGTCTACAAGAGACCCACTTCAGACCTAGGAACACATACAGACTGAAAGAGAGGGAATGGAAAAAGATATTCCATGCAAATGTAAATCAAAAGAAAGCTGGAGTAGCTATACTCATATCAGATAAAATAGACTTTAAAATAAAGAATGTTACAAGAGACAAGGACACTACATAATTATCAAGGGATCAATCCAAGAAGAAGATATAACAATTATGAATATATATGCACCCAACATAGGAGCACCTCAATACGTAAGGCAACTGCTAACAGCTATAAAAGAGGAAATCGACAGTAACACAGTAATAGTGGGGAATGTTAACACCTCACTTACACCAATGGACAGATCATCCAAAATGAAATAAATAAGGAAAGAGAAGCTTTAAATGACACAATAGACCAGATAGATTTAATTGATACTTATAGGACATTCCATCCAAAAACAGCAGATTACACTTTCTTCTCAAGTGCGCACGGAACATTCTCCAGGATAGTTCACATTTGGGTCACAAATCAAGCCTCAGTAAATTTAGGAAAATTGAAATCATATCAAGCATCTTTTCTGACCACAACGTTATGAGACTAGAAATGAATTACAGGGAAAAAAACACAAACACATGGAGGCTAAACAATATGTTACTAAATCACCAAGAGATCACTGAAGAAATAAAAAAATACCTAGAGACAAATGACAATGAAAACACGATGATCCCAACTGCTTTTGGGATACAGCAAAAGCAGTTCTAAGAGGGAAGTTTATAGCTATACAAGCCTACCTCAAGAAACAAGAAAAATCTCAAGTAAATGATCTAACCTTACACCTAAAGGAAATAGAGAAAGAAGAACAAACAAAACCCAAAGTTAGCAGAAGGAAGGAAATCATAAACATCAGAGCAGAAATAAATGAAATAGATAAAAGAAAACGATAGCAAAGATCAATAAAACTAAAGGCTGGTTCTTTGAGAAGATAAACAAAATTAATAAACCATTAGCCAGACTCATCAAGAAAAAGAGGGAGAGGACTCAACTCAATAAAATTAGAAATGAAAAAGAAGTTACAACAGACACTGCAGAAATACAAAGCATGCTAAGAGACTATTACAAGCAACTCTTTGCCAATATAATGGACAACCTGGAAGAAATGGACAAATTCTTAAAAGGGATAACCTTCCAAGACTGAACCAGGAAGAAATAGAAAATATGAACAGTCCAATCACAAGTAATGAAATTGAAACTGTGATTAAAAGTCTTCCAACAAACAAAAGTCCAGGACCAACTGGCTTCACATGTGAATTCTATCAAACATTTAGAGAAGAGCTAACACCCATCCTTCTCAAAAAGTTGCAGAGGAAGGAACAGTCCCAAACTCATTCTATGAGGCCACCATCACCCTGATACCAAAATGAGACAAATCTCCTACAAAAAAAGAAAATTACAGACCAATATCACTGATGAATACAGATGCAAAAATCCTCAATAAAATACTAGCAAAAAGAATCCAACAACACATTAAAAGAATCATACACTGTGATCAAGTGGGATTTATCCCAGGGATGCAAGGATTCTTCAATATACGCAAATCAATCAATGTGATACACTATATTAACAAATTGAAGAATAAAAACCATATGATCATCTCAATAGATGCAGAAAAAGTTTTTGATAACATTCAACACCAATTTATGATAAAAACTCTCCAGAAAGTGGGCATAGAGGGAACCTACCTCAACATAATAAAGGCCATATATGACAAACCCACAGTAAACATCATTTTCAATGGTGAAAAAGTGAAATAATTTCCTCTAAGATCAGGAACAAGACCAGGATGTCCACTCTCACTACTATTATTCAACATACTTTTGGAAGTCCTAGCCATGGCGATCAGTGAAGAAAAAGAAATAAAGGGAATCCAAATCAGAAAAGAAGAAGTAAAACTGTCACTGTTTGAAGATGACATGATACTATACATAGAGAATCCTAAAGATGCCACCAGAAAACTACTAGAGCTAATCAATGAATTGGGTAAAGTTGCAGGATACAAAATTAATGCACAGAAATCTCTTGCATTCCTATATCCTAATGATGAAAAATCTGAAAGAGAAATTAAGGAAACACTCCCATTTACCATTGCAACAAAAAGAAGAAAATACCTAGGAATAAACCTACCTAGGGAGACAAAAGACCTGTATGCAGAAAAGTATAAGACACTGATGAAAGAAATTAAAGATGACACCAACAGATGGAGAGATATACCATGTTCTTGGATTGGAAGAATCAATATTGTGAAAATGACTCTACTACCCAAAGCAATCTACAGATTCAATGCAATCCCTATCAAATTACCAAAGGCATCTTTTACAGAACTAGAACAAAAACTCTTAACATTTGTATGGAGACACAAAAGACCCCAAAGAGCCAAAGCAGTCTTGAGGGAAAAAAACGGAGCTGGAGGAATCAGACTCCCTGACTTCAGACTAAACTACAAAGCTACAGTAATCAAGAGAATACGGTACTGGCACAAAAACAGAAACATAGATCAATGGAACAAGATAGAAAGCCCAGAGATAAACCCACGCACCTATGGTCAACTAATCTATGACAAAGGAGGCAAGGATATACAATGGAGAAAAGACAGTCTGTTCAATAGGTGGTGCTGGGAAAACGGGACAGCTACGTGTAAAAGAATGAAACTAGAACACTCCCTAATACCATACACAAAAATAAACTCAAAATGGATTTGAGACCTAAATGTAAGACTGGACAGTATAAAACTCTTAGAAGAAAACATAGGAAGAACACTCTTTGGCATAAATCACAGCAAGATCTTTTTTGATCCACCTCCTAGAGTAATGGAAATAAAAACAAAAATAAACAAGTGGGACCTAATGAAACTTCAAAGCTTTTGCACAGCAAAGGAAACCATAAACAAGACGAAAAGACACCCTCTCAGAATGGGAGAAAATATTTGCAAACGAATTAACGGACAAAGGATTAACATCCAAAATATATAAACAGCTCATGCAGCTCGATATTAAAAAAACAAACAATGCAATGCAAAAATGGTAGGAGCCTAAATAGACATTTCTCCAAGGAAGTCATATGAATGACCAAGAAGCACATGAAAAGCTGCTCAACATCACTAATTATAAGAGAAATGCAAATCAAAACTACAATGAGTTATCACGTCACACCAGTTAGGATGGGCATCATCAGAAAATCTACAAACAACAAATGCTGGAGAGGGTGTGGAGAAAAGGGAACCCTCTTGCACTGTTGGTGGGAATGTAAATTGATACAGCCACTATGGAGAACAGTATGGAGATTCCTTAAAAAACTAAAAATAGAATTACCATATGACCCAGCAATCCCACTACTGGGCATATACCCAGAGAAAACCATAATTCAAAAAGACGCATGCAACCCAATATTCATTGCAGCACTATTTACAATAGCCAGGTCATGGAAGCAACCTAAATGCCCATTGACAGACGAATGGATAAAGAAAATGTGGTACATATATACAATGGAATATTACTCAGCCATAAAAAGAAACGAAATTGGGTCATTTGTACAAACGTGGATGGATCTAGAGATTGTCATACAGAGTGAAGTAAGTGAGAAAGGGAAAAACAAATACTGTATATTAACGCATATATGTGGAAGCTAGAAAAATGGTACAGATGAACCGGTTTGCAGGGCAGAAATTGAGACAGATGTAGAGAAGAAACGTATGGACACCAAGGGGGGAAAGCCGCGGTGGGGTGGTGGTGAGGTGGTGATGAATTGGGCGATTGGGATTGACATGTATACGCTGATGTGTATAAAATGGATGACTAATTAAAAAAATAAAATAAATAAAAAAATTTAGGTTCATCATAAAAAAAATGCAAAAGCCATTCCTTTAATAACACTTTAAATAACCTGGGCTCAAATCCTAGCTCCACCACTTATTAAGTGTGATCAAGTTAATCAAAGAGCTCTGGGATCAATTTCAATGGCTCTTTTAAAAATCCTTTAAAAGCCATTCTTAGTAAGCCCTTTAAAAAAATATAAAGCCACTGGCTGTAATTTGCCAACCCCTGGTCTCGAGAAGGCAAATACAGGGTTAGCAGGCTGCTGCAATCATGCAGAGCTGACAAAGGTAAACCAAGTACAGGCTGTGAGAACAGAGACCAGTGGAGGGTGAAAGAGCCACTGAAGAGCGAGAACAATCTAGAAATACAGGCAGACCTCGTTTTACTGTGCTTCGCTTTCTTGTGCTTTGCAGATACTACATTTTTTAATAAACTGAAGATCTGTGGCAACCCCACGTGGAGTAAGTCTATTGGCGCCATTTTTCCAATAGCATTTGCTTACTTCGTGTCTCTGTGTCACATTTTGGTAATTTTTGCAATGTTTCAAACTTTTTCCTCATTCTTATATTTGTTATGGTGATATATGATCAGTGATCTTTGATGTTACTACTGTGACTTGCTGAAGGCTCAGATGATGGTTAGCATTTTTAGCAAGAAAGTATTTTTAGATTAAAGTATATAGATTGGTTTTTAAGACACAGTGCTATCACATACTTAACAGTCTGACACAGTACAGAGTAAACATAACTTTTATAGGTACTGGGACACACAAAAAAATTGCCTTGCTTTATTGTAATACCTGCTTTATCATGGTGATCTGGAACTGAACCCACAATATCTCCAAGGTATGCCTGTAGTTTGGCTTGGAAAGTTGGATGGATGGGGGTACTCTTTACTGAGATAAGGATTCAGGAGTTTAGTTTTAAAGATATTGAGTTGACCTTTTTGCGGGGCATCTGGGTTAGGATGCCTAGTAGACAACGGTACATCTGAGTCAGAAGAGAGATGTGCTCTGTGCTAGATACAGGAGAATCATCAGCATACAGTGGAGTCCTGGAGCCACAGGATCACTAGTGTATACAGAGTGAGGCTCCTAAGGGGGGTCGCTAAGGGATGGGTAGAGGAAGAGGAATCCAGAGATGCTGAGAAAGAATAACCAGAGAAGTAAGAAGCAAGCCAAGTGTGTGTGGTTTCTAAAGCAGCAAGAAAGTGTTTTTCGGAAGAACGGCTCAGCCTGTGTAGAATGCTGCTGAGAGCTCAGATTAGATAAGGCATGGTTTGAGAGACAACTTTCTTCTTTTTGAACAAACAAGAAGTAACTTTTTTGGGGGGGTGGGGAGCGGGCTTTACCCAAGAGGAGTGTATGTTATATGTTACATGCGGTCTTCGAATGTGAGGTGGGCAAATAGAAGCAACTCCATAATGAACTGAGTGGACATATGAGACAGGATTTAAAAAACTCATAACTAACAACCTTGGAGGGGGGACCAAAAGTAGCCTTCTATACGTGAAATATTTCTAGGTTATAAATTGGCAGTAGAGGGCTACAAGAGTCATGTTTTCAAACCACTCAGGTGCCAGTAATGCACTAGGACCATGGAGTGAGGTCTTCTGGTGGCTTTTGCAGGCAGCAATATGGTGGAACCAGTCAATTACAGATCCACACGAACTACATGGACTCAGCAATGAAAGTAAAGGGAAAACAAGGCAGAGTTCTCTTGTTTTCTCAATCAACTGGCACACAGCCCTGAAAAGCACTGTCTAACTCACCCCTGATGGCTATGCTGCAAAGTCCAGTCCTGCTTCTTTGTTCTCTGGATGAACAAGGTTGCCGCACTTAGTTATCTTAACCTCTAGCCATCTAGAATTTTTCCAGAAAATTGGCAGATTTGGAGTCTGTTAGCTTCCACCATGTCTGCTCCCTCCACACATGGGCACTTGGTGGTCTCTCTCAAATCCCAGGCTCAGGGTGAACTAAATCTAGCCCACGTGCAAGTATGTGGGTTGGTGGGAATCTGGGAAGGAGGCATGGGGATGGGAGAGTGCTTGGAATTCCTAAGTGTTATTCAGGCATGGAGTTCTGTCTGTCTCTACCACATCTTTTAACAGAACAAATAGCAAGTGCCTAATTCGACTCTGAGGTTAAACTTCCCCCATTTTTCTCTCTCAGCTCTTCTAAAAGGTGGTCCTTGAACCACCAATCTCAGAACCACCTGTAGTGCTTGTTAAAATACAAATGACAGAAAGAAGATGTGGTGCATATATACAATGGAATATTACTCAGCCATTAAAAAGAATGAAATAATGCCATTGCAGCAACATGGATGGACCTGGAGATTATCATACTAAGTGAAGTAACTCAGAGAAAGAAATATCATATGATATCGTTTATATGCAGAATGTAAAAAAAAAGACACAAAGGAACTTATTTACAGAACAGAAACAGACTCATAGACTTAGAGAACGAACTTATGGTTACCAGAGGGGAAGGGTGGGGGGTAGGGATAGATTGGGAGTTTGGGATTGACATAAACACACTGATATATTTAAAATAGATAACCAACAAGGAACTACTGTATAGCACAGGGAACTCTGCTCAATAGTCTGTAATAACATAAATGGGAAAATAACTTGAAAAAGAGTAGATACATGTATAGGTATAACTGAATCATTTTGTGGTACACCTGAAACTAACACAACATTGTTAATCAACTATACTTCAATATAAAAAAAAATAAAAAACAACAACGAAAAAATAAAGTTGAGTTTGGATTTAGTGCAAAAAAATGCAAATGATGGGACCCTACTGTAGAAAGAGTTTCTGGGGTAGGGTAGGATGTGGGTGTCTGCATTTCTAACAAGTTCCTGGAAATTATTATGCACACTAAATTTGGGAACCCCTCCTCTATCCCCTTTTTATTTTTTATTATTATTTTTAAAAATTTATTTATTTATTTCTGGCTGCATTGGGTCTTCGTTACTGCGTACGGGCTTTCTCTAGTTGCGGTGAGCGGGGGCTACTCTTCGTTGTGGTGCACCATCTTCTCATTGTGGTGGCTTCTCTTGTTGCGGAGCATGGGCTCTAGGTGCACGGGTTTCAGTAGTTGTGGCTCGCAGGCTCTAGAGCGCAGGCTCAGTAGTTGTGGCGCATGGGGTTAGTTGCTCTGCGGCATGTGGGATCTTCCCAGACTAGGGCTCGAACCTGTGTTCCCTGCACTGGCAGGTGGATTCTTAACCACTGTGCCACCAGGGAATCCCATATCCCCTTTTTAAAGTTTATAAGTTTTAAGAGAAGTATTGTGTTGGAGTTTAAAAAAAACTTGAGGCTCAAGTTACTGTATCCTCTATTAGCCTTTCAGTGTATCTTAGTTTCTGAAGAGCAGGGACCTTTCCTTATTTATGATCTCACTTTCTGGCACCCATCACTGTACCTAATGCCCAACAGATACTTGGGGAGTTGAATGCAAAGGGGCCCTTACAGCCCCCCAGCTTCTACTCACGCTCCTCTGAAATACACTCACCGCAAAGTAGCCAGTGTGCGTCTATAAAAATGGAAATTAGATCATTTGACATTCCTGGTTAATACCCTCCAAAATCTCCCTGTGGTGCTCAGACTAAAACCTCAACTCCTCATCCTGGTCTCTGGTTGCCCCCATGGCCTCATCCCATATCACCTCTACCTTCAGCCTGCCACACTCCAGCCAAATGAGCTTCTTTTGGGTTCTTTCTACACAATAAACTCATTTTCACTTTAGGGGTTTTGCACCGTTTTTCCCTTGCCCAGGAATGCTCTTCCTTCTGATGTTATATTGCTGGACACTGGTCATCATTCAGCTTTTGGCTTCCAGGTCACCTCCTCAGAGTACCCATCTAATGTGGTCACCAGATCATTGCTTATCAAAGCTCTGTTTCATTTTCTGCCCAGCACTTATCACCATCTGATATTTTTGTGTCCATTTCTGTGTTTACTGTCTTGCTCCACACTCACTCATTAATTCATACACTGTTTATTTAGTACCTGTTTCGTGCCAGCTACTCTTTCCAGCACTAGGGACACAGCAGTAAAGAAAGCCTCTACCCTAATGGACAGGCAATCAACGCATAAATACATAATATGTCAGATGACAATAAAATTCTGTGAATAAACTAGAGTTGAAGGGTTAGAGAATGATGCAGAGTGCTCCTTTAGCTAGAATGATCAGGAAAGATCTTTCTGATGTGTGCCAGTTCAGCAGATATCTAAATGTACGCAAAGTGCAAGAGAACACGGACTTCTGTTTCATTCATCACAGTATCCTAGCAAGTAGGTGTATATCTGGCATATGATAGGTAGATTAATAAATATTTATGGAATGAATAAATATGCATACCCCTCTCTTAGCATTTAAACACTGCATTTACTTCTCTGGATTCCAAACTAGACTTTGAGTTGCACTGACAGGAAATGAGTCTCCTTTTCCAACATCCTTCATATCTAACATAGGGTCTGGCTCAGAGTAAGCATGGGAAGGTTTGTGAAATAAAGGAAGAAGTAGGGATTAAGAAGAACCAGTCTGTCATAATACACTTAGGGACATCTTATAAATGACTGCTTAAGAAGTTGACATGTGCTTCTAAGAATGATGTGAATTCATTTTAACTAGTAAGTTATATATCTGATGAGATGCAGTACTATCTGAATTGTTAGTGATTCTTTCTGAAAACCAATTTCTTTCAAATCAAGCTTTGGCATATTTAAAAGCCAAGAAGTAATAGACTTCAGTCATTTTCTTTCTACCTTGACCTATCTTGCTGGCTCAGGCTATTTAGAGTATACTTTAATATATCTGCAACGTCCTACAGACCAATAGCCAGCTGAAGCTTGCAGACTCTTTCAGAAAGATGGATTTGGGCACTAAACAAAAACAGACTAACTGAACTATAACACTGGGCATTTCAGCACTTCTCTGTTTGAAAATTAATAAGCATTTCGGAACCTCTACCAGATGCACTAATGATGACAAGCAATGAAACCCAACACAATAGAGGTCACCAACAACCATAGCAGAGTAGTCCCAATGGAAGTTCTGTGCCTTCTGTGTGCTCTGTACAGATGCATCCATTTTACTTTCTGAAACTCCACTTGGACAACTGCATAGAAAAGTAAGCTCCAGCCATACTTCTAACTGGCTAGCTAAGTAAAATGGAAAAATTATGATGTCAAGGATCAGAAACAGAAATCTCTTATTTTTCCCTACCACGTGCTGTTGACTTGCTTTAAAAAGCTCTGTTGAGGCTAGATCTGGAAGAGTGGCAAGAATTGTAATACTGTTTGCTCATGGCCCCCATGTGCTTTCCTTTTGAACGTTACCCTCCACTGCCACTCTCACCAATGTCCTGGTGACTCAAGACCTAGGATTTGCCCTCTGCTGTCCTAGGCCTACAACTTTTCATATCTTTAGCACCTGGCTGCTATGTTTCTTTTTTTAGCAAGATTCTGTTGAAACTTCTTCATCTTAAAGCCATTAGGCTCTCAATGCCCATTAAGGTGAAAATTAAAAGGCAAAAGTCGTATTTCTAAGCAGTATTTCAAGAATTATTGATATCCTTGAGATTACTAGGCCAAAAAATCGTTCACTGATCAAAGAAGTACTTGGAAAACACTGAATACTATATCATCCACTTGGAAAGTCACAACACATGTTGGACTGCTTAAAGGAGTTAAAACATGGAAAAACCAAAATCATTTTCACCTGGGGGTTAGTTGAATACATTCAAGAATAGTTATCAGCTGTTGAAAAAGGTGATACCCCTACATACTACTCTGAAATGTTTCCTAGACATGTTGTTGAATAAAAATCAAGTCAAACTTCTAACCATGAGTAATTTCCCATTAAAAACACAAATCCTATGTGTGTATGTGTTTTATATATAATACAATAAAATATATAAAAATTCCAAAAGGATGTATACCGAATTATTAAGACTGACAGCCTCTGGGGAATTGGACTGAGGGCATGAAGGAGACTTGCACTTTTACTATACATATGCAGGTATTATTTGAACTGTTTTATAGCCTCTTCATTACTTTTATAATAAAAAAAGAAAAAAATCAAATACTATATTAAAAAAATAGAAGTAAAGTCCAGCAGTAAATACCTCTGTTTAGCTTTAAGCGAGCATGTCTCAAACTCACGTGATTCATGAATCCCTGTTTTGTGGACCACTTGGAAACAACTTGTACGACAAATTTTGAAGTTACTGTGCTCAAGGCTCTCCCCACTCTCCACCAACATATGGGTTTTAACCTTCTGTGACCTTCTACAAATGAGTGAAGGGTGTAGATCAGAGATGGTCTGCTACAACCCCCCTCATTTTTAAAACGAAAGGATTAAGGCCATGGAAATAAAGGGCAAGACCAGCCCGAAGCCCTCAATTCTCATCCAACTCCCTCCACATCTTTCCTGTAGTCACCAGTGACCCATGGGCCCCGATCCTTGGATTTCATAATCTCCAGCACTCAAGGAAGTTGTCAGGACCCCTGAGGAAGCCATGGCCTCAATATTCTCCCTGCGGTTCCGGGCAGAGTCCTAATCATCCCCTCCCCCATCCCCAATGGCCTGTCTTGCTGTACAGCTTTTAGGAGGAAATAGTCACTATGCAAAGGAAGGGAACCTGGAAGAAGCTGGTAGAAAACAGCAGGGATCTTGAGATAACTTGGTATCCCTGGTGAAGTACAGGAAATACATGCAAACATGAACTGAGTCACTCAAAACAGCATGAGCTTGAGTTGGCAGAACTGGGTTTGAATCTGCTCTCTTGGTTCTGTCTTTTACTAGCTATTTAACATTGGTAACTTCCTTAATTATGGTGAGCCTTGGTTTCCTCATCTCTGAAATAGGGATATCAGTTCATATGTTACACCTTACAGTGGACATTAACAGAGATGATGGCTTTGGAAGTTGCTAGCATGGGGGCACAATATCTGGAGTTAGTCAAGAAATGTTAATTCCCATCTTTTCCCTCACACAGCCAGCTGCTACCCCCTTTGATCTCAATAACACCAATCTCGGGCAATAGGCCAGGGGATATGAATGCAACAGTATCTACACTTGAGAAACCGACTGGCTGGTGGAAGGCATGGCATGACTTGGGCACAACAAGTGTGACAGGTACAGTCACAGAGGTGAGTTCCAGAGCAGCATGCACCTGAGCACCAGGGTACCACTTTCAATCAGCGCCCATCATCCTGGGGGTCTGATGCCGGAGGTGTCTCTCTCCCCAGTGGCCTCAAGGGGATTTACTGCAACTTTGGCCCGACCCACAAATTCCTTACAAAGATTTCTGGAAAGAACTGCAGGGATCATAGCAGTTAAGCTGATCAAGGAAAGTATAAGCTGGGGAGGACCAAGAAGTAATCAAGAGGAGAGGTTACCACCATAGGCTCTCAAAACATAGTGCATTCAATCCTTGTCTCCAGTGCTTCTGTGTTGGTGCCTCAGCTTTTTAATTACTGATGTGGTAACAACAGTACTTACCCCGTAGGGTTTTTTTTTTTTTTTTAAAGATTAAACAAGATAATATTACCTTTAAAGCACCAAGCACAGTGTCAAAGAAAAAATACTTAGTATTGTTATTAAAACTATTTGATCTGTAAGTGCTCAGGCTGAGAGGCAATATTATTGACATTTCAAAAGCACAAAAGATGTGGGCAGGATGGACAAAGTCATGTTTGTTCATCAAGTCTCTGAAGAGTAGACAGAACTACTCTTTGGAATCAAATAAACTTGACATTGAGTCCTCAGTCTGGTCCTTACTAAAGTGTGACCTTGGGTGAGCAGCTGAACCTCAATTTTCTATGTGAAACTGGAGGATAATGTCAATCTTGTGGACTGACTGTCAGAAGAACAAATGCAGTAACATATAAATAAACCTGGCACCCTGCCTGGCACAATAAATCCTGCCATCTTTCCTTCCTCACTCAAAGCTACCAAGCCAGTGAAGAGGATTAGCTGAACAATAGTATTTCGAAGTAGATTTAATGAAAAGAGCATGCTCCATGGATTCAGAGAAGATAAAAAGTTAAAATGAGGACTCTGGGCCAGAGGACCTTAAAGGTTCCTCCCTCATCCATGGACTGTGATTCTTCTATTCGCTGCCCATCTTATTTTTGTCACACATTTTGGCTCTGCCACCTAATAAGTGTGATCTTTAGCAAGTTGCTAGACTGGTTTCCTCTTCTGTAAAGGGTGGATAAAGATTATACCTACTTCTTAGGGCTACTGTTAGAAGTCAGTAAGATAAAGCACATAAAGTGTTTACACTTGTCTGGAAGACAGTCACTACTCAATCAATGCCAACTATCTTTGTTGTCAGGGCCACTATAAAGATTAAAGAGGATGTCCATAGGAAGCATGGCATGCTGCTTGGCACATAGGTAGTGTTAAAAATATTGTTATTATTATTACCTCTTCTGTCACTATTGATTTTACATTATGAATGGCCATGGCCCAAAGAAACCAGTAAGTAATATATGCTGTCATCCCAGTAAAGCCACATCAAAACAGAGACACCAAGAGATATTAGAATAATTAATCACAGGTCCGACTGGGAATAAAAGCTTTCTGGAACAAACAGCCTTGTCCAGCCCAGACAGAGGATGGGCTCACCCACAAGGAGCAACAGGTGCTGGCTGCACTCTCTCCCCAGCCCTGGGGGACCACACACACAGAGACAGTATCCTGGTGTATGAGACTTTCAGCGGTTCATCTCACAAAATGGTAATGTAACAATGCCTTGGCCTGGAATGATATTTTTCTGCCAAAAGTTCAAAGCTATCCAGAGAGTATCTCATTAATCTTTGGGATCCTACGGGGATTCGGGTTGGTAGGCATTCTCACTATTACCTTATAAAGATGAGAACATACAGTTTAGAGAAATTAAATACCTAGTCTTTGCTTCAACAGTCTATCAGTGCCAAGAGAGGGTTGAAACCCAGGATGGGAGCAATCCCTGAGGCCCAGTGCTCTAAGCCCGACCCTTGGAAACACCTTAAAGGGAGACTGAATAGGGTGTCTCCCACACAGTGCGGCCCCTTACCCCTCCTTCCCAGACCGGGTAGCTGCAAAGCTCACCTGTCGCTGAACTGCACCTCGTCTCCGTTCCTGGCCCAGCTGATGGTAGGCCTTGGGTTGCCTATGGCTTCGCAGTGCAGAAGCACACTCAGTGTCCCGCTAGCCAGGGCCACAGTCTGCCCGAGGTGGGTGACCACCTCGGAGGCCGAGAGCTGCTGGGCGGCTGAGATTTTGCGCAAGATGATGGGCTTCCGGTGTGGCCGGCGAGAGCTGCCCCCACCCTCCCCAGTGGACGAGGTCCGGAGGGAGCTACTGAAGCCAGACACGTGTTTATGAGGCGGGATGGCCACTGGGGGGATCCCCCGCTCGGACGGCTTGAGGAGCGCGTCCTGGTGCGCGTCCTGGCGGCTGCGGAAGAGCTCCTGGGCCAGCTGGGCCACTAGGTGCTTGCTGTAGACGTCGCGGAGCTCCTCGGGCTGCTGGGAGAGGTTCCGGAGGATGTCGTCCAGGCGCTGCTGCTCGGCCACCATGGTGAAGGGCAGGTGCGGAAGGCCCTGCTCGGCGTTCTGGTCCTCTTCTGAGGATGTGTTCCTTTCTGTGGAGTCCTGGACCTCCCAGGAGGCGAGCAGCTCCCCTGGCCAGCCCCCCTGCTCCAGCAACCGAGAGACCAGGTCATCATAGCGGCTCCCGGCATCAGCAGGGAGGCCCCGCTTCTCGGCCTTGCTGCCATTGGAGAAGATCCCGTTCTGGTGTTTGTGCGTCTGCAGGGCCTCCTTCGGGCGGGCCTTCCTCACCGCAAGGGCGTCTTCCTCGCTCCGCAGGCTCAAGGGCCGGGCCACCAACTTCCGGTTGCCTCCAATGAGCTTAATCACAAACTGCTCCCGGGCCGGGCCGGCCGAGCAGGTGTAGATGCCCACATCAGAGGGCTTGAGGCGGTGGATCTTTAGGTACCCAAACGGGGCCACGGTGACGTGGGCGGAACTGATGAGGTGCTGGCCGTCTTTCTCCCAGGTGATGAGGGGCTTGCGGAAGCGCCGGGTGGGACAGCGTACCACCACTGCGGTCTTGGGGAGCAGGTAGGCGAATCCCCCCACGATGAAGTGCAGCTTCCTCTGCCGGCGGGTCTGGATGTATACCTTCCTTGCTGCTGCGATGTGAGGACTGTGCTTTGTGGATGGCCACCCGGGCCCTGGAATGAAAGAAACGAAAGGGAAGGCAGATGGATGGAGAAAGAGAAGCGGAGAGCGGAGAGAGAGAAGCGGAGAGCAGAGAAAAGGGACAGTGAGGTGCAGCGACAAGAGACAGTGAAAAGGAGAGGGCAAAGAGAAGAGAGACAGGGGGACAAAAGGGAGAAGAGGGAAAGAAAGCGCTTCAGTTTGCTTTGGGCAGGGCCTTCATTTACCACCTTCTGTTTTACGGGAGTAAATGGCTACCAGCTGTGGACCATCAAGCTGCTGCCGCAATGAAACATGGGAAAGCTAATTAGGTGCAGTGGGGCCACCTGCTATCACGCTGCTGGGGTTTTCTACCCCTAGAAGCTGAGATGCAGGGTTCTAGATGGAGGGCGATTCCAGGGGAAAGACAGTTCCTCTCATTAAAAGGACTTAAAAAAGAAAGAAAGAAAAAGAAATCAGCATCATAAAAAGAGGCAGAGGACAAAGAGAAGGAGAATGGATCCCTTTTGGGTCCCGCAGAGCACCAGGGTCCCCGTATACATGGGGAGGAGACCCCAGAAGTGTTACACCTCTAGGGATTAATATTAAACAAAACAAATCTGTTTAGTTTAAAACACCGGAGTGGGTAACATTAGGCTTCATTAGTAACATGCTGACTCCAGCTTCCAGATCTCCATATGCCAGCAAGTGAACTTTGCTCTACCTCCTGCAAACTGTTTTTTCCAGCAGAGAAGAGCATCCTGCCTGGCCACGTGTAATTAAGATTCCTCTCCCATCTCCAGCTGATGCCCTCAGCCTAATGCCCTCAGAGGGCTTTACTGCCAATCTGCCGCTGGTCTTGGGTTCAGGGAAAGCTACTGCTCTTGCCGTCCCCCCATCCCCAGAGCTCTGGCATACTCACTTGCACAGGTGGCCAGCATACAGGGCCTGATGGATGAAGAGAACGGCAGGGGCGGGCACAGGGAGGAATTGACAGTAGCTGAGACACCTGTTTTCAGCACCTTCCGGCAAACAGCACTTCGCGTCTGGGTGCCCTCCCCGCAGCTCGTGGAACACTGGTGGGGAAAAAAGGGCCCAAAGCATGTAAATTCATGTAACTAAAGGCTAATGGGTTTGTGTGGCCTCTGAAACTCACCAAAATAAGGAAGAAGTTGCTTGGAAAAGCAATAGCAACTAAGAGAGATAGAGAAATATTAATTATGTAACAATGTGGGAAGACACATCCATACTATAGGCATATTCTACTCTCAGATTTTCTAGTCTCAGGTCTCCTGTGGACCTTTCACCTATTTTTACTTTTTTATTCTAACATCTTTATTGGAGTATAATTGCATCACAATGCTGTGTTAGTTTCTGCTGTATAACAAAGTGAATCAGCTCTATGTATACATATATACCCCTATCCCCTCCCACTTGCGTATGCCACCCACTAGGTGGTCACAAAGCACCAGGCTGATCTCCCTCTGCTATGTGGCTGCTTCTCACTATCTATTTTACATTTGGTGGTGTATATATGTCAATACTACTCTTTCACTTTGTCCCAGCTTACCCTTCCCTCTCCCCGTGTCTTTAAGTCCATTTTCTATGTCTGCGTCTTTATTCCTGTCTTAACCCTAGGTTCATATACCTATTGTATATGCCCCTAGGAATATACAATATATTCCACTGTATATATGTGCCACATCTTCTTTATCCATTCATCTGTCGATGGACACTTAGGTTGCTTCCGTGTCCTGGCTATTGTAAACAGTGCTACAATGAACATTGTGGTATGTCTCATTTTGAATTATGATTTTCTCAGGGTATATGCCCAGTAGTGGGATTGCTGGGGCATATGTTAGTTCTATTTTTAGTTTTTTCTGAATCTATTGAGATTATCATATGGTTTTTATCCTTCAATATGTTAATATGGTACATCACATTGATTGATTTGCATATATTGAAGAATCCTTGCATTCCTGGGATAAACCCCACTTGATCATGGTGTATGATTCTTTTAATGTGCTGTTGGATTCTGTTTGCTAATATTTTGTTGAGGATTTTTGCATCTATGTTCATCTGTGATACTGGCCTGTAGTTTTCTTTCTTTGTGACATCTTTGTCTGGTTTTGGTTTCAGGGTGATGGTGGCCTCATAGAATGAGTTTGGGAGTGTTCCTCCCTCTGCTACATTTTGGAAGAGTTTGAGAAGGATACGTGTTAGCTCTTCTCTAAATGTTTGATAGAATTCGCCCGTGAAGCCATCTGGTCCTGGGGTCTTGTTTATTGGAACATTTTTAATCACAGTTTCAGTATCAGTGCTTGTGATTGGTCTGTTTATATTTTCTATTTCTTCCTGGTTCAGTCTTGGAAGGTCGTGCTTCTCTAAGAATTTGTCCATTTCTTCCAGGTTGTCCATTTTATTGGCATATAGCTGCTTGTAGTAATGTCTCATGATCCTTTATATTTCTGCATTGTCAGTTGTTACTTCTCCTTTTTCATTTCTAATTCTGTTGATTTCTGTCTTCTCCCTTTTGTTTTTTTCTTGATGAGTCTGGCTAATGGTTTATCAATTTTGTTTATCTTCTCAAAGAACCAGCTTTTAGTTTTATTGATCTTTGCTACTGTTTCCTTCATTTCTTTTTCATTTCTTTCTGATCTGATCTTTATGATTTCTTTCCTTCTGCTAACTTAGGGGTTTTTTTGTTCTTCTTTCTCGAATCGCTTTAGGTGTAAGGTTAGGTTGTTTATTTGAGATTTTTCTTGTTTCTTGAGTTAGGATTGTATAGCTATAAACTTCCCTCTTAGAACTGCTTTTGCTGCATCCCACTGGTTTTGGGTCGTTGTGTTTTTATTGTCACTTGTTTCTATGTATTTTTTGATTTCCTCTGATTTCTTCAGTGATCTCTTGGTTATTTAGTATCATATTGTTTAGCCTCCATGTGTTTGTATTTTTGATAGTTTTTTTCCTGTAATTGATATCTAGTCTCATAGCATTCTGGTTGAAAAGATACTTGATATGATTTCAATTTTCTTAAATTTACCAAGGCTTGACTTGTGACCCAAGATATGATCTATCCTGGAGAATGTTCCATGCGCACTTGAGAAGAAAGTGTATTCTGTTGTTTTTGGATGGAATATCCTATAAATATCAATTAAGTCCATCTTGTTTAATGTGTGATTTAAAGCTGCGTTTCCTTGTTTATTTTCATTTAGGATGATCTGTCCATTGGTGAAAGTGGGGTGTTAAAGTCCCCTACTATGATTGTGTTACTGTCGATTTTCCCTTTTATGGCTGTTAGCATTCGCCTTATATATTGGGGTCCTCCTGTGTTGGGTGCATAACTGTTTACAATTGTTATATGTTCTTCTTGGATTGATCCCTTGATCATTATGTCATGTCCTTCCTTGTATCTTGTAATAGTCTTTATTTTAAAGTCTATTTTTTTATGATATGAGTATTGCTACTCCAGCTTTCTTTTGATTTCCATTTGCATGGAATATCTTTTTCCATCCCCCCACTTTCAGTCTCTATGTGTCCCTAGGTCTGAAGTGGGTCTCTTGTAGACAGCATATATGCGGGTCTTGTTTTTGTATCCATTCAGCCAGTCCATGTCTTTTGGTTGGAGCATTTAATCAATTTACATTTAAGGTAATTATTGATGTGTAGGTTCCTATTACCATTTTCTTAATTGTTTTGGGTTTGTTTTTGTAGGTTTTTTCCTTCTCTTGTGTTTCCTGCCTAGAGAAGTTCCTTTAGCATTTGTTGTAAAGCTGGTTTGGTGGCCAGCTTAACTTTTGCTTGTTTGTAAAGGTTTTAATTTCTCTGTTGAATCTGTATGAGATCCTTGCTGGGTCGAGTAATCTTGGTTGTAGGTTTTTCCCTTTCATCACTTTAAATACGTCCTGCCACTCCCTTCTGGCTTGCAGAGCTTCTGCTGAAAGATCAGCTGTTAACCTTATGGGGATTCCCTTGTATGTTATTTGTTGCTTTTGTCTTGCTGCTTTTAATATTTTTTCTTTGTATTTAATTTTTGATAGTTTGACTAATATGTGTCTTGGAGTGTTTCTCCTTGGATTTATCCTGTATGGGACTCTCTGTGCTTCCTGGACTTGATTGGCAATTTCCTTTCCCATGTTATGGAAGTTTTCAACTATAATCTCTTCAAATATTTTCTCAGATGATTTCTTTTTCTCTTCCTCTTCTGGGACCCCTTTAATTTGAATGTTGGTGCATTTAATGTTGTCCCAGAGGTCTCTGAGACTGTCCTCAATTTTCATTCTTTTTTCTTTTTTCTGCTCTGCAGTAGGTATTTCCACTATTTTATCTTCCAGGTTACTTATCCATTCTTCTGCCTCAGTTATTCTGCTATTGATTCCTTCTAGAGAATTTTAAATTTCTTTTATTGTGTTGTTCATCATTGTTTGCTCTTTAGTTCTTCTAGGTCCTTGTTAAACATTTCTTGTATTTTCTCCATTCTATTTCCAAGATTTTGGATATCTTTACTATCATTACTCTGAATTGTTTTTCAGGTAGACTGCCTATTTCCTCTTCATTTGTTTGGTCTGGTGGGTTTTTACCTTGGTCCTTCATCTGCTTATTTCTGTCTTCTCATTTTGTTTAACTTACTGTATTTGGGGTCTCCTTTTCGCAGGCTGCATGTTCGTATTTCCCATTGTTTTTGGTGTCTCCCCCCAGTGGGTGAGGTTGGTTCAGTGGCTTGTGTAGGCTTCCTGGTGGAGGGGACTGGTGCCTGAGTTCTGGTGGGTGGAGCTGGATCTTGTCCTTCTGGTGGGCAGGGCCACGTCTGGTGGTGTGTTTTGGGGTGTCTGTGAATGTAGTATGATTTTAGGCAGCCTCTCTGCTAATGGGTGGGATTGTGTTCCTGTCTTGCTAGTTGTTTGGCATGGGGTGTCCAGCACTGAAGCTTGCTGGCCATTTGGTGGAGCTGGGTCTTAGTGTTGAGACAGAGATCTCTGGGAGAGCTCTCACCGATTGCTGTTACGTGGGCCTGGGAGGTCTCTGGTGGTCCAATGTCCTGTACTCGGCTCTCCCACCTTGGAGGCTCAGCCCTGACACCAGGCTGGAGCACCAAGACCCTGTCAGCCACATGGCTCTAACATGTTGACCTCCAAATGGCAAAATCCTTTCTTTGTTTGAATAAAGGTGGCCTTCGAGGTCCAGGTTTCAGGGAACTGGCCCAGGGTGGCCATCCCTGGTTTCACATCAACATGATCTCAGGCAGAAACCTCCTTGTTTTTCCATTTTGTCTTTAAGTTACTTGTTGAAACAACTGGCCCGTGGTCCCAAGGACAGTCGCAGCTTTGGCTGGTGGGGGCCCTCCCTCCCACTGGGCTCCCTGTTTTTACTTTTGTGGCCTGGGCTTTAGAGTTAGAGAGTCACAGAGTTCAACTCAGTATTTCACTAGTTGGCAAGTCTCTTAAACTCTCTGAGTCTGTTACCACTTCTTATACTTATTTTGCAAGGCTGGGAATTAAATGAGATAATATATTTTAAAATATCACACATAGAAATGACATTCAGTTAATGCTAATTCCTATCTCCTTCCTTTACAAATAAATTATAATACTTTAATGCCAAGTATCAGATAATTCTTATGCATTTACTTTGTTTGAGGTGGGGCGCTACATGCTATGGGACAAAATGTGCAAGATGGTTCCTAACCTCAAGGCGATGTCATCAAATAATGGGAAGAAATCCAAATGCATTGTTAAAATGAAATAGTATATTAGGGAACATAGAAATCAAAACCCCAATGAAATCCCACTTTATATTCACTAAAATTTCCATAATCCAAAAGACGGACAACAATAATTATTATTATTATAAGTGAGGATGTGGAAAAATTAGAGCCTTCCTGTATTGCTGGTGGGAATGTAAAATAGCACAGCCCTTTTAGAAAGCAAGTTTGATGGTTTTTAAAAAAGTTAAGCATACATTTATCATATGACCCAGCAATTTCAGTCCTAGGTATCTTACCCAATAGAAATGAAAACATACATCCATATAAAGACTTGTATGCTAAGGTTCATAGCAACATGATTCTTAATAGGCAAAAGTGGAAACAACTCAAATATCCCTGATTTGGTGAATGGATAAATGAAATGCGGTATATCTGTATCATGGAATATTTTATTCCACCCTAAGAAGGAATGTTCGATAATGTGCTACAAAATGGATAAACCTTGAAGACATTATGCTAAGTTGAATTTTATAGTATATAAATTATACCTCAATAAAGCTGTTTAAATAATTATATAGTAATAAAAGAATTTAGTAAAAATATAAAACTAAAAGTCAAGTGAAGTATTAAAATATTAATGCTAACAATTGGTGAATGCTTATGGTATACTAGTGATTTCCTGGCCTAATCTGGAAGATCACTGGAGTCTGGATGGGTGTAGAGAACCGGGGATAAGCATGGGAGGCAGGGAAATAACCAGAATCAAGGTAGAAGAGTTCAGTGCACAAGGCCAAGGCAGGCTTGTGGGCAGACCTAAACCAGTTTGACTGAACAGAGGGGCCAAGTGGAGAGTGTCAGGAGCTCAAGAGGTTGTTTGGGGCCAGATGTTGGAGACTTTTAATTTTGACAGAAGGTTTGGAATTGGTCCATAAGGCAATGAGGAGCCATTAAAGGGAAGAGTGAAATGATGAAAGAGGTATTTTGAGAAGGTTAATCTGGCAACAGTGTCTGGGAGGGATGGGAGTAGGAGATGAATGGCAGACAGGGATGTCAGTTAAGAAGGCTGCCATGGTAGTCCAGGCTTGAGATGATAACGGCCTGAACTAGGGTCATGGCAGCATGCCACGTTAACTTGAAGAATGACAGTAGAAACCAAAAAATATTATCTTATGTATCTAAGTTTTATATGCTAGCCCATGGAAATGAACTATTCTATGCAAGGCACTGTGATATCCACCACCCTGAAAGACATTTAAGACGCAAAAAACAGGGATGAGAATCAAGCCCGTTGCTTTTGTTACCTGATGATCATGGATTCCACGATCCCTTATTTTATTGTAAATGACAGCACCGAATCCAGGGATCAGGTGGGATGGGGGTAAAGAGCCTGGAAAGTTTAAAAGCCTGGTCATTTTAGTGCTGCCAAGTAGAAAAATGGAAAAATGGACTGTGTGTCAGAAGACGAGCTTAGGATTTGGGTCAAGTCTAGTTCTTTCTCTAAAATTCTCAATTTCTAAACTTCTCTCAATTTCCACATCTTTAAAACAGGGAAACTATACTCGAGCAGGGATTTTCAGACTGTGTTCTTTAATTATGTTGAACAAGTGATTTAGGGGCTTCTCAGGTGGTCTGGAGACCCAACCACTTGGAGATCCAGGACCCCTACCCAACCTACCCACTACTTCAACCAAAACAGCTCTGATTTGTTCTGTTTTAGATTTCTGGCTTCACAAAAACATTTCAATGGAAAAAAGGGTCTTGTGGCTTTAATTTTTAAAAGAACAACTAGGTTATAGGATCTCCTAAGTTCCTTCTAGCTCGAAAATTGAGTTTAATTTCTTTTATATTTTTGTGAGGGAGGAATTTCCGTAAAAATATGACTTAAAAAATAATGAATAGCCAACTCTTTCAAGAGATGCAAGTGTTTCTTTTAAAGAAAAGAAGTAAGGTCTTTTGAGAGGCCTTTCCTCAGAATAGGATCTGAAAGTAATTTTATTTGAAGTGTTTAAAACTTTGGCTTAATTCTGTCTCTGAGGGATTCTGTGCAGTAACCATGAGATTGCGCCCAGATAGCTGAGGATGAAAAACACCCATAGATCATCCAGGTCTTCCTTTCTCCAAGGGGAGTCATGTGGGGGTGTGTGGAATGCACGTCTCATCCCAGCCAGAGGGGCCAAGGGAAGGGTTGTTGGGATGATAGGGGCAACTGGAAACCCTGTGAACACCCCCAGGAGCACTTTTGTATGGCACCAGCTTGAGTTTAACCTCAGTGAATTGGGGTTAAAATCCCACCATTCCCAGCCCCTTCTCATTGTTTGGAATTTCCATTCATCAGCCCAGATAATGCAGAACCTAGTACCATTCCCTGGATAAGGGCTAACTCTACCTAGTTCCCCAAGTGTAACTTCCACCTCCTAGGAAGACCAGCAAAGCTTGTGGGAGGCCTTGGTCATGATCCTGGGTCCAGCCAGTCAAGTGCTTTCTTTTATTTCCTCTCCTTTTCCCGACAATGAGGAGGGATGGAAGAAAATCATAACAATAGTAAGGGTTAACTTTTACTAGACACAAAGTACTTTATGTGCATCATTTAATTTTTAAGCGTCCCAATAACCATGTTAGCGAACACCATTATCATCTCCAATATTTAGCTAAGCAAACTAAGGCCTAGAAGGGTTAAGTAACTAGCCCAGGTTATATAGCTAGTAAGTGGCGGAGTCAGGATTCAAACCTAAGTTTGCCTGTCTTTGAGTCTGAACTCTTAACTACACGTGATACTGTTCTAAAGGTCTCCTTTACTTAATGGGACCCATGGGATTGCAATGCAGCAGTCTCCTTTCCTTAGTGCCTAATCACAGGGTCCCTCCTTCAGATTTTCTCCATGTTCCATATGCTCAGAGGCCACAAACTCCAGGAAGTTGGGAGGACAGTTCTAATACACACAAGTCCCTTTCTCAGCATCCCACTCATGGAAGACTATCACCGACAGACTTAGAAGAGCAGCGCCTTTTACACGACGCCCCTGGGAGAAATCTTCATCTAGAGTCACTTACTTGGCAAATACATCAGTGCCCTCGTCTGCACTGCTAGTTTTGTTAATGATTTTTCATATATGATACCATACCCCAAATCAACAATCCATGGAAAAATTGTCACTGACATGTTCACACATGCACATACAGATACGCTCATTCCATACATTTAATCTTTTATCCTTCTGAAACAAAATTATTTCTAGAAGATGAAATAATAATCATTGCCCCTTCTGTTCTGAGCCATTTGCGGGGAGCTACCATCAGAAGGCAATTTTACTGCCAAATTACAAAATCTATGGTGATATCGGTTACCTCTCAATTTCAGTGCCCTTTGCAGGCACCGTCTGATGGACCTCTACACGGGTTGACAAAACACGGGGCAAGAATTCTCAGAATGTAGGTTGAAAGTCATGGCATCTTAATTTTCAGAGGCAGCTTTCCCCTCTGTGATGTATTTTAACCAGCAGCAGCTCTGTCCTGTGAGTTGGAAAGACTGCAAAGGAGGCAGTGAGATCACCAAGGCCAGTTCAGATGCCTCTATGCAAGAAAGGAGAGGGGCTCGAATCTGCCTGGGACACAGAGATGTTCACTTCAGGCCTTGTCATTCTGTTCTTGGCTGTATCTGCTTGCGAGGGAGATTTCTCTATGAAAGACACATAGGCCCATGAAGCTGGGGGAGTTGCAGGCAAGTCAAAGAAGGAGGAGAGGCTGAAAACAAGTTGAAGCTGGGTATCAATGAATTAGTTCATGCTAGTGCTCAAGTAGGAAGGATTTAGAGAAGTAGGTTAGTTGGGGGTCTATCACTAACTTACAAGGCAAGTCAGGAACGGTAATGCTGATGCAGCCATCTCCCCAGATGCAGGGCAACGGGGGAAATCAACTTCTCTTGCTGGGAAGCTGTTGATGTTTTGGAGCCAGAAAACTGACAGGAAAGAGGCAGGATTTCCTTGGCCTTCTTTTCCTAATAAATCATGTGCCTCATTCTCCAGTAACTTGGAAGAGAAAAACTAGAGAGGCTTTGCCTTTCCTGAGGAGAGACTAGAAACATCGGGGAGTATGAGATGCAGGGGGGTCAAGAAGGCGGGAGTGAAGGTAGAGGAAGAACCCGGTGTTCTGAGTAGAATCCTGGGCCTGAACAGTACGAAGGAATTAGGCCTGGTTTTGTCCCGCGAAGGGCCCGTTTACAATTCCCTGCTTCTGACTGTTGAGTGAGGGCTGGCTGCTTAACTCCCATCCCTGCAGCCTAGTTAAAATCTAGTTACACAATATGGTATCAGTGCTTACAGAAACTCTGTTCCATGAAGAACTGATTCACTTTGCTGTACACCTGAAACTAACACAAAAGTGTAAATCAACTATGCTCCGATAAAAATTAAAAAAACAAAACTCTGTTCCACAGTGTTAGGAGGATTATTTTGTTCTCCTCTTGCCTTCTGTATCTATAAGCTTGGGTGCCTTCTCCTCCTTATGTCTCTTTTGTTATCTCCTTCCGAGAAGCATACTTACCTCTGTCCAGTCAGAGAGCAGCCACTCGCTGGGACAGTCATCTTTCTTGCAGGCTTGCTGGGAGGCCAGTTTGGGGGCCGAACAGAAGGTCTCTGGAAGCTCCAAGAAGCTGCCATCAGCCATGCGCTGTTTGCAAAGAACCTCGCGCTTCTGGATGCCCCCTCCGCAGGTCCTGGAACACTGGGGAAGGAAGAGAAAGCAGACCCTGCATAGGACAGTAGCACATTTGACTGCTAATTCTTACCTTAGCCTTGGTTTGACTCAAGAGTGAAAAAAGAAAAAAAAATAAAAATAAAAATAGAAAATGAAGAATACCCAGGAACCGGCCCAAAGCATTTTGCTTCCTCTCCTTGAAATGAATTTTGTAGCAAGTTCTACACCCTCTGCTCTTAATCTCAGATATGTAGCTAGAGCACCCAGGAACTTCACGGGCCTTTAAATCTTAGAAAGTTGGTTCTACCTAGGGGCAGGACAGGAATAAAGACACAGATGTAGAAAATGGACTTGAGGACACAGAGAGGGGGAAGGGTAAGCTGGGATGAAGTGAGAGAGTGGCATGGACATATATACACTACCAAACGTAAAATAGATAGCTAGTGGGAAGCAGCCGCATAGCACAGGGAGATCAGCTCGGGGCTTTGTGACCGCCTGGAGGGGTGGGATAGGGAGGGTGGGAGGGAGATGCAAAAGGGAGGGGATATGGGGATATATGTATACGTATAGCTGATTCATTTTGTTATAAAGCAGAAACAAACACACCATTGTAGAGCAATTGTACTCCAATAAAGATGTTAAAAAAAAAAAAAAAGTTCGTTCTAAACTATGATTTGCAGCCACCCAAGACAACTGGTTTAAAAGGTTATATAATAGAAGATTAAACATATTTATGACCCAGTGAAAATAATCTGTGCTGCTTCCAGAATGAACAAGAGAGAGCTGCTGCCACCAGTGTAGATCTGGGAGAATTAACCTGCAGAGAAGGCGGCACGTCCTCTCTCTCTCTAAGTGTAAACATCCACTCTACCCCATTGGAGGGGCGGTAGATTTGAGGCTTGGTTTTCCGAAGGACTCCCTGGAACACGTTTCTTGTAGGACTGGTGTTTTCTTAGGGCGGTGGGAGCAAGACCCATGGAAATTTGGGATACAAGAAAAATCACCTCATTTTAGTGGTTTTCAGCAGGACCCCAAATCAAACACACCATTTACATGTAATTTAATAGTTATCATCCAGTTGCCCGAGGGGGGGCAGGAGGCTGTTATTCCAGGACTTTGTTCCTCCCTTGCAGTAGCAAAGCAGCCCTCCGTTTTTAGCTGGGCACAAGACCTTTTGGCATACAGACTATATTTGCTGACCTCCCTTGAAGGTGCCACGTGACTAAGTGCTGGGCAAAAGGATATAAGTAGAATGTTGTGTGCAGCTTCAAGGAAAAACCCACAAAAAGAAAATGTGGCATTTTCCCCTTCCCGCCTCGTCCTTGCTGGCTGGAATATGAACACGATGTCTAAAATTTAACCTTCCGCCTTGGATAGCGATAGGCAAAAGGAGGGAAGCAGCCTATCTTCCTGGGGGTGAAGCCGACATACCGGCCCTGGATGGCCTGTGTGTGTATAAGAGGAAAACACTTCTCTTTCTTATCTAAGCCACTATGCTTAGTGTCATTTTTAGTCCATCTAACTCTAGCTAGAAAGACAAATACTGTATGAAATCACTTACATGTGGAATCTAAAAAATACAACAAACTAGTGAATGTAACAATAAAGAAGCGGAATCACAGATATGGGGAACAAATGAGTGGTTGTCAGTTGAGGGGGGGAGGGGCAATATAGGGGTGAGGAAGTGGGAGATACAAACTACTGGATATAAGATGGGCTCAGGATGTATTGTACAACAAAGGGAATATAGCCAATGTTTTGTGATGACTAAATGGAAAGTAGCCTTTAAAAATTGTATAAAAATTTTTTTAAAAATGAAAAAAGGAGGCATAGGCACAAATGCTATGAAATAGGGAAAAGAAAAAAAAATCTAACCCTAGCTAATCTATCAACCATGACCACTCTGTTCTGGGGGTGGAAGGGTTTTATTTTAAAACTCTAAGGAGCGCTCTGCTTTCTTCAAGAAGAGTCCCTTTTCTTGAATCTGCTGCCCTTGTGCTTGTTGAGAAATTAGGCCTGGGTATACAGAGGCTGAGTGTTTGTGCTGTAGGAGCTTCTTGTGCTGCAGCAGTGGCCTCTCTGAACTCATGGGGGGTCTGTGCTCAGTTGGCTGGAGTCAGAACTGCAAGGGGGATGTGTACCCAGAGTCAAGGTGAGGATGGTGATATAGTGCTCCTGAGAAGAGTCAGAACGCTGCTGTGGCCCAGCTATCACCCTCTTATTCGGCGGTCCCAATCCTGATGCACTTTATTTATTTATTTCTAAAATTTTATTTAATTAATTATTTTTGGCTGTGTTGGGTCTTCGTTACTGCATGCGGGCTTTCTCTAGTTGCGGAGAGCGGGGGCTACTCTTTGTTGCTGTGGGTCGGCTTCTCCTTGCGGTGGCTTCTCTTGTTGTGGAGCATGGACTCTAGGCACGCAGGCTTCAGTAGTTGTGGCTCACGGGCTCTAGAGCGCAGGCTCAGTAGTTGTGGCACACGGGCTTAGTTGCTCCGCAAGTGGGATCCTCCCGGACCAGGGCTCAACCCGTGTCCTCTGCATTGGCAGGTGGATTCTTAACCACTGCGCCACCAGGGAAGCCCCTGCTGTACTTTAAAACCACCTGGGAGCTTTTAAAAAGTCCTGAGTCCTGGGCCCCATCTCAGATTCATTAAACTCTGGGATATATGTCCCAGACATTAATTTTTTTAATAAAAAAATTTTTTTTAAACCTCCCAGGTAATTCTATGCAAGATTGAGAACCATCTGTCCAAATGAATGCCCCTCCATCATTTCCAATGGGAGTAAAATAAACATGGAGGGGAAAACCTGGGACCCAGAGCAGCCTCTGTTAGAGCCAGTGGTTACGTGGAGTATCTTACAAGGTGTATGGGTGTCCATCCAATTTGAATAAATGCTCCCAATATAAACAGGTAGCTGAATAAGAACAGCATTCAGATTTAAGCATCTTACTGAATGTGGCAATAAGGTAAAATGCAGGTTAATTTTTTCTCTCTTTCAAATTAAGGAGCGGATGAAAATAATTGGTTTTATTTTAAGGGTGACGTTGTAATGTGCTACAGAGTGTGACCACTCACTTAAAATAACAGAGCTGAGTTGTCACTTTGCAGATAGGACCTGATTTAAGGGACAGACCCTCAGATGATTCCCCCCTACACTATGTGGAATTCTGTGCCAACTGTATGACAAAACAGCTGCAAGAAAAGTTAAAAAAAAATCAGCTTATTTTGAAGTTTGACCTACACAGAAAACTTGCAGGAAATTCTCAACACCCAAAGATAAAGTCAGACTCCTGAGAATGTCCTTCAAAGCCCTCACAGTCTGACCTGCATTGAGCTTCTCAGCCACGTTCCTTGCCGGCCTGCTGTGGGCTGGTGCTTTAGCTGCAGTGGACAATCTCCCTTCCCTGGGCCCACAGATGCCTCCTCTGCTCAGGCCTTTGATCACGTTGTTCACTCTGGGAGCAATGCCCTTCACCTCTCTGTCCATCCAGAAACTTCCAAGACATCCTTGAAGGCCCAGCTCACCGGCCACTTCTTCAGGAAAGCCTCTTTTAACCCTCTGCCTCATGGTGTATAAGTCACCTCCCACCCCACCTTGATCTGGAAGGGTACTGCACATCCCGTTAGGGCTGGTTGCTTATGCGCCCGCTATTTTCCTCCACCTCCCTGCATTCACATAGGATTATGTGACTTTTGAGGAAAGGGAACGCATTCATCTTTCTATTCCCCAGTGCCTAGTATAGCATCTGGCAAAGAGTGTACACTTCATAAATGTTTGTTGAACCGATGACTGGATGAACGAAAGAGCCAACAAGCCAGATGCTGAAAAGATGTAAAACAAACATCCAGCTGATGGGCTGAACATCCACCTTTTATCGGACGGTTTTATCATTAGCCAGAAGCCTCTTCTAAGTAAGTCAGCAGTGGGTTTCAGCCAGCTGCAGTGCGTGCTTTGCGGGGTGCTCTGATCCTCCAGGGATGGAGGATCCCTCTGGCTGGGTTAATGTCGTCAGGCATTTGGCTTTTAAACGCTTGTGTCAACTTCACTCAAAAAGTTTCCGTGGTGGTACACTGAGGAAAAGGTGGTTTTCAAAAATTTGTTTAAATTGTAGAAGATGAAATCTCAAATTAGTAAAGGTTCCAAAGTCTATGATGACTTTGTGAACTGGTCAAGGTTACGTGGTGAGGCTGATAGCTCTGACGTGAGAGGCAGAATGCAAAGGAGAAAAGATTTTAAAAGCAGCAGCAAGAGAAATTTAATTAAATGCAATGAAAAATATTTGCTTTATGAATCATCATTGAAAATAATATTGTGGTATGAAGATGTAGATCTCTGGTAATGGGTATTGTTTTAAAATATATTCCATAAACAGAATAAATAACCCCAAAGAGCATTTATATTGCTTAGCCTTGTTGCCATGCATTTTTCATGATATAAGGTCATGGGTTCATTAGTTTTATAAGAAAAGTAAAAACAATACAACATGAGGAACACGTAAAAGTTACGTTTCTATACAAAAATACAATGGCCTGAGTGTCCTGTATTTTTAAGGATTTCCCCATGATCAGCACATTCATAAATTCTGCCTCTTTTGACATTTTTGGTTTCATGCTGACAGTTCAATTCACTGAGAGCTGAGTTCACTTCCTTGGTACCTCGAGTCACACATTGAGCCCAACACAAAGTGATGTCTACATTCTGTTTCTAAGGTCAAGTTGCCAGTTTTAACATGATGTGCTCTGCTTAGCTTCTAACTCATTTCATTCCTTTCTTCATTCGCGCATTCATTCTTTCATCAAACATTTCCTGAGTACTTGCTGAGCGCCAGGCACTGTACTAGGTGCTGGGGACTTAAGACGACTTAAGATGGTGACTACGCCTCAGTCCAGTCACTGCACTTTACCCTAAGGTGTGCTGTGCTGGGGAATTAAGACGACTTAAGATGGTGACTACGCCTCAGTCCAGTCACTGCACTTTACCCTAAGGTGTGATCAGTTTTACAAAAGAGGGAATATAGACGAGAGTGCAACCAAGTCTTTACGGAAAAGATGGGGAAGGCTTTGAAGAAGAAGTGACACAGAAAGGGTTGGCCAAGGAGATAGGAGCGCTGGCAGAGTCAGACCACATGTGTACAGACGGAGAAACACGGCATGTTCACACACCTCCAAGGAGTCCTGAGAAGGCAGAGCTTAGGGTTCATGGGGACGTGTAATTGGGAAAGGTGACTGAGAAGGCGGATGAGTGGCAGACGGTGAAGGGCCTTGGACACAATTGGACATACTCTTAAGACCCTGGGGTGTCATTAAAGGTTTTAAAGTAGGAGGTAACATGATCCAATTTGCAGAAATGATTCAGGTGGCAAAGGAAAATGGGTTCCAAAGAGTACCGCCCTGTGAGATGTGAATAGATGTGCCAGGGAGAAAAGGTTTCATTGTCAAGTAAGTCTAAACGACAGTGCATGCCATACCCCTATTTGGGGGTTCTGAGCACATATTAATATTTTAAAGGCTTGACAGAGGGCCTGTAGTAAAGAACCACTGATACCAGGTTGGGAAACATCAGATCAGAGTTAGGTGAGACAGTACAGGGAGAGCAAGTAAAAGGCTGTTTGTAGCAGTTTGGTTAGTTGTGAACGCTGGAACCAAGGCAGTGGCAGAAGGATGAGAGAGGAAGAGAGCACTGGGGGGTTGGGAAGATACAGGAGGTGGAATCAACAGGACTTGGGTGTTGACTGAGTGCGAAGGACAAACGAGGCTGAGATGGCACCGGTTTCTCGCTGGAGAACAGGCTAGATGGTGGTGTTACCCACAGCACAAGGTCCACGAGGGAAGGCCAGGTCTGCGGGGGAAGGTGGCAGGTAGCTGTGTTATCGAGCTTGACGTTAGACCTGCAGAATTGGAGGTAACTTTGCAATATGTGAGGTTGAGAGGTTCAAAGGGTAACTAGAGAGTGTTTAGTATATAACAGTGGGAAAAACTAAGTCAAACTGAAGGAAGGCTCAGAAAAACAACAAAAAAACCATGAGGACTAGAATCTCACTTACTAAACAAAATTATCAAATAAGAACAGAATTTCTATATGGGCCACTTTGTGAATTAAAATTATCTTGTTAATCTAATATTGATTAAGCTTTCTTAACCCTGGAAGTACAAGGGGTGTACAGTATAGCTTCTGGGCTTAACATTCCTGTTACTTCGTGAAGCATGGGCTAGCATACCCACTAAAATTCAGAGCAATTGTTAAAAAGAATTTTCTGCTAATAAATAAAAACAAAAACACTTCACCTGTGAAATGTGAACTCTGATCTCTGTTTTGCTGACATTTATTTTTTAATTAATTAATTAATTAATTATTTTTTGGCTGCATTGGGTCTTTGTTGCGTGGGTTCCCTCTAGCTGCAGCGAGCGGGGGCTATTCTTTGTTGTGGTGTGCAGGCTTCTCACTGCCGTGGCTTCTGCTGTGGCAGAGCACGGGCTCTAGGCCTGCGGGCTTCAGTAGTTGTGGCACGTGGGCTCAGTAGTTGTGGCTTGAGGGCTCTAGAGCGCAGGCTCAGTAGTAGTGGCGCATGGGCTTAGTTGCTCTGCGGCATGTGGGATCTTCCCCGACCAGGGCTCAAACCTGTGTCCCCTGCATTGGCAGGCGTATTCTTAACCATTGTGCCACCAGGGAAGTCCGACATTTATTGTTGCTTCTAGAGGTAGGATCAAGCATCCATTTCTTTGTGAAATACACTACTAAAAACTAAGATAAATATCCCAATAGATTTTTTTTCCTCCCTGGATACAACATTTTAAATAAAGATGGTCTCTAACTCATGAGGATTTACATTTTAGTCACTGGTATATAACAAAACTGATAACTACATTGACTCTTCCTGCCAGAATTCAGCCCTCTAATCCAGATCAAAGTCATTCTTTTCTGTGTGGTGTGTTTAAATCTAAATGAAAAAATTTAATTCTCAAGTATTTACAGTTATTAAAATTCTCTTTTTTTTCCTAAATATTACCAGCAGGGACTCTTCTCTCATATATCTTTTTACATAGCTAAACTACAGGCATTCTGAATTGTAACCCTGAATAAAAAAAAAAAAAAAGAAAAAAAACGTTTACAGGTAAGTGGCCACATAATCACAGTTTCAAGCAAGGGGGGAAAACAGGGGCTGTGGTGATTGTTTCAGTCTCTATACAGATGTAAGCAATATGTATGTACCGCGGGTGGACACAAACCTGAACATAAAACACAGGCCATATAGAGAAATAGAAATGATGCTTCAGAGTGAACTCTCTCATTCATTTCAGTTTAATCTTTCTTGCATCTTTCTCTTTTTCTCTCATTTCTGTTTTAAAGCTTTTTTTTTTTTTAGAATAAAAACAAATAAGATTGATGCCTACAGAACTCATAAATAGTGGCAAGAGGAGTAGAAGGCAGACTTTTACTTTGTGCTAATGGAGACAAATAGGCTCATCAGCCCACAGTCTACCAGACTGGAGCAGGCTGAGTCATGACCCCAGAGATATCTATGTCCGTATCACTGGAACCTGTGAACATTTGACCTGACATGGTAAAAGGGACTTTGCAGAGGGGATTCAGTTAGACATCTTGAGATGTGGAGATTACCTGGGTTATCAAGGTGGGGCTGATGTAGTCACAATGGTCCTTGTAAGACGATGGCAGGAGGACTGGAGTCAGACAGAGAGGGTATAAAGACAGAATCTGAGGTTGCAGGGAAGTGCTTTGAAGCTGGAGGAAGGGGCCATGAGCCAAGGAAGCCAGAAGCCTCTAGAGGCTGGAAAAGGCAAACAGATCCTCCCCTAGAACTTCTAGAAGGAATGCAAACCTGCCAACACCTTGATTTTAGCCAAGCGAAACTGATTTCAGACTTCTGACCTCCTGAGCTATAAGATAATAAATTCATGTTCTTTTAAGCCACGAGTGTGTGGTATTTGTTATAGCAGCAAGAGGAAACATACACAGATTAACTACCCTGGATAATGCAACAAATACTGAGTTTTATGTAAACTGCTGATTTTTGAGCTGATATCAGATTTCCTCACAATTTAACACTTTAGGGCAAATTGTAAAGAGGTTTTGGGAATGCTGCGCTGCATAGTGGAAAAAAGAATGGATTTTGACTCAAACAGGTCCCTTTTCCATTTACTGGCTATGTGAGCTGGGACAAACACAGCCTCTCTGAGTCTTGTTTCCTCAAAGGATTGCCGTAGGGATTAAAAGATAAACGGAAGAGCAGTAGAATGAACTCTACTAAATAAAGTCTGAATTCATGCTAACCTCACAGTGCTTTAGTTTCCTCATCTGTAAACTGAGGATCAGAGTAGTAACTATCACATCAAGGATAGTGAGGATTAAATGAGTAAAAAATAAAAGTGAGGGCTTCCCTGGTGGCGCAGTGGTTGAGAGTCCGCCTGCCGATGCAGGGGACACGGGTTCGTGCCCCAGTCCGGGAGGATACCACATGCCGCGGAGCGGCTGGGCCCGTGAGCCATGGCCGCTGAGCCTGTGCATCCGGAGCCTGTGCTCCGCAACGGGAGAGGCCGCAACAGTGAGAGGCCCGCGTACCGTAAAAAAAAAAATAAATAAAAAAAATAAAAATAAAAATAAAAGTGAAGTTCCTATAGCTACAAAAGTGAGTCACAGATGAAGACAACAAACTTACTGTTCCCAGGGGATAAGGGGAGGGGGGAGGATAAATTGGGAGATTGGGACTGACATATACACATTACTGTATATGAAATAGATAGCTAATAAGAACTGGCTGTATAGCACAGGGAACTCTACTCAATACTCTGTAATGGCCTATATGGAAAAAGAATCTAAAAATAAAAAAGAGTGGATATATGTATAACTGAGTCACTTTGCTGTACACCTGAAACTAACACAACATTGTAAATCAACTATACTCCAATAAAGTTTTTTAAAAAGTGAGTTAATAAGTGTTACTGGAACCCTGCTATAGATATGAGCATATGTCTAACCTTAACTCCTTCCTTTGTGATCTTTTTAAAAATGATTTTAATCTACTTTTAGATTAGCATTAAAAATATCCTTTCTGGGCTTCCCTGGTGGCGCAGTGGTTAAGAATCTGCCTGCCAATGCAGGGGACACAGGTTCGAGCCCTGGTCCAGGAAGATCCCACATGCCGCGGAGCAGCTAAGCCCATGCGCCACAACTGCTGAGCCTACGCTCTAGAGCCCGCGAGCCACAACTACTGAGCCCACGTGCTACAACTATTGAAGCCCGCGCACCTAGAGCCCGTGCTCCGCAACAAGAGAAGCCACTGCAGTGAGAAGCCTGCACACCGCAACGAAGAGTAGCCCCTGCTCACCGCAACTAGAGAAAGCCCACGCACAGCAGCGAAGACCCAATGCAGCCAAAAATAAATAAATAAAATAGATATATTAAAAAAATCCTTTCTATTTCAAATACAGCAGTGTGTATAATAACCTAAATGGGAAAAGAACTTGAAAAAGAATAGATACATATATATATATAACTGAATCACTTTGCTGTACCCCTGAAACTGACACATTGTTAATCAACTATACTCCAATATAAAATAAAAATTTAAAAAAAGTTCCTAGAACTGCTCTGGATACATCGTAAGTGCTGCTCTTTTTAGAATAAGAAGAAGCTCCTGAAATGTATCAAGTGCTCCATAAATGAACAGGCACACTTGCCATGGACCTTTTCAGCACCATTCTCTATGCTTTACACACCTGCATGGGTGTGGTGGGTTCTCACTGAGACTGGGTTACTGCTGTTACTGACCTGATGGTCTAACTCAGGTGTCATGGGAAAGCAGCAGGTAAGGTGGTATGTGACTGTTAAATGAGCAGCACTGACCGTGAACGCCATGTGGCTGCAGAGCAGGAGGGTAGTAGAGGAGTCCTGGTGGGAGAGGTGGGACTCCTGCTGGCTTTGACAGGCAGAGGGGAGGGGAACTGAGGGTGGGCAGGGAGAAGCATGGGCAGAAGGAATGCACAAGCCGGGATGGGAGAACCACAGTTAAGAGATGGGCAGGGGCAGACGTGCAGAGGGATGAAGGCCTGACTAAGCCATTGGGCTTTATTATATGGCAGTGGAGAGTCACTGAAAAAAATCCTCCAGAAGACTCTCATGATCAAGGTGTCTCAGGCTGACTGATGCATCTATAACAGTGGTTCTCAATCATGGTGCTGTAACACACCAGTTGTGAAAATGATCTCTCGTGAGGTGTATAAAAAGTAATATAATAGATGGACCTAGAGATTATCATATTAAATGGAGGACCTCAGACAGAGAAAGACAAATATCATGTGATATCACTTATATGTGGCATCTAAAAAAGTGGTGCAAATGAACTTATTTACACAACAGAAATAGACTAACAAACATAGAAAACAAACTTATGGTTACTGAAGGGGATGGCAAGGTGGCGGGGGGAGATGAATTAGGAGTTTGAAATTAGCAGATACACACTACTGTATATAAAACAGATAAACAACAAGGACCTATTGTATAGCACAGAGAACTATATTCAATGTCTTGTAATAACCTATAATGGAAAAGAATCTGAAAAAAAAATAAAACTGAATTGTTTGGGCTTCCCTGGTGGCACAGTGGTTGAGAGTCTGCCTGCCGATGCGGGGGACACGGGTTCGTGCCCCGGTCCGGGAGGATCCCACATGCCGCGGAGCGGCTGGGCCCATGAGCCATGGCCGCTGAGCCTGCGCATCTGGAGCCTGTGCTCCGCAACGGGAGAGGCCACAACAGTGAGAGGCCCAAGTACCGCAAAAAAAAAAAAAAAAAAAGTGTAAATCTTGGCTACTTGTTACTTGTCAGGCAAATGCTCTACAAAGGAAAAAGGAGGTTGCATTCTTAGCTGGTAAATGACAATTTACATAATTTATGTTTTTTTCCCCAGAAAGCAAGGCATAGGTAATACGCATGAGGTCAGTGGTAGCCCAATATTCAAAAAGCAAGGAGGGGGAGTTTCTCTCCTCAGGCAGGCCAATGGCCATCAGGTTGTTATCTGTCTTCCTTTAAATGAAGCATTTGATCCACCCTCTTCTTTTCTTTCATGTGAAAAAAGAGCATAAACTGGCTGTTGAAGGATTAGAGACCTCAGCACTATCTCCTGGTACATCCAGGCAGCTAAATGGAAAAGACCATGTAAGTGCACTGCAGGTGCCCTCTCCCAGCAAGGACTGCCAAGGGACCAGAGGGCTGACCAGGCAAATGGATGGTCAACAGCTGATGTCTTGACTAAGTGGCATCCTAGGACAACAGCCAATTAGCTTGGAGACGCTTAAATTACTCCTGACTTATTCCATAAGCATAAACAATGACTTCCTCTCTCCTAATAAGTGGTCAGTAATAGCTGATTTTGCCTAAAAAACTTAACTAAAGAAGTAGGATTCTAGGAAATAATATAAGAAGAATAGTCTATTGTTTCCTCTAGGTTCAGAGAGATTCCTAAAAGTGACCAAGGATTCCTATGCACCAGATGTTTAACAGGGACTTTTCTCTGGAAGATAGAATCCCTGGTGGCTTTCATTTTCTATGTTCTTTATTTCTTATTATGTTTGAATATTTTTCACAATTATTATGCATGGGGTATGAAAAAGATCTTTATGCATTGGGTATGAAAAAGATCTTTTTAAAGGTCCTAATAAAGTATAGTCAGTGGTTCACTGGCTAAACTTCAAAGAGTTTTTACTATTACTTTCCTGATCTGAAAAATGGACTTAAATCCAACTCATCTCAAAGTCTTCTCCCTAATGGAAGGAAATAGAAAAAGTTTTCAAAATAAATTCATGTCTTAACAGGCCCAAGGGCAAAGGAAAGTGGAAGAGTAATTGACTCTTTAGAAATCAACTGTTTCAAACAGAGCCACTGGGCATGGGGTGGCAGTGTTGGCAACAGACCAGAAAAGGTCATGTATATGGATGTGTTGGTCACTGCCATTATTCAGCAGCATGTGTGGCTATTGAAAGAGGTTGGTGTTTCACTGACTTTCACGGTCAATATTATTACCTACAACTATGAAACAAACCTATCAGGAGGATACAAAGTAAAAAATTTCAGGGCTTGTGGGCAGTACTATTGACCTATTCATTCATTTTGTTATTCAATAAACATCTTACCCAGAACTTATTAGGTACTTAATGGCAACACAAACTAATACTACAGGGACTTAGTTTCAACAGTAGAGGTTGATTGGGCTGACCTCATCCTTTCTTAGTGTTATCAGGGGTTAGTGGTGCAGTATGAAGCTGAAGTATAGTTAAAGGTAAAAGTATAAATGCACCAGAAATCAGGAGACCTGGGTTCTGGACCAGGCTCTATGACCTTGGGCAAAACCATATCTAGGACACAGTTATATCATCTGTAACTAAAATGAAGACAATCAAATCTACTTTTCACTGGACTATTGTGAGGATTAACTTCAATTAGGTGTGTCACAATATATATTTCTTAACAGAACATGGTACATAGATGTTCAAAATATATAACATTCTCTTGACTTGCACAAACCATCACACAGTAGCATGGACTTTACAAACCTAGCCATATAGTACATTTAAGCTCAAAAAGGATATATATATATATATATATATATATATATATATATAGTCAAGGTCTGTTTCTAGATGCTTTATACGTTAGTGTGTTGCTCACTCATTACTGTTTGATTCTTTGAGCACTTTGCTAAATCACAGCCCCAAGAAGGGGAAGGGAGAAGGAAGGGGCTCTGCCCACTGGCTGTGAAGAAGCAGAGAGGACGCATGGAAATGGCAGCTCTTTGTCTCGGCACCAAGGCTGTCTTCCTCTCTCCTTCTCAGTTGGATGAACACATGATTTATCATTCTAAGTGGGACACTTCTGAGAGTGAAAAACTGTTTCAGTAAAAGAAGGATGTAAGTCCCCCTCACCTTTCAGGCTTACTTTTTGTGACCTTTGTTGTCACGTTAAAACTACGTCTGATATTCTAATAGGGAGGTAATTGTACAATAAGATTTTATCCAAGTAATCAATCTAAAATCCTGTATTTTTTAAAGACATGCAAAAAGGTTACTTAACTAAAGTTTGATAAATATATATTAATTTTAGAGAGGATCTGAGGATAAAGTAATTGTATTTTTATTATTATAATATATGCTTGAGAATGGGGTCAGCAAACTGTTCTATAAAGGGGCAGAGTAAATGGTTTAGGTTTTGTGGGCCATATGGTCTCTGTCACAACCAAGTGGTTCTGCCCTTATAATGCAGGAACGTCACAAAAAACAGTGGGTGTGGCTATCTTCCAATAAAAGTTTATTTACAATAATTGGTTGTGAACTGGATTTGGCTTTGGGCAACAGTTTGCCAACCCCTGCTTTAAACAATAGTTCCCCATGGATCAGGAAAATTTTAAAAGTCTGTAATTAACTTGACTTCTAACGTTCTATTTTGCTAAGGAATTATGTTTAAAAAAAAAGAAAAGCCATTGCCTGGTATCTTTATCTCTTTGAATTTTAAATAGCAAAAGCTAGAAAAAGCACACATTCAGAAAATGTAGCTTTATGGAAATGTACCCACCACACAGTCCTTATTAAAAAAATTTTTCCTTAGCTCAGTGAAAAGTTTGTCATGAATATCACTGGAGGCGGTACAGTAGAAAGAGCTTGGTAATCATAATGAAAAGATCTGGATTTGAATAAGGTTGGGGGAGTACTAAGCAAGGAGGTATGAGCAGATCTTGAACAGTCCTTTAATGGCACAACACTCTCACAGGGCACTTTCCCTGTCCCGAATCACTGCTGCAAACACAAACTCCAATACTGGGTAACCCCAGAACTCACCGGCTGCCACTGCGCAGGGTACCAGGCTGGGGGGCAGTTGAAGCGGTTACAAGCTTGCACCATGTTGGGCTTGGGCTGGTGACACAGCTCATCAGCCAGGATTACTGTTTCATTCATCTCTCTGGAAAGTAGGTGGGAGCAGGAAACATCTCTGGTCTGCAGGCCAACCCCACAGGTGAGACTACATGGACTCCACTTGCCAATTTCCCACCTGGGAAGAAATCAGAGCCAGAGAGGAAGAGGACACCCTGAGCACTTGTGTAGAGAACAGTTCCCATGACGTCAAATGTTACCTAATGGAGTAAAAACACCTACCTGGGTACTTGGGAAGTTCTAGCACAAGATTGGCTAGGAATTCTATCCCAAACCTAGAACCCATCCTTTCCCTTCATGCTCTAGAATTCATTCAGAATAAACAAAGAGGGTGATAAAATGGAACCTCCAATTTTTACCCACAAAATCACCAAGAATGGTCACAACCATGTCTCTTTTGATGAAACATATAAGCTTCATCAAAATAAGAGGGTATGTTAGATAAGATATAAGTTGAGCACATAGAGGCTTTGGTTACCACATACTGAATAGCGGGTCTAGAAGAAAGCTTTCTGCTAATCTCTCTAGCCCCCATTCTTAGCAAGACTGAAAAATCTGTGCTTGTTTTTCTTTGGCTTCAAAATGAAAGGTTGCCAGTTCCAACTTCCTTCAAGCTTCCATCATAGCATAGAAACGTCTCGGTCTTATGTATGAATATCATCACTGCCTGGGACTGGAGAATGTAACAAAAGTGAGAGTTGCTAAATAGATTACTCTTCTTGAGGAGGAATAAGTGGAGAGAACAGCTCATTACCTAGAAGAGGAAGTCAAACATACAGATGAGTTAAGTGCATGAACTGGCCATTCCAAATGGCCAAGTCTTGACAAGTACATTTAGAGTGACCTAAGGGCCTGTAAAAACAGTCTCACTGCATTTCCCTGTTGATGCAGCCTCCAAAGTGGGAATAATAAAGAAACACCTCAGTTGCTTGGGCTTGGAGTGAGAAGTGTTCTTTATGATCAGTTTTAGAAAGTTCTGTTTACAGCGTGAGACACAAAGATTCTACAAACAGGAGTTAGCCAAGAAAAGCATGGAAAGTAGATCCTTCAGTAGCTAGGCCTGCCTAGCTTTTGTAGCCAGCCCTGAAAATTGGTTTAAAAGTCTCTGGCTTTAATGTTTTTCATCAGGCTGTAAAAGTGAGTGTAGCTTTCTCAATCTTTTCAACTACTCTGATAGGTAATTACCTTTCCAACCCCTATTTCCACAACCTCCTTTCCTACCCTATATTTAAGCCATATCTGTAATGAAGTACTTTGTCATTCTCGATTCATGTCCCCTGGTTTTCTAGCTCTGGCTTTACTGAAGCTGTTACTCCTAATTTGGAATACTTTTGGTCTTTCCCTTGCCCCTCTAAATTTCTTCCATTTCTATATATCCAAATTTAACCCATACTTAAAGGATTGTATCCATATCTGCTCCAGACACTGAATATTTTCTCAGTTGTATTACAGTTATTCAGTCTCTCAAGGACCCTACTAGAATATACACCTCTTGAAGGCAAGGTCCGTGTCTGAGTCAGTTTTGTATCTCTTGCAGGGTTCTTCATAGCTAATGTATATGGTTAATGTCTATGGTTAATACTTTTTTTTAGATAGTTAATGTATATGTTTACTACTAGTTAATGTATATGGTTAATATTTTTTTAAAATAAATGAGCAAATGGAAGGGACCTACCATCATCATGAGCACCTTACACACATTATCTCATTTAATTACTTACAGAACACTGAGTTGGGCTCTACTGATTTTCCCTATTTTAAAGTTGAAGGAATCTGAAAATCCAAGAGGCTGCTTGCCCAAATACCCATAATTAGTAAGTAGTGAATCCAGGATTCAAACTTGGGTGTGTCTGGCTCCAAAGCCTTTGTACCTTCTATTATACAATATCATCTTATCTCCGGAAAATACCTTGAGAACTGTCCTACAAACATTCATAAAATTTTAAATGAATAAAAGAGGAGAGGCTGGGCTGAATATATTTCTTTTAGATCCTTGTATGAATATCTATAAACTTATTTTTAGATCCCTAGCTTGGATAAATTCCAAGCTTCAAAATGTTGTGGGCTATTGGTTTTAAAAATATGTCCACACCAATGAGGCAGAACGGATGCTATGTGACTTCCAAGGCTAGATCAGAAAAAGGATGTAGCTTCCACTTGGCTCTCTCTCTTTGATTGCTCACTGTAAGGGAGGGCAGCCACCATGTCATGAGGACCCTGAGACAATCTGGAGGAAAGTCCACATGCAAAGGAACTGGGGCTGCTCACCAACAGTCAGCACCAACTTGCCAGTGACATGGGTCACTGGCCCCTGCTACCTTGAAAGCAGCTCTGCTGGACCATGTCTGGCCTTCAGATGATTTCAACCTCATGAGACACCCTGAGCCAGAACTGCCTTTCCAAGTTGCTCCCAGATTTCTCACTCATTAAACTGTGAGAGGTAATAAATGTTTATTTTTGTTGTGAACTCCTAGGTGTTGGAGAAATTCCTTATGCAATAATAGACAACTAATACAAGTATATGTTCTCTCCCCCAAACTTGCATATGTTCATCAAAAGACATATATGAGAAGGTTCAAAGAAGCACTATTCCTAATAGCTCAGCTGGGGAACAACCTAAATGTCCATCAACAGTTGAACGGATAGATAATTATGATATATTCATACAAACCTTGACAGAAGAATGAAAATAAACTACTACAACAACAAGCAACATGGCTGAATCTCACAAACATGAAACTGAGTGAACAAAACCACAACTGCAAAATCCATAGTGTGATTTCATTTACATAACACTAAAAAACCAAAACGAATCTACAATGTTAGAAGTGAGGGTGGTGGTTACCCTCGGTGGGTAGTAACTAGAACTAGAGTACGGTGTGGGGAGGGGGAGGGTTTCTGGGATGTTATCTTGATCTGGGTGCTGGATCTGCATTCTCGGTGTGAAAAATCACCAGGCCATATGTGCAGAATTTGTGCACTTTTCTCTATATTTGTCATGCTTCAAAAAAGGATGTTTCCCTCCCTCCCCCCTCCCACTTTCAAGAGAAACACTAAAATATTGTGGGTGTAAGATAGGATCCAACAACTACACCCAATGCTGATGACCACTCTATGGATGTCTCATAAAGGAGCCGCTTGCACAGCGAGTGCTGGCCCGAGGCTGAAACTTGCCCTAATTTCGTCCCTACACCACTGCTGCCCCTACTCCTGCCCTCACCTCTGGCAGAAATTCAGTCACTGGGATCTTGAAGCAGAGGCATCTGGCAGCCATGAGGCCACTTCAGTGCTGCTGGAAAAACTCACAAAACAGACATATCTGCTTACTCATGATAAAGGTACATTGCTTTCTCAAGGGAAGGAGGGTAGCAGAAGCTATCTGTGTATTAAGCACTTTGCTGATTCTGGGTCAAAGTATTTTAATCAATTTAGGCCAAACGAGGGAAAACAGAGAGATGCCCCCGCTGCTCCTCTCCTGCATAGGGGCTTCGATTGTGAGGGCTGGGTCCTGCTGGCTGCCGACAGCCGCCTCCCTGTATTCTGTGCCTTTGGCTGTCGCTGACGGAGGGACTGTAGGCTGGTGGGACTCAGCCTGTGGGCAGGATTAGCTGTAGCTAGCAGCCTGGGAGACACTGACAGGCCTTCCCTGGGATTCTGGGTTCTGGCTTCTCATAAGCCCAGTGCTGAGGAGGACAGGGGCTCTGGACATCAGAGGGCGAGGCTGTTTGTGCTTCCTCCCCCACTTTGTCTGGTTGACTTTAACTCATCTTTTCATCTTCACTGAAAATGTTACTTCCTCAGGGAGGAAGCCCTCAACTGGGTAAAATTTTCCTCTATGATACGGTTCCACGAATACTCTCCATTTGGAAATTCTCAACACACTTGGTTTTTTCTTTTGTTATGTTGTGGTAAGAACACGTACCATGGGATCTACTCTCTTAACAAAATTTTAAGTGTGCAATACTATTGTTGTCTCTAGGTACAGTGTTGTACAGCAAATCTCTAACACTCATCTTGCTTAACTGAAATTTTATGCCTGTTGATTGTAACTCTCCATTTCCCCCTCTCCTGAGCTCCTGGCAACCACCATTCCACTCTTTGATTCTATCAATTTGACTATTTTAGATACCTCATGTAAGTGGTATCATAGTATTTGTCCTTCTGCGACTGGTTTATTTAACTTAGCATAAAGTCTTTAAGGTTCATCCATATTGTTACACATTGCAAAATTTCCTTCCTTTCTAAGGCTGAATAATATTCCATTGAAAGTATACATCACATCTTTATCTATTCATCTGTCCATGGGCATTTAAGCTGTTTCCACATCTTGGAAACAGCTACTGAGAACAGTGAGTGTTACAATGAATCTGAGAATGCTAGTATCCCTTCAAGGTCCTGATTTCAATTCTTTTGGATAAATATCGAGAAGTGGCATTGCAGGATCGTGTGATAGTTTTATTTTTCAATTTTGGAGGAACCACTATACTGTTTTCCACAGTGGCTGCACCATTTTGTACTTCCCCCAACACTGTGCAAGGGTTCCAATTTCTCTACATTCTTGCCAACACTTGCTGTCTTTGGTTTTTTGATGATAGCCATCCTGATGGGTCTGAGATGATATCTCATTGTAGTTTTCGTTTGCATTTCCCTGATGATTGGTGACACTGAGCATTTTTCGTATACTCGTTGGCCACTTGTATGTCTTCTTTAGAACGCACCTGTAATCTGAGTATCCTGCTCGACTATTACCTTGATGAGAGCATGAGGCTGTGCCTCTTTTGGTTTATCACTCGTTATGGGTTTAATTGTATCCCCCCAAAAGATATGTTGGAGTCCTAACCCCCAGTACCTCAGAATGTGACCTCATTTGGAAGTAGGGTCATGGTGGATGTAATCACTTAAGATGAGGTCATCCTAGAGTAGGGTGGGTCCTCAATCCAATATGACACGTACCTCATAAGAAGAGAGAGAGACACCCAGGGAGAATGCCATGTCATGACAGAGACAAAGATGACGGTGATGCATCTACAAGCCAAGGAATGTTGAGGATTGCCGGTAAACTCCAGAAGCTAGAAGAGGCAAGGAAGGATCCTCCCTCACACGTTTCAGGGACCATGGCTCTGCTGACATCATAATTTTGGACTTGATGTTTGCCTCCAGAACTTGGAGAGAATAAATTTCTGTTGTTTTAAGTCACCCCATTTGTAGTAAATACTTTGTTATGGCAGCCCTAGGAAACCAAACTGCAACCTCAGTGCCTAGCACAGTGCCTGGAACATAGCAGATGCTCGGGAAGGACGAGGGGACTCCAGCTGAGTGGAACCTCAGTGACCTGTGTGTGCCCCTTTGGATTCGTCACTTGCCTGGTCAACATCTCAGCTGTGTCCTCTGAACAACCGCCCACCCCAATTTCAAGGTCCCCAAAGCTCTGAACACCACTAGGTTTGCTTCAGTGTGGTGAAAACTATCCGGTAACAAAGCTGGACCTGGATTGACATGATGCCTTGACAGGTCACATCTCACTTGATGTAAATATTTATACATTTTACTGCAGTAATAGTAGCCTGTTGGATTATGGTGTTTTCCGCCCCCGAACTCACTACAGATGTTATACACTTAATGCCTTAGTAATCCTAACGTATTTCTAAAATGCCCCAAATTCTGGATTCCAAAACACATCTGCTCCAATGGTTTTGACTAAAGGATCTGGGTCCTGTATACAGAGAAGAGTAAACATGATCACTATGATTTCTTTTAGCTTCTAGGCTTCAGGTGTTGGCTTCATGGTTGGGCTCATGGCCAAAATGTTAGGGAGACTGGTTCCCCCTGAATTATCTTTCTATACTGTTTTCTTTCTGCTGAACCCTTCTTCTCCACATTCCTGTTTCTTTCTGCCAAAACCTGCTTGCAGGGAAGGCACTAGGAGTCGAGAGATCACAGTGATGCCCTGTAGCTTCAGGCTGGACCTTGCCAAGCTCCTGCAATTGACTCCTGACCAAGGGCAGGCAGGAGACAGGTTACCTCCCACCCTGCAAGGCTGGAATTAGGCTTCCTGCCCTCTGCCCAGCATCATGGGTCCTTGGGTTGGCCTGTCATTATAACTGGATTTTAGATTTTAGGCTTGGTTTCCTGATTTCCCCTTTGTTTTTCTGATGGTACTGGAGTTCTGCCCAAAGTCTGACTTATTGAAACGTGGTCTTGTCACCCTGCCTGTATCGGACCAGTTCTTGGCCTTGGGCATAGCAGAGAGACCCTTCGCCGTGAGCCATAAGCCATGATGTGACCACAACATATCCAGCTGACGTCACGTATTATGGCCAATAACAATAAGAATACTAACATTACCAGTGTTTACAATGAACCAGGTACTGTGCTAGTTGCTTTAAATGAGTTGCCTCCTTTAATCCTCTCCACAGCCCTGTGAGAGAGGTACTGTGATTATTTGCATTTTAACAACAAGGAGTTGAGGCCTGAAGAAGTTAAATGATTAATTAGTCATGGCCTAGAATGCCTCCTGCCAGGCCTCACACTGATGTCAACGCCACCTGCATCACATCAAAGTCCCCCATGACTTGGACATGGGGGTGCTGAGAATGGGGCTGCTCCCTGTGACAGAGGCCAGCAGTGCGGATTTTAGAATCCCCAGCTCTGCATTATCCCAGCAGGACTCAGGGCTAAGCTCCCCCAAGATAGGGGAGACATATCTGAACTTATGTATTACCTACATCGACTCTATGAAGACGGTATTATCAGTTCTCCCATTTTATAGGGCAATACAACAGAGGCTCTGACCAGCTGAGCAACTTGCCCAAACTCACACAGCTAGTAAAAAAAGGAATCAGGATTCAAACCCAGGCAGCCAGGCTACGGCTTCTGAGGGCCAGGATGATGAAGACAACAGTACAAACTAGATCTGAGATGCAAATTTTAGGATCCCTGGTGCTCACAACTTCAGAAAATGACAAATGACAAAATGACAGATCTATTCCTCAGTAATAGAAGCAACCACCACCGAGGCCGCCCAGGGTCATGAACAGTTGTTTTTCAGTGAAGCAGCAGTGGGACTTGGCAGCTGAAGGGCAAAGGCAGAGTGTGGTTCCCCCACGTGCATGTTTGTTTTTTGGGAAGGTGGCTGTCAGAGGTAATTTGGGCAATCAAGGACCCATGGTGGTTGCAGCTTCTTAGCCGCTGGTGTTTGTATTAGCTACACAAAAGGAGGAATTTTTGCCTTCCTTTAGACAAGGGCTCATTATGTGAGCTGCCAAGGGTTTGCTCCCCTACTCTTTCAGAGAGGCCTCCAGCAACTCACTGTTTGTTGCTGGTATAAATGCACATAATTTCTAACGGCAGACTCTCCCCACCGCAAGCTATTATCTGAAGAACCTCCTCTTACCCTGGCTTTTGCGGCAAAGTAGGGTTTGTTTCTCCACTCAAAATTTTAAAATGCAGTTTTTATTGGGAGGCAAAATACCATTATAAATTTCAGTTATTTGTTAGATGCCTTCTTTATACTTGTGTGTAATCCTCCAACTTGACATTTCTGCCCAACATTTCTACCTTGTGATTTTTTTTTAAGGTTCCCCCCAAAATATTTGTTTCCTTTACAATGCCTCTGAGGTCAGGAGGTAGATAGCAATCCGGCAATAATAAATCAGATATCATGGAGCGTGGCCAGCTCCAGAAATCCTAAGGTAGGGCCAAGAGAAACCTCCCTTCACCAGGGACATTATGACCCTGTCCCACTTTAAGGTTCTTGGACGATTATTAGTGGCTCCTCATTTATCTCCACATCTTCCAATCTATCCACAGCCTGAAGCTTCCAAAATGTCAGTCTACAATGTGAATCTGCTCACTTGACTTCCTCTGATTATAAACCTCCATTGGAGTCCGAGCTGGGCTTTCAGGGGAGGGGGTCCAGGGTGTCCAGGGCTCAGTTTTGGTCCAGTGCACCCAGTGGGGGCAAGGTGGTGCTGCCTGGCTGGAGCTGAACTTTTTTTTTTTTTTTACATCTTTATTGGAGTATAATTGCTTTACAATGGTGTGCTAGTTTCTGCTTTATAACAAAGTGAATCAGTTATACATATGCATATGTCCCCATATCTCTTCCCTCTTGCGTCTCCCTCCTACCCTCCCTATCCCACCCCTCTAGGTGGTCACAAAGCACTGAGCTGATCTCCTTGTGCTATGCGGCCGCTTCCCACTAGCTATCTATTTTACGTTTGGTAGTGTATATATGTCCATGCCACTCTCTTGCTTTGTCACAGCTTACCCTTCCCCCTCCCCATATCCTCAAGTCCATTCTCTAGTAGGTCTGTGTCTTTATTCCTGTCTTACGCCTAGGTTCTTTTTTTTTGTTTTTTTGCGGTACGCGGGCCTCTCAATGTTGTGGCCTCTCCTGTTGCGGAGCACAGGCTCTGGACGCGCAGACCCAGCGGCCATGGCCCACGGGCCCAGCCACTCCGCGGCACGTGGGATCCTCCCCTACTGGGGCACGAACCTGCGTCCCCTGCATCGGCAGGCGGACTCTCAACCACCGCGCCACCAGGGAAGCCCACGCCTAGGTTCTTTATGACATTTTTTTTTTCTTAAATTCCGTACATATGTGTTATGGAGCTGAACTTTCTAACTGGCTTTTCCTCCTTCCTTCCCTCTTCTGCTTTGTAGGACCGAACTTTAGCCTGAGGCTTGGTGGGGAGTGGTCCATTGGCATGTGACAGGGCTCACCACGGGCAATGATAACTGGGAACCGAACATTCAGGAAGGAGTGAACAAATACATAAGTACATGAAGGAGAATGGGAGCCAGACTTCTTAGTGTCAGAGAGGAGTTACAGATACAGAAAGTGGGAAGACTAGAATAAACCTGATAAAATTAGACTGGTATTGAAAACAGCGTGAACTCATGATATTTAATAGACAGATACCTAGATAGACAAAGATATATCAATAGCTATACATGAGTGTATACAAATATACAGATGTATATGTTTACAATATTTCCTAGCTCTCTCTGCGAACAGGTCTCGAAGTAATGACCTCTAGGTCTCCTAGTAGTATCAAGCATATCAAGTGCCCAGATCTTGGTTTCTACATATCATTCTTCACTAAGGAACCAGTTCCTGTAAAAAGGGCTCTGGGGCAGGGGCTGGGAAAATGAAAAGTGAGCCTGGAATATCTTATACCAGGAAACTGGGAAGTACTCAAAGAATGATGGGGTATAAATCAGAAGGACACAGGGGCCAGTTTGAAGGGGCTCTCACTGTCCACGTCTGAGACAATTTGACAGTAATGAATTTTAACTCTCTAAGTAGAATAGAAATTCATAAGTAAATAAATAAGAGAAATCTCTACCCAACAGTAGAATGCCTACTAATAAACTAGAAGGAATGATAGAGTTTAGAAAGTCACCATTTGTCAACAATAACAACAACAATGATAATAACACTTGATTCAGGCAAGAATCGTCAACGAATATTGACACTGGTGGGTGAAAGGTTGGTGAGGAATAGGGTATTCACTTAGCCTTAGATTATCTACATAAAATACTTGTTACTTGCTATAAATATGATCAACATACTTATTACTTTTATGGTGGAAAACCTGGCCAACATCATCTTAACCAAGTCATAAGAGTTGCCATCATCAGTAACGAATGGAATGGAACACCTTTCATCATCTCCTGACACAATGCACTAAGAAGTACACAGCATACTTCTGCAGTGCTTTTGTCAAATTTCAAAAATCACGAGGGACCATCAAACAAACCCAAACGGAGGGACATTTTACAAAGTAACTGGCCAGTACTCTTCACAAATGTCCAGGATATGAAAGACAAGAAGAGACTGTCCCAGATGGGAGAAATCTAAGAAGAAATGGAAGACCCTAGGTTGGATGTGGGGCCTATAAAGGGCATTGCTGGGACAACAGGCAACATGTGAATGGAGTCTGTGCATGAGATGGTGATACTGAATTCATGTCGTTTCTTGATGGATGGTAAGTTGCACCGTGGTTATTTATGACAACATTCTTGTTCTTAGGTAATAAACACTGAAGTGTTAAGATGCATGTGGGTATATGCATGTGGGTGTAAGATGCATTTAGGTATATGCATGCATATATCTAAAATTATTCCCAAATGGTCCCAAAATGTTAACAACTATAGAACTGAGGGTCCGAGTATAAGGGAGATCTGTGTACTATTTTGGAGACTTCTCTAAAAACTGAAGTTATTTCGAAATAAAGCTTATAAAAAAACATCCACTGGCTCCCTGTTACCCACAGGCCAATGGTCAAATCCTTGGTTCGCCTGCAATGTGCTTCCCAAAGAAGTTTGAGTATATCTTTCTGGTGTAATCTCTGGTCACCCCATACTCAGCTTTGCTGAGTACCCAGCAGAAGAGGACTGCTCTTCTCTGGCTGGCAGATGCCTCTCCCTCTCAGGTTGGATCCTGAACATCACCTTCCTCTCTGAACACTTTTCCGATGCCCCTCCCACAAGGCAGAGCTAGACCTTTCCCTCTCCAGCACGCTGCTGTGTCTTTCCTTCTAGTGGCATTCTTTTCTTCCCTCAGGCTCATCTTCACCACACTGTAGTTACTTGTCTACTTATTTATCTCTCTCACTAGACCCTAACAGCCCTGACTTACTCAACTTAACATCTCCAGGACCTACTCCAGTGTCGGCACAACAAGGATGCCCAGGGTGGCATCGTGGCCTAACGAAGGAGACCTTTGGCTCTGGAATTGGATTCTCTGTGAATGAACCGTGCCCTGCCACTCTCTAACTGCATAACCTTGGGCAAGTTACTAAACATATTTAAAATAGGAATAATAGCAATACTCCCTTCAAAGGGTTGTTAGGAGGTTTAAGTGAAAACATCTATGTACAGGGCATAAGCACAGTGCCTGGCACAGATTAAGGGCTCTGTAAACATTAGCTAATATGAACTGTTCTTACTGGTTGCTCAGTAAATATTTGTTAAATGTGTGGATGATGATTGTAAGGATAGAGTTTAATGAATAGAGTGAGAATTCTTCCCAGAGTGAGTCAGTCAAAGTACCATAGTTACAGAGACTGAGGGAAAGGACATTTGTGACCTGCCCACATTAACTGAGCATTTACACATACCCTGCTAATAAGCCCTGTGGCAGATACAGAAGTGGGGAATGTGCTCGCTACCTTCAACATGCTTTCAGCAAAGATGGGGAGAACTGACAAACACCCAGGAGACACAGCAAACAATGTTAGATAAGAGGAATGAGCTAATTGCTAAACTATTTGGCTGAAGCATGGACACTGCAGAATTTCAGAAGGCAGGCAGTGTGGTGCTCATACCACTTGCATTTACATGACTGATTGCAAATCACAAAGTCTGTCCATCAACATTATCTCACTTGATCCACCTAACTCAGAAGTAAAGCAAAGCCAGCATCACTACCTCCATCTTACAGATCAGCAAGCTGGGGCTCAGAGAAACCAGTGATTTCCCCAAAGTTGGGAAGGGAAGTCAGGTACCTCCTTCTACCCTGCTAAGTCACTAAGGGTGGAGGATGGAATCATGAAGGGTCCGAGAGGAAGAATAGACAAGTTTAGAAAAATCGTTACACTCCACAGCAGATGGATCTGCTACAAGCTCTGTGCTTTAGAAAGCTGCTTAAAGGGGCCTAGGTAAAATAAAAGATCAAAGGAAATGTTAGACAAATAGACAGTACAAATATATTTGAGGGCCAAAAATCAACCAAAAGCATATAGGATAAACAGCATCGAGAGAATCGGGGCTCTCTATAAAAGAGGAGCTTGCGTGGCTCAGGACACAGGAGATAGAGCCACGCTTCTCTTGGAAGTCAGCCTGCTTGGTACAAGGTTTTGCCTCTATAAAAATGCTTATAATCAAGATTACCAAACACCTGAGGTGGCAAAGCACTTATATCTACTGAAGAACAGTCTGGTGGAAGTGACAACTTCAGCCATGCCAGCTGGTCTCACCTTCTAAATAGTTTCTTTAAAAAAAAAAAAAAATCAAGGTTGCCAACATTGCAAATAACTCCTTGGTGGTTTTTTTGCTTTTTTAAAAAAGAGATTAATGAATAGCTCTTGAAAAAAGGAGCGCTTGCAGCAAGATATACATTTACTCTCTCATTACAAGCATGCCATTTGCTTTAAGCCTACTTCCTTCATAGAGCATGTCAAACAGCAGAAGGGCCTGGAAACTAGGCCCAGTGGTACAGAGCATCTCCAGCCTTCTCTCCCACACCCTCCAACACTTCTCTATGGCATCTGGTTGTCCAAGAAACACCACGTGTCTGCTTACCTACAGGCAGTTTGATTCAATTAAAACTTCTAAGTTCTCCCTCCTATTCTCTGATCGCCCTGTCTTCTGGGTGATAGTACATTAAAATGAGATAGAATTTCTGCTGGCTATTATGATTCAGACAGGATTCCTGAGACACAGGTTAGGAGGGTAGATGATCTGCCAAATCACTTGTGCCCTTTAGAGTTCAGTTGGCTTGCTTAGAATTCTAGGTGGAAATTTCCTATTAAAAATAGTCACAGGCTGGGAAAAACTGGCAGGACAGGTCTTCAGATAGTTAGATACTTTCAGGAGCTGATTTTATGAGCCCAATTCTTGTTATCTCCGCATATCTAGAAAAGCACTAAAATCCTTCATGGTGATGACTGCTCCTCGAGACTAGCAGAAAACTTCTGCAAAAAAAATATGTGCTTGATTGTATGTACTCCCCCTTCACAAAAATCACATATATACTGACCTTCCCCCCTACTTCTTTGGAGCAGTTTCTCAGAGCTATCTGAAATGCTGTCTCCCAGGCTATAGTCCTCATTTTGCCCCAAATAAAACTTGACTCCCCCCGCCCCCCCCCCAAAAAAAAACCATCACAGGGTTGTCCTGCTTGTGGTCAAGATCACAGAAGGAACTGCTTCAATCACAAACACAAGTGTCACCTGGCATTTTTCTTTTTCTCCCTCTAACACCCTCTTGTGGTTATTATTCCAGTTTTCTTTTTGATCTTAATCGATGAGCATCCTCACACTGAAGGTCTAGCACTAAACGAACTCCCTTCCTCTTCCAGAATTAAATCCCCCAAACAGAGATGAGCTTCTCCAGGCTTAACCGTTTGCTGGCTTCCCAACACACCATTTTTTTTTCACATCTGTGAATGTGCTTCCAACCTTTCCTTCCTGGAATGCTCTCCATATTCCCAGCTCCAGGTCTGACTCAAGTCCTTCCTCGGGGAGGGTCTCCCTCGCCATCCTAGCTCCTATCAACTGCATCCTCTTTACAATCCTAATAGATTTACTGTCATTTGGCCCTTGTTTAGATTCTATAACACTGACCATGTAGCTGTTCCAAGCCAAGGCTAGAGTATCTTAATTGACATAATTCTCTTTGCCTAAATGTTTTTCTCTAGTTATCATCCCAAGTAGAATATAAGGCTTTTAAGATTTAGGATCAAGTATTTTGGAGTTCAGAGCATTGTTTGGCATCCATCAAATCAGGCCATAAAGATTGCTATCTCTTTGTTGATTTGCAGGGGGCATTTCTCACTTAAACCCTACAAGCCTAAGAGTTTCTTCCTGTTATGGGTTGATAATGTCCTCCCCAAAAGATATGCTGAAGTCCGAACTCCCAGCACCTCAGAATATGACCATATTTGGAAATAGGGTCTTTTTAGAGATAATCAAGTTAAAATGAGGTCATTAGGGTGGGTCCTAATCCATTATGACTGGTGTCTTTAGAAAAAGGAGACAGACAGGGAAAGTGATCACGGGAAGATGGAGGGTTAGAGAGAGGCATCTACAAGCCAACGAACACCAAAGATTGTTGAAAAACCAGCTGAAACTAGGAAGAGGCAAGGAAGGATCCTTCCCCTACAGATTTCAGAGACAGCATGGCCCTGCTCAGATGATTTAAGACTTTTAGCCTCCAGAACTGTGAGAGAATAAATATCTGCTGTTCTAAGACACCCAGTTTATGGTACTTCATTATGGTAGCCCTAGCAAACCAATACACTCCCTCAAGTTAGTTCTCTTGAGAAGTTTTTAATCCATTTATTTATGTTGTAAATGGAAACCTTTCTGGACATTTATATTCATGGGCTTTCTCTCCAAGTGAAATGCCTGGGAAGTTCAGTCCTTTATGTCAGGATCCACAGATCTGCTTCTATTGATATAATCTCCTGCAAGATTCTGCCTCCTCTTTCCTTTCATCATAATGGCTTTCACAGTCTTGTAGACTAAATTTTTTCTTCCACCCATGTATTTGGCCATTCATATACATATGTGTGCCTATAGCCATGCATTCATTGGATAAAAACCAAGTGTTATGCTGAATGATGGGGATGCAGAGATTTTAAAAAAAAATTCTTGACCTTAAGGGCTTTAGGAGACAACTACAAGATACTGTAATAAGTGCTATTCATTTATTTATTCATTCAACTAGTGTTCATTGAGCCCGTTATGTGGCCAGGCTCTACATGAAGGGACAGAATGGTAAAGGAGAGAAAGACAGACCCTATTCCCATGGGGCTCACAATTTAGTCTATGAGACAGGTAAGCATGAGGTGTAGGGAAGCACAAAAATACAGACTGGGAGTCAAAAGGGAAGTGATAGTCATGGAAGGCTTCCTGGAGTCAGTGATGCCTGGGCTGAGTCTTGAAGGGTGAATAAGAGGTGGCCAGCAAAGGCAGAAGTAAAGAGAAAGTATTCCAGGCAGAGTGAGTTGTTAAGTTGCATTTGGGGAATTCCAGTTTATCTATTTCCATGCTCAGGGCTGGAAAGAATATTGAGTAGAAAGCCTAGTAAATACTTGGAAAATTCTGGTTCTCACTCCCCTCTGTTTTCCTCGATGTCATTATGGTGGGTAAGGGAGCCTGGAAAACAGAGGTGCTGTGGGCAGCCAAACCCCCAATGACCAAGATGACTTAAGCTTACTACAGTTCAAACCCACAGCCCCGAGGACAGTGCTGGGTAGCACACGTCCCATCAGCTGACAGCTGGATGCCCAGCACGATCCCTTTCTGTCCATCCCAAGGGGTACCGGGCTTTGGTGAGAATCCCAACAGGCCCATGGCACAGGGTGACATGGGGCTTTAAGCAGGCCCTCCGCCATGTTTAATCAGACCAGAAATTCATTTCAATCCTGGTTTAGCAGAGGAAAACAAAAGATAGAGCCATTTCCCCTGGAGAGATGTCTCTGTCTCAGTCTCCAGGGTTTGATACGTGAGGAGTCAGGAGAGGAAGCAGCTAACTATGGATGCTGGGTGTGATGAATTGCATCAGTGCTGGGACACACACACACACCCACGCACACACACACTGCTATAGGCAGCACCTGCTCTTTGCCAACCAAGAATGTTTCTATTCACACAGATGTTGTACCCACAGGACGCAGAGAGCAGCAGCCCATGTACTCTCTAGCCCTGAGGGGTGTCTTCTTGAGGAGAAAGAGGAAGGCCGTGCACAATGTTTTCATATTTGACCACATGAAAATGACCTAAAGTTATTTTTCAAGTGAGGTTCAAAGATCTCTTCAAGTAGAATGTACGTTTTACTCTTTGATGTTTTGTTATCTCAGGATTATTATCAGACTGAAGTCTGACTAAATTTAAACCCTCATATTAGGATTTATTTTAGCTTATTAAATCCCTCATTTGTTCTCAATTATCCATGATGCTCATTTATTGCTAGCACTTTTATCGCTGGAACGCTATGTTTAAGCACGCTTGCATCTGAATGGTGCTGATGAATTGCCCTGAATCCCTGAGCGGTGTTCATCAAGCAGGAGACGTGTGTAGGATGTCAGAGGGTCAGACTGACCCAGAACTTTGGATTCCAACAAATCAGGGATGGAATCTACTTCCACCTGTGCTTTCTAACTTTGGGCAAGTTGCCCACTTTGAATGTCAATTTCTTTATATGTAAAATGGGACAGCAACTGTGATAATAGCTTCCAGTAGTTACTGGATGCTTGTTATGTACAAGGTACTGTATAAGAACTTCACATGTACTTACTCATTAATCCTCATGGCAACCTAAGATAGATGGACTATGATTATGTCCTTTTATATATAGGTTAATGAAGTAATGTGACCAAGGTCACACAGCTAGTCAGTAGAGATCCAGGATTCAATCCTAAGTGGTCTCGAGAGTTTTGACTCTGTTCTTACTTTCTACCTTGCAAAGGTGCTGGGAGCAAAATACCACATGGTAGCTGTCATCATTATTACTGTTGTCACTGTTGTTATAATGTTATTTCTCTTGCACAAGAGAGGCCAATAGGAAGAATGGGTCTTCAGGATTCTTTCTTTTTTGGCCTATTTGTGGTTCCTTGAAATGACTGCTATTACTATACCTGAATCACAGCAACTATTTTGGTATTCACTTGTGCTTGCTTTATCCCACACTCACAATAAGTAACAGCTTGGTTTCATGCAGCTCAACGTTCCCCAGGCCACAGAAAACTTTCTAGCTGCCCTCTGATCCTCAGAACACATTGTATATTTTTCTAGTTAAAAAAATGGAAACAGTGGGGGCAACCTGGTAACTAAATTCTGAGTAAGAACAGTGGAATCCATATGACTTCCAAAAAATTGTGGAGAGGATTTCTATCCCATGCCACGTGGAGGTCAACTGAGTTCCTAATTCTGGACCATCATTCATTCATAAATTACTAGAAAAACCCTCATGTTCTATGAATTTTCTCTCTTTTCCTTTCATGTCCCACTTGACTCCATACCCTCTACTCTTCACTCTCAAAGAGTGAGGAATACTTTTCTCATGGATCGATATGCTATCTTTAGAGAGGATCAAAGATTTCTATCTGAGGTAACTGGTATCTTCTTAGCTGTACATAAACTACTCAATTCATTTCTATAGTGTGCATAAGGTAGAGAGAAAGAATAAAAAGTTCTTTCATAGTTTGGTGAGTAAATCCTTTCTTATCCTAGTAAAGAGTACGTTATGGCCACCTTCGACCATCTGGGTCCGCTACACTGTCACCTGATTCCACCTCTTAGTGCAGTTTTAGCACTGGAAAACTCTTATACAGGGCCTATAACCAAGCCCTCTAACAAGTGCCTTACATACATTCACTCATTAATGTGCTCAGAACCCCATTGAGGTAGGTATTATTTCATCCTTACCTTACGGACAAGGAACCAAGGACAGACAGGGGTTGAGTGACTCACTCAAGTACACATAACTGCTAAGTAGCAGAATCAGGATTTGAACTTAGGAAGTCTGGCTCTAGATCCTGCGTTCTGACTCCCTATACGAGTATCTGGAGTCCACCTGTTTACGATAAACACTGAGCTCGAAGTTGGGAAGCATTACTTTTCAGGCTTTTAGTTTGAGCTCTGCTAGCCATGGCTACTTGGGCAAGTCACCTTCGACCTGTCTTCCTTCGCAGATAAGATGAAGGAATATTACATTCTGGGATTCTACAACCCCAGTCACTGAGGGAGACTCATTTGTCAAATTGTTAGATTCTAGACAAGTCTGTCAGCCAAACTCCTCACCACTTTCTGGCGTTTTAGAGTGTAAAGAATGAAGCCCTGCCATCTTTTGGTACTGAAACTACTGATACAGCCGACTGGGAAGTGATGAGAATTTGATGGCCACCAAGCTCTTCATGTGACCATGATGCCTCAGTCCCTGGAAGCGAAAGAATCCAGCTTCCAGTAACTGGTTGGCAAAACTGTCTACAACAAACAAGGATTCCCAATGATTCTTGAGGACGATGCACTCACAGTAAAGTCTCTTGGTCCATCAGCATTATCTGCCATGGACCTGGGCACAGGAATTTGGACTGGAAACCCACCCTGTGCTTCACTGTTTAAACTGGCTTTTCAGGAAGAGAGAGTTCTTTATGAACAAATGGGTGCATTTGATGTTCAGAAAACCCATCCATTTCAGACACTGGTCTGTCCAGAGAGGAGGATTTGGGGCTCCCAAATGCAATAAATAGCAAACAATGAAACAATTATGGGACTGGCATAAATGTTGGTATAGGCTGACATTTAGAGTTTGCCTATGCTCAGAGAGACAATGGACAGGGAATTTTACACATCGGAGGATGAAAAGATGCAGCAAGATGTCATGACCAAGCATGTAAGATTTCAACGCACTACCTTTCTGTGTGTCAAGAGAAAGGAATACAATCCATGGGCCCACTTTCTAGACCTAAATATGCAGCTGCAGCAAGACCGTGTGTGGTGAAAAGTAGTCCACATCATGCCAACCCTGTTCTGCCCAGCAACCCTCCTGGAGAAGTTAAGCATGCAGGGGTGAGCTGGAAAACAGCACTTTTTTTTTCTAGATCAAGGGGAGGTCAATCCAGCGCACAGGTGGTTTCACTTCACTCCACCATGGGTCAGTTATATCGTCAACCTCCATTAAATGAAAGATGAAGTGTGTGACAGTGCCTATTTTCACAGAAGGTGTTTCTAGGTGTGCCTGGGATGGGCCTTCAGAAGGCCCGTGGAAGAGACTAGCAGGTAACGTAGGAGAAAAATGGAAGCTTTCCTGGCCCCCAAACTCTTATCTTACCGTCTGCCCCCGGTTGCAAACAAACAGCCTACCATGAGTGCCAAAAAGGAAAAGCCACAAAATCGAGCTTGACAGTGGGGAGAGTCTTGTGAGGAAGATCTGGCTCCGTTATCAGCTTCTCTCCCACACCATAATTCTGGCATCACTTTCCTCACAAAAAGAGCATTGATAAATGGTATCTGTCTAGTTGTGGTGGATTTTACATCAATAAATACCTTGCTTATAACAGTTTCCTTCTGTGATTTTCCATAGCTTGATGGAGCTAAAATTGTACAAGCTCTGGGCATTGCAGTCTTTGATTTTTGCCAGCTTGCTCATCTGCAGAAGGAGTTGAGGCAGTTGAAGTGTGGTCCTTGGGTGGGAGTGGAGGTGGGGGTGGGATGGGCCATAGACCACCCACAGAGGTTTTGTTAATGCCGTGAAATTTCCCAGTAAATGCGTCAGTGATGCATAAGCTTCATTTTCTATTATTGAGAACTTTAACTCAATTTCTCAAAGAGCATCCCGGATGTATTCAGCAATCTACAGAGTCCTCCCACATACACTTGAGTTGAAAAAAGGAGGAACCCGTGTCTGGCATGTGGGGTTTTGCCAAGGCCAGGGCATACATATCCTTTCTGTTTACTCCTTAAACCTCAAAACAGCTTGTGTGTCAGTTCCCAAACTGAGATTTCCCTGTGATGTTGCTGTTTCTGTGTGCTAAGCCAATCTTGCAATGACATCTGCACAATAAGCAAGTATCTGGAGGACTGATTAGATAGTGGAGCCCTGAAAACCAACCCCCTGGAGTATCTCACAGGGCAAGAGATGAAGAGGTGGCTTAAAAGATGAAATAAAGAGAGAGTAACAATTCAGTGTCTTGTATTTACATAACTCCAAGTTACACAGAACTCGGAGAACTTTGCAAAACTGTGTAATCTGAGAGCTCTTGACCCTGAGTTTGCAGCTGAAGGAGATGGAGGAGATATTAGTGATCCTTCTGTTTTTCAGAGTTTTCTACCATTGCCTGAAGATGCAACACAAATACATTGCCCTACGTTCTCGGTCCCTGTTTTGCATCTCTTGAGCCATCAGAACTCTCTGAGGGCAGCACGGTACCTTGGAGAGGACAGGGAAGTTACAGATAAATGATCGAGTTTCAAGTTCTTGTGTCACTCACAGGGACAGAGATCCAACAAAGCTGGTAGTAAATAACCTGACCTATTTTAAACAGTTGGTAGAGTGGTTATTGCATTACATCATTATGGGACATAAATATGTCAGCTTCCTGTTAATTAATTGAGAGCAACCAGAAATGCTCTTGTAATACAGGGGAATCAAGCACTTTTAGGCTCATCTGGAAGACTGACAGGTGACAGAAAGCAGGACACAAAGCTGTCCCAAGGGCTTCTGAAAAACCTGGATTGGGACTTTAGGGGCACTATCTAAGTAGTATATCAATAATATGTTTGATTAGAATTTTAGGAAAAAATACTTTGACATCTATAAGAACAAGAGACTCACTGAGCTCAGTGATCACCTTCTCTGGGTCACCCTCCCTGATTTGGATTAGGTGACTCATCTCAGTGTTCCCAGAAGACAGTCATCCACATCTCTGCTATGGCCATTGTGATTGTGCATTGTCATGATCTATTTGTGTACTGACCTCCCAATTAGCTGTTAGTGCCTGGCCCCAAGGTCTATGTCCCAGACTTGTTTGTTTCTTCAGGGCCTGCAACACAGCAAGAATTTAATAAATGTGTGCTGAATTGAGCTGGATTTTCCCTTAACCAGCAGAAAATGCTCCCTCTCCCTGGGGGCTAGAGCTTATTGAATGAGATATAGTCAAGGGCCAGGTATTCTTGGCTTAGACTGGACAGCCCCTTCCCTTTGTAACAGAGTTTCTCTCTCCTTCCTTAAGGAAAAATGTTGAGAGCCCCAGTTCCTTAAAGCACATACAAATCCACCCACATCCTCCAACCCAGGCACAACTTCTTACAGAGATATATATTTACGAAAACACACACAAATGACACAGCCAATACCTATTACTATTCACTGAGTGCTTCATGTGTGCTAGGTGCTATATCAAGCACTCAACATACATATCCGCACAACAATTATCCAAGAGTTAAAGACAGAGGATCTGAAGCTCTGAAAAGTTAAACCATCTACTCAAGGCCAGTGAGCGAGTAAAATCCCAGATCTGTACGATTCCCAAGCCCGTGCTCTTAAGGCTAGAATGAAGGCATGGGGATCAGTCACTCATACCTTAGTGTGAATTAGCTTAGGTAGTTCTGTTTTCCTAACTGTTAAGTTGAGCGGAACTGAATGAATTGGTGGCCGGGGTACGGGCAGGGAGAAAAAGCTGAAAGAATTGGGGTCCTGGCACAAGTGGTAGAGAAAGGTCATCTGGGAATTTGGATAGTAAGAGGGCAAGGTGATTAGGATTAAGTCTCTGGGGCAGAGAAGGAAGAGGTACTAGGAAAGAGGTTCTCAGAGAAGAGAGTGGCACGGAAAAGGAGGTAGGGAGCCAGGGTCGCATGGGGGACCCTGCGGAAAGAGAAGTGTGTGTGTGTGTGTGTGTGTGTGTGTAAGAGAGTAATGGTGTTGGTAATTTACAACACACACAGGCCATCAGCTAAGCATAAACTAAGCCAGTGGTTGTTAGCAGTGGCAGAGCAAAGATGCAAAGCTCCAAGGTAGCCACCAATGTCTTCCAGATTCATAAGCCCAGGCTGCATCTCTCTGGAGGACTTAGTATTTCTTTATAAAAATGTTTTCTTAGGAACTGAGTGCTTTACCTAATGACTCAGTGCTGGATTTTAAGAAATCCACTTTAGGTTTATTTGATTTTTCTTTTAGCATGGTTCATTTATTTCCTCTATATTTGGTTTTGCCCTGAGATGTGTATGTTCAAGAGAATTTTTCACTATCCCTTAAGAATTAGCTTTTACCAAGAGTCTAGTTCTACCTTTGGCAATTGAGGTATGAGATGAAAGCTAACTGCTGAAGATAAAGAAAGAAGAGCCTGTAAATTTACCTTTGTTATCTTCACTAGGCTATAAACGACTATGGGGTTAGGAGGACTGGTTCTTTTCACTGTGGTAATTCCCATACGTAGAGCATAGTGCCTAGAATAGGATAGGGGATGGGTGGATAAAGGGATGGGTGGAAGGAGGGAGGAAGGGATGGAGGGATTAGATGGAGAGAGGGATGGAGAAATGGAGGGAGATGATGAGGGAGGAATGGAAGATGTGCAAACATCATGAACAGAGGCAAAGAGTGAAGCATAAGCTCTTTAGTAACAACTTTGGAATTAAACATACTTTGTTCCAAATATGAACCTGCCGCTGGCTAGTTATACGATCCCTCTAAAGACCCAGTTTCCTCAGCTGTAAAGTTAGGACAGGAATAGTAAATCCTCATAAAGCTGTGGGGAAGATTAAACAAAATAATGTATGGGAAGAGATGAACACAGTGCCCGGCATACTGTAAACCCCCAATAAATGGAAGCTATTAGGGAAACCCTACCTTGCTCAGAGATGGCCCATGAAGATGTGTGAGGATGTAGGGGCAAGAGGCCCTTAACTTGTCTGTATCCTGGGCTGGATTTTACTTCATCTTTTCTTTCCTTCTCTCTCCCACAAGTATTTGAGGAGACAACTGGGTAGGAATCACACTATTTATGTAAGCTTTCTGATTTCTCCCTGACCTCTCACAGGCTTTTCCAACCATCAGGACACAGCTGCTCATTTCCAGGACTCATGTCTCACTTGCCCACGGGCCTTATTTCCTTCAATCATGTCACACAGGATATTAACTTTTTAGGAATATTTGGACTCTGACCCCTCTGCTCCCACTTCATTAGTTCATTCCTGTTTTTACAAAACACACCTTATTGGATTAGGTGTTAAAATAAAATCGAATATCCCAACAACTGCTACCTTCTGCAGGCGTGATGGAACCCACGAGCACCAGCTGCTCTGCTTTCTGTTCTAGAACTGCCCAAGAGATGGGGCAAAGGCTGTACAGAAAGCTGCCGTGAAGCTCAGTTCTATCCACGCCCTCCCCATTACTCGGCTCCCACACTAGCTGGTTAAGAAAATGAAGGAATAAACTGCAATGACTGTGAAATAAACATGAAGGTCTTTTTATATCATATGTTGTCCTGAATAGGGAACTAACAGGGATGGCAAACGCTTATATTTTTGAGCATCTGCTCTATGAGGTAGGAACTGGCTGAGTGTTTTTTGAATGTGACCATCCTCACAACCCCTCCTCCCCCTGGTTCAGACAATTATATCTGTTTTACAGTTGAGGACAACTGAGTCTTAGAGAGGTTAAAGGAGCCAATCCAATGCCACAAAGCAAGTAAAGGAGCCAAGATCTATCTGACCTCACGACCCACAATTTCTCCCTAATTCCGGGCCTTCTCCCGATTCCCAGTGGGGCATATTTAGCTCTGGCAATGCCAAGTCTCCTTTGGTTCTTATCCTGAAGTCACCCCAAGTATTGCCAAGATTCCTCTTAGGAAAAATATGGTGTCTGATTAAAAAAAAATCATGCTAAGATGATAATGAACTACCAGAGGCACACCATCAAAGCAAACCATGGCTTTGGTGTTTATCACCATTGCTAATAGTGGAAAAAGTGTCAAGTTCTATGCAACCTGGGGGGAGGGTCCTTTGTGGCTCTTTGAAAGACATGAATAGCGACCTCTGGCCAGCCGGAAAGGCGGCTGTGTCTATCCACTTGGGAACCAGAGTCGACAGCAGTATGTGACAGAGAATGTACCACCTTTCACGGTTCTAATGTAGAGCCAATCGCCTGTGTTTGTGTCTGTCTAGGTCCCTTGGATAGTCACTCCACCAGTAAAACTAGAAGCCCCGCTCAATACGCTATAATGGCCTATATGGGAAAAGAATCTAAAAAAAGTGTGGATATGTGTATATGTGTAACTGATTCACTCTGCTGTACACCTGAAACTAACACAACATGGTAAATCAACTATGCTCCAATAAATATTTTTAAAACAGAATACTTTCAAACTTCAAAAAAAAAAAAATACCCTAGGAGCCCCATGAAAAAGCAGTGAGCATCTGGTGGGTCTGGAAGCTGTGTTAATCCAGTGACAATCACTCTAGGCCTTTTTGTGTCACTAACACAAACACCAAACAAAATTCCTTGCATTCCTGGTAGAGATAATTAGGCACAAAGATGAAGGAAAAAAAAGAAATGGCAAAGACAAGAATAAAGGAAGAACACTGATTCACCACAGGAAAAAGTCCAGTAGTTAGCTGGACTCTGCTTTGTAACAGATCTTTCTGTAAGTGTGGCAGATAACCCAAGAACTTCCTGACCTTGGACTGGCGCCATGAAGGGAATAATATTTCCAGAACGATGAACTGTTTCTGAACAGTATTCCCCCCCCAGGTTACTGAGCTCAAATCAGAGCATTCTCTTTTGCACTCCCTCATTTTTATGTTGCCTAAACATCTCTTTGTCTCTATCTCTTTCTCCAGTCCTTTCCCTACTTCTTTGTTTTCCAAGTTTAAGAAACACAGCAGCAGAGCAGATTTCTAACTCTGAGGTCATAGAAAATCTCTTCATCTCAAATTGCGTGAGGCCTTCTTTCAAAATTTCCAAAGAAGGTATCGGGTACACTTAGGCAGCAATAATTCTCATTTCAAAGCTTTGGCTGAATCATTGCTTGCCTTTAAATCGTTACTTCAGTACGTTAGAAACACTGGATTATAGGGAAAGGCAAAAAAAAAAAAAATAGTAGACAAGATTTACTTTGGGAGTCTCCACTCTACTTCTGCTGATAGATTTGTAAGCTAGAAGGTTTGTGAACTGTAAAACTCCAATGTTTCATCACCATACCCATAGCAGAAAGCTATCTGGTGGTGATATTTCCATCCCCATGGTGCTTATGAGCAATGGGACTGATGACTGGTACAGATATGTCAGCTCTTAAAGCAGTGAAGAATGCAGGAGGTTGTTTAGTTTAATAACTATACTTAGGAGGGTAGTACCCAAGATTAAAAAAATGTAATGGCTTCTCCAGGACCATTCCCCAAACTCTGACTTTACTTGTTTCAGGGAACAAGGTGGACTTGTTCACCCCTGTATCCCCAGCACAATGCCCGGCACAAAGTAGTCGTTCAATAAATATTTGTTCAATGGAGGTTGAATGAAGACAAGTTGTAGTTATAAGGCATTACAGTAAAGAGCACTGTAAAATTCTAAATCCAGGGATGAAGAACATTTTGTATCCTTTTACATATGGACAAACAACATGAAGGGATTCTAAAAATGTTCATCATTTCAGTGTTTCACCATCCTTGCTGACTGAATGCTCTCACCTACACTTTTCTTGTGGAAATATAAGTCTTGTCCCCTGTAGACTTCTCACGGCTTCTTAATTTATAGTCAAAGCCAGTTCCTGTTTTGTGACTTATAGAGGTGCTTTGTCTTGGGGACTTAAATTTGACTCAAGGTATTTTCCTAATATAATTCACCTTTTCTTTCTTTCTTGAAAAGCTTCAGTTCTGTGGATAATTATCATAACCTTCAAGGAACCACAAAATGTCAGAACGGGAAGGGCCTCAGGGATCATCGAGCTGCACCTCTCATTCCTTCCTTTGTGATACCCTTCCTTGGAGCTCTATCCTCCTGCCAGGTGGATGGGCTGAGTCCACATCATACTGGGTTGAATGCGGAGGCATACAAAATGCTAACATACCTAGGACGAGAGGTCTTTATTAACTTCACTGAAAATAGAATGGTGTAGAATACACAGAGCACACTACTTATTTGAGACACTGCATGAGAAAAAGAGCAGATGCCTATAAGACAATAAAAGCTAGCCACTGTTACTACTTTAGCTCTGTTGGATGAGCAGCCAGAGTCATCTTTCTCCAAGCAAATCTGACTGTTCCACTCCCCTGTTTAACTCCCCCTTAATGGCTCTCCGTTGCCTATAGGACGTAAAGTCCAAACAACTTAACTTAGCGTACTGGGCTATCCTGGAGCTGGCCCCTGCCCCCCCTCTAACACTAGCTTCCATTTCTTGTCCTTTCCTTTGTGTCCATGTTTTTCTTTCTGCCTGTAACTTCTCTTCTCTCCCTTCTTCACCTGGGTCACTCCTGCTTATGTGTTATGATTCAGCACAGGCATCACCTCCACCAGGAAGCCTTCCCCTCAGCCTCACACTCCCCCAGAACCTTGTGCTTGCCTCACTCACAGAAGTTACTGTTTTGAAATCTTCCTCCTACAACTGGTAACTCCGTTAGAACAGGTTTTGTCTTCTAGTCATTTCTGAGGACCAAATACAAGCAGACTGCTGTGCATAAAGATGCCCAGTGCATTTTTATGTTTTACTGAATTGAGATGTAAAACACTTTCTGCCATATTTTTTGTTGTGCAGAAGGTTAATTTCAGTCAGTGGTTTGTATAATGACTTTGCCAGGGTCCAGGCAGAATTATGCGGTCTAAAAGGCTGTCCAACCACATCGATGTTAAGAAACAAGGAAAGCTTCCCTCATCAAGTGACATGATGAGAAGGTAGATCCAATCCCTTGATTTTTACCCCAGATTCATGCGACAGCTAAATCTATGCCTGTAACTTCTAATACCAGCAAAGCTCATTTCACAGAGGTCTGTGGTTGATATAACAGGTGATGTGTAACCATGGAGAGGGCTCTCATTAGGAGAAATGAAGATGTAAGCCCCAAGGCAAGCATACATGTGATGTTTACCCTTGTTGATGTCAAAATGCTGCTGGGGACAATTCTGATCACTAGGCCAGCACATTCCTGGGTAGAGAAATAGCAGAGGCTGCCACTGAGCCAATCAGGCCCAGCTGTTAAGGAACAGGTCTTGGCAGGTTCTTCTGTCCATCAGTGGAAGAAAAGAGAGACACAGTATAATTATGCATCTGGATTTACCAAAGAGGATGACAATAGTAGTAGTATTAGATTTCTAAGGACGTCTGAACATGGCCTCCAAATCTGGACTCAATTTCTGTGGACGTCAGTGAGCTTTGGTGTGCTTTTGCTTTGAGCACTTAAAAGTTAGCATGGACAGAGCCAAAAGGCAGCATATGGAAACTTTGGGAACCCAGCAAAAGATAAACCAATATTTAGAGAGCATGTTGAAACAGTAACCCTTAAGACAAGTTGTCAAAGGGGTCGGTTCCTGTAAAGCTTTGAAAGCTCCATCAAGTAAATTAAAACATGGTTGTGTAAAAGGGCAACACCTTCTGCTGTGGCCATTTTAGGCTAATATAAAAGAAAATTAGGAATTGGAAATCATTTGCTGCTAGTCCGCATGGATTTTGTTAGTGTACAATAAAATAGGCATTCTGCAGTTTGCTTTTAAAGCGGAGGCTCTGTGATCTTTAAGACGTTTTTCCTTAACTTTCGCATTTCAGTTGGGATCCTCGAACTTCTTTTATAGTTCTTGCTGGTCCTAGGAACCACCCTAGGTTGGAGAAAAGGGAATGGGATTGGGGTGGGGGACAGAAACCAAGTACTATTCCTGGAATTATGGGCTTCTTTCCCCCCCTTCACTGTTTATCTATTCTGCACCACTCAGCTGTTCTCTGTTGCAGAGAAATAAAAGTTTAGTTTAAAAAGTATGTTAGAACAAAGCTGCAGAAATTGCCTGGAATTTCCTTCATTTTCAGCCATCTGGCTTTCATTGCGTAGTTCTTTCCCCTCCTCCACGTACGTTTACCAAATCTTTTCAACACACGCTGGCCGAGCTATCAAATGTTTATAATTAATAACAGTCAGACTCCTTTTTTTTTTTCTTTTAAGGGAGCACTTTCTGGCTTTCCTTGGCTGCTCATGTCATAGCTATTATAAACCAGGGAGATGGTCAGTAAAGCTTAATTATTAAGACGTAGTTGAATAAAAGAGAAAATTGAATCAAATTTAAGTCCTGAATACAAACTAAAAATATTTCTCACCAAAAATGAAAGGGGAAGGAGAAGAGAATTAATTTTTCTAAGTGTCGACTATGATCCTATTTTAGAGATGAAGAATCTGAGGATCCGAAAAGGTGTATGAACTCTTGAAGGTCACCTAGCTAAATGTGACAGAGCAGGATTTGAACACAGGTCTTAACCTACCTGCGGGTTTTTATTTTGGTGGACTCAGGGATGGGGAAGATGTTTAGCGCATGTTATGAAGGGAAAAATCAAGTTGCCAAACAATATGCATAATCTGATCTCATTTACAAAGGGAAGAAAATCTTATACATTTGTATATGTTCATGTATGTATACAAATGTATGGAAAAAGGTCTGGAAAAGTACCGAACCATTAACAGTGATTTTCTGTGAGGAGAAGAAGGGTGTGGAGCTGTAGAGCGTGGTGGTGAAAGGGGAGAATGTGCCTTTCTTTCTTCACGACTTCTGCTGTGCTTGTGTGTCAAAGAATGAGAATATTCATGTATCACTTGTAGAACTCTAATGCTTAGTTTTTAAATGAGGAACAGGAGGCTGACCACTTTCCTAACGACTGACCTTAGCTCCTTTTTGAATATTTCTTCCCTTACTTGGATCTAACCCACCAGTGAAGGTGGGGAGGGTTGGGGGGCTTCTAGACACAGATTACTCAGAGGGTGGTAAAGGCACCTAAAATAATTTTTCTTCCGTGTACTGATACCTTCTTTGCTCTCAACTTGGATGCAAAATTCTCACAATTGTCAGCTCATAAGCAAAAATGGTCCTAATTTCTTCTGGCCAATGGTAGGCCAGGTTGTTAAGGGATTAATACCTGGCCTCGCTGTACTACCTTCCAATGCTCCCGACAATCAAACCCCTCCCTGGGTGTCCACTCTCCCCTCTGATAAAAGCTTGTCTTCATATTCTTTTTTTTTTTTTTTTTTTTGCGATACGCGGCCCTCTCACTGTTGCGGCCTCTCCCGTTGCGGAGCACAGGCTCCAGACGCGCAGGCTCAGCGGCCATGGCTCACAGGCCTAGTTGCTCCGTGGCATGTGGGATCTTCCCAGACCGGGGCACGAACTGTGTACCCTGCATTGGCAGGCGGACTCTCAACCACTGCGCCACCAGGGAAGCCCTTGTCTTCATATTCTTACTCCGAGGATACTTTGCCATACATGGCTGCTAACATAAAGGGTTATTTATCTTAAGGCTATTTATGTTTTAAATTGATATGTAAAGCCTTAAACATAAAGAAGAGACTCTAATAATAACATTTTCAGCACCATCTGTTGGGTGGGAGAGACAGGATAAGAATGATGGAGGGGAGAGAGCACACTTATTAGGGTCTAAGCATTGCCATGGAAAAAATTTGACCCTAGTCCTTATACTCATTTATTCAATAAGCACTTAATAAGCACCTACTTCGTGTCAGACAGTACGCTAGGTGCTAGGTGGATAGAGAGGAGGATTAAGACATAAAGCTGACAGCAAGGACTTTAAAATCTAGTCCTCTTCCATACAGATGGCCAACAGGCACATGAAAAGATGGTCAATATCACTCATTATAAAATGCAAACCAAAACTACAGTGAGGTACCACCTCACACTGGTCAGAGTGGCCACCATTATAAAGTCTACAAATAATAAATATTGGAGAGGGTGTGGAGAAAAGGGAACCCTCCTACACTGTTGGTGGGAATGTAAATTGGTGCAGCCAGTATGGAGAACAGTCTGGCGGTTCCTTAAAAAACTAAACATAGAGTTACCATATGATCCAGCAATCCCACTCCTGGGCATGTATCTGGAGGAAACTCTAATTCGAAAAGATAGATACACCCCAATGTTCATAGCAGGACTATTTATGATAGCCAAGACATGGAAACAACCTAAATGTCCACTGACAGATGAATGGATAAAGAAGATGTGGTACCTATATACAATGGAATGTTACTTGCCATATAAAAGAATGAAATGATGCTATTTGCAGCAACATGGGTGGACCTAGAGACTATCATACTAAATGAAGCAAGTCAGCCAAAAACAAATATCATATGATATCACCTGTGTGTGGAATCTAAAAAGCGATACAAACAAACTTATTTACAGAACAGAAATAGACTCACAGACATAGAAGACAAACTTATGGATACCAGAGGAGGAATGGGGGGTCGGGGATAAATTGGGAGTTTGGGATTAATATATACACACTACTATATAGAAAATAGAGATACACACTACTATATATAAAATAGATAAACAACAAGGACCTACTGTATAGCACAGGGAACTATACTCAAATCTTGTGATAACCTATAATGGAAAAGACTCTGGAAAAGAATATGTATATGTGTGTGTGTGTGTGTGTGTGTATAATATATATACATAAAACTGAATCATTTTGCTATACACTTGAAACTAACATAACATTGTAAATTGACTATACTTCAATAAAAAATTAAATCTACATTAAAAAAATCTAGTCCTCTCCAATAGACAACTACTTTTTTTTTTTACGTGTCCTAAAAAATGCAAGCAGTCCATGTGCACACACAAATTGGTACAATCAAAATACCTCCTGTTTGAGAACACGGCCTTCCTGCTGTGAACAGCCAGGCATGAGAATATATCTGCCTGAACCTGGTGAAAGTTGGACATGTGCTTCTGATACCAGCTCTGTCAGTCACACAGAGGAAATCAGAAGGTGAGTTTCATCTCAGAAAGATTGCCCAGATAGGACGTTCCCTCTCGCGTCTTTGGTATTCTCTGTGTGATCTGATATCACACACAAGAAGAAAAGCAGCTTCCTTTGGTGTTCAGTAAGACAAATAACTTCCTGGAAAAGCTACTTCTCTTAACCAGTGCCACCTCTTAGAGACATAAGCCCAGTGACCAAGACTCAGAACATCACTTCCGTATATCCCACAGAAAATGCTATGGTTTTTTTTTTTTTTTTTTTTTTTTGGAACACATGGATATCAGCACAAGCCAAGAAACTAAAAGATAGTATACAGAAACCGGCAGCCCATCAGGGAGTACAGGGGGCACTGTAAATGTGCAGGGAACACTGATCCACGAACAATAAGAATTGTGAATTAAAGATTTAAATTAGTCCCAAATGAATAGAAGGTGCTTGGGAAAACGACGCACTGCCATGCCCCTACTAATACATTTTCTCTTTCATACACATCTGACATCAACATTCCAAAGGAGGGATTTTCCCCGATGTCAGACTGGAATATTCCACAGGAGATGCACCTCTATACACTTCTCATTTTTAAGATGAAACTCTGTTTTGGCTCTTGGATGGGAGGTAAAGAGAGTGAGTCATATCAGGCCACTTTGGCCCCCTTTGTTGTTTCAATCAGCATCATTCTACAAACACTCAGCTATGTATAGTTGGCCCAAGAAAACCATGCCTGCGCCCAGTAAGATATCCAGCCTGTCAGTCTGACGGTTCGTTGGTGGACATTAAAGCACTGAGTTGACCTGGAGCAAATGCAATAACGTTAAGTCCAAAAGAGTCCTTGTCCTGGAGACAAGGTTGTAAAAGGTTGTAAATTAAGCTTATCTAATTTAACCGTAATCAGTACTTGGAGGGTGGGAAGTCATGTCTTGTGTCCTATTCCCTCTGCTGCCCTAGGAAGGGAGGGGTTTAGGGGTTTTAAGTCCCAGAAGATGTGCAGTTTGTCCCAGCTACTGACTCCTCGGCCATGCCCCAGCTCATCACAGCATTTGGATGTCATTACACCACTGGAATGTGGTTAGAAAGACCCTCATGCTTGTTTTTAAAGTGACGGTAAATAAGCAGAACAGAAATGGTATCAATCATCAGCACAAAGCAGCAGTAACAGCAGTCTAATGCTCCTGCCTACAGAGCCATGAAGAGTTATGGGATTACTGGAGCAGGACGTGGTGACCTCAGATTATCTCGTGCAGCTAATTTATTTTGCAGATATGGAAACAGAAGGGGCAGACATCTTGCCCAGTGCCACACAGCTGGTGGGTGGCCGAGCTAGGATGAGAGGCCGGGCTTCCTGACCTGCTAGCCAAGGCCCTTGCAGGCTGTCCCTGCTGTATGCCTTCTGCTTCTTCCTATTAAGGAGACTGAAGTCAAATGGAGGGGTTTGGATCCCTTGCCAATGCAGCAAGGTCTTAGACTCACTGATAAACAGTGAGGTCAGGACAGAGATGTGCACAGGGATAGAAAAAGAGGTTTCTCAGGATTCTATGCACTGGATCTAGGTTTTTCTTAGCCCAGCTCTTGACTCTGTTTTACTGGCTATTACTCCCATGGGTGGGGTAGTGCTCCAAGCAGTGGCTGACTGATTTTCTGGTTGCCTTGGAGAATATGGCACTAGTGGCCCTCGTCACTTCTGCATTTGAAGAGGGAAGCCAGGCCCGCCCTTCAGATCAATATACAGAATAACTCTGGTGATGAGCAGGAGAGTGTCACTGTGGGATGGCGCCCTGAGATGATCCCAGGAGGCCTGCAGTCTGTATCCTCTAAGTCCCCGAGAAAGGCATCTAGTTGGCTGAGAAGTAAGGCAAGCAGCATTAGCTTGGCCAGAAAACTATCGTTAATTCCTGTAGGCAACACATTGCTTCTTACATGATACCTTGCAGAAACAGAAGAAATATCCTTCAGAAATAGCAACCCCCTCTGTATGTAGGACATGATCCGGGAACATTCTTCAGCCCATCAGCAGACTTGAAAGTCTGGCTTTGGTTCCTTAAATGTCTCCCCTTTGAAACCAGAATCATAGATGAGATGGTTTAGCTTCTACAGAGACTTGCTCCAAACACGTATATGAAGGAAAGTCTCTCAAAACCCCATAACGTTGCGTAGGCTGAAGCAGTGATTGGATTGATGAACTAAGACTCAAGGTTAGATAATAATGAGACCCAGGCAGGGCTGAACAACGAAATGCTCTAATTGATTTTATGCATGTGGAATGACAGACGCACACCCCCGATCATGCTATAATGAATCCGCATGCTGTGTGCATACAGATTTCATGGTGGGTCAATTATACCACCCAGATCCTTCAGTTCCTGCAATCCACAAGCCAATCTGTTACCAGGGTGGGAGGGCTCGGGGCACAGGCTGAAAGGTGGCAGAGACCATAAAGCCTGTGGTCAGTTCACATTCCCTCCAGGAGAAAGCAGCAGTGGGGCCTGTGCACATACCAGCCACACCACGGGGCTTTGCCTCAGCGCACAGAACATGAGCTTCTGGACCCTGAGCATGACCGCTGGGCTGGAATTCCAAAGCCCTGGTTTCAATTAAATTCAAGTGGATTTGACTAAAAGTTTGAACTGATGCTAATTGGTTTTCAAACCACTGGGTAACAATAAGCGTTCTGGTCTTGCCCATGGACAGATGTACCCTGTTCTGAACATGCCCCTGGGCAGCAGAGCGGCCAGTGTGCCCCTTACCTTGCTGGGCAGGGATCCAAACTGCAGGATTTCAGGAGCTGGGGCGGCCGCTGGCTGGTCACGCACAGGTTCTCATCCGCGGGCTCCCGTGTCTGTTTGTTCAGGCAGATCACCACCGCCTCCTGGACACCTGTGTACAGATCACACTGTCAAGGCCAGAGTGGGCATGTGGGAGGTGAGCAAGTGTAGACAGGGCAGCTGGTGGGAGGTCTCTGCGACTGGGAGGACTCGCTGCGTGTCAGGCAGTTGAAAGTCCGGGGCTGCCCATCTCATCAGGCATCAATCCGTCTGGAGAAAGCACTCAGGAGTCTGTGCCCCTTAAGAAGGGCAACTGCGCCAAAGTGGGGAGGCTGCTCCCAGCACTGCTGAAACGCTTAAAAAGATGCCACCCGGCTATGCAGCCGCCAGTGCTGAAACAGGATAATTTAAAGCAGAAGGAGAGCAGGATGACCAAAGTAATGACCCCAAGACCTTCACCCATTGTATTCTAATCAACAGGAGATGAGGGTATTTGGAAGGCAGGCCCAGAGCTGCGTTTGAATGTCCAGCATTCTGTAAATTGCTGTGCTTCTGGGGCCTTGCATCTAGGGCTTTGCTGGTTTCCTTCTGATTCGGGTTCATTTCTTTAGTGACCTAGAGCAGCTTGGCAAGTTGGAACAAAGAAAGAGAACAAGATGCCTAATGACGAGTGACACCCATGGAAGACAATGTTCCCACTGCCACCCACATGACCCTAACTACAGACCTAGTAAAACAGGAGTTTGAGGAGTGAATGGCATACAGTTACTTGGCGGCTCTTCCAAGGTGGGGTGTAGGATCTCTCATGGAGACTTTCATGGGACAGGGACACATGGTTACATGTGTCCAGATATAATGGACATCCTTGTCTTGTTCCTGATCTTAGAGGAAAAGCTTTCAGTTTTTCACCGTTTTGTAGGATGTTAGCTGTGGGCTTGTCATATACGGCCTTTATTACGTTGAGGTACGTTCCCTCTATACTCACTTTGTTGAGAGTTTTTGTCATGAATGGATCCTTAATTTGGTCAAATGAATTGAATATCATTAAATTAAATTAAATTTAATGTAATATCCAGACATTTCATCCTGCTTCCCAGTCATAAAAGCAGTAGCAAAAATCCTCTGAACATTATTAGCCAAGTATTGAGGCTAGGATCCTGACATGCCCCATTCAATGCTCTCAACAACTCCATGAGGCAAGCACCGCTTTTATCCCCATTTTACAGATAAGGAAACTGAGGCTTAGAAGGGTGAAAAAACTTGCTAAGGTCATACAGTTGATAAATGGTGAAACTGTAGTGGCTGTGCCTTAGCACTGGAGCTTTAATGACTGACAACGTTCACATTCAAAAATACTAAGAGGATGTTATATCTGCTGGAGATCTTCAGGAATAAACTAGACGTTTGTCTGGAATCATCTCAGCAGAATTCAGTTTAAAGAAGAAGAGAGACAGGACATTCCTGATAATTTGCTTTCAGTCTTTCATAGCTATATATATAAAGATATGTACATCTAAAGGTACCTATGTGTTGTTAAATATTTGTATGCAGTTATAGCAGAGTATGTGACAATCCATATAATAGTTTTATATATAAATACACGTACATTTTCTTTTTAAAATTTTCTGCATTGCTTCATCAGATAGTACCTAATATAGTACGACAGACCTATCACTTCTCAGCCCTGTCACTTCCCTCCTCCTATCTACCCTGTGTTTCCCCAAGAAGTTATCACCCCAATCAACAGGCTAGTGTTTTCCGAGGTGATGTTACACTGACTTAGAGAGGTCACTCAGCAAGCCACCATTTAAAAAGTGACTTTTTTTTTTTTTGCGGTACACGGGCCTCTCACTGTTGTGGCCTCTCCCGTTGCGGAGCACAGGCTCCGGACGTGCAGGCTCAGCGGCCATGGCTCACGGGCCTAGCCGCTCCGCTGCATGTGGGATCTTCCCAGACCGGGGCACGAACCCGTGTCCCCTGAATCGGCAGGCGGACTCTCAACCACTGTGCCACCAGGGAAGCCCTAAAAAGTGACATTTTAAAGCCTGAATCAGAATCGCCTTTTTTCCTAGTAAGTCTGACAAATCAAACACTAAAAAAAAAAAAAAAAAAAAATCAGTCACAATATTTTCCCTGTCAGCTTTCTTTTTTCTAAGCCTTTTACGAGCTTCAAAAATTTAATTTAAATATATCACGGCCAGTTCAGGGTGGAGCATTTGAGATTTATGCTAGACATTCAAGATATTCCATCATATTCTGGAATGCTAAGTCCAGGGTGTCCTCCTGGTTTCAGCTGGAGTGATCCACTTGAAATTCATGGTATGATGATATAGGAAAACACTTCACAAGAAACTGTTGATATCTTCATTGATACTTCCCCCTGGAACAGTCTGGCATTATTAAGGTCATGATGACAAGGCGCTAGATGAGGTGAACTGTTCCATACAGAATCCAGAGCTGTGATTCTGTTTGAAATTAAGGTTTCAATTCATTTGCCTGCCTGGTAGTATTCCAGAGATTCTAAATGTTACTCTAAAATAAAATACATTTTGGCTTTAGTCAGCTATTGAAAAGCTTATGAATTCGAGTTGGCAATCCCTGAGGCAGGAAGTGACCACAGGGCTTTTGTCACCTGCCTTACTTGAAAAGGCTTGCTTGGGGCAGGGCATGTATTGGGGGTTTATGAGTAATGTGACCTGTTTCCACTTTGTGAAATCCTTGTTTAGAGAACTGAGGTCCTTTCAGGACTGCATGGAATGGGATTGCAAGGGTTAAAGTTTCTAAAATGACATCAGTAATCTTCTGAGACACATAGAACACATTTACATGACCCCAGCCAATAATCCTAGCTCAGGATAAAAGTCACCTTCGGGTTGGTTAAATGCTGAGATTAAGAAGCATTCTAGAGTTACTACCTTCTAATCTAACGTCTTCTAGAAGGATGCCCTCGGCCTCCGCAACACTGCATTCAGGGTCTGTTGTCATAGCATTCCTAGATGGGGGGCGTGCGGGAGGTTAAGGGCACAGCTCCGTTGTAATGAGGGAGGATCTGGGACCAGCCCTGTGGTCAACACACAAGAAATTTTTGTGGCATTAATGAATGAGATGCCTAAAGGGCAGGGCATTCCAAAGCAAAGCGTGCAATTTGGGCCAAGGGGCGGTGGGAAGGAATGGGGGCCTGGAGGAAGCAACGTGGTGTGAGGGAACAGCCCTGGCATGGGGGTGTGGGAAGCTGGAGAGGGAAGATGTGTGAAGACTTCACCTGTCAGTTCACAGTATACTTGGCTCAGGGCAGTCGGGCCCGGGATGTGAGAAGTTAGCTCATCAAGTCTGTGCTACTTCCCAAATGGGCTAATTTTTGCCCTGAGAAGGACATTTTAAACCAACACAGAACACACGTGTATGTACGGTCCTTTCTGATTCTAAGTTTTCCTTTCTTGACAGAAGCAAAAGGAGAGGACTCATAAGGAAAAGGGAGCAAGATGCACAGAATTTCACCTTTTATACTTGCTGAAATCAATTTCAAGTTTTCCTTCGGTTAGATTTTTTTTCCCCCCTGCGGTATGTGGGCCTCTCACTGTTGGGGCCTCTCCCATTGCGGAGCACAGGCTCTGGACGCACAGGCTCAGTGGCCATGGCTCACGGGCCCAGCCGCTCCGCGGCATGTGGGATCTTCCCGGACCGGGGCACGAACCCGTGTCCCCTGCGTCGGCAGGTGGACTCTCAACCACTGCGCCATCAGGGAAGCCCCTTCGGCTAGATTTTAACGTCGATTTTACCATCTAGGAGGTCAATAAAGCTGTTCAGGTTCAAATCTACTCTCCTTGACTACACCTATCCGTTCACATATGGAAAATTAAAATATAACCAGGAGATGTTAGTGAGACAACAGGACACAGATCTGAACAGGTTAGGCTCACTTTCAATCTTCCAGAAAATGGGATTTTCAGTGTTTATATCTCCCAGAATAGCAAAATTGTTACATGATATTTGATGACAGCTTGGGGAAACGCAGCCACCAACTACAGCCTAAATTACTAACTAGTTCCTTCTGGTTGCTACCTCTGTTAGGTGAAAGGTTACTTTTGTGTCTATCCAATTTCATCTCTTGAGGTTGCAAAAACAATAAAGTTAGCTAGACTGGTCTTATAACCCAAAATTGATTTAAAATCTATGTGTTAATCCTGCAGATTTTTGATTGGCTTCAGCAGGAATGATTAAAAATATCTTCAACCTTGTGGGTTATATTTTAGTGAAAGATCAAAGTTGGTAGTACCATAAAATGTTACTGCCAAACAATGACTTCAAAATATACATATCCCGTATACCAAAATAATTTTTTAGTGTGTCTGGGCATCATATGGACCATGTGACCCGAGCATATTTTCACCACTTTGGAATTTTCAACCTTTAACATTTTAGGCATAGATATATTACCTTGGCACAGTGACACAACTGTAGGTAAGTGTGCACAGTTGTTGACAGTTAAAGACCTAACTGGATGTAAATGATGTACACTTTATGTTATACAAAGATGCTCAGTTCCTACAAGCGGACATCATTTGTGTATGAAATATACAAATCTTATTTCCAGATCAACAGCTTCTGAAAACCTTTTAAATGAAAAACATTCCACATACTCTCTACGCTTTGAATTTTATACCCCTGGTTGATCAGCAGAATGGTTAGAATCTTAAAGATAAAGGTATCTGGTCATTTATATATTCCATTACAGCATCATTTTCCCCATCTGCTCATAAAGTTCAAGGCTTGACTTATAACTGAGAATCATAACTGAGAGATCATAAATAATCTTTTTCAAAGCACATTCATTTTAGACTAAAGATCATGATTGTTCAATTCAGGTGATCATGGAAATTGGGGATAAGATCATGGAAATTGGGGATAAACACACACCATCTGAACTCTAGAGTCATTGGCTATGTTGGAAAGAAGCAACTGTAGCCGCTGCCGTGTCCTTTCCACCTGGCCTCTGAGCTCCTGCTGGGGCTCAGAGATCACCAAAGCTTATTTAACACTTCTCCCTCATTAAGCATGGAAGAAAAGATGTCCTCATTGTGAGTGGAGGGCACCACAGAACATGGATTAGCGGAGTTCCAAGAAACTGTCTTCCAGAATCAGTTGGAAAATTCCAGGTTTTAAAATAATAGGCTCTCCAGGAAAACACTTAAGAACTCCATGGTTTAGAATTGGAAGACTTAGAAACAAAATGAGAACCCCAAGGTCAAGACTATTAAATGCTTACGAAGCGACCTAATGGAGAAAATTGATTTCTCTGCTCGTACTTGTTCCATTCCTTTTCAACTACGCATGAACAATTTGGGCACATGTATTCTGACATTCCCAGTAATGAGAAAAGATGCTTTTATAAAAGAGTTTCCAACATGTCATGGTTTAGAAAACAGTTTGGGGAAATAATTTTAATATAGATATTTTTATACCAATTAAGTAAGAAACGTTGCTGGCAATACAGATCCTTAATGTGACAACAGGGGTTACTGGTAGCCAGTGACAGGGATTTGATGGGAAATCAGCTAGCGTTTCCTCACCTATCAAAATCTCTCTTGGGAGTAGACATGGGAGACAGTGGTGACATGCATCGAATGTATTTTCTACAGTGGTACAAAAGATCGTAATCTTAAAGAATTAATTGTTGATTTAAAATGCCGCCTTCTCCCACTACAGTTCCATTACTAACACCTGAAATAGAAAAATCACTGAATTCATTATCACCATGAACTAGACCTAAGAGAACCAGGTCAATATACACGGAAACATTGAACATTATTTAAATAATATTCATTCAATGAGAAAGCTTCAGGAACTCTCTAAGGGCTTAAAGAAGTGAGGTACGATGGAAAGACCCTTGACAGAGAAATAAACAGCAGGCCTAGTCCCAAATGTCACTCACTAGCTGTGTGATCTTGAAAAAGTCACTCAGCTTCTCTGTATCTCAGTTTTCTCATCTATAAAATGGCAGTGGGGTCAGGATTTAATCTTTAAACTCTTTCCAGTTCTAGGCAACCACAGTGTTATAATCGCCCTTATACACCCTTTCCCTTTGTCAACAGACATTACTTTGGGAATCAGCTGAGTAAATCAGATGGGCTGTACCCTGTCCTTGGGAACAGCAGACCACTTGTCATCTTGGGTCTTGGTTCATACCACATGCACAGAGGCAAGGGCATAGATAAATAAAAGTAAATGTTGAGAGCATTGCCAGGTCAGTGTCAACTTTGTTTCTCAGTCAGATACGCTAAGATATAGTGCAAAATGTCAGAACGACAACTAAAAGTAAAAGCATTACTTGTGATGGCTACTCATAGCTGACAGTCTGAAAGCTGCTCAAGCCCAAAGAGAAATACATCTGTGTTTCATTCAGTCCGCTTTACATTTAGAATGGCTTCCTCCCCCTACTTATCATTCTTGGACTAGAGGCAATCACGTGACACAGCTGCACGCAGAGAGAGAAGTTACAGAAAAAGGACAAGACGGTGGCAAGGATCTGAGCCAGATCCCCCTTTCTTACCTCCTCCACATGACTCGGAGCACTTGGTGAAGCCCTCATACTCCCAGTCGTAGAGCTGGTCAAAATCCTGCAGGCCACCGAAGAGGCCACCTGTCTCTTCTGGGTTAAACTCAGGAACCTCCCCATTGCAGGGTCCTGCGTAGCAGGGGCGCTGCGATGCCGGCTTGGGCCCTTCACATTCGTCAACGGGCAGGTCGGCCACGGACTGAGAGAAAGACAGGAGCACCTGGCACCGGACTATTCGCACCTGGGTCCCCACACCACAGGTGACCGTGCAGGCCGACCAGGCCTCTGGGATGAACCTGCAGTCCGCAAGCAAACAAGAGGACAGGATGAGAAGCCCCAGGCAGGAGACCGCGAGTACTGGGAGGGTCCTCATCCCACCTGCCACCGTGGCCCAGTGCCGTCCCAGGATGTGCTCAGGGCTTAGCCACCCTGTCCTGTGCTGGGCGCTTCGGTGTAGTTCATGAGCTCATTTGCCACTGTTTCTGGATTGGTTTCTTCATGAGTGTCATATGAACCCCCAGCTGGAAGACATTCCACGGACCACCTGCTTTCTCCCTGCTTTGTACCCACAGTGGTAGCTCTTTGGAGCAGGGAATTGGTTTCTTCTCTATCAATCTAAATCCCAGCACTTGTGCCTCCTGCATATGCTAGCTATTCTTCCAGCAGACTAGTACTAAAAACTCTAACAAAATCAGCCCTTAGAAATGTTTAAGGAAGTATTTTTTTGTTTTGTTTTTATTCTGGATTTCAGGTTCTGTAACTTTCTTTGCTTTTCTGCTCAATGTGCTTCCCAAGATTTATTTATATACAGAAAGAGAAAGAGGTTTTTTTGGTTTGTTTTGTAAGTTTCCAAGAACGGAGCAGAGCCTTGTTCCTCACACATTCTTTGAAGTAGTCTGGACTGCAATCCTTTTTATATCCTAGAGAAGAGCCCTGCTACAAATTTAAATCCACAGGCAGGTCACAGTAAACAAGGGGCTCTGCATTCAGAGTTTGTTCAACAGCCTCCAGCGCCTCCCCACCGAGAAAAGCCAGGTTAGGGAGAACTTGGCTTTTCTCTGAGTTTCTCTAGAATGTAGGACAATATCCAAATTCCAGAAAGGCTTTTTTCCTCCCACTAATCAACAATGGCCGTATCTGCAATGACCTTGAGAAGTGCCTAGAGAAAAAAGCCCAGAGGGAACCACTAACATTTTCACGAAGTTAGTATAATAATCTGGAGAAAGGACTTTGGAATTTTTTAAAAAATTTACTTTTCCATGATCCTACTGCTTTTGAACAGGGAGTCATGCTGAGGAGGCATGCAAACCTGGCTCTTTAACCCTGACTTTGGCAGAAAAGGAAAGAAGTGATAAGAAGGTTATAGCATTAAATCCCAGCAAGTGAAAATAGTTCCTATCTAGTTTAGGGAAACTGAAATTCTAACAGGAAACCAATCCAAGTTTTCAAACTGGAAGAAACACAACAAAGATGTGGCCTGGGCCTGAGCCTGGTCTGTGTGCAGAGCAGGGGGATTGGCCCGGAGACCCAGACCCATGGTGTCTGACGCATGGAGGGAGTCCCTTTAAGAAAGGCCTGATGCTTGTTTCCTTTGAAGAGCCATCCCCTAGGGGTGAACGAAGGTCACATACAACCTTGTCAGGAAGGTGCACGAGGGAGGAAGCATCATCCAGAATTATTCCCAAGAAATTCTCATCACAGAGTCACCTCCCTCTTTCTTTTTTGAATTCCTGACCATCTCCTGGCACCTAGAGAACGTGGTAGGGAAAACAGTATCCTAAAAGATTAAAATGTCTTTCCCTCTTTAAATAACACTACCTGTAGCAGTCTTTTAGGAGTATAAAACCAAAATCTGCAATCGAAATAATTTTAACCCTCTTATTACACATTCACATCTATCTGCCTGAGTCCTGGAACAAGGATCATAACAAATACACAAGCACTGAATTTTACAACCCAGGTGTGGACAGAAAGGAAAATACATACCAAACTATTTTATATATAAGAGAAACCCAGAAGCAAATGATAAGTCTGCCAGCTTTGACAATAGTGATGACTAATGCTTGTTTAATAATGTGGTCCTGAATTTTGTTTTCAAATGAAGAAGATGACAAGATCTCAAAAAGAATGGCACCGTATTAGCTTTTCCCATACAGTAAGGATTAGTGTTCTGTCAGCTATAATAGCCCTCTTCAGTGACTATTCCAAGAGACCAAGGCTCAAATAGCTTTTTCGGTAAAGGGCCAGATAGGGAAGATTTTAGTCTTTGTGGGCCATGTTTGTGAATCTTTGTTGTTGCAATAACCTCTGTTTCCATCCTTTTCCTATATACATAAACTTATGACAAGTAGCTAAATTGATTCGTTTATGGATTATCTCCTAGATAAAAAGTGAGTCCCAGATGAAATCTAGAATATAAAGGCTGCACAAATGAAACCCTCAGCTCTCCTTGCCTATATCATGAATCACTTTGCATTTGTTCTCTCTCCAGGACTGGGAAGATACACCAAAAGCACACAAAGTAGAAAAGGGGTGCTACCGAAGCCCCATGAACTCATCGCAATGATTGAGACTTGTTTACTTTAAAGTAGCATCTAAATGAAAAAAGTAAAGAAATATGTGTGTGAGGGTGTGTGTGTGTATTTTTGACTGTCGGGATACTTAGGGTTAATCTACTTTATGTCTCCCAAGTGAGAACCTTATCAAGTGTCAAACAGCCTTACTGGCTTATCTCCCAACCCACTATCCTTAGGTCTTCATCAAGTTCACACCAATTAAGAACAATTTGGTCTTTAAGTGGTGCTGTCTTTTGGCAGCCATCCTAATATCTCTAGTGCATACACTGGATGATATACTATTCTCTCTCACTGAAGGCAGGAGATTGCATTTCAAAAGAAAAATATCTAATAGTGCAAACGGCCAAATGAATAATAACTGTTTTTCATGTGAAACCTTCCCCCATATCCCTAGATCTCCCAACTCTGTATTTACTATCTTGAGCTTTCTGGCCACAAGTGGGAGGAAGCAAGGTCAGTGAGAGGGCAGTCATATGAGCTAGGAGGTTTAACTGCAATGTTTAGAAGACGCATCTTGAGTAGTTCTTGCTGAGTTAGAACCTTTAAAGTGGGACCTTTAAAATCGAGTCAATGTGTCTTTTAAAAATCAGTATAGTGATCATTTTGATGTACAATGTATTACTGAAGTTTAATTTGGGTAATTTACAAATTCTTTTTGTTAGCAGCACTATCGCCAGATGAATGAAGAATGGCTTGGATAAGTGAGTTCTTTCAAAGGTGGGCTTGAGCTTCAGAAATGATTGATATGATTTCTGCATTTAGTTTTCCCATCTCCAGGATAAAACAAACAAACGAACAGAACCCTGGCAAATAAGTAATTTATGTTTCTCTCTGGTCTTCTGTTTGCAGGATTCATTGTTCATTTCACTACCAAAATACTTATCCTTTAATTAGAGGTATTACCACAGTCCCTATTAGGAAATAAAGAGTGATAAACAAATTCACTTGTAAAATCCCAAAGTGGTTTAGTTTATTAGTGGCTATTATGGAGTCAGAAGCATGGACTGAAATAATAAAAACTATTACTTTATTAATATGATGCTAAAGAGAAACAATTCAATCTTGGTTAGTCTCACATTACTGCAGATATCAGCCAGACTTAGCTCTAGTTTTATACACACATGGCCTGATATTTTTTTTCTTTTCTCCTCTTCCTTTCCTCTCTCCTCCTTTCATATGAGTGCTTGTTAAAAAAAAATCACTGGGATTATTCAAAATAAGAGTAGCACAATGTAGTAGCTCTATAGTTGTGTTATTTTGATGCTGTTAGGAGCCTCACCCCATTCTCTAGTTTCAAAATGCAAATTGAAACTTGCAGAAAATCACATTAGAAATACTTAATTTTCATTTAGTTTTCAATCTTATAACATTTGAGTTATAAGTTGATGGGGTTGTGGATTTCTTTTTCCTCTTTCTTTTGGTGATTTTAGGGTGAGGGGAGAGGAGGGAATGAACTGAATAGTGTAGAAAAAAAATTATAAAAACTTAAAAGGGACCCCAAAGATTACTGAATATTCTTTCAGTGCATTGTTCCTATATTATTATAAAATTTTAAAATCTTTCATTGACTGTGAGTTATTTTACAACTTTTAAACTGCAGGAAATTGATCATGAGATTCTTTCCCATAGAAATGAAGATTGTGTCTTGTGGAATGCAATTGGTTGTCCTGTGGATAGATCCATTTTGCATCTACTTATAAATTCATTTCAGTATTCTTATTTGCCTGAATATGTTTGGTTCTTTTAAACTTCCTTTGAGTTGGTTGTAACATATTCCTGGTTTCTTCATTAATTAATGAGGTAAATACAATCTTTTTTGTTTGTTTGTTTTGCGGTACACGGGCCTCTCACTGTTGTGGCCTCTCCCTCTGCGGAGCACAGGCTCCGGACGCGCAGGCTCAGCGGCCATGGCTCACAGGCCCAGCCGCTCCACGGCATGTGGGATCTTCCCGGACCGGGGCACGAACCCGTATCCCCGGCATCGGCAGGCGGACTCTCAACCACTGTGCCACCAGGGAAGCCCTAAATACAATCTTTGACAGATGTTTATTTTATATGCACGTGAGAATCATGATTATTCCCTTTCTAAAATTTTCTCACCTAACCAGTGGCCACAGAGGGATCTGGAGAAGAGTATACTGCAAAAATAAAATACTGTATAAGTAATTCTATACCAAATTAACCAGAAAGTCTTTTACATAAATGTCATTTGGGGACAAAAAAATCATCATACGTCATTGGTAAAAATGGTATTTCATATTACCTCATCTTATTTTTAGTTCAATCTTTCTCTATTCTTTTTCTTTAGTTTTGAAGAGTTGGTTCTTCTCCTGATTCTGGACAATCTTTGAGACAGTAAAATCTTTAGGAAAAGGTGCAGTTACTTAAACCTAGCTGGGCATTTGGGCATTTGGGCATTTGTATCGAAGAGGCATTTGGATCTATGAGAAAAAAATAGTTGCTGCTGGGTGGGAAAGGAACTAGGAGAGGGAAAGGGAAACACATTCTTTCACCTACTTAGTTATTTATTCAATGTCCCTCAATGAAATTAAAAGCAAAGATGTTTAAAAAAAAAATCCTCCAAACTAGTAAACAAACAAAAAACCTTTGGAATGTTACAAAGGGCAGGCAACTCTTTAACTGAATCACTCTAGGAGTTTTAAAGTGACTTACTTATAAAATCCATTATACTAAAAAAAAAAATCCATCATGCTAAGACAAACTTAAAATGATTATTTAAAAATATAGCTAGCTTTGCATTTCATGTTTGTATGAGAAGTAACCACTGGCTTTTCAACACAAAGCTAGACAATTTCATTAATGAATATATACAACTAATTCACTGACATTGGGTTTTTAAATCAAACTTATTTATGAATTCTCTTGTCATTGTAGCAACTAGGGGCTTGGTTTGTGGGAAAAGTGGTTATAAAGGGAGAGTAGGTGACAGTTTAGGGGGTTATATGAATCTATGTCCATGATGAAATTTCAAAGAACTATTAAAAAAATGAAGTACATGAAAAACTTGTGAAATACAAATAAATTCTATAGTTTTAAAAATATATATATATAGCTAAAGCATTAAAGTTTTGAGAGAACACTTATCCAAAATATGCCTCTACATTCACTTAGAACCACACCTAAATCATTCCAAATAAATGGGAATCTAACTTATTGTGAAAGCTCTTTAGTCAAGGATACTTGATCTGAATGTGGAATTATGAAAATATTTCTCAACTGCAGCTGTTAGCTTACAAGTCTCTGGAACTGCAAATAATTCATGCTGGTTATGAAATGCATATTGAAGTCTCCAAGCAAAATTTTGCAAAGGTGCCCAGGACATCAGTCTGCAAAACATCTAATAGCACCACTTTTTTTCATACGTTCCTCACATCCTTAAGTATCACGCCTGAGTTGTGAGGGTCTTCAGCACTGTAAGGTGCCTAGTAGTATAACCAAGAATAGAATGGTTCTAGAAATTAAGATGACAAAACAAATGACAATTTTGGTGCAGTCACCAATACAATTATTTGAAAAAAAAATTCAGTGACTGCCCCGTCTAGTGCTGGACCCAAGGACCCAATTCCATAACATTCTAAGGCAGTCCTGGGACAGCAATATTTAGTGGCATTTTCCAAGTAGTTGACTTCTTTTTCTCATGATAGTGTTGCCCTTTTGGGTTCTTTGAGAGGCAGCTGGCCTTGGCAAGAATGCCTCAGTGGCTTGCTTGCGGAAATGCTCAGTGCTGGAAGTGGGGGAAGAAAGGCTGACTGCATTAAAGAGCACATTTTCCTTTCAAAGAGACTCTGTACTAGAAGGAAATGCTGCAGGAGACCAGAGTTCTCTCCAAGTTCCAACGAGCCAGAGATGACTGGGCTCTTTCAAAGCCTAGGACCTCGTATGTTTGAGTACTCTGTTAAACTCATCTTGTAGGTCTGACCTGGCTTCCTCTAATATGGTTCCAGACAAGATATTAGAAGGATGGGATTTCCCGGGTAGTCCAGTGGTTAAGAATCCAACTAAGCCCGCGTGCTGCAACCACTGAGCCCGTGCACCACAACTAGAGAGCCCATGTGCTGCAACTAGAGAGCCCATGTGCTCTGGAGCCTGTGCACCACAACGAAGAGCCCACGTGCCACAACAAAAGATTCCACGTGCCACAACTAAGACTCAATGCAGCCAAATAAAGAAAGAAAGAAAGAAAGATATTAGAAGGAATCTTACTAAAGGAGGGACCCTCTTGACCATCAGGATGTTGTTCTTCTTTAACAATAAGAGAAAAGCCAGGAAAAAGACAGTTGATAATAAATGTTTGAGTATTGGTCCCACATTGTCTTCTCTTCCTGACAAATCCAGTGCTGAGTCATCTTGTTTCCGGTAGCATCCAGCACACCTGACTGTGCCTTTTTTCTTGAATTACGTTCTCCTTGACTTACATGATACCAAACTTTCCAGGTTTTTGTTTTTCTTTTCTGGTCACTTCCTTCTTGGGCTCCTTTTCTAGATCCTTCTCCTCTCCTCAAACTCTAAATATTGCAGGGCCTGAAGGCTCAGTTTGGTGCGGTCTTCTGATGTGCTCACCAATGATTCTTGGTTTCAAATACCACCAAAGTACAGGCAACTTCTAAGTATTTACCCTCCAGTCTAGACCTTTTTTCTGAGCTTCATATCGAAACTTTTTTTTAAAGTAAGATTTGGGGTAGCAAGCCATTTTACTCTTTGAAAGGAATAAACACTGATTTAACACAATCTATTTATCAAAAAATTATGCAGTGCTTCTTATGTGCCAGCCTCACTTCTAAGTGTTTTATAAATAAATGTTGTTAAATCCTAACAATAACCTGATGAGAAAAGAATTAGTGTTATCTCCATTTAATATACAGATGAGGAAACTGAGATATACGCCACACACCTAGTAAGGTTTCATGTTCTTAACCAGTACACATTGACATCTCTCCTGAGTGGCATTTTCACTTGGATATTTCAAAGGTATCTCCAACTTAAAGTGTCCAAAATGGAACTCTTGATTCCCTTTCTTAGCATCCAATTCCTCTTCCAACCTTCTCCGTCACAGCAAATGATTCAACTGGGTAGCTAATTGCTCACATGAAAAATTAGGAGTTATTCTTGACCCCTCATTTTCCCTAGTTCCTCACTTTGAAACGATTCCCAAATTCTATTAATTCTCCCTCAAAAATATATCTGAAATTCATTTACCTCTCTCCATCTCGACTACTTCCACCTTGATATAATAACAGCAACAACCACAACAATAATAGCTAACATTCACTGATATGTTTTAAGCATTTCTATATATTAGCTCATTATAACACTGTTAGGAGATGGGTACTGTCAGAAACATTGTGAAATGGACAAACAAGATTACTCTAGCAGACTTTCAGGGGCTGTCAAATTCTATGGAAGTGTGAGTCTTTGTCTTCAGCTAGTCTATTTTGCAATTCCATAGAGATGAAAGTTTCTTTGTAGAGAGCTAGTGATGATGTAGATGTTTCTCATTCATAGTGACGGAATTTATTTTTCTGTTCATGTCAATGCAAATAATTTTGTCTGATAGAAAATATAAACTTTTCTAAATCCAATTCACATTAGAACTAGTTTTAACATCTTATTGGTTCTGTCATAATTCATGAGTTAAAAAAAAGTTTGACATGTGCTCATTTTATATTTATAAATCATGATTTTACCTTTCTGAAAATTATATTTTAACAACTTATATATTTAACAAAAATAAATTATATTTTAACAATTATATTTTCATCCCAATTTCTAGATGATAAAATTGAGACACAGATATTCCCAAGGTCATACTGCTAAATAAATGGCAGAGTCAAGATTCAAATCATGGCCATTTACTATAGAATCCATGCTCTTTACCACCTCATTGTCCTGGCTCTAAGGCTGCCATGTAAGCCAGATCATTGATGCTAACATCTGCTCTCTCCTGGACTACCACAATAGCCACTGATCTGTTTTCTTCCTCTGTTAGCTCTTAATAATTCTTTCTTCATGCTGTAGCCAGGGGGCTCTTAAAATGTAAACCTTTTCATTGTTCCTGCTATACCCAGAAACAAAGCCAAACTCCTTACCCAGGTTTATATCATGCCATTTTCCATCTTCATCTCCTACAATTCTCCCCACCCCCAGCCCAGTCACTAGCTTCCAGACACACTAGTCTTCCTTCACTTGCTTAAATGTGTGTAATTCTTTCCTGACTCAGAGTTTTGGCATGTGTGGATCACTCCCTGGATGACCCTCCTCCCTTCTCTCAGCTTAGAATAACTTCCGTTCATCCTACAGGTCTCAGCTGACCTGTCCCTTCTCAAAGAAGACTTCCTTGACTCCCAGACCTTTTGGGGGCCCCTGTCAGACTCTCTGACAGAACCTCTTCATTTTCTTATAACAGCAATCAGTTTTTGATAATCAAGTGTGAATCTTTATGGAATAACTATCTCATTTATTAGACCAAACCTCCATGAAGGTAGAACTTCACGTAATAGGTGCTCAAAAATACATTTTTTTCAAATGAATAAGTGAATGGGTAAATAGGAGGGTAAGGGTTGATGTTATGAGTTGATATTGGGCTTAGTCTTGGCTCCAGAGGTTGAAACCAAGCTAGATAAAGAGGCAATAGCCTAAAACTTCAAAGAAATTAAATCATACTTTTAAGCTCCAGGCATTGGCATGGAAAATCTGAAACCATTTTCCTGTTTTAGAAGTTTCTTATGGTCTGTCAAAAGGTGATTGTGCCCAGATTTAGTAGCTATCATGGGCTTATTTATTTATATTTCTGATAGTTGCCTTTGGGCAGTATGTGCTGGCCTTGATTCATTTTGATGGGGTTTGGGTTGTCATGTAGCTTGAGACAAGTTTAAGTTCTGGGTCTCTCATACTTACGTTAAATCTCAATAAAAATGCTGCTTTATAGAATAAAAGGATTTGGGGCAGCTTTGAGACAGAGGATGCCTTCAGTAATTTATACATGACTCTGGTCTAACACTGCCTTATTATACAACCAGCCACCCAACAGTGAAGACTCTGGAGCATTATGGAATTGTTCCTAGTTTAGAGGAGCCCACTCTTTAAAACTCATTACACACAGAGATTTGGGAAAAAGAGAAGACAGACCCTTAACTGTATGAGCAGATACAAATGGAGCCAAATCACTCTCCATCAATGAAAAATGAGGCTACGACACTCGTTTCAAACCATCTTTCTCTCCGTTGCTTTTCTGACCTATGTGAACGGAACATGGTTTAAAAGTTTGGTTTTCCTTAAGGCTAGTCTGATGATTTAAAAAGCCATATCCCAGGAACTAAAATGCCATTATAGCTTACAATGCTATTAGTGCATTTGGAGTTCTTAGCTTAATAAAAGAATGTAGATTTTAATGCATATTATTTTCTCTGACTTGGATAAAAATCTAAAATATTGTAACCTCAGAATACTTGTCATGAACCATTTCTTCTTCACATGGAGTGGAATTAGTTTATCTTGCAATTTTGTAAAGGTTTCTTTCCCTTAATTCAACAAGTTTGGCAAAGCTTTCCAAAGAAAAGTTCAGTTCATTAAAAATGACCTTAATGGACTTAACATATATTGGTGGTGACAGGGTCCATGCTGTATTTTGGCACACAAGGATCCCATTAATTTGTCTTTGCCACTCTCTAGGGCTCAGCTGAGCAGTAGTTCAGATTTAGTTCTGAAAGTAGCTCCAGATTGAGCATTAAGTGGAGACAGTAGGAGGGGCTGACAAATTTAGAACTTCTTGGTTTGCAAGAAAGGCTTTTCTAATGACTACATAAAAATGGCTCTGTCTGCTCTCTTGAATTTGTTATTGATTTTTCTGTCTCAGTGCATGCTGGGAGCAAGCTTGGGGTATCAACTGGACGTAACTCAGAGTTGAGAGAGGATGCTTTTCCATCCGAGCATTTTCTAAACTTTCCTTATTAATTTTTGCCATTTGCTATAGATTTCTTTTGGTTCAAATAAAGGTAACTAACCCTTGTTCCTTAGGATAAATTCTCGGCTAAATTCAAAGTGTGCTGCTTACAAGTGAGTCTTCAAAGAGCCTCAGAAGTATAGAGGAGACACAGGAAGGTGGTGCTAGCTGGGGAACCACTAGTTGAATTTGGGGTTATTTGGGGTTACTTGTGGTTCTCTCACATGCCACGTGATACAACATGTATGAGGCAGAGATAAGACCTGCCTCCATTTCTCCATTTGTAAATGAGTAATTATTATACAATTTTACTTTCTTAAATATTCTCTAAGAAGATGAATGATGCTGGAAAAGGTCCAATCATAACCACAGTTAACACCTAAACAGAGTTTTCTGCATACCAGGTACTTTACACATAACTTAATCCTCTAAATAGCCTTGTGATATAGATACCATTATGTTCGGTTCTCAAATGAGGAAATTAAGGTCTCTGGGGTTAAATGATTTGTCAGGGTTCCCTGTTACTATTGGGGGATCCATGATTCACACCCAGGAGGTCCGTCCCTGGAGCCCACACTTTTCACCACTGTGCATGCTGCTACCATGAATGTAGATTTGATCAATAGTTAAAGTGCTTTTTACTTTGATTCCAGCGGGGCTATATTCTTGTTTGAGCACACAAATATACAGACTCACCCCCCCCTCACCAACTCACATAGTTGGCAGCCTGATGTACCTGAAAAAAATTTCATATTTTATGAAATTATGTGTGGTTTCAGTAGCATATTTTCAACACCTACCAAGGATCAGTGAGGTACATCTACTGATACAAAATATCTGATCATTTGCTATATAAAAAGATCCAATGATCTTTCCTCAAGTGCTAGTTTTGGAGTCAAAGTCAGATACACAGAAATTCTATCATAATCTGCGAACCCCCAGTTTACACTTATATCCCCCTCAAACCCCTTCAGTGTCTACTACATTCTTCTGTCACTCATTTCTCATATTTGTGCATTTTTACCATGTACTAGCTTAACTATCCTGATATTGTAGCTCAGAGGAACATTGGGTAGTAGAGAGAGTTCGGGAATTCAATAAATAATTCTCCTACACTCCTTGTGAAATCAATAACACAATCGTGCTGGGCGCACCCAAACACCAAATGGCATTTCTTCAAAATGGCTGGCTCCTTTGTTCAATCTGTGGATGACTGGCCAATACTTTGCTCACAATCTTATCATGCCTGTGGTAAGCATGCACTCAAGGTTTCTTGAGGGCAGGGATTATTGGGATACTTTTTACTGTACCTGCACTTGACACAAAGTCCGGCCCAGAGCAGGTGACTTAAGAGTGAATTCAGATTCTTTTATTAGGAGGTGCGAACAATTAGCAGGTCCAGTGTTATTTAAAATACATAATCAGCCAAAGAATTTATACTAAGCATTGTGCAGAGGATATAAGGGACAAGAACGATTTGGGTAGACAGGGAGACCAGAAAGGAAGGAGTTGGAAAGGAGAGAGGTCACGATCGTTATGGGGATAAGGGCTCATTCAGTCTGGCCAGTATGAGGCTTTCACTCTGCCATGTGCCAAATCAAAATTAAATGCTTTTGTGCTTTTTTATCCCGTAACTCTAATGCTATGTTCTGCTTGAACATCCTTTTTGAGGGTTTAATGATCTGCAAATAGTGTTTACATTTCTTGATCTTAGGTGACTCTTAATTCTTAAGAGATATATCTGTTTCTCTCTATATAGAAGATGTTTCTTTTTATGTTCTGTGGCCTGAGGTTCACAAAGAGAATGTACTTGAGGTAACTTGTATGGAGGATATGAACAGCAAAACTATCTGGGTCCATTACCAATGTTTGATTCCCTAAATATCTTTTGGGGGAAAATATAAAATCATGTGTCACACAATTAACAGTCCTAACCACCTTAAAAAAGTATGAATTCACATTCTTAACCACTGAGTTAAGCCATCCACATTCTCAGACAACTTACTGGATATAAATATGGACTAATATAAACATATAGCTTAAATATTATATAAATATTATATATTTAAATACTATTTTCACCAAGGTAAACAAACCATTTAATGACTATAGGATCACGAGACCCTTATTGGCTTTTCTTTCTGTATCTTAATTCCTTGTGGGTTCTGTTCACACAGATGCATGACAGGAATTTCCCTTTGCCTCTTATTGAATCAGCCCCATCACTAAGCTGATGCCATCTGGCATCCAGATATTACCTCTGCCTTCTGCCCACTTGCTTTCCTTCTTCTTCCTTTTTAATATGGCTCACACCAAGGTTATTTATGGTAATACATTTAAGGCTTGGGTGTTGTGTTGCAGCCCCAAGATGTTTTCCTAACCATGCAGTAAAGCTGTTCACGAAAAATCTAATAAGATACGTCAACATTTTTTTTTTTTTAAATTACCAGGTTAGCCTTTATTAATTAATTAATTTATTTTTGCTGTGTTGGATCTTAGTTTCTGTGCTAGAGCTTTCTCTAGTTGTGGCAAGCGGGGGCCACTCTTTATCGCAGTGCGCGGGCCTCTCACTATCGTGGCCTCTCTTGTTGCGGAGCACAGGCTCCAGACGCGCAGGCTCAGTCGTTGTGGCTCACGGGCCTAGTTGCTCCACGGCATGTGGGATCCTCCCAGCCCAGGGCTCGAACCCGTGTCCCCTGCATTAGCAGGCAGATTCTCAACCACTGCACCACCAGGGAAGCCCCAATACGTCAACATTTTTAAAGTGTAAGATCAAGGCACAGAGGACCACCCAATCCCACCTTTGGAAGGACAGCACCATTAGGGATCTCCACCTGGTGTATGCTGCGGTTTGATGGAGGGATGGCTAGTTAAAATGGCGGTGCTGGTCAAGTGTACCCAAGGGAATCACCTGTCTCCCGTCACTTGTTCTGAGCCATCCAAGCACTCCTGGCAACTGAAATCACTCTGGGGTGGACCTGACTTCCCTAGATGCCCAATTAGTCTGACCTTCCTCTCTCTGGGATGACTTGATTCAGAGAACAGAAAGTCTAGAAAGAGAAAGGCAGGACATTGAGAACCCACATGCCATCACCTTCTAGGGCACTGGGTGGCTTGTTAGTGGTTTGAAGGAGTTAAGAAAATGAAAAATTTTCTTCCTATTCCAAGTCAGATTAGGTTTTTCAAGGCCAGCTGATTAACTACAGTAGCAGTAGACAGCTGTCTTGACAGGTCCTAGGAGTCACCATAGTTTCATTTTTGCTCAAGAAATTAAGCTATCAAAGTGGCCATGCTGTGTACTTGGCTTGAAGTGGGCATGCTGTTCATGCATACATCCCAACAAAGACTGAAAGGAAGGTATAAAAGCAGGAGATGCGAAACCAAGTCAGTGATTTCTTCAGCTTCTATCTGATTAATGAGTATAATTGTATGACCACAATGTAGCTCTGATCCCTCACAAAAGTAAAATTTTGAGGGTTTAAAAAATACCTAGAAAGCTATTTCCATATATTTGTTAGTGGAAGCAACCAGCTGGCATTTCAATGATGTGTCCTAAATCTAATTACTCTCATCAGCTGGAGGCAAATTCAAAAACACATAGTTTGAATAACAGCAGAAGAGAATTCTGTCAGTCCCTCTCCCATTTCCCCCTTTCTAGTGGTAGAATGGCACTGCTCTTACCCTCAGAAAAATACAACTCTCCCAGAATCTTATTTTTTTGTACAAGTCTATCTCAAACCATAATTCTTTCCATGTTAATTATGTAGCAGGGATTTCTATGGATTTCTCAGCTGACATCCTTGGAAGCAAGTTCACTTTATTGCTTGAATTTATAAGGTTGCCTGTGCTTGATCAGCTTCACTAGATAAAGCCCCCCATCCCTTAGTCTCAGTTTGGGGCTGGATCTTGTTCACATTGCCCTGATCAATTAAGAGAGACAAAGCTGCTTAAAGATTCTTGACGTAGGTTGTCAGGAAAACCTGATAAAAACATGGGTGTGTATTAAGGCAAATTATGGCCACCAGTGAAAAGTCAGTTTAGAGAGCAGAACTCCCACAAGTGGGTTAAGAAATCATTTTCTGCAGATCAAGAAAATATATTCATCACAATATTCCTACCTTTGTACCATATGAATCAAATACACTGTAAATAAACCAGGTCTTTGCTGAGGAAAAAGCAATGTCTAAAAGCATTTATATATGAAGCTGCAGCTTCATAAGATGAAGCTCATCAATGGTAAGTTCATTACTATCATGTGACCCACTATTGATATTTATTTCAGCTATTCTATGAGACTAATAACTGTATTTGTATCTTCTGCATGGCATTTAGTTTAGCGGAATATGTAACATACTTCTGTTCTATAAAGTTTTAGTTATTTCTCGGCAGTTCAGTTTTCAGTATTTTACTATAGTTTTCTTCTACACATGTCTTAGAGTGGTTGCTTTCAAACATATTTTTGGCTACAGTGATAACCAAAATTTTTTTTCATTTTGGGGTTACCAAAAGAATCTGACATTCAATAATGGTATCTCCATATACTAAAGACTTTAAGCTACTGATTTTCCCATAGTATTTAATGAGACAGGCTGGTGATAATATTTTTATTCTACATAAGGGGAAGTAAATGCTATTTGCTGTTTTATTACAGAACTCTCCATGTTAACTGGAGCCAAAGCAAGAGATAATAGTCCTGGACCACTGTTCTTGCTTCTCTTTTCTGTATTAGTTCAGAAGTGACAACCACAGCTTCTAAACATTACTATTTAAGTTAAGCAATGTGGGTCTCTTTGGTGGGGGGAAGGAAAGACTTGCTGACAGTGTATCATTTTTTCATTATACTATGGAGAGTAATTATAGGTTGTTCCATACATTCAGAAACTAGTCTGTGTGGTTTAAAAAAAGAAAGAATTAAGACCCTGCAAAATTATGTTTTTAAAATTCAAAATCAATTAAAAAAAATAATGTGACACGTAGGACCTTTCCTAGGGTCCAGTGTGGTAAACAGTAAAGTGTATTAAAATGTGGAAACCACATACCTTTCATTACATTATTCTACAGCTGTCACTTATTTCATTTTTGTATAAAAGTAATTATTGTTCTGAGCATAACAGCATACATTTCCTTTACCCAGCACTAGCACTCCAATTACAATCTACTTCAATTGAGATTAATCATGCCAAGATGGCAATTCCATTACACCAAGAGTAAAATTTAATAATCTAATATATGGCTTTAGTTTCAATGGTTAAAACTATGTGTTTACTACTTCAGGGATTTTGTTAAGATTAAAGTTATGCATAATGCATCTTAATCAGAATTTTAGTGGAAAACACTCATCACAAAATATAGTTGAGTGTGGTCTATGTAATGCTTCTGCTGAAGCATTAAACTCTACTTACAGCTTTCATTTGAGAGGTATCTAATAAAGAGAAAGACTTTTAATTATTAGTATAAGGTGTTTTGATCTAATTTAAACTTTGTTATATTATTTAACAGCGGTCATAATGCAATATTACTCGCAGAATTACGCTTTAGACCAAATGACAAAATATAATGTACAGGAGAGCAGAGTTTATTTAGGTAAAATAATACCTATCTGGCTTTAAATGTATTTAATCTAGGAATACGTATAAGGAGTAACCAGCTCCAATTACATGGCATCTTTCCGTGTCTTAAATAGGACTCCTTAGCGGATTCAAGAGTTAATACCCCTCTAAAATGAACTGCTTCCTTCCTCTCCAGCAGCAAGAAGGTCTGTCAAGCCAGTTAATGGCAGGAGAGAAACAGAAAGTTTTAAGCCTTTATATAGTCACATAAAAGTTGCACCGTATCGGGCTTCCCTGGCGGTGCAGTGGTTGAGAGTCCGCCTGCCGATGCAGTGGACATGGGTTCGTGCCCCGGTCCGGGAAGATCCTACATTCCGTGGAGCGGCTGGGTCCGTGAGCCATGGCCGCTGAGCCTGCGCTCCGCAACGGGAAAGGCCACAACAGTGAGAGGCCCGCGTACCGCAAAAAAAAAAAAAAAAAAGAGTTGCACTCCAAAGTTCTGCAGTGGCTAGTTGCTTTTTCTTAAAGCCTTTTCTCAAAGAAGTTGCAAACAAAATGCTGTAGCAACTTTATGATACAGAAATAATCTGTTTTGCTTCTTATCCTTTTAAGTAAGAAATGTGTTACCTTATATATAAACCATTTTTCTGTGAAACCAAGTACCATTTTTTTACAAATGGACTTTGGTCATTTTACCAATCTGTATTTTGGATTTCTTTTTTAATCTCTTGATGTTTAGGGTGTGATTCAGAACACAATCTGTGTTCTGGCAAAACATATCAGATTTAGATTCAAACAGGATGACTCAGAAGAGGTTCTAAATTGCTTTTGAATATATAAATTATAATCTTAATTTATATATTATATTTAGTAAAATTTAAACTACAGGTTGAATTTGGAAACCATTTTGTATCCTGAATGCTATACTGTGAGCTCTTGGAGGGTGGGTAACATAACATGCCTTAGGTACCAATGCATAGCACTGAGCCTAGTACTTGTATTAAATAAATGAATCTAGAAAATCATCAGTCAGAGAAACTGCTTTGGTCATAGATGAAATTCATCAATAAAGTGCTTTCCTGTATTTTTAAAAATGATGTAGCGGAGAGGCCTATCAGTGTATTGCAGTAGAATCAATATACAGTTATTGGTCAATCAATCAACCTAGGTTTGTCTCTCTTCCTTGTTGCCTCTTTTGAAGTATCTGGAAAATCTGTGCCTAGTGGTCTTACAGATTTCATGGCCTTGATCAAACTGAGCCAGTGTGGGACCTTGATCAAGTGGGGCAAAGACCTGATATCCATCTGATACTGATCCCAGCAAGAAAGGGAAAAGAAAAGCTAATAAGCTTCCTTTGACCTCAGATATATTTCCCTTACTCTTTCATTTTTGTGAGGGGCTATACTGCAAAGCTGGGAGATAACGAGTATAAAAAGCTGCCTAGGCTTTCACATCAAATCTGCGCTACATCATCAGATGCAGCCTGGACCTTCTCACCTTTGGCCTCTTGGCAAAAGGAAACAGGAGGTCAGATTTTGGAGAAGAGGGTAGACACTACACTTTCATTTTCTTAGTTCATAACTGAAAAGATTTAGAGAGCAATCATGTTTTGAGAAACACTATGAAACTGATAAATCTCCAATTTGACAGCCCCAAAGCCTCATTCCACCCTTGGTAAGAGGAGTACACTTAGCTCAGAACCCATGAAAGCCACAATCAGCAAGACACTGCTTTCTTTAAACCAATCAGCTTCAAAAGCAGAACAACTCATGGCTGAAAACTTACGAGGGCTCTTCTGACACAGCAGCTCCTTCTTCAAGTTCTTGAGCTTGTTTGTACCATGGTAGCTTGGCCTCTACTGGAAGTTTTTCTGAGAATTAAGTGCATGCACACAAAAGAGAAGAGTTTAGAACCAATTTAGGATTTCAGGGAAATTTCATTTTCTCCTCCCCAGTTCTTGATTTTGTACTACCTAAAAGTTATGATGTCAATAACTGCAAATATGTTTTTAGGTAAATTTCTGCCTATGATGATAGTTATATGAAGAAAATGAAAATCAGATTTTAAAATGTTTAATAACACTAGTCTCTGTGTATATGTCCCCTTTATTATGTTGATTAGCAAAGGAAAGTCTTTTTATTATGAAAATCATAACTCTAGAGCTCAGTATGTGTATAAAGAGTCATTGAAGTATCTTTGATTCTATTTCCTGTTGAAAAGATAGAGCACTATTTACCTTGTAAAAGAAACACAAAGTACAATAGATTCTATTGTGATACTTTCATAAATTCTAACTTGTTTTTCTTTTGCCTTTTGGCTAAGTGTGGTCTGTTCCATACTGTGAAAAACAAACAAAATTGACACTCTGAAATTCACAAAATGTTGCCTTAGACATTTGACTCATTCAATACCAACCCAAGGCTCTATGACAACTGGAATATGATCAACTTAGGGTCCACAACTCGTAATTTGACTTGCTTCAACTATTTATCTAGCTTTGGCCAAACAATTCGGAACAAGCTTCCTAACTACTTCCTAGCAAAAAAATGTGGAGGAGAAAAAGAGAGAGAGAGGTAATAACTGCTCCTACAGAAGTAACTGCCAAGATTCCCATTCTGACATATTTATTAGGGTCATTTATAGGCATATTTGCCTTTACAGTATGAGCCAGTGAAGCTCTATCACCATTTTATAACAAATAATTGTAAAGATGAAAGAAATATGTCTATATACGTGTACACCATAGGATTATATGGCATTTTAATGATGTTTAGAGAGCCAGACTCTACTTAGTTGTGAAAATCCAGATTTTATTCTTTTTTTTTTTATGGACCATTTTTAAAGTCTTTATTGAATTTGTTACAATATTGCTTCTGTTTTATGTTTTGGGTTTTGGCCCCGAGGCATGTGGGATCTTAGTTCCCTGACCAGGGATCGAACCCACACCCCCCACACTGGAAGGCGAAGTCTCAACCACTGGACCACCAGGGAAGTCCCCAGATTTTATTCTTGATAGTTAACCACAAACTGCTTTTCTTTCTCTGAAGTGGCTGGGTAAAGGACGAATGAATAAAGAATGGACTATTTTAAGTTAGGGGCATCACTTATCCTCTATGTCCAACAATTGTTTATGGTCAGAAAACAAAGCCAGTGAGAAATATTGATGTAAAAATGCCAAAGCCAAAAGGATTTGCTAACATTTTGAATCCAGGAAGATGGTTCCGAAAATACACACATCATTTTACAACTAGCCCACCTCCCCCAGATAAATGACTCGGTCAATGAAGCCGTCTATGACAGCTCGAACCATCCCTGTCTTTCAAAAATGAAGAATTCAGCTTGGCACTAATAGTTAGCTTTTAACACTTTACTGTCTTTTTGAACCGAACTCTGTCAGCTGTATCAGTGGCCACTTCTTCCTTTATATATATTTTTAACACCTTTATTGGAGTATAATTGCTTTACAATGGTGTGTTGGTTTCTGCCTTATAACAAAGTGAATCAGCTATACATATACATATATCCCCATATCTCCTCCCTCTTACATCTCCTTCCCACCCTCCCTATCCCACCCCTCTAGGTGGTCACAAAGCACCGAGCTGATCTCCCTGTGCTATGCAGCTGTTACCCACTACCTATCTATTTTACATTTGGTAGTGTATATAAGTCCATGTCACTCTCACTTCGGCCCAGCTTTCCCTTCCCCTTCCGTGTCCTCAAGTCCATTCTCTATGTCTGCGTCTTTATTCCTGTCCTGCCCCTAGGTTCTTCAGAACCTTTTTTTTTTTTTTTTTAGATTCCATATATATGTGTTAGCATACGGCATTTATTTTTCTCTCTCTGACTTACTTCACTCTGTATGACAGACTCTAGGTCCATCCACCTCACTACAAATAACTCAATTTCATTTCTTTTTATGGGTGAGTAATATTCCATTGTATATATGTGCCACATCTTCTTTATCAACTCATCTGTTGATGGACACTCAGGTTGCTTCCATGTCCTGGCTATTGTAAATAGAGCTGCAATGAACATTGTGGTACATGACTCTTTCTGAATTATGGTTTTCTCAGGGTATATGCCCAGTAGTGGGATTGCTGGGTCATATGGTAGTTCTATTTTTAGCTTTTTAAGGAACCTCCATACTGTTCTCCATAGTGGCTGTATCAATTTACATTCCCACCAACAGTGCAAGAGGGTTCCCTTTTCTCCACACCCTCTCCAGCATTTACTGTGTGTAGACTTTTTAATGATGGCCATGCTGACTGGTGTAAGGTGATATATCATTGTAGTTTTGACTTGCATTTCTCTAATAATTAGCGATGATGAGCATATTTTCATGTACCTGTTGGCCACCTGTGTATGTCTTCTTTGGGGAAATGTCTGTTTAAGTCTTCTGCCCATTTTTCGATTGGGTTGTTTGTTTTTTTTGGTATTAAGCTGTATGAGCTGTTTGTGCATTTTGGAAATTAATCCCTTGTAGGTAGCATTGTTTGCAGATATTTTCTCCCAGTCCATAGGTTGTCTTTTTATTTTGTTAATGGTGTCCTTTGCTGTGCGAAAGCTTTTAAATTTGATTAGGTCCCATTTGTTTATTTTCGTTTTTATTTCTATTACTCTAGGAGACAGATCCAAAAAAATATTGCTACTATTTTTGTCAAAGAGTGTTCTGCTTATGTTTTCCTTTAGGAGTTTTAGAGTATCTGGTTTTACATTTAGGTCTTTACTTCATTTTGAGTTTATTTTTGGATTTATTCTAACTTCATTCTTTACACGTAGCTGTCCACTTTTCCCAGCACCACTTATTGAAGAGACTGTCTTTTCTCCATTGTATATTCTTGCCTCCCTTGTCATAGATTAATTGGCCATAACTGTGTGGGTTTATTTCTGGGCTTTCTATCCTGTTCCACTGATCTGTATGTCTATTTTTGTGCTAGTACCATACTCTTTTGATGACTGTAGCTTTGTAGTATAGTCTGAAGTCAGGGAGCCTGATTCCTCCAGCTCCGTTCTTCTTTCTCAAGATTGTTTTGGCTGTTCGAGGTCTTTTGTGTTCCCATACAAATTTTAGAATTTTCTGTTCTAGTTCTGTGAAAAATGCCATTGTTAATTTGATAGGGATTGCATTGAATCTGTGGATTGCCTTTGGCAGTATGGTCATTTTAAGAATATTTATTCTTCCAATCAAGGAACATGGTATATCTTTCCATCTGTTTGTGTTGTTTTTGATTTCTTTTATCAGCATCTTATAGTTTTTGAAGTACAGGTCTTTTGTCTCCTTAGGTAGGTTTATTCCTAGGTATTTTATTCTTTTTGATGTGATGGTAAATGGAATTGTTTCCTTAATTTCTCTTTCTGATATTTTGTTATTAGTGTATATAAATGCAACAGATTTCTATATGTCAATTTTGTATCTAGCGAATTTACCAAATTCATTGATGAGCTCTAGTAGTCTTCTGGTAGTGTCTTTAGGATTTTCTATGTAATGCATCATGTCATCTGCAAACAGTGACAGTTTTACTTCTTCTTTTTCCATTTGGATTCCTTTTATTTCCTTTTCTTCTCTGACTTCCGTGACTAGAACTTCCAAAACTATGTTGAATAAAGCTGGTGAGAGTGGGCATCCTGGTCTTGTTCCTGATCTTTGAGGAAATGCTTTCAGCTTTTCACCATAGAGTATGATGTTAGCTGTGGGCCTGTCATACATAGGCTTTATTATGTTGAGGTATTCCCCCACTATGCCCACTTTCTGATGAGTTTTTATCATAAATGGATGTTGAATTTTATCAAAAGCTTTTTCTGCATCTATTGAGATGACCATATGCTTTCTATTCTTCAATTTGTTAATGTGGTGTATCACATTGATTGATTTGATCTGCAGATACTAAAAAATCCTTGATTCCCTGGGATAATCCCACTTGATCATGGTATATGGTTCTTTTAATGTATTGTTGGATTTGTTTTGCTAGCATTTTGTTGAGGATTTCTGCATCTATGTTAATCAGTGATACTGGTCTGTAATTTTCTTTCTTTGTGATATCTTTGTCTGGTTTTGGTATCAGGCTGATGGTGGCCTCACAGAATGAGTTCAGAAGTGTTCCTTCCTCTGCAATATTTTGGAATAGTTTTAGAAGGATAGGCATTAACTCTTCTCTAAATGTTTGGTAGAATTCACCTGTGAAGCCATCTGGTCCTGAACTTTTGCTTGTTGGGAGTTTTAAAATCACAGTTTCCATTTCAGTACTTGTGATTTGTCTGTTCATATTTTGCACTTCTCCCTGGCTCGGTCTTGGGAGATTGTACCTTTCTAAGAATTTGTCCATTTCTTCTAGATTGTCCACTTTATTGGTGTATAGTTGCTCATAGTGGTCTCTTATGATCCTTTGTATTTCTATGGTGTCAGCTGTAACTTATCCTTTTTCATTTCTGATTTTATTGACTTGGGCCCCCTCCCTTTATTTCTTGATGAGTCTCACAACCTTGTTTTTTTTTTTTAATTTTTTAATTTTATTTATTTTTGGCTGCGTTGGGTCTCGTTGCTGCACGTGGGCTTTCTCTAGTTGCAGAGAGCAGGGACTTCTCTTCGCTGCATGCGCAGGCTTCTCATTGTGCTGGCTTCTCTTGTTGTAGAGCACAGACTCTAGGCACGCAGTCTTCAGTAGTTGTAGCTCACGGGCTCTAGAGCGCAGGCTCAGTAGCTGTGGCGCATGGGCTTAGCTGCTCCACAGCATGTGGGATCTTCCCAGACCAGGGCTTGAACCCGTGTCCCCTGCATTGGCAGGCAGATTCTTAACCACTGCGTCACCAGGGAAGCTGTCACCATGTTGTTTTTAACAGCAAGCAATATGGATAGTAAATCAGACATATATTTCTATAATATCTCCTTTTGAGCAAATATATCTGATATTTTTCAGCAACAGTCTTCTATCAACTTTCTGAACCAGGAGAGAATTATAGCAATACATAGTGCTTAAAAACAATGTGCAAGCAAAACGATTTGAAAGATTTTTAGAAAGAGTTAAGTCCATTCAGTAGAGTCTAAGTTACAAAGAACAGCTATTAAGAACACTTGGGATACTTAATTATATTCCAAGGAGTTGAAAACAGCACTGAATATGTACAACAATGACAAGACTGGTTACAGAGCCCCTGTCAAGTTACCTTTGGGTTTATAGCAGGGAGTGGGTATGATGCATTCCTCTTTTATGTGGGGCTTGGTTTTGGGGCTACAGCCTCCGGTGTGCATTCCCCGATGGTCGATGCAGAGGACCACACGGTACCTGAGGCCCTGGCCACACGTCACTGTGCACTGGAAAGAGAGTGTAAGAGAGGAGACTCATAGGCAAAGCCTTGTTTACTTTTCTTCATTTCCCACCTGAGACTTTTTAAAGGGCTCCTTTTACAGAAGGACTCCTGGTGGCTTTATACCACTTTTTACTAGTCATGGGATCTTTGTTCTATTTGGCAATTTGAGGGTGAAGCTGGCTGAACATTAAATCACTTGCAATTTCTTAGCTTTGGATTAGTCAGTCAGCCTTTCTTAAGCACCCACTGTGTGCAAAGTCCCAAAGCAAGTCGCAAAAAGGAGGAGAAAGTAAATTATAGAGTGTGCCCAATTTTGATTACCAAACTGTATGTCAATTTTATTAGTCACTTTGCTAATGACTATTAGGTCCAAATTATGGGAAATGCCAGCTCCCATGTGGACATTAAAATTTGTTTAACTTCCATCATAGCTAACTTATATTGCTGCATGGCTGATCCAATTGATTATAGTGATGTGGAAAAAAGACGTTGAAAGGAACTGATTCAATGGCCAGATGTAGACAGTACCTCCAGTGGTTCTACATGCCTGGGAGCAAGTCTAGATAGAAAGATGTCACAGCTCTGATCTGCTGCCACAAAGCCACAGGCTACGTGAATAGCCCTTTGCCATCTCTGTGGCTGAGGGCACATCTTTCCATCTCACCCTTCCATCTCCTGTGCCATTTCACACCTTTTTCCACTAGCAGCCAGGAGCCCCCAAATAACATTTTATGCTTAAGCTGCTGCAGTGGCTTCGCTAAGGTCTAGACCGTTTTGGTTTTAATTAATCCCACTTCACCTCCATTCTAATTATGTTACTATCTTCATTTCATCTTTTTTTCAGTGAATAATATACATAGTGTTCATCTTAATCCACTGAAGACACTTTTTGGACATAGACAAAGTAGAAGAAATAAAAAATGAAACCAAACTTTTGGTCTACTGAGCTTGACCATCAGAACAGCATACACAGCTTCAGGCTCAGTCATCGGCCTCAATTATTCTTGACAGACATTTGCCTCCTCTTGCCATTTGAGGGAGTGTTATGGGGAGTGATAGAGGTTTCTTAAAGTAGCTTGAAGAAAGATGTTTGAAAAATATATATATATATATTTTTTCCTACTCATTTACTTTTGGTGGGGCTCGATTTGGGGCAAGCCTACTCTGGGGGCTAAACGGGTAGGCTTCGAGACCCCTCCAGAGGAGAAGTGGGGAGCTGCACAGGGTGGGTGGTGGGGTCATGATGAGGAGAGGGAAGAGTGGACTTACTCTCCTAACGAACAAAGAAAGAAGGCACAGTTACCGGAGACCACTCCTGTGCCAGCCATTTAGGGCAGTCAAAAATGTTGCAGGGCTGCACGATGGGCATCTTAGGGGTGTACATGCATTTCCACTCTTCCACTGAGGTGACATGCCCCTGGATGTCCTCCTCCACACAGGAAACTGCCCGGCTCTGGATGCCCCCCCCACACGAGGAGGAGCACGCGGTCCACGGGGTGGCCTCCCACCTACAGAAGCAAGGGGAGTCATCAGGGCAGACACGCACACTGCCCACCTCCTCAGTGAGCTTTCCCACCAACCCCTTCCCAGTGCCCTTTGGGGCGATCAGGTTCTGAGAGGCTACACTCCAGAGAACCAAAAGCCAGCTCTGGCCTGAAATCTGACGAGTCAGAGAGGATTCGATGCTGGCAAAAGTGCTCTGTAAGCCTCAAAGCTCTACACAAATGTAAGAAATTACTCTTTAAGAGCAGTCTACAAGGATAACTGTGGGGTCTGTAGCCTACTCAAAAGAGGGCTGTTCAGTCCTTCTTCTTTCAGCTTCAGTATAGATTCTGAGTGTGTCTGTATGTGTGTGTGTTTGTGTGTGGGTGTACGGGTATATATAATATTTACATTATTTTATATTTTATAAATATATTTGCATCTATCTAATAGCTATCTATCTAAATATCTATCTCAAGACTAAAATTGGTTAATCAGTTAACACTAATAGTTTGTACCTGGGATAATACTTTTCATTTTCGATGCAATACTTTATTACTTAGCTTCTGGATACTTTTACATGAGAAGCTCAAGAAAGATTCAGGTAAACCAAATACTCTTTCTCCCTTGCTTCTACAGTCATCAACTTTGGGAGTACATGGATTTAGCATAATTCTGATGTTCAAACTGTATCATCATTTGGAGGCAAAATGTTAATATAGGCATTATCTACTTGCTCCCTAGCTGCTAAGGCCGGGGGTACTGACAGTTAGCACTCCCTAAAGAACTCCTGGAATTGTGAAGAAGTTTGGCTCTGGTTCAAAGGCTGATGGCATTGGAATCTACAGATAAAGTAAAGTAAGGGAAAAAATAACAGTATTGTCAATAGCACTTAAGAGAATTTCATTGATTTTTCAGATCTCTACACAGCTCTGGTGCATCTGGGACCAGAGGCTGAGAGATATCTTTGCCCGGTTCTCTTCTCTCTTCCCATAGGTTTAAAGAATGTCGTAGTTTTTAACAATAAAAACATGGGGACTGGGCTTCTTTTTCTTGCATATATAGTCTGCTTGTTGATAAGGACTGCTAAAGATTTAAGATTTCTCTTAGAATTATGAGAGATATCATTGTAATGAGAGAAAAACAAAATGTCACCAAGTTGATCCACTTGAATAGTTAAATGTAAAAATACCACACAGGCATACTGTGGAGATGTGAATTATTCTCTACATGGGACTTCATGTGTATTGTGAGCCTGCTTTCTCTTTTGCAAGAGCCTGGATAATGTGTGTTTCCCAGTTACAGAGAATCTTCCTCCACATTTTCTCTGCACTGTTCAAGTCTAGGCAACAACTGTTATCTCCACTGCCAACAGCCTAAACATGCTGCCAAATACAATATTTTCCTATGCATATTTCCCCAGGAGACACATAAGAAAATGTTATTATGGGGAAACTGAGGTCCTCTGTTTAGCCCTTTCGAGACTCTCTGTTCCCTTTCAAGAGAAGGAAGCAGCTCTGTAGAGAGTTTCTCTTCCAAAGGGTAAGGCCAATTCTCATTTGTCTCCATGTAAATCTCTGGAGAGCTGGAGGTGGATAACAGGTCTGATTCAGACTGAAATTGGGCTGAATGTATACGCACAAATTTGCATTAGACTCGATTTGACAGTGAACTGAGAATATGCTTTGAACGGACATTTAATCTCTTAGAACATTAAGATGCCATAAAAAGAGCACATTTTCTAACTGGTACTCTAACATCCCTAAACTGGACCCTTCTAAAGAGACAGTGATTAATTTCTGTCTCAACACTTGGACCGGATCCATGGTGTAATTTTGTAAACAGTACTAAGTATCCTTTTCAATGTCAGTGATCACAGAAAGACAAATGATTTGAATATTATTCCAAGTATTTATAGTATGGTTCCGGCACTCAACTGTAGTTCTATATGTGAAAAGTTATAATGTGAATCCTTGCATAATAAGAGGATTATGTGGAATTTCAAAGCAAAACATCTCGGTGCTTTAAAGAAAGTATAACAAAAGCTCAGAGAGGGCATCAGTTAGGATATCTTAAAACAGGGACCAGGTAAGTATTGGGAAAAAATATATATCCAAGAATCTTGCCCTGGAAGAATAAGAGATGACTTCATATATTTTAACTCCTTTGGCTTTTAATTTTTAAGTACACAGTGTATTTAGTTTAAGAAATTCTCAAAATTAAGGATTATGTGGAAAAGTTACATATAGTAAGTATAAATTAAAGATTATTCATCAGACTATGTTCTTATATCATATTTAGATATATGTTATAGTCAAAGACTGAAAGCAAGAAAAAAGAATCTAAAAATTCTTTGTTTGTGTTAATGTTGTGTTTTGTATCTACACTTGTGGTCTTAAACCCATTCAAATAATTTCAATAAGTAAAGCCTTCTGCCTTGATCAGTAAGTAGCTACCCTCTGAGAACCATTTTTGAGCCTTAATTCTTCTTAAGAAATGAAAACATATTTGTAGAAATAACTTCCATTTAGTAAGGCTTTATCAATAAAGCAGAATATCTAACTTTAGAATTAGTTTAGTAACAGAAGTGCACAGGGTAAGAAATATAGTCTGTTTATTTGCTAGTTGTCTTTTCCCATTGTGATGCATGGACAGGCCAAAGTGTGCAGAAGACAGGGTGCAAATAAACCTCAAGGAGGTTCATCTCAATCTCTCATTGAGAATATTGAGCTTCAGGCACTTGGGGGAAATCTGAATATATAAGAAATCAAGTTTAACCTAAGACAGGCATTAGTCACACCACAGAAATATAAACAAGAGAGATCATAGATATGAAAGAAACTGAGGAGTGCCATTACAGGAAAAACATCAACTTGATGTTCTCACCCCTGATACCCAACTGTGCCTTTATCTCGAAATACACGGCCTTCACCCAACCAGATACATGCGTCCTATGAATATTTATTTTACAGATACAGGAATTAAAATCAAATAAAATCTTGGTTCAGTTAAATTAATCTTTTTATATTTTCATTCCATTTTTTTTTTCAAGTTTGGTTCTGGATCAAACCAGCAAAAGGATACATCAGTAGCATTCTAAAGTCATTTATTGTCTTTATCAATATAGACATAGGAAAGTGGGAGGGAGCTGATGAATGAAGTAACTCCTTAGTGGAAGAACTTTAAAAAAACCCCAAACAATTATATATAGTATTAATCAAGTACCCCTTTCTATATGCTACCATTAGAATGGTGATAAGTGAGTTCTGGGCCAGTCCCTGGAAGTATTTAAGTAGAGGCTGGATGACAACTCGTATTGGTTTATACATGTGTGTGTGCATGTGTGTCTGTGTATATATATATACATATATAAAATATGTCGGAATACATCAGTAGTAAATACACATATATGCATATTTGTATAAATACATGTGTTCACATATGTGTGGTGAATGGGTGCGATTATTGGGGAAGAATGGGAGAATGAAGCATCACTGGGGAGCTGAACTAAAAGACTTCGAGGTCCTCTTTTTGTATTTCAATTCATTAAGTATTTGAAGATTTTCAATCAAAGATTTGCTTTATTTTACAGTTCAGAATAAAATTATTTTCTGGGCTTTGTTTAGTTTGAAATTGCACAAACCACCGTGGATTATTTCCAATTATTTGTGATCTGATTTACACCTTGGGTTCTAAACAGCAGCTGACTCCCTGAAGTCCAAATGAGCAAAGAGAATAGAGCAAAGGTCTTGCTTAGCACAGTGGTGGCTTCACACCCAAATCTAACTTTTGCTCTCTGGGGAGCTGTTTCCAATGTGGCAGGCGATACACTCAGTAGCTAGAGTATTTTTCAGCTTCTCCAGTTTTCTTATGAATATATTAATAAAGAGAACAAGTTCTTTTAAAAGTTCCTCAATCACTTTAATGACTTTTTCTAGTTTTAAAAAATACCGTACTTTAAAAAAGCAGCATAGTACATGGAATTTTATGTTTTGGGAAAAAAACACACAAAAAACCTCCCCTCCCCATGAAATGTTCTGAACAATAAGGATATGAAAAAACTGCCTTTTTGTATTTAATTATAATTTCTTTGGAACAGAAAAAGGATATTCAAACCCCTATGCAGAGTAATACCACATCTGGAATTCCACATTTGTGGTATTGGGATAATAATTCAGGCAGTGTTTGTTTAACAGTTAGCAACAGTGCTTTAATGACTAGGGTCCTATTGCAGAGGAAACATAAAAAAGGACAAAGGGAGTGAAAGAAAGACATAACATAAACCCATACACTGTATCTAATCATAGTGAATTACTGTGTCCACTGCAATGTAATCTGATCGTATCTTAAGATGGTTTTTGAATGACAAGCTTACGGTCTGAGCAGACCAGTGTTATTCAAAAGCAGAGCTCAGGATGGATTGCAAAACATACTATCTACCATCTTATTTTTACAGAGAAACACAAAATCTATAATATATATATATATATATATATATATGTATAAAAGAAGCAGAAGACTAATTTACTAATTCTAGCATCAGGATGATTGATTTACGTACCGAGGAAGGGGATGGTAGAGGTCATAAGGCATGATCTGCTTGTATCCGTCACTGTTAGGAACAATAATGCCAACCCTCTGAGTAGAAGGTACACACAATAAAATAAACACTAAATGATTACATTATACAATTTTTTTAGACAAATGCAAAGTAACATTAATAAATTGTCTCTAAAAAACAACACTAAAACAGTTCAAAATCTTGACGCTAGCATCTGTTTGAGGATGGGGCAAGTTCTTCGAAAGGGCACCATTTGCTATAATTAGTTCTCTGATCCAGGCAGGAAATACCAGTGGAAAGGGTGGTAGTAAGAAGACTGGGCACCTCATCATTAACTATGACACAATAAGCTTGTAAATGTTCTTTAATCTCCCCAATTATACATCCTATGAGGTCATTATCATCATCATTATTAATGTTACTTCCAGATGCTCACCAAGCAATTTTACAGTTACGGTCTCACTTCTGATGAACGAGAGAGCTATGTATAAGAGTATGTACCTGGGAACTGACAACACTATGTAGCATGCATTAGCAAATAGGTAATGCACCCTTGGCAGATCTGAGGACTTTAGTAAAATCTGGAAAGCAGCCACTTGGTTATTTTATAAAGGGAAGGGGAACTAGTGAATATAGTAGGCAACGATCAACAAAAGCGCATTCCCTACCAAAATAAAGGTAGGGCAGTTAAAATGTGATAATAAAGATGAAAGATCTTTTTTTGTGGTCTATAAAATGTGATATGGCGTTAACTGCTATTATGGTGGTGGTTGTGACTGTTTTGACTGTTGTTAGTATACCTGGTGCTCTGGGGAACCTGTGAGATTTAGAGATAAAGACTAAAGGAGCCATAAGAAATGACATTTTAGGCTGTATGGCTAATGGATTCACAAGAAATGATATTATAGGCTGTGTGGGAGTCCCCAGAGGCCTTTAAGACTCCAATAAAGTACACTAACTACCTCACTGATTTCAAGGAAAGCCTCCAATTGGCAAGACTTTCTTCTTGCTGAGTCCCCTTGTTTGTGGGAGATTTATGACTCAGGAATCTCAGATAAAGGGGCTAATACAACAGACTCTCCATCAAGAGTGGGAGAGAGAGAGAGCTCAGTTCACGGATGTCATGTATTTGCTGCAGCAAGGCATGGTAGGTCATGAACAGAAGACACTTATTTTACCACTGACGAACGATAGCAAGTCCTTCTTTTGAATACTGAAGGAACTCATGTATTCTGTTTTAGGATGAATGGAACTCAGGTATTCCGGGATATTCTGGGATGAATATCCATATTCAATATAAATGTTTGTATTTATATTTAAATAAATACATTAAGACTCACTCTGATCCCATCCTCTGACATAGGATGATACAGTACGTTCTTTTTATATGGCTAGTAAACCTAAGCTTTTGGGTAGAGTGAGCAAGGTATACTGCGGAACAGAAAGATAAAAAATAGCGCTGGCTGGACATCATGCCCGGTAAGGAGGAGAGAGGGAGTAATAAAAAGGGTAGTTCCTGAAGAAATTACTGAAAGGTAAGGGAGAAATGAGAGAAATGAAATTTGAAAGAAAGCGAGAAACAAATCTTTGAATACAGATTTCTCTTCCGAAGAGGTACAAACACTGGAGTAGTAATTTGCTTATTTATCTTACATGACTACATTTTCTTCATTTATTTGTATGACTAAAGGTATTCATTTATATAACTAAACTTTCATGGTGTGTGTATGTGCATTAATCTTCAGTAACGATGTTCATGAAAATGGATGCTGCCTTTTGAGGAAGTTCAAAATCCCATAGCTCTAACAAACACAAGAATGGGATGAATATTAACATTAAACTTTTCTCCCTGTTTTCCAAGACAGAGAAACTTCCTATTCTTTTCTGCCTTCTTTTGACAAGAAATTGGATGTGAAAGGTTAATCCTGTCTTTGGTTAGAATCATGTGATCTCTTTCCAATAATTCTTCTGCCTAGTAATTAAGGAAAATTTCTTTCTAAAAGAACTGTATTTGATAGAATTCCAACCTTCCAAAGTTCTTCTAATAACTTTGGTAGCTAATTAAGGAACACAGACAACTGACTTTGCAGTTATATTTTAGCTAACCCTAGTATCTTCACTCATGCCTACATCCAGACCTAAATGCAGAAATGCATATCGCTGTCTTCGCTCCTGAAAAAATTTATGGCTATGATTTGTCATTCTCAATATTCGAACGAACTGTTACAGATCTCTGCCAACTGATTTATCAGCTGACGATGTTTAAAATGGAGGCAGTAATATTGAAGGAGACAGGCTAGAAGAAAAGAAGGGGAATGAAAGAGGGAGTTACAGAATTCAAGATGTTGGGCTTTGCATTGGACTGATTTAGAAATCATGTTTTTGTTTGAACAAGGAGCTTTAAACCTGGATTCAGCAAAACTATAGCTATATTTGTCTTTCTATGGCATAGGTCATGGTGAAGACTCATAAAATGACTCTATGGCACCTGTGAAAACAGAAAGATATCAAAACAATGGTGCTCTGTCCAGTCCTGTTAATGCATATTCATGTTCATGGGCTCTGCTCTCTCTTGGGGTTCATGCCATGGCCCTGGCCTTTCACCACATTGTCACAGAGGGGCAGGCAACACTGCCTAAACTTAACTCTCCATTGCTTCCTTTTAAGACACTTAATCTTTTTCTTAGGCAAAGTGTATCTATTGAAGAATGATGGAAAAGGACGCCATTTAGGGATTTAAGAAATTGTTTCCATGTTTAGGTCTTCATTTTTATGTGTATGTGCATGCATACATGTTTATGTATGCATTCAGACGTGTCTGAACATACATGCAGTGGGGAAGGAGGCAAAAATAATTTAAAAAAATGATCGCAAAGGGAAATGTAATAAACAGTTGGTTTGGGGGTAAAACTACTCATTCTCCATTGCCTTCACTATTCTGATTGCTCATGTACTTCCTACACTGGGCAATGACTTGATTCCATCTAAAGCCTCTCAAATCAAGGGTTGTGGTGGGAAGAAGAGAAGATGAGGATGAAGAAGGGGTCACTCTGGACTCACGTGATATAAGTAGAAGAAAGACATTGCACATCATCCTCTCAAAGTCCACACCTTGCTGAACTGTCCAATGACAGGAGAATGCTGCCATGTTATGACAAACTCATGGAATAAAATATTATGCAGCATATGAACATGAAGTCTTTTGAACTATTTTTAATGACATGGAAAATGTTCAAATGTAATGTCAACTGAAAAAAACCAATACAAAATAGAATGGACAATGTAATCCACAATACTAAGAAAACTTATGTGCTCATATACCACCTATACAATCATTTTTATAAAGCCTATATATGTGTGTGTATGTGTATACATATGTGTGTGTATGTGTATACATGTGTGTGTGTGTACACATAAATATATTAGAAAAGGACCCAAAACAGTTGTTAGTTCCTGGTGTTTGTATTATGGGTGGGGTTTTTTTGCTTTCTTCTTTTTATATTTCTCTGTTTTCAGGAATTAGAACTTTTAAGTAGAACAAAATTCAAGTCTGAGAAAGCAAAAGACAGAAACATTTGGAAACATGATATAAATGGATGAAATGAGGCTATCCCTTCAATTCCCGTGTGTCACTTAAAGATGACTGAGCCTTTGTCCTGAAATCATGTCAGAAGCTATTATAGAACAATATCCCTGACTTTAAAAATCAAGCCCTCTTCAGGCTCACACTACTCAGGTGTGAAATTTACATATTGTGACATATCTCTCTTTCCAAGAAAAGTCCTAATATAACTAACTTCATGAGCACCTAATTTGCGAGGTTCTGGGTTCTTCTTACAATAGAAACGAATCATAAGGGGTCGCTTTCACGGCTTCAACTGTCCCTTCCAGTGCATCTCTCACGAACTCTTGCCTCTTCTCCAGGGCTGCAGAACCTTATTTCTAACGTCCTGATGGCTGGATGTACTCTCAGTATGTCAAGCTCAGTGGGTCCAGACAATTCATTATCTTCCCCTACAAACTGCTTCTTCTCCTGTGATCACTGTTACTGTTCAGGGCACTGCCATCCTCCCATCCACCCAGGCTGGATACCGTGGGGGCATCGTTGCTGTTCTCTTTCCTGTATTCCCTACAGACAGGAAAGTCTTCCAGTAGTGATGTCTGCCAAATACATCTCTGTGACATGAATTTAGGCCCTCTCGCATCAGTCTCCTAATAGATTTCTCTGCCTGCAGGCATTGTCTCCTCCAATCCAGCCTGCTCACTGCTGTCATAACAACAGATACTTTACTTCCCAATGCAGCCCATAACACCCAATGAAAGTTCTTAATCAAGGGCTACCTCTTCTAAAGCCTGTCCTTATTTTCCCTCTCAACATGTAGCCAGACGCTTCTCTCTTCCTCTTCCAAATACCCATAGCACTAACTCCCCTCATCACTTTTAACTGTATACTATCTTTTAACCATGTATACATTTTCTTTAGGTTAACAATATGGGACAAAATCCATATTGGTTCTTTACTATATCTTTTAACACAGTGCCCTGCACAGAGGCAATTCATTAATAATCAGTCAACGAAATCATGCCATTGATGTGCAGACACAAAAGCAAAGCTACCATCCAGAATGAAAGCAAGCAAACAAACAAGAACAAGGTTAAAAAATCTCCCAAACAAACTGCCACTCACGGTGCACATCTTTAGTCCCACTCCTTGCCTTTTGCTAGCTCCGCCATCTGTATGAGGGGCAGGCTGTTTTAGAGGGTAGTTTGGCTGCTCTGACAAGCAGAGGTGATTGGGTGACCTGGGGCAGAGAAAGGACAGCTTAATGGCAACTGTGCTTCTAAGCTGCTTGGCTAAGCTCTACATCTCTTCCACTGGGCATCTCCCAGAAATAGCCATGACAGTCTTTTAAAGAATCTTCTCTTCCCTGTCTGTCTCATATGTCTTTTCAGGTATCATGCTGCTTTGTAACTGCACAATTCAACTTCCCTCGGGCAGTGTTGTGGTCTAGACTCTCGTTGGCTTTACTTTGCCTTTGCCATGGTACCAAGCACAGAACTTGGCACAAGATTGGTACTCAATAAAAAAATGAATGAAATTGTGGGTGGTGGGGGCAGTTCTGGTACAGAAGAGAGTGATTCATCTTTTCTCAATAACTCCAGGCCAATAGAAACCAATCTCTTCCCAAGCAACTGTTCAGAATGGGGGAGGAGAGAAGTAATAAAAAGTTGGCAGAGACTCAAGCATTTGCTTTCTCATGAGTGGCAGAGCACAAAGGATTATAGCATAATGAGGACAAGGACCCCCTGAGGAGTTGGGAGATGGAAGGTCTGTTCTCCTCTCTGCCAACTCTCTTTCTGTGTGACCTTGAGTGCATTGCATTTGGACCTCTGTGTTGGTCTTCTGCAAAATCTAAGTATTGGATGAAATCAGGAGTTTTAAGATGAAGTAAGAATGGGTGCCTGGAAAACCATCTCATGGAGCTCTATCTTACCTGTCCCCTTCCTAGTGGCTGCTAAGGGCAGAAATCAGAGTTCTGTGGACCACAGATTGAAAACCACTGAACTAGGTAATCATCTCAAAAGCTCTCCTATTTTAAAACTTGATGACTTTACAAAACACCGTAGGTTTCCCTGTCATTTAAAGAGGCAAGCTGGAGATCCAGCAAATGAGGAAATATTCTGTAAATAGGTTACAATTTTTTTTAAAACATAGTAACTGCTAGGCAACATTCATTTATCTTTTAGAAATCAGACCAAAAAAGCCCTGCTTCATTGTCTAGGATTTGAAAACATTTTAAAGATACATATTCATTTTCTGCTATCAAACCAACTACTGGAGAGTTTTTGATCATTTGATCCAAAATATCATAATTTCCTTATATTTATATTTCTGTGGTTAAACATTTCTGATATTAATGAATGCAATTTCTGAACTGCTTTTAAATAAATGGGACTAATATTTCCTTGGGCTTTGTTTAGCTTTTCCTGTACTGTCCCAAGTGATTTGGTCATTGTTTGATTTGAGTAAACGTCAGTATTTACATTTACATGAAAAAGGCATGCGTAACCCAGGTTTGTGGTCAATTCAGAGATCCAGGGCACCAAACTTTGCATTGATATGGTTGGCAGTTCTGTGCTGGCTGTGGAGGTGTATGGTGGGTTTAAACCAGATCTCACAGGTTGCTGCAGGCATCATGCAGAACAAGGGTACCCGTAGGATATGATGACACCAGGGCAGGTGACCTGAGTTTATGTAGCATAGGAGCTGCTCTGGAAGCGGAGGTACTTAGGTCCATGACCCAGCTTTCTCCTGCCTGCCCTGACTTGGTGCAAATCGCATAACTTCTTTGGGCTTCAGTATTTTCATCTGTAAATATAGATGATAATCCCTGTCTTGCTAACCTCCTGGGGAAGGTAAAACTGCATGGAGATAACAGATGTGAAAGCACTGTAGAAACTTCAAACAGCAGTTAACATTGGGCCAGTCATGTTATAGGGTTGGTTCTCAATAACGATAGCTGACTTGCATTGAGCGCTTGGCATCTTGCTGAGAGCTTTACGTGCACCATCTCATGCACTCTCTATAGTTCCTGTCTGACAGGAATACTATACTCATTGGACAGATGGCAAAGCTAAGGCCTAGAGAAATTAAGTAAAGAAGCTACTTAGCTAGTAAAGTCAAACTGAAAAATGGAAGTAAAAAATGAGGATGATGATAATACCTGTCCTATTAACTTACAAGTTAATTAAAAGATTGCATATAATTACACTTTTAAGAAGTTTAAAATGTAATATATGAAGTGATCATTATTATTAGTGCTGAACTGGCTTGGTGGAAGAACAGAACAGTAACTGAGTTAGAGTTGATTGTCTGATACTGTGTGGTAGGTCTATAAACTTGGGAAGGGTATGACCATGTATTCTAAAAAGCATCAGAACTCTGATTTATTTATCTCATCATAAATGCAGGAAAGTGCAAATGGGATTTTACGATGGTATTTTTTGTCCCTTATTCATTAGCTACTTAAAGTAGTAATATTTAAAGGAGGTTGAGCCAAAAGAAGGAAGTTGTTACTTTTCTAAGTAATGTACCTACTTTTATAAAACAAACAGAGCTTCGTGACTAGGAAAACATTTCAGTATACTTTAACTGCCAACTGAGAAAACCATTTTCTAGCCCTTACATTGAGTTCTCCTTTTTTGGAGATGGACATGGCATAAACCCCACGCAGATCGAATGGCAGTGTCTCATAGCTGGTTAAGTGGGGATTTTAGGAGTTGCTAATTACCTTAATTTTTCATGATCATGATTTTTAAAAAATCTGATAAATGTGATTTGCTTTCATGAAGCAATTTCCTAGGAATTTACGTTTCCTATTGTTAAAACAGCAAATAGAGAGCTACCTCGCTAGAAGACCCATATGCAATTTTAGAGTTCCAAGCCCTTTCATGGAGGAGAAAGCTGATTTCTGGAGGGTTTAGGAGTTTCTCTGAAGGAACATCAACATTATCATAACGGTGATCTTAGTCATAATAGCTGCAGCCACTCACATTTATTGAGTGCTTGTTGTGTGTCAGGCACTCTGCTAAGCTCTTTAAATGTATTACACCCTTTATTCCTCATGACAGCTCTACGAAGTAAGTAGCTATTATCCTTACTTTGGAGGATGAAAAAACTGAGGCTTAGTGAGAACAAGTAATTTGCCGAAGGCTACCCAAACCAGTAAGTGACAGAGCCAGGATCCCAAGCCAGGCTATGTTGTTCCAAAGCTCCCCTCCTAAATCACCACGGTATAGTGATAATCACTGTATCACCACTGGACTAGTTGGTCACCAAGTTAGTGTGACTGGGTTTTATAGGTCCACTGTACATACTGTCGCTCACGCTGCAGATTATTTCTCTTGCATTAGGATTTAAGTTGCATTAGGATTCAGTTCTGAGATTTTGTTCACACTTCGGTCCCATGGCCAGGGAGGACTTATGCAATTTGCTGTCAAATTAAATGGAGCCGGACAGAATAAGTCCAGTTGAACTCAGAAGAACTGCCACTTGGGGCATACAAGTTTGGGCATTTGCTTAGGACTGCTGCTCTGAATTCCTTGAGGGAAGGGGGAATCTGGATGTAGTTTCAGCAAAAAACAGATCTGTTTGCTAATGACTGTGACCATGATAGTGTGATGAGTGGGAGCTTTTTTTGCTTCTCCAACCCTTGCCAATTTAAGCCCCCTTCATTACTGCCTTGGAGAGAAAAGCAGAGGTCTGTGCCAAAAACACCCAAAAAAACAAACCAAAAATAACTTGAAAAGGTGGTTCTCTGATCTTCTCACAAACAATGTCTTGCACAATTCCCCCCAGGCAGCCTTAACAGTCTTACCGGTCTCCTAGACTGAGTTATGTAAGGCCAAATGTAGCCTTTTTTCACATTGAAAGACACTCTGAAAACATAAGGTGCTTATTAGCTGAACTAAAACTATGCCTTTTTAGTTGTTGCTGAACCACAGGTATACATTTGGAGGCTTTCTGGCCACATGATAGACTTTACCCTTCATCCAAGAAGCAATGATGACACAAACCATTGCACAAATCACCAGGTACTGCGTTAAAAAAAATAATTTCCCCTCGTGTAAAACAGAAGCCATGATTATAGCATGGCAGGCACAAGGAGGATTTTACATTTGATAAGATTCCAAGTGTCTTAGCTACTATAGTGTTGAATCAATGAAGCAGAAAACATGTTAAACACATCCAGATCTCTGATATCCAGAAGGACCATGCCTCCGGACTTCTGGGTGTGCCCAAGTTGGGACCACCACCAGAACATATACTATACTCTGTATAGGGTGTGTGATGGGACTAGTGATAACATAGCTCTGAGGCACCCGTGACAAATACTCTCAATTTTAGCTAAAAGTTATTAAATTTTAAACTTCACCCTCTCTTCTGTCTCATTATAAGCGTTGTTTTAGCTTCCTTTTTGAGACCGCTTTTGGCCTGGAAACAAAGTATTTTGTCATGTCGTAAAAATAACTGCATAAATGACATCAGTAGAGAGCAATACAGCTTTCTTGGGATGGAACAGCTGGCCACCAGGTAAGCTCACTTGTTGGTCTCGTAGTGAAAGGAACTCAAATTCCTGTCTCAGGAAATGTCGACTTACTACATGTTATGGATATTCAGGCTTGCTTTACAATAGTGGAAACCAAGAATGCTAAGTCATTGAATTCCACGTGTCTATTATATACAGAATGATTTTACCTATGTATGAGCTATAGACAAAACTGGAAAGAGATATAGCAAAAGCATTACCTCTTGTGTTTTCCCTTTTGGGGGCTTCTAGGTTTGGACGCAAAGGTGTTGTTTAATGTCACCATGTCACTCTTGATTTTACTATTAGACAGTTAAATCTGTAGTTAGAAAACAGTTCCTTGGGGGTTTGATTCTGCTGTGTCTGATGAGAGGGCAGACCTATTTTATCGAGTCTCTTCACCTCCTTTTCTCAGACTATCACTTCTTATTTTCCCTTGGAATTCAGGAAGGTTGCTTTGATCCTGGATATGCAAATGAGTTCAGTGAATTTCACAGCAATCCTGAAGTATCTTAACCTCAGACTAGCATATCTACATTTCCTAAAGCAGTTTCCTCTTAAACCTCTTCTACTGCTAAGTCTTAATTTTTACAGCTTTCTTTAATTACCTCTGTAATAAAAAAGCAGCTTCCTGACATTTGCTTCTAACTGATTTTTTGTCTCCTTGTCTCTCTCTTTTTTAATAGCCACCTGTCCCAACATTTATACATGTGCTGTATTAGATGTTTTAAAATAACAGACATAGAAAAAGGATAAATTTCACAAACTTCTTTCATGTAGGATAGGCTTTTGCTTTTGAATAATAAGAAATAGGCCAAAAATATTACTCCAACAGAAAAGATAGGTGAAAATCAGAAGCCAGAAACAAAATGAGTAAATTATTTACTGATTAGAAACGTATTTCTTAAAATTGTTAACAAAATGCTTTCACTTCACAACCGTTTTTCATGGCCGTCTCTTCACTGAAGTTTTTTCTCAGTGGGGGAAAAGCTTTAGGCAGTTGTGGGAAGTGAATTCATCATTTCTCCTAGAAATACACACATAAATTTTCATGGAACTGTGTATAAGACCTTCAAAGTTGCTCTATGGCTGAGTCAACCCATTTGAATTGGGATAATTATGCTTTTTATGCACTGGTCTTCCTGGTATAGATATGGATAAAGATGTATAATAAGTAAAATAATTTTAAACTAGGGTTGAATTGCATGAGTTAGAATTATCTTGGCTAAAAATACCTCATACCCTTAATATTTCCAAAATAAAGAGGTCCAAGCAAAATTTTAACACCTCATTTGGTTTTATACCATATCCAATCTTTAATACATAGTTTTCTGGTGTAATATGAAGCAAAATTGAACTTCACCTGAATTATATATTTATAAAATATCTACTCTTCTGTTTCTTTAATGAAAACCTGTTATTCTGAGTTCACTTTTATCAGCTAGGTAATGTGGCGCCTATGAGTAAATTAATAATAGCAATTTCACATCACCTGTAGAATTTACAATTCCTGAATGTGAGCCAGAAGAGTACAAGAAAACACACTTTAGAAAGGTAACAGCAGAAAACAAAAACCAAAATTGCATTGCCTACAATTCAAAGATAGAGTGATTTTCAGCCACATGGCTCATGTAGTAGTTTACCTATTCAAAGTTTTGTTTTATGAATATATAGTTAATAAACTATGATTTTAAAAATACCATTGAGATGTTTCTCAGAAATCCAAGGGTCTTGGAAAGGATTCTCTATCTTTTGGTCTTCATGATGAGTTTTGTAGGATAAGAGTTTTCATATATCCTCTCTCACGTGTTGAGGATGAATAAGCCAAGTTAATAAAATTACCAGGTAGTGTTGCAAATAAAAAAATATTACACCCATGAAAAGATTCTTGACCTGCACTTCTATGACTACTCATCATCTGAGATATTTCATTCATCAGTCTGATTCTTGATCCTGCAAATAATTGAGGGTCAATTATGGTTTCCCCAAAGCAAACATATGTGAAAGTGTCAAGTGTCTCTTTAAGGCTCCTAACTAAAAAGACCTTTAAAAAAGAATCTGACTATTAGAAATAAGTCCTGCTTTCTCTTCAACAAAGGCTGAGTTTATTTAAATGTGGAAGAACTGTTCTAAGGCTGGTTTTGATTCTGGTTAATTGGTGTGGCCCACCATAGGCTAAAATGGGTCAGCTGTGACCCTGAAATATGGTTGGCTCTGATCATCTCACTGATCAGGTGACAGAGTGAAAATTCAAAGACTCCTGAGAACACTGTTCCATCACGTTTGTTAAGGTCAGAAGCAAGTAACCAGAGTGAAACAAAATCAGAAGAGAAAATGACTCTGCAGAGTGCTTTACCTGCAGCTTTACCAATGGAAAACCTATAGACCCTGAGATGGCATCTTACAGTAGCAAGAGTAAGGGGCATGGGTTCTAATAACACATGACTAGGAATGGACACTGGACAGCAGCACTTATTTATTTTTAATTTCATTTTATTTTTAATGAAACTGTTTTTAAGAAGCTTATTTGAACTTGATCTATGTTTATGGTAAACAAACTGGTAAATGTGACTGACCTGGCTGGACAAGGATCCAAGTTGCACTCCTGAAGCTTGGGCTTGGGTTTGATGTTCTCGGGGTAATAGTGACAGTATTGGTCAGCAACCACTCGGTTACTCCGAAGATCGTAACACTCAGCCGATGTCAGCTGGTAACCTGCAGTATCAAACCATTCAGGCAAATTTCAATGCACACATCAATGCAATATATACCCTTAGGCTTTTTTGGCCATCTCATATTAATGAAAATTCTTCCCCAATGCTCCAGACATTTCCAGGACCAAAGACAGATAAATGGAAGGCTTGTTAATTTTCGCAGGCCTCAAAAACTGTGTTTTTCCACTCAAATTTTAATAATTAAATTATACCATAGGGCTTGAACTACATAAGAGCATAGCTAGATTATAAGACTGTCGTAAGTACTATTCTTATTAATTTCTTTTTTATAATCTAAAAGTCTAACACAGAATTCTGTATCCAAAAAAGGTCATCAGTGTTTATTTACTAACCACCTCATGCAAGGATGCAAAATTGCCTCCCTCGTACCTGGAGCCTCAGTGAGAATAAACTCCCAAATTAAAAAAAATAACCCCCAACACCACTCCTCTTGGTCAGCGGGTGACCATGGGACATGACATAGGATCGGGTACTGCTAGCTGCCTGGAAAATTTTTTTTTTTTTTCTTCTTTGCCTAAATTCAACCTGAATGGGTTAAGCTGAGTAAATGGATGACTAATACCTCAACAGTAGCCATCATAAATCTCAAGTTTCCCTACACAATTAAAAAAATACCTCCCTGGGCTTCCCTGGTGGCGCAGTGGTTGAGAGTCCGCCTGCCGATGCAGGGGACACGGGTTCGTGCCCCTATCCCGGAAGATCCCACATGCCGCGCAGCGGCTGGGCCCGCGAGCCATGCCGCGGAGCCTGTGTGTCCGGAGCCTGTGCTCCGCAACGGGAGAGGCCACAGCAATGAGAGGCCCGCGTACAGCAAAAAAAAAAAAAAAAAAAAAAAAAAAAAAAAATACCTCCCACTGTTCAATTTTTGTTTCAAAGTCCTTTACCATTTCTCTTTAATTCTCTAGCTAATATTTCTTGATTTCCATGCACAAATTTCCACTCTTTAGAGAATCCTCTTTATTTATTTATTTATTTATTTAAAAATAGTGTTGCTGAGTAATACTTAATTCTACTCATAGTATGTTTTACCTTTCCTACCTACCTCTTTCTTGTCCTGTGGATTTCTGGTGGGATGGTGATGAGGACTTAGATTCTTGGGGTGAAAAATAAATGTATATAGAGTATTTTTTAAAAATTAGGCCTTTTGTATCATTCTAACCCTAATCAACTCCAAAATAGATTCCCCATGGGCAGTGGTTGAATATTGTTATTGCTAAATAAGTGTTAGAAAGTCAGATTTAGAGTCATTAAAAGTCCTGCAAAAGATTTTAGGAAATCAGAAGGAGGCTTCTAAACCAGATTTCCTGAATTGAAGCTGTGTTCTCAGACCACCCACAAAAATTAATTGTTCACTAAAGACCTAAAAAAAGATCTTTTAACAATTTTACTGTAAAGATGAAAAGCATGGAAAGTAATGGCTAAGAACACATGTTCCATTTAATTTTTTGTCTTATAAGAAAATCAAAAAGCAAAATGATATTTTACATAAGTAAACATGCTTTTGTTTTTCAATTACATTATACTTAAAGCAGATAATTTGATGACAAGCTAATTATTTTATAAATTTCCAGAAAATAATTTCTACTGAAGGACAGAATTTATCAGGTAGTAAAATGTGGGCACAAGCAGTAAGTAAACACTAAATGTGAGATTATGATTTTTAAAAATTGTAATTTGTCAGCTAAAAATGTGGCTGGGAAGCTCTTCCAGTGTGTGTGAAATGAAAACTTAAAACACAAATGAAATAAAGGACCAAAATGGTCAGATAATTGTGTTTTCTAAAGTTTCACAGGGTATTTGGAGTAGCAATTCTTTACACTTAGCGAAATGCTCAGCTAATTGAATGTGGAACCAGAAACATATAAAGGAATTTAAAGATCATTTCTTCAGCAATTTTCAAACTGTGGTCCATGAAACGTGCGGAAGGCTGGTTTCTACATCTTTCAGGTCTTCACTCTGAACAGTGTTCCTTTATCTGGCTCCCTAGTAAGATTTCCTTGGAAGAAAGCGTTTGATAGCTCAGCACATTTGAGAACTACTGATGGTTCTAATTCTTCACTTAGATGTGAGGAAAATAAAGCCCAAAGAGGTTGGTTTGTATATGAATCTAACATTAATTGCCTTATTATATAGCAAGCCATTATCAACGTCACTGAAATTATATGCCAACAGCAGCTCTATGTGAAACTGACACACAGGCCTATTACTGAATTGCTACTTCTCACAGAACATGTTTTTTACTTAAAAAGAAAAGACAAAAAAAATACTTCCTTAGATTTCTTTTTTCGAAACTGCTTCCTGTGTTAGTCATTAATAGGTGTATCAAAACAACACATTCCCATAAATATCAAAGTAATTGGCACTTTATTTTTAAGCAAAGTAATTTTCCATTCAGCACAGATAGAGCAACTGGAAACACTATTTTACTGAAATGCTTAAAATGTTGAATTAATCGTTATGTAACAACCAAGTGAAAGCACTTATTTTTGACTAAGTGCTTTTAAGGTAAAATTGAACAATGCTCTATAGAACCTCCTTTTCAATGGTTTGTTCACATTATGCAGACACAGGTAACACAGCTGAAGATGAATTATGTCATATATTCTTATTGTTTTATGAAAATTAATGGATAATCATTTGACTCCATTTTGAGGTAATATCCTTCTTTTCTCTTATCAAAATAATATAGTGATACCTATGTGGTTTCTCTTATCAAAATAATATAGTGATACCTATGTGGATTAGCTAAAGTGAGCCAATTAACAGGCTTCCATGAAGCTGGAGCTACAAGTTATTTCATGTGCTCATTTTTAAAGGAATATACATAAAATTTATACCCATTAAATTACCAAAACCTTAAAAAAAGTGATAGTCCACAAATACTGGCTCAGTTAGCAACAAAACTAAAATATTCATAGACTGCTTATTACCCTTCTGGAAAGAATTTTGGTAATATATGCCAATAGCCACAAAATTTCTGAAACTCACTCTTGCGAATTTAGTCCAAGGAAATAATTTGAAAGGAGAAAAATACTTAGGTATTAAGTTATTCATTACATTATAATAGAGGAGTTTAAATGAACAGAATGATCTTCTAGAGGGATATGGTTAAATAAATTCTTATAAAATAATTCATGGAAATTATTCTGTAGCCATTGTAGTAATTATTAATGGTGCGGGGGACCTTTTCCAGTAACACAAAATGCTGTTCGTGTTACAGACATGATGGAGCAGAGATGGGAATTCATTTGGTGACTTTTCAGGAGAGATGTGTTTTAATGTATAAATAAGTCAAGTGGCATTCTTTTTACTGTATGGATGACAAGGTAGAGCTGACAAATAACTGAGCCTAAGTGTATGGTGCAGTGATTTTTTTTTCTGGTAATAAACTGTTTTCTTTAATTAATCTCTGATTCTTCTTGGATACATCATGCTATGTAGAAGGCCTGATAAACACTCTTCACTCAATTCCTTAATAGATAAGTTCATTCAACCAGAGTAGTTTGTTCTCAAATGAATAGAATCACCTCTAGACCAAGCTGTTGCCTGGGTATGACACAGCTTGTCCTGGACTTCCATGAATCCAGGAAAGGAGGAAAGACCATTTCCTCTGATGGGGCTCTACAGACAGAAAACGTTCATGGGGCATCTACACTGAGGTATCTGCCTTATAGGAAGGCTTCAGGATTTGGCCTCACTAGGAAAGAATCTGATGCACCCAGCACTTCCATATGCTGAAGTGACTATTTTTATCACAGCTGAGTCTTCCCTCAGAGACGCCAAGAGCTCCTAGACTAAGTGAGCACCATTACCTCCTCCACAGGTTGCTGAGCAAGGGAAGAAATCCGTCTCCCTCCATCGGTGGATGATAGGCTGATAGAAGATGAACTGGACTGTACTGTCTGCGGGGCCCGAGTTGCGGATCTGCAGGAGACAATGGCAAAGCAGAGGAACTAATGTGACAGAGGGGTGCCCTCTGGGCTCCTTGCAGCTTGGACAAGGACGTGTGGTAGTAATGATGGCCTCAGGCTGTGTCCAGGACAGCACTGGGAGAGAAGGGGCAATGGCAGTATCACCCATCTTACCATCTAACCAGCAAATGGTCCTGGCATAAACCATCACTATCATCACCTTCTCAGTTCTGTTGCCACAGAACAAGGAATGGCAACGTCTCAACTTGTGATGCTAGCAGGACTGTATACCAAGTCACTTATTCCATTCCCTTACCCTCTTTTATTTCCAACCTCTCTGGTATGACAGGTAAAATTATATGGATTTTTCAATGTGGGTTCAGAAATAGACAGCTTGTTCTAAGAAAATTATAAATGCAATACGCTGCAAAAAATTAAAGGTACTGTCATTGGTTAAGAGAAATAAAGAATTAAAGAATTAAATAGCCCTTCCCACTCAGAGACATACTTGGAGATTCCTGGCAATTCAGTGATTCATATATCTTAATGTGCAAAGTTACCAATGGGAAGCTCGCTAAAATGCAAATTCGTGGGTTCCAGCCCAGAGATCCAGGCAATTCAAATGTAGACAGTCCAAAAATCAAATGTTGAAAAACACCAAGTTACATTATAAAAGCATTTACTTCAAATAAAACATGTGTTTATGGAAATTATAGCTCCTTTGTTTTTTAAAAGGGAGGAATGTGAGGCAATAATTCTTTAATAGTTTAAAAGTACAAGATTGAGGAAACAAACTCAACCTGAAAGAGAAGGAAAAGTATCCAACAGGAAAAATGCCTTGCTTTTACAAAGACAGAATGACGTCATACAACATTTAGACAGTTGGGCGAGGGCAAGGCTCGGGCTATTTATTACACTAAAGGAAGTTCCATGGACAATTCCAACTCCATCACAGCAAGTACAGAAGCAACAGTCAGCAGAGTCATGTGGCCTAAGTCTTTGTTAATGTTTTCAAGCCTTAGCACTGTTCCAACTGTCCTTTATCTAGAAGAAATTGATGGATTTGGGCTTCAGATTTTTTTTTAAAAGATAGCCTTTTTTTTTTTTTTTTTTTGCTACTGAGTTTAAAAACTGGATTAAATACCTAGGGTGCAGAGGGAAATAGGAAAACCGAAGAAACAAGGAACAGGTGCTAAACCCTAGCTCAGTTTTTGGCGTTTGGATAAGAATATGAAATGTTCCTCAGAAAATCTGGAAGTGCTGCAAAGGAGAAAGAAGAGAAAAAAGCTACAGAATATCTCATATTATGCTAGGATTCTGACCCACGGAGCATCCAGGTCTTTCCTAATTAGATTAAACAGTGATACAATTCCCTACTTTAAAGCAACAACAGCTGAAGCAATACAGTGTCTTTCACAAAAGGGGAGCATGGCCTACAGATTAATATTTCTCAGTCCTATGTGTCAGATACAGGATATCTAATTGCTTGCTTAGGGAGGTAGTATTAATCATATTCTTTGGAAAGCTGTTTTTTTTTTTTTTTTTTTTTAAGCTCACAAAAGCCGATAGCTCTTTTGGGATGTGTGATTATCATGCTGGAAAGCTATTAGAAGAGGACTCTCATCTGAACACAAGCTCCATAAAAAATAAAAAGACCAGAAAATTTGTTTAGATCTGGAGAGAGAGATTATTTTGCAAAGGTCCCTTTCGGGATGCTAGAAATTAAACTAAGTCCTAAGAAAGCGTGTGTGTGTTGTGGGGGGTGGGGCGGGAATCAAAATGAGGAGGATATAACATCCAAATACTTGGAGAAACCTTGTTCTAGAATATCTACAGTGCCCGGGCTTACCTTCTGGCATGCTTAAAGAGCCAAAAAATGGCAGGTCCTTTTTTGAGCTCCCTGGGAATTACCAATAAAACCACCACATGCCCAAAGAGAAAGGCATGAATGTCAAGGAGTTTTAGCGTCAAGAGGGAGTGTTAGTAAATACCATGTTGAAGGAAAGAATACAAGCAGCTTAGAAAGAATATTGTCCTCAGTGAGTTCAATGAAATGATGCACAATGACCACAAATGCAGGGACTCTATGCCTAGATTTGAAAAGAGATTGGAAAGAACACGGACATCTTATTTCAAACAGATGAAACCAATTATGGTGTATCCAAATCTCTGATCTCATAATCTTGCTTGGTTCCTTCCGCCCTGAAAGCACTCCTGCTTCTCCCTTCTCAATAGTTGCCTTCTTTTAATAAGAACAGCTACAACTACCACAACAACCAGTACTTACTACATTCCTACCGTGTGCAGGGAACATTTTATTTATATTAAATTGAATCTTAAAACTACTTTGCATTATCGTCCACATTTACATTACAATGAAAAAAATGAGGCTCACAGAGGTTAAGTGACTAGCTCAAGGCAACACAGCAAGGAAACAGCAGAGCAGGGATTTGAATGCAGGTCTGCCTGTCTCTAGAGCTGCCATTCTAGGTACTAAGCAATCCTATCAGTGTTGTGAAGCTATAGACATTTATCTTTAGTGGTATCCTTGTAACTCTTCTCAGTATCTTCTTAATTTTACATTAACATTTCAGAGTAGAAAAAATATTAAAAAAAAAAAAAAAGAAGAGGCTAACTGGATGCCTAACTTTGATGGCCTAAATTGTTGCTTACAGAGATGAACCACCGTGTTCCTTTTTCCTGGTTTTATTAATTCTGGGCTGCTGGGACTCTTTTTATCATTAGGTCTGGAGCTTCATAAACCCTAAATCCTCAGACATCAGGTTTTGGTTCTCAAATGTACATTGAAAGCTTCAGTTTGACACATTAGAATTTTGTTTTAGGGAACTAAACCAGCTGGCATATGTAATTTTGACCTCTTCAAGTTAATAAGGAAAAAGAATGTTCCGAACCAAGTTTTTCTTCCTATAATTATAATGGTTCAGTGTTTCTAACTCAATATAATGACTTCTCACATTGAAAGTAAAAGAGAAGACAAAGCTGGTCACTTTCCATAACAGTTGATCACGCTGTCATGGTAGAGAACTGCAGGGCGTACAAATGTGTGCTTGGATAACTGGTAAGTTTAAAGTCCACGTAAAATCAAAGGAATCAAGGAGAGATTTCAAACTCACAAAAGACATCAAGCACACATAGGCTCTTGCAGATGAAGCACTATGAAATGCCACATTTTCCTTCTCAGTGGGGAAAAGGGTAACTTGTGAGCCTTGGGATGTTCGCCAACTAGGTTCCTTTCTCTTTCGAATGTCGTAGAAACTTTCGCCCCAGAAGGACTGGCAGGGGAGCGGGAAGGCAGGGTTCTCTCACCCGCCTCGCCGGCAGTTAAGTTGCTGCTCTGGCATGAGGAGAGGTGGACAAAAGGGAGCTGTGGGCAGACCTACCACTGTGAGTCACTGAGCTGGGACCCCCAGACCCACAATGGTATTCAACTTGGTCACCTGCTCTTAGGGCAGCCAGGGATGTCATGACTTGGGAAGGCTTGGAAATGGTGGAAATAAATCAGTATGCCTGCTAGGGAGGGAATAAAATGGAAAAGAGGGGAATCTGTTTATTAAATGCCTCAGTCTCCTATATTTTAATTTGGGGCTGTTCTGGTGGCAGATGGTGATATAGCAAATCCTCAAAAAAACTGTAAAAATATTTTAAAATGCTTTTGTGGGCTTTGAAGAATATGCAACAATAATCAGATCTTTCTTATTAGCATTTAGGTGGTTACATATACTTAATATTGATACAGTTGTTATTCTCTTGCCTTTCTCTTCCTTATTCTGTAAACTCCACGAAGGCAAGTATCACTTATCTTGCTTATTGCTCTTTCTTCAGCATCATCTACAATGTTTAGCACATAGTAGGTGTCCAAACAACTGAATAAATGAATGCATGAATGAAAAAAACAAATGAATTATTTACTGACCACGGTCCTTTCAAGCACTTTTGGAATTGCAAACTATTATTTGTGACAAATTCTTGGAAGTGTTATCTTTTTATATACATCTTGCAGTTTTCTTGAAGATGTTAATAATCATTTCTTGTTGACAAAATTGATTATGTTGATAAATTTTATGAAAAGACGCAGTATTGTTACAACACAGCCCTCACCCAAAAGTACATTTCACCCTCCTTTGAAGGTTATCTCTTTAGGCAGGATAGTGTAGCGGAAAGGGCTTATAAAAATGCTAGTTATTATTGGAATAAAACCTAGATTTAAATTTTCTACTGTGTTAACAGTTGGAAATGCTAAGATTAGAGGTTATTCAGTAAAAATAATGAAAAAAAAATTGGTAGCACCCAACTTTACTTTTACACTTCCTATAGAGTTTTCTAGTCCTCCTAAAATGCCAGACCTCAATATTGGGAGATACAGCAGTTCAGCTCATAGTCCCTTGGCTCAGGGTTGCATGAGAGATGTTGGTTATGGATTTACTGCCCAAAGCCCTTGCATACGGCAGTAGATCAGGGATGCTTTTTTGGACATAATGAGTGTAATGTTGGCTAAGGAACAAAGAGGTGGAAGCAATGTGTCAGGACGAAGATGCTAGGCAGGGCAAACTAGAGTCTACTGGATATGTTACAGGGAAGAACAAAATCTGACTACATGTTGGATCTGTTTCTTTTACTTTAACCTTTGCTTCCCGTTGCTTTTGCTCACTAAAAGAATACTGCCTGTACATAATGGCCTGCCTCGGGGAACCCTGCCCCTCTGCCTGAATGTTAAACCAAAGTGCCTTTGTTCAGGGAAACATCCTGACCCTGTCTACCTGTGAATGGCTGCAAGAAAGAAGGAATTAACACATCCCCTCCCCGAGGCTGGCCATTCCAGGAGATATTTGCAAAATGTATGTCCTTTTTACTTTACTTCCCCACCTCTTACCCCTCTCTGTTCTATAAAAGAAACTGGCATCCAGACCCCCATAAGATGGTTCTTCAGAGACACTAGTCTGCCATCTTCTCTGTCTGCCGGCCACCTCGTCTCCTGATTTATTGGCCTGTTGTGTGGCGAACAGAGTGAGCTTAGACTCAGTAAGAGAAGGACTGTCTCAGTGCTGCGATGCAGGAGGGCAGAAAAGAAATGAGCAGAGTGGAGCCAGCGGGGCTAGGACTGGGCAGGGGCCTGCCTCTCTCAGCATCACAGAAAGGTGAGGGGTTGGTTCTCTGACTGTGTATCTTAACCCTATAGCTGTTGCACTGGTAGAACAATGTGGGAAGCCCAACAAGAAATGCAGTGTATTGTAATCAGCTCAGTTCTAAACTCTTGGAATCGATTAGCATAAAGGGGCATATATATTGAGGGAATGAAATCACTATTTATTACATGCTTCTTTTTTTCCTATAGTTAATTTAGACTTTTCCACTCTAGAATGTCTGGCTTACAACAATGATTTTCCCTTTGTATGAACAGAGGTTGACCAGTATGGGGTCCATCTAGAGACAGGCTGGGTGGCACAGTGGAATCAACTGGGAATTAAACATTTGCCAAAGCTCAGCCTCCACCAGAGAAAAGAATCGATGATTTCAATCCTACCTGAGATTCACAGGATGCCCAAGTCTCACAAAGTGTGTCTTCATCACATTAGCTTGTAGCAAGTATCTATAGCTTTTACTATCCATTTTAATTTGGCACTTAATGATATGCACCACTATTTCAAAATTTCCTACTCAGTGTTTTATCTGTCAAATGGCATTATGAGCTAGGAGAGGGCAGATACCATATTTCGAAATCAATCTGCCCCTCGCATGAAAGCATCTCCTGAAAGAAGAATATACATGGAAGTTCTATAAACTTACTTGATGAAGTGAACTCTCATAACTTTGCATGTGTGATTTCTGTCCAGGGACCCCTCCTATTGTGTCCCCTTTAATAAAAACAATTCTGGGGGGTGCTGAATTATGTACAGGGTAATGCTCAAGGCTGTCCAGAAAGAAATATGAAGGCATCATCTCTGCCTAATGCCCTAACTTTGCGAATAGAAACCACCAGCTTTCTATTCCTTAGAGTACTTAGGCAAAAATTGGGATAATGCCTATCTTCCTAACCAAATTCCCCAACTATGGAAGTGTAATGCATTTAGAAAATTATCCTCTGTAGGAAATTACTGTTCTCTGATTGTCAGTGCATGAATTGTGAATCAGTGTTCTTAGCTCTGAATACGTTGATGGTTTACTATTATGCTGTGTATTTCTGCTCCTTAGGGTGGCTTAGGTACTCATCAATCACTTTTCTCTCCAGCTAGTATGGCTTTCTTAAATTTTAAAAATGGGCACAAACTGAGTATGTATAATATACCTTAGCTGCTTTCACAAGTAGAGCTAAGTTCAATGTTCTAATAAAGACTGGACTATGACCAAAAAAAACCCTCTTCTAATCTGGGAAGGTCCTTATCTTTCACTGAGTGTGTAGCTTCAGAAAAGATGCATATGGCTTGGTAAGGAAAGAAGAGTACGCTAAGCCAGACAATCATCTAGCCAATAGCTAATCACCCCTAACAATTAATGTGATTATAGGTGTCACAGCCAGGCTATGCCCACCTCTATGTGTCTTATGGCTATACCTGCCAAACTGTTCCTGGGTGTACCACTTGTAAATCAATCAGCCTCTGACTGTCTTCAGAGAAGCAGTTTTCTGCCACTGTGTAGACAGAGTATCATGATAAGTCTGACTGGAAGTTAAAGCATTTGAAAAAGATGGAAAGGAAGTCACTTGGTTCTCTTTGCTTTTATACACACTATCTCATTCAATTCCTTACAAAGGCTCTATGGGGGGAGATTTTATTACCATTTTTCAAATGAGTAAATAGGCTCAAGGAGGTAAAACAACATACTCAAGGTCACACTCCCAGTAAGCAGGAGAATATACAAAATTCTAGAGTGCTTATCCTTTTTACTCTTCTACACTAGCATTGCCAAAAATGTATAGCCAGTGTATGAAGTACAAATTTTTGGAAGACATGCTCCCCTAGGAGGTAAGATGAGCGTTTAGTCCATTTTTAAAGGCGGCCAGAAAAAGAGATTCCAAAAATAATTTTGGAACCAATAGTAATATATAAGAATTCTCACTGTGAGAAAATCTTCCTTACGTGCAAAAAAGTCTTTTCCTTTTAAATAAACAAAAATGGTACTTTGGCAATAAACTTCCAAGGAGATGTTGATAAATGACCATTTTGATTCCTATGTATTTCATTTAGAAAGGAAGTTGTTACTTAAATTAATGTACAATGCAAAAGAGATTATACTTTGAATGACACTGAAAACTGAATTACAAACTATGTGTATAACTTCTAAGCACCTAAATCATGAAAGACGGCAAACAAGCAAATGGTAATCTTTCATTTTCAGCTATTTCCTGGGGAAAATTAAGGGAGAAAATGTTGCTTTATCATAAATCACTGGCAAAAAAGGTAATTTTCTTCTTTTTCCCTGTATCTCCTTACATTATCTGGCTCATTTTCAAGTTTGAGTAAAAGTATTTAAAAATTATATAATCTATTTTAGAATAACTTTACATTTATTTGATCCCGATATTTTCTAATGAAACCTTAATCTCCTCTCATCTGCAACCTGAAGCTAGGTCACCAAAGAGGATATAATGCAAAAGACAGTAAAATGATAGCTCAGCCTGTTTCTGAAAGAAGACATTTACAGGTGCTAAGAATCTAGGAAAGCATCAAAAAGTTCCTCAAAGTTCATTTTTCCTTTAATATGTATATTTATACATAGAAGAAAAAATACCCTCTTAGAAGCAACACAGAATACTAAAAAGAGTTTTGAGCCAGAAGTAGAGACATGATCTTTGGTCCTGGCTTGTCACTGGTGTGAGCTAGGGCACATCACTCAACTTCCCTCAGATTCAGTGTCCTTTCAGGAAGGATAAAGATGTCATATCTGTCCCACTTCAGCAACTGCCATGTGGTAAAAGTCCCTTATTCATCCAGCACTTGTCAGGTTTTTATGGAGATATGAAGACAGATATGATTCTGCCCCTGCCGTTGAGGAACACGGAGAGGGGAGATGTGACAGAAACTGGAATTTGAGGTCAAGTCACAGCATGCTTCTGGAAGGAGAAAGTCCTGAAGTACAAGTAGGAGTTAGTGAAGAAAATGGGGGAAGAAAAGATAAGAGCATCGCAGACAGAGGACACAGCATTACGCAAAGGTAATGCACTATGAGAGCGCAAGATGTTGGGGGGCTTGCCAGTCATTCAGTTGATTGAAACAGGAGAGGAAAAGGCAAAGCTGAGGTTGGAAAGGTAGACAGAATCCAGATTATTGAGAGTAACAGATGCTGGGCTATGGATTTGCATTTTAATCCCAAAGCAATGAGTGGAGGTGAGGGGCAACACAGGAGCATGAATAGGGGAAACTCACTCTGGTTTTTGGAAAACTCACTCTGAAGGTAACATGGACAATGGGTCTGAGGCTGGGAAGCTAATTCAGAGCCCATCACATTAGTTCAGGTGAGAAATTCAAAGACCTAAACTAAGACAGTGGTGGTAAGGATGGAGAAGAAAGAAGAGTCTTCAGAGATGGTATGGAGGTAGAGCTGACAAAGTTTAATGTCTAGCTAGGGGTGTATAGGAGAAGGGAATTGGTGTGAATCAGAGGTTTCTGACTTGGCTGGGTAAATAGTGTATTGTTCCACAAGATAAGAATTAAAGAAGATAAAGTAGGTTTCTGGGGCTAGACAAGTCCAATTTTGGACACCTTGAGCTCACTGTACCTGTGGGTGATGTGCAGAAGGCAGCTGGACATATGAAATGCATTTGACAATTCTGTGAACTGTTCAAATGTGGACGATATTACTTGAAATCAATTCTATATTTTCAGTATGTGTATTAACTCTAGCAAAGTTACCAGGGAAATTAATAAAAGTGGTTTATTCTAAGGGCTTCAAGAAATTGAGGCATCTCTCATTCTTTTACTCTATTTGTTTGTTCAACTGAAATTATTTAACTACCTACCACATCACTTCTATTGGGAACTATCTCTGGTGGTTTGTGGCTTCTTGTTCACGGTCATGTAACTGGCATCTGGACTGGATTAAAGGGGCTACCATGCAGATGGAGACAGAGGACAGACTCTGGAACCCTTCTTCCATGCAGCCTCACTGCCTATCACATTTCCAACATGCATCCTTACTTCCAGCTGCCATGGGGTCATCAAGCCTTAGCTTAAATCAAATGTCCTCTGGCTCCAGATCCCATGATGAGAAATTTATGGAGTCCTGGACACATTACAAGTTCTACAGCTTTACAGCTGAAATCCTTCAGGTCCTTCTGACCTACTGAAGGCAAAAATACGCTTTATTTTTACTGGGATTCCCAAACAGTCTTCTAGTGTGTACATTTTCCCAACAGAACATGTATGTTGCTTCCAGCAATGTGTTTTATATTACCTTGAAGAGTAGGGAAGCTCTGACAGAAGGAAACAACTTGGTATTGCTGCCAGTACAAGAGGGAAAAAAACCTTGCAACTGGAAGCATGATCAAGCCTATGGATCATTAATTAGTCTTTCTCTTTGACAGCAGATACCTTATGTGAGTCAATGACTGTATCCTAAGTTCTTTTAAAAAACAGTTTACATCCCTCAACTAATGATATGTTGGCTTTTTGAGTGAGGTCTTTTTATTAACTTATACACAGACAAATATATATATATATATTTTTTTTTTCCTAGAACCTTAAAATTTTTGCATGTTCTTATAAAGTCTAGGATGTAGCTCAACACCCTTGAATTAAACATTTCCTGGATAACAAGCTTTCCAAATCTATGTCAAAACCTAAAGTCCCTCTCTCTTCAGGGGATTATAAGTAACACCAGTTCAGAGGTAGCTCGAAAACAAGGTACCTAAATGTGCTTACCTTGACAATGAAATCTGCTGTAAGTGGTCCAGCCATTCTCAGTATCTCTTTGTCTGGAAATTTTTGGAAGTCCACACTAGAATTGTCCACAAGAAAGATGCCTGTAGAGCTGAGACTGTTTTCACCTTTAGCCCCCTGGAGGGTTTTGGTTTCCAGATCTACATAATCAAACACATGAAGAAGAGAGAAAGATGTTCCCAGGGCTACCACAGACCACATGCAAGCACATCTCATGCAAAAGAACTATGTCAGGGAGAAGTATTATTCTTTATATGGCTGACATAATTGAAATGTGATAAAAACAAAATACATGGGTACCTCTGGATCACAGAGGAATTTATGCAGCAAATGAAGTTATTTTAAAACTCATTAGCCAAGCATTCAGGGCTCCCTGTCAAGAAATCTTTGATTCCCTGGATGACTTCCTTTGGGTACCTTACTTTACCACAATCCTATTCTTTTGACTAAACCATCTCCCATACATATCTTATTGATTTCAGGCTTTATGGCCCTCCGTCTAGAATACCCTGAAGTTTCCCTTTTGCTCTATGAGGCCCAGGGTGCCTCTCTGAGTTCCTTCAGCACTCATTGTGAGACTTGATAATCATGTATTACTTTGTATTTATTTATACTTTCTGGTTACTTACTGAATTGTGTTATTGCTCAAAATAAAGAAACTATAGTGACTTAAGGACAGGGAACTATCCTCTTTACTTCTCTTGCTTTTTAAAATCCTTTTTATTACTTCATTCAGTCTTATATACATATATGATATTTCACAAGAACTCAAGACAGAGAGAGGAACTTGATTCCTGGAGCATTCCGATCTGAATTTGCCCAATGACAAAGCCTAGGAAGCATCTTTTGTTTTACGAAATCAGAACATGCTGAGGATGAGGGTAATTATGATATATATATTTCAAAGTAGGTTAAGTTCTCATGTGATTTGAGTATTTTAGAATAATTGCCTCCTGAGTGATGAAAGACGGATAGACTAAGTCTAACGATGGTTTGAAAAACTTGCACAAGGACCCTTGGTTTTGGCAGGGGTTCTTTAGCAGAAAGATGGGGTGCCTGGGTAGGGATCTGGGTCTCCTACCCACATTCAATCAGAATGACTCCCCTCTTATGTGTTTTACAGATTGAGGTTTTGGGGTTAAGGACAATTTTAAGGTCTCTGGAGGCACTAAGGTACCTAATGTATTTGCACTAAATTATTCTAGATGTTGTCTACTTCAAGTTCTCTACTAGAAGGAATACCAACAGGTAGAAAATGCTGGTGTCCAATTAAATGCCCATGCCCCTCAGATGAAGTCGTGTAGCCTTTCTCTGGGAGTAGGTCTGGCTTTCCTCCCCTGTCCCAGGGCTGAGAGGACCTCACAGAATAAAAGGCACATCGAGAGAACGCTGGAGTGGGAGAACCACAGTGGTTGTCATCAGAGGAAAGCAGCAGCATCTCTGTATCTCCTTCCTCTAGCCTTCATTCCTCGAGCTGCCTTCCATGTATTTGCACTCATTTGTGGAAGTATCTCCAGGACATAAATTAACTTAGTTTTGGAAAACTCTTGGAGGTCTAAGCCTGAGCATCTGATTCAATTTTATCACCAGGCCTCCCAGAAGTACCTCCCAGGTACTTCTGATTAAAGATGAGCTGGACCTGGACAGATGGTCTACTCTTCTCGTTTGGCCCTCCTTAACTCTTGCTGAGGTTGGTCCCATACTGGGCCAGCTTCTGGGAGTGAAGGGTAAAAGGGTTGCCAGAGAAACAAGGCATCATTTATTTACACATTCATTTTGCTGGGTTATATTCCAAATACAAAAACAAAATAGAAAAAAAAAAAGAAACTTCCTTGGCTATACAAATGTTACCAACAGTATGCCTTTTGAAGGAAAAAGCAGATTCCACTTTGCTTTTAATCATTTATGACTATCATCTGACACTTTACCTATCAAATCCTTAGAGCAATTACACCAAACAAGGCCAATTCTTCAGCTTCTCAGTGATCACCTAATTAGGAAGTCCGGGAGGCTAGACTAATTCATTTATAAAAATGAATTTTCCTCTTACACCTCTTCCCTTGGGTTCTTTCTTTTGCAATGAGGAGTAAGTCACCCACTTGGTGATGCATTAGTCTGGATGTTTTATTTTAGCCTCTCACTGCGCAGAAAAATACTGTTTCTGACTGAGGTTGTTACACCAGCAGTTAATTCTGTCTAATTCTTAAGAGGAAAAACAAATCATTTGAATGGTAACAGTGTACACACATATATCATCCTTTGACACATGAACAATATATTTTTTGGGGATGTTCAGGGTTAGAAAAGCACTTGGATCCATATAAGGTGATTTCTCAGCATCTTTTGACCTTGCCTGAACTGTACTTTACTTATTCCTTTATGTCACATGAACTCTCAAAGCCCACCTTTCCCATGAAATGTACTTATTTCTATTTTTAGAAAGGCTTCTGTAGGCTATCTGAACTTTCACAGGCTCCAACTTGTCTCCCTCCAGTTTGTCTTTTTGGAATGATTTCATTTATAATCCAATTGCCAAAAGATAATGCGTCCCACCTAAATTGGCTTCTTAGGCATGTGTGTGGGAGGGAAGAGAGAGCAGAAGATGATAGATGGCTTTGAAGGAACCTAGGAAAAATCATAGCGGAGGAGATCAGAAATGCTCAAGGGACCAACTGAAGTGAAGTCTTTCAGTGAAAGTGAATTTTGCAGAAAAAGCTAACATATCCTCTCCTGGTTTATAGTCTATAATTTTCTGCTTGTAATTTACAGGTCTACATCTAAACAGCACTACATGGTAATAAAAAAAAGATGTGGCTATGTACTGCTAGCTTGCCATGACTGAAGATCAATTCTTGCACAAACTCTGGTGGGACCATGCTACCATTTGATCTTTGGGGTTACGGTTACCCTTCAATCTTGAATTCCAAAAGCTATCTTCAAGACATTAGAGTCTTGCATTATCTTTACTACATGGGATGCTTAACTAGACCACATGGTTCTCTTCAAATGCCACAGGGTTAAGGCTGTTTGGAGTTTCTGTGTTCCCCTGAATTGATAAAGTAATGGAGCCTAAGAGTAGGGATTAAAAGAGAAAGAATGAAGGAGAGGGAAGGAAGGTTGAAAAGAAGAAGAAAAATGAAAGAGGTGAGGCAAGGAAAAGATTGAGAATGACTGGAGAGGAAGAAGAGAGAGAATGAGAAATAATATTCACAAAATCATAAACATGTGCTTAACTCATGAACACCCTATTGGAAACATCAATTTTGTATCTTTCAGGATGACTGGCTGGAGGTAATTACCACATACGTCTCTGCTGTCTCCTAGGCAACCAAAAGATAAACAGAAGCATTCAAAATACCATATTATGATAGAGGATTAAGATTTGTATTTCTAAATCTTAATCTTTTCTGGGAACAAAAAATAAATAATAACGACTAAAATTACCAATACCCAAAGGACAACAAGTGAGTTTACTTACACAAGTGGTCAGGTCCTTTTAAGACAAGGCGAATATGTCTGCTTCCATAGGGAATAGCAACCACTGTGTCGTCCACTAGAGAGAAATGAAGCAGAGTCTTAAAGCACATAATTTTATACAAAATTACTGATTGTCGCCTATATAAATGCACCAATTTACATACAACCCCAAACGATAATCTTTTAAAAAAGTGTTTACAATGTGAACACCAATATGCGGGAATCAAAATTTCCACTTTCTTCAAAATAAAATATGCTGAAAAAGCCAGTCACTGGATAACTCATGGGGGATCTGGCCTTTGAAAAAATACATGAATTTTGATACATTAAAAATGAATTTGGGCTTCCCTGGTGGCACAGTGGTTGGGAGTCCGCCTGCTGATGCAGGGGGCATGGGTTCGTGCCCCAGTCCGGGAAAATCCCACATGCCACGGAGCGGCTGGGCCCGTGAGCCATGGCCACTGAGTCTGCGTGTCCGGAGTCTGCGCAACGGGAGAGGCCACAACAGTGAGAGGCCTGCGTACCGCAAAAAAAAAAAAAAAGAATTTGGAAGCGTTCATTTCTGATTTTAAAACCCGGTCTTATATCCTCAGATTTCTCTAGACTGGAGCAACTGTGTAGAATTACAAAAAGAAAATAACTTTTAATGCTCAAAGAAGGACTTTATTGTAAAAAAATCCGGATTTCTCTCTAGCAAAGTAACTGTCTTGGATGAGTAGGACAGTTAAGAATAGAAGACAACCTTTGGCCCTGCCAAGACCGCGCCCTGCCCAATTTCAGATACTCAGACTCCAACTTTACTTTCACCTCTGTTGGTGGACCCAAAAGATAGGCATGTCTAAAATATCTTGAGGAGGACTTTCAACATGGTGGAGGAGTAAGATGTATAGAGATCACCTTCCTCCCCACAAATACATCAAAAATACATCTACATGTGGAAAAACTCCTACAGAACACCTACTGAATGTGAGCAGAAGACCTCAGACTTCCCAAAAGGGTCTTGGTGCTCTGACCAGGTGTCAGCTCTGAGCCTCTGAGGTGGGAGAGCTGAGGTCAGGACATTGGATGACCAGAGACCTCCCAGCCCCATGTAATATCCCTCAGTGAGAGCTCTCCCAGAGATCTCTGTCTCAATGCTAAGACGCAGCTCCACTCAATGACCAGCAAGCTCCAGTGCTGGACACCCCATGCCAAACAACTAGCAAGACAGGAACACAACCACACCCATTAGCAGAGAGGCTGCCTAAAATCATAATAACTTCACAGACACCCAAAACACACCACCGAACACGGTCCTGCCCACCAGAAAGACAAGACCCAGCCTCATTTACCAGAACACAGGAACCAGTGCCCTCCACCAGGAAGCCTACACAACCCACTGAACCAACCTTACCTACTGGGGGCAGACACCCCAAACAATGGAAATTATGAACCTGCAGCCTGCAAAAAGGAGACCACAAATAGTAACAGTAAGTTGAGCAAAATAAGAAGACAGAGAAATATGCAGCAGATGAAGGAGCAAAGTAAAACCCACCAGAGCAAACAAATGAAAAGGAAATAGGCAGTCTACCTGAAAGAGAATTCAGAGTAATGATAGTAAAGATGATTCAAAATCTTGGAAAGAGAATGGAGAAAATACAAGAAATGTTTAACAAGGACCTAGAAGAAATAAAGAGCAAACAAACAATGATGAACAACAAAATAAATGAAATTAAAAATTCTCTAGAAGGAATCAAGAGCAGAATAACTAAGGCAGGAGAACGAATAAGTGACCTGGAAGATAAAGAGTGGAAATAACAACCACAGAGCAGAATAAAGAAAAAACAATGAAAAGACTTGAGGGTAGTCTCAGAGACCTCTGGGACAACATTAAACGTACCAACATTCGAATTATAGGGGTTCTAGAGAAGAAGTGAAAAAGAAAGCGTCTGAGAAAATATTTGAAGAGATTATAGTTGAAAACTTCCAAACGGGAAAGGAAATAGCCAATCAAGTCCAGGAAGCACAGAGAGGCCCATACATGATAAATCCAAGGAGAAACATGCCAAGACACATATTAATCAAACTATCAAAAATTAAATACAAAGAAAAATTATTAAAAGCAGCAAGGGAAAAGCAACAAATAACATACAAGGGAATCTTAAGGGGATTCAGCTTAACAGTTGATCTTTCAGCAGAAACTCTGCAAGCCAGAAGGGAGTGGCAGGACGTATTTAAAGTGATGAAAGGGAAAATCCTACAACCAAGATTACTCTACCCAGCAAAGATCTCATTCAGATTTGACAGAGAAATTAAAACCTTTACAGACAAGAAAAAGCTAAGAGAATTCAGCACCACCAAACCAGCTTTACAAGAAATGCTAAATGAACTTCTCTAGGCAGGAAACACAGGAGTGGGGAAAGACCTACAATAACAAACCCAAACAATTGGGAAAATGGTAATAGGAACATATTGATAATTACCTTAAATGTAAATGGATTAAATGCTCCAACCAAAAGACACAGACTGGCTGAATAGATATAAAAACAAGACCCGTATATATGCTGTCTACAAGAGACCCACTGCAGACCCAGGGACACATGCAGACTGAAAGTCAGGGGATGGAAAAAGATATTCCATGCAAATGGAAAATGAAAGAAAGCTGAAGCAGCAATTCCCATATCAAACAAAATAGACTTTAAAATAAAGACTATTACAAGAGACAAAGAACGGCATGACATAATGATCAAGGGATCAACCCAAGAAGAAGATATAACAATTGTAAATATTTATACACTCAACATAGGAGCACCTCAATGCATAAGGCAAATGCTAACAGCCATAAAAGGGGAAATTGACAGTAACACAATCATAGTGGTATTCTTGAACACCCCACTTTCACCAATGGACAGATCATCAATGAAAAAAAATAAGGAAACACAAGCTTTAAATGATACATTAAACAAGATGGACTTAATTGATGTTTATAGGACATTCCATCCAAAAACAGCAGAATACACTATCTTCTCAAGTGCTCATGGAACATTCTCCAGCATAGATCATATCTTGGGTCACAAATCAAGCCTCAGTAAATTTAAGAAAATTGAAATCGCATCAAGTATCTTTTCTGACCACAATGCTATGAGACTAGATATCAATTACAGGAAAAAAATCTCTAAAAAATACAAACACATGGAGGCTAAACAATATGAAACTAAATAACCAAGAGATCACTGAAGAAATCAAAGTGGAAATCAAAACATACCTAGAAACAAATGACAATGAAAACACGATGACGAAAAACCTAAGGGAGGCAGCAAAAGCAGTTCTAAGAGGGAAGTTTATAGCTATACAAGCCTACCTCAAGAAACAAGAAACAAGAAAAATCTGAAATAAACAACCTAACCTTACACCTAAAGCAATTAGAGAAAGAGCAACAAAAAAACACCCCAAAGTCAGCAAAAGGAAAGAAAACATAAAAATCAGATCAGAAGTAAATGAAAAAGAAACGAAGGAAATCATAGCAAAGACCAATAAAACTAAAAGCTGGTTCTTTGAGAAGATAAACAAAATTGATAAACCATTAGCCAGACCCATCAGGAAAAAAAGAGAGAAAACTCAAATCCATAGAATTAGAAATGCAAAAGGAGAAGTAACAACTGACACTGCAGAAATATAAAGGATCATGAGACATTACTACAAGCAACTCTATGCCAATAAAATGGACAACCTGGAAGAAATGGACAAATTCTTAGAAAAGCACAACCTTCTGAGACTGAACCAGGAAGAAATAGGAAATATAAACAGACTAATCACAAGCGCTAAAATTGAAACTGTGATTAAAAATCTTCCAGCAAACAAAAGCCCAGTACCAGAGAGTTTCACAGGCAAATTCTATCAAACATTTAGAGAAGAGCTAACACCTATCCTTCTCAAACTCTTCCAAAATATAGCAGAGGGAGGAACACTCTCAAACTCATTTTACGAGGCCACCATTACCCTAATACCAAAACCAGACAAAGATGTCACAAAAAAAGAAAACTACAACAAATATCACTGATGAACATAGATGCAAAAATCCTCAACAAAATACTAGCAAACAGAATCCAACAGCACATTAAAAGGATCATACACCATGATCAAGTGGGGTTTATCCCAGGAATGCAAGGATTCTTCATCATATGCAAATCAATCAATGTGACACACCATATTAACAAACTGAAGGAGAAAAACCACATGATCATCTCAATAGATGCAGAAAAAGCTTTTGACAAAATTCAACACCCACTTATGATAAAAACCCTCCAGAAAGCAGGCATAGAGGGAACTTACCTGAATATGATAAAGGCCATATATGACAAACCCACAGCCAACATCATTCTCAATGGAAAAACTGAAACCATTTGCACTAAGATCAGGAACAAGACAAGGGTGCTCACTCTCACCACTATTATTCAACATGGTTTTGGAAGTTTTAGCCACAGCAATCAGAGAAGAAAAAGAAATAAAAGGAATCCAAATCAGAAAAAAAAGAAGCAAACCTGTCACTGTTTGCAGATGACATGACACTATACAGAGAGAATCCTAAAGATGCTACCAGAAAACTACTAGAGCTAATCAATGAATTTGGTAGAGTAGCAGGATACAAAATTAATGCACAGAACTCTCTTGCATTCCTATACACTGATGATGAAAAATCTGAAAGAGAAATTAAACACTCCCATTTACCATTGCAACAAAAAGAATAAAATACCCAGGAATAAACCTACCTAAGGAGACAAAAGACCTGTATGCAGAAAAGTATAAGACACTGATGAAAGAAATGAAAGATGATACAAACAGATGGAGAGATATACCATGTCTTTGGATTGGAAGAATCAACATTGTGAAAATGACTATACTACCCAAAGCAATCTACAGATTCAATGCCATCCCTATCAAACCACCACTGGCATTTTTCACAGAACTAGAACAAAAAATTTCACAACCTGTATGGAAACACAAAAGACCCTGAAGAGCCAAAGCAATCTTGAGAAAGAAAAACAGAACTGGAGGAATCAGGCTCCCGGACTTCAGAATATACTACAGAGCTACAGTAATCAAGACAGTATGGTACTGGAACAAGGACACAAATATAGATCAATGGAACAGGATAGAAAGCTTAGAGATAAACTCATGCACATATGGTCACCTTATCTTTAATAAAGGAGGAAGAATACACAATGGAGAAAAGACAGCTCTTCCATTGTGGTGCTGGGAAAACTGGACAGCTAGATGTAAAAGAATGAAATTAGAACACTCCCTAACACCATACACAAAAATAAACTGAAAATGGATTAGAGACCTAAACGTAAGGCCAGACACTATAAAACTCTTAGAAGAAAACACAGGCAGAACACTCTATGACATGAATTACAGCAAGATCTTTTTTGACCTGCCTCCTAGAGAAATGGAAATAAAAATAAACAAATGGGACCTAATGAACGTTAAAACCTTTTGCAAAGCAAAGGGAACCATCAACAAGATGAAAAGACAACCCTCAGAATGGAAGAAAATATTTCCAAAGGAAGCAACTGACAAAGGATTAATCTCCACAATATACAAGCAGCTCATGTAGCTCAATATCAAAAAAAAAAAAAAAAACAACCCAATCCAAAAATAGGCAGAAGACCTAAATAGACACTTCTCCAAAAAAGATATAGAAATTGCCAACAAACACGTGAAAGGATGCTTAACATCACTAATCATTAGAGAAATGCAAATCAAAACTGCAATGAGGTACCACCTCACACCAGTCAGAATGGCCATCATCAAAAAATCTACAAACAATAAATGCTGGAGAGGGTGTGGAGAAAAGGGAACCCTCTTGCACTGTTGGTGGGAATGTAAATTGATACAGCCACTGTGGAGAACAGTATAGATGTTCCTTAAAAAAGTAAAAATAGAACTACCATACGACCCAGCAATCCCTCTACTGGGCATATACGCTGAGAAAACCATAATTTAAAAAGAGTCATGTTCCACAATATTCACTGCAGCTCTATTTACAATAGCCAGGACATGGAAGCAACCTAAGTGTCCATCGACAGATGAATGGATAAAGAAGATGTGGCACATATATACAATGGAATGTTACTCAGCCATAAAAAGAAACGAAATTGAGTTATTTATAGTGAGGCGGGTGGACCTAGAGTCTGTCATACAGAGTGAAGTAAGTCATAAAGAGAAAAACAAATACTGTATGCTAACACATATATATGGAATCTAAAAAAAAAAAAAAAAAAGGTTGTGAAGAATCTAGGGGCAGGACAGGAATAAAGACGCCGATGTTGACAATGGACTTGAGGACACGGGGAGGGTGAAGTGTAAGCTGGGATGAAGTGAGAGAGTGGCATGGACATATATACACTACCAAATGTTAAATAGATAGCTAGTGGGAAGCAGCCACATAGCACAGGGAGATTAGCCTGGTGCTTTGTGACCACGTAGAGGGGTGGGATAGGGAGAATGGGAGAGAGACGCAAGAGGTAGGGGATATGGGGATATATGTATATGTATAGCTGATTCACTTTGTTATACATCAGAAACTAACACAACATTTTAAAGCAATTATTCTCCAATAAAGATGTTAAAAAAAAAGAATAGAAGAGAATATATTTGTATTTTTTAAACTTTCTAGGGCAGAAATCATGCATTCCAGTTCTTTAATATACTTTAAACCAGTGGTCCTTAACCTTTTGGGCACCAAGGACCGGTTTCACGGAAGACAATTTTTCCATGGCTGGGCACTGGGAGGGGAGAAAGGTTTAAGCGGTAATGTGAGCGATGGGAAGTGGCAGATGAAGCTTCGCTCGTTCACCTGCAGCTCACCTCTTGCTGTGAGGCCCAGTTCCTAACAGGACTTGGACTGGTACCAGTCCACGGCCCAGTGGTTGGGGGCCGCTGCTTTACACTATATACATCTAATACTATATATAGTGAATGTCCCATAAATGGTTATGAACATTCCCCTGACACTCCCTCTTTATTTCGAAAATTTTAAAAATTGACTGATTTAGAGATTATTTTGAAAATTATTTAATTTTCATCCTATTTGAAAACTTAGCCATAATTCAGTGGAAGCAGTCCCCAATTCTACATCTGTTAAAAAATTAGAGGTGTATTACACACATCCCAAACACATCACAGGCATTTTTATTTAGAACTCTATTTGTGACAATAATACCTTATATTTACATGGCACTGAAGAGTTTCACTTCTCCTAAAATATACTATTTATTCCTTCACCCCAAACTTGTAACATGGGCAAAGTGGATGCTACCATCCCGATTTTATGATGAGGAAATCAAGCCTCTGAGAAGTATAATGAGTAACCCAAGGTCAAAGAACAGGGGGGTATTCCAGAAGACAAGGGAAAGGCAGTTATTTTTAAACTCACCAGCATATTCAGAAGCTCTGTGGAATTCTCTGCTTCACATATATCTTTCTAATATTATACATTACCATCCTGTCACTGGAAGAATTTCATTTAAATAAAGGAATCCCCAAAGCTAGCCAATTTCTCTGAATCTTGACATTATCATCCTGTCTTTAGGAGAACTTAATTTCAATAAATGAATTTCAGAAGTTCCTTAACTTCTCTGATCCTTAGTTTCTCTGTTTATAAAACAGGGAAAGCAACACCTATTTTATAATATTGTTGTGAACAGATATAGGTATGGCTATAGATATGTATACCATATATAGATGTACAGTGTGGAACACAGTATTTTGTAAATATCATTTTCTCTCTCTATTCCAAGTCTCTTTAAGGATAGGAACTGAAATACCGTTTATTTTGAAGTTTTTAAACGCTCCAAGACCCCTAGCACATAGCCATCTGAATGAGAAATTAGAATCATATGCTCTCAATTCCTTCCCTAAAAGGTTACATTTATCAAGTTTTCTACAATGTTGAATATGCTACACACACTACAGCATTTTAGCTGTTTTTAATGTCAGGCATTGTTAAAGAAAAGGTTGAATTTCGGATAGCTAAGTGTTTGTGGCATAGAAGAACAAAATACGTAAGGGGAATATAGAAAAGGAACAATAAATGTTCAGACTGGGCTCACAGAGCTTTAAATGCCTTGTATAAAGACATGGGTTTTTAAGTTTACAAAAGAAATTCAAAGCAGTTAAGACAATGGGATTTCTAGAAATAGAAAGTCTTTGTTCATCCACAGGTCAAGTAAAGTGCAAGTAGAAGGAAAGCTTTCTGTTTGGCTCTGCAGTGCTCAGCAGTGGGCTTCTGACCCCCACATGGTACAGGCAGCCTCCCTCTTGTTCTGCTGAGAAGTGACTCACATTCCTCAAGTGGGGGCATTAACGCAAGCTTTTGGCTGACACAGTCGCCTTTGTATACTCCCCGGAGGAAGATGGGGAGGAACCTACAAGGTTGTTGAGGGAAGAGGGTAGGATGGAGAGAGCAGGCCAGGCAAGAATGGAATGTCTCCAGATGCCTCTCTGCACTTGCCAAGTCAAAGAGAAATACAGAGAACTTAGGCTGGTGCCAACTTGAACAGTCAGCAGTACACAGCACCAGACGTAGGAAGAGTCACAGCCTATTCTTCTGTGGTTCTATAAAGGGCTAATAGACAACTGGCAGGTCATCAGGCAATCAGCAAATTCATTATTTTTTTCCACAGATTTTTTTGAGTGTCTCCTAGTGTCAGGCTTCATACTAGGTACCACATAATCAGTGACAAAGAAGACAAAGCATCAGCCTTACAAGATGGTTCCTGAAAAAGGGACCTAAGATAAAATATGCAGGGAAATACTACATACTATACCCCAATCATGGAAATTCCAAAGCACATTAATTAATATCTTAAGATCCCTGAAACAAAGAAATCCATTTCACTCTATTTAACTGTGTTCCCAATGTGTTTACCCAGGGAAACATTTTATGTATCATCTTTTCACACCAGCTGATACGTCTCAGAATATACTTTAAGATATGGTGTTCTTCATTTGCCAAACAGCAAGATAGGAAAAAAAATTATTTTTATTTGCTGCATGTTGATAAAAAGCCAGTCTTTGAGCTGTAGATTTATTAATAATTGTCTCATTTGATGATAAATTCTCAATGATTAGAGATGGGTTGGAAGATTCTTCTACTTGCCATTTAATACAGTATCGTGCACAGAGAAGTGTTTAAGACATTGGAGAAGAGGGTATGGATAAAAGGGAACCCTCCTACACTGCTGGTGGGAATGTAAATTAGTGCAGCCACTATGGAGAACAGTATGGAGGTTCCTTAAAAAACTAAGAATAGAGCTACCATATGATCCAGCAATCCCATTCCTGGGCATATATATGGAGAAAACCATAATTCAAAAAGATACATGCACCCCAATGTTCATTGCAGCACTATTTACAATAGCCAAGACATGGAAACAACTTAAATGCCCATCGACAGAGGAATGGATAAAGACGATTCCAATATACAATGGAATATTACACAGCCATAAACAAGAATGAAATAATGCCATTTGCAGCAATATGGATGAAACTAGAGATTATCATATTAAGCGAAGTAAGTCAGATAAACATCATGTAATATCACTTATATGTAGAATCTAAAAAAATATGATACAAATGAACTTATTTACAAAACAGAAATAGACTCACAGACATAGAAAACAAACTTATGGTTACCAAAGGGGGTAGCGGGGGTCGGAGGTGGGGAATAGATAAATTAGGAGTTTGGGATTAACATATATACATTACTATATATAAAATAAACAACAAGGACCTACTGTATAGCACAGGGAGCTATATTCAATATCTTGTAATAACTTATAATGGAAAAGAATCTGAAGAAGAATATGTGTATATGTGTAACTGAATCACTTTGCTGTATGCCTCAAACTAACACAACATTGTAAATTAACTATATTTCAATTTAAAAAATGGTTAAAAAAAGACATTGGAGAATGTGTGAGAAGGCTGGTTTCATCACCCGCCTGTAATTTAGTTGGTATGGCTGGCAAGGCAGGTGGCTACATTCTCTCTCACCGTGTTGAGCATTCCTTGGGTAACCATCCAATAAAGGCACACTGCACTATGTTCAAATGAATCTGTTCTAATCTATTCTGGCTTTGTTGACAGAACCATGATGCCAATCATCAGAATATATTTAAAGGCTATTAATCAACAATTCTGAAAGACCTGCTTCAGAAATTAGATAACCTTTTTCTCAGTTAAATGGACAAGCTTTCCATGGGAATCATAAATTCTGTCATTTCACATATATGGGATACAAAAGCTCTTTCTCAAGAACACTGTCCTCAAGGATTGTACCTAAAATATTTCCTTAAAAAATCTACAGGTGTATATATATTCCACAACTTTCTATAAACATTTTAGATTTGTTTTTTTTTTGACAAGGGGATGGGATGCTCTTTGATTTTATTTTTTTTCGATTTTTTATATAGTCCAGTTTATTAATTTTTTTCTTTTATGGATTTTTTGACTTGAATAATATACATATATATTTTAATACAGCAGGTTCTTGTCATCAGTTTTATATACATCAGTGTATACATGTCAATCCCAATCGCCCAATTCATCACACCCCCTCCCCACTGCTTTCCCCCCATGGTGTCCATATGTTTGTTCTCTACACTTGTGTCTCAATTTCTGCCCTGCAAACTGGTTCATCTGTACCATTTTTCTAGGTTCCACATAGATGTGTTAATATACGATATTTGTTTTTCTCTTTCTGACTTACTTCACTCTATATGACAGTCTCTAGATCCATCCATGTCTCAAGAAATGACTCAATATCCTTCCTTTTTAGGGCTGAGTAATATTCCATTGTACATATGTACCACATCTTCTTTATCCATTCGTCTGTCGATGGGCATTTAGGTTGCTTCCATGACCTGGCTATTGTAAATAGTGCTGCAATGAACATTGGAGTGCATATGTCTTTTTTTTTTTTTGTGGTACACGGGCCTCTCACTGTTGTGGCCTCTCCTGTTGCAGAGCACAGGCTCCAGACGCGCAGGCTTAGTGGCCATGGCTCACGGGCTCAGCCGCTCCGCGGCATGTGGGATCTTCCCAAACCAGGGCACAAACCCGTGACCCCTGCATCGGCAGGCGGACTCTCAACCACTGTGCCACCAGGGAAGCCCCATGTGCCTTTTTTTTTTTTTTTTTTTTTTTTTGCGGTACGTGGGCCCCTCACCGCTGCGGCCTCTCCTGTTGCCAGAGCACAGGCTCCCGATGCACAGGCCCAGCGGCCACGGCTCATGGGCCCAGCCGCTCCGCGGCATGCGGGACCCTCCCGGACCGGTGCACGAACCCACGTCCCCCGCACCGGCAGGCGGACTCCCAACCACTGCGCCACCACGGAACCCCCCATGTGCCTTTTTGAATGATGGTTTTCTCTGGGTATACGCCCAGTACTGGGATTGCTGGATCATATGGTAATTCTATTTTTAGATTTTTAAGGAACCTCCATACTGCTCTCCATAGTGGATGTATCAATTTACATTCCCACCAACAGTGCAAGAAGGTTCCCTTTTCTCCACACCCTCTCCAGCATTAGTTGTTTGTAGATTTTCTGATGATATCCATTCTAACTGGTGTGAGGTGATACCTCACTGTAGTTTTGATTTACATTTCTCTAATAATTAGTGATGTTGAGCAGCATTTCATGTGCTTCTTGGCCATCTGTATGTCTTCTGTGGAGAAATGTCTATTCAGGTCTTCTGCCCATTTTTGGATTGGGTTTTTTTTTTTTAATATTGAGCTACATGAGCTGTTTATATATTTTGGAGATTAATCCTTTGTCTGTTGATTTGTTTGCAAATATTTTCTCCCATTCTGAGGGTTGTCTTTTCGTCTTGTTTATGGTTTCCTTTGTTGTGCAAAAGCTTTGAAGTTTCATTAGGTCCCATTTGTTTATTTTTGTTTTTATTTCCATTACTCTAGGAGGTGGATCAAAAAAGATCTTGCTGTGTTTTATGTCAAAGAATGTTCTTCCTATGTTTTCCTCTAAGAGTTTTACAGTGTCCGGTCTTATATTTAGGTCTTGAATCCATTTTGAGTGTACTTTTGTGTATGGTGTTAGGGAGTGTTCTAATTTCATCCTTTTACACATAGCTGTCCAGTTTTCCCAGCACCACTTATTGAAGAGACTGTCTGTTTTCCATTGTATATCCTTGCCTCCTTTGTCATAGATTAGTTGACCATAGGTGCGTGGGTTTATCTCTGGGCTTTCTATCTTGTTCCATTGATCTATGTTTCTGTTTTTGTGCCAGTACCATATTTTCTTGATTACTTTAGCTTTATAGTATAGTCTGAAGTCAGGGAGTCTGATTCCTCCAGCTCCGTTTTTTTCCCTCAAGACTGCTTTGGCTATTAGGGATCTTTTGTGTCTCCATACAAATTGGTATATTTTTTCTCTTCATGACAACTTTATTACTCTTAAAATATATCCAATAAACTAATGTGAAATTAAGAATTTGAGTCCTTCAAATCCCCCCACCGCATTGTTTATCAGCCTTGCACACTGGAGGATGCATACTGGACAGGCCAAAGAAGGTGCAGCCTCCTCTACAGTTGAGGAACTTCATCCTTACAGTTTCCTAGGCCAAAAACCTTGGAATCACCCTTGACTTCACCTTTACCTCTAATCACTTAGAAAGTCCTACTGTCCCTAGAGTCAACATACTATATTTCATCGATTTTGAGAGCAACAACCTTTCATGTTTTCACATATGTAAAATCAGAATGTGCCTCACAATAAATAGCTTTTATATTCTCTCTCGCAGAGGTAGTAATTCTGTCATCGTTTTCTTTGCCTGCAGAGGTGCCAACCTCCAAACAGGCAATACATCAAACTTGCAAAATGGGTGTCAGCAGCTTGGAAGAAGATGCCAAGACAATAGTTCAACGCGGTATTTAATCTCTTGAAATCCAATGGTTGTGGCGGTTGTAGGGAGAGGAGGAATCAGAGGCATGTAACATTGTTTTTTTATATATATGTGTATATCTGAGTCACTTTGCTGTACAGCAGAGATTGGCACAACCTTGTAAATCCACTATACTTCAATAAAAAAATAAAAGAAGCGCTTAACAACATTCCCAAAGTGGGAGCCCAAAGCAGGCTACATCTACATAATTGCAAACCTGAATCAAGAACCCAATATCAAGACTTCTGCTTCCTGTCAAGATGAAGGGACAGGGCCTAGGCTTAATCTCCTACCCGAAACAATCAAACAGTGAGAAAAAATTATATGAAAGGTGGGCTTTTAAGATGCTGGATATAAAGCAAAGAAGGACAGTGATTCCTGAGATTCAGGAAACATGAGATGAACCCTAACATTGTCTCAGTCTTCTGCCTTGAAAGACCTCCTAGGCCATCCATGGAAGTGGGAACTTGGATAGAGCCCAGCGGATTGCCTGAGTTGAGGAGACAAAGGTAAGGGTCCAGATATCAAAGTGACTAGAGTTTGAAGTACAGGTTACCTCTCTGTGTCCAGAGAGGACAGAAGGACACAGAGACAGCTCTGGAGATTTAAGAGTATTCCCTTTAGGTGTCTAGCAGCATCGACATACTAATCAGTACATGTATGTGAAAAACCAATCTGAGGCCAGGAAAAGAACCACACAAACAGGGCTGCACAAAATAGAACCCACACATAGAGGATGAGAATAGTATTTTATCCAACAGCTAGGCTGGAAAACTTAATAATTCATGGGACACTGAGTACTTAGAAGGGTCTTGTCTCAGCAGCAGGGCACATTTATCACTAATCCAAACATGGCTTAGTCCTGTCTACCAAATTTTAAAACCCCAAAGGATCAAACTGATTCCAAGTAACTTAACTGTTTCTAGAATAAAAATCAGGAATATTTATAGGAATAAAAAAGTATCTAGTCTCCAAGAAGGTAGAATTTGCAATGTCTGAAATCAGGTCAAAAATTACCCAGCATGCAAAGAAATTCCCCAAAATACACCTCATACCTGAAAAGAAAAATCAATCAATTAAAACATAGAAGAGACATTAAAATAGTTACTGTAATTCTATTTCATATGTTGAAAAGGTTAAGTAGAAAAAAAAAATCTCCAAGCCCAGAGAATTTCACTGGTGAATACTGCTAAGCATTTAAAGAAGAAATAACATCAATCCTATATTCTCTTCCACTAGACAAAAGAGAAGGGATCACACTTCCCAACTCATGGTATGAGGTCAGCATCATGCTGATACCAAAACCAGACAAAGATGGTATAAAACAAGGACACTATAGACAACTCTCTCTTATGAACATAGATGTAAAAAAGCAAAAACAATTTACTGGCAAATCAAATCCTGTAATCTATATAAAGAATAATACACTATGACCCAGTAGAGTTTATATCCCAGGAATGCAAGGTTGGTTCTTCATTTGAAAATCATTTAATGTTATCCATTACAATAAAAGTCTAAGGAACTTTCACATGATCATATCAATTGAGGCAGAAAAAGCATTTGACATTAAATTCAACATTAATTCATGATAATAATGCTCAGCAAATTAGGAATAGAAGAGAATTTCCTCAAGGTGATAAAGAGCATCCTCAAAGAATCTACAGCTAACATCATACTTAATGCTAAGAAACTAAATGCATTCCCTCTTAAGATTGGCAGTAAGGTAAGAATATCTACTCTTGCCACTTCTGCTCAACGCCGTATTAGATATCCTTGCCAGTACAGTAAGGTTATAAATAAATAAGTAGTTTACAAATTGAAAGGGAGAAAGTAAAACCATCCTTATTTGTAAACAATGATTGTTTACATAGAAAATTAAAAAACTCTCAGAATAAGTGAGTTTAAGCAAGTTTGCAAAATAGATGGCCAAGAATAAACTAGCAATACGTAACTGGAAACTGAAATACAAAATACGATGCCATTTGTAACAGCTGCAAAATAATGAAAGAGGTATAAATCTAACTAAAATATATGCTGATAACTAATAAAGGCTGATGAAGAAAACAAAGAAGACCTAAATAAATGGATAGACATGAAGTGCTCATAGGTTAATATCTTAACATATTAAAGATGTAAATTCCCTCCAAATTAACCTGTAGAATTAACAAAGTTATAATAACTATCTCACCAAGATTTTTTTGTATAGATAGATAGATAGATAGACAACCTGATTATATGGAAAGTCAAAGGAATTAGTATAGAATAGCTAAAATGACTTTGAAAAGGAGAATAAAGTTAGAAAAATCAAATTACCTGATTTTAAGACATACTTTAAAGCTATAGTAATTAAGACAATGTGGTACTGGTGAAGGGGTCAACACATAGATCAGAATAGAGAGTCCAGAAATAGACCCACACAGAAATGGACAATGAACTTTTGATAGTTTAAAAGGCAATTCAAGGGAGAAAAGATCATCTTTTTGACAAATGGCTGAAAGAATGGGACATTGTTATACAAAAAAATTTCAACCTAAATATAAAACTTATACCTTATATAAAAATTAACTGGGGACGTCTCTGATGGCGCAGTGGTTAAGAATCTGCCTGCCAGTGAAGGGGACATGGGTTCAAGCCCTGGTATGGGAAGATCCCACATGCCGTAGAGCAACTAAGCCTGTGCACCACAACTACTGAGCCTGTGCTCTAGAGCCCGTGCACTGTAACTACTGAGCCTGCGTGCTGCAACTACTGAAGCCCACGTGCCTAGAGCCTGTGCTCCGCAACAAGAGAAGCCACTGCAATGAGAAGCTCATGCACCGCAATGAAGAGTAGCCCCCGTTCTTCATAACTAGAGAAAGCCTGTGCACAGCAGTGAAGACCCAATGCAGGCAAAAAAAAAAAAAAAAAAAAAAATTAACTGAAAATGGGTCATAGATCTAAAGGTAAAATATAAAACTATAACACTTTTAGGAGAAGACACAGGAGAAAACTTTGTGACCTGGGATTAGGCAAGGAGTTCTTAGACATGACATTAAAGGTGCAATCCATGGAAAGAAAAAATGATAAGCTGGTCTCCCTCAAAATTAAAAGCTTTTGCTTTGTGAAAGACAATGTTAGCAATTTTGAAAAAAGAAGGTACCTACTGAGAGAAAATATTTTCAAGTCACATATCTAAGAAAAGACTAGTGCTCAGAACATGTAAATCCTCAAAATTCAAAACAACCTGTTTTAAAAATTGGCAAATGACTTAAATTAGCACTACATCAAAGAGGAAATAAGCACATGTGTGACCAGCAGAATTCCCGGCCCCTCCTCCTGACAAAGATGTCCATATCCTAATCGCCAGAACCTATGAACATGTTATGTTACATGGAAAGGGGGAATTAAGGTTGCTGATGAAATTAAGCTTGCTAATCAGCTCACCTTAAAATAAATAAGAGTATACTAGATTATCTGGGTAGGCCCAATGTAATCACAAGCCTTCTTTAAACTGGAAGAGGGAGGCAGAAGAGGCAATTAGAGTCATAGAAAGATCTGAAGATGCTATGTTGCTGGCTTTGAAGATGCCAAGGTATGCAGATAGCCTCCAGAAGCTGGAAAATCAAAATCAAAGAAAATGGACTCTCCCCTAGAGCCTCCAGAAGAAACACAGTCTTGTTAACACCTTGATTTTAGTTCAGCAGGACCCATTTTAGACTTCTGACTCTCCAGAACTGTAAAATAATTGTGCTGCCTTAAGCTACTAAGTTTGTGTTAATCTGTTACAGCAGCAACTAGAAACTAATACAAACTGAGAAGATGTTCAAAATCATTAGCCATTAGGAAAATGAAAATGAAAACAATGAGGAGATGCCATTATTCACCAATTAAAAATGGCTAAAAAATTGGGCCTCCCTGGTGGCGCAGTGGTTGAGAGTCCGCCTGCCGATGCAGGGGACGCGGGTTCGTGCCCCGGTCTGGGAGGATCCCACATGCCGCGGAGCGGCTGGGCCCGTGAGCCATGGCCGCTGGGCCTGCGCGTCCGGAGCCTGTGCTCCGCAACGGGAGAGGCCACAGCAGTGAGAGGCCCGCGTACCGCAAAAAGAAAAAAAAAAAAAAAAAAAAAAGGCTAAAATAAAAAACACTGACAATATCAAGTGCTGGGAAGAATGCAGAGCAAGTGAAGCTTTCATATATTGCTGGTGGAAATGCAAAATAGTAAAATACTCAGGAAAACAGCCTGGCAGTTTCTTTTTCTTTTAAGATTTTTTTTTTTTTTTAAGATTTTTTTTTTAATGTGGACCATTTTATTTTTGAAGTCTCTACTGAATTTGTTACAGTACTGCAGTATAAAATTTTATACTACAGTATAAAATTCCAGAAAATGAAACCTAATCTATAGTGACAGAAAGAAGATCAGTGGTTGACAGAGGATAGGGGCAGGAGGGAGCAGGAGGGAAGGATTACAAGGGCACCAGAAAACTTTTGGGATGATGAGTATTCATGATCTTGATCATGGTTATGGTTTCACAGGTGTATGTATATGTGAAAACTCACCAAACTTTATACTTTAAATAGCCCGTTTATACCTCAATAAAGCTGTTTAAAAAGAGCCCAGTTCCAACGGATTTTATTTCCTTTGTGGACTCTTTTAAATATGCTGTATCACAAGTAGCCCAATGACGTGTGGAGACTGAGTCCAAAAATGATTAAAGAGAAGTTGAAGTTCGAGAAAAGGTTTTATTTCAATTTCATTTATCAATTTATTAATTCATTTCTTTTATTTTCCTTATCTCTATGCATAAGAGTAACATATGATAAAAAAAATCTAAATCTAAAATAGATCTTTTGGTAGTTCTTTTTTTTCACTGTATATCTTAATTTAACTTAATTATTTTTAATATCTTTATTGGAGTAAAGTAGCAATCCCAGTAGTGGTATTGCTGGGTCATACGGTAGTTCTATTTTTAATTTTTTAAGGAACCTCCAAACTGTTCTCCATACTGCATCAATTTACATTCCCATCAACAGTGCAAGAGGGTTCCCTTTTCTCCACACCCACTCCAGCATTTACTGTGTGTAGATTTTTTGATGATGGCCATTCTGACGGGTGTGAGGTGATACCTCATTGCAGTTTTGATTTGCATTTCTCTAATGATTAGTGATGTTGAGCATCCTTTCATGTGTTTATTGACAATCTGTGTATCTTCTTTGGAGAAATGTCTATTTAGGTCTTCTGCCCATTTTTGGATTGGGTTGTTTGTTTTTTTGATATTGAGCTGCATGAGCTGCTTGTATATTTTGGAGGCTAATCCTTTGTCTGTTGCTTCATTTGCAAATATTTTCTCCCATTCTGAGGGTTGTCTTTTCATCTTGTTGATGGTTTCCTTTGCTGTGCAAAGGCTTTTAAGTTTCACTAGGTCTCATTTGTTTATTTTTGTTTTTATTTCCATTTCTCTAGGAGGTGGGTCAGAAAGGATCTTGCTGTGATTTATGTCATAGAGTGTTCTGCCTGTGTTTTCCTCTAAGAGTTTGATAGTTTCTGGTCTTACATTTAGGTCTTTAATCCATTTTGAGTTTATTTTTGTGCATAGTGTTAGGGAGTGTTCTAATTTCATTCTTTTACATGTAGCTGCCCAGTTTTCCCAGCACCACTTACTGGGCATATACCCTGAGAAAGCCATAATTAAAAAAGAGTCATGCCCCACAATGTTCATTGCAGCTCTATTTACAATAGCCAGGACATGGAAGCAACCTAAGTGTCCATCGACAGATGAATGGATAAAGAAGATGTGGCACATATATACAATGGAATATTACTCAGCCATAAAAAGAAACAAAATTGAGTTATTTGTAGTGAGGTGGATGGACCTACAGTCTGTCATACAGAGTGAAGTAAGTCAGAAAGAGAAAAACAAATACCGTATGCTAACACATATATATGGAATCTAAAAAAAAAGGTTCTGAAGAAACTAGAGGCAGGACAGGAATAAAGATGCAGATGCAGAGAATGGACTTGAGGACAGGGGGAGGGGGAATGGTAAGCTGGGACGAAGTGAGAGAGTGGCATGGACATATATACACTACCAAATGTAAAATAGATAGCTAGTGGGAAGCAGCCAGATAGCACCGGGAGATCAGCTTGGTGCTTTGTGTCTACCTAGAGGGGTGGGATAGGGAGATTGGGAGGGAGATGCAAGAGGGAGGAGATATGGGGATATATGTATATGTATAGCTGATTCACTTTGTTATAGAGCAGAAACTAACACACTATTGTAAAGCAATTATACTCCAATAACAATGTTAAAAAAATAAAAGAAAATAGATCTTTTAATAACTACCAAGTAAAATCCCTGAGTGGTTAGAAGTCATTGTGTCATAATTTCTTAATTTCATTGGAGGCTTTTTTTCTTATTGGTGCATAAAATAATGTCACATCTTTCAATCAATGATGTCTTGGACTCAAAGAGATGCAGTATACCCAGAATGGGATACACTACCATGGTCCAAATCTTTCTCATTCTTGGCCTGGCTTCTTGACTGCTTTTCTTATTTCCACAGTTAGGCTCATGATAGTCTATTCTCAACAGAGCACATGGAGTGATACTCTTAAAAAATGAATCAAATGAAGTCATTCCTCTGCTGTGACTTCTCACCTCATTCAGACTAAAAGCCAAAATCCTTACAAAATCCTACAGTATCTGTGCCATTCTTCACCCCACCTCACAGTCTTCTGACCTTCATCAATTCTTCTAGTCTTCTTTAAACTCTCTTTACTTCAGTCACTTTAAGAAAAATGTCAAGGATGCATCTACCTCAGGACCTTTGCACTTGCTTATCTCTCTGCCTGGAATTTTCTTTCCTCTATCTTGTGCATAGTACCCTACCTGTATCTCCCTCAGATCCTTGCTAAAATGCCATCTTATCAGTGAGTCTTTTCTTCATAACCTATTTAAAATTGCAATCCCCTCCAACACCTTTGGCTGGCAGCCCATCTTTATCTCTGGTTCTTTTCCTTCCCTTTCCTTTTTCCCATGATTCCTACCACCCCATGACACATATATATTTTCTTTATTTATTTCATCCTTTTGTCTGTCCCTAACACCAGTATGAAAATCCCATAAGAAAAATGGATTTTTGTCTGTTTTGCTCTTTCCTGTGTTTCCAGCACCTAAAACAGTTCCTCAGCACATAGCAGGTACCCAAGAAATATTTGTTGTTGAACAAATGAATGAGTGGCTTGTGAATATAGCCTGAGGTCAGGTGCAAGATGGAAATTTCTTTAGAGTTTTGTACTTTCTTTAAAAACATTCATATGTTACGTGTTTTATTATAAACAGCCTTTACCTCAAAATCTTTGAGCCAGAATGATAAACCTGGAATACGTTTACCCATAGCCATTATAAATCAGCATAAGCACAGTCTGAGAAGGAAAGCTAGGTATTAGGAGCTTCACTTTAACTTGATATAAATTAGTTTATCTAGCCCTTGACATTCAAGGGAGACAGAGAGAGCTTTTGGATACCCAGGCATTTTCAAAACATGCAGCTACATTTGAGAAGTTTGCAAAGCTGGAGACATCAGATTGATACCATATAGGCTGACTCTGGGTCTAAGTATATTCTGAGTATACTTGGAGAATACATAATATGGTACAAGCCAATAACATTTGTGAGAAAATGAGCCTTTAATTTTAAAACTCAAAAGTAAGTCAATGTAAGCTAAATTTGATTCTTTTTTTTGCATCGGGTTGGGGAAGTAGAAAAAAGTGACCAGGAGAAACGGAAAGGCTGAACGCTGTCCGTGGACAGTCTTTTCCTTCAAAAGGGGGCAAGTGTGCCTAGGTCCAGCTCTATTTCTGTTTTCTGCACTTGTATTAGGCAATAATAATGTCTTTGAATACAAAGATGGCTTCTTTTTATTCCCCAGCAAATGGCAGCCATTTGATAAGTCTCTCATACTTCTCCTTTTCCTTCTGGCATTTTCCACCATAGTCTTTCTCCAGTCCTATTTTTTCTTTGTTCCCACGAGGCTTGATAACATAAGGGAAAAACTTGAATGTAAGTTCAGAAGAAAATGAGTTCAATGTGGGGAGTGTGAATATAAGGAGTTTGAAAAGAGCGTGTGGCTGGCTTCTAGTAGTTTTTGGCGGAGAGCAGGGGAGAGAGCTGGCAGAACTCCTCCAGGCCTGCACGGGTGGAAAGCTGCTCACCTGGTTCATACACTGGGCCCCGCAGAGCAGCCTAATCTTTCCTGCCTGTGGGTCACCTCACAGTCTGTAAATATAGGGTGGAAGGTTCTTCTGGGGGTGGAGAAAACATAAGTGAGGCATCCTGTTCAGCATCTGCTATAGATTGTGGTGAGATGCGTGCATATGCTGGACTTTACTGATATAAATCATTTTGTCATGAGGCATCATCAGTGCTAAGGTAAATGAATCAATCGCCTTGTGTCATTATGGATCATCATCGGGTTGTGTATTATGTAACCTACCCACTGTTGGTTTGAATAGAGCACTTTTCATTGAGGTATCTATTTGCAGACCTAGAGATGACTTATGGCTCTCAGTTTGCTTTAGCTCCTTCTTTCAGAGCTTCTCCGCCTTTGTTCCAGTGATTCAGGCCCCAAAGGACCCAGATCACCCTTTAAACAGGAGGGTAAGAGGAATATCTATCTGAGCAGAGTGTTTGGGCTTTTCTATGAGGACAGCAAGGCAGGGGACGTGAGAGGGAATAAAGGAAGGAATCTCACCATGAAAACACGCCCCAACGAGCTGCCATACAGCAGTCACTGCACGAATGCCAGTCATCTCTTTCTGTGCCTAACAGAAGTCCCTAGATTCCTAGATAATGAACACTGACTCAATTGTGTGACACAAATGATTAGAATGACCTCGACTCTTCAGTATTCCTTAAAGAGCTCTATAAAAGTGACCGGTCGTTTTTATTTTTTTAATAAATATTATAGGGCTTTAATAGATTCTACACTTTAAAAAAATCACAGTGACCTTTTAAACGTAACTTTTTTCCCCAAATATCCCACCATGACTTCAGAGATTTACAGAACAATTATGCCTCTATCCTTCTCTAGTTTTCATCTTCTAAACTGTTTAATTTTTCATCTAATAGGGGAAGCTACCAATGCATAACCACAGGAAAACAATCTCACCTGAATGTACTACATCAATGTCTAACTTACCTCACCCTTCATCATTCTCTCTGCTCGGGTCTTTTTTTTTCCTTTTCTTCAGAATCACATTTTTACTGCCTGCAGGCGTGGTAGAATGGGGAGAGTTCCCTACGCTGGCGGCTCTGACGTTTCACGTGTTTAAAAGTTCCTAGTCTTTCTTCCTGCCTCCTCTTCTTCCCCAGAGCCTCATCCTTTTGGTGAGCTGCCTTTTCCTGACTTCTCGAAATAGTTCTCCAGCAAACAGTGCCTTTTCTTCTTGACCTACAAGTCCATTTAAAGCCATAAAACCCCCATATGTCAAGTGTTTTCCTCCAGCTAGTCAACAAGTAAAGAGGACAATACCACAGTCAATAAAGACATTCATTCTCATTTCCCAAGCCAGGGGAGACATGTTCAAAGAGGTCCTCATTAAGGACCTATTGGAGCATTCTGGATAAAGGCAAAATTGAGATATTATGCCAAACAAGGTCAAATTATTCTAAAAAATGCACGGCCTTGACTACAAGGGTTGTTTTATTTCTATCTGCATTTGCTGCAGTGCCTAGAACAGTGATTGTCACAGAGAAGCGTGTATGGTAAAATGATCTGGATTCCTGGGTGACTCTGTTGTTGGGTCAGGTATCCTGAGAACATATACCATCTACCCTAGCAGAACCCAGCTGGGTAGATATTTGAAGTACCTTGCCTTGATCCATGTAACTGCTTTACAAATGTCCCGCCATGGAAACAGTCAGCGGGGTTTGGGACAGTCCAGAGGAACAAATAAGTGCTTAAGCTCTGGAATCAGACTCTGGGCTGACATCCTGGCTCTGACATAGTTGTATAACTCTGAGCAAGTTGTATAACTCTGAGCAAGTCACATAATCTGTCTAAGCCTCAGTTATCTCATTCATAACATGGGGATAAACAGTACCTTGCTATAAGGTTGTTATAAGGATTAAATGAGATGATCATGTAAAGTTCCCGGCATGTACATGTATAGCAGGAACACATTTATTCAGCTGCTATAGAGAGATTAGGGCACAACAGTCAATAAATGGCTTCACATGATCACTGCCCAATATTAATTCTGGAGAAACCTGTGATCAGCACTGATCAAAGGTCACTTTGTAAATGAAGACCACGTGATTTCACCGTGGTAGGAGATCATTAGTTCTCATCTTCCCTCTCTCTCTGCTATTCCACCAGACTATGTATCAGTTAGGGGTCGGGATGTGGTCTGTCCTCACACTGGGTAGCAAAGCTCACATGTGCACATAGAGTGTATCTAGATCCAAGTCTAGTTCCCTCCTAATGTGCCTCAAAAGCAAAGGTTTCTCCCTTGGGGTTGCCGTGGGTGACCTGACTTGTCTCACCCAAACTAATCCACAAACCAGGAACATGAATCTCTTCCCACAGTATTGTCAGATTTGTCTTCATTTTGATGGAGGTGTTATTCCCTAGCTGCAGGGAGTTAAGTCAGGGAGAAGGCCCAGAAATTGTCCCATCTCTGGAGTGTCTTACGTTTGGTTGCAGAGAGCTGGGATTTATACTGCCCTCGGACCAGCCTGCAGGTGGACCCATCTCCGTTGCAGACGCCACAGTTATCTTCCTTGATGGTGCTTCCCAGCTGGTGATCGCAGCCAACAATCTAACAAGAAAGAGAGATGTGTAATTCAACCAGGCACCTACTGATATGGACGGAGCCATGGTGAGCTCTATCACCACCAAATCATCCACCTATCATCCTTGAGAAGGCTAAGACATGCTTCCCATGAAGGGGACTGAATTCAGCTGGAATTTGAATCAGGCTAAGAAGGAAAAAATGTAGCGTGGATAAAGACATTTTCATAGTTCAAATATACTGAAATATACAAAGAGAAAGAAAGATGGGAGAGAGGCGGGAAGGAGGGAGGGAGGGAGGAGGAGAAGGTGAGGGAGAGAGGAAGATCCTGAACTATTACCATAATGGAACCTTAATTCAAAAATAATTCCCAATGTCAATAATTATGCTTCACCCAAATCACAAAAAAATACAACTGTGAGATAACTGTAGCAGGAAAGATTTTATGAATAATCTCTATGTTCTATATGTTCCTTAGAATGTAAGATGCATAAGGGTGGGGTTTTGTATTTTGGCTTCATTGATGTATTCCAAGCAACTAGAACAGTGCTTGGAAAATTGGAGGACTTCAACAAATATTTGCTGGGACTTACCTGGTGGTCCAATGGTTAAGACTCCATGCTTCCCCTGCAGGGGGCATGGGTTGCATTCCTGGTCCGGGAAATAAGATCCCACATGCCATGCAGCACAGCCCCCAAAAATATATTTGCTAAATGATAATTAAAAATACTCCCTTTTGGGCTTCCCTGGTGGTGCAGTGGTTGAGAGTCCGCCTGCCGATGCAGGGGACACGGGTTCGTGCCCCGGTCTGGGAAGATCCCACATGCCACGGAGCAGCTGGGCCCATGAGCCATGGCCGCTGAGCCTGCGCGTCCGGAGCCTGTGCTCCGCAACGGGAGAGGCCACAACAGTGAGAGGCCTGCGTAACAACAACAACAAAAAAACAAAACTCCCTTTTCTAGCTAGCACTTCAACTAAGAAAAGAGAAAGAGAATCACAGAATCAGCCAACAGACAAAAACAAGGTCAGTGTGCGTGTGTGTGGTGGAAGAGAGGATTGACACAGAGGGCAGCAGAGATAGCCAACAATGAGTGCCTGCTATTGACTGGCCCTGTCCTGCACCAGGCACAAGACACACATCTCATTCATTCTCAAGACAATCATGGAGGTCATGAAGCTTGCCAAGGTCACTTAGCTAATAAGTAGCCGAGTTCTAAACACATCTAACAAAACATTTGTGCTTCATCCAAATCGGGCTTAACAAAACCACAAGCCTTCATCAATTATGTGGGCGAACTCATTTGTATCCCTCATCTTTTCTTTCCAACATTCAAGTTAAAAAAAATGCAAATCCAAACTAAATCAGGTTGTACCTCTATAGTTCTAGTGAAATCTAATGTCAAAAGACTTATTCTACTCTCAAACTACTTCAACTACTGTCTTTGACAAAATAAAATGAGAAGTGTAGTGACATTTGAAGGGGCTTATCTTCACAATGTCCCCACAATCCATCCTGTCTTTCAAAAGGTTGTTAACATGAACTCTTTTTGAGGCTTGATTTTCATTTTTTGCACCTTCAACTAATAATTGCAAACACATGTTTAGGCAAAAGTATGAAAAATACAACTGTTTACTATTGTGTTATGTATGTGCTATATTTTAAAAATGTGGTAACATGTACCTCTCCCCTAAAAGCACACAGGCATCTTTAAAAATACATAACAAAACAACAACTCTTTCAGCAGCTGTACTTGTTTTAAAATGTAAAGATGTCAGGAAAACATAGTGCCCAAATCTTAAGTGGAGAGTGAAGTTGGTTCCACCTCTGGGCGTTCACTGTGGTCAAGCTGCAATCGGTCTCAATATGTTCAGAAGTTACAGTGAGGCCACTTCAGAATTCACGTCAGCTTTGTCCGTGCAGAGCCCTGCCTGTGCTGGCTTCTTTGACGTCCTTCTCTATAACTGCAGTGAAATTATTTTCAAAATTCTTATCTGTAGATGAACCCACACATGAGCTGAGCAACTCTGCATTCATTCTTATATTCCAAGCACAGTGTGAAATGCAGTGATTGAATCCAACTGTGATTGAAGTCCTGTTATGAGCCAGGCACTCTGCTAGGAGCAATCCAATGGTGAGTTCTAGTACATATGGGTCCACCCTCATGGGACTTAGAGTCTATGTGGTGGAGGCAGATATTACTCAAATCATCACACACATGCAGAATGATAATTAGATGAAAGCTATAAAACACAGATATGGGGTACTCTGAGAGCTTAAAGTATGGGTAGATCTGTTTAAAAGGGCCAGAGAAGGTTTTCCTGAAGAGGAATCTTTTGAGCTGAATTCTGAATGAGGAGTCAGACTTAACTAGATGAAAGGGAGGTGTTGCTGTGAGGCTTACTGCATCTTTTAGTCATGCCTAGATACTAGCTAATTAGAAAGTATGCAAAAACCAAAGCTGGCAAAAAAAAAAAAAAATCGGACTGGATTTCCCAACAAAAGCAGCAATAAACAAGGGGGGTGGGCTACATCAAACTAAAATCTTTATGTCCAGCAAAGGAGACAAAGAAACAAAATGAAAAGACAACCAACTGAATGGGAGAAAATACTTGTAAATCATATATTTGATAAGGGGTTAATATTCAAAATATATTGATATAAAGAACTCATACAACTCAAGAGAAAATAAACCAAACAACCCAATTAAAAAGTGGGCAGAGGACCTGAATAGACATTTTTCCAAAGAAGACATCCAGAGGCCAACAGACACATAAAAAGATGCTCAAGAACATTAATTATCAGGGAAATGCATATCAAAAGCACAATGAGATATCACCTTACACCTGTCAGAATGACTATTATCAAAAACACAACAAATAACAAGTGTTCATGAGGTTGTAGTGAAAAGGGAACACTCCTACCCTGTTGGTGGGAATGTAAATTGGTGCAGCCCCTATGGAAAACAGTATGGAGGTTCCTCAAAAAATTAAAAATAGAACTATCAATATGAACCAGCAATTTCATTTCTGAGTATTTGCCCAAAAGAAACAAAATCACTATCTTGAAAGGATATCTGCACCCCTATTTTCATCACAGCATTATTTTCAGTAGTCAAGACATAGAAACAATCTAAGTGTCAGTTGACAGATGAATGGATAATCTCTATCTACCTACCTACCTACCTACCTACCTATCTGAAAAGAAGAAAATCCTGCTATTTGCAACAATATGGATGGACCTTGAGGGCATTATGCTAAGTGAAATAAGTCAGACAAAGACAAATATCATACAACCTCATGTATATGTGGTACCCAAAAACAAACAAACAACTGATAGATACAGAGAACAGATTGGTGGTTGCCAGAGGTGGAGGTTGAGGCTGGGTGAAATGAGTGAAAGTGGTCAAAAGGTACAAACTTACAGGTACAAAATAAGTAAATCATGGTGATGTAATGTACAGCATGGTGACTATAATTAATAATACTGTATTGTACATTTGAAAGTTGCTAAGAAAGTCAATCTTAAAATTTCTCATCACAAGAAAAAACGATCTGTAACTATGTGTGGTGACGGATATTAACTTGACTTATTGTGGTGATCATTTTACAATATATACAAATATAAAATCATTATTTTGTACACCTAAAACTAATACAATATTATGTCAATTCTATCTCAATAAAAAGATATCAGAAGACTAAAGCATCTGATTGCCTTAGTAGGGTTGAATCCTTTGAGAAAATATGGCAATCTTTTTTTTTTTTTTTTCTTGCGGTACGCGGGCCTCTCACTGTTGTGGCCCTCTCCTGTTGCGGAGCACAGGCTCCGGACACGCAGGCTCAGCGGCCATGGCTCATGGGCCCAGCCGCTCCGCGGCATGTGGGATCTTCCCGGACTGGGGCACAAACCTGTGTCCCCTGCATCGGCAGGCGGACTCCCAACCACTGCGCCACCAGGGAAGGCCTGCAACCTTAACTTAGGCAGTATTCAAAGAATCATTGACTCTACTGTTCTTGTTTGGGGTTGAAGAGAGATGACCTTAATCTTATGAGATACTCAGCTGTGTGGAAGGGCAGTGGGCATGGGAACTCATACTCACAGGTATCTCAAACCTGAGTAGGTTTACTCCTTAAATTAAATAAATTTCAGGTTTTTCAAAGGATTTAACTTTCTCTGTAAAAATTTTAATGGACTCTGATATCTCTAAAGGAGCCAGAAAGGAGATAATCATGAAAATCTCTCTCTAATCCTAAAGATTTCTTTTGGTTCCAAAGCCATTTTAAGAAAAGAATAATCCAGCTTCATAGATCCAAAGTAACAGTCATATTAGGAATAGCTAAATAGAAGGTGACATACTTTAAGGCTAACTTGGCCAGACCACCAACTTAGTGTTCCCAGTGTGGGTTTATGGACCCTAGGATATGAACCAAGTCAGTTCTAACTGGGTTTTGTTTAACTTCAGAATTGAAAAGACAAACATCTCCCTGACACAATAGTTTTTTTTTCTTTCTGTATCAATTCCCTTTTAAAATGCCAAAATATTTTAACTCAATTATTTTTAAGATGTGGAATATTTTATCATCAGATAAAATGTTCTTATTTTGGTCCAAGTGGAAAATTATTTGCAGTTATATCAGGAAAATCATTGTTGACATGTCTCAACCTGTTGAACTTGAAAAACTATTAATTAAAAATCAGTTAAACTATCACTTAAAGAGCTATCATTAATAATAGAGAAAAAATAAACAGAAATACAGAAATGGCTTAGTTGGCAGGTGCAATGCCAGACTCCTCTGTGCCTTTGCACATGATATTATTTCTGCCTGGAGTGCTCTTTCCCAATTCTTTATTTGGCAAACTCCTATTCATCCTTCAAATCCCAAATTAAGTGTCTCCTCCTCAAAAAAGCCTTTTTCAGATTCCAGAATTATGTACTTTAATGGTCAATACTTCCTCAGCCTTTTGTTCATAATTCCATGTAGCAGAGAGTACTAATTGCCACCTAATACCCATCTATCCTATTTTTCTCAGTAACAGAACTCCTATTTTATTTATGGTGGCAATATATCCAGGGAAAAGAACACATTTCTCATTGGCTATGTCACCAAGTTGTAATGGGAGAGTTATGTGGGACTTCTGGGAAGGCTGCTTACAAGAGGCTGACTTAGTTGGGGGGGGGGTCCCTTTTGCCTGCCTGCCTTCTGTTGGCTCCAGTGGCTTTCTTAAAAAATGATAGCCTTGAGAATGGAAGGATGGCTGAGCAGAGAGAGAGAAAGAGCCTGGTTCTGGAACCCCACTTGGACTGGTTACATCTTGACTCTTTTTTGGTTTTTTTTTTTTTTGGTGAGAGAGTAACTCCTTTATGTGCTTAAGCCAATATTATTTTGGGGTTTCTTTTATATATATTCAATTCAAACAGCTGTATAATTTATACTGAGTTTAATCTATTAACATGTCTGTCTCCACAGCAGATCATGGGCTATTTGAGAGCCCTTGTTTTATTACTCTTTCTATTTTGCTGGCTAGCACAATGTTTGGCATTTGTGATGCACAGTGAATGCTGGTGAATCACTGAAACACATAGCACCAAACATAATGGTTTGCTAATAATTCCAGTGTAGGTTACAGATAGGCAACCTTAGACTGCCGTCACTGATGACACACATGTGTACAAAAGTGTGCATATATGTGTGTATGTGTGTTTTCATGTACCTGTGTACACAGAGAAACAGATGTACTATAAATGACAACTAGAAGCCAAACCTAAACCTCTGTCCTGGTACATGAACAAGAACTACTATAAAGAGCTAGTATTTTTAAGACACCCATGTGACCTATGCTCATTATTCTAATAGATTTTTTTTAAATTTATTTTTGCCTGTGTTGGGTCTTCGTTGCTGTGCGAGGGCTCTCTCTAGTTGCAGCGAGCAGGGGCCACTCTTCATCTAGGTGCGCAGGCCTCTCACTATTGCAGCCTCTCTTGTTGTGGAGCACAGGCTCCAGATGCGCAGGCTCAGTAGTTGTGGCTCACGGGCCTAGTTGCTCCGTGGCATGTGGGATCTTCCCAGACCACGGCTCGAACCTGTGTCCCCTGCATTGGCAGGTGGATTCTCAACCACTGCGCCACCAGGGAAGTCCACCTATGCTCATTATTAATGAAATGTTATGGAAGGCAATGTTCAGGTCACTGAGTTCCCAGAACTACCCCGTTCTGGACAAAACATTAAAGCGAGATAATGACCACTCATAACCTTGTTAACTGCATGGAATTTTTTGTAAAGGGTGGAAAACTAACTGAGTATTTTGGCCTAATGCAGCTTATTAATATTCTGCTACTAGGTGTCAGCTCGGTGGTCTAACTTCTTCCCTCTTCCCCATCCAAAATGATTGCACAGTTTTGTTTTGTTTTTTAAAAAACAGACAAAATTTTTGTCCCAGGTGATATAAAAAGTGAGAAGCTCCAAGATGTTTTTGTTGTTGAGACATCATCATCAACTTTTGCTTTTGTGTCTTGAATGTAAGTTTTTTGTATACACATATGTATACATGCATATAGACAGGCAGTTCTTTGTTTCTTGAGGGTAGCACACTCACTTAACACTGTTGATTTTTCTTCATTGTTTTTCAGGATTTACTAAAAAGGGGGCAGGGGAAACCCTCCCTGAACAAAAA